>NC_086108.1:41171999-43571999 GCF_963921235.1 Mobula hypostoma
TTGTCCACCCTGTTTGTAACTTCCTCGAAGAATTTGTCAGGCAATATTTCCCTTTATAGAAACCTTGCTTACTCTGACTTGTTTTACCCTTAGTCTCTAAGTACCCCAGTACTAAAATACTTTTAGTATCCTGCTTTATATTATTGGCTAGTTTTCCTCTTATTTCATCTTTCCCCTTCTTTTAGCTTTTTTAGTTGTCTTTTGTTGGATTTCAAAAGCTTCCCAATCATCCAACTTCCTACTCACTTTTGCTACCTTATATGCTCTTTCCTTGGTTTTTATGCAGTCCTTAATCTCCCTTTTTAGCCACTGTTGTCCAGCCCTGCCATTTGAGAACTTTTTCTGTGGGACACATCTATCCTTCACCTTGTGAACTATCCCCGGAAACTTCAGCTCCCTCTGTTCTGCCATCATCCTCGTCAGTATCCTCCTCCAATCCACCTGGGCAAGCTCCTCTCTCATGCCTCTTTAATTTTCTTTATTCCATTGAGATACTGATATATGTGACTTATATTTCTCCCTCTCAAACTGCAGTATGAATTCAGTCATATTATAATCACTGCCTCCCAAGGGTTTCTTTACGTTAATCCAACTAATAAAATTAGACAACACCCAATCTAAATTAGCCTTTCCCCGAGTAGGCTCGAGCACAAGCTGCTCTAAAAACCCATCTTGTAGGCATTCAACAAATTCCCTCTCTTGTGTTCCAACACCAACCTGATTTTGCCAATCTCCTTGCATATTGATGGGCTGAAGGCCCTGTTTCTGTGATGTGTTGCTCTATGAATCTATAATCCGGAAATCATGAGCCACTGTCCATAGCTTGCAAACTACTTCTCAGTAAAGGCATATGTCAGTACCACCCTTTCAGTGCTTCAGTGCACTATTGGAGATAAAGGACATCTGATGGTAGAACCTCATAACTGGCATAAAATACGGAATCTACAAGACAGCAGATCCCTGCCCATCTATATGTTTCTAAGGCCAGGACTACTAGCAGATACCGTAAGTCACTGGAAAACTATCACAAATGCTGACTCTGCAAATCCTCCAAATTCACAGTCATACCAATGTCAGTGTCATTTTGCAGGCCAATGGCCCCAACATTGTCATGCACCCAAGTTCCATCCCACTGCATTGAATGGGCTATGTCGCTTCCATGCCTGACTCCACATTTCAAAACTGACCCTCTTTTCTAAGCACTATTTTGTGAAGAAGCAGTCAGGCAGGCACAGGAAAAGACTCAAGAATGTGATCAAAGCCATCTAAAGGAAAATATAACATCCCTACTGACTCCTGGCATCTCCTTTATGATTCATTTTAGGCCAGAGGATGATGATTCAAATTGCTATTGAGAATCTGGAAAGCATACATTGGAAAACCACAGAGCCTCTACGTAGTGTAATGGATATTTACTGTCCAGGGCCTGGGGGGCGGGGGGGGGGGTGGGGGGTGGAGTGGATGGGGGGTTGTTGCAAAGCTCAGGCTTCTAACACAGCATTTGACTCTTCCAGAGGTAAAACTGTTGTTTTTGAGTAAGATAAACTTCCAACCAATATTCTGTGCTCAGCTTCTTGTCATAAAAAGAACTCTCTGGAACTGTACACACTGGCTGTATGGCAAAAAAAAAAGCACAACAGCGTCTTTTTCACTTCAGGCAACTGAAGAAGTTCAGCATGAGCCCTTAAGTCCTCAAGACCTTCTACAGGGGCACCATTGAGAGAATCCTGACTGGCTGCATCACTGGCTGGTATGGGAACTGCACCAAACATTATCACTGGGCACTGCAGAGAGTGGTACAGAGAGCACAGCACATCTGTGGTCATGAACTTCCCTCCACTGAGGACATTTACAGCAGCAGGTGCGTAAAGAAGGCCTGGAAGATCATCGGGGCCACCAGTCACCCCAACAAAAAGCTGTTTCAGCTGCTTCTGTCCAGCAAATGGTACTGCAGCATTAAAGAGAGGTCCAACAGACTATGGGACAGCTTCTTTCTTCTAGCTATTAGCTATTAAATTCAGATGTCTGTACATTGCAACAGAATAATAACGCAAACATTTTTGCTCCCTCACATTTTACGACAGTGTAAGATTTAAATAAGTTCAAATACTAATTCAAATTTAAATTTAATCTTCAGTTTTTAATGTAAATTACAAGCGATAATCAGTCTGAAGATAAAAGGACAGTTTTGCAAACAAACATCACCATCTATAAAGCACAGGCTGCTGGCCCACAGTACGGGCTCGGCTGCTTATGAGATGCAGTGTAAAACAATGGAGTTATGTTAATTGGGCCTGTATCAAAGCAGTCAACACTGGCAAAATTATTTAGTTCAAGGAAGCTTGCAGACCAGTCTGATACTATCACTTAGCACATCAAGCAGCTGATCTGTTAATAGTTGAAAGATTTGTGTACTCAGAGAGTCAGCCCTCACATTATTAATTTTGGGTGGCTGAGATTGCTATTCCCAAAAGCTTTTTGATCATCTGTGTGAAGTCACAAGTAGAAAAAAAACAAGATAAATGTTAGAGAGCAATTAGGCTTGTTAGGAATGGTCAAGGAAGGATAGGAAGAACGACAGGAATGCAGGGTGAGTACTTACCATTTTTCTGCCTTCGATTTCTGTGATGTTCATCTGCAACTCATGGGTATACCTCTGTAACTTATAGGAATTGGACGTGTGTTTTGGAAATCCTTTGTGTTTCAGAAATCGTTTGTAATTTGGAAATCTTTTATAAGATAAAAGTTCTCTGAGTTTTAAACATGTTTTAAGAATTTTATCTAAATTTATACATGTTCCACTAAAAATAAATGAACTGTGTTTAAACTACATGGTTAGCTGGAAGAATCTCCTCCTTAGTGGGAGGGCAGCCCAACAAACAAATAATGGGTACTGACAGCCAAACTCACCATGGAGCATAAAGAGGGAAGTGATCAAGCCTTTGAAGAGTAGGTGGCTACAGCATAACCTCACTTTAATGAAAGTTCTCGTAGCTATCTATACAGGATAGGACTTAAGATCTTCATCTGAGTTCAGAACTTTATGGACAGCAAACCCAATACCATCATATTAGTAGATGGATGAAGAAATCCACTACCTCACAAACTCAGGCCCGCACAGGACACGTCAGGTTTCCATTTCTGTGAGCTGTTCATAACTTGGATAGTTTGCAAGTTGGAAATTTAGCCATGAATGAAGTTCCCAGGCTGCAAAAGATGCTGCAGCACAAGAAAGGACGGCAATCCATCCAACCAACAACCTCAACGGTCATTTGTATGTATAGGCTGTACAAAAGGTGGGTGTTTGCAATCTGGGAAAGAAATGTACCCACCTGTTACCCCATCAGCAGAACTATCTCTGCAAGAATCTGTGGTTTACACATCCATTTCAAATTAACTACGATTCACGAAGAAGCACTGATGGGAGTACAATTTTTTTGTGTCAATTTTATCATCCTTTTGTGAATACGGTCGCATTCTTTTACTGATTCCTCACCAGCATTTCGTGAATTCAGTGTTTGACAAATCTGCTCCAGAGTTTCTCTCAGCAGTCTGGAATAAATACTGTCCATCCTTAGGATTTATTCGTTTGGAAGCAATTCAGCCTGTCTGGAACTTGCATTTCATAGATGGTGAGGTCATTGATTTTTCTTCAGATATCTTGTTTGCTGAGGGTATGTTGTTCATGTCTTCAATTGCTCTTGTCAATACTCAGAGAAAGTCTTCATAGAAATACTTAATATTCCTTGCTCATACTACATTGCACCTTTTATGATTTTCACCATTTTTCTTATTGTGCCTGTACTGATGTGATACCTTTTACTGTAACTTTTTTCATCAAGAGGTATGCTTTTTATCTGATGTTCTCTGACCAGCTGATCAGCACTTTCTGATATTCATCCCAGTGGGCCCTCACTTCTGCTCTGAAGAATGCATACTGTACTAACCACCTTTTGTCACACCATTTCCAAATTGTTATCCTTTTGTCAAGCAGCAGCTGATAATTTTAATGATCATATCTATCCAGTTATGTCCAGTAAGTGCAAGGATGGATCGAACCTAATTGTTCTCAGAACAGATGAACATGCATTGGAGTTAGCATGACACTATTACAGCTTATTTCTGGCATTCTCTGAAAGAAAGTTTGTACGTTCTTCCCTGTATGTGCATGGGTGGAATTGTCCAACAACTCAAAGATGTACTGCTTAGTAGGTTAATTGGTCGTGTAAATTGTCTGGTGTTTAGGCTAGAGTTAAATCGGTTGTTTGCTGAAGACGCAGTTCAAAAGTTCGGAAGGGTTCGTTCTATGCTATATCAACCAAATAAATAAAATAACACTAACCTTTCCTTTATTCTAACCCCAAATGTTCTCTCCAGCTCTTGTATAATCTGTTACATACAGCAACACATTCGTCTATTTACTTAGTGTGAACGTATTTCTATTTTGTTTTCACGAACCTCTTTCAGTTCTCAGCAAGTGCAAGCCAAGTTTAGCTGTAAGGCTATGTAGCCAATTTCCTATTCTACCAGATTTGGATTCATTTTGAAAAATTCTGCCTCCTGTATTTTCATCTTAATTTTTCTCTGAAGTGTTAATTTTTAGACATTTCCAGGCTTTAGGCAATCAGGGCAAATTGTTTTCTTTGTATATTCACTTCAATTTCATGCCATCCCTGTTGTTGCTGAGCAGAATAGAACCATGCAACATGGAAAAATGTCCTTCTGTCCACTGTCTGCACCCATTTACGCCAATCATGCACTAACCCTATTGAAGAGTAAATGCCATTGGTACATTTTTTTATTTAACTAGAACTGAAGTCTTTCATGTTATTTTTCTGCATGACTGTTTTGAAATGGGACCAGAAAGCAGCTAGGTAAACACGAAAAGGTTATGGCAAATTCCAGTACTGATCAATCTTCTAAATTTATGTAATTTCCCAATTATCTTCCTGTGTTGGATTATCCAGTGTCTATAACACAACTGATTTGCATAATGCACACTCTGAATGAAATATTGTTAGGTATTCTGCTATTATGCATCAGACCACACAGCCACTATGGAGAGAGAAACAGCTAATATTTCACCTTGACAACCTTCAATCAGAACTAGAAATGAAGCAAGTTTTAACAGACTGACAAAGTTAGTGAGCGGGTTGGAATGTGCAAAAGGGAAGGCTTGTGGAACACAGGAAAAATGAAAAGTTAAAAGAATCAAGAATAAAAATCAAAGGAAACAACTGATAGGCAGCAAGTATTTCGGACAAAGTGCAGAATAATTGTTGCTCTTACAAAGGGAACTAGAGTAAATGTTAAGCATTTGAAACAACGTCAAAATACCAATTATCTAATGTTGTAGAATTTATTTTTGAGTCCAAGAGTTTATTATGTGCCATTGCTTCAGCTTGAACAAAACAGAATATTAGCCTGACGAGACAGAGCATAGAGTCGTAGTGAGGCAAAGTGTTAAAATGACAGGGAATTAGAAAGTTGAGTCGCACTTGTGAACAGAACAGAGCTGTTACACAAAACACCTACCCATTCTGTATTCCTCTCTCCAATGGAGAAGAGATCACATTGGGAGCAGCAGTTTCAATTGAAAGTACAAAATAAATCTGGTCCATATAGGTAGAATCTTTGAGCCCTTGAACTGTAGAAATGGAAGAGGTAAAAGGGCTGTTCATGCATGGGACATTCCTTGGAACGGAGAGTCCATGGATGGGTGGAGATTGAGGAGTGAACCAGAACATTTGGGAAATACTTGACTCTCTGGAATGCTGAAAATGAAGTAGAGAGGAAGATGTGCCTACCAGAGGCATCCTCCTGGAGGTTTGAAAATCTAGTGAATGTGAAGGCTGTCGGATTGAAAATGAGGTCAGAGGGAATCTTAAATAAATTATTGAAGCCCCAGAGATAGTGAATTGCTTGAAGAAGATCAGGCAACACCCCTGTAAACAGGAAACAGGTTAACATGTCGGATCAATTTCCTTCCATCACATCTAATGAACATAGAGCATTACTTTAATCGTCATTGACCTCAAGCATTGCTTCTCCCTCCACAGATGTTACCTAATCTGCTGACTATTTCCAGTATGTTCTGCTTTAATTTCAGATTTCGTGCATCTGCAGTTTCTTTTGCCCTTATCAACAGGTATTCTATTCTGGTTCAGGAAGTTGGATAAAGCAGTGCGAACAGAAATGCCTGAGATTGAACAGATTCAATGGGTCTGTTATTCCCTAAAGCTAACTACTATCGTACTGGTGCAACTCTATGAAGACAATAATCAGTAATAAGGACTACATGGCAATGACTCTGTGAACAGTTAGCTATTGATGGAAAATTTATAGAGATAAGATTTATTATAGATTTCCCATTATCCCTGCCAAACAGAAATGTACCTTTACCATTTTCCAGAGATTTAAAAATATTAATGTTCTACATTTTAAGTCTGTTGCATTTATAAACATCATGAAGCATTTCTGTGAATACATAAACGTAATAAAATACATAAGTTTAGAATGCTGTCCAGGATTTGTTGTGAAATTTTATTTAAAATATAAAGTGAAAATGTGAGAATTCAAGGTCTACTCCATGGTACACTGCATGGACTAAAAGTAGTAAGATTAAACACAAAAAAAGTATTGTTTAGTTGCCACTGAGTTTGGAGTTTTAAAAATCAGCAGAGTTTGAAACTCCATTTTTAAAGTGTATAAGTTACTACTTTAATGTACACTAGATTAATTGTAGTTTCACTAACATGTATGTCAACGTAATACTTTGGGAAAGCATAATAACTTAAAATAGGAATTGTGTATTTAATGTTACAGTAATACTTGAGTAATCTTGTAAATATATTAGTTAGTTAAGCTTTCATTTTGGTTTATATAATTCATCATGGTTATATGTTAAAATGTGTGATTAAATATGTTGTGAGACTTATGATACATGTGCACCCTGCTTAAAATAAAAATTAAGTTAGAATCACATTTTAGAATTCCAGTTTCCTTTTAGTTTGTTTAATGTTTTGGAGTTACAAAACATAACAGTGGCAAGGATCTACGTTTAAAACGAACCTGAAAAGACTACCTATCTGTTGAAGCACAGCAAGACATCTGTGTTTTTAAAAAAAATGTGTAGCAAGAAATGGTCAAATGTTTTTTAAAAAGCACCACAGCCCATGCACAGAAGGTCAAGTTAAAAAAATGGAAGGAAACAGAAGAATTCATTCATTCAAGAGCAGTGATTACCAGATGATAATAATAATCATTAAAAAGGAATAGAAAAGGCTAGCTGCATTGGGAAGATTGACATGCTTGATTACACAACAGATAACTGGATTTGGTATACTGAGCAAATGGAATAGCCAATGAGAAACAAGTACCAGTTATTTTCTGAGTACACTGAGTTTAAAGGCATACAGTTTGCTTTGAAGTTTAACTGCTCCAACCAAACCTGCTGAAAAGAGCTTTGCTAATATTGTGAAAGTAGAGCAGGAATGCTTAGAAACGAAATCATTGTTGATTGCAGAATGCTTCAGATTTCATAAGCAGAATCAAAAGGAAGGAGAGTCCATTTAGCATAAATGGCTGAATTAAAGTGATTGTCTGAGTATTGTCAGGTTGGTAATGGGTTTAATGATGCACTAAGAGATCATTTAGTTTTTCAGCAGTTGAAATATCTTTATCAATGGAAACAACAGAGTCGTAATTGTATTGAAGTCAGGAAGGAAAGCCAGCGTAACAAAGATTACAACCTATAAAATGAGACCTGCTTGGCCGAAAAAACTGTGTCACCTTTGTTACAGGGGCTCACATACTCCAGAGAAATGGAGATTTAAAGGTAAAACCTGCAGAAAATGCAATAAAGTCAGACACATACAAAGAGCATGGTGGGCAGACAAAATAAGTGGACTGCACAAGATAGAGAAAAAAATTTTAAAAATACCAAGTTCCAGTTTCAAAAAGAGCACAAATTTGCATGTTGTTGATGAAAAATATGATAATGATGAGAGTGACACAGGACTGAGTAGCCTTTAGATTTACAATGCGAAAAGTAATAATACAAAAGTAATATGGTTTACACTAGGGGTGAATGGCAAATTAATTAAAATAGAATTGGACACTGACTTGGCTGTTTCAGTCATTCCACAAAATCAGTTTGAATGGCATTTCAACAATACTAAACTAAATCCTGCAGATGTCCATCTAAGAACTTATACTCCAGAAAAGATAACTTCTGTGAGAATGACATTTGTAACAGTGAAATACAACAACCAACAAGCATCATTTGGCTAATATGTGGTAAAAACGGGAGGGTCAATACTGTGGGGTGGTGATTGGCTAAGACAGCTACAGCTTGATTGGAGATCATCCACCATTTGCATGTCACATCCCAGGCAATAAAGCCAACTGAAAGTAAATTAAGAAAAGTACTGGATAATGGTACAGCAGTGCTCAGGGATGCCGTTGGAAAACTCAAACATATCAAGGGTAAATTCATGTTAAATGAAAATGCTGCACCCAAGTTTTGCAATGCCCATCCGGTTCCTTATACCCTCTGTGATAAAGTAGCCAGTGAGCTAGATCACATGGAGGAATTCTTTCCAAGTTTGAGTGGAGCCCATGGGCAATGCCAGTACTCCCAGTTGCCAAGAAGGATGGGTCTTCCAAGATCTGTGATGATTTTAAAGTTACCATCAAACCAGTACTGAAAGGAGATTGATATCTTCTGCCCAGGATAAAGAATATCTTTGCAAACCTTCGGGAGGAAAACACTTCAGCTAAGTGGACTTAGCTGAGACCTACCTACAAATAGAGATGGAAGAAGAGACCAAAGTGTTTCTCACCATAAACACTTATAATGAACTTTATTGTTACAATAGGCTTGTTTTTGGAGTGGCATCGACACCAGCACTCTGGCAGAGAGCTATGGACCAGATGCTGCAAAGGTGGCGAGGCGCTCAGTGTTACCTGGATGGCATCATTGTCACCAATAAGGATGACAAGAAACATCTTTAAAACCTCAAGACAGTGTTAAAAACATTTGAAAGTTTTGAGCTCAGAGCGTAATGTGACAAGTGTGAATTCTTTAAAACAAGCATCACTTACTGTGGCCACACTATTGATGCACAAGGATTACACAAGTGTGCTGAGAAAATACAAGGAGTGGTGGATGCCCCAAGGTCAAAGGACGTGTTATGGTATGGTCCTTCTTAGGATTTGTCAATTACTACAACAGGCACACATTTCTTAGCAGTGGCCAGAAGAGTTCTCATTAGCCTCCACTACAGCCTCACACAATGTTGGTGTGTTAAGAAGCATTTTCGCAAGGATTGGTGTCTCAGAACATTTAGTCAGTGACAACGGACCACAGTTAGTTGTGGAGCAGTTTCAGTCATTCCTGAAAATGAATAGAATTAGGCATATTACATCTATACCATACCACCCAGTTACGAATGGCTTGGAAGAAAGATTTGTCCAGAGTCTAAAGAATACATTGCAAGCAATGTAAGCAGAACACACTACACCGACACTGAATAAGAAACTCACCAATTTCTTCCTTGCATATCACACACAATGCAACAGACTCCACAACCAACAACTCACCAGCTATGCATCCACGCCTGGGTTTGATCAAACCCAAGCTCAGAAAGATACTGCAGGATAAGCAGCTGAGGCAAATTCAGACTCCTCAAACAAGAGCATTCAATGTTTCACTCCTGGACAAGCCAAGCAGTCCTGGTGAAAGACTGCAGAGGTGATCAAAAGTGGCCACTAGGAAAGATTAAGAACCATTTTCCTACACAGTGGAGATTGCATCTGATATCATCTGGAGACGACACATTGATCAGTTGAAGAGAGCAGAGTCAATTTTTAGAGCAGCTGGATGTCCAGAACTGTCAGAACTATTTCTAGCAGTCCCAGAGTCAACTCCTACAACCATTATGGAGGAGGCCCCAGAACTAGAGATTGTTTCACAGCCACAAGTCTCACCTACCAAACAGAGTGGCCCCCTTGACAGGAAAGAAGTTAACCCACAAGAGTAAGAAAGCCACGTCAGTGATTAAATCTTTAGGCCTGAATGGGACAACCTAAAATTTATTATGCTACGGATGTCTATGTAGTAGCTGTGTTATATAGTATACTGAATCAGAACCAGGTTTGATATCACCAGCATATGTCATGAAATTTGTTAACTTAGTTCAGAAGTACAAAGCAATACATGATAATATAGAAAGAAAATAAATAAGTAAATCAATTACAGTAAGTATATATGTATATTAAATAGTTAAATTTTAAAAATAGGTCAAAAAACAGGAATAATAAAAGTGAGGTGGTGTTCATGGGTTCGATGACCATTTAGGAATCGTATGGCAAAAGACAAGAAGCTGTTACTGAGTTGCTGAGTGTGTGCCTTCAGACTTCTGTACCTCCTTCCTGACGGTATCAATGAGAAGAGGACATGTCCTTGGTTATGGGGGTCCTTAATGATGGATGCCACCTTTCTGAGGCACTGCTCCTGGAAGATGTCTTGCATACTACAGAGGCTAGTACCCAAGATGGAGCTGACTAATTTTACAACTTTCTGTAGCTTCTTTCGATCCTATGCAGTAGCCGTTCCCCCACCCCGCCATACCAGACAGTGATGCAGCCTCTCAGAATGTTCTCCATGGTACATCTGTAGAAGTTTTCAAGTGTTTAAGGTGATAAACCAAATCTCTTCAAACTCCCAATGGAATGTACCTGCTGCCTTGCCTTCTTTATATATGTTGGGACCAGGTTAGATCCTCAGAGGATCTTGATACCCGGGAACCTAAACTTACTCACTCTCTCCACTTTTGACCCCTCTATGAGGATTGGTTTGTGTTCCCTCGTCCTACTCTTTCTGAATTCCATGATCAACTCTTTGGTCTTACTGACGTTGAGTGCAAGGTTGTTGCTTCGACACCCCTTAACTGGATGCTATATCTCACTCCTGTATTCCCTGTATCTTGTAAATATATTGTTTGATTAAGCATTCTTTGTATTTACATAATTCATTATGTTATATATAAGAATACGTGAATTGCATATGTCATGATCCTACCATATGATATGTGTGCACCTTGTTTAAAGTAAACACTAAGTTATAGACTCAAATTTCAATTCCCATCTTCTCCTTTTAATTAGTTTAATGCTTTGGAGTTACAAAACGAAACAGGAATTGCACTGAGCATGCAATACGAAATTGCTGTAACATCTGGTTCAAAAGCATTCAGAGTTCCTCAGCTTGTATTGAAGGAAATAAGCAAGGAAAAATAGTTACATACAGTGCATACAATGGCTTTCATGTCCTTTGGAATGCCAAAGAGACTAATGTAAATGCAATGGAACACTTGCTATTCTGCATAAATGTTAATTACTTATCATCCTATTGGTTATCATCCTGGAATTTAGGAAGCAAGTTTTTTGATAATATATGCATGTGGTAGGCTATAGTTACTTATTAGTTGAAGTGCAGTAAAATAAGCACTGGGGTTCTGAACTAAAATAATGCAAGTGGTCGGGGTTTTATACTGGAAGGAATTGCTCTTCAGTGTTGCGATGAGCCTACTGTAAGCAGCAGAAGAAACAATGCAACTCCCAAACTATCCACCCACCCCATCAAGTACCTCCTGCCCCACCTGTGGCAGAGTCTCTGCTTCCCACATTGGTCTCCGCAGCCTCCTCAGAACCCACAGAGCTGGAGCAGAAGCAAGTCATCCTTGACCCGTCAGAATACTTAAGTAGATGAAAAGTTTTTGATTTATTCTTAGTGTTTCACAATTATTCATATTTCCACTGAGTCATTGGCTTTTGTGCATTTGGGAGGTGAAAATGCATTGCAAATCTCCAGACATGAGGAATCTTTTGTCTCTGAAATACTTTACCAAGGTTCGCCCACTTGGAAAAGATGATAAGAAATCAATACCAAGCATAATTTTCAAAATTAACACTTAAACTAACCTTCTTGTCATAAGGCAATTACAGAATCCATCAGGTACAGAAAAAAACATACTGTGGAATGTCAAAGATTATTACATAAGCATCAGAGCTTGCAATTGTACATAGCTGCTTGTTAGTTATTCTGAACCCAAACAGCATCTTTGATTCTGTGAACCCCCTGATAAGAGTGAGTAAAAACAAGTGAGGAACAGAATCGTAGAGTGGAAATACAGTGTAAAGTGCTCATTGGATCAGAGAAATAGATTGTAGAAGATAAATTTACTCACACATGTAATCTTATATTCTGTGACTGGATCTTATAAAAGCAGATTTTTAATATGGATATTATATCAATGCAATGTAACACTGGTACAAAATGACTTCATAAGCATTTCATAATCTGGTAAACTTTGCTGTGGGAGACAATCTAGACTGAAAATGACAAAGTTCTGCATAAATTGAAGGAAAGTTTAGATGTTGGATGACTCTCTTCTTGTTAGAATTAGTAAACCAGTTGAACAAGCTCAATACTCAGGTAGTGGGTGCTAGGACACAATATTAAACTGTATTAGTTTCTCAATCTATTGAAGATCTTTTAATACATGTAAAATTGCCAAAAAAAAATATGTCACAGTCATTGTGATCTCATGAACTTACTGTGAAAACCAGGAAGAAAGGGAGATGAGGACTGCAGATTCTTTATATGCTGTTTTTTTTTAAAATCAGATCACACAGTCTCTCTGTGAAGATGATGTAGTGTCAAAGAGAGTACAAAAAAATTCAATGACATGATGCAAGCTAGTTAAAATAATTGGTATTTATCCATTTGAGATCTCTGTTATTAGTTTCTAATTCAATTTTTCAATCAGTGTGCAATGGGGATTTAACAATGGGATTAGATCCTTGGCTTCTTAACCTTTTGCTTTTCTTAATTTTGCGAGTTAAAATTTATGTAAACCCCAAAATGTCCAACGACATACCAGATATTGCTCCGTTCATTCTTTGGAACCCGAAGGAGCGGGTCTCAGGCTTTACAACATTATACTGGAACAGGGACTCAAACTCTAATGCAATCAACCTCACTTGAAACAAAATCAAAGAATATTCAATACCTCAAAAGCTTGTAAGAGAAATTCAAAAAAAAAGAGATCTGCAGACACGGGGAATTTAAAATAAAATCTTAATAGAAAAGGCTAGAATTTCTCATCAAGTAAGGCCACATCTGCATGACAAAGTTCCGAAGAAGGATCTTCAACCTTGAAATGTTACCTCTGTTGTTCCCGCAGAAGTAACCAGACCTGTGGAGCATTTCCAATATTTTCTTTTTAATGATAACAAAAAATTTGTACTTATGCATCAGCTTTAATAGCATTTAACAATTTTCGGCAAATAAAATTTGACTAAGCCATGTAAGGAGTTTCTAGAGCAAGAAATCAAAGTTTGGTGAAAGGTTAGAACTTAAGAATGGCTTTAAAGAAGAGACAAGATGGCTTAACGTTCATGAGGCATCAGATCGTGATGAGGAAATTATATCTGAGAATGGTCAAGAGGCCAGAATTGAATGAGCCTTATTTTGTGGAGAGTTAAAGATCCAGAGGTCTGCAATAGAGGGGTGAGGCGATGGATGGGTTTTAAAGCCGAAAAATTGCTAAGCCAGGGTCAATAAAGGCTGTTCTCCGAAAACAGTTAAAAATTCTTTTACTAAACCACACTCTATGGTGCTTGACTATGGTTTGAGACAGGACTCCAGCCACTGGAAGTTGGACAGAATCTGAACACTGGATATCAGGGTAGAGCAGCATTGGTTTGGGACAGTGGCCACGTCTGTCTTTACAGTGTAGTTCAAGTCTACACTGGTCATGCTCTACAACTCTTTCTGCACTACATCAATGACTGCATTAGTGTTGCTTCCAGAACCCGTGCTGAGCTCACCAATTTCATCAACTTTGCCTCCAACTTCCACCCTGCTCTCAAATTTATTTAGTCTATTTATGACCCTTCTCTCTCCTTTCTCAATCTCTCTGTCTTCATCTTTGAGAACACACTATAATCTTTTATAAACCTACTTGCTCTCACAGTTACCTTGACTATACCTCTTCCCACCCTGTCACTTGTAAAAATTCTATTCCCTTCTCTCAGTTGCTGTGTCCTGTGTCTGTTCTCTGAATGAGACTTTCAATTCCAGAACATCTGATACGTCCTTCTTCTTCTTCAATGAATAGGCTTTCTCTTCCTCTACCATCGATACTGCCCTCACTCTCATCTCTTTCATTTCCCAGATATTCGCCCTCACCCCATCTTCCTGCCGCCATAACAGAGATAGTTTCCCTTGTCCTTACCTACCACCCTCCAAGCCTCCATACTCAGCATATTATTCTCCGTAATTTCCACTATGTTCAATGGGCTCCTGCCACTTATATCATTTACTCCCTCATTCCCCTCCCGCTGCTCTCCAATTTCTGTAGGGATTGTTCTCTATGTGACTCCCTCATCCATTTATCTTTCTCTACTAATCTTGCTCCTGGCACATCACTGCAAGTGGGACAAGCATTACATCTACCCCTGTATCTCCTATCTCACCACCATTCAGGACCTAAATGGTCCTTCCAGGCGAGGTGACACTCCACCTGTGAGTCAGTCATAGTTACCCACTGTATCTGGTGATCTTGCTGTGAACTCCTCTACATCAGTGAAAGCCAACATAGGTTCAGGGACGCCTTTGTCGAGCATCTTTACTCTGTCTGCCACAAAAGGTGTGATTTCCTGTTTGACTCCCATTTTAATTTCTGACATGTTAATCCATGGGCTCCTCTACTGCCACAATGAGGACACTCTCAGATTGTACGAACAGCTCGTCATATTCCATCTGGGTAGCTTCCAACCTGATGGCATGAATATCAATTTCTCTCATTTTTGGTAATTTCTCCCCCTCCCCTAGTTCACTCTTTCTCCATTCCCCATTCTGGCTCCCTTCTTACCCCTTCTCTTCTTATGAGCTGTTCATTAGCTCCCGTAGGTACCCCTCTTCCTTCCCTCTATTCTGTGGCCCCCTGTCACCTCCTATCAGATTCCCTCTTCTTTTGCTCTTTACCTCTTCCAACTTTCAGTGAGAAGGTGAAGCTTCTCATTTCATCCCCTCCCCCACCCACCCACCTTCGCCCTCACCAGGTTTCACCTATCACCTGCCAGATTGTACTCTTTCCCATCCCTCACCTTCTTATTCCAGTTTCTTCCCCTTTCCTTTACAGTCCTAATGAAGGGTCTCAGCCCAGATTGTCGACTGTTTACTGCTCTCCACGGATGCTGCCTGACCTGTTGCTCAGTTCCTCCAGCATTTTGTGTGTGTTGCTTTGAATTTTCAGCATCTGCTCAATCTCTTGTATTTATGCTATTGGTTTGGGACATCCCTAGGGAGGACAGTTGTGCCTTAATAAATTAGATCATGGTGGTTGATTCCCCCATTATGTGCACTGAGAACCTACATTAAATTTGCAGTGATCCTCCCCTACATGCAGACTAGGCTTTGTCTTTGCTCACAACAGAACATTATCAACAGCAAGATCTCAACTACTGAATGCTCAGATCTTTGGAGCTCTATAATCTCAGTGTAGGGAATGGTGATTCTGGAACCTGGATCAGATAGTGGAATACTCTATGTAGTTTTCTGCAGGCATCTGCAGTACCAAATATACATGCTCTAAGATTTACCAACTCTAAGATTTGTCATATTTTCATGCATGACTGGGGCAGGGACATGGCCAATTTACAAATTAACCATTATGCCAATGCTAAAACCCTTATTTAGCTGAAAACTCCCACACACTCAAGAGTAGCATTTGCTTGAAGTTCAACTGATTCTCCACACTTCTATGTTCTAATTATGCATCCTCCTAAATCCTAAGAGACCAGTGTGCATTTATTGGCCTGGTCCTGCTGTTCTTTCTAATCTTCAAACTCTCAGGGATGGAGATGCCACACGTTTGTGGAAATCCCTCTTCAAATACAGTAGCTCAACTATGCTAACTACTTGCCACCTTCAAAACTACTTTTAGATCCTGCTTTCTATCAGATTCCTAATGATATATGTGCCTCAAAGTTTGAAGTAAATTTGTTATCAAAGTACATATGTGTCACCATATACAGCCCTGAGATTCAGTTTCTTGCAGGCATACTCAATAAATCCATTAACCGTAATAGAATCAATAAAAGACCACACCCAACAGGGCGGATAACCAGTGTGCAAAAGACAAGAAACTGTGCAAATACAAAAAAAAGAAGAAACAA
The DNA here is from genome assembly GCF_963921235.1 of Mobula hypostoma. Classification (NCBI taxonomy): domain Eukaryota; kingdom Metazoa; phylum Chordata; class Chondrichthyes; order Myliobatiformes; family Myliobatidae; genus Mobula; species Mobula hypostoma. The sequence goes on from NC_086108.1 coordinate 41,188,245, forward strand.
TGAATAAGTAAATAAATAAATATCAAGATGAAGAGTCCTTGAAGGTGAGTCCATTGGCTATGGGAACAGTTCCATGATGGGGCATGTGAAGATGTCCCCTTTGGTTCAACGGCCCGATGGTTGAGACGTAATAACTGCTCCTGAACATGGTGGTGTAAGTCCTGAGGCTCCTGGACCTTCTTTCTGATGGCAGCAGTGAAAAGAGAGCATGGCCTGGATGTTTGAGGTGGTTGGGGCGTCTGATGATTCATCTGCTTTCTTGTGACAATGCTTGCAAGAGACGCATTGTCTCATTACAATGAAGTAGCTTCAAATGTTTATGATGTTAAAAGCTGAATATTGTTGCACAGATTATCTTCTTATTCATTGATTGTTAATTGTAAGATTTTGCTGTGTACAAGTTTTCTGCAACTCTTTGGTAATCAGTAACTAGGACTACTTGTGAACAATTTTGAACTGCTTTGTTGTCTCACAATTTGTGACATTCTGAGGTTGTGATAGATGCTTACATAAATTCTAATTCTTCACTTTTTCAGAAGTATTCTTTAAACCAGCAGCACAGATAGCTTTTCATTGCTGAGTGAACTTGTGGTAGCTCCAGCCTTGTACAGCAGCAGTTGCTTCCACTTGTCTGGAGAGTGTGAGACAATAGCTAGCTTTGCTATGGCCTTGGCATTAATCAATATGTGGGAGTCATTTACTGTTAATTTTCAAGATGTTCCAAGCAGATTTTCTTTAAAATAAGTTAGTATTTTGCTGCAAATCTTGCACCTGTTAAGATTCAAAATCTATTGGTTTTTCTATGGATACATTTGAAATGTTGCATAGTAACTTATTCACATTGCTAAAGAAATCTGAGGGAACTTTAGAAATCCTGATAGGTCACAGAAAATAGTGTTTTAATTTCTTTTTTTTTGTCTTTATTTTCATATTGTCCTGTTTCACATTTAAAGCTTCTGTCACTGTTTTTGACTCATAGACATGCTTGAATTGTATAAGTGTACAGGGCAGTTGATGAATCAGTGCAAGAACCAAAGGAGCCACTACCTGATGAACTTGACCAGAGAAATCATTTTAATCAGCTTCAAAATATTATAGGAACACAAACAAAATACTAGAGGAGCTCAGCAAGTCCGGCAGCATCTAGGGAAATGAATAAACAGTCGATGTTTAAGGCAGAGCCCATTTTTCTGGGCTGGAAAGGAAGGAGAAAGGTGCCAGAATAAAAAGGAGGGGTTTGGAAGGAGAAAGATATTATAGTTTACTTGCTTAAAAATTCAGCATTTTTACCTCAGTTCCATTTCTGGATTTATAAAAGATGTGTGCTCTATAATATGGTAATTTTAGTGTTTTACTATATGCAGAGAGTGGCATTCTTTATACCAAAACATGGATTAGTAAATCATAGTAATCCAGCCCATAGCATAGGAAGCTGAGAAGCAGGACCTCAAGGATAGTAATCTTGGGATTGCAGCCTGTGCCATGTGACAATCAGGATAGGAATAGAATGGGGTGGCAGATAAATGCATAGCTGAAGAGTTGGAGCAGGGGGCAGGGATTCAGATTTCTGGATAACTGGGACCTCTTCCGGGACAGGTGAGACCAGTATGAAAAGGATGGGTTGCATTGGAATCCAAGTGGAACCAATATTCTTGTAGTTAGGTTTACTAGAGCTGTTAGGAATGGTTTAAATCAATATGGCAGAGGGATGGGAACCAGTATGATTGAGCTGAGGATGAGCCAGCAGGTTTACAAGTAGACAATAGATGTAACATGAATATAAGGAAGGACAAGCCAATGATTGGGTACAAGTGTAGAGAGAGTGCAGAGTTAAATTGTACCACAGCAGCAAAATTCAAAAGGGTGGAGAATACAGGACTGAAGGTGCTGTATTTAAATGCATGTAGCATTTGGCATAAGGTGACGAACTTGTGGCACAATTAGAGATTGGTTTGTATGACATTGTGGGCATCACTGACCCATGGCTGAAAGAAGGCCACCGTTGGGAGCTAAACATCAAAGGATGAACTTTGTATCGAAAGGTCAGGCAGGAAGGCATAGACCATGATATGGTTCTGTTGGTAAGAGATGAAATGACATCTTTAAAAAGAGGTGACATAGGAACAGGGAATGTTGAATCTTTGTAGGTGGAGTTAAGAAACTGCAAAGGTAAAAAAACCATTATGGGAATCATATATAGGCCTCTAAATAGTAGCCAGGATGTGGGGTTGAGTTTGCAAAGGGAGCTGGAAAAGGCATGTAATAAGGGTAATGACACAATTGTAATAGGAGATTTCAATATGCAAGGGGATTGGGAAAATTAGGTTGGTGTTGGATCACAATTTGTTGAGTGCCTATGAGATGGTGTTTTAGAGCAGCTTGTGCTTGAGCCTACTCAGGGAAAGGCTAGCTTAGACTTGGTGTAGTGTAATAACCCAGATCTTATTAGGAAGCTTAATGTAAAGGAACCCTTAGGAGGCAGTGATCATCATAGGATTGAATTTATACTGCAATTTGAGAGGGAGAAGCATAAGTCACATGTTTCAGTATCGCAATGGAATAAAAGGAATTGAAGAGGTATAGGAGAGGAGCTTACCCAGGTGGATTGGAGGAGGATACTGGTGGGGATGATGGCAGACCAGAGATGGCTGAAGTTTCTGGGAATCATTCCCAAGGCACAGGATAGATCTGTCCCACAGAAGAAAAAATTTTCAAATGGCAGATGTAGGCAGTAGTGGCAGACAAGGGAAGTTAAGGACTGCATAAAAAGCCAAGGAAAGGGCATATAAGGTAGCAACAGTGAGAGAGAAGATGGATGATTGGGAAGCTTTTAAAATCCAACAAAAGGCGGCTAAAAAAGCTGTAAGGGAAAAGATTCAATGTGAGGGCAAAATAGTCAATAACAATAAGCAGGATACCAGAAGTTTTTTTTTCAGTTATATAAAGAGTAAAGGGGAGGTGAGAGTTGATATTGGACCACTGGAAAATGATACTGGTGAAATAGTAATGGGGATAAAGAAATAGCAAATGAATTTAATGGGTACTTTGCATCTGTCTTCACTGTGGAAGAACCTAGCACTGTACCAGGGATCTGTGAGTGTCAGGGAGCAAGAATGAGTGCCAATGCAATGACAAAAGAAACAGTGCTAGGCAAATTCATAGGTCTTAAGGTAGATATCTCCTGGACCAAATGGACTACATCCTAGAGTCCTGAGAGAGGTTGCTGAAGAGATAACTGATGCATTTGTCATGATCTTTCAAAAATCATTTGATTCTGGCATGGTCCTGGAGGACTGGAAGATTGCAAATGTCACTGCCCTCTTTAAGAAGGGAGGAAGGCATAAGAAAGAAAATTATAGGCCAGATAACCTAACCTCAATGGTTGGGAAAGAGTTGCAGTCCATTATTAAGGACAAGGCTTTGGGATACATGGAGACTAATGATAAAATAAATCAAAGTCAGCATGGTTTCTGTGAAGTGAAATCTTGCCTGGCAAATTTGTTGGAATTCTTCGAGGAGTAACAAACAGGGTGGACAAAGGAGAGGTAGTGGATGTCATTTACTTGGATTTTCAGAAGGAATTTGATAAGGTGCCTCACATGAGGCTGCTTAACAAGATAAAATCCTATGGTGTTACAGGAAAGATATTGGCATGGATAGAGGAATGGCTGACAGGCAGGAGGCAGTGAATGGGAATAAAAGGGGCCTTTTCTGATGGCTGCCAGTGACTGGTGGTGTTACTCAGGGGTCAGGCTGCACTTTGAGTATTGTCAATTTTTTTGGGCCCCATATCTCAGAAAGTGTCACAAGTTGTTTCCCTACTCCTAAAACTAATACTGTTTTCTGAGTAGACTGATCTTACTGACCTCAACTACTTGTTTTGAACCCAGTCATCAACCCCAGCCACCTCCAATAGACTGTTAGCTTCATATCCTGTGTAAAGGAAAATATATTATCATAATCGTGAGGTGCATTCAATGAATAGTTTTCCCCTCTTTTATCCAAAGTTGAGGAGACCTCTGTCAGCTTATCTACCTTCACCTACCAGTTTCAATAGGAAAGAATGAAAAATCTAATGAAAATTTGGACTCATTGCACCCCCTATTTACCATAGTTTTCTGAAAGTAATTATGCGTAAAATGGTTGACACGATACGTGGGCTAATTAGTTGCGGTCTTTTTTACTTTATACCCATTGAAATGTAAAGTGTAGTCACTTCTGTAGGGCACTAAATGTGTAGCCTCCAAGTTCTTTTTGTTTATAGCCACTGTATTTACGACAGCTGAGGCAATGTCTAATTGAAGTCTTCGTGGATAATGCAAGGTTCAAGGCAGCAGCTTGCCATTCTTGAAATTTGAATCAGACTTCTACCAGATAGATGAGAGTTTAGAGCACTTGTGTAAATATTTTGAGGTGAGAACCTATTTAAGTTTGGAAATCTGAAAGCTGGATTCTCAATGGTAATGACAAAGATGGATGTAAAATGACAAAAAAAAGTTTTTTGATGTTAGTCATGTAAAAAATGAAAGCAGGAGATGGCTGTTAATTTTATAGACCCCAACCCATTTATTGTGAAGCTATAAAATCAGCAGGGGATGATGGCAGTATTTTAAGCACCATATATTGACATAGGTACGGGCCATTCATCCCATCAAGTATGTGCCAGTTCTCAGAACAATTCCATCCTCCCATTATCTCCCTGCAGCTCATTACTGTACATCCTACATACTTGATACATGGACGCCCGACTTCTGTGAGTTTGGGAATCCAGAGCCAAGGTCTGAAGGGCCAGGGACGGCCTGTCCTGGGGTAGGAGGCCTCTGTGTCTAAGGAGGTGGGAAAGGGCCTTGTTTTGCTGCTGTTGTTCTGTTCTGTGGTTGTTGCTGTGTTGGATATCGTGGACGTGCCATGTTGACCCTAGAATGTGTGGTGTCGTGCCCCCAGCGCATCTTTTGGCATGTTGGTTGTTAACGCGGATGACACATTTCACTGTATGTTTAAATGTGCATGTGATACATAAATATAAATCCAAACATTAACATGCTTCGCTTTCTCTACCACTCACACCAAGGGCAATTCGCAGCGGCCAGCAGATCTACTATTCCAGCGCCGCTCGGAGATGCAGGAGAAAACCAGAGCATCTAGAGGAGACCCATGTGATCGCAAGAAGAATGTAAAAACTCCATGCAGACGATATTGAACCCAGGTCACAGGAGCTGTGAGACAGCTGCACTGCCTGCAGTGCCATAGTGATGCCCTGTAAGGAAAGTGGACAATAAAGATATGCGAGTATCATGGAAATAACACAATAGGGATCTTGAAGCTTGTAAGACTCTTCTTACTGCTTCTGGTGTAAGTCCAGAGACCAGTATAGATATGGCATACTCTCTGTCTGCGTGATATGGAGCTACCGATGAAGCTACGTTTAGGTATGTGTTCAGTTGAAGTCAGCTGTAATGTAAACCCTGCTCAAATTGAATTTATACCATGTTAAAAATAAAAGTACTTTGACATGATCAGCTACAAGATATTCACATTAACAAGAAACTTGCTTACAAAGCTCTCAGTCATTTCTTGAGGTCATTGTGTCTTTAAACTCAAAACCTTCTCTCTTGCCAGTCAAGCATTCCAACTAAGTTCCATTTACGTTCCTCTTTTTGTTAACTGAGGTTCATGAACTTTTGTAATATTGACTTATTCCATCCTGTCATTTCCCCTAAAGCCTCACACTGGATGTCACATCTCTATCCTCCTAAAGGTTGATCTACCTTCAGGACAAAACTGAAATGTGACAGAAAATGACATTGTAAATGCTATAGCTGAGATGAGATAACCAAGACTATTGAAAAGGCTTTAACTATTAATATTTGGAAGCTTATTCACAGAAAGCGAGCCGGGACTGTCAATAAATATAATAAAAATGGAACATCCTGCACCCTATTTTTGACTGCTACTCTATTCAATTTCAATGAGAAATAAACCATAAATGAATATTAGAGATTTGATTTCCCTTTTAATGCCACCTGCCTCTGACACAGGAACACATTGACATGCACCATGGTGAATAGTGACTGCCTAGACAACAATTACCAAAGATTCCTACTGCCAAACATATCTTTACTCCACTTTCCACAGGGATCGCTTCCTCCGTGATCCTCTTGTCCATTTGTCCCTCCTCATTAATCTCCCTGCCAGCAGAAGTGTTACATGTGTTCATTCACCTCCTCGCTCAGCTCAATTCAGGGCCTCAAACAGTCCTTCCAGGTGAGGCAAAACTTCACCAGCAAATCTGCTGGGGTCATCTAACGTGTCCAGTGCTCCCAATGCGGCCTTCTCAACATCGGTGAGACCCTCAGAAATTGGGAGACTGCTTCATCGAGCAGCTCCGTTCCATTCGCCAAAAACAGAACTTCCCAGTGGCCAAACGTTTTAATTCCCATTCCAACATTTAAGAGATGGGGCAGGGGAGAGGGAAATACAAGGTGACAGGGAAAACCTGAAGGGAGAGGGGATGGAATAAAGAGCTAGGAAGTAAATTGGTAAAAGAGACAGACAGCCGTGGAACAAAGAGAAGGGGGGAGGAACACCAGAGGAAGGTGATGGGCGGGCAAGGAGATCGCTACTCCTCCACTTCCTCCATGGCATCTGCTCTCAGGATGAGGCTTTTCATTCTAGAATGAAGGAGATGTCCTATTTCAAAGAAACGGGCTTCCCTTCCTCCACCATCAACACTGCTCTCAACCGCATCTCTTCCAGTTCACGCCTGTCTGCTCATACCCCATCCTCTTGCCACCCTTCCAGGGATAGGGTTCCTCTTGTCCTCACCTACCACCCCACCAGCCTCCATGTCCAACCCATAATTATCTGCAACTTCCGCCATCTCCAATGGGATCCCACCACCAAGCATATCTCTCTCTCCACCCACCCACTTTCTGCTTCCCACAGGGATCACTCCCTATGCAACTCCCTTGTCCATTCATCCCACCCCACTGATCTCCCTCCTGGCACGTATCCTTGCAAGCAGAACAAATGTTACACCTGCCCCTACACCTCCTCCCTCACTGCCATTCAGGGCCCTAAACAGTCCTTCCAGGTGAGCTGACACTTCACCTGTGAGTCTGTTGGGGGTTATAGACTGCGTCCGGTGCTCCCAGTGCGTGGCCTCCTGTTTATCGGTGAGACCCAACATAGATTAGGAGACCGCTTCACTGAGCACCTACGCTCTGTCCACCTGAAAAAGCAGGATCTCCCAGTGGCCACCCATTTTAATTCCACTTCCCATTCTTATTCCAATATATCAATCCATGGCCTCCTCCACTGTTGTAATGAGGCCACACTTAGATTGAAGGATCAACACCTTATATTCCATTTGGGTTGCCTCCAACCTGATGGCATGAACATCGATTTCTCGAACTTCCAGCAATGCCCCATACACCCCCCCCACCTCTCCTTCACCATTTCCAATCCTATTTTCCTTCTTCCACCTTGCCCGCCCATCGCCTCCCTCTGGTGCTTCTCCCGGCTTCTCTCTCTTCCATGCCTTCTATGTCTTTTACCAATATACTTCCCAGCTCTTTAGTTTGTCTCCTCCCCTTCAGGTTTCACCTATCACCTTGTGTCTCTCTCTCACCTCCCCCAACATTTAAATCTACTCAGCTTTTTTTTCTCCAGTTCTGCTGAAGGGTCTTGGCCCGAAGCATCAACTGTACTTTTTTCCTAGATGCTGCCTGGCCTGTTGAGTTCCTCCAGCATTTTGTGTGAGTTCCTCCTCAAAGTTTGCTTGAACCCCAATGCTTATTTTGTCTGCAAATTGAGCATAAGCCCCATCCTCCCCAATAGCTCATCATCCTTGGCTACTGCTTGGCTACTGATGCTCTTGCCAAGAAATGTCATACCTTCCCCCCCACAATACTCCAGTTTTGTCCCCTTGTCCTGACTAATGCCCCCAACTTCAACCCTTCCTTCTCGCCAACAACCCCAACATTTAGAAATGGCACTCCACTCCTATCAATTTATCCTGTCCGTTTTCCCAGTGGATACACACACTTAGGCCCTGCCCATGGGTTCCTCCTCCATGCAATTCCTGAATCGGCCATATCTCCGGACTCAAATCTTTCAATACGTGCTACCGGTGTCCTCAGCAAAAGGTTATTTGAACAAAGGGTTCATTATCCCACTCTGACCCTTTAAACAGGTGTCTTTCAATCTCCAAGCAGATGTTTATGTTTTCTGCTTTTTCTACAAAAAAACCCATAAATTCTGGGTCTAATTTTCAACTCTTCTGCCCAGCGGTTTTGTTCAGGAATTGTCTATAATTAACAATGATACGAAGATAATGGGAAACATGAGTATGAGTCAGGCCGCTTCATATGCGACAATTGCAGCTGTTCTACTGTTGCGGATCAAGTGGTCTTGGTTACTGCAGCACACAAGACCACATTACCAGGAGCTATATTTTGCTGCAGCTGATTTTGCAGCTTTGGCTTATGTGACTCTTTTGCTGACTACTATTGCTGACTCTTCATCCTGAAAAAGGCAGCCCCAGCTGTTTGCGAACAAAGGGACAACAGAATTATTATCAGTCCCAACTTCCTAAGAAGTGATTGAGTGGTGCATTTGCAGAGGTCTAAAGGTGTGTAGTCACAATTAATGAGAAGATGCTTTGAGTTCAAAATCAGAGACTTCATAATAATGCGAGTCTCCCTAATAACGATCTAATCACATGTAGTAATTAAGCTTTGCAGACATTTTGATAAAGCGTCATTAGCCTGAAACATTGGCTTATATTTCTACAAACAAGGCTTAACAGCCTCAGATTTTCCAGCATTTCTGTATTTGTGCGTGGCTAAGGTTCCTTCAGTGAAACATAATTGAATTTTATACCACATGAGTTTGGAGGGTGGCGCTCAGGGAGGGGGTCAGTTGGCACTTTGTGCAACTCAGTTCAGGGGAGCTCAATAAGTAACTCGGAAGATCGTGGTGACTGGACTGGAAGTGTTGGCGGGCCGATGAGAGATGTGTGGTGGTCGATAGTGAATGTTGGTGACGATCTTTGGTGTTACCTTGCTGGGACCACTAGAGATTTTTCTGCTCCTTTATGGTCCCTAGTCAGGTTGGCATATTAAAATTTTAATCTTAATTTGTTTCTGTCTCATTTCCTTCAATGTCAAAAATTTTTTTTTAATTGGCAGATGCTGGAAATCTAAAATTAAAAAAAAGAAAATACTGAAAATACTCAGTAGGTCAGACAGCATCTGTAGAAAGAAAAAAAGAGTTAACCTTTTCTGTCTTTATCCCCGAATGTCTGTATGGGCTGCAAAATATACCTAGTTTTCTTCAGATCAGCTAGGAGTCCTGGGCCTCTGTCAGGGGCCCCACTCGGGGATTAGACTCCAGGAAAAGATTTGCTGCAAATTTGATTATTAAGTACCACTTTTCCTGGATGACTGCTCATCCATTTCTCGATTATAATAAATTTAGCCACTCAAGTAGGCCTATTGGAACCTCAGGAAGCTATTAACCCAGCCCAAATAAGTGGTACATGGACAAATTTCAAGCTTGTGTTTGGAAACTTGGTATAAAGCATGGTTGCAACACACACAAAATGCTGGTGGAACGCTGCAGGCCAGGCAGCGTCTATAGGAAGAGGTACAGTTGATGTTTCGGGCTGAGACCCTTCGTCAGGACTAACTGAAAGAAGAGATAGTCATAAAGAATGGTTCATTTGCAAGACAACATGTTACAAACATACATATCATTGGTGAGTCTAGGAGTACTGGCGTCATAAGTGGAAAACGGTGCGGAAAAGTATCTTGAGGACATTACCATACATGGTTTAGCAAAATGTGGTCAAAATGTGGGCAAAGTATGAATGGGAAAGGCCAACTGGCCTGCTCCTGTCTTGTCTGTTCCTATATATACATCCTACCAGTCAACATCTTAAAAAGAAGAAAAAAAAGTCTGCAGAAACCCATCTCAGGTTGGATGCTTTCAAACTGTGTGAGTCTGAAGCTTTGGGATAACAAGGCTCAGTGACTCTGGTTTTCTTAGTGCATTTGCTTGAGTCCAAACAACTCATTGGTTGGGGCACAATTTAAAATAATTCATGAGCAAATTTCCATATGCTCTGTAATGCTGAAGAAACCGACAAATACACAGCAGCATCCTATAAAGACAAAACACTGTCTCACAGTTGTGTTTGTTGTATCCCATCTTTGGTCTGGCTGGGTTCATTTACCATTTAGGTAACTTATATAGAAGTTTGATAAAATTTGACAGTAGTTAACATTTAGCAAAATGTAGATTTGTTCAATTCAGAAGCTGGATTACAATTCTGATTAAGGTTCCCAGAGCTGAGAACAATTTCTCTTTCCATTAACACTGCCTGAGCTGCTGAGTGTTTCCAGCATTCCCTGTGTTGTTTCAGAATCTGAATTTTTGTTTTAATTTCAATTACCTTTGGACTACTTTAGAGGATTGGTTTGGGTTATGCCTTCAACATGCTTATAACATTTGTGATAACTGAACTTAAAGGGGACGTCTAACCAAGAAGGGAAGTAACTAAAGCTGCTATGCAACAATTGCCAGGCAAAAGGATTGAGTTCTCAATTGACAGACAGCAAATAGCAAGACTCCTTTTGGGCACAGATATTCTCAAAGATACTCAGCAGGTCAGGTAACACCTGGGGAAAAAGTCATTGATCCAAGATGTTCACTCTTGACAAATGAAGGGAGAGTTGTCTAACACTTGCATTTCTAGTGCACTGCTGCAGAGCAGATTTTATCAATAACAACTGTTTAATCCAGTTCTTAACGGGTCTCTAACTCCACCACTGGAATCTTCAGTGTAGAGAGTAGCCAAGTTTCAGTGTCTCCGTATAAATTCGATTTGCATATCCGTACACAAAAATCTAGCCTGCCAGTAACGAAGGAATGATATCCAGTTGGCAAGAACACATTTCAAATATTCACCTTGTGTTTTGGCTAATACGCTTGCTTGGGCCAATATCTCAAACTGGATTGCCTGATAACTGTAAAGTCACTGTGTTCTGAAATTTAACCAGTATTTCCTACAATAATGGCTGTGTATCGTAACAAATATTTATCTATTTATTCAGTTCCTACATCTGACACCATTGTGTCTCTTCAATTAAATTCCTAGCAATGGGAGTTGCTTGCATACATGCTCTAAACTTCATTTAAGTTTGAAGAATAAGCACCACATGGTACTTCCCAGCACATTAAATATCAATCAGCAATTAGAACAGACTATATATTTCAGTTTTTGCACATATTTACTGTTCTATCCAAAGCCATGATATTATTATCTTTTGTTGGTAGCTACCTGCTGGAATATTATATACAATGAAGATTAATGTGCAGTTTTCCAGTGATCTGCTTACTGAAATACAGTGTCCCATATTTTTAAACATGAAAGAAAAGCCTTTACATAATGCAATCACATGGAGGGGAGCATGGTACCTAATCGTCATAAATATCAAAGAATTTTCTACAGAGGGTGGTAATGGGTTTAACAATGTAAAAGTGATTTTTTTTATAGAATGCTGAATATAACCAGTTAGGCAGTGAAAATTAACAAAAAAAAAGGGAAAATGAAAACAGTGATGTTATTTCATCTGGAGATTTCCCTCCCTCATATCTGCAGTTTATCATTTCCCCACCGAACAATGAGGTTCGTTCTTCACCCTACGTATACACATGGCCCACTTATTTTTTTTTTCCGAAGTTTAATGTCAGGTCCAGCTCCAGAGATCTTAGCATCAAGATCTAGGCCATTGCCAAGGGATGGCATTTAAAGTAAGGTCTCAGGAGATGAAAAGGTTACCAAGATAATGTTAAGCCAAAGCAAGGCAGTCAACACCAGTGCCCCGGTGAATTCTTCTTCTACAACCGTATTACTAAAATCATACATGATCATCATGACAGAAATTTGTGTCCCTTTGTACACAAATTATCAACTGCTTTCCCACTAGTAATATAGCTTCAAAAGTACTTCAGTGGCCATAGGGTCCTTTGAATTTTTGTGTCTGAAGGAGAAGATGATGGGGAGATCAATGATGTCATCAAGTTTGAAATTAACAAAGACATGGGTTTCAGTAGCTGGCTAGTTATGGTAACCATCTCGGCTTAATTCTTCTTTCCTAAGCACCCATTAGCTTTGGTCCATCCATTCCAACTCCATTCTCCTGACCCCAGAAACCTTCTTCTTCACCACTATTGATGAGTCCCTTGATTTTACCCCTTCAGTTTCTTTTCTGAAGATATTCATCTTCACAGGGAAGACTTTCTTCCATCCCCATTACTGCATCAGACCATCAATGCCATTTTCCTATTATCTACAACAATGCTCCACCATCTTTCATTACAATTAGTTTAATTCAACCTTGTTCACAATTCCATTATTTTAACTTCTCACTGAATCTCTTCGATACTTACAGGACCCATGCTTTCAAATCTTCCAGTTTCATTGTGCAGGGATGCAAAAGTTTCTTTCACGTGAAATGGTAGTTTATGTTCAGTGTTTGTCATGTAGGACATTTTGTTGCTCTGAGATTTTATTAACTATTTCTCTCCTCCATCATCCACATCAACCACTTACACCAAAAGTTTTTTTCTGCCTCATTGAGTTACTTACATCAACACTTTTTAAAAAAAGCTGTTAGATGATGCTTATGCTATCATCCTTTAACATTTCATCATCAGTTTTCTGCAAAGCATCACAACCTGTTCAGCTCATTTGTTCCTTCTTAGTGATAGGACCTGCAGACCCAAACTTGGAACTTTACTTCTTGCTGTCATCCATTGCTTTATTTATTCAGTCCTGTAATCTAAGGTGAAATGTTAATTTGCATCTTCTTTCAGATGCCGATGAATTAATTTTATGTTTTCATCTGTTACTGATATTTATAAATCTCATATTTTTTTCCATGTTAAGAGCATCTTCTGAGAGGGAAAGCATAAATAGAATCTCAAGGTGGTCACAATTCAGATAGAGATCTTGCATTTTAACTACCGATATTTAATTGGAAAATCCATTTATAGAAGATTTAATTACATTAAATCAAATAGGTTAAGGAAGGAAATCTGTGCATGCTTATTCATTACCTTAAGTTTGCTGATTAAAATTCAAGGTTAATAAATGTGTTCTCTTTATTACTCGAATATATATCATTGCCTTGCTTATTCTCACTTGACTAAGAAAGCACAAGGGTTACAGCAGAAGCGCGATGAGGATTGTTTGGGACACTGAATGGAAGTGAGGGAGGAGGTGTATGGTGCATGCCCATATACCTCCTTCCTTACCTCCATTCAGGACCCCAAACAATCCTTGCAGGTGAGGCAACACTTCACCTGCGAATCTACTGGGGTTGTCTATTGTGCCCAGAGCTTACAATGCAGTCTTCTTTACACTGGTGAGACATTTCATAAATTGGGGGACCGCTTCGTCGAGCACCTCCACACAATCTGCCATGCGCAGAAGTTCCTGGTAGCCAAACATTTTAATTCCAACTCCCATTCCCGTTTCGACATGTCGGTCCATCTCCACCTCTTGTGCCAAGATGAATCGACCCTCAGGGTGGCAGAGCAAGACCACATATCTGGGCAGCATCCAACCTGATGGCATGAATATCAATTTTTCTTTCCAGTAAAAACATTTCCCCACTCTGACCCTTTACCCCTTCTCACCTGCCTATTAATTCCCCTGAGGCCCCTCCTCCTTCCCTTTCTCCTGTGGTCCACCCTCCTCCCCTATCAGATTCCTTCTTCTGCACCTCTTCAGCTTTGTCACCCACCTGGCTTCATCTATCACCTTCCAGCTAGCTTCCTTCCCCTCCCCACCACTTTTTTTTATTCAGGCATCTTCCCTCTTCTTTCTCAGTCCTGAAGAATGGTCTCAGCCTGAAACATCGACTGTTTATTCATTTCCATGGATGCTGCCTGACCTGCTGAGTTCCTCCAGCATTTTGTCTGTGTGTTGCTTTGGATTTCCAGCATCTGCAGAATTTGTCATGTTTATAAGGGCTACATCCTTGGACTAGCAATTCGGAGATATGAAATAACAATCCAAACGCACAAGATCTACTTTGAGGGGATGAGTAGTATGCTCCTGCTCATATTAAGGAAGCAGGAAAAGTAACAAGTGCAAAGAATTTTAAATGGGCAGAAAGCATTATTGTTCCTAATCAAGAAAAATTTAGAAGGACCACCAGTAAATGAGCTGGGCTTGTCAAAAAGAACGACGGTGGGCCAGAAGCAAGTAGATAACACTAGCATTATGTTAAATAAGATAGATTCAGGACAGATCTAGCAACTCAGAAATGAGCAACCATGAGGCATTATGGACCATCAACAGCAACAGTAGTAATGTATTTCCTCAATCTGTAAAATTATGAATGCCATATCCCTCACTACATCATTACCGTAGCATGAAGCCTAGTTCAATGAAGTCTATTGATAAATATGTCAGGAGCAACATTAGGCACAATTAAAAATGAGGCACACTAACAAGATGAAACTACAGCATAGAGTCTCTTCCATGCTAATCCATTGAAATAATATGTGATAAATTGCTAAACATTCTCTTAATTGATTAGCTTAGAGCTCTGTATTTCTGGCACTTCCAGTCATGAATTCTTATGAACAATTAGGAAACTGACAGGTTGCAGACACACAACGAGCAGTCCCATTCTCAATGGTGCCACAGTTTCATACGTGAGTGCAAATTGCAAAGCTGAAGTTTTTGGATAAAGTCTTCAATGGGGATACTGAGTAGGTAATCTTCATGGATCTTCTACCAAGGTCTCAGCACCAGAGAAGTTGGATTTCAATTAATTTCATTTATGAAATGCGGACAATTGCCTAGGTCTGTCAAATCCACAAAAATAACAAATCCATTCTGGCCATGTGTCACCCTGTCTATTAACTTCCATTATGGACAATATGACAGTAACTACCACTAATAGTGCTATCAAGCAACAGGTATTAAAGCTATTCAGTTTAGATTGCACCAAGGTCTGCCTGCTCCAAACCTCAATTGCAACTTGTGTTCAATTATGGGCACACTGTACGTTATGAATTCCAGAGATGAGGTGTGACTGCCCTGACAAATGGTTACAGCAAAAAACTCAAATTAATCCAAATTTAGGTGACAAATGGAAAGAAAAATTGCTACTGTCTGGAAAAGGTTGTTGGAAGCCAATCATTTCAGACCACGACAATAGCCTAGATCCCACCATCTTTAAATGCTTCATCAAATGTCTCCTTATAAAGTTAGAAGTTTGAATACCTACCACGGATTAAGTATTCAGTTATTTTTGTATCTCTTCAGATAGTGCTTCTGACCGTGAAACAAGACCAGGAGAATATTATAAGGTAACACACACAAAATACTGGAGGAACTCAGCAAGCCATAGCCAGCATTTACGGAAAATGGTACAGTCAACGTTTCGGGCTGAGAAAAACAATGATGAGGAATCAGAGTTAGAAAGTGGGGAGATGGGAGGATGAAACACAAGGTGAAAGGTGAAACTGAGAGGCGGGAGGGTGAAGTAAGGAGTTGGGAATTTGATTGGTGAAAGAGATAGAGGGCTGGAGATGGGGGAATCTAATAGGAGAGGACAGAAGGCCATGGAAGAAAGAGAAAGGAGGAGCACCAAAGGGAGACGATAGGCAGGCACAGAGATAAGGTGAGAGCAGGAAAAGAGTATAGGGAATAGAGAAGCGGGCTGGTCTTCATTACCGGAACTTCAAGAAATCAATGTTCATGCCCTAAGGTTGGAGGCTACCCAGATGGAATATACTGTGTTGCTCTGCCCTGACTTTTTCTCTTGTTTGTGATTGAATATTACAGGAAAGCTGGTCAGACAGCAGGAAATGTTGCTGTCTCATAGCAGCAGTGTTCAATCCCAGTCTCCGGGACACTGTGTGGCGATTGTACTTATCCCTGTAACCGGTAATGTGTCCCCAGACAGCTCCCGTTTTCTCAAATATCCTAAAAACATGCGAGTTGGCAGGTTAATCGATTGACCACTATGAATTACCTCTATAGTGCAGGTAGGTGATTGGAGAATTGGTGGGGACCAGGATTCATGCATTTGAGAGAGAAATGATTACAGAGGGAACGATCCAAGAACCTGCAATAGCCTCCTATGTCTAAACAGAATAAGTCTATGATAATTCCAGCAAAGGCTAATGAATATCTATATAATGAGTACAAGCATGATATATGCTAATATGTGGGTGTTATCAGAGCACTCAGCTTGACATATTTTGTCATGATACAGAATTTTCTCTGGCATCATTTCCAACCTTGGCTGGTACAGCTCCATGTAAGAACTCAAATACCACCTCCTCTCAATCCCAAATCTGAGATGGCTTTCAAGCTTCCTTCATAAGTGCATCCTTTACTTCAGCCCCCCGACATCCTGGTCTGTGGAATATCTTTGTTCATAACCTTTTAATTTTATTTCTGGGGAGGTGAAGAAGAAGGAGCACTACTGTGATTTAGCAAAGAGTGTCTTTTAAGGACTGAAGTGTTGATGCCCATTAGCTCAGGAGTATGACTGCAGGCACACTAAATTGGCATAGCTTTGGTCGAGGCTGCACACCTACCAATTAAGGGAACATAAAGATTGGGATCCAGTTGCATGTCTGAGCTGTGGCTGTGTTTCAAAGTGCACCAAACTGCAATTCCTACTTTTAAGCAGTCCATTTTCCTATCTAACCACTGGCTTTGTCAACTTTAATGTGAAATTTCAATATAGGTAGACCCGTGCTTTGTATGTGAGGTTTTGCAATTGTTTTAACCAGTTTATGTAGTGCAATTTTAACCTCAGTCTGCTTTGTTTGCTGGAAATCATAAAATGCTAATTAAGGACACTGGTAGAGCAGTTTCATGAGTTAGTCATTTGTTTCCAACCTGGTTTAACTTGTAGATAAAGTCTGATACGATCCAGGCTGTGTAATCTTTGAAGTGTCTGTCAGTTCATTTTATTGACAGTTTTGTGTATCTTCAAGTCTAGACATCGCTGAAGAAGGTGGAAGGATGTTAATTTCCTTAGTTTGAGTGATTGAAGAATTTCTATATGCTGATTTAATGGGACTTTCAAAAGAGTTTAAAATGAAATGAGCGAATAACTGTTAGAAACACAGCTGGTCTCATCTCCCAAATGATCACAGCTCTCGTACAGAATGCCATATGCATTGGTCTGTTCTTGGGAGGTTTGCATTATGTTTACCTAATGAGATATTGGATATGTACAAAACACATTACAACTGAAAAGATCATTCATACATTTCAAAAGACACTGATACATCAAGGATATCCTGTGAATACCAATATCCGATAACAGAGGAAACCAATTATCAATATTGGACCACAAAGGAATTTAACTTTCTCTGCAGTATTTTGATTCCTTTCTGCTGTTTGTTGCATCACTTATCACATACAGGTACCAGCATTGTTTGAAGTGAACAATTCTCACTCCTTGCAAGAATTTGAGTCTATTGGGATTTAGTTTAGGTGAAGCCAAAAAAAACAGGAGAATGTTGATACCATTCTTACTGGAGATTGCCCATGCTATTCACTCCTGCCCGCTTTTGATTAGTTTTGATGATCTATGATTTCCTGGAGATGAAATGGCCATTGAGTGGATAGTGAAGCCAGCATACTCCACAGTCTTGCCAATTTTTAGAATTCCTATTTCACTTACAAATTGTCTTCAACCTCCACCACCTACCCCTGCTTCACCTCTTTATCTATACTCATACATGTATGGGATAGGTTTAATATTCATCAGTGGTATAAACTTGTTATAACAAACATGTAAAATATCGAATTTCATTTCCTATTGAAGTGAGAATCAGCCTGATAATATTATTGCCCCAGTTATTTATGCCTTCCTTACTTCTTTGATTTCTGTCATGATGCCTCAGTGAATGTTTGCACACATTACTAATGCAAATATCTTTCATACTGTTCTCTGCCAATATCAGTTATTCTATTTATTTCAATGTGTGTGTGTGCTCATCCTGCATTCTGCTGTCTGTCATTGTGCTTGTCTAAGCCTATTGATACCATCAATTATTTCCAATTTGGAAAATAATGATTTATGCTGAAATAACTTCCAAGTGATTGCATTTTTCAACTAAGGTGAAACCAGTATAAAATCTTGTATTGAATATGCCTGTAACAAACAGGAACTTCCACTAAAAAAATTTTGGGTATATACCTCAAGAATGGTTGAAAGGACATAAATATTTAATGAATGTACTGCTGGTGGCTGGGAAAAAGACCCTTACCAGGAAATGGTTATCTCAGGAGAGCCCAACTTTAAATGTATGGATAGAAATTACAAAATGGAGAAGATAACAGCATCTGTTACTCATAAGTTGGAACAATTTTAATCATACTGGAAAAAATAGTTTAACTACATAACACCTCATAGGCCTGATTTTATTCTCACAAGTCAATGAATATGTTGTAAAAAAAAATCACTCCCTACTCTGTACATAGTTTTCTTCTTTCGATTGTTCTTTCTTTCCTCTCCTTTCTATAAGTGTATACCTCAGATAAATATTATGTGGAGATTTGTGACAAATATGATTATATTTTATATATGTACAGTATCTGAAATACATCTTATGGAAATGTTTGTTTGATGATGAAATTCAATAAAAAATAAATTACAAAAAAATTGTGTTAATATCTGCAATTTCAGTATCAAAAAGTCAAAATAGGCAGGGAAATTAGAGAACAAAACGGATAGAGCAGAAGGTTACAGCATCCGTTCTACTTTAATGCCTCGTTAAAATGAATCAAATCCTAAACGAGAACCATTGAGTAACTGATATGATTTTACTATTCGTGTTAGTTTAAAAACTTAGGTCCCTTGCTGAAGTCCCTGTGAGATAAGGTCAAAAGAAGTAACTTACATCCAGAGTTCATATGAGACCACCCACCATGTTGAATGTTAACTTCAAAGAAGGTTTGAAATGTAATTAGAAGACTCAGCAGGATATGTAATAGAATTGGGATTGTTTCTGTCAGTCAATTGGACTACAGGGTCAGAAAGTGTTGACACCAGAGTTTTATTTTTATAATCTACATCTCCTTATTAATAGGTTTCAGTGAGTATTTCTTTGTTAATAACAATCAGAGACATTTGTCATTTGGAATGAATAGTTATGTGTGCAATAATTTGATTTATTAGACATTTTTTTTCCTTTTGCATTTGTGAATGGTTATTAAATATAATCATTGGAAAATATCATATTTAGGAGAAAGAACAAAACTTTATGTAACATGTTTCAAGTTGCCAGCAAATCTCAAAGCACTTTTACTACCAGTTAAATATTCTTGAGAGACAGACATTATTTCAAAGCGTCATTTCCCTTCCTAAGAATTCTGTCCATTTCAAAGCCCTTGCTAACCTGAGGGCATCCATCTTCCTCACAAGTCTCTCCATCTTCAGGCTGGGTTGTGGGAGTAGTGAGGTACTGCATTAAGTTGATCAAATTCATTGATAACTAAGGGAATTACGTGCACCATTTTCTTGTCTTGTCACACACCATTATCTCTAGTGTTCCCCAAGGATCTTATTTCTTTTACACATCTTGCCTCTTGGAACATTACCCAAAAATCATGTCATTTATTTCCATAGGAATGTAGACAAAAACTCAACTTCACTACCCTGTCATCTCTACTAATTCCTCAACTTTCTCTCAGATAGCAGACCACATAAGCTGGCATCCTCCAGTTTTATTTTCACTTCCATTGTATTTCCCCAAAATGAGAACTGCTCTTGAAGGGAGTCAGTTTACATACCAAATGTCAGATAAAGAAAATTAGGGTTCATGTCAGGTTAGGGCTCAATTTTACATTCAGACAGCATTTATATTGTAGATGCAATAGTCTATGTCCCAGAGTCCCTGCCAGATGTCTTGTGCAGGATTGGGACTTCTTACAACACTCATCATAACTCAGGAAAACTGCTGATATTGCACTGCATCATGTTATTTAACAATTATAAAAACTCTCAATGGCAGATTGAGTCAGCAGGTCTATGATGTTATGGTAGCGGGATGTAATATTTGAATTAACATTTGTGTGCTAATGGATTAATAAACCAAGGTCTCATTTGGCCCCGGGAAGTCAAGAAAGACCACAAGAGAGTGTTTGAAAAACAGCAGCGGAGTTCACATTTTATTGAGTTAATCGGGAATGATGGCTATGGAATTGCTAAATTGTTGAGAAGACCCATTTTGTTCATTTAGAGAAAATGAACCTTTAGAGAAAAAAATCTTAAGCACAGAGCTCACCACAGCTCACACTTCCAAGGTTAATTAGGGATGGACAATAAATGCAGCTTTCCACATCCTACAAATAAAGCAAGTATTTTATAAGTAGTTAATAACTTGACAGATTATACAATAATCTTAACTCTTTAAGTTGTACATTTTAATTAATGTCTGCTGATGTATCAGACTGGATTGATGCTTTGTTCATATAATAATCATGAAGCTGTATAACATTTGGCATTTGGTTCAACATAATTTGGTTGCAATGTCAGAATATTACTGTTCATGGTCAAGATATCAAGGATTTTTCACCTTGTTGAATAGTGCACTGAAACCCTTCAGCTATTAAAATGCTTTCAAAACTTAATCTGTCATCATGCCAGCTTGAATGATGACTGTATAATGTTCCAACTTAAAGCTTGTGTTATTGTATCTCAGATCCATCTCTGGATAAATTGCTGCAAAAATACATGGTCCATTTATTACGTAGTTGAAGTTATGTACCTTCAAAATTAATTCCTGCTTCTGTTCACATTATCTTACTGCAACTAAAAACAGTATCTTCCATTAGAGAGAGAAAAAACACCATAAACCAATTTGATCATTATCTTTTAGTTCAATCATTTGGCTAAATGGCTTCAAAGTATTTCTGGAAACTGCCAGGAAAGCTTGGCAACATCTAAACCAGTTTCTGACAAAGGTATGGATATGGACATCATGGTGGAGAAGAGGTGATTTGAATGATAATATTATCGCAGCTTAAGACAATAGACAATAGACAATAGGTGCAGGAGTAGGTCATTCAGCCCTTCGAGCCAACACCACCATTCACTGTGATCATGGCTGATCATCCACAATCAGTACCCTTAAGGTATTGACTGCAAACATAGCAAGCACAATGAAATAGATGCAGAGTTTATGATGGGACCCAAGCATAGTCGTTTCAGATTCCCTAATATTTAACTGGAGGAGATTCTATTCATCTACGGTAGGATGTTGGACAAACTGCCTGCCAATAAAGAGACAGTATGGAGGGGAGGGGTGGGGTGGCAGTCAGAGTTGGGTGTGTGGCTGTAGCTAGCATGGGAGGCTGGCATTGCAAAAGTTGGTAGAGAAGTTGGTCTGGATGTCAAATATATATGCGTGAAGGAAACAGTCAGGGCCATCATGCAATTGAGACCACAGGCAAATTCCCAAGGAATGGCTGAAAGTAAACAATCCAAGAACAGACTTGGGAACAACAGTCAAGCAAATGTTTAACCAAATGAGAAGGATCCCGTTAAACTGGAGGAAAGAAATTGAACGAAAATATCTCAAATACTGCAGAGAGGTTGGGGAGGATGATGAAAAGGGATAATAATCATAGGGAGGATGTCACTTATGAATTTAGTGTGACCCTACTCTATTACATAGAGTAGATGGCCACAACGCCATGCTTCCATGGTGCCAGCTGCAATTGGCCTATCTGAGCAATTATGTTGCTTTTACCTGCTAGAAATGGAGGCAGTACCAGGAATGGAAGAGAGCAAAGGGAAGGGCAACCATCCAGGAGAAGGAATTATTGACCATGGTGAGAAAAGCCTACTTCCAATCCTCAAGAATTATCCAAGTCTCGTGTTCAGACCTCCAGCAGCCCATGAGAATCTAAGATGTTCTTAATTGGTAATGTCACAAATCACAGTGTGCAACTTACTACTACATGTGGGATGTTGCAGATGTTCTCTCTTCAAAGAGGGGAAGTTATGCTCCTTCCACGTAGAGCTAAAGGTGCTGTGGGCATGTGAGTATCCATGCACTACAGTAGAAATGAAGAAAGAGAAGCAGAATTCACCACACTGTCACAGACCTCATATCGTCACCCTGTCATCGTTACATTTACAGAGTCCCCTTCCGAACAAGTAAAGAAAATCAAGCAGTTCAACAGAACTAATGGGTTTTAAAATTCACCGAATGCTATAACAATTCAGTTGAAGACTATTCACCCTTGTGCCTCCCTTTATGCCCATATCCCATACACTTTGCAAGGCCTGCACTGACACATCCCTTGGCTGGTGATTGGTTGCTCCCTTACCATAAAGTATTCCAATAATTTGCTCAGCAACAGAACTGAACACTTGGTTTGAAATCTGCTGTACTCCAACCTCCTTTTTAAAGTAACGTACAAAGTTACTGATTTCATCCCATTCAACATTTTGCATTCATTCACCTTAGTTACTGGCATCTACCCCCTCCTTTGTGACTACAGTCCCAGAATATTCATTGAAAATTCTGTCTATCTATACCTTCTACCTCCACACACTGGTTGTCTTTTTGGTCACTAGGACACCCTGCCCTTTCTCTTTATGTAATTGTAAGACATTTTGATTTCCTTAATTTCACTCCCTAATTTTTTTTTTCATTTTCATTCTTTAATTTCCCTTTTAATTTTAATCCTACCTTTCCTACTGTCTTCCAGGCTTTCTGTTGTATTAATTTCTTGGTATTACATACAAACTTCTGCTTTTTTGTTCTATCCTTCTTTCTTTGCAACAACATCCAAAAGTTATAGTGAATAGAATATCGAACATAGAGCAGTACAGCACAGGAATAGGTCCTTCAGCCCACCATGTTGTGCCAAACCTATTAAATTAGTAATCAAATAACCAACTAAACTAATCCACAAACACGAGGAAATCTGCAGATGCCGGAATTTCAAGCAACACACATAAAAGTTGCTGGTGAACGCAGCAGGCCAGGCAGCATCTATTGGAAGAGGTACAGTCGACGTTTCGGGCCAAGACCCTGCATCAGGACTAACTGAAAGAAGAGCTAGTAAGAGATTTGAAAGTGGGAGGGGGAGGGGGAGATCCAAAATGATAGGAGAAGACAAGACGGGGAGGGATGGAGCCATCCTCTCATCCTCTGGGTTTCCCCCCCTCCCCCTTTTCTTTCTCCCTAGGCCTCCTGTCCCATGATCCTCTCATATCCCTTTTGCCAATCAACTGTCCAGCTCTAGGCTCCATCCCTCCCCCTCCTGTCTTCTCCTATCATTTCGGATCTCCCTCTCCCTCTCCCACTTTCAAATCTCTGACTAGCTCTTCCTTCAGTTAGTCCTGACGAAGGGTCTCAGCCTGAAACGTCGACTGTACCTCTTCCAATAGATGCTGCCTGGCCTGCTGCATTCACCAGCAATTTTTATGTGTGTTGCTTAACTAAACTAATCCCTTCTGCATGCACAATGTCCATATCCTTCCATTTCTGTCACATTCCTGTGCCTATCTAAATGTCTCTTAAAATTCCACAATGAACCTGCCTCTACCAGCACCCAAGGCAACCCATTCCAGGCACTCACCACTCTCTGGGTAAAAAATTTGCCCCTCACAATTCCTTTGTACTTGCCCCTCTCACCTTAAATACATGCCCTCTAGTATTAGACATTTCAATCCTGGTAAGAAGATGCTGTCTCTCTACTGTATCTATGATCTCATAATCTTGTAAACTTCTATCAGATCTCCCCACCAGCCTTCGCTACTCCAGATAAAACAACTCAAGTTTGTCCAACCTCTCATTATTGCACAAGCCCTCTAATCCAAGCTACATCCTGGTAAACCACTTTTGCATCCTGTCCAAAGCCTTAACATCCTTCCTATAATGGGGTGACCTATGTGCAATAACTCAAGTTTATAAAGTTGCAACATAACTTCCTGACTTTTGAACTCAGTGCCTCTAATAATAAAGGAAAGCATGTCATATGTTTTCTGAACCACCCTATGAACCTGTGTAGCCACTTTCAGGGAGCTATGCATTTGGACTCTAAGATCTCTCTGCACAATGACACGGTTAAGGGTCTTGCCCTTAACAGTGTACTGTCTCTTTACATTTGACCTACAAGGTGCAAAACTTCACATTTGGCTGGGTTAAATCCCATCTACTGTTTTTCCGCCCATATCTGCAACTGATATATATCCTGCTGTGTTCTCTGCCAGACTTCTACACTATCCACATCACCACCAATTTTCCTATCATCTGCAAACTTACTTACCCACCCATCTACATTTTCATCCAGGTCACTAATGTTCATCACAGCTTCAGAGGCTGCAGTACAGAACACCTGCAGAACACCACTATTATAGATTTCCAGCTAGAGAAGTCCTGTCAATCGCTACTTTCTGTCTTCAATGCACGAGTGCTGAATCCAAACAGCCAATTCACCATTGGTCCCATGAATCTTAATCTTCTGGATGAGCCTCCCATGAAGGACCTTATCAAGCACCTTACTAAAATCCATGTAGACTACATCCACAGCTCTACCTTCTTCAATCACCCTCATCACCTCATCAAAAAACTCAGTCAAGTTAGTAAGGCATGACTTGCTCTATACAGAGCCATGCTGGCTCTCCCTGGTTAGAAATTGTTTTCCAAATGCTCATAAATCCTATCCCTAAGAGCAATTTCCAGGATTATCTCTTGTTCCCTTCTTGAATCATGGAACAATGTTAGCTGCTCGCCAATCCTCCGGGTCCTTGCCTGTGGCCAGAGAGGACACAATTGATCAAGGCCCCAGTAGTCTCATCTCTTGCCTCTCCCAATAATCTGGGGTATATCCTACCAGGGTCTGGGGACCAATCCACCTTTAGGCTCTAAGAGACTCAACATGCCCTAGCATATTATTATTATTATTATTATTATTGGCACTGATCTCCCTATCCTATTCTCCTTGGTAAACACTGATATAAAGTATTCATTAATGACCTCATCCAAATCCTCCACATCCAAGCAAATCTTTCCTCCTTTGTCCCTAAGTGGTTCTACTCTCACCGTAATTATCCTCTTGATCTTGAAGTATGTATAGAATGCCTTGATTGTCCCATGCATCTGAAATTATAAAAACTAAGATATATATATATAACCTTTGAGAGAGCTAGTGGTCAAGGTTCAAAATATCCAAATATAGATAGATAGATTGATACTTTATTGATCCCAAAGGAAATCACAGTGTCACAGTAGCATTACAAGTGCACAGATATAAATATTAGAATGGAAGTAGAATGAATAAAAAATAAGTTACAGCAGGGAGTCATCACTTCCCTGGCTATCAGGTATTAGAAATTGTCAGACATGGGGAAATAGGATCTGAGCAAGTAGACTGAATGTGAAACATTTAGCGATCTGCATCTCAGGTCACTGACTATTAAACCAGCTCTTTCTGTTCTACATGGCCACCTAGCTCAAAAAGGGCCTTTTGCTTGGTGCTGTGGCCAGAGGCTGCAAATATTCTTCTTCCGGAACTTTGGAATCTGATTCATTTTTGTGCTTGAAGTTGTTGCTGTGGTTAAATAGGTCTACATGTGTGCGGACACTAGTGCAATGGTGAGAGCGTAGGAGCAATGATAGGTGTGAACTTGTAATAGTAGAGCTGTGTGCTGTCTTCACTGATTTTGAAAATGGCCATTAAACATCTTGCCATAGTGGGATTATATCTCCTCACATTGACCACCCTGCCCATCTCCTCCCATTGTCACTTAAGGATCCCACCCATCCATCCAGCATCCTCTTTGACTTTCTACCATCAGGCAGGAGACTCCAATGCATAAACACAAGAACAGTCGGAATGGGAAACAGTTCCTTTCCTCAGGCCATCAGGCTTCTGAAATCCCTGCCGCATCGTCTTCAAAGTGTCGCTGGTTAATCTGTTCTGTACTTTACAATATTTAATTTATGCACTTTAGTCTGTAATTTATGCATGATTCATTTGTAGATTTTATCCTTACCTTCATAAGTTATTGTGTGTAATGTGTACTATGTGTACTACTGCGCTTTACACCCTGGTTTGAAGAAACATTGTCTGGTTTCTATATACATTATATGGTTATATACATGTATTGTATATAGTTAAATGGCAATAAACTTGACTTCACGACTTGAACAATGATTGAGGGAGGAGGGGAGTCTCCATACTCCCTTGAAAATTGACCTGTGCATTTTGATTTCTTCAACCAAATGTCAAGTTTGGCAATAGGATTTATGGGCCCCATTTCTGTTTCTATATATTGCTGTTCCCATTGCCAATGATTAGTGAGATTATATTTGGCTTTCAGAAGTGGTTGGATTCACTGGTCATGGTTACTTAGGAAGGTAAGAAAGACGTGCAGGATTTTGCCACCAGGCCCCTTGAGTTCATTCCATCATTCATCCAGATCAGAACTGATCTCCCTTGGCACCATTTTCAGCTACCCCGCAGAGTGTTATACGGCCAGCTACATCATGGTCGACGCTCAGCTGGAGGGCCAAAGAAGTGCAATAAGGATCAGATGAAGAATGCTTTAAGGAAGTGCAAGATCAGACCCGAGGACCTGGAGGAGGTTGCTGTTGTCTGTACCACTTGGCGACACCTGTGTAGGGACGGGTTTCGTATTCTGGAGGTGGAAAGTCAACCAGAAGACAGCAGAAGAGAGCCAGGAGAAATGCAGCCATAGTTGCCACCACCACTACATATACATGTCCCACCTGCAACAGAGCTTGTGGGTCCAGGATAGGACTGTATAGTCATCAAAGATCTCACCGTTAAAGGAGTGAATGTCGTCATCAGATTTCGATGGACAACCGAAGAAGAAGATCCCCATATCCCTTGTTTCTTTAAAATCCAGACATCAATCTATCAGCATGAAGTTAAAAAATGAGACTCCAGAGTCCTCCAAGATAGGTCATTCCAGATTCAACATTCTTGATTTTAACAAGAGGCAAATACTCCTGAAATTGCTAGTGTTAACCACATAATAGGAAAGAAATTAATATGATTTGGAATTCCAAAGCACACACACTTTCTTACAAGATGCATGCACAAAAATAATTCAATGTCAAGCCCTTCTGTTTTCTTCAGAACTGAAATAGTTGATTAATTTATCTCGCATTATGAGGGGTTTAGATAGGGTAAGTGCAAGCAGGCTTTTTCCACTGAGGTTGGGTGATACTGCAACTAGAGGTCATGGGTAAAGGGTGAAAGGTGAAATGTTTAAGGGGAACAAGAGAGGGAGGTTCTTCGTTCAGAAGTTGGTGAGTGTGTGGAATGAGCAGTCAGCAGAAGTGGTGGATCCAGGTTCAATTTCAACACAAGAGAAATTTGGATAGGTATATAGAGGGCTATGATCCAGATGCAGGTTGATAGGGCATGGATTAGATGGGCTGAAGTGCCTGCTTCTGTGGTGTAGTATTCTATGATTCTGTGACTTGCCTCTGCAATTAATCGGATCAAACAGAATGCTAAATAAACATAGGAAGGGTTCTACCTGTGAAGCCCAATTTGATAATATCAAAACCCATTGGGACACAATTCAACCCTTTTCTTATGCCTAGGATGAATATAAGATAACACGAGAGCCAGTTATTATTTGACCTGTATTGACAGTAAAAACCTGGTGCTGTCAACATAGATTGCGGGGTTTTAAATGAAGTCAGATATGACTCAACCTAGCAACATATACTGACAATAAAAATGGCCAAATTGGACCTCCATAGAATAATGATTTTCTCAAAATCAATTCTACGAAGGACATGTATGATTTGAAAAAGACCCCACAGGGTAGGTAACAGCTTTCTTATTCATGCTTTGTTCCTTATTCACACATCTTACATATTTAGTATGGGCTTAAAGCAGAGCTGGTAAGAGTCTCTTTTCAGGCCTCTCTATATTTAATTCCTTTAACTGATTGACATCAGTCTCATTTTTAGGTAGTAATTTTATTTGGCAGACAGCAGAACTCAGTTCCAGGAGGTGCAATTGCAGAAGAATATGTGCAATGAGCATGAAAATTATATTTTCCAATACAAAATGTGACAATGAAAACCACATCTTGACTTGACTGAAGATAAAGTAACAAAGACTATTGATTGGAAAAATAGGAAGCTGCTTTCCATGTTCAGACAAAACTTCTATTCTAAAGGTGGAATCTACACTAATGCCTATTGTGAAATTTTATTACCAAGCTCAATACAGAAAGGGTCAGAGGGTAAATTAATTCAGCCACATTTCAGAGCTAACTGGAAGCTTTGCTATTTACCCTCTGCATGGAAAAGAAAGTTGAGATGAATGAGGGGAAGATCTATGTAAACTTGTAATATTTTTACCAGGTTTGACAAGCTGGATACAGGAAAGAATTTTCCCCTGTCTGACGAATCAAGAACTGAGAGCAACTGTCTCCAAACATGAGTTAAAAATTAAAGATTAACTTTAATTGTCAATTGTACGTTGAAGCATCAAAGCATTCAGTGAACACGTCATGTGAGTCAACAACTAACACAGTCTGAGGATGTGACAGGGACAGCACAAAGTGTCGCCATGCTTTCAATGCCAACATAGCCTGCCCACAATTTACAAATCCTAAACTGTACACCTTTGGAATGTGGGCTTCCCCCCTGCCTAGAAATGCAATGAGGAGATGAGGAGAAATTACTTCACTTAGAGGATAGCACAATTCTCTCTTCCAAAGAGCTTTGGAAGTTCTGGCATTGACTTCATTCAAATACAATGTGGATAGAATTTTGAATATCCACTGAACCAAAGAACAGAGGGAGAAGATCAGACATGATTTTAATAGATTTGAGAGAAGCACACAAAGTCTGATAAACTACTGCGGCACCAAATGATTATTTTCTTATGATCTTTCTCATAGTGGTTGATGATGAGTTCATGTGGTGTGGAAATGCATGGTGTTGGAGGATGCTATATTTGGGATAATTACCACTAGACACTCTAAGTGGTTTTACTAAAGCAGCATGGTAGCGTAGTGGTCAGACTAACGCTTTGATGTTACTGTCTGTAAGAAGTTTGTACGTTCTAGCCATGACCCCGTGGAGTGTTTTCAGGTGCTCCAGTTTCCTCCCATGGTTCTGAGACATACAGGTTAGTAAGTTCTGGGCATGCGATGTTGGCACTGAAAACATAGAACATAGAATAGTACAGCACAGTACAGGCCCTTCGGCCCACAATGTTGTGCCAACCCTCAAACCCTGCCTCCCATATAAGCCCCCACCTTAAATTCCTCCATATACCTGTCTAGTAGTCTCTTAAACTTCACTAATGTATCTGCCTCCACCACTGACTCAGGCCGTGCATTCCACGCACCAACCACTCTCTGAGTAAAAAACCTTCCTCTAATATCCCCCTTGAACTTCCCACCCCTTACCTTAAAGCCATGTCCTCTTGTATTGAGCAGTGGTGACACTTCTAGGCTACCTTGACGGCATGATCAGATTGTTGACATATTTGCTGTATTTTTCGATGTACCTGTGAAAAATACAGCTATTCTTTAATCTTTTAATTGTAAGTGGCATTGGCATTCACCAACCATACACCTGAAGGCAACTCTGCTGTTCTGATGTATGGCTTTTTATCTTCCTCATGATGATAAGGTAAAGCATTAAAGTCACACTTCTCGCCAACACGAGGAAATCTGCAGATGCTGGAAATTCAAGCAACACACACAAAACACTGGTGGAATGCAGCAGGCCAGGCAGTATTCATAGGAAGAAGCACAGTCGACGTTTCAGGCCGAGACCCTTCGTCAGGACTAACTGAAAGAAGAGATAGTAAGAGATTTGAAAGTGGGAGGGGGAGGGGGAGATCCGAAATGATAGGAGAAGACAGGAGGGGGAGGGATAGAGCCAAGAACTGGACAGGTGATTGGCAAAGGGGATACGAGGCTGGAGAAGGGAAAAGATCATGGGATGGGAGGCCTAGGGAGAAAGAAAGGGGAAGGGGAGCGCCAGAGGAAGATGTAGAGCAGGCAAAGGAGTGATTGTGAAAGGGACAGAGAGAGAGAGAGAGAAAAGAGAGAAAAAAAGGGGGGAATAATAAATAAATAAGGAATGGGGTAAGAAGGGAAGGAGGGGCATTAACGGAAGTTAGAGAAATCAATGTTCATGCCATCAGGTTGGAGGCTACCCAGACAGAATATAAGGTGTTGTTCCTCCAACCTGTGTGTGGCTTCATCTTGACAGAAGAGGAGGTCATGGATTGACATATCAGAATGGGAATGGGACATGGAATTAAAATGTGTGGCCACTGGGAGATCTTGCTATAATGGTGAGATCCGACGCAGACTGGGAGACCATTTCGCCGAACACCTACGCTCTGTCCGCCAAAAAAAGCAGGATCTCCCAGTGGCCACACATTTTAATTTATTTATTATTTTTTTTATTTTTTCCTTTTTTTCTCTCTCTGTCCTTCTCACTATAACTCCTTGCCTGTTCTCCATCGTCCTCTGGCACTCTCCTCCCCCTTTCTTTCTCCCTAGGCCTCCCATTCCATGATCCTCTCCCTTCTCCAGCCTTGTATCCCTTTTGCCAATCAATTTTCCAGCGCTTAGCTCTATCCCTCTCCCTCCTGTCTTCTCCTATCCTTTCGGATCTCCCCCTCCCCCTCCCACTTTCAAATCTCTTACTAACTCTTCTTTCAGTTCGCCCTGATGAAGGGTCTCGGCCTGAAACGTTGACTGTGCTTCTTCCTATGGATGCTGCCTGGCCTGCTGCGTTCCACCAACATTTTGTGTGTATTGCTTAAAGTTACACTTCTGATTCTTTTCTCTGCTAGTTCAGTGAGCAGGATTAAGGAACGTTTGCCTGTGGTAATGAATGGCTATGTAAGTGATCAGCAACAGGGGTTGAAAATGGGTTTTTTTGTGATGATGGTGTATCACTGGCTATCAACTTCACTGCATCTCGGCCTCAATGGTCTAAAAATCACCACAGTTTGTAATGACAGCATTGTTAATTCACCAGCAATGTTCTATAATGTACCTGAAGACATGAAATGTCAAAGCTACCATAAGATTAACACAATGGCAACAGCCTATGGAACAAAGTGACTTAGTCTTTGCTGCGATCACTCGACATCCCATTGAAGTTTATAAAATGCATGCCATTCTGACATGCTGGAAAAAGATCCCCAGGTGGTTACATATCAGGAATTGATCACAACAGGGCACAACTTACACCTGATGGCTTGGATGTTTAGTGAAATGGACACATGGCACTGCTGGTAGGATGAGGTGGAAGAGTGTAATTTTACCATCCATTACAGTTTATATTGATGCCTCAGTCTATGCAGCTAGAAACAGAATGGTTTTCTTTTAATTAAGTATTAGCAGTCTGTTCGGACAGAAAGTTAAAACTCAACATGCACCGCCTCAGTTCTAGATCACCTGGGAAAGTGGGCCAAGGAATGCTGATGGGATTTAACTCGGACAAGTGTTGCATTTCGGCAAGTTTAACCAGGGCAGAATTTACACAGTAAATAGGGGGTCCTGAAGAGTTTTGCTGAACAGAAATACCTGGGGGTAAATATACATGAAAGTAACAACACAGGTAGACAGGGTGGGGGAAGAAAGGTGTTAAATGTATTTGCCTTCATGGTCAGAGCATAGAGTACAAGTTAGAATGTCACGTTATATCTGTGCAAGACTTTGACTTATAGCTTTTCCCAAGTGTGACCAAATGATTGCTAAAAATCTGAGAACTTACTGATGTGTTGATGTCACTGAGTAAGTTATCCTAACCAGGTAAAGTAATGAGCCAGTTGGAACTAGAAGAGACTACAGATGCTGAAATCTGAGGCAATAAAGAAAATTCTGGGGGAAATCAGTGGGTTAAGCAGCATCTATAAAGGGAAATGGAGAGTTAACATTATGAGCCGGAACAACTCTATATGAATCTGTAAATTTCTTCATATTGTAAAAGGTATTTAAAGGGCACTCACCATTGATAACTTGATGAAGATGAACATTATATCTGAGAAAAGCAGCAGCTGTTCAGTTGATCTGGCAAGTACCTATCTTTCAACAAATATCTCTAAACCTGATTATCTATCTGGTCTTCTTTCTCAACGTAGTTTGAAGGTTCCTGCTGTGAAAAAAAAATGAGTCTTATGTATTAGGGCAATATCAATATTTCAAAAGCACATTTTTGGCTCTAAATTGCCTGGGGTAGCAACCTGGTCAGTGGTGCCACATAAATGCAAGTGCCTTTTTTTCTTTCGTAATATAACCTCCCTGCACATGGATGATGTCACCATCTTCTACTCTGACCTGAGGTCTGTTCACAGGCTAACTAACATCTGTGATCAGTTTAAGTCAGCATCAAGGTCCAGGGTTAACGGCACAAAGAGCAAATCCATGTTCTTCGGCAACTGGGGCAACAGATCCCGTGCTCCCTTCACCATCAGGTCCAATATGTGAGATGATGGGGATCTGGTTCAGGATTGGCTGGAGCAGACTGGGAAGGTAAAGTAGAAAGTGGGACTGTGGGGAGTGCATTCTGTACTGATAACCTTGAAGAACCTGGTCATCAGGTGTGAGGTGCTCTCAGGGACGCTATACTTGGCACAGGTGTGGCCCATCCTCCGCTCCTCCAGCTTGGAAATCACCTGAACTGTCTTTGGGTTCATCTGGGGCTCCAAAATGGAGCAGATCAGACAGGTCACATGCACAAGTCCCTGGACAATGGGGGAAAGAACTTTCCCAATGTTTCCCTCCTTCTGGTCACCATTTTGGTGTGTGGCTGCATCAGGCTGTGTGTGGAACTTAAGTATGTGGGCACCAAGTATCACTACGTGCCAAGTTTCTACCTCTCCCCTGTGTAATGAAAGATTGGGCCCCGTTCCCTAGCAACGTCTCAGTCAGCTGGGTGTTGCCACATTGCCTGTCCTGGTGGAAAAGTTCTTTTAGACCAACACCTTTGACCACAAGGCCATCAGGCAGTGATCAACATGGAATGTCCTGCAAACACTGCAGGAGATGGACATGATGAACACAGTAGGGTGGTTCCCTAAGCATACTGTCCAGACCATCTGGCAGAACACTTCATCACCAGGCCCTACCAACAGTGACCAAGATCTAACTTGGATGGCATTTAGAGGGACCCTCCCAGTCAGATCCTTCATGTATACCCGGAGTGTCATCTCCACAACCCACTCCACACTGTGGGTTTGCGAAGAAGGGGTGGAGGAAGATGAAAGGGCCCGTGTCACATTTCATCCTGAGCAGCTGCATAACAGAGGGCTCTCTGTTCTTCGGGCTGCTCTCAGGGACGCACACGGAGACAAACACCAGGTGCTGCTGGTAGTTCATCAACTCAGTGAAAGGTGCTCTTTGGTTGGCCCAAAACTTGTTGGTCGAGATGTCCGTGGAAGAATGCTGCCAACTGGCTTGTTCCGAGCTGCAGGATTACGAGTTGAGGGACACACGGAAACTTGGTGCAGCCACTGCAAGGGCTCAGTGGGGAAAGACCATGGTTTAGGCTTCTTCTCACACTGGAGAAAGTGGGGCCAAGTGCAGGGTCAGGGGAAGCCTGTTTAATATGAAATCCCAGAGTTTCAACAGTATGGAAAATATTGACAATGTCTGTGAAGGTGTTGAACAGTTTATTTGTGTTAATAATTTTTATTGTGAATAAAGTTTATTTTGTTAAAAAAAATACTTGCTTTGCTGGTGCTAATGGACAGGGAGCAAATAAGTATATTTAAATTACCTGTGGGATTAAAACCGCATGTCATGACTTTATTTTCTCTGGTACTTCAAGCTATCCAAGGCATTAAACAACAGGGAAACTTCCTCCCTTCTTTCCAAGTTGGCCGCAGTTACGATGCACATTAAGAGTGGGAGGCAATAGAAGGATAAAGACTCAAAAATAACCTTTCTACTTTCCCACCTGAGCCCTTCAGAAGAGGCTGTGCAACACCTTCACGTCTGTGCAGAGCACCTTCTGAACATCTGACATCAGACTATGCCAGGCCTGGTGGGGCTCTCTCCCCTAAGACAAGAGATTTCCCATAGTCAACACTTAAACTCAAAAATCCAGACTGACAGTTTGCCGCAAAGTTGAGGGACTGTTTCATTGTCAGCAGTCCCGTCATTTGAATGAAATGTTAGATTGAGACCAATCTGCTCACTCTGGTAGATGTGAAATGTCTCCAAGCATTATGCGGAAAAATAGATTTTTCTATCTATCTCATTATTACAATGTTGTTCTTTGTCAGAACCTGCTGTGTACAAATTGGCTGGCACCTTTCCTACATCACAACAATGAGGTCCATCACTGACTGTGAACTGTTTTAGGACATCGTGAAAGAGCCACAAATGATGCAGCAGATAGACAAGTATATTTTGCTGATAGCTGTAAAAGTAGATTTATTCCAAGGTTATGTAAATGGCACAACGTTTTACGGTACAGGCATTATTGTAAGTTTCTTCCATTATTGAACTTTTTCAGGTATTTCTCCAATGGAGGACAACTTACTGTGGTGTTAGAGTCACTTAACTGATACATCTCACACACTTCATTTACTATAACACCTAATGACTTAACAGTCACCATTTCAACCTGTGGAAAAGATTACCACAATGATACTGGATTTAGTACATAAGCTGCTATTTATTTTATCTTCAAAAAACTTTCATTAATTGAAGTGAGAGACAGTCTTTTTTTACTTCAGTCCCTTTTATCCATATCTCTGTTACTGGAGTTTACAAGCCTTCGACTGTTTTCTATTTATATATCAGTTATACAATAAGTGTTTCTGAAATGCTCACTCATATGTGGCACTTCATTTCTTCAGATTCAAAGTACATTCTGTGCAGATACCTGATCCTTCATGAATACACTTCTGGGTTCCACTGTGCATGATACACCCAAAGCCTAGTTAAACTGAAAAAAAAGCTTCAAGTCAAACCAAACACATCATAATTGGGCACATGCAGTCCTTCCTAAAGTTGGCTGTCATGCTAAATAACATTACAGTTGATTTAAAATATATTTATTGTTGCTGTTAACTATTGCATAGAGAAGGTTGAGATGACAAGTTCAAATTACAATACCAACAAACCTCATCTTCAGGAAAACTGTTGGGATTTTTGATACTTGACAGCTTTCATTACCAGAAAAGTTGTCAATTTCATCACAGTGTTCTCTAAAGCAGTTGGGAAGGAGAGACTGGGAAATGACTTCACACAGAAACAAAAATGTCCAGGTGCAGAGGGGGGAAATAGTTCCATCAAAAAGAATCAACATACCTCATGTCAAAACTCATTTAAAACGGAGACTTGCTGAATGGGAAGTTAATAATATCATTATAAAAAAAAAAGAATTAGACAGCAAACCTGTGATTTACACTAACTATGTGATGCCTGCCGTAACTCAGCAAGACCACCTTGCAGAAGTGTGACCCTGAGCATCAAGAAGACCAGAAGCATCCATGTCATGGGATCTCCACCACATCCCAGTTATCCACTAATTCACACACTGTCCTGAATGTGAAATCATTGCTGTTTCTTTGTTGCTGGATCAATGTCCTCAAATTCCCCATTTAACGTAATTACTGAAACTCAAGGACTGAGGTTTCACCACCACCAAAGGATATTTCTTAAATGTTGCTCAGGTGGAAATTTAAAGAACATTTGAGGGTATATTTATGAGTGAAAGTGAGTTGTAGATCTTATAAGAAAAGTTTAACTGCATAAAAATGTCATAATCATCACTTACCATTACTTTAATTTGCAAGGCCAAAGTGATTTTAAGTGCATTGTGCTTATACAATGTGTATGAATCTGTACTATTATTTAACAGTATTGTTCTATTTGACTGAGTCTTCGCTAATGAAGCCCTGTTAGCTCAGCAATCATCCCAACTTTTATTGATAATGCCACGGATCATCGTGTTTCTAATAGAGCTGTCACTTTAGAAACATTTACCCAAGGGCTGCTATATTCTGGTTAAAAAATTACTTGTTGAGTCATGGATGACGTACATTTATTGATCTATAATTACACACAGAAAAGCAAACACCCATCTTTATTACAGATATATTGACTCAAAGTTATTAATTAATTCAACTTTGCAGCTTAGTGTTTGGTTGAAGAGCCAGGTTGGATGTTACTGGATTTTAGAATGAATGATTGAAACTTCATTTGGATAAATAATTTATGAAGAAAGATGCTGTGCCAACTAGGCATACATTCTTTGCATTTGAGCCAATCTTTATTGTTAAGTTTATAGGACATCTTGGTTCTTGTGCAAATGTTTTCTCTCCAGCTCAATAAACAAATGAGCCATTTTTGCTCTTCGACCTCCTTACAATCACCATTAAGCATTATTGCAGGTTTTTATATTTGAACAGTTTACACACAAATCACAGATATCCTTGGTAAAATCCAAAATAAAGAATTATCAATGCCTTTTCATGTTTATAAATCCTATTCTGCAGCACCAGTGAACACTCAGCCACCCTTATCCCATGGCTATTCCATTACCCCAGTCAAGTCTCTTTCCCCAGTTAACACAGATGCCACACTATTGAGAAAGTCTTTGTGCAGTCCTCTGTAATAGGGACATTGACCTCATCCAAAAGTTGAAGTACTCAGAGCCCCTTTAAACAATGAGATACTTTAAAGCAGTGTTTCCACCTTGCATCACAGTCTGGTGAAGAACCATTTCTGATTACTTGACACAAATATCAAGATAAATTTGGATAACAGAGGCAAATGTTCCCTCCAATTTGTAGTGTGCGCAAAAATCTTGTGCTGTGTAATTTTTGCCCAGTGACAACAACATTCTATACATAGAGGTGTTCATTTTAATACCTAGCAGAACACTAGCAATAAGATTTTTAATCTCCTCTGGGTTTTATCATTTTTGTTCTCGTTCACCTGCATTCTCACAAAACATACGTAGCAGGCCTGCAGTGGGTAATGAAAGATTTTCTTGTCAGAGCATTTGCACACCATCCATTTGCTTGCTAAATGATGCTTTAAAAAGTCAAGTTTCCATATATCACGCTACTTCTTCCCACTTGCAAATTCTCCAGCTACTTTTGCATCACAGCGATGCATGCAGGTAATAGCAGTTTCTGTATTATACACAAACATTTCTCGTAGCTTCACATTCCTGACCTCATGAGCTTTCAGAGTAGCAGTTTCTACTGTTTTATTAAGACATTCCACTTTAAGTGAACTAGCAGTTCTTTTGCGCTTCACACCCTTTACTTCTTCAGAATTCAACATAGTGAATCAATAATTTCTTCAATAAAAACAGTATGAATAAGTTAATTCTAAAATCTGCAGACAAATCATTGCAAACTCCACATTGTCAACGCTGTCCACATCAGAAACTAGAAAAGGAAATGTGATTGTGTATGATCGTGAAATATACTTAACATGCCAACGGGGTTGCCAGAGACTGAACCATTGGAAATGCATCCTCACAAAGAATTGATTCCATTAGCTGAACAGGGCAAAAACAGTGAGGTAGAGTTTGTGCTTCAGTGAGCCAGTTCGAGCTGGATATGTGCTGGTGAATCCAGCCATTTAGAGATGTGGACCTAAGGTGAAGTGAGTGACAGATTCACGAATGTACTGAAAAATCTGGAGATGGAAAACCTGGCTGAGTGGTGCCGCAGCAACAATCTGTCACTCAATGTCAGCAAGACCAAAGAGCTGATTATTGACTTCAGGAGGAAACTGGAGGTCCGTGATCTCATCTGGTGATCAAAGGTGGAGAGGGTCCTCGGTGTTAGCATTTTGGAGGACATGTCCTGGGCCCAGCATGTAAGTGCAATTACAAGGAAAGCACAACAACGCCTCTGCTTCCTTAGAAGTGTGCGAAGGTTCAGCATGACATCTAAATCCTTGACAAACTTCTATAGATGTGTGGTGGAGTGTATATTGACAGGCTGCATCAGAGTCTGGTGAAACACCAATGCCCTTGCATGGAAAATCCTACAAAATGTAGTGGACACGGCCCAGTCCGTCACACGTAAAGCCCTTTCCACCACTGAGCACATCAATATGCAGTGCTCTTGCAAGAAAGCAGCAACCACCATCAGGAACCCCCACTACCCAGGTCATTCTCTCTTCTCATTGCTACCATCAGGCAGAAGGTACAGGAATCTTGGGACTCACTCCAGCAGGCTCAGGAACAGTTATCACCCCTCAACCATTAGGCTTTTGAACCAGAGGGGATAACTTCACCCAACTTCACCTGTCCCTTCACTGACCTGTTCCCACAACCTACGGACTCACTTTCAATGACTCTTCATCTTGATATTTATTGCTTACTTATTCATTATTATTTATGTTTTTCTTTCTTTTTCTATTTTCACAGGTTGTTGTCTTTTGCATATTGGTTGTCCGCCTTGTTAGTGGGGTCTTTCATTGGTTCTATTATAGTTATTGGATTTATTGAGTACGCATGCAAGGAATTGAATATCGCAGTTATATGTGGGGTGCCATATATGTACTTTGATAATAAATTTAATTTGAACTTTGAACTATCTCTAGATTCCTCTGCTACCCAAACAGTGCCACGTGCCAGTGAGGGTAAGAATAGGATGCTCTGGCAGATGAACACGTGGCTGATGAACTGGTGTAGGGGCAGGATTTCAGCTTTCAGGATCATCAGGATCTCTTCTGGGGCAGGTGGGACCTGTACAAGAGAGACCGGTTACACCTGAACTAAAAGGGGATCAATATCCTTGCAGGGAGGTTTGTTAGTGCTGTTGGGGAGGGTTTAAACTAGATTTGCAGGGGGATGGGAAACAGAGTGCCAGAGCAGATAGTGGAGCAGGGGTAAAAATAAATGATGTTAAAAGTTCATGCAAACTCACAAATAGAAGGATTGTGTGTGGTGGTAATAATCTTCTGAGGTGTATCTATTTCAATGCAAAGAGCATCCTGGGGAAGGCAGATGAGCCGAGGGCGTGGATTGACACATGAAATTACGACATTATAGCCATTAATGAAACTTGGCTACAGGAGGGGCAGGACTGGCAGCTTAATGTTCTAGGGTTCTGATGTTTCAGGCGTGATAGAGGCAGAGGAATGAAGGATGGGGGGGTGGCATTGCTAGTCAGGGAAAATGTTACAGCAGTGCTCAGGCAGGACAGATTAGAGGGCTTGTCTACCAAGGCCATATGGCTGGAGCTGAGAGACAGGAAAGGTATGACCACATTAATGGGGTTGTATTATAGACCACCCAATAGTCAGTGAGAATTGGAGGAGCAAATCTGCAGAGAGATAGCAGACAACTGCAGGAAACATGAAGTTATGATAGTAGGGGATTTTAATTTTCCACATATTGGTTGGGACTCCCATACTGCTAAAGATCTAGATGGGTTAAAGTTTGTAAAATGTGTTCAGGAAAGTTTTCTAAATCAATATATAGAGGTACCAACTAGAGAGGATGCAATATTAGATCTCCCATTAGGAAATAAGTTAGGACAGGTGACAGAAGTTTGTGTAGGGGAACTCTTTGGTTCCAGTGATCATAACACCATTAGTTTCAACTTGATCATGAATAAAGATAGATCTGGTCCTCGAGCTGAGGTTCCAAACTGGAAAAAAGCCAAATTTGAAGAAATGAGGAAGGATCTGAAAGGCGTGGATTGGGACAG
Source organism: Mobula hypostoma (assembly GCF_963921235.1). Taxonomy (NCBI): domain Eukaryota; kingdom Metazoa; phylum Chordata; class Chondrichthyes; order Myliobatiformes; family Myliobatidae; genus Mobula; species Mobula hypostoma. The sequence goes on from NC_086108.1 coordinate 41,227,978, forward strand.
GTTGTTCTCTGGCAAGGATGTGATTGGTAAGTGGGAGGCCTTCAAAGGAGAAATTCTGAGAGTGCAGAGTTTGTATGTTCCTGTCAGGATTAAAGGCAAAGTGAATAAGAATAAGGAACCTTGGTTCTCAAGGGATATTGGAACTCTGATAAAGAAAAAGAGAGAGATGTATGATACGTATAGGAAACGGAGTAAATAAGTTGCTTGAGGAGTATAAAAAGTGCAAAAAATACTTAAGAAAGAAATCAGGAGAGCCAAAAGAAGACATGAGGTTACTTTGGCAGACAAGGTGAAGGATAATCTAAAGAGCTTCTACAGGTATATTAAGAGCAAAAGGATGGTAAGGGATAAAATTGGTCCTCTTGAAGATCAGAGTGGTCAGCTATGTATGGAACTAAAAGAAATGGGGGAGATCTTAAATTTTTTTTATATCTGTATTTACTAAGGAAATTGGCATGGAGTCTATGGAAATAAGGCAAACAAATAGTGAGGTCATGAAACCTATACAGATTAAAGAGGAGGAGGTGCTTTCTATCTTGCGGCAAATCAGAGTAGATAAATCCCCAGGACCTGACAGGGTATTCCCTCGGACCTTGAAGGAGACTAGTGTTGAAATTGCAAGGGCCCTGGCAGATATATTTAAAATATCGGTATCTATGGTTGAGGTGCCAGAGGATTGGAGGATAGCTCATGTTGTTTAAAAAAGGCTCTAAAAGTAGTCCGGGAAATTATAGGCCAGTAAGTTTGACATCGGTAGTAGGTAAATTATTAGAAGGAGTACTAAGAGGTAGGATCTACAAGTATTTGGATAGACAGGGACATATTAGGGAGAGTCAACATAGCTTTGTGCGTAGTAGGTCATGTTTAACCAATCTATTAGAGTTTTTCGAGGAGGTTACCAGGAAAGTGAATGAAGGGAAGGCAGTGGATGTTGTCTACATGGACTTCAGTAAGGCCTTTGAAAAGGTCCAGCATGGGAGGTTAGTTAGGAAAAGTCAGTCGCTAGGTATACATGGAGAGGTGGTAAATTGGATTAGACATTGGCTCAATGGAAGAAGCCAAAGAGTGCTAGTGGAGAATTGCTTCTCTGAGTGGAGGCCTGTGACTAGCGGTGTGCCACAGGGATCAGTGCTGGATCCATTGTTACTTGTCATCTATATCAATGATCTGGATGATAACGTGGTAAATTGGATCAGCAAATTTGCTGATGATACAAAGATTGGAGGTGTAGTGGACAGTGAGGAAGATTTTCAAAACTTGCAGAGGGATCTGGACCAGCTGGAAAAATGGGCTGAAAAATGGCAGATGAAGTTTAATACAGACAAGTGTGAGGTATTGCACTTTGGAAGGACAAACCAAGGTAGAACATATAAGGTAAATGGTAGGACACTGAGGAGTGCAGTAGAACAGAGGGATCTGGGAATACAGATACAAAATTCCCTAAAAGTGGCGTCACAGGTAGATAGGGTCATAAAGAGAGCTTTTGGTACATTGGCCTTTATTAATCAATGTACTGAGTATAAGAGTTGGAATGTTATGATGAGGTTGTATAAGGCATTGGTGTGGCCGAATTTGGAGTATTGTGTGCAGTTTTGGTCACCAAATTAGAGGAAGGATATTAATAAGTTTGAAAGAGTGCAGAGAAGGTTTACAAGGATGTTGCCAGAACTTGAGAAACTGAGTTACAGAGAACAGTTGAATAGGTTAGGACTTTATTTCCTGGAGCAGAGAAGAATGAGGGGAGATTTGTTAGAGGTATATAAAATTATGATGGGTATAGATAGAGTGAATGCAAGCAGGCTTTTTCCACTGAGGCTCGGGGAGAAAAAAACCGGAGGACATGGGTTAAGGGTGAAGGAGGAAAAGTTTAAAGGGAACATTAGCGGGGGCTTCTTCACACAGAGAGTGGTAGGAGTGTGGAATGAGCTGCCAGATGAAGTGGTAAATGGAGGATCACTTTTAATATTTAAGAAAAACTTGGACAGGTACATGGATGAGAGGTATATGGAGGGATATGGTCAAGGTGCAGGTCAGTGGGACTAGGCAGAAAAATGGTTCGGCACAGCCAAGAAGGGCCAAAAGGCCTGTTTCTGTGCTGTAATGTTCTATGGTTCTATGGTTCTATGGTTCTATGGAATGTCAAAGGTCACCAGGGCCACTCAACACTAGGGCTAATTCTCTGCTGCCACCTCACTATCTCTGGGATTGAGAGCCATAGATCCCTATAGGTTATGGGGGAGAGTGCAGGTGTGAGTCTAGGCATCATGACATATCAATTATTACTTCGGAAATATGTACAGGAAGCACTGCACTTCTAATGATATTGTAAACCTCTGCACAAAATGTATGTGTATGTTCTGAGTGAGTCTGAGAACTGGGGGACATGTATGCAGCTGAATGCATGGGGGATAGGTAAAAGATCATGTTGGCCCTTTGGTGTGGCAAGGTGGGTACTAAAGGAGTAAAAGTGCAGAGGAAAGTATGCATTGAAGGTTAGCTTGCATTGGGGGTTGGCTAATGGTCTTTCAGATGTGTGAAAACCTTGTGGCACGAGGATAAGTGTTGTTTTCCATTAGTTCCCCTGCAGGAGATAAAAGGAAATAAGATGAGTGTTTCAAACCGTTGTCACCATGCTTGTAGATCTTGCAATAGCGCCCTTTTTAAATCATTATCATTTGATATGTGGATGACTGGTGGCTGCTATTCTAATGAAATAGTACAGGGGCCTATGGAAGGAAGGGGGTTGGGGGCATGCATGTCACACAAGCAAGGACAAGGGCTGGACAAGAGCAGAGCTGAGAAAGTGCGCAATGGAGGCTAGTGTGAACCAGGAATGGGGCTATGACCATGGCGTTGGGAGGTAGGGAAGAGTATGTACTAGGATGAATGTGTGTACAATGTTCTGGGGTTTAGACCACAACGGGAAGGAAAAACAGTATGGAAGGGGATCTTGCTGTTCCTTTGGATCTGCTGAAGAAACAACTTCTTTTGTTTCGCAAACAACAGGAATTCTGCAGATGCTGGAAATTCAAGCAACACACATCAAAGTTGCTGGTGAACGCAGCAGGCCAGGCAGCATCTCTAGGAAGAGGTACAGTCGACGTTTCAGGCCAAGACCATTCATCAATGGTGGAATGAGAGTTCAGAATTAGAGGAATCCAGGTACCTGGGAGTATTTTATATAAATACAAAGAAGCTGAGTTGTGAATGGACTTGGAACTGTGAGCCAAAATAAACCCGTCATCACAGGAATAATGGGTGAAACGTCTTGGTATAAGGTATGAGCATTTGAGTTTTAGATTTCAGTGAGTGGAGGAAAGGAGGCTGATTATATAGAGCATTAAAAAAGTACAATCCAGAAAAAAATGGCTATTTTGATTGTACAGGATTCCATGTTATAACCTCAGTTACAATATGAGCAATTTCAGCAACACTTTAATAACCAGAGGATTTCTTTGCTTCCCCCTATGTATCGATGAAGTAATTACACTAAATCATCAGAATTGACTGCTTATCTTCCCCATGTTGACATTAAATGAGAGCTTCCACTGCCAATGACGAGGAAGGTTCTTCTGTTAGGAATTCACATTTTCTTTGCTGAACCATTGAATATTGAGGAATGCTGCGCTTTGATAAAGTAGTTTCACTCCCTTCAATCTGCTCTTGATGACTAATCAAGTTTTATGGACGTTTTTTCAGCTGTCGGAATGCAGGCTTTCTCAGCATTTCTCACCAAAGCTGATGCCCAATGAACTTACAGAGTTCATATCCACTAACTGGTTCGTATGGATGTTTCTGCCCGGCTTTGGAAGGATCAAGGGATTTACAAGGGAGAGTTAGAGAGTCAGAAAGGTTCAGAACGTGAATTCAGAGCTGTTCACCTTATTGGTGGAAGCAAGGCCAACAATGATAGGGGCAATAAAATTTGATTAAGAGATCAGAATTAAAATTCAGGCAACTCAGATAAATGTGGGATTGGTTGAAATAATGCAGAAGGTGCAGGCTGAGGCTATGGAGAGATAAGAATGTGTATTCTCAAATGCTCACCCAGGAGCCAGTGGAGGTTGCCAGCATGTTCAAAGTTCAAAGTAAATTTTATTATCAAAGTGCATATCCGTCACCATTTTCCACCTTGAGATTTATTTTCCTACGGGCATACTCAGCAAATCTATAGAATAATAACTATAACAGGATCAATAAAAGATCAGCCAGGGAGTGCAGAAGACAACAAACTGTGCAAATGTAAATAAATAATGAAAACATGAGATAATGAGACATAGAGTCTTTAAAACGAGATCATTGGTTGTGCGAAAATCTCAGTGATGGGCAAGACCCTGATGGTTGAGGAGAAGAAACTGTTCTTGAACCTGGTGGTCTTTACTTTACTTTACTTTACTTTATTGTCGCCAAACGATTGATACTAGAGCGTACAATCATCACAGCAATATTTGATTCTGCGCTTCACGTTCCCTGGAGTACAAATCGATAGTAAATATAGTAAAAATTTAAATTATAAATCATAAATAGAAAATAGAAAAGGGAAAGTAAGGTAGTGCAAAAAAACCAAGAAGCAGGTCCGGATATTTGGAGGGTACGGCCCAGATCTGGGTCAGGATCCGTTCAGCAGTCCTATCACAATTGGAAAGAAGCTGTTCTCAATATCTGGCCGTACAAGTCTTCAAGCTCCTGAACCTTCTCCCGGAGGGAAGAGGGACAAAAAGTGTGTTGGCTGGGTGGGTCGTGTCCTTGATTATCCAGGCAGCACTGCTCTGACAGCGTGCGGTCTAAAGTGAGTCCAAGGACGGGAGATTGGTTTGTGTGATGTGTTGCGCTGTGTTCACAATCTTCTGCAGCTTCTTCCAGTCTTGGACAGGACAACTTCCATACCAGGTTGTGATGCACCTTAGAAGAATGCTTTCTACCATGCATCTATATGCTCTTGTACCTTCCACTTGATGGCAGCAGCAAGAAACGAGTGTGGCCTTGGTGGTGGCAATCTCTGATGATGGATGTAAAGGGTATGATGTATTTGGAGCTTTTGACTTAACCCTCTGTCATTGACCTTTATATTCCTTTCCATTGATGTATTCTATCTAGCTGAGTATCTCCAGTATTTGCTGCTTTCATTTCCGATTTTCAGCACTCTTTCTACTTTTCAGTTATTGAGAAGGTAGAGCTAAGAATTATCAACAGACATGTAGAAGCTGATGCTCTTTTTTTTTTGCGGTGAGGAACATCATGTGGATCAGATATAAGACTGATTCCAGACAGCCAATTGCCTATAGAGGTAGCGATCATCCATCTGTGGAATTCTCTGCCACAGGAAACAGTTGAGGCCAATTCATTGGCTATATTTAAGAGGGAGTTAGATATGGCCCTTGTGGCTACAGGGATCAGGGGGTATGGAGGGAAGGCTGGTACAGGGTTCTGAGTTGGATGATCAGCCATGATCATAATAAATGGCGGTGCAGGCTCGAAGGGCTGAATGGCCTACTCCTGCACCTATTTTCTATGTTTCTATGTATCTGAAATGTTTAATCTTAATTATCTCCTCACAGATTCTCCCTGACTTGCTATTTCTATCACTTTCCGTATTAGACCAAATCTTCTACAATTTGACCTGTTGCCAGTGCTAACTATTCATTTGACTGCAAAACCTACAATGGGGTTCCTCAGCAAACATTCTCTATGAAGACAGCTCCAACTTAATTGATAAGGTCCAACATAGATTGGGCTCTTTCATTTACTTACAGGAGCCCCAAGGCATAGAAATTCATCTCAGTAAACTATACTCCAGATTTACAGACTGTTAGATAAATCCTATGAATATCTAATATTAAAAAAAGCTATCAAAATTCCTGTTACCTTTTTAAAAAATAAAACAATATTTAAAAACTAATTAATTTGTAACTTTCTTTATTCATACCTTCCTGATCAGAATCAGAATCAGGTTTATTATCATTGGCATGTGTTGTGAAATTCATTAACTTGGCAGCAGCAATTCAATGCAATACGTAATACAGAAGAAGAAGAAAAATAATAAATATTGAATACATTAAAATCATGCAAAAAACAGAAATAATTGTATATTAAAAAAGAGAGGTAGTGTTCACGGGTTCAATGTCCATTTAGGAATCAGATGGCAGAGGGGAGGAAGCTGTTCCTGAATCGCTGAGTGTGTGCCTTCAGGCTTCTGTACCTCCTACCTGATGGTAACAGTGAGAAAAGGCCATGCCCTGGGTGCTGGAGGTCCTTAATAACGGACGCTGCTTTTCTGAAACACAGCTCCTTGAAGATATCCTGGGTACTTAGTAGGCTAGTGCCCAAAATGGAGCTGACTAGATTTACAACCCTCTGCAGCTTCTTTTGGTCCTGTGCAGTAGCCCCCCCCCCCCACAACCAGACAGTGATGCAGCCTGTCAGAATGCTCTCCACAGTACATCTATAGAAGTTTTTGAGTGTATTTGTTGACATACCAAAACTCTTCAAACTCCTAATGAAGTACAGTCGCTGTCTTGTCTACTTTATAACTGCATCGATATATTGGGACCAGGTTAGATCCTCAGAGATCTTGACACTCCAGGAACTTGAAGCTGCTCACTCTCTCCACTTCTGATCCCTCTATGAGGATTGTTGTGTGTTCCTTCGTCTTACCCTTCCTGAAGTCCACAATCAGCTCTTTCATCTTACTGGCATTGGGTGCAAGGTTATTGCTGTGACACCACTCCTCTAGTTGGCATATCTCACTCCTGTACGCCCTCTTGTCTCCATCTGAAATTCTACCAACAATGGTTGTATTGTCAGCAAATTTGTAGATGATATTTAAGCTATACCTAGCTACACAGTCATGGGTATAGAGAGAATAGAGCAGTGGGCTAAGCACAAATCCCTGAGGTGAACCAGTGTTGATTGTCAGCGAGGAGGAGATATTATCACCAACCCACACAGATTGTGGTCTTCCGGTTAGGAAGTCCAGGATCCAATTGCAGAGGGAGGTACAGAGGCCCAAGTTCTGTAACTTATGAATGGGCTTGCTGTTCACATGCCAGGCCTAACCTTGTGACTCTTCATTTGTTACATTTCACAGCATAAGTCGTTACGTATCTAGATAGGATGCTTTCTATGGTACATTGATAAAAATTGGTAAAGTTCGATAGGGACATAACAAATTTCTTTAGCCATCTGTGGAATTAGAGGCTGTGGCACTTACGTGGCTGGGCCAGGACAGGGCATTTATAATGTTCATTTCTACGAACTTGAAACTCAACCATCTCAACCTCAACACCATTGATGTAGACAAAGACAAAAATCTAATATGCAAAAGAGGACAATCTGTGCCAATAAAAATAATACTGCGAATGTGAGTTGTAAAGAGACCCTGAATGAGAGTCTGTAGATAATAGAATCATTTCAGAGTAATGGTGACTAAACTTATCTATGCCGGGTTCAGGAGCCTGATGGTTGTTGGGTAATAATTGTTCCTGAACCTGGTGGTGTGGGCACCAAGGATTCTGTATCTCCTCCGTCATGGTAGTGGCAAGAAGAGGGCATAGGCTTGATGGTGAGGGTCTTTGATGATGAATACTGCTTCCTGAAGTCAACGTCCATTTCTTCTGTTTTGCTGATCTTAATGGATAGGCTGTTGTCATGACACCATGTCACTAAGCTCTCTAACTCCTTATTGTTCTCCAACTTATCAATATTTATGAAATGCCCATGACAGTAGTGTCATATACAAACTTGTAAATGTAGTTAGAGCACAGTCTGGCCATGTAGTTTGGAGTATTCATAAGTTTTCACCTCCTTTAATATGACACACCCAATCATTACTGTTGCAGCCAATTGGTTTTAGAAGTAATATCATTAGTTAAATGGAGATCACCGTGTGCAGTCAGGGTGCTTCAATTGATAGTAGTAAAAATACACCTGTACCTGTAAGGTCCAACTGCAGGTGAATCAGTATCCTAGCAAAAAACTACACTATGAAGACAAAAGAACACTCCAAGCAATTCCATGAGAAGGTTATAGAAAATCACAAGTCAGGAGATCAATATAAGAAAAGTTCCAAGACACTGAATATCCCTGGAGTACAGTTAAGTTAGTCATCAAGAAATGGAAAGAATATGGCACAATTGTAAATCTGTCTAGAGTAGGCCATCCTCAAAAACTGAGTGACCAGGCAAGAAGGGGACTAGTGAGGGAGACCACCAAGAGACTTATGATAACTCTGGAGGAGTTCCAAGCTCCAGTGGCTGAGATGGGAGAGACAGCGCATGAAACAACTGTTGCCAGGTTGCTTCAGCAGTCTCAGCTTTATGGGAGAGTGGCAAAGAGAAAGACACTGTTGAAAAACACTCACATGAAATCTCAGCTAGAGTTTGCCAGAAGGCATGTGGGAGATTCTGAATCGGTTAGAAGTAGGTTTTATGGTCTGACGAAACCAAAATTGAGCTTCTTCCTCATTATACTAAGTGCTATGTTTAGCATAAGCCAAACACAGAGCATCATCATCATCACCATCCCTACCATGAAGCATGGTAGTAGCTACATCATGCTATGGGGATGCTTCACTGCAGCATGTCCAAAAGAGCTTGTGAAGATAGAGGGTAAACGGAATACAATAAAGCACAAGAAAATCATGGAAGAAAACCTGCTGCAGCCTGTAAAAGACCTGCAACTTGGGAGAAGATTTGTTTTCCAGTAAGACAATAACCCCAAGCATAAAGCCCAACCCACACAGAAATTGCTTAAAACAACTAGGTTAATGTCTTGGAGTGGCCAAGTCAGGGTCCAGACCTCAATCCAATTGAGAATTTGTGGCTGGACTTGAAAAGGACTGTTCATGCATGATCCCCACGCAATCTGACAGAGTTTGAGCAGTTTTGTAAAGAAGAATTGGGAAAAATTGCAGTGTCCAGATGTGCAAAGCTGATAGAGACCTATCCCCATAGCCTCAAGGCTATAATTGCTGCCAAAGATGCACCTACTAAATACTGACTTGAAGGGGGTGAGTAATTATGCAATTAATTATTTTTTGTTTTATATTTATAATTAATTTAGATGACTTTGTAGAGATCTGTTTTCCCTTTGACATGAAAGAGTCTTTTTCTGTTGATCAGTGTCAAAAAAAAGCCAAATTAAATCCACTGTGATTCAATGTTTTAAAACAATGAAATATGAAAACTTCCAAGAGGGGGTGAGTACTTTGTATCGGCACTGAAGCTGATGAGGTACGTTATCTCATTTTTCTTAGGTACTGTGATGATAGTTGTCTTCTTAAAGCAGTTGGGAAACTCAGATTGATGCAGGAAGAGGTTAAAATGCCTGCAAATACCCCAGGCAGCTATGCAATGTCTAAGGACATGGGGTGGTACTCCTATCCAGGGCAGATACTTTTCAGGGATTCACTCTGCAGAAGACTGATCTTACATCCACAATAATGCCTGTGGGTTCAGGTGCATTGAAGAATGTCGAGATGGGTGGTACCACCCATGTCTCTTCTGGTCAAAACATGCATAGAATGTATTCAGCCATCAGGAAGGGGTGTGTTGCTGTCAGTGATGCTGTCCAACCTTGTTTTGCAGCCAGTTATATGCTGCAGGTCCTGCCGCAACTGATGGCTGGTCTTGGGCTCTATTTTGGAAATGTATCATCTCTTAGCGCTCCTGATAGCTTTCTTGTAGAGGTCAGGGTCGCCTGATTTGAATGCCACAGATTTAGCCTTCACTATGGAGTGGATCTCCCAGTTCATTTATGGTTTCCCATTGGGAACATATGGATCGCCATCTCTGATGCTCAGTTTCAAGACGTTTAATAGTTTGTCTCATTTGCTTTGTTCATCTTCATTCCTATCTGCTTTTCTTCCGGTTTTTAAATCAAAATTTAATGAAAAGACTCCTCTTTTGCTTCTTTAACAACACACACAAACTGCTGAAGGTACACAGCGGCCAGGCAGCATCGATGGAAAACACTACAGTTGATATTTTGGGCCGGAACTCTCCAACAGGACTGGGGTAGGAGGTAAAAATAGGAGGTTCCGGGTGTGGGAACCGTGAGGTTGGTGGCAGTGGATGGGAGATCCCAGTTAATAAGGTTGATGATGGTGTGGGAGACGATGGACTGGTGCTCCTTCGTGGGGTCCTGCTCAAGGGGTAAGTAAGAGGAGGTGCCTGAGAGTTGTTACAGGGCCTCAGTAAGGGAAAGGGCAGTTCACCGGACTACTACAATACCCTCCTTATCTGCGAATTTGATGGTGAGGTTAGGATTGGTGCAGAGGGAGTGGAGGGCAGAGTGTTCGGAAGGAGTGAGGTTGGAATTGGAGGGAGTCAAGAAAGTTGATGCCCCGTTGGCAGTTGGCAATGAAAAGGTCCAGAGCAGGCAGAAGACTAGGATGGGGTTTCCAGGAAGAGAAGGAGGGTTGAAGATAGGAGAAGGGGTCATCGGTACAGGGAGAAGAGTCTAAGCCAAAGCAGTAGGCTTGGAGACAGAGGTGGCGGAAGAAGAACTCAGCATCATGACGGTGGAACTCACTGCGTCGTGGGTGCAGGGTGACAAAGGTGAGACAGTTCTGCCTCAGAGAGGGGAAGGTCAGAGGGAATAGATAAGAACTGGTACTGAGGAGAGCTGAGATCAGAAGGAGGATAGTCTGAGAAGAAGGGGGGGGCAGTCTGAGGTGTTCAGGGAAGGTGCGGTGAGAAGAAGATGGAGTCTCTGAGGACCCAAGAGCTGGCAGTAGAACCTGAGAGACAGGGGATTGGAGAGTGGTAGTAGGGGAAGGGGAGACGGGGGTTCCAGTGACAGTGCGTGAAGACCTAGCCTGGATATACTGACGGTCAAGGCTGGAGGTTGCGCAATTGGCACTGTGGAGGTGTCCGAGGTCATTGGAACCCGCATTAATGGCGGTGCAGTCTGGGTTTTGAATCTGCTCTGGATCATGAGCGCCGTTGAGGTCAGTAGCAGGGATTGAGGTCTGGATTCATCCGGGCTTGCCAGCATTGGAGACAGCAGGTTCTGTGGTCTGTAGACGGGCAATCTTCCGATCCTTGCAGAAAGTGGGTAAGTCAAAGAACCGGTGATTGAAAGTGTGGATCCAGCGGAGGATAAAGTAGCGGATAGGTGGCAGAGAGAGAATTCCTGAGTTGTGGAAATGACTGGGATAGGGACACCAGGTACCTCCTCATGGAGGAAAGCATGGAGCATAGAACGTGATGGGAGAAGGAACAGCAGAAGCAATCAATTTAATGTGAGTACCTGGAGTCCTCAGAGGGTCCAAACCAAGAAGCTTGAAAACAAATCTGGAAGCTGTGTGGTACAAGATGGCAGCGAAGACATGTCCCCAGAAAGGATATGTAGCTGTGGTAGTGGGCCTGGGTAAGCACATGGTCGAAGAGTCAGCGGGCTGCAGAGATCACGAGAGGAGAGCAGTGACGGTGGGTTTCGCTGAACTCCTGTCGAAGGGAAGATTTAAACTTCTTCGGGGTAGACATCCCTAGAAGAGTCTTCGCAATGCAGTAAACCTCTTCAGTGCCACTGAAGGGTCTCAGCCCAAAACGTCGACTGTACTCTTTTCCATGGATGCTGCCTGGCCTGGTGAGTTCCTCCAGCAGTTTGTGTGTTTTGCTTGGATTTCCAGCATCTGCAGATTTTCTCATGCTTTTGCTTCTTTACATCATTTTCATTGAGTTCTCTCTTGATTTCGAGGAACAACTTTTTTGCCAATTAATCCCACCTGCTTTCCTCTTTATCTTACAAATTTACTCCTTCTCTCCCCTTCACCACGTATAAACATACATTTCTCTACAACTTTCTCTGTTTATAATTAAATGCAATCAATCTGAAATGTTCACTCTGGTTTTCTCTTAACATCTGTTGTCTGATTTTCTGAATATTGACAGCATTTTTCTGGTTTAAGTTCAGAATTCCGTCATTCGTAATATCCCGCTTTCATAGCCTGCATGGAATGGCAATCTGCAGTTGATAAGGCACGAGTTTTGTTTACAGGAATAGTCATCAATACAAAGTCATTAGAGTAACATTCGAAAATGTAACAAACTATATATTTATAAAGGATGTTCTTGGCATTGTTACTGGAAATAAAACCAATGCCAAGATTGCCAAATGCTCCGTGACATGATCCTATATTCAGTAAGCCACTGTTAAATAAATTAGGGATGGACACCCTTTCTCGACTTGGACGCTAAACATAAATTTGGATCAAACTTCCTAGGTGTGGGTCAAATAAGACGGCTTTTCAAATGAACTGCCTTAGGGCTGATGGAGCTAAGAGCCATAATACGTGTGACCTCTGTAATATTGTGAGTGCAGCTCTTCCAAGAATTGAAGCCAGTGACTAACTGCTCAATGTATGTTGTTGTTGCTAATATTTTAATGTAGAACTAGTCAACTCAGATCTGTCTATTGTAGAGCCACAGCAGGTTTCAGCATATAAGTCCCTAGTGGGTAATGGAAATTATTACTTCAAACTAATGCAAGACTGGTTCACAACTACCCTCAATTATGTATCGTTGTTGTGCTGTTTCATTGCATCCAAATGCTGCAAAATGTAAACCTCATACTTATATTTATGACTATTTTCGGTGTTTCTAAGCAACAACAAAATAAAATCAAACTGGTTTCAATCAGTAATTTTAATTGTAATATGAACCAGAATTATCTTAACACAGTGGATGAAGATTTTCCCTGTGAAGGATTGGTGAATAAATCAAATATTTATAAACAGGTTAACAGTTCCCTTACAAAGAAATTGTACTCTATTTTTCTCACACATTATTCATGATGTTTCTTTTCAATGAGTAACTTAGAGTAATAATATTACTTCATTATCCAAATACATAAGTTAAGCATTTTGCATTATTGTATTATTATAGTTAATATTGAGTTGCACTAGGAAATAATCCTTATAAATTGCTGGGTGTATGCAAACCCGAAAATGACCTTTTTTTTACACCGCTTTTTGCGGAGGGAGAGCTTGGAATGCTTGCAGTTGGCCTCAATTTCCTAGCTAGGCAGAGAGAACGTCCATCTCAGTCCACCTCTGAATCACCTTTCAACGTTTGCTGCTGGAGAGTGTGCTTATCTAAGCAATGGAAAAAGCAAGTGTGTGTTACATCTGTCCTCAATCCGTGTTTACAGTCAATGACAAAATTTGAGGAAAGGATCTGAGTTATGTTCGGCTCTGTGGCTTACATTTAATCCAAAGATCCTGTGTTCTCTGAGTGAGAAATATCAACATGCCAGGGAAATCTTAAAAGTGGGAATCAATCATTTCCATGTCATTTCCCTTTTCATTTGAACAACAGGTTTTCAATGTGTTGCACCTGCTTTTGTAACTTTCAAGAACCCGCTTCCAGTGACCCTACCCGCATCTAGGTAAACTGTTAATATTATTCAATTATAATGTGTCCATGCTGAAGTAAAATAAGAAATTTCATTAGATTTCAGCTGTAGCATAATGGCTGGAGAAGTTAATGATGAAGAAACAGCTCAGGAAAAAACAATGCTGAAGGTAAAACAGCTTAAAAAATAATGGCGGGCGAAGCAAAACACATTTGAAGATTCGATAAGGTTTTTACAGCTTTCAAAGTTACTGTATTGCCTTTATGGGAACCTTGGTGAGACACCTATAACTATTTACATTGACATAATGTTCATAATCACAAAAATAGTGATCCAAGGCCATTCCAGCAAAGATAACTAAAGGAAAATGATTGGACAAAAGAAGGAAGGGTAAAGAGGCACAGAACTCAGAAATAGGTCCATAGACCTTTGGATATTCTTGCCAATGGGCCAACAGCTCACACTGTCAAGCCCATGTTGTGGCTCGTATGCAAAGGCTAATCCATGTCAGAGGAATCATGCACAGACATTTCCAATCCTCAAAACAGTTGTGAAAGCAAACCAACCTGAACCACGAATAGCCTCCAAAAAAAAACAAATAATCTGGTAGTGCTAGAGCGTTGATGATTAAGTGGCCAAAATCCAGACTTATAGCAGACATCTTCTACAAACATTCAGTTTGTGGAATCATGCATAAAATATTCATAAATTGCTTGAAAATTACATGGAGATCATTGAATGAAAGGAATGCACAAATGGATTTGTTTCAGGTTGAGAGGAGGTATAAGAACTTGTTTAGAACTTTGTTGCTCCATTGAAAGAATCTTGCCTTTTGCTTTCACCAGTAGTTCAGGGAGTTGTCTGCATCTGAACAGAACTTGTGAGCTGCTTCAGAGATCAGACCATCATATTATCAAAAGGCTATGAAAAAGCTTCTTGAGCTTTAACATTCAGCTTATCTAGTCCAGGGTGGCAGAATTTCCCTTTCCTAATCTAAAATTCTCAGAAAACTTCAGCAAAGCTCTTAAAGATATAATTTCATAAACATAAGAGATTCAGCAGATGCTGAAAATCTTGGAGGAACTCAGCAAGTCAGACAACATCTATGGAGGGGAATGAATCTGGACTGAGGAAAGGTCTCAAAGATGAACCGTTTGTTCCCATTCATTGCTTCTGCCTGGTTTGTAAAGTTGCTCCTGCACTTTGTGTGTGTCGCTTAAGATGTATCTTATTCATAATCACTGCAGCGGGGGTTAATATGATACAGAATGCAGCTACCTCCAAACCAAAGCTATACTGACACTTTTGAAATGCCCGGTCCAGGGCATCACTTAGAAAGACAAGGACACTACCATAATGCAAATTATGTCACTGCACCTGAAACTCCAAGTACATGCAGGTCAACACAACCACTTTATTGCACATATCACTTTCAGTTTCATAATACAGCCCAACAGGAGGTGGAAATGGACCATCTTCACCCAGCACCAAAGCACTGGTACCCAGTACACATGATCTCCTTCCTCCTTTCAGGTTGGAAGTGGAAGTGCTTAGAAGCAGCACAAGATTAGAAAGAAGAAAGCTAATACTATGAGCCTGATGTTGAAAGAGATTGTAACACGTATCAGTGAGTACCACCTCTTTAATAATTGTAGTATTTGACTACAATTTTACTCTCTGTAGTTATTTGTTTCATTGTTAGTGTGAAATTTGCTAGAATCGATCTGTCTGCATGGGAATTATACACATGGTAGTTGAAAGACACAGTCCTATACATGGATGTAGAGTGCTCTCAGTGTGAGTGGTAACTCACCACAAGGATTACTAACTAATACCACAGAAAGTTTAATCACAAAATTGGGATAAGTAAGTTAACACATCAACTGTTTCTTGTCTTTGTCCTTGAACATGATGAGCACCAACTGACTCGTTACTTTGTAAGAGAATCAGCTTGCCTTTTATAATGCACTCTGATCAAGCGAACAGTTAGGATTGAAGGGGATGTATTGGGAAATGGTCATGGTGAATAAAGGACGACAAACAGCAATTGCTTAAACCTCCTTTCACCACTTAACAACTTGTTGACTGCTTGATAGTGCCCACTAATGGAAGGTCACTAATAAGCCGTCCACTCTCTGATTTCTTCGCACTCTAAAAAGAGCAAATGGCTGTGAACACAATGGAATTTACCGCATTCAAATAGCATGTGCACATGCCTTGCTTTGGTATTTACAGAATTTTGATTCACACAAGGGAGGGCACGCTTCACCAGCACTGGCATTCACTCTACAATTATTACTGGCAATGCCATACAAGGAAAATGGAGAGTTGTGTTCTGGAAACATTTAGTGGGCTAATTTATTAATTGAGGATGAAAGAGCCAAAACATTGGTATTAAAGGTAAACTGAAGGAGTGACCACGCACGGTTGCAGCCTGGTAAGATCATAATCTCACTGTGCAAACAGACATTGCTAGACATCTCAGTTCTAGGCAGCTGCAGAGCTGAGAATACACGTCATTGCTGAAGTCCACGAAGTGGTTTGACCTCATGGAAGTAAAAGGAAGTAGCAATTATATATTGTTTTTAATGTGGTAACTTGTCTCATTGGAGTGCAAGCCTTCAAGATTCTCTAATTCCTGAAGGAGCTCTGTGGAGACGCGTTGAGAGATCTCCTCTGCAGAGAACAACACTTTGCCTGACTTTAATCTGCAGGAACCGTAACTTCAGAGCAATGCAAATTTGCTTTTGGGAAAGCACTTGTGGTGTTTTCTGGGTCTGGGTAATGACTTAAATGAACTGGAATTAGTTTAGTTGTTTAGGAGGATAAGTGATTATATCCCATCTTTAAAATTTCCCACAAGTAATGAATCTTGGAATAAGAGTACAACAGATGTGTGGTCCAGACTGATAATTGCCATTGAAATGCAGCATGAGACATAGTCCTGGAAATGAAACCTCAGCTAACGCATCGGTGCAATCCAGTAAGTGAGCTATGATGACAGAGGTAGGTCTTCTTGTGGAGGCATTAAACCAAGATCCCTTCTGACTCCCTCAAGTGGACAAAACAAACTCTCATGGCACAGTGTGGAAAGAAAAAGGAGAAACTCCTAAATGCTGAGCAATAATTATTCCTCCATTAAAGTCAGGTTTGTGCGCATTGTCCCATCACTATTTATCAAAGCTTGCTGAGTGCAAACTGGGTGAGGTGTTTCATCATGTTGAAACAGTATTTGCACTTTAAAATGTTCTGTTATGCCCTGAGGTTGTCAAAGCCAGTACACAAAATGCATCTCCTCCTTTTCATCTTTCCAGAATTATTGCAGTCTGATGAACAGCCATCACATTAAGTTCTCGAATTCCTTGACTCCACTTTATCTTTAGGGTGCATTTTTTTTGTAAGTGATTGAGTGAATGTTTATCTGGTTAATTATACTAAGGATTTTTTTTCCTTCTTCCAGATCAATAGGATTGAATGGCTATTCTGCTCTCATCTCAGCCTCATCTCCTGAGACCCTGCTGTAATCCAGTATTTTCCCCCTTGCTTAGTGAAATCTATATCTTCAACCTACACTACATCCCCATTCTCTGCACCATCATAATCAATCATAAGGAAAGCACAACAGTGTCTTCACTTTCTTAGAAGGTTAAGGAGGTTCAGCTGATCATCGAACTCTCTAACAAACTTTTACAGATGTGCTGTTGAAAGTATCCTGAGAGTTTTGGTTTAGAAATTCTAATGCGCAGGAATGTAAGAAGCTGCACGTCGTAGTGGACTCTGTCCAACAGATCACAGGCACATCCCCCTCCACCCATCATAATACCTACAGGAGATGCTGCCTCAAGAAGGCAATGTCTATCATCAAAGATCCCCACCATTCAGCCACTGTCATGCTTTTGTGGCTACTATCAGGTAGGAAGTACAGAAGCCTGATGTTTCATCCCACCAGGTTCAAGAACAATCATTTGGTCATGAACCATTTAGCAAAATCCTCATCGCCACTATTTAATAACACTGGGAACACTTCGACCACTTTGCACTGAAAAGGACATTTTTTGTTCTAATTATGTTTTCTTGTAAAAAAAATACATAACTTATGTTTAAATTTTGATTTTCTTGTGAATGCTGCTTAATATGCTGTTTGCCTGTGATGCTGCTGCAAGATCTTTTCTGTACCTGTGCATAATGAACATGTGCTGGTGGATATGACGATAAACTCAGCTTTGACCTTGAGCAATTGTTATTTTCAGAAGAGGCAAAGCAACAATAAAATACCAGTCCAATGCATGTATGAATGCCGAGTTAACATATCAAAAATTAGTAACTATATCAAGTATTTGGCATATTGTGTGAGAGCAAAATAAAATGTCTGCGGTAGATAATATCTTATGGTATCTCAATTTCCATGTAGAAAGTTACCTTATCAAGCACCGCTTTTGGAATGCTCACTTTATAGTGCAATAAATGTAGAAGTGTTTCTTTGCTCAGTAGTGTCATTTCCCAAAATGCTTTAGAAGCTTGAGGGTTTGAGGCTACTTCAGACGATTATTGCAAAGTGAAAAAAAACTGAACTTCAGGATCCAGGAATAACAACGCAAAATACTAAGTTGCATGATAAATGCAACTTTATTGGCCTACCGAAGGGTGTCGGCCCGAAACATCGACTGTTTACTCTTTTCCATAGATGCTGCTTGGCCTGCTAAGTTCCTTCAGCATTTCGTGCATGTTGCTTGCATTTCCAGCATCTGCAGATTTTCTCCTGTTTGTGATAAATGTCAATACATTTTTGAAAGGTATGACCATTATTTGACTGTCCACAAGAGCCATTGGCCTTTGGAAGCTGACATCCTCCACCTTTTCACAACCAATCACAGAAGGGAGCCATTCCTTGAAGTTCTGAATGCTGAGCTTTATCTCCAGTGTGGTGTCTGCATTTGCAGAGGTGGAGTGGTGACCATTCACCTTCCCACTTCCCTCACCCTCACCACTCATCCCTTCTGCCCCAGTCAGGCATGTGAAATATACAGAAGAAAAGAGATTTTGCTTCTGACGGAAACAGTTCTTTCTAGTGCAATGTAGTGGGAGAGATGGAATATCAGAGGAACCGTGAAGTGAATGAGAAAGCTGGAGCAGTGAACCGTGGAGTTTTGCCCCAGGCCTGTGATTAACCCATATGCCAAGTTTTCAGTTTCACACAGGTAGTCATAGCCTAATCATGGCATGCAGAAGCCTTGCTTTAATGGAGTAAAAGAATGTAAAATAAATCTATAATATGTAAATAGAAAATTTTGGTCTTTAAACACATTATTGTTCTCAATCCCAGATTTATTCTGAATTATGTTCTTATTGCAACACTCACTGTCCGAACTATTATTCCATTGCATAGTGTTTATTACTGTTTACATGGAAAATTGCTTAGGGGTAAGTATTTTCAGTTTTCTAAAATAAGGGTTCACTTTGATACCTGCATTCAAAAGGTGAAAGACATCAGGACTGTTTAATCATATATGCTCTCATCAAAAATGATTACATTATACAGTCCATTGGAACCAAGACTGAGATTTGGAGGCAGTTAATTAAATAAATTACTTGTCTAATATCCATTATGTTTATGTTCAGAAGAAAAGGATCAATATATGCATGGAATGATGACCAGCTTGAATACTTTGTAATTCCAATTAACCCCAAGAATTCTTTGGACTATGTGGCTTTATCGGTAACTGATATTGGTTGATTATCAAATGGGTTATGCACTTCTGCTCTATAAATCTGACATAACCACACGTGATAGCCCAGCTCTATTTATTTATCAACTGGTGGATGAGTTACATTTTTGGCAGATATTATGGATTAGAGTGCTTCTGTTCTCCAGGAAGTGCTGTTCAATCATCACACCTGCCTGCTGGCTGCTTCGCTCAACAAACTGTTTCCGCACTGAGCTACAACATCAAAAAAACTTCCAAGTCGTGGGGCAGCTTTGCAGAATGTGCAGAGTACAGTCTTTCATGCACACCATCTATAGATATAATTTTATTCTGGTGTGCCTTTGATATGTATGCTGCAAAACTATTTAGTTGAAGGTCCGTTCATTGTTTTACCAGCTGCTCTTTTATAGATTATTTCACCAGCTACCACTCCAGTTGTAGCTTGTCAGAAATGCTGGTCATGCTACTCACTATTTGAGATGTACCATTCCAGTGACTGCCATTTTGATGTGGTCTATCTGATACGAATTGTGAAAAAACAGGGTTATATTTTGAACCATACAGGGAAGGAAAACAAGTTGAGCAGTGAAACTTGAGGTGGTGGTTCAGGTCTGTGATTACTTTCATTCACCAAGTTTCTAACCTGACAATGCAAATTTTGTAGAACAAAAGGTTTAGAGTTAATGCACTCTGGCCTGTTTACTTGTGACATGTTTGATGTTACCTTCAACTATATTACTCAACACAGCAACTTTTCTACACAGAGCTTTATAAGACAGTTTTACAACCTGTATTAGAAACCACAAATCTACACTTTCATGCAGACACTTGAAGCTAAACAACTTGAGATGCTGGATCAGGTTGTTCAGTTAGGATGAAACAGGAAGAACATTTGGGAATTTTGGAAGTCATAGGTTGAACACCCATGTTAGAATAATTTTATCTCATCACTCTCCAGAATATGAGTATAGCTGGTAAGGCCAGTGTTTTACTTATACACATTCTTAACTTTCCTGAAACCGAGTAGCTTGTTGGGTAATTTAAGAAGTTATTCACACATAAGATCTGAAGCCACGTGTGGACTGGAGAGGATAAAATGATAGGACTCCTCCCCTGAATGACATTAGGGAACCCAATTTTATGATCCTGTCATCATTACTATGCATTTAAGTTTTGCAACTGTCATAACAGCGCTTCGAACTCAGACTCTGATCTGGTAATTCAGGCCTTTTGTTTGCTTCTCCAGTAATTTAACCAGTTCATCACCAGCACAGCCATGTTCAAACTATCATGCATTGGAGGAGCAAAAATAGCTTGGTGAGCAGCAGGGGTTGATGAGATTACATAGGTCTCTACTATCAGAAAGGAGGTACAGGAGCCTGAAGACATACACTCAATGTTTTAGGAACATCTTCTTCCCCTCCAGCATCAGATTTCTGAACAGACAATGGACCCACCCATGAAAACTACCTCAGTATTTTTGCTCGCTTTGACGACACTCGGTGGCCACTTTACTAGGTACAGGAGTGGAACCCAGTGTGGTCTTCAGCTGCTGTAGCCATTCCACACAAAGGTTCGACTTACTGTGCTTTCAGAGATGTTCTGCTATAATGTGCGGTTATTTGAGTTACTGCCACCTTCCTGTTAGGCTAAACCTGCCTGACTATTCTCTTCTGACCTCTCTCATTAACAAGGCTTTTTCGCCCACAGAACTGCTGGTCACTGGACGTTCTTTTGGTTTTTTGCACTATTTTCTGCAAACTCTACAGAAAGCTGTGCGTGAAAATCCCAGCAGACTAGCAGTTTCTGAGATATCAAACCACCCTGTATGGCATCAACAGTCATTGCTGACGATAGATAGACTGGATGGATGTTCAACCAATGAAACTTATACACCTCAGATGGATCTGGAAGTGCATAAGATGATGAGAGGCATTGATCGTGTGGATATTGATCGTGGGCTTTTTCCCAGGGCTGAAATGGCTAACACGAGAGAGCACAGTTTTAAGGTGCTTGGAAGTAGGTACAGAGGAGATGTCAGGGGTAAGTCTTTTACGCAGAGAGTGGTGAGTGTGTGGAATGGGCTGCCAGCGATGGTGATGGAGTTGAATATGACAGGGTCTTTTAAGAGACTCTTGGATAGATACATGGAGCTTAGAAAAATAGAGGGCTATGGGTAATCCTAGGTAATTTCTAAAGTAACGACATGTTCAGCACAGCTTTGTGGGCCGAAGGGCCTGTATTGTGCTGTAGGTTTTCTATGTTTCTATATGAACACTGGAAACAGAGTCCTGATCCTTAAGCTTATGGATTATAAAATGAGAGAAGCCTGCCAAGAGGGTGTTGAAATAGTGAGATCCAGAGTCTTATCCTCACATTAAATTACTTTCATTCTCCCAGGTACTTCCATGGATTTCGGAAGGCAGCTGCAATCACTGGCAACATTGCCATCCACACAAATGGTGGACAGCTTGAAGCAATGGGTCTGGAGGTTCTGAACTACATAATAAAGCATTGGTTAGACCACATTGGAGAGTTGTGTACATCATAGAAAGAGTAGGATTGTGCTAGAGGAGGTGAAATGGTGATTCACAAGTTTGTTGTCTAGGTTGGGGCTTTGCAAGTGTAAGGAGACACAAACAGTAAAGCTGATACCTCACAGAGCCAGAGTTCAATCTGACTTCAGGTGCTGCCTGTGTGGCGCATAAGCATTTTCCATGTGACCATGTGGTTTTCTTCAGGGTGCTCCAGTTTCCCAATTTCCAAAGCCATGGACATTAGTAGGTTAATTAGCCACTATAAATTGGCTGCAGTGTGTAAGTGAGTGGTGAAATCTGCAGCTATTTGATGGGAATATGGGGAGAATTAAAATGAATAAGAGTGAGGTAGGACTAGTGTAAATGGATATCCGACTGCCAGCACTGAAGGGCTTATTTCTGTACTGCATCTCCGTGAGAGGCTGGATAGGACGGGCTTCCTTTCTCTGGTACATAAGGGGTGACTTAATAGAGGTAGACAAAATTATGAGGGGTATAAAGTAGATAGGGTAGATGGTATTAATCTTTTACCCATAGTGGGAAAAAGTATCTAAGACAAGAGGGGACATTAAGCAGTTGTAAATCAAGGTAACTGGACTTGCTGTGTTGTCTAGAAGACATTTCACCACTCATCTGAAAGGCTTCTTCAGTTCTGATCCATGGTGGCTAGTTTTCCAGTTATTAAACTCTGTGAAATGTTTAAAGGTATAGCAATTACATAAGGGTTGTTAAGAGTCGCAGAGGTAGTAAGAGGGTCATTGCGTGAATAGAGGTGCAAATTGTTGTGGAGCTGCTGGGTTAGAGATGTTCGGATCGCTTTGTAAGTAGCTGATAGACAGTGTCATACCCAACCCCCTCTGTTTAGGGATGGGTTTTCCAGTTTGACAAAGATGGCTTTCCCTGTCCAAAATGTGCACATTGTTATCATCAATGGAGTGTCCCTTGTCCTTTAGATGTAGATATACAGTCAAATCTTGACCTGAGGTGTTAGACCTTCTATGTTGTGCCATCCATTTGTGAAGTGGTTGTTTTGTCTTACCATCTGTGCAGTTCTCATTGCTTTGGATAGCATATACAATATTGTTCTGTTTATGTCTGGGTGTAGGATCATTGGGGTGGACAAGTTTCTCTCAGAGTGTGTTTGAGGATTTGAAAAACCCAGGGATTTGGTGTTTGTTGATCAAAGAAGGGCTAACACCTGACGTTATTATGAAAGGAATAGATAAGGTAGGGACAGGAAAGTTGTTTCCACTGGTAGGTGAGACTAGAACAAGGAGACATAGCCTCAAGATTCGGGGGAGTAGATCTCGGACAGAGATGAGGAGGAACTGCTTTTCCCAGAGAGTGGTGAATCTGTGGAATACTCTGCCCAATGAAACAGTGGAGGCTACCTCTGTAAATATATTTAAGATAAGGGTGGATAGATTTTTGCATAGTAGGGGAATTAAGAGTTATGGAGAAAAGGCAGGTAGGTGGAGTTGAGTCCATGGCCAGATCAGCCATGATCTTATTGAATGGCGGAGCAGGCTCGATGGGCCTGATGGTCCACTCCTGCTCCTATTTCTTATTTCTTATGAACAGGGACTCTCAGAACTTCTAAGAAGAATCTAGGCAAGCACATGAATCACCAGCACATAAATGTCTACATACTAAATACAGGTAACTGGCACTTGTACAGCTATGTTCAACGAATGGCATGGATATGATGGCTTGAAGAGCCTATTTCTCTGTTCTACAGTGAATGCCTGTAAGAAAATAAATCTCAAGATAGTACATGGTGACATGTATGTACTTTGGTAACAAATTTATTTGAACTTGCTTTGAACCTTGAACTATTTCAGTGCAGTATGACTCAATGACTCTTTGACATTTAAAATGTGACCAATGCATTCTAGTCTGGCTGGTGTCGATCATGTACCAACATATTTCAGTTGTTTTTGTGTGAGGTCATTTGCAGTATTGATCCTGGCTCACTGTCATTTTTCATATACATAGCATTGTTAAATGGAGACCAGTAAATAGGGTTCCATATTCATCTTCCCCTGTGGAAAAGGGAAAAATATTTGGTAACTGAAGTCAGTCTTCTGGGAGGCATTGAAAACATTCAATGAAACAGTGAAGTGAGTGGGGACAAACAAACTACATGAGAGTGTCTAAGGTAGATTGGAAAGACTAAGTGGCAAAAAGGAAAGATTGCACAAGTAATGAAAGAAAATTTGGGTCTGGAGGAAATGTAATGGGAATATCAGAATCATAACCTGAAATTGTTAAACAGAGTGCTGAGTCCGATAGCCAATAGTAATGATATATATGGACAAAAAATGCCTTGCTATATCAAAAAACTCACATTAGAATGGTGTAGAAGGTAAAGACAGCAAGGTCAATGTGGGTCCAAGACAGAGAATTAAGGTGACAGATGATCGAAGGGTCAGAATATAGAAGCATATGAATCTGTTTTCCAGATGTTGGGTCTTGGAAGATCCTTAGGAGACTGTTATGTTTTAGGTACTACAGCGGTTAATTGGACCTTCAGTTAACCTGCACAGCCGCTTATTTGGGACAACTGTTAAAGAACAGAAAACAATCAAAAAATAGCCAGGATTCCCTTAATTTACTTAAAACACTAAGTTGCTTAATTGGGATAGGAGACTGGTACTGGACAGTTTCTAACTAATGTTAGTCATGTGCACTTGTCTGGATATTAGATATGACACTGTGCTTAGTTTTTAAATAGCAGTAGTTGTTTGTGCTTGTGTTCAAAAAGCAGTGATTCTTATAACTGAGAAGTTGGAGACAAATTAATAGGAAAGACAACTTGTAACTGTTTTGCTCACTGCAGTTTCAAGCATTAAGATTTAGCAATGCCAGAAACGGCTGGGAGTGAAAGTGAAATGATTTCACTACTTCAACAAGTTAGGACCTACACAAAGTTTTAAGATATCAACAATCATCTTGAATGTTACAATGAAAATGAAGATTTGGAGATGCAATCTTCAAAAGCATTGTATGAAAGTATTATCTGCACTTGGTGTCCATGCTGATTTTGCTAATTTACAGAATCAAAAGAACACGAAGGCATACACTCAATGAATTCCTCTGCTGAAAACTATTAGGAACCTTCGTCCTCTTGTTTTAGACTCTTTTGCCCTGGGAAAAAGCCTGTGAACATCCAGTTTACTTATGACCTGTATAATTTTCTATGCCTCGATAAGGTGACCCAAGGGGAAAATTCCTATTCTATTTCCTTTTTATTTATATCTCAAGCCCTCCTGTTCCAGAAAGTTCCGTATGAGTGTTTTCTATAATTTTTTCCAGTTTAATGACATCCTTCCTATGGCTTGGTGACCGAAACTGTGCACAATACTCCAGGTGTAGTCCCACCAGCGACTTGTATTTTTACAACTCATGTGCTCAATGCCCTGAGTGATGAAGGCAAGCAAGCCAAATGCCTTCTTCACTACCCTGTCTACCTGTGTCACCACTTCTATGAAACTATGTACCTGTAGCTCCAGTTCTTCCCATTCTACAACACTCACCAGAGCACTGCCATTTAAGGTTTAAATTCTGCCCTAGTTTAACTGACCAAGATCCAACACTTCACATTTGTCAGTTAAACTACATCTATCATCCTTTTGTCTATTTCCCCAGCTTACCTAGATTCTGCTGCAATTTTTGATAATCTTCATCACTGATTCACGTATTTTAAGCTACAGATATAAAGCAAGGAGGCATGGGATCTAAGGGGACATTGCTTTGTGGATCCAGAACTGGCTTGCTCACAGAAGGCAAAGAGTGGTTGTAGACGGGTCATATTCTGCATAGAGGTCGGTCACTAGTGGTGTGCCTCAGGGGTCTGTTCTGGAACCCCTCCTCTTTGTTATTTTTATAAATGACCTGGATGAGGAAGTGGGGCAATGGGTTAGTGTGGAGGGCTGTCAGAGAATACAGCGGGACATTGATAGGATGCAAAACTGGGCTGAGAAGTGACAGATGGAGTTGAACCCAGATAAGTGTGAAGTGGTTTATTTTGATAGGTCAAATATGATGGCAGAATATAGTATTAATGGCAGTGTGGAGGATCAGAGGGATCTTGGGGATCGAGTCCATAGGACACTCAAAGCTGCTGTGCAGGTTGACTCTGTGGTTAAGAAGGCATACGGTGTATTGGCCTTCATCAATCGTGGGATTGAGTTTAGGAGCCGAGAGGTAATGTTGCAGCTATATAGGACCCTGGTCAGACACCACTTCGAGTACTGTGCTCAGTTCTGGTCGCCTCACTACAGGAAGGATGTGGAAACCATAGAAAAGGTGCAGAAGAGATTTACAAGGATGTTACCTGGATTGGGGAGCATACTTTATGAGAATAGGTTGAGTGAACTCGGCCTTTTCTCCTTGGAGCGACGGAGGATGAGAGGTGACCTGATCAAGGTGTATAAGATGATGAGAGACATTGATCGTGTGGATAGTCACAGGCTTTTTTCCAGGGCTGAAACGGCTAGCATGAGAGGGCACAGTTTTAAGATGCTTGGAAGTAGGTACAGAGGTGATGTCAGGGGTAGGTTTTTTATGCAGAGCGTGTGGAACGGGCTACCGGCGACAGTGGTGGAGTCGGATACGATACGGTCTTTCAAGAGACTCCTGGCTAGGTACATGGAGCTTAGAAAAGTAGTGGGCTATGGGTAACCCTAGGTAATTTCAAAGGTAAGGACAAGTTCGGCACAGCTTTGTGGGCTGAAGGGCCTGTATTGTGCTGTAGGCTTTCTATGTTGCTATAACAATATTGCAAATGTTGATTAACCAAATGCTTAAAAGAAACAGCAGCTCAAATATGAGCTTAAAGAGGAAAAAGCATCTTTCACAGGTATTGTAATTGAAGGTCTGCATTCACTTGCATTGGAGAACCATAGAATAACATTACATTGAAAGGATGTCATTTGTTTCATAATGTCTATGTCAGCTCTTTGAAAGAGATAACCAAAGTTGCATGATCCAATCACTACAAGTATTTATTCATTCATTTTTGAAAGTTACTGTTGAATTTGCTTGCACCCTCCTATCCAAACACGGGCTTGAGTCCACAGATGTAAATTTGTGTTAGCATGATGTTCAGAATTCTTAGACACCCCATAACACCTGTCATAGGAAAGTAGCATCCATCATTAGAGATTCCAGCCAGCTAGGTCATGGTCTCTTCTTGCTGTTGCCATCAGGTAGAAGGCAGAAGAGCCTCAGGAACTCGAGCAACTTCAAGAAGAGTTACTACCCTTCAACCATCAGGCTCTTGAATAGAAGGAGCTAACTAAACTCACTTGCCCCATCATTGAAACGTCCTTAGAAGCAATGATCTCACTTTAAGGAGTCTTTATCTTATTATCTCATGGTCTTGTTATTTATTTATATTTGCATTTGCACAATTTGTTACCTTCTTCACTCTAGCTGAGTTTTCACTGATCCTGTTAAATTTGCTGAGTATGCCCAAAAGAAAATGAATCTCAGGGGTGTATATCATGATGTATATGTACATTGATAATCAATTTTACTTTGAACACCTGTGTTTATAAAGTACCTTTTACGAGTAAAACTGGGCAAGATTTCTTATCACAGATATTAGCAGGTAAATTTGACACTGATCTAACACATTGGGGTTTAGTTGTGCTCACTTTTGACAAATGATTCCAAGTCAAATTGTCAATGACCATAAGTAGAGCACTGCATCATGTACTGTGAAGCACTGAGCCCAGCAACAGGGCCCAGACTTGCTGGGATTCTCCACTGTTACACCGGGGAATTCATTCCCAGACCCTGTGCCAAATGGAAGTTCAAGCCAGTTTTCCATGACCCCATCAATTACAATGTGATTGCAGGTTTATAAGTTAGGAGGCAATGAGCAACATGAACATCCTTAAAAATATTTTGCTTTTCTTTGATTGTCATATTTTAATATTTTGAATTTTAATAGTTCATTTCAATTTCAGATCAGAATCAGTTTTAATATCACCAGCATATCAAAGCACTTCATCATTATAGATCTTAGTGCTACTGGATGATAATCATTAAGGCAAGTCACCCTACTCTTCCTGGGCACTTGTTCAGTATCTTTTCAATGATTCTGTTTCCACTCCACCTCCGCTGCTCTCTCCTCCTCATCAACTTCCTTACCTCTGACCCTTTGCCAGCAATTCGAGGCCGTTCAGGGACAACGCTGCACTATCCAACACCCAACTATATGCAACAAGACTCCAAGAAAGGATCAGCAAGAGAGACGTTCCATCCTAGCCTGTGTAATTGTAGGTGTGGCTGTCACTGCAAGCCTGCTCCAAACTAGAAACCAAATTTGAAACCCACAGCTCCCAGCAGTCGACTAATTGAAATGCACAACAGACTAGAACTAAATGCATACAGGGATTTGTACATTTTCATTGTGGCCATATGGGTTTCTTCCGGGTACTCAAGTTTCCACCCAAGTTCCAAAGTTGTACAGGTTAGTAGGTCAATTGGTCACATAGGTGTAATTGGGTGCATGGGATCATTGGGCCAGAAGAGCCTGTTACCATGCTCTATCTCTGAATATATAAATAAAAATAAAATAATTTTCAAAGAGCCATAGGGCTGGAGGATGTTGGAGAGGTTAGGAGAGATTTGAAAGTATTGATGGGAATTTTAAAGTTATGGCACTACCAGAGAGGGGTGCAGCATTGAGCATAGGGCCAATAAGTGCACATGATCTAACCAATGCAACAGATTCTTGGATGAGGTCAAATTTGCAGACTGTGGGGGAAAATGGGAGACCGGCAATGAAATCGCCTTAGGAAAAGGATACCTAGAAGTTTTGTCTCCTTCTCCCCAGCATCCACTGGCTCTGGTCCACAGGAAATCTGCACTTCTAACCCCCTGAAGCCTAATCTTGCCAACACGCACTTTGTCAAAGCAACCTGGCTAAGAATTTTTGTTTGTTTTACTAAAGGCAAATATAAGCACCTAATTTTGCCTCAGCGCCTGCAGAATTGTCTTATTCATTAGTCATTCATCCGCTGCTTTTTAAAAAGTAGGAACCTAATGCCCAAGTTGTTGAGTGCTGTTCTCATGGCTTTTCACAAAAGGTTATCAGCTAATATCGAGGCGGTGGTCAGATTGCAGTGAAAGAGGGAGCAGAGGCTGGAGTAAGTGGTGTGGAGGAAGAGGGAATGGATCACAAGTAATGAAGCCTGTAATTTTTGAATGGACAATGAATCCCTGAACATTGTCTCACTTTTTATTCCCCTCTCTTTTAGCGGGATTTGTTTAATTTGAGTTTTTAAATATATACCTATTGCAATTTACAGTTTTATTATTATGTACTGCTGCCGCAAAACAATATATTTCACAATATATGCCAGTGATCTTCATTCTGATTCTAATTCTGAGAGGGTACTGGCTGACAGGTCAGCAGGGAAGGAAAAGAAGATGGCTAGAGGAAATAGACACTTCAATGCTTCAAGTCAAGAAACTTTATCTGGAATGAAAGGAAGAAGAGAGATAGTCAGTGCAAAGAAGCGAAGGGAAAGGTGGAGCAAGGGCTATCTAGACTTGAGGATTAGAGTGAAGGTGGGGTGAAAGGCAGGGGGAGGAAGGAAGTGTAGATATATCGACAGAGGCTGGGCGGGGATAGGAGACGGCAGTGAAGGGCTGAAGATGATGGAATCTGATAGAAAAGGAAGCCAGAGCATGGAATCAGATAAGGAAGGTGAGGTGGGAAGAAGGGGACAATGAGGAGAGAATCCAATATAATGGGCAGATGGGGTGGTTGAGGAGGAGAAAGAAGCAGTTTGCTTAGGGGCTGGATGGGGTAGGTGTAGCAGGATCGGTGGGGGGGAAGGGAAGAGAAAGAAAAGGGACAAAGGGAAAGCAGGCTTTCTGAAGCTGGAAAATTCAATGTTCATGTGATGGGGTTGTAAGCTACTCTTGAGGTGCTGCTCCTCTAATTTGCGCTTAGCCTCTAACTGGCAGTGAAGGAGGCTGAGGACAGACAGGTTGGCGTGGGAATGGGAAGGGGGATTAAAATGACTGGCAACCAGGAGCTCCAGCTGGCTACAGCAGAGGGAACACAACATTTTTTTTTGTAAAGTGCTCACCTATTCTGTGTTTGGTGTCATCGAGAGTACCGAGTACAGTAAACAATGTTGGAGGTGTGCACGTGAGTCTCTGTCTCACCTGGAAGGGCTGCGGATGGTCTTGGACGGTGGTGTAGGAACAGGTGCTACACCTCCTAGTGTTGAGTGGGAAAATGCCAGGAGAGGGGTGAGCAAACCAAGAAGTCACAGAGATTGAACCCCGCAAAAAGCAGAAAGGGGTGAGGAGAGGCATATGTGGGTCACAGTGGGATCCCATTAATGGGGAAGGTCTAGTCAGGGCATCAGTTGATCTGTGGAGTATAGATTTTATCAGATAGAGATTGTAAGACTGGGGCAAGTTGGGGATTTGTCTTGGAAGGAGGTGGAAAGCCTATGGGACAACTGAGCAGTAAATAAATTGGGATCAATACAAAGTACTGTGAGCCAGAACTGGAATGGGTCCTGCTTAAAGAGGTTTGTTTTAAGCCATGCAGAGCAGACACATGGGGGTCTTAGAGAGCCTCTATATCTGGATGGCGTATAGGCTATTCTCCCAGTTCTGAAGTAAATACAAATTACGGATTTATTTACAGCAAATATGAACTACACAGTCATTGTATGGTGTTATGACACTGCTTACCTGGGCCCCTTGTGCTTGCAGCAGCCACACATTGGACCCCAGAACAATATCATAAGCTATACTAAGCAATTTTTGTCCCTGCTTTATTCCTCCCCCCCCAAAAAAAGTCAGGTGTTTTCTCGCATAAAATCTTGCTTCTATGAAATCTAATTATTGGTGAGTCATTCCAATTGCCCCGGAGGTGGCGCGGAGAGGAAGATTTCAGACTGTCGGATGAATTAGTCACCAGCAGTGGGCTGAGTAAGAACTAAACAATGTGGACAGGGGAAGGGACACAGTAGAGAATAATGCCTGTAGTACAAACTGTACAAAAAAAAAACTGATACACTGAGTATCAGGATCACAGAGTATTGCTTACATTGTTATTGTAGCAGTGTTTTATAACAGAGTTAACAATCTACAAATAAGCTAGCTAAAATCAAAATGTAAGTCAAAAACAGGTGAAAATGCGAGCAAAAGAAATGAGAACAGAAAATGCTGGGAATAATGCTGAGATGTTCCCAATATTTTCTCTCTTTATTTCAGCTTAAATCTAATTTGGCCTTTGGTCCACACTCAGAATTTGCTTCATTCTGCAATCTCTATCCATGCAATGAAAACGATAATGGCTAGAAATACTCTTTGGGTCAGGCAGCATCTGCAGAGTGAGAGGAAGAGTGAACATTATGGGTCCTTGAAACTTTCATTAGAGCGAGGAACAATTAGAAATTAAAGACATTCTAAATCGTAGAGGATGATGGGAGATTGAAAGGAACGGAGGCAGATGGAAATGTGAATAGTGGTGCTGCTGAGTGGTTCTGAAGACCTTTTAGCTGCAAGTGATCATTCTGGAGGAGGAACAGATAGGAAATGAAAATAAACACAGAGTGAAAAGAGAAATCGAAGGTGTAGCCATGGGTACCCGTGTAAGCTCAACTGTGCCTGCCTTTTTGTATGTTACGAGGAACAGCCCCTTCTCCACACCTTCTCTGGTACCACTCACCAATTCTTTCTCCGTTACATTAACTACGGCATTAGTCTGGAACATATTAGTTTATCACCTTCCCACCCAGTTCTAAATTCATGTGGACCATTTCTGACACTTTGCTCCCTTTTCTAGATCTATCTGTCTCTATCCCAAGAGACAAGCTATCCACTGACACTTACTATAAGCCTACTGACTCCCGCAGCTACGTAGACTACACCTCTTTTTCTTCAGTGATGTCACTTCATTATCTCTATTTCTATGACTTCTCTGTATTTGCTCTAAAGATAAGGCTTTCTGTTCCAGGACATTTGAAATGTACCCCCTTTTCAGGAACTGTGGCTTCCCTTCTATTGTGATTAATGGAGTCTGATATAGCATCTCCTCTGTTCTTCATACTTCTGCTCCAGTCAGAACAGGAATGGAGTTCCCTGGTTCATATCTTTCCCCCTATGAATCTCCACGCCCAGTATCCCATGCTTTGTTATTTCCACTAGCTGCAGGATGATCCCATCAGCCAAATCTTCTCCTCCCCAAAATTTTCCACCTGCAAAGGAACCACTCCCTGCATGACTGCCTGGTACACTCAACGTTCTATACCCATCCATCCCTTACCCCTGCCCTCAACAGTAGATGTAACACTTGTCCCTTCACCTCCTCCCTCACCAACACCCAGGAACTTAAGCAGCCATTCCAGATGAGGCAAAGTTTCAGATGTCTCGCTCCAACCTTGTTTACTGCATTTAATGCTCCTGGTGTTGCCTCCTTTACACCCTCAAGATCAGAAGCAGACTCTGGGACCGTTTAGCAGAACACCTACACGTGGTCTGCAGTGGCCTATCCAAGCTTCCAACTGCTGACCATTCCAACTCCTCTTCCCATTCCCACACTGACCTATCTATCCTCAGCTTTCTCTTTTACCAGGCTGAAGCCCAGTGCAAACTGGAGGAGCAACACCTTATACTCTGCCTAGCTAGTCTACCATCTTAGTCATGACCATTGAATTTTAGGTATATCCTCCACTCCAGTGAGTTGTTTCATCCCTTCTCCCCTTATCCTCCCCTCACCTATTTCTTTTTCCACCATCCAATCCTTCTCTAGTCCACCTACATGTGTCCCCTTTCTCTCATACCTTCTCCAGATCCTTTTTACCCAACTTCATAACACCTCCACTCCAGATTCCATGCTGTTCACCTACAGGTTTCCCATAATCAACCACCCCACCCCACCCCCATCCCATCTGATTCCCGTTCCGACTTCCTATTCACCTCTCCCTTTTCTCATCTTCTTTACTTATCAGTCTTGCACTAAACATTCCTTGTGTTTCTGCTGTTCTGCCTATAGAAGCTATCTCCAAGTTTCACACTTCCCATGACCTTCTTTGCTTCATTTGCCTCTCCGTATTATTTTTCCTCTCTCTCTTTGTCTGTCTCTACCTATCATTCACCTGCTCCCAACCCACACCTACTTTGCTCCCCTCACTGACACTACCTGCCTGCCACTTTACAAACATCTCCAGTCCACTAATCACCTCACAATCCTTTCTCACCCTTCCCCTTCAGACATGCCCTCTTCTTAATGCCATCATTAGGAAGGAGGTATAGAAGGCTGAAGATGCACACTCAATGATTCAGGAGTAGCCTCTTTCTCCTCTGCTGTCCATTTTCTGAATGGACATTGAACCCATGAGCACCACCTCACTACATCTGCTCTCACCCCATCCTCCCGCCACCCCACTAGGGATAGCGTTCCCCTTGTCTTCACCTACCACCCCACCAGCCTCCGGGTCCAACATATAATTCTCCGTAACTTCCACCACCTCCAACGGGATCCCACCACCAAGCACATCTTTCCCTCCCCTCTCCCTCTGCTTTCCGCAAGGATCGCTCCCTACGCGACTCCCTTGTCCATTCGATCCCCCCCATGCCTTCCCACCCATCTCCCTCCTGGCACTTATCCTTGTAAGTGGAACAAGTGCTACACATGCCCTTACACTTCCTCACCACCATTCAGGGCCCCAAACAGTCCTTCCAGGTGAGGCAACACTTCACCTGTGAATCAGCTGGGGTGATATACTGCGTCCGGTGCTCCTGATATGGCCTTCTATATATTGGCAAGACCCGATGCAGGCTGGGAGACCGTTTCGCTGAACACCTACACTCTGCCGCCAGAGAAAGCAGGATCTCCCAGTGGCCACACATTTTAATTCCACGTCCCATTCCCAGTCTGATATGTCTATCCATAGCCTCCTCTACAGTCAAGATGAAGCCAAAAGCCACACTCAGGTTGGAGGAACAATACCTTGTATTCCATCTGGGTAGCCTCCAACCTGATGGCATGAACATTGACTTTTCTAACTTCCGTCAATGCCCCACCTCCCCTTCGTACCCCATCCGTTATTTATTTATTTTCTATTATTATTAATTTTTTTCTCTTTCTCTCCTTTTTCGCCCTCTGTCTCTCTCATTATACTCCTTGCCCATCCTCTGGGCTCCCCCCTCCCCCTTTCTTTCTCTCTAGGCCTCCCGTCCTATGATCCTCTCATATCCCTTTTGCCAATCAACTTTCTAGCTCTTGGCTCCATCCCTCCCACTCCTGTCTTCTCCTATCATTTCAGATCTCCCCCTCCCCCTCCCACTTTCAAATCTCTTACTATCTCTTCCTTCAGTTAGTCCTGATGAAGGGTCTTGGCCCGAAACGTCGACTGTACCTCTTCCTAGAGAAGCTGCCTGGCCTGCTGCGTTCACCAGCAATTTTTAGGTGTGTTACTTCTTACTTCCTATTTTTTTGCAATACTTATTTAATTTAACTACTTAATACATGTACACATATACTTGCTGTAATTCACAGTATTTTTTTCTCTCTGTTATCTTGTATTGCTTTGTTTGCATCATGCATTGCTGCCATAAAGTTAATAAATTTCATGACACATGCTGGTGATGTTAAATCTGATTCTAAGGTATAAGGGTACAAGTTCAGTGGGACAGGAGCAGGCAGGGACAATGGGCTTTCCCAGACAGTCTGGTTTGTGGATCTTGGGTAGGAGGTAGAAAGGAGCAGTATGTGATAAGGGAAGCCTGAGTTCGGTGGCAGAGTATGGGAGTTTTCCAGAATTACTGAGGTGTTGGAGACAATTTTCTGATTGTCTGGAGTGGGGTCCTTTTCAAGGTGTAGGTAAGTGGAGGTGTCTGAGAGTTGCTGCTGGGCCTCAGCACAGTAGAGGTCAGCCTGCCAAATTATAACAGCACCCCATTTGTCTGTGGGCTTGATAGCAAGGTTGGAATTGGGGCAGA
Source organism: Mobula hypostoma (assembly GCF_963921235.1). Lineage (NCBI taxonomy): Eukaryota > Metazoa > Chordata > Chondrichthyes > Myliobatiformes > Myliobatidae > Mobula > Mobula hypostoma. The sequence goes on from NC_086108.1 coordinate 41,262,563, forward strand.
AAGAATATAGGGCAGTACTTTTATAAGGGGTAAACTTTGAGGAGGACTGCTGACGTTCAGCCATTGACGTCTCATCGGCAATTAGAGATGAAAATGATCCAGGGCAGGCAAAGAACCTGAGTGCAAAGTCCAAGAAGAGAGATACCTGGCATTACCTTGCAGATTAGAGAACATCTGTGGAGAGAGAAAAAATGAATTAACATTACAGGTTGATGACCTTTCAATAGAACTGGCTAATCTGGCAATGTTAATGATCTTCAAATTGCTGAATCCTTTGGAGTGTAATGTTCCTAGACTGAAGATGAGTTGCTATTATTGGGCTTTGACGGAATGGTGCAACAAGCCAAAGACAGAGAGGTCAGACTGGGGTTGAAATGGAGAATTAAACTGGCAGGCAACAGGAAGCTCGGAGTCTCACTTGTGGAGATAGTACTGCAGTTTAAAAATAAGATTGATTTCTAACTTCTAGCTCTGAAGAACTTGAGATTCTAATTCTTTCCTCAAAATTTGCCTGACCTGCTGAGTAGTTCTAGCATTTTCTGTGGGTATTTCAGAGTTCTAGCATCTGCAGTTTTTTCATCTTTTCCTTTCAGTGGCTTTTATCATACGGTCTAATTACAAGTGGAGCAATCTCTCTGGGAACAAAGAGCACTACTTTAAAAATGCCTGGTGACTAAGCAGTGATTTGTCCCTTGTAGGGAAGGATGAGATTGATTTCAATGGCAAGGCAGCCTCAGCTGCTATAAATCTGGTCTTGCATTCAGCAATATTACATTTATATGTTTGCACACAAAGGTATACTGCACATTCCGCTTGCTGCTTTGAGATCTATAGCTGCGCATTTGATCGCTTTGCTTTTGACCCCTTTTACATTCAATCATCTTTAAATACGAATCTTATGTCAGAAAATTGTATTGTGATATAGAAGGTTTTACATTAAACATTCTGCAAAAAAGGGTCTTTTGTGCAAGCCTGCACTGTTTACAATGACATTTGGAGCACAGTTTCTAATGGGATTCTCATTATACTGAAACCTATTGAAGACGAGATTGCACTTTCCAGCAACTATCTTGAATCCAAATAAACTCAGAACCAATCATCTGCATATCCTATAAACAATATAAATTAAACATTATATTCTTCTACAGTGTTTGATTATTGAATTTCATCATAATTTAAATTCTGATTCTGTCAAGATGTACATTCAGTGCCTGACTTAAGCAAGGATTTCAAGGTCAGAGAGTAGGTGCAGAAGAGATTCTCTCATATGAATCTAGAGATAAGAATCCTAGGGGATGAAGAGAAATTAAGTCTCCATTTGCTACAAAAAAAGAGCTATGATTAAATCCAAAATTAGGAGAAGATTTTCATCGGTTAACAGTATAACTAGAAACTGGAAGTGAAAAACAGTTAAACTGTTACCTTCCACAATCTGAATTTTCTAAAAACCTTTTCAGGCAATGCTATTATTTTATTGGAATGGAGATTAGAGGGCATTAGTATGAGCCCAACTCTGATAATAACAAGGAAACGATGGGGATGTTTTAATACAGAGATTTGTATGAGTGTAGAAAGTTGAATTAATGTATTACTTGAAGTGGAATTTATAACTGTTTTCCAGAGGGGAAGTGCGAAAATATGTGGAAAGCCACATTTTGAAGGGGAGTGGCACAGGGCAAGGAGTGCAATGGATTGCTCCTACTGCAAACTGACATAGGCACGATAGACCGAATAAAATTTTCTGTTACTTCACGTATACTAATGACTACATACACTAATGTCACAATTACAAAGAAAACCTTTAGGATAGAATGTGCTGTGAATGAGAGCCAGTTGATTATAATTTCACAGCAATTTTGGTGCAATGGACTTAAAATGGGGAGTAAACTCTGGCAGTGATAATAGGAAACCCGAGCCAGCCCTCGTCTCTGAACACTAACCCTCCCAATGAACTGGCATGGCGAACACATGCTCCATCAAAAATAACATTGTACTCCTCTGATATTTGTCCCTCTCAAGTTTCTAGCTTGAATGTGCAGCCGTTGACAATACTACATGTGGCTAGATATTGTGTTACTGTTTTGCGCAGGATTCAAAAGAGCAGATGAAAACTGAGTCTTATTGTGCAACCGCACCTCCTTAGAATTTGATGTCAAAGTAATTTAGCCTCTTGTTATTTATAAGTGGCTTTTGCCTTTCAGTGTTGTGCTGTGTGTTTTGATTGCTGTGCAGGTTGCACCATTCAATATTGTGTGCTAATGTCTTTGACGTTACTTGCAGCTGTGTCTAAAAGCACTTACAGAGAATATTCAAATTGTTTTGCAGATTGAAGCAGTATCATTCAGAATACGGGACTCCTTTTCACAAGTTTATCTTTTGGTACTTTTTGTTGGAAGTGCATTAGTCCCCTCCATCCCTCATCCTCTGAGTATTATATGAATTTCAGAAAGTACAGAGTCACTTGTGCTAGTGCTGACAGAGGGGAGGTGGGTGACATAATGGAAGTAAAGAGTAAATCTAGGCTCACTCAAAAGTATTTCACGGATTAAATTTTAAAAATCAAAACACTCAAAAAAAAATCAACTTTTAACTTGCAACTCAGTGCTTGTATTCAGGAATACCCCCTCTTGCCATTTTGTATGATCTTTAATTCAGCCAGATTTGTTTTGTTTTCCATTTAAAGCCAGTATCTAATTTAGTGATAACCCATGGAGACACAGGAGACTGGTAGAGGGTGTGACTCATGCTACTTTCCTTGTCTCTCTCTCTCTTTTGGTGACACCATGGTTATAGCTTTTGTTTCTGTGGAGGTGGAACCACTGATGGCTCCTGCTGCACGTTCCATTGATACCTGCAAGGAGGACAATACTCTTCTTTTGGGGATTGTCAGGCCCTGTGATTTCCTAAACGCGAATCAGTACCAGTAGTAAGCGATGCATGGTGACGCACCTGCTGCATGACAAGAACCATTTGCGATATTGGCATAGGTATTACAGCTTGTGGATGTTCTCGGAGTCCGTAAGTTTGAAGGTTTGTTATGCAGGTTGTGACAACAATCCACGTGCAATGCTGATTTGATATCAGCTGTACCAGAGGGGACTTCAGTGATGCAGGCTCCATACGTTAGGCCTGCATGGGGGAGCCAGCTCTCTGCAGGAATAAAGACTTCCCACCTATTATATTTTGAGCAATATTCAGTTCGTAGCTTGATACTGATTAATTCAAGGAGTGTTGTGTTGAAGAATTTTAGAGGCTTACATTTCTGAACTTTATGTGGACTATTTTAAGTCAATAAATAGTGGTTTTCCAGAAGGAGTGGTTTTAGCAGAAGGAAAGCCGTCAGACACAGAAAGGCTTGTCGTATGTTTAGAGTACGTTGTGAAGTTGGGAATGGATCTGCAAAGTAAGATTGGCAAAGTAAAGTTAACTTGGCATTGTCTGATGAGGCCGTATAACTATTTTTCATCACCCACCATTTCCAAGTGGAATGTTTGAGCTGGCGTGCCAATGCCCACGTACAGAAGTTTCCTTTTATCCTTTTAGAGAGCTAGACTCTGTAATGACAAAGCTATCACAGGCTTCTCCTGGCAAGCAATAGCCACGGCTTACAAAACCATTACCCAACAGTATTTGGTTCTGAAGTGCATGAGTAGAAATTGAAGCCGGTGACCAAGAGCTTGGACACAAAAGTGACTAAAAGCTTCAAACAGATGTAGAAAAGTAGAGAGGGTACCTCAGAGCTCAGGACCATTGAACGGTGAAGGATGATGCCATACCTGCTAAAAGCGGGGGAGGGGGGAAATTTGGACGTAGTCAGTGAAAGCAAAAATGCGCAGAGTTGCGGCACTGGAGGAGATGACAGAGTTAGAGAGGGACAGGCCACACGGGGATTGAGTTTAAAAATATAGCTTCACTAATCACTTGGTGAATGTGCACAGAGATAAAGCATTACTGGGGCTTGGTAAGACCCAATACCCGGGCAGCAGAGACATGGGTTGGCAGGGGTGGCTTCATGCCTATATAGTGTAAAACAAAAGTGACCAACTATTGGAATAGCTAAGTATAGAGATGACTAGATAACTTCTCGTTTGGCAGGGAAGAAGCAGGCCAGGTTGCATAAAGGTTTTTGGACTGATAGTGCAGACACATAAGCCTAACCTCATCCTGATATCACACATGGTCCCAAGGTTGCCAATAATCTGGTTCATATAAACACAGATGCCAGAGAAAGGGTGATGGTGGTGACAAGGATGAAGAACACAGAAAACTAAATGTAATGCCTGTAGTCTTCTGAAAATTAGATTTTGAAAAATTCTGTTCATTCACTCATCATAGTAATCTATTAATTTAGAGACCATGGAAGAGTTAATGTGAGTGCTGATGAGGCAATAGTAACTTCTGCATACTTTCTTTGCTTCTATTCCCCTGCAACCATTAAAGGAAGTACTTTTTAAAACAGCCCTTCTCTACTTGTTCTGCCATCTTCAATGATTTATGCATCTACGCCTGCTTCTATGCTCCTGCTACCCCTTTAAAACTCTCCCATTAAGTTGTTATTTCCCTAGTTAATATTTGTCAATCAGCTGTGACCAACAAGCTGCAATCAGCATGAGAGGACATTCACTGGTGATGTAGCACAAGGATTAAAAAAGCTCTGCTGCTTTTGGCTCGTTTCGGTGGGCTGCAATCAGCGCGGAGCCAATAAACAGATGGGAAGTGAAAGTGGAGCGGCCATTATCAGACTGGAACAGTGTTAAAGTGGTCAGGCTTTGGGTCAACAGGCTTGCATGAGAACAGGCTTGGGAAACACAGGTGGAGGTTCTAAGTAAATAAATAAGAGAGTTTCTAGTAAGTTTTTTTCCGTTTGGCACACTAGCTATGTACAAGAATGGGTCTGGAAGTAGTAGTGTGTTCTTTGTGTGAGATGTGGGAACTCTGGGAGACCTCCAGACTCCATGAGAACTACATCTACATGAAGTGCAGTGAGCTGCAATTCCTTAGAGACCATGTTAAGGAACTGGAGCATGATCTTCAGCTCATATGAGAAAATGAGGAGGTGATAGATGGGAGCTACAGGGATGTAGTCACCTCTAAGTTGCAGGAGGCAGGCACCTGGGTGACTGTCAGGAGAGTGAAAGGTAACGGGCAGCAAGTGCAGAGTCCGTCTCTGTCTGTTGCCCTCATTAATAAGTACACTGCTTTGGATTGTGCTGAGTGGGAGATAACCCACCAGGGGAAGCTGCAGTGACCAGGTCTCTGGCACTGAGTCTGACTCTGGGGCTCAGAAGGGAGAAGAGGAGTGCAGTACTGACAGGGGATTCTATAATTTGAGGGGCAGAAAGTGGATTCGGTGGACGTGAAAGTGACACCCGAACGGTAGGTTGTCTCCCAGGTGCCAAGGTCAAGGATATCTCAGACTGGGTCCACAGCATTCTAAAGGGGTGGGTGAGCAGCCAGAAGTCGAGGCACATATTGGTACCAATGTCATAGATAGGAAAAGGGAGGAGGTCCTGTAAAGAGAATATAGGGAGTTCGGCAAAAAGCTGAAAAGTAGGAACACAAGGGTATTAATCTCTGGATTGCCGCCTGTGACACGTGCCAGTGAGAGTAAGAATAGAATAATTTGGGAGATGAATGCATGGCTGAAGAATTAGTGTAGGGGACAGTGTTTCAGTTTTCTGGATCCTTGGGATCTCCGCTGGAAAAGGTATGACCTGTACAAAAAGAAAGGGTTATAACTGAACCCAAGGGGGACCAATATCCTTGTGGGCAAGTTTGCTTGAGCCGCGGGGGAGGGTTTAAACTAATTTGGCAGAGGTTTGGGAACTGGAGTTATAGGGCTGAGAATGTGGCCATTGGTATACAGCTATATGCAGTGTGTAATGAGACTGTGTGGAAGGACATGCAGATTACAGGGCAACAATACAGTCTGTGGGATGAGTTAAAGTGTAACAGAGATCCTAGATCAAAAAGGGTGATGAATGCACGACTGAAATTGTTATATTTGTATACATGCAGTATATGGAATAAGGTAGATGGGATCCTGTTGCACAATTGGAGATTGGCAGGTTTGATATTGTGGGCATCACTAGGTCATGGCTGAAAAAAGATCATATTTGGGAAATGATAATCCAAGGCTACACATTTGACAGGCAGGTAGACAGTGGGGGTGGGGTAGCTCTGTTGGTAAAATTAAAATCAAAACTTTAGAAAGAAGTGGCATAGGATCGAAAGGTGTAGAATCCTTGAGGATAGAGTTAAGAAACTGCAAGGGTTAAAAAAACACTAATGGGAGTTTTATACAAGCCCAGGATGTGGGCTACAAATTACCACAGGAGATAGAAAAGACATGTAAAAAGGGCAATGTTGTGTGGGCCATGGGGGGTTTCAATGATGGAATTTATGGCTTTCTGTCCAGGACTGTGGATGATATGCAGAAATGTGAGGGGCAGGTAATATTGAGGAAGCAGGAATTAGACAGAATAGGGAATGGGCAAGGAACTGGCAGATGGAATATAGTGCGGGGAAGAGCATGCATTTTGGGAGAAGGAATAAAGGAGTGGAATTTATTGTAATGGGGAGAAAATTCAAAAATCAGTTGTGGAAAGGGACTTGGGAAACGTCGTGCAGGAATCCCTAAAGGTTAACTGACAGGTTGAGTCAATTGAAAGGAAGTCGAATGCAATGTTAGCATTCATTTCAAGAACACTAGAATACAAAAAACAAGGATGTAAAGCTGAGGCTTTATAAGGCATTGGTCAGACCGCACTTGGAGTGTTGTGAACTGCTTTGGGCCCCTTATCAAAGAAGAGATGGATCATGGTGTGTGGAACGAAGACAGACTCCCATGTTGAGACAGAAACAAGAGTTTATTCTTCAGAGTTTGAACTGAACATCGGTGGCTTGCCAAGTGAAACCGCGAGCTGAATCTTTCTTGTAACACACACAAGGACCCCGCAATAAGCACTAATTGTGGGTCCAATTTACATCATCACAACAGGCTGAAAACCCATGCCAGTCAAAATAAATTCAACAAAATTAAACAGAAAGCAACACACACAAAATGCTGGAGGTTTGTGTGTGTTGCTCAGATTTCCAGCATCTGCAGATTTTCTCTTGTTTGGTTTTAAACAGAAAGCACAAGGGTTTAACGGCTCTAAGTAAGATGGCTCATGACAAGATGTGCTGGCGTTGAAGTTGGTCCAGAGCAGGTTTATGAGAATGATCTCAGGAATGAAAGGGTTAACATATGAGAAGCATTTGACGGCTCTGGGCCTGAACTCGCTGGTGTTTAGAAAAATGGGGGGGGCGGTGGGGGGGGGAATCTCATTGAAATCTATCGAATAATGAAAGGTCTAGAGAGATAGGATGTGGAGAGGACGTGTTCTATTATGTTGGGGAGGGGTGGTCTAGGACCGGAGGGGTTCAGTTTTAGAACTGAGGGACGTCCATTTAAAACAAAGATGGGGGAAAAGAATTAATTGCCACAGACATGTGTGCAGGCCAAGAAACTGGGTATTTTTAAGACTGTGGTTGATAGGTTCTGGATTAATCAGGGTGTCAAAGGTTACAGGGAGAAGGCAAGAGAATTGAGTTGAGAGGGATAATAAATCAGCCATGATGGGATGGCACAGCAGATGCAATTGGCCTAAAGGCCTAGTTCTGCTCCTATGTCTTATGGTCTAACACTAGTGTTGGCGCGTGGCCAAGAGGTTAAGGCATTCGTCTAGTGATCTGAAGGTCGCTAGTTCGAGCCTTGGCTGAGGCAGCGTGTTGTGTCCTTGAGCAAGGCACTTAACCTCACGTTGCTCTGCGACAATACTGGTGCCAAGCTGTATGGGTCCTAATGCGCTTCCCTTGGACAACATCAGTGATGTGGAGAAGGGAGACTTGCAGCACGGGCAACTGCCGGTCTTCCATACAACCTTGTCCAGGCCTGCGCCCTGGAAACCTTCCAAGGTGCAAATCCATAGTCTCACAAGACTAACGGATGCCTATAACACTAGTGAGTAAATTGCATCTACTGTGTACCTGCCGTTTCCACCTACTGCCAACAGATTCCATAATTCAGGTTGGTCTGTAAAGATTTTTGTGACATTTCTAAGTATGTAATCTTAAGATTAATGCTTTGGAAGTGAAACGGCACTTTACTGTTCTTTTTATATTTTCTAATTTTATTTATTTAGTGATGCAGCACAGGAACAGTCGCTTCTGGCTCACCGAGCCTGCGCTGCCAGATTACAGCCATGTGACCCGTACGCCTTTGAAACGTGGGAGGAAACCGGAGCACCTGGAGGAAGCACATGCAGTCATGGGGAGAATATACCAACAGACAGTGATGGGAATTCAACCTGGTTCACTGGCATTGAGGTAGCATTACACTAAGCACTACGTTACCATGCCTCCCTAAGGGTAGTGTAGCGGTTAGCAGATTTCGTTGAATACTTCTTAAAAAGAGAAATATTGTGGCTATAATAATTGGCCGCAGTGAAGACATTATTGGAGGTAGAATGGAGACTTTTATCATTATCAGTGTATTGGGATTTCTGTGTGGTGCTCATGGAAACCTTTGGAAAAGTGCCAGACACCTCAGAGCCATTAAAATGCAACAAGAAACTGCTAATGGATTCAGTGCACAACAGTGAGCACTTTATATAAAAATATAAATATTTAATAAAATGCAATTTTGGTCCCTGCCTTTTAATTTAAAACCAATCAAACTGAGATTATTTTAATCATCATTGCTAAATTTTATTGGTCAAAATATGAGCAGTTGTGATTGGTTACTTTGTTCACCTTGAGTCCAGACCTCTTTCTTCATTGTTCCAATGGCTGTCAATCTGATTTGAAAGAATTAGCGCTTTTTGGTCTCACCTTGATGGGATAGAAAAAGGTCAGTGTCAGAGGATTCTGGCAAGCGTTTGGGATGTGCCAATAGATCTCACACAAGAGGAATAACTCGTATCAAGTACTTAATATAGTTAGTCACCAAATTCACAGTAGAGCAGAGTAGGGTCAAGTCTTAGTGTCAGCATTGTGCAATATTAGTAATTAAGTGGAATATAACTGAATGCACTCATATTGGCCAATTGAATAATGGACCCAGATGGGTGAACACAAACATGTCAACTCATTCCTGAGACAGTGGAAGAAAAGGTACCTATGTAAGAACCAAGGTGCTTTTTTGCCAAAATCATCCACCATTTTAGCAGAAACGTTTAGCTGTTATGGGATAGGAATCAGAATATGGAAACATTGTTGAGTATAATTTAAAGGGTCTGGGGACCTTCTCAAATCATTTAATTAAAATATTTTCTTCACTTTATATAACTGATAAGATGATGCAGAATGGGAAACCTACATCTATTTATCACAATAACTTCCTTTAATTTTCCTTTCTTGTGGGCCAAAATGGATGTGTTTGTTTTGAAGCATAAGGATGGTCTATCCAATAATTGGGTGACTGATGATGGTTGGTCCTTTATGTAGCACAACTGCTATGAATGGAGTATGATTTTCTGTGAGGCCCAACATGTTTCCTAATCAGATGAACATAATAGCATGCCTGAGGAATTTGCACTTTACATCATCCATGCGAGCTTCACATACAAATTATACTCAGCATTTCAGCATATACTCAGCACAAATGTGGGCTGTGCACATTGTGCAGTTCTACCACATTGGCAAAAAAGTATGCAATTAGCCTCACACTGCATGAAAGTATTACACACAAAATGCTGGAGAAACTCAGCAGGTCAGGCAGCACCTATGGAGAAGAGTTAACAGTCGACATGTTAGGCCAAGACCCTTCGTAGGACCACAGGCACGGAAGTATTGTTCATGTAGAAAAAATTCTTGCCCAGTAAATGAAAGTTAAAATAGCCAACATCAAAGTTTCACTCCCAATGTCAGTATTGAGTTTTTTTCCATTAATCACAGTTAATGATTCCATCTTGATGCAACAGCTGCACCTTAATTTTTTTTGATAAGTTACTTATTAATTTTAAAACTTCATGGGTTTAATCTGATCATGCCATTAACATCAAATACTCAAAAGTTTTATTCACAGGTGACTATTTACAATTTTGTACTTTACTGATTAAATTTCTACTTCACATTAGGAAATGTAGGAAGCTATATGGATATTAAAACTAAAAAAAAAATCCAGTATTCTCCTAGGCTCAAAGTTAAAGGTTGGAATTGAATGGAATATTCTTTGCTCTGGATAGGATTAGAAACTTTCAAACTGAAATTAAAGAAAGAAAATCATAGATTAATATAATCTTCGTCACAACCTCAAAACATCCAGAATAATCTATAGCTAATTTAAAATATATAGTCATTAGCGAAGCAGGAAATGTCTACTGACAACAAAGTAATAAAGTTCAGCTATTCTATATGTGTATTATTAGCCACTTGCAGCAGCTATCCTTCCAGATCTTCTTCAACATAGTGCGATAGAATCTATCAAATACACTTGAAATAGCTAGAATAATTGTACAGAACATGTTTCATTATGAATAATCTTTTTTTCTTTGCTGCTATTTGTTTAGGAGGTGTATTCATTCCTACCACATACTTGAGAACCAGGGTTTGGAACCAACTGGTTCAGATGGAAATAAATTAATTGTTGACAGTGCTGTACGTTCATTCTAAAATTGATCAATTATGTTTAACTCTTTACCATTTGAAGCATCTCCAGTTTTAGGCTATGGAATAATTAAAGTTCACTTAAATGCTTAACAACTGCAGGAAGCTCGATAGTGCAGGTTGACATTATGAACTAAACAAAAGTTACTGTTACTTTTAGAAATGCACAAATATCTCCATCTGGAAGCTAGCAAAGAAACAAATGTACTTCTTCAGGAAGTTCTGTCAGCTGATGATCAGTGAAAACAATTGCATCTCATGAAAGTGAGTGACTTCCTCGGCCAAGGCACGGTACAGTGAGATAATATGGCACAAAGCAGGAATTGTGGAATGATAAACAGTATAAATGCCTAGAAATTTGAAGACTTCATCTGAACTGATTGATCTAACAATGGATAAATCCGTACTCCCTGATCTTTTGATCGGCGCAGCTACACTGGGATCAGGGACACTGAGCAACAGGTTGCAGAGACCACAAGGTGTTTCCTTTTGAGAGTGAAAGGGAGATCTTCCTTAAGTGTTGTACAAAATATAGTAATGAAACATTGACAGCAGGCACCAAATAATGGGAACCATAGTCAGTGTTGTAGCTCAGTTCCACATATAGAAACATAGAAAATAGGTGCAGGAGTAGGCCATTCGGCCCTTTGAGCCTGCACCGCCATTTATTATGATCATGGCTGATCATCCAACTCAGAACCCCGCCCCAGCCTTCCCTCCATACCCCCTGACCCCCATAGCCACAAGGGCCATATCTAACTCCCTCTTAAACATAGCCAATGAACTGGCCTCAACAGTTTGCTGTGGCAGAGAATTCCACAGATTCACCACTCTCTGTGTGAAGAAGTTTTTCCTAATCTCGGTCCTAAAAGGCTTCCCCTCTATCCTCAAACTGTGACCCCTCGTTCTGGACTTCCCCAACATCGGAACAATCTTCCTGCATCTAGCCTGTCCAATCCCTTTAGGACCTTATACGTTTCAATCAGATCCCCCCTCAATCTTCTAAATTCCAACGAGTACAAGCCCAGTTCATCCAGTCTTTCTTCATATGAAAGTCCTGCCATCCCAGGAATCAATCTGGTGAACTTTCTTTGTACCCCCTCTATGGCAAAGATGTCTTTCCTCAGATTAGGGGACCAAACCTGCACACAATACTCCAGGTGTGGTCTCACCAAGACCTTGTACAACTGCAGTAGTACCTCCCTGCTCCTGTACTCGAATCCTCTCGCTATAAATGCCAGCATACCATTCGCCTTTTTCACCGCCTGCTGTACCTGCATGCCCACTTTCAACGGCTGGTGTATAATGACACCCAGGTCTCGTGGCACCTCCCCTTTTCCTAATCGGCCACCATTCAGATAATAATCTGTTTTCCTATTTTTGCCACCAAAGTGGATAACTTCACATTTATCCACATTAAATTGCATCTGCCATGAATTTGCCCACTCACCCAACCTATCCAAGTCACCCTGCATCCTCTTAGCATCCTCCTCACTGCTAACACTGCCACCCAGCTTCGTGTCATCCGCAAACTTGGAGATGCTGCATTTAATTCCCTCATCCAAGTCATTAATATATATTGTAAACAACTGGGGTCCCAGCACTGAGCCTTGCGGTACCCCACTAGTCACCGCCTGCCATTCTGAAAAGGTCCCGTTTATTCCCACTCTTTGCTTCCTGTCTGCTAACCAATTCTCCACCCACACCAATACCTTACCCCCAATACCGTGTGCTTTAAGTTTGCACACTAATCTCCTGTGTGGGACCTTGTCAAAAGCCTTTTGGAAATCCAAATATACCACATCCACTGGTTCTCCCCTATCCACTCTACTAGTTACATCCTCAAAAAATTCTATGAGATTCGTCAGACATGATTTTCCTTTCACAAATCCATGCTGACTTTGTCCGATCATTTCACCACTTTCCAAATGTGCTGTTATCACATCCTTGATAACTGACTCCAGCAGTTTCCCCACCACCGACGTTAGGCTAACCGGTCTATAATTCCCCGGTTTCTCTCTCCCTCCTTTTTTAAAAAGTGGGGTTACATTAGCCACCCTCCAATCCTCAGGAACTAGTCCAGAATCTAACGAGTTTTGAAAAATTATCACTAAGGCATCCACTATTTCTTGGGCTACTTCCTTAAGCACTCTGGGATGCAGACCATCTGGCCCTGGGGGTTTATCTGCCTTCAATCCCTTCAATTTACCTAACACCACTTCCCTACTAACATGTATTTCACTCAGTTCCTCCATCTCACTGGACCCACTGTCCCTTACTATTTCTGGAAGATTATTTATGTCCTCCTTAGTGAAGACAGAACCAAAGTTATTATTCAATTGGTCTGCCATGTCCTTGCTCCCCATAATCAATTCACCTGTTTCTGTCTGCAGGGGACCTACATTTGTCTTTACCAGTCTTTTCCTTTTTACATATCTATAAAAGCTTTTACAGTCCATTTTTATGTTCTCTGCCAGTTTTCTCTCATAATCTTTTTTCCCCTTCCTAATTAAGCCCTTTGTCCTCCTCTGCTGAACTCTGAATTTCTCCCAGTCCTCAGGTGAGCCACTTTCTCTGGCTAATTTGTATGCTACTTCTTTGGAATTGATACTATCCCTAATTTCTCTTGTCAGCCACAGGTGCACTACCTTCCTTGATTTATTCTTTTGTCAAACTGGGATGAACAATTGTTGTAGTTCATCCATGCAACCTTTAAATGCTTGCCATTGCATATCCACCGTCAACCCTTTAAGTGTCATTTGCCAGTCTATCTTAGCTAATTCACGTCTCATACCTTCAAAGTTACCCCTCTTTAAGTTCAGAACCTTTGTTTCTGAATTAACTATGTCACTCTCCATATTAATGAAGAATTCCACCATATTATGGTCACTCTTACCCAAGGGGCCTCTCACGACAAGATCGCTAATTAACCCTTCCTCATTGCTCAAAACCCAGTCCAGAATAGCCTGCTCTCTAGTTGGTTCCTCGACATGTTGGTTCAAAAAACCATCCCGCATACATTCCAAGGAATCCTCTTCCTCAGCACCTTTACCAATTTGGTTCACCCAGTCTACATGTAGATTGAAGTCACCCATTATAACTGCTGTTCCTTTATTGCACACATTTCTAATTTCCTGTTTAATACCATCTCCAACCTCACTACTACTGTTAGGTGGCCTGTACACAACTCCCACCAGCGTCTTCTGCCCCTTAGTGTTACGCAGCTCTACCCATATCGATTCCACATCTTCCCGGCTTATGTCCTTCCTTTCTATTGCGTTAATCTCTTCTCTAACCAGCAACGCCACCCCACCTCCCCTTCCTTCATGTCTATCCCTCCTGAATATTGAATATCCCTGAACGTTGAGCTCCCATCCCTGGTCACCCTGGAGCCATGTCTCTGTGATCCCAACTATATCATAATCATTAATAACAATCTGCACTTTCAATTCATCCACCTTATTACGAATGCTCCTTGCATTGACACATAAAGCCTTCAGGCGCTCTTTTACAACTCTCTTAGCCCTTGTACAATTATGTTGAAAAGTGGCCCTTTTTAATGCTTGCCCTGGATTTGTCGGCCTGCCACTTTTACTTTTCTCCTTTGTACTTTTTGCTTCTACGCTCACTTTACACCCCTCTGTCTCTCTGCACTGGTTCCCATCCCTCTGTTGTGAACTAACCTCCTCACGCCTAGCCTCTTTAATTTCAGTCCCACCCCCCAACCATTCTAGTTTAAAGTCACCTCAGTAGCCTCCACTAATCTCCCTGCCAGGATATTGGTCCCCCTAGGATTCAAGTGTAACCCGTCCTTTTTGTACAGGTCACGCCTGCGCCAAAAGAGGTCCCAATGATCCAAAAACTTGAATCCCTGCCCCCTGCTCCAATCCCTCAGCCACGCATTTATCCTCCACCTCATCGCATTCCTACTCTCACTATCGCGTGGCACAGGCAGTAATCCCGAGATTACTACCTTTGCGGTCCTTTTTCTCAACTCCCTTCCTAGCTCCCTATATTCTCCTTTCAGGACCTCATCCATTTTCCTACCTATGTCATTGGTACCTATATGTACCATGACCTCTGGCTCCTCACCCTCCCACTTCAGGATATCTTGGACACGATCAGAAATATCCCGGACCCTGGCACCAGGGAGGCAAACTACCATCCGGGTCTCTGGACTGCGTCCACAGAATCGCCTATCTGACCCCCTTACTATCGAGTCCCCTATCACAACTGCCCTCCTCTTCCTTGCCCTACCCTTCTGAGCTACAGGGCCAGACTCTGTGCCGGAGGCACGGCCACTGTCGCTTCCCCCGGGTAAGCTGTCCCCCCCAACAGTACTCAAACAGGAGTACCTGTTGTTAAGGGGCACAGCCACCGGGGTACTCCCCATCACCTGACTTTTCCCCTTCCCCCTCCTAACCGTGACCCACTTGTCTGCCTCCCGTGGCCCCGGCGTGACCACCTGCCTTCCACTCCTCTCTATCACCTCCTCACTGTCCCTGACCAGACGAAGGTCATCGAGCTGCAGCTCCAGTTCCGTAACGCGGTCCCTTAGGAGCTGCATCTCGATGCACTTGGCGCAGATGTAGCCGTCCGGGAGGCTTGGAGACTCCAGGGCCTCCCACATCCGACACCGAGAACAGCAAACTGCCCTCACACTCATAATGCCCCTCTCGTCAAATAGCAACAGAAAATGAATGTCAAACCTTCCTCGCCTCGCCCGCTTCCGCCTAAGCCCCTACTTCCCTAAAAAAAATAAATGTAACATTTTGATCAATCATTTTGAGACAAAGAATAAAACTAATAAAAGAATAAAAGAATAAAACTAATTTTATCTATGTGGCAAGCATAGGGAGGCACTAATTTTCAATCAGTTGTTCTCATAAATATCTTTATCCAGTGAAAAATGCGAAATACAGCACATAAGAAGAAAATGGTGCAAATGCTTAGCATCAGGCAGTAATTATGGAAGAAAAACACTTCGCAGTTTATCAACTTTTCATGCTCATTAAGCAATTGAGCTTGTGCACCAGATGAGATTTTCTTTGAAGATGAACCTCTGAAAATCCTTCGTCATCAGAATGGCAAATCTTGTCCAGAGACTTGACATGCGGTGGCCATGGGAAAAGCCAGTGCTCTTGAGGAAATGACATTATTAAACTTGTCCAAAGCACAACAAGGTCCCTGCAAACGGAATTGGGGGTGGAGAATTTGTGCTGCCGATGAGAATGCTCACCACTCACAGTGCTTTCCCACATTGCATCTCTACCATTAAAGTATATGTCAAACAGATGTGAATAAAATGTAACCAAAGACCATCACCTTTTTAATTCGAGCTACTTACTGAAGTTGAATTGGTACTACGTACTCAAATATTTGACAACTTTATTCACGAAGGAGGAGCAGAATTAGGCCATTCAGGCCATTGAGTTTGCTCCACCATTCCATCAAGGCTGATTTATTATCTCTCTCTCCCCTGCCTTCTCACCATAACCTTTGACACCCTTACTAAACAAGGAGCCATCAACCTCCGCATCAAATATACCCAATGACTGATCCTCGGCAGCCGTCTGTGGCAATGAATTCCATAGATGCAGATCCACTGGCTAAAGAAATTCCTCCTTGACTCTATTCTAAAGGGACGCCCTTGCATTCTGAGGCTGGGCCCTCTGGTTCTAAACTCCTCCACTATAGGAAACATCTTCTCGAAGACTACTCCATTCCAGGTCTTTCAATATTTGATAGGTTTCAGTGAGTTCTCCCCACTTCGATTCTTCTGAACTCCATTTAGCCATCAAGAACTCCTCATATGTTAATCCTTTCAGTCCCAGGATCAGACTTATGAACCTGTTCTGGACCTTCTCCAATGCCAGCACATTATTTCTAGAAGCTGTGGCTCAGACAGGAGCATTTTTGCCTCTGATTAGGAAGGATGTGGTCCAGGAGCCTTAGTGCAAAGATCTAAGCTGAAGTTTTATTGCAGATCTGAGGGAGTCCTGCACAGTCAGGACTGCTCACTTTTTGAATGAGACATTAAACCAATATCTCATTTGCTCTCTCGGGTGAGAACAAAGCACACCGTAGTACTATTTTAAGGACGGCCAAGGATGGTATCCCATTCCTTAAATAATTTTGAAAATAAAATATGAAAACTAAAAGAAAATCAACTGCAGGTATTGGTAATCCGAAAGAAAAATAGAAAATGCTTGAAACATTCCCGGTTCTGAAGAAGCAAATCATTTTTCATTATCATGACTAGAAACTAAGTGCAAGAACAGCAAGATGTTCCACAATACATACAGTAATCCATTTTCTAAAAGGCATGTTGATTTGAATCTTTCATTAGCAGTCAGTTGAAATTTTAATGCTTCTGAAGAAATGGAAATCATGTTGATTTATTGATTTGAATTAGCAGTTTGGTTTGGATCTTATCCCTTGTGAAAAATGGTAGAATTATCCACCCTATTAATGTATATTGACTAATACATATAAATTCATTGCTGCATTTCACCAGTGGAGAAAATTTAGTCATCATAACTCTTTCGGAAATCAAAGAATTATGATTGCTTTCTATTTTATTTTTGTGCTCTATACCATTGATTTATTTTAAAACAATGTGTATTTTTGCTTTAAGATATAAATAATGGACTTTTGAGGAAGAAATAGCTTGTTGGAACAATTAACTTAACTTTCATGAAGGAAACTGTTGTGTCAAAGAATATATTCCATCACAGTGAATAGAATGGGTTGAATTTTGCAGGTGAATAGTTATGCAAATAACCTCTGAATTTTCCTGGTTTGCAGCAAGAAAGCTCAAAATTTACTCATACAACCACCAGAATATTAAAGTGATGAAGCAGATGTTTTACCAAAGAAAAAAGTTGCTGCAAACTGCCAATCCCAACTTCAGCGACAAAGCTCTGCGCTGATTTTCCAGCAAATAAAATAGGAAATCCACTCTGGATCTGGTTCACTTCAGTAAAGAAAACATCTGTCAGCAATTAAACCATTAGGATTTTAATGTTACCTTTAGAATTTATTGAAATGCTTTCAAGCTTTCTTAAACAATTTTTCAACTTGTTTAATTTCAATTTTTAGCAATTGTTGAATTTTGTATATCAATCTGAACATCATCAATATTCAGTGTTTTGGCAACTGATGAACCTTAGGGGCATTTTCAGCTTCCTGACAAAGATTTCTTCCACAAGTTTCAAGGTGGACTTGTTTTAGCACCTCTATGTGAAAAGATTTGCAGACACAGGCCTTACTGGGGCACAGGTCTTTGTCGTAAACCAGGTTGGCATTTTGCAATAACATCTTTTACTAGGTTAAGTTAATTTCCTTTAATTTGCTCACAGGGCTTTTTCAAATGCCTAGCTTTGGTTATTCCTCCATTTCCACCAGCTCCACATTTGGCACAATAATCCCTCACTTCTCATTTTGAAATTCTGAAGTTCCCTTCAGCCAACACGTTCCTTCCTCTACAGGGAAGTGGCAGTTTTTGTTTCTTTCAGGAATAACAGAGCTTAATAGGCTGTTCAGACCCTAAAACTTTTCGATAAGACTGTATGATTTATCTTCATGCTTGTGCTTATACTCTTCAATCATTGATTGCCTTGCTTATTCAAAGTAGTTTGGCTTGTATTGGAAACCCCAAATTACTTGGAGTTGGGAATGGCTGTTCTAAACTTCCAGAACCCTTACCCAATTTCACTCCAAAAGGACCGATGTTTAATATTAACATAATGTCCTCTTGTCTTGGAATCTCATGCCAGAGAAAATTTTATATCTAATCTTACCCCATAGTATTCCCAAATCACTTTTAAGATGTCAGGGAGACCACTGCTCATTTTTATGGACCTAACTGTTCCAGTCTATTATTGTGGTAACTGGAAATCCCCACTTTTTACACAGCAATGCATTTATTTAGCAGTGTAATGTTGGCAGTGAGTGGATATTCATCAGATAAGACCATAATATATAGGAGCAGAATTAAGCCATTCAGCGCATGGCTGATTAATTATCCTCCTCAGAACCATTCTCCTGCCTTCTCCCTGTAACTCTTGAATCCTTGACTAATCAAGAACCTACTAACCTCCACTTTAGAAATACTCAACGATTTGGCCTCCACAGCTGTCTGTGGCAATAAAAATAATCCACAGATTCACTACCCTCTGAATAAAGAAATTCCTCCTCATCTTTGTTCTAAATGGACATCCCTTTATTCCGAAACTGTGTTCTCTGGTCTGAAACTCACCCATTACAGGATACATCTTCTCCACATCTACCCTATCTCAGCCTTTCAATAAGATTCTCCCTCATTCTTCTAAACTCAAACGAGTGCAGTCCCAGAGCCATTAAACACCCTTCATACATTAACCCTTTCATTCCCAGAATTATTCTCATGAAACTCCTCTGGATTCTTTTCAATGCAGCACATCTTTTCTTAGTTGAGGGGCCCAAAACTGCTCACAATACCCCAGATGTGCTCTGACCAATGCTTAAAAAGCCTCAGTAGTACATCCTTGGCCACATTTACTCTCTGTGACTACCTCCCTGCCTACCAATGATTCTTTAATGGCAAGGTTAAGTATCACCTGTGGCTAATTGCCATTCAACAAGATGCATGGGCTCAATCTGACCACCTGCACAAAGGAAGAACTTCATTGGAAAGTTCTGAGAGTAGCAGCAGTTAATTTTGGTGTGACTGAGATTTCAGCCTCTGAGGCCGACGTGAGAGCATCCTTCAAAAGGGTGAACCCACAAAGGGGTAGCTGGCCAAGTACTGAAGACCTGTGCTAATCAATTGGCTGGATTATTCACGGATACCTTTAACCGCTCGCTTCAGTGGTCTGAGTTTTCCATCTTCAAAGAAGCTTCAGTTATACTGGTACCTAAGGAGAACACAGTAACCTGTGATAAAATGCTTTGAGAGGTTGGTGATGAAACATATCTACTCCTGCCTGAGCTGCAACTTGGATCTGCTCCAATTTGCCTACCAGAACAACAGGTCCACAGCAGATGCCAGTTCATTAGCTATTCACTCAACCTGGAAACATCTGGACTGCAAAGATGATGCTCTTTATTGACTACAGCTTGGCATTCAATACTATCATCCCCTCAAAGCTAGTCAATAAGCTTCAAGACCTTGGCCTCAATACCTTCTTGTGCAATTTTATCCTCGATTTTCTCATTTGCAGTTGGATTGGCAACAACATCTTCTCCGCAATCTCCATCAGAACAGGTGCATTGCATGGCTGTTGTTTAGCCCCCTGCTCTGCTCACTTTGTACTCATGACTGAGGCCAAACACAGCTCCAATGCCATTTTTAAGTTTGCTGATTGTCATTGTTGTTGGCCGGATCAAAGGTGGTGACGAGTCAACATGTAGGAGGGAGATTGAAAATCTGTCTGAGTGGTGCCAGAACAACAGCCTCTTATTCAATGTCAGCAAGACCAAGGAGCTGATTATTGATTTCAGGCAGGGAAAACTGGATGTTCGTGAGCCAGTCCTTACTGGGGGATCAGATGTGGAGAGGGTCCGCAACATTAAATTCTTTGGTGTTATCTTTTCAAAGGATCTGTCCTGGGCCCAGCATGTAGGTGCAATTATGAAGAAAGCACGGCTGTGTCTCTTCTTCCCTGAAAGTTTGGAAGGATTTGGCATGACATCTAAAACTTTGATAACCTTCTATAGATATGTATGGAGAGTGTATTGACTGGTTACATTACAGACCAGTATGGAAACACCAATGACCTTGAATGAAAAATCCTGCAAAAAGTATTGGATATAGCTCTGTCCATCATGGGTAAAGCCCTTCCCACTACTGAGCACTTCTGTATGGAGCGCTGTCACAGAAATCAGGATCCATCATCAAGGACCCCCACCACCCAGGCCATGCACTCTTCTCACTGCTGCCATCAGGAAGAAGATACAGGAGCCTCAGGACCCATACCATCAGGTTCAGGAACAGTTATTGCCCCTCAAACATTAGGCTCTTGAATCAATGGGGATAACTTCATGAGCACCAAGGCATGTCCACACACTGGTGGGCCTGTGTGCTACGTGTGCAGGGGCCAGACTTCTTCCCTGTCCTCGGTAGTTCAGCCTGAGTCCAAAAGAAGTTCAGTTTCCGTGTGTCGCCAGTGAGGAGGAACTACATGAGGCTTGCTGTTGGAGAGGTTACGAACTGGCAGGGAAAGACTTACACACTCAGCATGCCTTTTTACAAAACTGCTAGCCAGCGGTGGAAGCTGAAAGGGAGAGTGACAAGCACTACCCACTACACTACCACACTGGACACATCACAACAACCATTTTGATACATTGCTGAGTATACATGCAAGAAAATGAATCTCAGGATTGTATATGGTGACAAATGTTTACTTTGATAATAAATGAACTTTGAAGTAGCCAGGAGAAAATGACGGCTGTCGGTAAAGCAAGAGATCAGCTGCACTTTAACGCAAAAGTTGCTTTTGAACCTCAGTATACACAGCATCCATTATTAAAAGCATAAACATTTTAGTAATGGGAGAAGGTTGTAGAAACCCTTAAAGAAGCAACAAAACACACAAAATGCTGGAGGAATTCAGTAAATCAAGCTACATCTAGAGAGAGAAATGAACAATACTGGTGAAGATGCTTGGCCCAAAATATTGACTGTTTATTTCCCTCCAAAGATGCTGTCTAAAGTGCTGAGTTTCTCCAGCATTTTGTGTCTACTGCCCAAGATTTCCAGCATCTGCAGAATCTCTTGTGTTTCTTCAAGAAGCAAGTTCCTAATAATCATTTAGATTAGTTTAAACGAGGATCTTCAAAGTATTGTATAACCATTGTATGTGATGACAGTTTGTTTGTAAAGAATCTAATTGGTCAAGACTTTGTGCTTTGCTGAGATGTGGCAGCAAAATGATGGAGATGGCCGCACGGTAGCGTAGCGCTTAGTGAAACGCTACTACAGCAGCAGGAACCTGGGTTCAATTTCATTGCTGTCTGTAAGGAGTCTGTACATTCTCTCCTTGACCGTGTGGGGTTCCTCTCACATTCAAAGACATGCAGGTTAGTTGATCGCACAGGTGCAATTGGGTAGTTCAAAGGTTTCAAAGGTACATTTAATGTCAGAGAAATGTATACAATATACATCCTGAAATTCTTTTTCTTTGCAAACATCCACGAAAACAGAGGAGTGCCTCAAAGAATGAGTGACAATTAAATGTCAGAACCCCAAAGCGCCCCCCCAGCTCCCCCCACCCACGCATAAGCAGCAGCAAGGCAACAACCCCCCCACCAGCAAAAAAAAACATCAGCGCACCCCCCCCCACACACACACCGAGCACTCACGCGTGCAGCAAAGCTTCAATAAAGACATAGATTTGCAGTACCCCAAAGTCTACTCGTTCACCCGGTAATCCGACATACCACAGGCTCTCTCTCTCCCTAATAAGGGAAAAAGAGGTGTCCCCGTTTCGCAGCAAGGGGGGAGACATAACAACAACTCACTGATTTACGATGTTAAACGTCTGTTGCGTCGCTTCTTGTGAGCTCTGTGCCCAAAGAACTCGGGTCTCTGGGCACACAGCCAGCAGCCAGCTCAATGCTTTCCATCTTCCCACGACACATCAGCTAACGCTCATTAGGCCTGAAGAGCCAGTTCCTCTGCTTTATGCCTAAGTAGATAAGTAAGATAAAATGCTGCTAAGAAAGATGCAGGCGACACTTTGGAATGACATTCTTTTTCCCAGCTGCTGGCTGCTGTGGTCAGGTGTCAGAAGGTCCCTGGAGTCCAGTGACAATGATGACATTGCACTTCCTGAGCAGCCAATCACATGGAAAGCTTCTCATGAATACAGGCTTAAACAATAATGTTCAGGTGATAACTTAAACATTTCTTCAGAGACTGAAACAGGATTAGAGCATAAGAAGCTGAAATAAATAGTATTAAAAATAAAATTACAATGCATTGTATTATGAAGTACCTGTGTGAGGAAGCTACAAACTGCATGTCATTATATTGACATTCTGCATAGTAAATAATTGTCTTTCAAGGTCATTTGCATTGTGCTTACTTCAAAAATACCTGCTTTTTTGTCATTTCTATTAATTACAGTAGAAAAGAACATAAAACAGAGCAGCTCATGTTAGAACAGAGAATCACTACCAGCAACTTTTTGATTTCTCCTGCAAGCTGTAAATGTGGAAATCCTGAAGTTGTCAGTTTCACTTGTCAGTGGCCTATGCTAATAGTTCCACTGTCCTTGCAGCCACCAAAACAACAACAGAGCTCATTCTTTCATTTCTTTGCATCCTGGTGTTTCTCTGCGTGAATTACATGCTTCCTTGTAGCTTTTAATGTATGTAACACTGGAATAATGGGCAATTGTTCCAGGTGTCTCATTAGTGGGGAAAGACTCAACGAAAGGCAGAATAAAACTGGCAGATATTAAACTTTGACATCAGGTAAATGAATTGAGTGCATCAATTTGCGGTGAATATAAAAATGAATATCATTTATGAATGCAATGATATATACTGAGTTGTTCCCAGTTGCCATCATTGGTCTCATTAGAATCAAACCACACATGATTAAAATGTAACATGGAAGCAAATAGATATCACAGATGTTAGACCGCAGTCTCTTCATGTGAATTATCAGCACTCTGTAGTCTGTCAATGGCCTAGTGTCTGATTAAAAAGGCTTTTTTGTAACTGGCGTGTTCCAAATCCTCAGTTTTTGTTTTTGTTGGCCTGAATTTAATGGGATTGAATTCAAAGCAGTGTAACGGTACAGCTATCTCTCTCAAGCCCTGTCATGAACATGATAAAAACATCGGGTTTTTAAGCCTGCATTCCCTTATGCAATAGTCTCCCCACATCTTACACAAGTGAATCTTGTGTAGTCTGTAAGAGAAAAACTGCTGCTCTGTTGTTCTGTGTTCCGGTGGAAGGCTTCTACTCTTTGGGTCTCTATAGCCCGAAATCATCGACGTCCAGAGTACTTCAGTATTCTCTAAGCCACCTTGGAAGTGATTGCATCAACACACGGCACACCATATGAGCACTGATAGCAAATTAACAAAGTAGATTGTTTTAATAGAAATTAATCAAGTAAACCACATGTAGAGTAACACAAGATTGCAGCGAATGGCTGATATTCAATAGTACATTCTTCTCCTATCAGTGGTGAATGTAACTCCTTTTTGATTCAGCTTTACCTAGAATTGGCACCATATCCAAAGCGTAGTCCCTCCCCCTCTCCCTCTTCCCCTCCTTCTTTTTATCTCACACTCTCTCTCTGTCTTTCAGACTCTCACACTTTCTCACTTCCCCTCTATCCCACACTTATTCAATCCATTTCTTAATCTTTGTTCTCCACTCTGTCCCTATGCCCCTATGCCCCTCTGCTCCCCTCACCCTTTCTGTTTCTGACAAAAACTTTTACTATACTATA
Organism: Mobula hypostoma; assembly: GCF_963921235.1. Classification (NCBI taxonomy): domain Eukaryota; kingdom Metazoa; phylum Chordata; class Chondrichthyes; order Myliobatiformes; family Myliobatidae; genus Mobula; species Mobula hypostoma. Next base: position 41,286,666 of record NC_086108.1, read on the forward strand.
GCATGGTAAGGAAGGTGCAGCTGATGGTCAGAGATTCTATAATCTGACTTATCCAAGCACTGTGCAACTGCCATGAAGTTATAGTTAAGTTCCCCGTTTTACTAAATTGTTCACAAGTGATATCCCTTATCCAGGACAAGGAGATGCATAGTAGAACAGAATTATATCTAAACCATATATCCCCTGTTCCTATGTATGTTTCCTATACTTTTCAAAAGAAAGTAAAACTGCCAATTTTGAAAACCTAGAAATTCATTTCCTAAGTTCTCTATAAGGTTCAATAAAATTATTCACATGTCTACTTTTGGTGGGTAGTGGGTAGTGGCTCCATATGTCACCACTACAGGGAGTGACGACTCTGCCTCACACGAGTCCCGGGCTCAGCTGGCTCCGGCTGACAGTACCCGGTATGGGCCCATATCCAGGGTTACGGATCCCACTGCCTTGTGGGTATCTTCAGGGGAAGAGAAGGCTAAGGAGTAAACCCAACACAAATCCGGAGTGGAGCCCCTGAGGCAGTTGGATGATGTATCACGTCACCTCCCGGCAACTCCTGCAGCCAAGCTGATGCCAAATGTACTGCTTCGCATTCCTTTGGAATACATCCGCGAGGCCGAGTGGGGGGTTCTTGATGTCTGGGCAGCCCAGGATCTCCATATTCATCGCCCAGATCTGCACCCCGGAAAACCGGGCGCATTCATTGTCTACTTAGACAGATGGAGCCATTAATAATTAATAATTAATTTTTGGTGGCAGCCTCTGGTTTGGAATGTGCCTGAGCAAAGTGACCACAATGAAGACAATCACCTACATATGCCTGTTAAAGATTTCAGTCCCAGCTCGAGTGGAGGATCACGCAGTACTGGGGCAATAAACTCATGCTTGGTGTAGAATGAAGCTGTATACACTGTCTTTTCGGACAGTTTGACGTCTCATTTGCAGACATTATTATCCATAAATCAAAACCAGGATAGAAATACTACTCAACAAATAACTTTCAGTACATTCATCAACTTTGAGATCCTTAATATGCAATTCATAGTCATAGTCATACTTTATTGATCCCGGGGGGAATTCTGTGCATGGTAAGAAGATCAGTGTCAGTACCACGCTTGCATTTCAGTTGAAGACTGACAATAATGAAGATGGTGTTAAATTGAAAGTACAAGAGATTCTGCAGATGCTGTAAATCCAGAGCAAACACACACAGAAAGCTGGGGGAGCTCAGCAAGTCAGGCAGCATCTGGAGGGAAATAAGCAGTTGACATTTCGGGCCAAGACCCTTCATCAGGACTGGAAAAGCAGGGGGACAGAAACCAAAAAAAGAAAGTAGGATAAGGGGAAGGAACACAAGCTAGCAGGTGACAGGTGAGACCAGGTGAGGAACGGGAGATGAAATAAGAAGCTGGGAGCTACTGCCCCTCCCTTTCTCTTTTGTCTTTTACCCCCATTCGGGTTACCCTCTTACCCTCTCTCTTCTCCTCACCTACCTATCACTTCCCTCTGGTTCCCTTCCTCCCTCCTTGTTCTCAATGGTTCACCATCCTCTCCTATTGGACTCCTTCTTAAACCCTTTGCTTCTTCCACTGATCACCTCCCAGTGTCTTCAGCGCCCTTCACCTGCTCTCACCTATCACCTGCCAGCTTGTACTCCTCCCCGTCTCTCGCCTTCATATTCTGAATCCTGCCTGTTTCATTTCCAGTCCTGATGAAGGGTCTTGAACCAAAACGTTGACTGCTTATTCCCCTCCATAGATGCTGCCTGACTTCCCGGGTTCCTCCAGCTTTCTGTGTGTGTTTGCTTTGGGTTTACAGCATCTGCAGAATCACATTATATGATGAGTTTGTTTCGCAATGAGTTGGCTCAGGAATGAAACAAACTCCCTAAGTTGGGGTGGAAAACTTCACCAAACTGCTTTAGATCCAATAGGTAAGTGACACACCTCCCAACCAATTCGCACCAGAATTTTTGCCAGATAAATGGGTCAGCACAGTGGCACATCTAGTAGAGCCATTGCCTCACAATTCCAGAGACATGAGTTCATTCTGATCTCCGGTTCAGTCTGTGTGGAGTTTGCACATTCTTCCTCCCTATAGCTGCATCAGATTCCTCACACAGACTAAAGACACGCAGAATGGTTGCTTCAACTAGCCACCGTAAATTAGCGGAGAGGTGTGTTGTGGAACCTTGGGGAGTTTATGAGAAGAAATGTTAAAATGTAAAATTCATGTACACGGAGTAGTTAATAGTAGGCATTAATCATTGCCAGGCTTTAGCTGAGAGAATTAATAAAATCAAGAAGTAATTTAAGCTCTTCAGCGCAAGTTTCGGTCACCCAAAGGACCTGTTTCCGTGCTGTATCTCTCCATATAATGATGCTTAATACGTCAAATGACAGATCTGTTTGTCATTTATAAACGGAGCATTTTATCTGCTCAACCTAATAGTTTTATAGCCTATTCTGATAACACATGGGGTAGCAAACACTAGTAGCCTTTGGTTAAGCAGCCTCCCGAAATCTTGTCTAGTCCACAGCATGATTAGTAACAATGAAGGCTTGTCAGATAGCAGTCATATAGAACGATAGTGCAGCTAAGACCTGACACCGTTTTTGAGATTATGCTGATTGTACCACTTAAAACAGCATCAATGCTATTTTATATTACCTTGAGGAATGTCAGGCATGAACCCAGTTGAGATTCGTGATTTGCTAATCTAAATTCAGATTGACTAAATTTACAAAGCATGCTGTCAAGTTGTTCAATGGCCACCTTGCTGCAAAGCTTAAAAGACGTGTATAATCTGAGTTCAAACCACATTCAATGGGCCAAATTTATTAGTGTAACAATGAACTCAAAAGCCCAAAACAATTCAGTTCTGATTCAGCAGAAAGTGTGGAATGGCAGCTTGGATTTCTTGAAGATACACCACAGAATAATACCCTGCAAGTAGGGGACCACCCATTCTCTTTGCAGTTGAATGTCAAATTAATTGATGGATGTGAATTATGTTCAAAGGAATTGCACTAACAGAACGTGGCAGTACAAGCCAGAATTAGCCAAAAGAAAATGCTGCAGAGATTGGACACTAAAATAAAAACAGAAAACACTGTAAATCATCAAAGATCTAAATTCAATTATCCCCTGCTTTTGCTATCTGATCTGCAGAGAGTTTACAGCGTTTTGTCTTTTCTTATTTAAAAACTTAGAGCTTATGAGGACTGGAAAAATTAGGTCCTGATCTAGAAAGCAATCTCATTCACTCCATGAAGCCATTTTCAAGTCTTCCACTGTGGATTTGGTTTGGCCAGTATATGCTGCATGTAATTAAAGTCTCTCATTGTTGTATTGTAGGTACAAATGATTCTGCAGATGCTGGAAATCCAGAGCAGCACACACAAAATGTTAGAGGAACTCAGCAGATCAGGCAGCACCCATGGAAAGAAATAAACAGTTGTGACCCTTTATCGGGGCTATTGAATTAGTACATTCCCATTATCATTATTGCATTATCTTTGCTACATGGACCTCTAATTTCTTGATTTATACAATAGCTCACATTACAATATTCTTGCTCTGACTCTTTCTTAGATTAGATTAGATTCAACTTTATTGTCATTATGCCGAGTACAGATACAAAGCCAATGAAATGCATTTAGCATCTGACCAGAAATGCAAAGAATAGTGTTATTTACAACATAACTACGAATAAAAAGAAGTGCTATAACACACAACTATAACAGTACTGAGACAGTACAATATGGGTGCAATACTGCTTAGCGCTGTGATGTGAGGTTCAGCAGTGTCACAGCCTCAGGGAAGAAGCTCTTCCTGTGCCTGCTGGTGCGGGAACCGAGGCTCCTGTAGTGCCTACTGGATTGGAGGAGAATAAAAAGTCCATGGTTAGGGTGAGATGCATCCCTGATAATGCTTTTCGCCCTGCCCAGGCAACGTTTATGGTAGATGTTCTTAATGGTGGGCAATTGGATGCCGATAATCCACTGGGCAGTTTTCACCACCCGCTGGAGTGCTTTACGGTCTGATATGGAACAATTGCCATACCACACTGAGATGCAGTTGGTGACTATGCTCTCAATGGTACAGCGGAAAAAGTCCGTCAGTATCCTGGGACAGAGGTGAGCTTTCTTCATGCTCCGCCGGAAATAAAGCGCTTTTGCGCCTTTTTGATCAGGTTGGAGGAGTTCAGGGACCAGGTGAGATCCTCGGAAATGTGGACACCAAGGATTCGGAAGTTTGATACACGCTCCACTACAGTTCCGTTGATGTAGATGGGGACGTGAGTGTGACTCCTGGCATGCCTGAAGTCCACAATGATCTCCTTGGTCTTCTGGGTGTTAAGGGCCAGATTGTTGTTGGCACACCACGCAGCCAGGTGCTGGACCTCGTCCCTGTAGGCCGTCTCGTCATCCCCTCTGATCAGACCAACCACTGTGGTGTCGTCTGCAAACTTGATTATGGAGTTAGAACCATGTACAGGAACGCATGTACAGTTAGCTCCACCCAGCTGAATCTACCTAATTTTCTGGAGCTATATTTCATTATTTTCCTGCTTTTATGCAGTTCAATAATGCAGCCACAACCTTTTCTACTTTGCATATCACTTTTAAAAGTTACGTAATCTAGAATGTGTAGTTCCCAGCCATACGCACATTGTAGCCAATTTGACAATGGCTATTAGACCTTAAATAATTATTTCTATGTGTTGTTAGCTTACCTACATTTTGAATTCTTTGTAATGAATATCTCGTGCCCTTAGGTAAAAAGTCTTTAATTTTGTTAACTATGATTCATTCTGCCTTGTGATACTGTGCACTGTGGCCTTGCTCTTTCTTTAAAAATCTTTACGTTTCCCCTCACTTTTATTGACCAATTCCAAAGCTCTGTGCTCAGACAAAATCCGAAGCTGTGCAGAGAACAGCTCAATGCTCCAGTAAACTGTATGGCTCTCGCTGGAGAAGGTGGTGCCAAGGAACTCCAAGTTCTTATCCCTTGGCGCTGGTTCCACCACCATAGTTATTCCCACCTCCCTCCATCCCAACCACCATCCTCACAGCCCCTTCATTATCACATGAACAGACCTGTGCCAAGTCTTCCTATTTCATCAGGAAGTGCTGCATGTTTGTCACACTTCTATTATTGCTGCTGTGGTGACTTGCATTACCGTAAACATCAATATATCAGCCTTATATGTCAATGATTTGGATAATGGAATTGATGCCCCTGTTGCAAAGTTTGCAAACAATACGAAGATAAGTGGAGGGGCAAGTAGTTTTAAGGAAGTAGAACATCTACAGAAGGATAGACAAATATCCAGTGTGCAAAAGACAAGAAAGTGAGCAAATACAAAAGATAAATAATAATATTAAAAAGCAGTGAATATTGAGAACATGAGATGAAGAGTCTTTCAAAGTGATTCCATAGCTTGTGGGAACAGTTCAGTGATGGGGCGATTGAAGCTACCCTCTCTGGTTCAAGGGCATGATGGTTGAGGTGTTATTACTGTTGCTGAACCTGGTCATGTTGGTCTCGAGGCTCATGTACCTTCTTCCTGATGGCAGCAGTGAGAAGAGAATGTGGCCTGGGTGATGGGAGTCCTTGATAATGGATGCCGCTTTCCTGTGATAGCACTCAGTTTAGATCTGGTCAATGATGAGAAGGTTTTACCCGTGATGTACTGGGATGTATCCATTACTTTTTGTAGGATTTTCCATCAGGATATTAGTGTTTCCTTACCAAACATGGATGCAGCCAGTCAATACACTCTCAATCACACAAAGTTTTAGATATCATGCCAAATCTTCGTAAATCTCAAAGGAAGTCTAGGCACTGTCGTGCTTTCTTTGTAAATACACTTACATGTTGGGCCCAGGAAAGATCCTCTGAAGCCATAACACTAAAGAATTTAAAGTTGCTGACTCTCTTCACCTCTGGTCCCCTGATCGCCGATGAGGACTGGCTCATGGACCTCCAGTGACCTCCTCCTGAAGTCAGTAGTTAGCTCCTTGGTCTTGCTGACATTGAGTGAGAGGTTGTCGTTGTAGCACCACTCAGCCAGATTTTCCATCTCCTTCCTATATGCTGATTTGTCACCACCTTTGATTCAGCCATTAACAGTGTTGAACATAGAAATCTACAGCACATTACAGGCCCTTCGGCCCAAGATGTTGTGCTGACCATGTAACCTACTCTAGAAACTGCCTAGTATTTCCCCACCACATAGCCCTCTATTTTTCTAAGCTCCATGTACCTATCTAAGAGTCTCTTAAAAGACCCTATCGTAACCGCCTCTACCACCTTCACTGGCAGTGCATTCCATGCACTCACCACTCTGTGTGAAAAACTTAGCTCTGCCATCCCCCTGTACCTACTTCCAAGCACCTTAAAACTATGCCCCCCCGGTGTTAGCCATTTCAGCCCTGGGAAAAAGCCTCTGGCTATCCACAAGATCAATGCCTCTCATCATCTTATACACGTCTATCAGGTCACCTCTCATCCTTTGTGCCTCCCAAGGAGAAAAGGCCAACTTCACTCAACCTATTCTCATAAGTCATGCTCTCCAAACCAGCCAACATCCTCGTAAATCTCCTCTGCACTCTGGCTATAGTATCCACATCCTTCCTGTAGTGTAGGTGACCAGAACTTCAGCAAACGTATTGACTTCAGCAAACTTAAATATGGCTTTGGAGCTATGCTTAGCTCATAGTCAAAAGGATAAAGTGAGTAGAGCAGGGAGTTAAGCACAAAGCCTCGTGTTGCAAAGCCCTGTGCTGATGGAGATTGTGGAGGAGATGGTGTTGCCAGTCCAAACTGACTGGGGTCTGCATGTGAGAAAATCGAGGATTAAATTGCACAAGAAGGTATTGAGACCAAATCTTGAAGCTTATTGGTTAGTTTTAAGGGGATGATAGTATTGAATGCCGAGCTGTAGTCCATAAAGAGCATCCTGATGTACTCATCTTTGCTGTCCAGATGTTCCCAGGTTGAGTGAAGAGCTAATGAAAAGGCAGCTGCTGTAGACCTATTCCTCCGGTAGGTAAATTAGAGCTGATCCAGGTTGTGTCTCAGGCAGGAGTCGATGTGTTTCATCATCAGCCTCAAAGCTCTTTGTCACAGTGGATGTACTGAATGCTACTGGACGACAGTCATCGAGGCAGGTTACCACGTTCTTCTTAGGCACCGATATAATTGAAGCCTGCTTGAAACAGGTGGATACCTCAGACTGCCAAAACAAATATTTAAAGATATCAATGAGTACTCTGGCCAGTTGATCAGCACAGGCCTTTCGTACTTGAGCAGGTACTCCATCTGGCTGGACGCTTTCCGTGGGTTCACCCTCCTGAAGGATGCTCTCACGTCAGCCTCAGAGACTGAAATCACAGGGTCATTGTGGGCTGTGGGAGTTCATGAAGGTTCCTCCGTGCTTTGACAGGCAAAGCAAACATAGAAGGTATTGAGCCCATCTGGGAGCGAAGCCCTATTGTTGCCCATGTCACCAAAAAACATAAATAGGAACAGGTGAAACTGGGAGCATTCTGCTTGGGTGGAGGAGTTCTAAAACCCGTGAAGGGCCTGCCTAGACTGATTACGTAGAAAGAAACCTTTTCCTTTGTTATATCAGTTTAAAGAAATCATGCGGGGGCGGGGGGGGGGGGGTCGTAGTTAGACTGACAAAAGAACCAAAGATGAGAAACACAAGGGAGTAGCATTTTGTGCAGCAAGTGGTTGAGGTGTGATAGCTTGAGAGGATTAAAGAGGTTGTGTAGCAAATTCATTTGTGATGTTTAGGAAGTAAGTAAACAAGTACTTAGAAGGAAGGAATTTTGCAGAACTCTGGGAAGAGGTCATGGAAGTAGGACTAGCTAGATTGGCTTTGTTTACACTGGCACAATCTCAATGGCGCAATTCAGCCAGTGGCAGTACTGACTGCCTTCTATGTATATCTTCCTTCTATGTTGTAACCTTTCCAAAATTCTGCATCCTCAAGCTGCCAGTTAGCACTGGTGGATACAAAAATTGTGCCTTCCTGAGTTAGGATCTGGCCCAAGTGGAAAGTGCAAGTAGAAACTGACTGAAGTAAACTGAATACACTCAATCTAGTCCTTTGTTTGTTTTATATCGCCCTGTAATCTACAGTGTTCAAATGGAGTGGGGGTGACCCAATTTTTAAGGCTTTCTTCACATTTGCAATTCATGTGTTTTAATAGGACAGTGGACAAACTGAATTACATTTACTCAAACAAAATCTTTCCTTTCACCTCCCACTAAAGCTAAGCTTTTTTATCCTTCTAGAGCAGGGGTTCCCAATCTGGGATCCTCAGACCTGGTGGCTAATGGTAGGGACTTATATCATAAAAGAGGTTCATAACCCCTGTTCTAAAGTTTAAAGTGAACTAATCTTCATGATAATTTAATACTAGCTTTAAAAACAGTTCTGAGAATTATATCAAAGAACCTAAATGCTAAGATGAGAGACGTGCTCTATGATTTTTTTAAGTATGAATTATTATGGGAAACCTTTAGCCTGCATTAAATTTGCCTTACCTTTCCCAGCTGACACAGTTCCATTCAGCACAACTTAAAGGAAATATGTGAGAATAAGACAGATTGTTAACAAGAAAGTCACTGAGTTAGCTGCACAGAGTTTCTCAAGATTTCAGTCATTTATCCTCACACTAATATTAGTTTCTAATCATTAATTAAATGCTGCCTGTACTGCACTTTTTCTCATCCTTATCTCACTTACAGTGTGCCAAAATATGCACGCATTCAAACAGCTGAAAATTATGCTGGATAAGGGAAATTTTCTCACGTTTGCTTAGTTTGAAAATGGAGCGTATTTCAACTCAGTCGTTCTGCCACTGCTTTCTCATCACAAGGACACTGTGAAAATAAACCTTAAGTACTTGTACATCTGATTATGCACGGCTTAAAAAGTAATGATTGAAAATTATTTGCACTGTTTTGTCAATTTTAGCGTCATTATGAAATCATGATGAGTAGTCAAATCTATATATGTAAATAATGAAATTTAGCTTTTTGAGTTATCACTGCAGAAAAAAAATCTTCCTCATTTTCAAACATGATCATTCCTTTACTGTTTTTCCCTTTGATTGAGGAGGGTGTGGATAAACTTTGCTCGGTGTATCCCCAGCATCTGGGCTCTCCCAGATGTACCAGAAACTCGAGTATGAGCGGCCTGTGATTTGCTCCTCAGGCAACAGATTGATCTTGATCATGACCTTCCACAAATGGTCATTTTTCAGTCTAGATAACACAATTAGACAAATGATTTAAAGGACCATCACAGGTGAGCCCCTGGTCCCTTGTGCACTTCACAACAAATATTCCAAACTATAGTTGCATCCATCTTCAACTACCACCAAATGCTTGTACATTCTCACCCATCCCCTTGCTCAATGGAATGGTGTAAGATCCAGTTCAATTGACCTGGCAAACCCCTGTTCTATAATCATTCTTGCATCACTTTAAAAAAAACTGTTACTTAGCATCATTGGATAGCACACAATGCTGCTGTGTGGTGCTTAATAAAAGTTCAACCGTAAAATGTATGCCATTTCAGGGGCAATGTGTTCTCTTCTGCAAACTGTGGATGGGATTGGCACCAGCAGTCCTGTGGCAGCTCCACAGTATGTAGGCCTTGACTGTCAACTAGAGCCTAACAGCAAAGTACCTTTGCTCCAGTAAACCCTCCAAAGAGTTTCATTTTCAAAAAGTGTCTCATTTTTATTATTTACAAAAATGAGTGGAGACTCACTACACATGCACACTCCACTCGTTGTGGATTTATTAAAAATAAATCTAGCACCTTTTTTGGAATGATTTCAAACTATAAAAAAGTGGATTTAGTTACTGCTCTCTATTAGCCACAAGTGCACAAAAAGGCAATATCATTTTATTACCTCATACTTAATCTTCTTAGTGAACATTTTCTGCCTAAGATTTAGGATTTGGCTTTTAACTGCTCTGTGTATTCAAGGGGTGAAATCCAGCCTTTATCATTTAAAAAGTATTCTGGTTTACTCTAGATCTGGTAATTAATTATTATCTTTCAGATACAGTAGATCTCCACTGGAAAAGCTAAGTCAGTTAATTCTAGTATCTCATGGACTTGCTGTTCCTTCTTGAAGTGAACAGTTATTTAAATCTGATTCATCTCACTTGCCTTCCAGAAAATATTTCTCAATTGGAAAGCTGTCTGAATCTTGCCAAGTGTGGTTATTAAATTGGTTAATTTCCATGGTTTATGGGGAAAGGATCAGAGCTACCACCTCAGACTGTGTAGTTTAACACAACCATAGTTGTTATCTTCTATTTACTCAAGAAGATATTTGAGCTTAATAAGCACTGAAAAAAATCATGTTCCATCAGTACTGCAGTTCACTTATCTTTAATCTTTAATGACTCGGTTTGCCATTTAAAGCCTAGGTTGCAATCCAGCACTGTTACTCTGCTGCCTCTCAAAATCAAAGAACACATAAACAGACAACACAAAGCAAAGAAGCTACCACAGAGTACAGAAAGTCCAGCACTTATTTTCTGTCCATTATGTGCTTAGATAACTGAATTGGAAATGAGATCTTAAACTCTACCAGTTGGAATGGTGGAAGAAGCTAAACCAAAATAAATTCTCGAATATTGAAGGAGTCTCTGAAAGGTGAGCAGTCAAGCTGCCCCTGGGAATCACTTCATCTTACTTTGAGTCCAGCAGAGCTAGAAGGCAACCCAGTGGAATGGCTGAGTCATTCCCCATTTCCTCCTCTCTTCCTTTGAGGAAATACCTTCATTCTGTTTGATGCATTGACCGGGTGACATCACTGAGTCTGTTCCACTCCTGCATGTAACACGCATTGTAAAATTTACCACCATCACAAGAAAATGAGACCATTAGTTGGTCACACCAAACTTTCTAAAGGGGACTTCAATTTATGTTGCAATATTTCACTCTGAGTCTGATCACACTTTCAGCCTGAAGTAGTACTAAGTAGACTGGTGAAAGTGATTGAGCAAAAAGAAATGAATGAAAGGTGAAAATAAGGTAACTTCTAGCCTTTCATCAAGTGTAAACAATATAGTCGGAGATTACTATGTATAAGAATACTGTGAGTAAACTGCAATCTTCATTCTGTTGCTTTAAGCCACACTTTCAGAGTTAATTTTCTGACTTGACAGAGCATTAAGTGATTTATAACCTTTTAGCATTAATATTCAGATAAGGGTCACTCTGCATGCAAGGAGACCATTATAATGGTGCAGGAGGAGCAGTCTCAAGTTTCTCTGAAACCCGCTTTGTGTTTTTTTGTAATCACAGGCTGTCTCTGCAGACTGAAGGAAGTCCAGAGCAGCAACATCCCATCTCCACTCAGTCAGGACGGATTTCCATTTATTGCAAACTGTCACTGAGGGACTGTAACAAAACAGGAAATGTCCCATCTGGGCCATCTGGCTCAGTGGGGAAATTGTTAACCAGAACCGCTTGCCCAGAGGAGACAAGAGAAGAGGTAGTGGCTGAATCCTGAAAAGAACAAGCCAGATTCCATTCTGCTGAAAGAGACCTGCTACTGCTCTAACTGAGCTGAATGAGAAGAGGTCTGAAAACCCTTCCCTAAACAGTTATAATATGTCACTTAGACTGCACACATCACATTTTGGAACCAGTGCAGATATAACATCCATGAGCCACACTGCCCAGCACTGAGTCAACCCAGCAGCTGAAAATGGGTGTAACGATGGGGTTGATACAAGAGTACAAGGTGTACTTCCTTCAAATCTCAAATCCAGACTGTAGTTAACTCCCTACAGCCTTCAACCTCCACATCTATGACCTGTAGACTCCTCATGAACTTCAGGTTCCATTCCCACGCTATTTTCAGGTCTGCCTCCATTCGAACTCCATGTTTTCTTTTAAAGATCTCCCATTCAGTAATGTGGAACCGTGTCCTGCTTCCTCATAAAATACAAAGGGATAATATTGGAAATATTTAGCCAATCGATGGAGAGAGAAACAGATCAATAATCTTTTATCAGAGCTAGGAGAAGTTCTTATGACAGCTTTCTTGTGATCCATTCTGCACTCTCTTCCTTTCCCCTACATGACCTCTCACTGATCCCTTACTGAGATCTTGAACAATCGGCTGTCCTGTGAAATATCAGCCAGTTTCTCAAAGAGAAAGCAAAAATTCAACCAAGGTTCTGCTATTCTGTTGCCTCTGACTTTCACATATTCTTCTGTTCCTAATAAACACCACTCCTTCCCCCACCCCCCACACCTTCCATAAATATTTTTTAGGGGACCACTTTGTTGAGTACCTTCAGTCAGTTAGATTGAGGGACTGCTTTGTTGAGCACCTTCTTTTCGTCTGCAGCAAGCAGGATTTTCTAGTTGTCAACAAATTTCATTCCACTGCCCATTCCCATCTGACATGTCAGTCCATGGCCTCCTCTACTGCTTCAATGCAGCCACTCTCATGTTAGAGAAGCATTACCTCATATTGTCTCTGGGTAGCCTCCAACCTGATATATCAACATTGATTTCTCTAACTTCTGGTAAGTTCTCTCCCCTCCTCCTCTCTCTTGTTCCATTCCCCATTCTGTTTCCCCTCTTATCCTCTCTTCTCTTTGATGCCCTTCCTCCTCCCTTTCTCCCATGATCCACTCTTCTCTCCTATCAGATTCCTTCTTAATCAGCCTTTGACCTTTTCCACCTATCACCTCCCATCTTCTGACTTCATCCCCCTTCCTCACCCACTACCCTCCTCCCACCCACTTGGCTTCACGTATCACCTTCTAGCTTGTGCTCCGTCCCCTTCCCCCACCTTCTTATTCTAGCCTTTTCTCTTTCTTTTCCAGTACTGATGAAGGCTCTTGGCTTAAAGTGTTGGCGTTTTATTCCTCTCCATAGATGCTGCCTAACCTGCAGAATTCCTCCAGCATTTTCATGTGTTGTTCTATAAATATAGATTCCTTTGTATTCCTCATTTGTAGCACTAATGAATAGTGCTAGGGGGGAAAACAAAGGGTATCATTAGCTCCATCCCTTTCACCACTGAGGTACTGACAGGACCAGATCTAACTCTGGTCTCACAACCCGTCAAGTTTTATTCACCCATTCAAGAGTGAGGGGAGTTCTCATGTGAAATTTCCCAAGCTCTTTCAGAATTTGACAGGCTGCCTGCAGAGTGGATGTTCCCCTGGCTGAAATGTCAGGAGACAGGAGATACAACTTTAGAATAAGAGGAATGAGGATAAGTTTCTTTACAAAGAGATTGATGTATCTTTGGAATTTTCTACCCAGGGTGGGGGGGGGTGTGAGTTGAGGATACTCAAATATTGAGCTCTTGAAGAATGGTAGAGGAATCTAGAAGAGCTAAATGGTTTTCTCTTGCTCAAAGTTCTTACATTGTTTTGTTTTGTTAAAATCAGAATTTTATCATCACCTCTGGTCTAATTGCAATGGTGACCTCAAGACCTCACAGTGTGTGACTCTGAGGATTGATTATCTCATTTGAAAACTTCCTTAAGTCTTCAACATCGCATCTATCTTTCTGAAACAAGGAAACAGGCTTGATTTGATGTCACTTTTGACTCTGCAAATTTTAAAAATTCACATTAAGTCTTGATTGCAAGATTAATTTCATGAATGAAAATGTATCTGTTTTAGTGATTTTATGCCAAAAATTTATTTGCTAATTATTATGGGAGGGGATTTCACATTTGCTTTGCTTTCAAAGCTAACAAGCTCTTCAGTTTAATCCTTTAAGATACCTTGCTTGTTAATATTGAATATCAGCTACATTCAGCTTTTCTAAGCATCTTAAGTTCTATGAAATGATCGTCTGTGTTTTCCTTTGCATGAGAAGAATGTGAAATTTCACAGGAGAGAGTGTTTGCAGCAACTACAGGTTGTCTGGTAGTTGTGGACCTGGCAGCAATTCCATTCACAGAGAGAATTGGATAATTCTAAGATAGAAGATTCCACACCTCTAGACCTTTGCTTTCACAGGCGAGGTTAATTTTGTTCTAGCTGGCGAGGTTTGACATAGAATCTATGTATGATAATAACTAAGGGCTCTAGGCAAAAAAAAAATCCAATATGATATCTAACTGGGTATCTTCAAGTTAGAAATTCAAGATGGCATAAGCCAGCAATAAAACACATGCAGTTCCAGCTGCTCCGTTCTTAATGGAAAGGAACAAAGCAGTCAATGCCATTACACGTATGTAACAGAACATTTATAAAACAGCATATACATGTTTCCCATACTGACACACACAAACTGACAGAGTTTCTCTCACTCATGATAGACTACTGTCCATTTCTGCAGGGTGGTTTTACCTCACCTACAGATTAACAAGAAGTCAATTTTGTGTGACCACTAGTAAATTTGACAGGGTATTTAATTAAGGATTTGCATCTCATTAATCATAGGTCTGTGTTGGTTTCTGCATTAAGAGATGGCCATTTCCTAGTTGTATAAGCTACATATAGAGCAGTCAATACATCATACTTCCTACTTCTGCTCAAAGGAATTAGCCCAGCAAAAGTATCAGTTAGCATCTAACTCGCTAGGAAGACTGTCATTGTTTTAGGTACTTTATTCACATTGAGATAGGAAAGGCTACTGATATATTGATGGCTTGAAATGAAGTAAGACAGGATTAGACTTGCATGCACCTTGCACTAGCGTTAGACTTACTGAGGAAATAGTCGCATTAGTTCTGTATGACTGATGCAATAACTAGAATGGTTAGTGCCAAGGTGCTTTTCACAAGCTTATCTTTTTTTATTGCCTGGATACTGAGTTCAAATAAAAGTTCCAAAATAAAAATCAGGACTTATATTTGCAAATTACAGGGTTCAAAATATTATTTGTCTTGTGGAGGATTTTTTTCAAAGTTAACCCACCATTTACAGGCTTAGATGGGATGAACATCAGAAGAGAACTGCAGTCTCTGGCTAGCTGAAATAAATGCAGAAGATACCGTAAACACTCAGCAGGTCAGAGAGCATCAGTGGAGAGAGAAATGTTCAATGCTTCATCACAATTGGAAAAGGGAGAAAACAATTTCATTTTCAGCTGCAGTGAAGCTGGGGCAGGGTTGAACTATATTCCATACTTTCAGTTTTTTACCAGTGCAATGGGGACATTGGTTGATGTTCCCCAGATTCAAGGAGGTCTCCCACATTGGTCAGTTGCTGAAGGATTTTCCTGAAAGCTTTTCTCTGATGATTATGCATTAGCTTTTCGACTTGCCCAGTTAGTGCCTAATCTGGTGGTTGGAGAGATTGGTAAATCATAATGCATAATGGCAAAATACTTTCAAACTTGATGGACCAGCTCAAGTATTCCTGCCTATCATCTTTGTAGGAGTAGACTGGTATTAATTTCAGCAAAATAAAAATTAGTTGCTGAGAAAAGCGGACATTGGATGATTCTAGGTTTCATTCAAGCTTTACCTAAAACTGGATACAAAAGCACTAATGTACTCACGTAGCATTGTTACTAACATCTGCAGATACTGTGTGGGAATTGCAGGCTCCACTAGTCTACAGTCATGGTATTTAATGGGGCAGACATGAGAGCTGTTGACAGAGTGCTTGTAAAATACAACAATCTATTATTTCACCAACAATATATTTGATTTATTTGTGATATGCACACAAGTTCTACCTCTTTCTAGTTTCAAATACTTTTGCCAAGCAATCCATCCACTGTTAGCTCCACTAAGTACACTCTGTGATTGTAATGTCACATTGAATAGGGCTCTCCTCAAATTCATTCCTTTGAAGTTTGGGGATTACAGTTTGGAGGCAGAGTACAATGCACTGTGTTCACCATGCAGCTTGTTCAGTACTACTAATCTGGGATGACCGTCCAGCTGTTTCTAGCCCATAGAGAGCATTCTTGCTATATTTATCTTAAATAACATTTCAGAATATAATATTTCTACTTCATCAATCATTTCACCCATTTAAGTCAGTTCTTTTTGCCAGAGATGGACAGTCGCATGCTGAGGTCCCATGTCTAGAATTGGGCTGCTGCAGTCCATAACTTGTTCATAAAAGTAGCTAAAAACCCAAAGAAGTCTTGAGCTGCATCCAAAGCCTAGTCACCCCAGTCAGTCTGTTCTCTCCCTGTGCCCACCACCAAAGTTTGAGAATTATGTATCCAGATTTGTTAATGGTTGTTTGTGCTTCCAACATGGACATAATTCACCGACTTAGTTGGCATATCATTTGTCAGGTCAAAGGACGTTACTTTTTCTGGTTTGAGGTGTGTTCCAATTGTAAAAGAACTCCAGAATTACTTATGACTTGAAATTTCAAACAAGTGTTAAACCTAGGTCATGTCTGCTTTCTTGACTGTTCATAGAAGGACTTATAACATTGATTTGAAGAAGACTGGTCAATATTACACTGCTGGTTGTGGCATTTTGCACCCATAACTTGGCTGCTATGCCTTCAATATTACCACAGTAATCTTGTAACATTACAATATTGCAATATCTTCTCTTCTCCAATCTTCCCATAGTGTAGAAGATGAAAAGCCTGAAACCATACAACCATAAGACCATAATACATAGGAGCAGAATTAGGGCATTCAGCCCATTGAATCTACTCTGCTATTCAATCATGGCTGATTACTTCCCTCTTAACTCCATTCTCCTGCCTCCTCCCCATAACCTTTCATGCCCATACTCATCAAGAACATATCAACCTCTGCCTAAAATGCACCCTGTTGCAACGAAATCCATAGATCCACTATCCTTTGCTAAAGAAATTCTTCCTCATTTCTGTTCTAAATGGACATCCCTCTATTTTGAGGCTGTGCCTTTTTGTCATGGACTTCCCCAACAAAGGCAGCATCCTCTTCACAATCACTCTATCTAGTCCTTTCAACATTTGATATGTTTCAATGAGATCCCCCTTCATTCTTCTAAATTCCAGTGAGTACAAGCCCAGAGCCTTCAATTTCATATGATAACCCTTTCGTTCCTGGAATCATTCTCGTGAACTCTCACTTTGAATACTCTCAAATGTCAGTATGTTCTTTCTCAAATAAGGGGCCCAAAACTGCTTACAATACTCCAAGTGAGATCTCTCCACTGCCTGATACAGTCTCAACATTACATCCTTGCTTTGATATTCTCATCTTCTTGAAACGAATGCAAATATCGCATTCCATAGAAACCATAGAAAAACTACAGCAACTACAGCACTTAACCTTTTGGCCCTTCTTGGCTGTACCGAACCATTTTTTGCCTAGTCCTACTGACCTGCACACGGACCATATCCCTCCATACACCTCCCATCCATGTATCTGTCCAATTTATTCTTAAATGTTAGAAAAGAACCCGCATTTACTACCTCATCTGACAGCTCATTCCATACTCCCACCACTCTCTGTGTGAAGAAGCCCCCCTGCCATGTTCCCTATAAACTTTTCCCCTCTCACCCTTAACCCATGTCCTCTGGTTTTTTTTCTCCCCTTGCCTCAGTGGAAAAAGCCTGCTTGCATTCACTCTATCTATACCCATCATAATTTTATATACCTCTATCAAATCTCCCCTCATTCTTCTATGCTCCAGGGAATAAAGTCCTAACCTATTCAACTGTTCTCTGTAACTGAGTTTCTCAAGTCCCGGCAACATCCTTGTAAACGTTCTCTGCACTCTTTCAACCTTATTAATATCCTTCCTGTAATTTGGTGACCAAAACTGAACACAATACTCCAGATTCGGCCTCACCAATGCCTTATACAACCTCATCATAACATTCCATACTCAATACTTCGATTAATAAAGGCCAATGTACCAAAAGCTCTCTTTATGACCCCATCTACCTGTGACGCCACTTTTAGGGAATTTTGTATCTGTATTCCCAGATCCCTCTGTTCTACTGCACTCCTCAGTGCCCTACCATTTACCCTGTATGTTCTACCTTGGTTTGTCCTTCCAAAGTGCAATACCTCACACTTGTCTGTATTAAACTCCATCTGCCATTTTTCAGCCCATTTTTCCAGCTGGTCCAAATCCCTCTGCAAGCTTTGAAAACCTTCCTCCCTGTCCACTACACCTCCAACCTTTGGATCAGCAAATTTGTTGATGATCCAATTTACCACATTATCATCCAGATCATTGATATAGATGACAAATAACAATGGGCCCAGCACTGATCCCTGTGGCACACCACTAGTCACAGGCCTCCACTCAGAGAAGCAATTTTCTACCACCACTCTTTGGCTTCTTCCATCGAGCCAATGTCTAATCCAGTTTACCACCTCTCCATGTATACCTAGGGACTGAATTTTCCTAACTAACCTCCCATGCGGGACCTTGTTAAAGGTCTTA
The DNA here is from genome assembly GCF_963921235.1 of Mobula hypostoma. Classification (NCBI taxonomy): domain Eukaryota; kingdom Metazoa; phylum Chordata; class Chondrichthyes; order Myliobatiformes; family Myliobatidae; genus Mobula; species Mobula hypostoma. The sequence goes on from NC_086108.1 coordinate 41,305,056, forward strand.
CTGAGGTCCATGTAGACAACATCCACTGCCTTCCCTTCATCCACTTTCCTGGTAACCTCCTCGAAAAACTCCAATAGATTGGTCAAACATGACCTATTATGCACAAAGCCATGCTGACTCTCCCTAATAAGTCCCAGTCTATCCAAATGCTTGTAGATTCTGTCTCTTAGTACTCCCTCCAATAACTTACCCACTACCGATGTCAAACTTACCGGCCTATAATTTCCTGGATTACTTTTCGATCCTTTTTTAAACAACGGAACAACATGAGCCATTCTTCAATCCTCCGGCACCTCACCCGTAGACACCGACATTTTAAATATATCTGCCAGGGCCCCTGCAATTTCAACACTAGTCTCCTTCAAGGTCCGAGGGAATACCCTGTCAGGTCCTGGGATTTATCCACTTTAATTTGCCTCAAGATAGCAAGCACTTCCTCCTTTTCAATCTGTACAGTTTCCATTATCTCACTACTTGTTTCCCTTAATTCCATAGACTTCATGCCAATTTCCTTAGTAAATACAGATGCAAAAAAACCACTTAAGATCTCCCTCTTTTCTTTTGGTTCCGCACATAGCCGACCACTCTGATCTTCAAGAGGACCAATTTTATCCCTTACAATCCTTTTACTCTTAATATACCTGTAAAAGCTCTTTGGATTATCCTTCACCTTCTCCTTCCTTACCACCATTTCAACCTGCAAGTTAACCTTAAGGGAATCCTGCACAAGGATTCCCAAATTCCTTTGCTCCTCGGATTTTTTAAACTTTCCCCCCAGTTAGAAAATAGTCTATGCTTTTGTTCCTTCTACCAAAGGGCATGACCATACACTTCCCGACACTGTATTCCATCTGCCACCTCTTTGCCCATTCTCCTAATCTGTCTAAATCCTTTTGCAGCCTCTCTGCTTCCTCAACACTACCTATCTTCATATTGTTGGCCAGAAGAAATGGCAGTCTAATCAAGGACAGGGGAAGCGGACAAGCCAGTTGTCTTTGTTTCTCCCATTTTGTGGACTCTAAACTGATACTTGCTCTTGGATAATCTAATCAGAGCAATTGAATGTGGACACAGGAAGCTTCAGGTAATGACCTGCTAAACCTGAGCCCATTCTCAAACAAGTAGCCATTTGTTATGTAAAGGGCGTGGACTCTGAACGGATTCTTAACTCAGGGACAATCTAATGAAAGCAATAAACCGGATGAGACCATTCTCAGAGGAGTAGCCACTTGTTATGTAAAATGGACCTACCAAAGAAGCAACCTGTAATCTCGTTAGACTCTGTCTGGGTTGCCTCATTTAACTGGTTTGGACCAGTCAGAGTGTAAAGTCACAAATACACAAGGCTGGGGTGGGCAGAGCCATGAAACAATGTTGATTGTAGCCTGGTACAATGACCAATAAGAAGGTGACCCAGGTAGGTCAGGAGACGTTGAGCCAATGGGATGGAGATCCAATGGGTCAATTGATGAGGAACAGTATAAGACTCAGGAGCTTCAAATACACACAGGTGATAACTCTCCAGCAGCCAGAGACTAACCATTGCGGGTAAGGAGGACCCCATGGACACATGGTGTCACAAGAGGAGCACTGGGAGTGGACCCAAATGCAAGACACAAACACAACTTAAATTGAGTTTATTGCTTGTTACAAGGAGAGCAAAGCAGAAGCAGGAATAGCGTAACAGACAAGGACTCAGGCCCTGGACTATACTGGGACTAAGGGTCTGGGCTAGGACTCAGAATTACGGACCTCAGAGTCAGGACTTGATACCTGAAACCTCCAGAGCCAGGACTTGATACTTGAAACCTCCAGAGCCAGGGACTCTTCTTATTCATTGGACAGACTCAGACACAGGACATAAAACATTGAGCCAGGAATCCTCCTTAGCACAGAACGGAGTTGGGACTCTTCTTATTCATTGGACAGACTCAGACACAGGACATAAACACTGATCCGGAAATCCTCCTTAGACACAGGACGGAGTTGGGACTCTTTTTGATACAGGGTCAGGACCCTTCCAGGGTACAGGGCCGGGACCCCTTTTAGACACAGGACATGGATACAGAGACCACACAATGATGGACAGTACTATAACTGGGCACAAGTACGCTCCAAGCAGCGGCGAGCTCTTGACTCACCCCGGCAGGTTAACTTCGACTGACCCGTTCTGACAAGGGAAGGCAGCTTGCTGGCACTTGCTTCGGGAGGGGACTAGGCTTGATCCAGCCATATGACATTGGCTCGCAGTACCTTCAGTGACTTCGTTAACGCTCTCGCGAAGAACGGCTGAAAGCCGGAGACTTATAAACTGCCGATTCAGCCAAGAGTAAATTGCTTCCAATCACCAAGACCAAGGGACACGAGAAAACAGGGAACCAAAGGGAAACAGGGAGTCAGTGGTCCGGATCGTAACACAAACAAAGTAAATTTAAAGGGAACCCGATCCGGACCATGACACAGGGAGATCGGGACCACAAGGAATGCCTGGCCAGCGTAGATTCCTTTCGCGTGTAATACCCTTTCTCTTCATTGAATGTTCATGGAGTGTCAGGGGTTCCAGTAGGGAGCACACAGGTAGATAAGCTGTGAACTCATGTGCTTTTTAGTTGAAATAATAAAAGTTTCTTGTTGGTAAATACAGGTTCTCTGTGCCTCACTGATCATTATTACAAGGGGTGATTCTTGTAAAAATATCATTTGCAAACTCGGCCACAAAGCCATCAATTTACATACAGTGTTACAAGAAGTAGCCCTAGTACCAACCCCTGCGGAACACCACTACCCACCGGCAGCCAATCTGAAAAGGATCCCTGTATTCCCATTTGTTGCCTCCTGTCAATCAGCCAATGGTCTATCCATGCTAGTGTCTTTCCTGTAATACACTGGGCTCTTATCTTGATTAGCAGCCACATGTGCAGCACCTTGTCAAAGGCCTTCTGAAAATCTAAGTACACAACATCACCAATTTTCCTTTGTCTAACCTGCTTGCTATTTCTTCAAAGAATTACAACAGATATGTCAGGCAAGATTTTCTCTATGCTGACTTTGGCCTATTTCGTCATATTCCTCTAAGTACCCCAAAACCACATCCTTAACAATCAACTTCAACATCTTCCTAACCACTGAGGCAAGGCTAACTGGCCTATAATTCCCTCTCTTCTGCCTCCCTTCATTTTTAAAGAGTGGAATCACTTTTGCAATTTTCCAGTTCTCTGAAACCATGCCAGACTCTAGTGATTCTTGAAAGATCATTACTAATGCCTCCACAATCTCTTTAGCTATCTCTTTTGGAACACTAGCGTGTATTCCATCTGGTCCAGGTGACTTATCTACCTTCAGTTTCCTGGGCACCATCTCCATCATAATTGCAACTGCACTCACTTCTGCCTCTTGACACTTTTGAACTTCCGACGTACTGCTAGTGTCTTGCACAGCGAAGTTTGATGCAGTATATTTATAGTTCATCCGCCATTTCCTTGTCCCCCATTACTATCTCTTAAGTGTCAATTTCCATCAGTCCAATATTTCCTCTCATCTTTCTTTTACTCTATATATCCAAAAAAATCATTTTTTATATTTTTGGTGAGCTTACCTTCATATCTCACCTTTCCCCCCCTTATGATTTTTTTGTTGGTTTTTAAAAAATTCCCAATCCTCTAGCTTCCCACTAATTTTTGCTCTACTATATGTCCTCTCTTTGGCTTTTATGTTGACTTTGACTTCCCTTATCAGGCACGATTGCATCATCCTGTCTTTAGAATACTTCCTCTTCCTTGAGATGCTTCAATCCTCCACCTTCTGAATTGCTCCCAGAAACTCCAGCCATCGCTGCTTTGCTCTCACCCCTGTTAGTGTCCCCTTTCAATCAACTTCGGCTGCTCTGCTCTCATGACTCTGTAATTCCCTTTACTCCACTGTAAAACCACTACATCTGACTTTAGCTTCGCCCTCTCAAACTGCAGGATGAATTCAATTATATTATGATCACTGTTACCTAAGGGTTCCATTACATAAGGTTCCCTAATCGTATCCGGTTCATTACACAACACCCAGTCCAGAATTGCTCATCCCCTAGAGGGCTCAACCACAAGCTGCTCCTAAAAACCATCTCAGAGGCAGTCCACAAATTCTCTCTCTTGGGATTCAGCATCAACTTGATTTTCCCAATCTACAGTATCTGTATATTGAAATCCCCAATGACAAACGTTACATTGTCTTTCTGACATGCAGTTTTCCACCTCCCACTGTAATTTGCAGATTACATCCTGGCTACTGCTTGGAGGCCTGTAAATAACTCCCATCAGGGTTTCTTAATTCTTGCAGCATCTCAACTCAGATTCTATATCCTCCAATCCCATGTCACTTCTTTCTAAATATTTGATTTCATTATTTACCAGCAGAGTCAGTGCTCCTTCTAAACTTACTTGCCTGTCCTTTCAATGGTTTGTGTATCCTTGGATATTAAACTCCCAACTACAATTGTCTTTTAGCAATGACTCCGTGATACCCACAAAGCCATTCCTACCAATCCCCATCTGTGCTACAAGATCATCTACTTTATTTCCTACACTGCATGTATTCAAATATAACACTTTCAGTCCCATATTTGTCACCGTTTACAATTGTGTCTCCCATCACCCTGCAACCCATCCCACTGACTGCAATTTTGCCCCATCATCTGCCTGTCCTTCCTGTCAGTCTCGCTGATTGTAAACTAACATCCCTTTTCTCAGCTGTATCACTCTGGTTCTCATCTCCCTGCCAAATTAGTTTAAACCCTCCCCAACAGCTCTGGCAATCCTGACCACAAAGGTATTCATTACCTCAAGTTCAGTGTAGCCCGTCCCTTTTGTGCAGATCATACCTTCCCCAGAAGGGATCCAAATGATCCCTAAATCTGAAATCCTGCCCCTTGCACCAATTCCTCAGCCATGCATTCATCTGCCAAGTTATCCTATTCCTGCCCTCACTGGCACATGGCACAGGAAGCAATCCAGGGTTTGTTACCCTGAAGGTCCTGTTTCTAAGCTTCCTCTCTTGCTCTCTAAATTCTCTTTTTAGGACCTCCTCTCTTTTCCTTCCTATGTCATCAGCACTAATATGTGCCAAAATGTCTGGCTGTTTCCCCTCCTCCTTCAGAGTGTCATGGACCTATAAGTCCATAAGACATTGTGCAGAATTAGGCCATCTGGCCCATCGAGCCTGCTCCACCATTCAAAAATGGCTGATCCCTTTTTTTTCTCCTCCTCAGCCCTATTTCCTGGCCTTCTCCTCATAACTTTTGATGCCATGTCCAATCAAGACCAATCAACCTCTGCCTTAAATACACACAAAGACCTGGCCTCGACAGCTGCGCATGGCAACAAATTCCACAAATTTACCACCCTCTGGCTAAAGAAATTTCTCAGCATCTCTGTTTTGAATGGACACCCCCTTACCCTGAGGCTCTCCCACCATGGGAAACATCCTTTCCACATCTAGTCAGTCTTGGCCTTTCAACATTCAAAAGGTTTCAATGAGATCCCCCCTCATCCTTCTAAATTCTAGTGAGTACAGACACAGAGCCATCAAACGTTCCTTGTATGATAACCCTTTCAATCCCAGAATCATCCTTGTGAACCTCTTCAAAGCTGAGGAGCCCAAAACTGTTCACAATACTCTAGGTGAGGCCTCACCAGTGCCTTATAAAGCCTCAGCACCACATCCGTGCTCTTGCATTCTAGACCTCTTGAAATGAATGCTAACATTGCATTTGCCTTCCTCACCACAGACTCCACCTGCAAGTTAACCTTTAGGGTGTTCTGCACAAGGACACTTGCATCCCACTGAAATGCAAGTCCTTTTGCATCTCAGATTTTTGGATTTTCTCCCCGTTTAGAAAATAGTCCACACATTTATTTCTACTACCAAAGTAACTGATTATGCATTTTCCAACATTGTGTTTCATTTGCCACTTTCTTGCCCATTCTCCTAATCTGTCTATGTCCTTCTGTATCCTGTTCCTTGAACATCTACCAATCTTCGTATCATCTGCAAACTTTGCAAAAAAGTCATCTATTTCATCATCTAAATCATTTATATAAAGCATAAAAAGAAGTGATCTCAAAACTGACCCCTGCAGAACACCAATAATCACTGGCAGCCAACCAGAAAAGGATCCTTTTATTCCCACTTACTGCCTCCTACCAATTGGCCAATACTCTAACCATGCCGGTAACTTTCCTGTAATACCATGGGCTCTTAATTTGGTAAGCAGCCTCATGTGTAGCACCTTGTGAAAGGCCTTCTGAAAGGCCAAATATACAACATCCACTGCATCCCCTTTATCTATCCTACTTGTAATCTCCTCAAAGGTTTCCAGCAGGTTCGTCAGGCAAGATTTTCCCCTAAGGAAACCATACTGACTTTGTCCTATCTTGTCCCGTGTCACCAATACTCCATAACTTCATCCTTAACAATTGACTCTAACATCTTTCCAACCACTGAGGTCAGGCTAACTGGTCTATAATTTCCCTTCTGCTGCCTTCCTCCTTTCTTAAAGAGTGGAGTGACATTTGAAATTTTCCAGTCCTCTAGCACCATGTCAGAGTCCAATGACTTTTGAAAGATAATTTCTAATACCACCACAATCTCTAATACTACCTCTTTCAGAACCCTAGGGTGCAGTTCATCTGGTCCAGCTGACTTATGTACTTTTAGGTCTTTCAGCTTCTTAAGCATCTTCTCCCTTGTAATAGACAACCCGTACCCTGACACATGTGAGGCAACATACCACCTGGGTCTCTTAATCTCGTCAACTGACTGTCCTATCTACTCCTCTGACTATGGAATCTCCTATCACCACTGCATCCCTCCTCTTCCCCCTTCCCTTTTGAGCCACAGCACCAGAGACCTGATCACTGCAGATTAGGTTGTCTCCCCTCAACAGCATCCAATATGGTGTAAGCCAGCCAAAGGTGAAGTAGCATCTGCGCTGGACTTCAAGGCAAGTGATCACAGGTTCAAATCCAGCCAGCTCCTTGCACACTTTCCATGTGTGCTGCCTGGAGCATCGAACTGACAACTTGGCCTCATAAAAATCAGACAAATACTAGAGAAGCAGTGAGTTTGCCACCCAATGCACCACAAGGTGTGGAGAGGAACAACAATAATTGTCATTGAGGAACGACCACAGTGTTATTCTGTACCAGCCACGTATTTCCCTTCCCTGTCCTGGCTCCTGCAATCTAGGGGTGACAACAGACTCAAAGACAACTTCTGCCCTGCTTTTACAACATGATTAAATGGTTCCTTTGTACAATAAAATGGACTCATTATGATTTTGCACCATTTTATTTGCCTACATGGCAGTTTCTCTAAAGCTATTACACTTTATTCTGCATTGATTCTACCTCAATGCACTCTGTAATTATTTGATCTGTATGAATAGTATACGAGTTTTTCACTACATGTCAATATATCTGACAAAAATAACCCAATTCCAATTCCATTTCCACTGACTACAGTTCAAAAACACATAGTTGGCTGTACGTATATTATTTTGGGATGTTCTGATATCATGAAAAAATGCTACAAAATTGCATTTCTTTCTACCTGAGACTTGGGTTGATGAAAGCATTGTTTGTAAAATCTGTGCAACACGGACTAAATTGTCTACTACCTATCAGGCTCTTCACAAAGTTTAATGATAAACCCAATAAGAAGGCAAAGAAATCACCCTTAATGAGAACTTGACTAGAGTATGCTACAAGTAAGTCTCAGATCAAGCATCTTGAGGGCATTCAATTAGACTATCAAAAAATTCTCCAGGGGGAGAGTGAACAGCCAGAGGTAATTTACATAGTGGTACAAATGCTGTAGGCAGAAAGAGGTATGAAGTCCCTCAGTAAGTATTGTTATGTATCCACTGTTTCGTTTTCCTGGGAGTCCATAGGCTCATTTACTGTGGGCGTCACGTGTCCCAAGTTTCGTTTTACTGGGGGTCCACAGTTTCGTTTCTGCGAGCGTTACCTTATGACGTAGGCCGACAGTATAAAAGAAATGTGGGCATAGTGCTAGGAAGGAATTGAAGGAAAGAGAGAGAGTGAAGATTGCAGACTTCAAGCTATCGCGAATAGCTCACGATCAAAAAGGGTAAAGTCTAATGCTTACTCATACCCAAAGGATTGGGTTAATCAGCGGCACGCTGTGCATTGTGGAGACGTGTCTGTTCATCGTATGATCCATGGATGTGGATTTCGTGAGTCACTTTGTGAAATTGCTCTTCGTGGTCTTCAGAACAGTATTCCTCGGCTGGGATCATCGCTAACTGTTTCTTCATTTGCAAGCCATGGAATCTTTGGAATTCATCATGATCGCCTCGTCGCTGCATTGTGAATCCACACGTCTCTCCTCTCACCTATTTCGTGAATTACTGGGACTCTGAACTGGCACTTTAAGACTGTGCTTGAGTAAGATTTGTTAAGAGCGAGTTCTAAGTTTGACTGTAAGGGAGCTATAGACGCATAACACTGTTAACTTCTGTTTAAGAAAGTAGTTTATTTAATTTTCTTTATTTTTGAGTAGATGTAAATAAATATAGTGGTTTTAATATTAAAACCCGACTCAATTTGTCATCTCTTGCTGCTGGTACGTTACAAAATCATAACAGTATAGGGAGTTAAATGCAGGACCTTGAGTATAGTAATCTCTGGATTACTGCCAATGCCACATGCTAGTGAGTGCTGGAACAGAAGGATAGGCCAGCTGAATGTGTTGCTGAAGAGCTGGTGCAAGGGGCAGGGATTTAGGTTTTTGGATCATTGCGATCACTTCTGGGGTAGTGATGACCCGCACAAGAAGGACCAATGAGAAAATGGCAAATTGCAAATGAACCACAGGGGAATCAAAGTCTTATCAGGGAAATTTGCTTTTGCAAACAAAGTGTGTTAAACTAGATTGATGTGGGACTTGAGAGAGTGAAGTCATTATGAAGACAGGGGTATGTGTAGCAACCTAAGTGTGTAAGCCTTGCAGTCAGGATAGCCGGTTACATGAAAAATGCAGATGGGATATCTGCTTTAAATTGTACTTATTTCAATGCATGTAGCTTAACAGGTAAAGCGGATGAACTGAGGGCATGGATTTCCTCTTGGGACTGGGATACCGTGGCCACAACAGAAACACGGCTGTAAGAAGGACAGATCTGGCCACTCAATGTTTTGGGATATCAGTGCTTTAGGTGTGACAGGGGAACAGGTAGGAGTGGAGAATGGGAAGATATAACAGTGGTGCTTACAGAGAATATTCTTGAGTGATTGTTTAGCTAGGTCATTTGGGTAGAGCTTCAAAATAAGAGGTAATGGTCACCTTAGTAGGACTATATTAAAAGTCAGTGGGAATACTGAGGAGCAAATGCGTCAAGAAATTGTGAGACTAATAGGACAGAGATTTCATATTTCCCGGTATCGACTGGGCCTCCTAGAAGGCAAAGGGCCTGGATGGAGCAGAATCTGTGTGGCATTTTCAAGATGATTTCCACACAAAATATTTAGAGGAACCTACTCAGGGTGGAGCAATACTCAGCCTCTCTGTTCAGGAATGAGGCAGGCCAACTAACTGAAGTAGCTCTTGGCAGTTGGGGAACACATTGGGTCCAATGACTACACCTCTATTAGTTTTAAATAGTTATGGAACTAGGTAGAATAGATCAACGTTAAAGTCATGAAATGGAGCAGGGCCAGCTTTGGGGATATTAGGCAGGATTTGGTTGAGGCCAACTGGACGACTTTGTTTGAAGTTAAAGGAACAGTTGACAACTGGGAGGCTTATAAAAGGGTCATATCCAAAGCCAGAGGCAGCAGGTTCCTGTAAAAGGTGAAGGGTAAACCCTGGCTGACAAGAGATATTGAGGCTCTGGTCAGAAAAAGGATAAAGTATACATCACTTTTAGACAGCTAGGTACAAATGAATTCTTTGATGAATATAAAATGTTTAAGTGCAGACTGAAGAGGAAAAGCAGGAGGGCAAAAAGAGGGTATGTGATGAATTTGGAAGGCAGGGTTAAAAATAATCCCAAGAGGTTCTTCAGTTATTTTATCAGCAAAACAGTGACTATGGAGACACTACGCCCAAGACTATCGGACCCGCCTTTGCATTGAGTCACAGGAAATGGCTGAGATTTTTAATATCTATTTCTCCTTAGTGTTTACTAACAAGAATATCATGGATGCCAAAGAAATGAGGGCAAAAAGCAATGAAGCTTTGTATGATATGCATATAATACGCCAAAGTCCTGACTGAACAGCAGTAGACGCTCCATTTCCCTGGAATGTGATTAGCTGCCACTATCCCTTTAAGACTCAGACTGCCAGTTTTTGCCTGCCACTTTTCTTCATGGAAAGTCTGTACTTAAAAACGTCATACTGAGCACTCAGTGCCCTATCATGGGAGTTCCATTTCTAGTATCACTGTTTACGATTTTGCCTTTGGATTTTGCTTGTGTCATCTTGCTTATTTTAAGTCCGAGTCAATTCTCAACCTTAATTTGCACTTAGGTTCACTACCATCCATAACCCTCTTGTTACAGCATGATTGAGCCATGAATTGAGTATGAATGTCTGTGAACTGCATTGGTCTACCAGGGAGTAATTGTAGGCAAATATGTCAAAATGCATCAGGAGATCCTCACCACTCTTCAGAAGCTCTCTGACTCTGGTCAGCAGGATTCAAGTTCGGCTGGAGTAGCTGCCAGTTCAAGCTGGAAACTCTGTCAATACTTGTTCACCTACTGGCTCCCGAATGGTAAGGCAGTAACCCCAAAGTGTGCCGAGGATTCCTGGTACAATGATCCTTAGCCTTCGAGTTACGGTCCAAGTTGCCGTCGGAACACAGTAAGGTAGCCTATATCATCTTAGTGGAAGAGCCCTTGCCTGGGCTACTGCACTCTAGGAGAAGGATTCACCCATCTGTGCCAATGCAAACCACTTTTCAGAGGCTTTGAGGAGGTGTTCTATCATTCCACTGGAAGACATGGGTCCAAGATAAAGCTCCTCAACTTGTTCCAGCGGAATCCATCTGTAGCCAATTATTACACAGAATTTCGTACCTTGGCTGTGGAGAGCAGATAGAATACGAAAGCTTGATTTCATAAGGGATTAGGTGATGAGCTAGAAGATGCCCTCGCAACCCAAGACCCAGTGGAGGGTCTAGAGGGTCTTATGGACCTGGTAATTCGACTTGATAACTGATTAACAGAAAGGAGAAGGGATAGATGAAAGGAATTATTCCAAAGGGACTCTCTCTCTGACTATCCTCCATCCTCTCCAATTCTCCGAGCTAGGACCCCTGCTCAACTGCTGCCAATCCCAGCCTCCGAGGAACCTATGCAAATAGACTGAACCAGGTTCTCTCGAGCCAAAAGAGAAAGGAGAAGCGAGAGGTGCTGCATTTACCATGGAGAAGCTGGTCACTATACCACCTCCTGTCCCAAGCTGCCGGGAAACTCACGGGACCATGGAGATAGGGAGGTCTGTGACTGTTGCGGGCCTCACTTCCAGTTCAGCTCCCTCTGGAGTGGTACTCCCTGTGTTGCTTTCATGGGGAGACCAAAAACGTTCCCTGTTGCCTTTATTGACTCCGGTGCAGCAAGGAATTTTTTGGACCTTATACCAGCCAGATTGAAAATCTCCTTTTTGTGGCTCAACCAGCAGCTCGTTGCCATTGTCCTTGGTGGAACATCTTTGTTGCTGGGGCAGATCAACCACTAAGTATCCCTGCCCAAGCTCAAGAATGGCCAGCATGTGGAATCAATCCAGCTCCATATCTTATTTCTCCCCAGACATCTCTGGCTGTCATCCAACAACCCGAGAGCCATTTGGACTACTGGCATCGTTCTGGGCCGGTCAAACCAGTCCAAAAGAAAATGCCTCCAAAAGGGACCTAAGACAACTTCCAATTCACTTCCCAGCATACCTCCTGAGTTAACATCGGAGACTACCTCCAGGACTACATGCCTCCCGAATTACCTGTTCAACCTCCCACATCTGAACCAGGGCATATGATTTGTCCTAGAATACTTCCAGAATATTCAGACCTGCTGGAGGTCTTCAGCACGAAAAGGGCCACCACCCTAGTGCCTCACATCACAGGGACTACAACTGTGTCAATGATCTGATGTTGAGTACTTGTCCTTTTTGGGATGGCTGTACTCTCTTATCGGCACCAGAGAGAAAAGCCATGGAGGACTACATCCAAGAAGCACTGCAGTCTGGGTTTTTTCAACCATCCACATTTCCGACTGGAGCTGGGTGTTTCTTCGTCACAAGAAAAATGGTGGACTAAGGCCCAGCATAGACTACAGATGGCTAAATAAAATCACAGTTAAAAACCTGTACCCTCTCCCTCTCATGAACATGGCCTTTGAGATTCTCCAGGGAGCTACAATATTTACCAAACTGAATATCCGTATGCCTACAACCTAATTCGCATTCGTGAGGGAGGTAAATGAATAACAGCACTCAACACACCTACAGACCACTACCAATACCGGGCCATGCCTTTCGGGTTGGTAAGCGCTCATGGTATTTCAAACCTTCATCAATGGCGTGCTCCGAGAGATGCCACACCACTTAGTCTTTGTCCACGTAGACAAAATAACTCATTTTCTCCCAACAACATACATCAAAGTTGCTGGTGAACGCAGCAGGCCAGGCAGCATCTATAGGAAGAGGCGCAGTTGACGTTTCAGGCCGAGACCCTTCGTCGACTGCGCCTCTTCCTATAGATGCTGCCTGGCCTGCTGCGTTCACCAGCAACTTTGATGTATGTTGCTTGAATTTCCAGCATCTGCAGAATTCCTGTTGTTTTCATTTTCTCCCAGTCCATTCATAGAACACGCCCAGCACATCCGGCAGGTCCTACTATAGCTTCTCAAGAATCAACTATTCATTAAGCTCAAGTAGAGTGAATTCCATGTACCCTCAGTTCCTTCTTTGTGTTTGTTATATCTTATGGAATTCTACAAATGGACCCCGATAAGAACTCTGCTATGCAAAATTAGCTGCAACCCACCTCCATGAAACAACTTCAGTGGTTTCTAGGTTTTGCCAACTTTTACAGGCAGTTCACCCAAAATTTTAGTTCATTGGCGGTGCCGCTCACTAACCACACCAAGAAATCTACTGGGCCCTTCCGCTGGACCGCAGAGGCCGAGGCAGCTTTTGTGGAGTCGAAAGAAATATTCACATCTACACCTATCCTAGATTCACAAAACCCATACTTGCCTTTTGTGGTGGAGGTTGCTGCGTTGGACATGGGAGTAGGAGCCATCTTGTCCTAACAACCTGTCTCAGGCTACAAACTGCATCCCTGTGCCTTCTACTCAAGATGTCTTTCTCTCATGGAGGCAAACTATGACATTGAGAATCGGGAATTGTTGGTCTTTAAACTAGCACTGGAGGAGTGGAGGTACTGGTTGGAGGGGTCCAAACATCTGTTTGTGGTATGGACTACCATAAAAGCCTAGCCTACATACAGAATGCAAAGAAGCTGAATTCCAGGCAGACATGTTTGTCCCTGTTCTTTAATAAGTTCAATTTCCTTATTACTTACTACCAGGATCAAGATCAAAATCAAAAACCAGATATCCTCTCTCAACAGTTCGAAGCACCTAACGGGGAAGAACCTTCAACTACAATTTCCAGTTCTAGAATGGTGGCCACCCATCTGCTGGAACATAGACTTGATAGTTCACCAAGCCCAAGAGCAAAATGGGACAGACCCAAGTACTGGTTCTCCTGAATGTATCTTTGTTCCTGAATCTGTTTGTTCAGTGGTGCTCAGCTGGGAACATGCTTCAAAACTGGCTGGCATCCAGGGCTGGCTCGCACCCTAGAATTCATCAAGAGACATTACTGGTGGCCAGGCATGACTAAAGATGCCTGGGAATATGTATTAGCTTGTGGTGTCTGTGCACAAAATAAAGACTCCTGAGCACACCTCAAGGTCTGCTCCTGCCTCTCCCCATTCCTACTTGCCCTTGGTCCCACTTTTCTGTGAAATTGGTCACTGGGCTTCTGGCATCTCGGGGTAATACAGTAATCGTGGTGGTCGTGGACTGATTCTCCAAGGCCTGCCACTTTGTACTCCTTCCCAAACTACCATTGGCTTCAGAGGCCACAAGGTCATGTTACAGCCCTTATTCAAGATTCAGTTTCCCCAAGGACATAGTCTCTGATTTTGGCCCTCAGTTTGTGTAGTCTTTTGTGAGCTCATTGAGGCCTCTGCCATTTTGTCATCTGGGTTCCGTCCGCAGTCCAATGGGCAAACGTAGAGGATCTACCAGGACTTGGAGAGACCACTCAGATGTCTAGCCTTGGGGAATCCTGGAGTGACAACCTAATCTGGGCAGAACTTGTGCACAACACACTTCAGAGTCTAACTATCGGGATGTCCCCTTTCAAATACAAATTTGGGTCCTGTTCTTCACTGTTCCTGGAACAAGAAGCAGAGGTCAAGGTTTCATCAGCGGACCAACTGGTCCAGAAATGTGTTAAGGTGAGATTTGTTGGCCAATTCTCAGCAATGACAAGACCAGGCCAACCACCAGATAGGGTGGGGACCAGCACTTCTTCCTGGTCAATGGGTCTGGTTCTCAACTAGAGAAGTCCCCATATGGGTTGAATCTAGAAAATTGGCCCCTTGTTACGTCAATCCATTTAAAATCCTGCGGCACAACAACCCAGTTACCAATCATCTCCAACTGCTGAGCACCATATGGATTCACCCTACATTCCATGTATGCTTAATGTGAAAAAGACTAAGGAGCTGGTGGTAGACTGAGGAGAGCTAAGGTATCGGTGACCCCTGTTTCCATCCAGGGCATCAGTGTGGACATGGTAGAGGATTACAAATACCTGGGGATACGAATTGATAATAAACTGGTCTGGTCAAAGAACACTGAGGCTGTCTACAAGAAGGGTCAGAGCCGTCTCTATTTCCTCAGGAGACTGAGGTCCTTTAACAGCTGCCAGACGATGCTGAGGATGTTTTACGAGTCTGTGGTGGCCAGTGCGATTATGTTTGCTGTTGTGTGCTGGGGCAGCAGGCTGAGGGTAGCAGACACCAACAGAATCAACAAACTCATCCGTAAGGCCAGTGATGTTGTGGGGATGGAACTGGACTCTCTGACGGTGGTGTCTGAAAGGAGGATGCTGTCTAAGTTGCATGCCATCTTGGTCAATGTCTCCCATCCACTACATAATGTACTGGGTGGGCACAGGAGTACATTCAGCCAGAGACTCATTCCTCCGAGATGCAGCACAGAGCGTCGTAGGAAGTCATTCCTGCCTGTGGCCATCAAACTTTACAACTCCTCCCTTGGAGGGTCAGACATCCTGAGCCAATAGGCTAGTCCTGGACTTATTTCATAATTTACTGGCATAATCTACATACTACTATTTAACTATTTATGGTTCTATTACTATTTATTATTTATGGTGCAATTGTAATGAAAACCAATTTCCCCCGGGATCAATAAAGTATGACTATGACTATGACTATGCCACCTCAAGCCCTTGAGTGCCAGCTCCTTGGCTCTTGTTTCCAAACCTCCTCTGCCTCCCAGAGTTGTTGAGGGACAATCTGCCTGCACAGTTTGGAGACTTTTGGACTCCAGTGTTGTTCAAGGTAAAAAAAAAACAGTATCTCATAGATTGGGAAGAATATGGTCCACAAGAAATGCTGGATTCCATTACAGGACATCCTGGACCCTACCTTGATAGGATTTTCACCAGCACCATCCTGATTGCCCTGGACATCTGGAGCTGTGGTGAGTGGGGAGAAATGGTTGCTGTCATGATTCTGACTGAATAGTAGCAGGCATCCCAGTTTCAGTGCTCCAGTTCCCTGGACTGTGAATAGCTGCTGCTGTCCCTTTAAGACTCAGACTGCCAATTATTGCTTGCTATGTTACTCATGGAAAGTTTTTACTTAAAAGCCTCGTTCTGCGCACTTAGTACTCAAATGCAGGAATTCCATTTCTAGTACTGTTGTCTGTGATTTTGCCTTCAGAATTCATTTGTGTCATTTTCTTTATTTTGGATCTGAGTTAATTCTAGCTCATATTCTGCACTCAGGTTCACACAATAATGAGGAAGGAGGTATTTGCAGCCATGAAGGGTTCTAAGGTGGGAAACTCTCCAGGGCATGACAAATTGCATCTTTGCACCTTATGGGATTCCATGTAAGAAATTATGGAAGTCCTTGTAAAGATATTTGCTTCATTGTTAACCACGGATGAAGTTCCAGATGTGGAGGATGGCTAATGTTGTTCTATTATTCAAGAACAGGTCAGGGATTTTTAGAGGTAACTAAGGGGTTAGATGAAGGTAGGGCAGTGGATGCTTTCTATATGGACTTTAGTAAGGCCTTTGACAAGTTTGTGCATGGCAGACTGATCTGGAAGGTTAGGCCACATGAGATTCAAGGGAGCTGGTGAGATGGATTCAGAATTAACTGCAAGTTTGCAGATGACAAAAAGGTTGACGGTGTTGTAGATAGTGTAGGGGATTGTCGAAGATTGCAGAGAGACATTGATAGGATGCAGAAGTGGGCTGAGAGGTGGCAGATGGAGTTCAACCCGGAGAAGTGTGAGGTGGTACACTTTGAAAGAACAAACTCCAAGGCAGAGTACGAAGTAAATGGCAGGATACCTGGTAGTGTGGAGGAGTATAGGGATCTGGGGGTACATGTCCACAGATCCCTGAAAGTTGCCTCACAGGTAGATAGGGTAGTTAAGAAATCTTATGGGGTGTTAGCTTTCATAAGTCGAGGGATAGAGTTTAAGAGTCACGATGTAATGGTGCAGCTCTATAAAACTCTGGTTAGGCCGCACTTGGAGTACTGTGTCCAGTTCTGGTCGCCTCACTATAGGAAGGATGTGGAAACATTGGAAAGGGTACAGAGGAGACAGTGGTGGAGGCAGATACACTAGTGAAGTTTAAGAGACTACTAGACGGGTATATAGAGAAATTTAAGGTGGGGGGTTAAACGGGAGGCAGGGTTTGAGGGTCAGCACAACATTGTGGGCTGAAGGGCCTGTAATGTTCTGTACTATAAAAAAAAATAAATAAATTACATTAAACATCAATGATAAGAAGCAGAGAGTGGTGATTGAAGGTTGATTCTCTGATAGGAGGCCTATGACTAGTAGGATGCCCTGGAAGTCAGTGTTGGAGCCTCTGTTATTCATAATTTGTGTCAAGTATTGTACGTGGCATGATTAGCAAGTTTGCTCATGATACCAAATTCGGGACACCTGTTGATTGTTAAGCAGCTTGCAAAGAGATCTTGTGCAGTTAGATGGATGGGCTGAGGAATAGCAAATGGATAATTCTAAGGTGATGCATTTTGAATAGTCAGACTAGAGTAATACTTATATAGTGAATGGCTGGGCACTGCTGTGTGTTGCAGAACAGAGATCTGGGACACTAGGACACAGTTTGTTGAATGCAGTCATGTAACAAGACAGAATGGTGAAGAAACCGTTCAACATGCTGGCCTTCATCAGTCAGAGCACTGAATTTAGGAGTAAGGACATTATTTTGCAGTTATATAAATCATTGGTGAGACCGCACTCAGAGAATTGTATACAGTTTCGGTCACCCTGTTATAGGAAAGACATTGTCAATGAAAAGAGGATGCGGAAGAGATTTGAGGATACAGGAGTTATAGGGACAGGTTGGCCACTCTTGATGTTTATTCTCTGGAGCAAAGGTGAATGAGAGGTGGCCTCATAGAAGTTTATAAAATCATGAAGGGTTGGGATAAGGTGATCAGTCATAGTCTTTTCTCCAGGAATGGGGAATCAAAAAATAGAGGGCACTGATACAAGTTGAGAGGGGAGAGATTTAAGAGACTTGAGAAGTAACTTCTTTACACAGAGAGTAGCGAGTTTCCATAGAATGAGCTGCCAGAGGAGGCGGCCAAGGCAGGTACAATTACGACATTTAAGAGCCATTTGGATAGGTACATGGAAGGGAAGGGCTTGAAGGGTTATGGGCCAAACATGGGCAATTAGGATTAGTGAGGGTGTGGGGGGAGGTTGCTGTGGTCAGCATGGACTAGTTGGACCGAAGGGCTTGTTTCTGTGCTGTATTAGTCTGTAACTCTATGGCTTGACCTCAATGTCAAATGTAATACTTTGTTCTAGAATCATAGAAACTGTACAACATAGGAAGCCATTCAACCCATTGTGCATGTTCTGTTATGACCAGTTTCCGATTATGTCAGTTCTGGACCTCTTTGAAATGTTCGTGCAGTCTTTCTTCCAAAATATTCCATCATAAGAGCTCACACTGCGCTTCATAATGCATGAATGTTCCACTTGCCACTGATGATCACAAAGCAGTATTGTATAAGGTAATTTTGAATGTTGCTATGCAGTACTTCATAACTAGGACAAAGACACAATCCTGCCAATAATCTCTTTTGTTAATACAGAAATTGTGGCTTCATGTAATTCAGTGTCCAGAGTGCCCGAAGAATATTTATCTGAATAAGATCATGGATTAATTTAACTTTGTGTGAATTCTATATTTAATCAGCTTAATCTATTAATGCTTATTCAGTCCCACACAATATAATTAGCAGCTGTTCGTACTGAAAGGTGTGCAGTACAGGACATTATCATATCTCCCAATTGGAATTTGTAACTGATCAATAATTTCCATTCATGCTGGATCTTTGACAAAGCTTCAAATAAGGTTTGGTTATGGGCTAACAGTTTAATTCTGAGCTGCTGAAAAGCTATTTGGCTTTTGGAGCTGAAAGCAGATTTGTGTTGTCAGATTAATTGGTCCAAGCAGCTTTTATTCTGAGTCATGCTGCGAGGATGCAGTTGCTCTTTAAGTTTTATCCCCATGGCTTCAGTGTGCATGTCCTCAAATGATTGTCTATAAACACCAGACACTGGCTGTCTCAAAGTAAGTCATAGCAGCAGGATTCAGTTTCCATCTAGAAGTCTCAGTAAGCATCAGACGGTTGGGAGCCCTGGCAGAGGTCTGAATGAAGTCTTGACGAGGTCTCAGTGGGTCTTCTGATAGGTATCTGAGAACACTTCATCAGCAACATATATAGTATTTGAAAAGTTTTATTACTTTGTCAGTGGATCCACAGAGACCTTCTCAAAAACTCTTCAAATCCATGCCAGGGCTCCTAAAAGTCTAAGTCTAACATGTATTGCCTCTCATGGATAGAAATCAGATCCCTCAGCTTGTGAGCTGCCTTTCCAAAAAATACAGACATCTTGATTCAATATTAACACCTCCATTTGCTCAGCCTCTGCCTTTTATATAGAACTCTCATTGGTAGTTTATAGGGTACATTTTACATGCAAATCTGTGCCACAGTTGGGTCTTTGGCACAAAGTCAGTGCCTATCCTCTGTAGCAGGATGCACAGCCCACAGTTACCAGTACTGAGATCTATCAATATTATTAGAGGGCTCCCTGTGAAACAATGACCATCTAAGGTGAGAGAATGAGCAATGGCATTACTGCCTGTCACATCTATTCCTGTTGCAGAAATGCCTTATTTGCTAAACTGATGTATGAACAGAATTAATGAACTGTGAGTGTGGATTTTAAAAGTTTACACCTTGTAAAAATAAGATTATGTTCCTTCACAAAAGCCTTTCCTACAGAAGAATTGGATTCCATTTTGCACCATCCTTACATCAGGTGTAATGGGAGTCATATGATGAGCAAACTTCCCTGTGAAGTGGTCCTTTGATGTGTCCGGCATCAACCACTATGCAGGGGCGTTCAGCTTTTAATTGCCCTTAAGAATCTGAGTATTAGGGATTCTTTTCAGCACAGGCACATCCTTCTTGGCACATCTTATAATTCTGCCTCATTACAGGACACTTTCTCATGTGCTGAATTACCTGCATTTGCTATGATACTCTCCTTGTGTCAGGGGAGGAGCTGGCAGGATTTCCTGCAGAGAAGGATAGCTAGGCATTTGCAGTTCCTTAAAGCAGTATTTTTATTTCCTGTTGACTTTTGTACACTTAGTACGAACCCTATTTTCCATTTCCCTGGAAGGAGGCGGGACAGCTCCATCTTCCAAGGAGATACTGCTTGCCATGGTGGACCATGGTGAAAATATTTTCTGTCGTATATGACTAGCATGGAAATTCAACCTGCAGACTATTATTACAAACCTTCATCAATTTGGCAATTCCTGACCACCCAGAGCTAATATAACCAACTGCAGAAGACAAGCTGAGGAGATTGTGAGTTTTTTATACTCCAATGACAGTTGTCCTCAAGATAGATATATAATTATGAGTCATTCAGCCTTTCATACACCTAATTGAAACTCTTGCATAGGGTACTTACTCCTTATCTGCATGCTTTGGTCATTCCATTCTCTTAGAAATTAATTCTATGGAGCAAATTTACAATGTCTCTTTGCTGATTTATTTGAAGTATAAAGCAAGCCTTCATCTCCATGCACAGCATGGCCTATTCTTTGGTCTAAAACAAAAGGACATCTGATATGAAATCAACCAACACACATCAAAGTTGCTGGTGAACGCAGCAGGCCAGGCAGCATCTCTAGGAAGAGGTACAGTCGACGTTTTGGGCTGAGACCCTTTGTCAGGACTAACTGAAGGAAGAGCTAGTAAGAGATTTGAAAGTGGGAGGGGGAGGGGGAGATCCAGAATGATAGGAGAAGACAGGAGGGGCAGAAGTTGATTGGCAAAAGTGATATGAGAGGATCATGGGTAAGGAGGCCCAGGGAGAAGGAAAAAGGGGAGGGGGGGAAAACCCAGAGGATGGGCGAGGGGTATAGTCAGAGGGACAGAAGGAGAAAAAGGAGAGAGAGGGAGAAAGAATGTGCGTATATATGGGGTATATATGGGATGGGGTATGGGGGAAGGTGGGGCATTAGCGGAAGTTAGAGAAGTCGATGTTCATGCCATCAGGTTGGAGGCTACCCAGACAGAATATAAGGTGTTGTTCCTCCAACCTGAGTGTGGCTTCATCTTTACAGCAGAGGAGGCCATGGATAGACATACCAGATTGGGAATGGGATGTGGAATTAAAATTTGTGGCCACTGGGAGATCCTGCTTTCTCTGGCGGACAGAGCGTAGGTGTTCAGCAAAACGATCTCCCAGTCTGCGTTGGGTCTTGCCAATATATAGAAGACCACATCGGGAGCACCGGACGCAGTATATCACCCCAGTCGACTCATAGGTGAAGTGTTGCCTCACCTGGAAGGACTGTCTGGGGCCCTGAATGGTGGTAAGTGAGGAAGTGTAAGGGCATATGTAGCACTAGTTCCGCTTACAAGGATAAGTGCCAGGAGGGAGATCAGTGGGGAGGGATGGGGGGGGGAAACGAATGGACAAGGGAGTCGCATAGGGAGCGATCCCTGCAGAAAGCAGAGAAGGGGGGGAGGGAAAGATGTGCTTAGTGGTGGGATCCCGTTGGAGGTGGCGGAAGTTACGGAGAATAGTATGTTGGACCCAGAGGCTGGTGGGGTGGTAGGTGAGGACCAGGGGAACCCTATTCCTAGTGTGGTGGCGGGAGGATGGAGTGAGAGCAGATGTGCGTGAAATGGGGGAGATGCGTTTGAGAGCAGAGTTGATGGTGGAGGAAGGGAAGCCCCTTTCTTTAAAAAAGGAGGACATCTCCCTCGTCCTGGAATGAAAAGCCTCATCCTGAGAGCAGATGCGAAATATAAATCATTCAGGTCCACAAACCTTCACAATCTAAGCATTCCTCCAATCTTGGCCTCATGCCATTCCTTTACATTTACTGACAACTAGTCCTTAACTGACTGGAGCCTAACATTTGGACTACTAAACACTCACATTTCAACTTCACTTGCCTACCCTCCCTTAAGTCACTCCTCAAAATGTACCTCTTTGATTGTGGTTTTTGTCACATACCAACATCTCTTTCAGTGGCTATGTGTGATCATACTTGATAATGTTCTTATAAATCATCTTAGGATGTTTCACTCAACGTAAATTACCATTTAAATACAATGGGTTGTTCAAGTATTTTCCTCAAAACTTTGTATTATGGCAAAATAATGGAAAATTGTCACAAGGTATTCATAAAGCAGCATCATGAACATTTCACGTACTATAGCCTATAAGTAAAACTCTGTCCTTTAAACATGGAACTCATTACCATCAGAATGAATGCACAGGCTCAATTTCTCCAGGGTCTATTAAGTTCTATAAATATAGCTGTGTATACTGTTAAACTGAGTACCAATATTTGTTTGAAATTTTGAAATTTTGTTAATGTAGTAAAAATTCTAAAAAGCCAAAGAAATCAGAACAAGATGTTCTGTGTCTCAACTTGGATGACTTAATCTCTAAGTCGGCAATTTAGTTTTCAAATTATTTCTATACATTTGGTTAGATGTCATGTGTAAGTAGTGACTCTCACGCAGCTGTAATATGGTTGGACAGCTTTTTAATCCAAGTGCTGGATCTTGTTGATGGAGAGGTGTTATGGATGTGGCTACCAGGACTACATTCTGTCAAAAGGGCTTTCTGACAGGGCGAGAGCAACCATTTCATTCCACAGCCTTTTTTTTGTGTGTAAATACAATTCTGTTTCAGACTTACCCTTAATCAACAAATCAGTCCATGATTTTCAGTAGTCAATAATTACTGTGCTTTCTCCTTCCAAAAATCCATTTTAGAAGCAAATGCTGTCATTTACTTTTTTCAGCAATGCTGTTTCACTTTATTCATGTACAACTTTTTAATCCAGTTTGGGTTTTGGGAATCATGTCAAAATCAGTGTTTTTTTAACCATCCCTAATTTCCATTAAAGTGGTGGTGAGCTGCTTTCTTTAATGTCTTCGAATCTGGTATTACAGTATTACCACTGCACTTAGTTCCATGAGCAGCACACACAAAATGCTGGAGGAACTCAGCAGGTCAGGCAGCATCTATAGAAATGAATAAACAGTCAATGTTTGGGGCCTTTTCATGATATCCCTTCAAATTAAAACTCTATTTTCCCTTCAAGTGAGCCAAGTAGCACAGATTAACGTAGAAAGCAATACCACTCTGGATCCTTTTTGCCCCTTCGCTTATACCAACCACCAACTTTTCTTTCAATCTCCTTCACCTTTTTCATCCCCTTTTGATGCCTTCCTCCACTCTCACCATAGACAGTAATTATGAAGAGAAACGCACCTATCAGTCATACATCATTATTTAAAAGAAGAGTGAAAATTAATGTGCATCATATTTTGTGGAGAACATTTAACAGTGCAACAAATCAAAAGGGCAAAAGCTAAAGCATTTAGAACGTTCTTGGAGTGGAAACTCATGAGGCTAGCTTACTGAGAAACTAAAGTTTCTATCAATTTGAAGTTCCAGGGAGGATTTCTGTTGAAAGGAGAGAATGGAGTTTGTTACAGATATTCCAAATACCAACTACTCTGTGTGAAAAATGCATTCTTTAGACTCACTGTAAACTTCTTTAACCTCACATCAGGATCAGCATCAGGTTTATTATCACTGGCATGTGTCGTGAAATTTGTTAACTTAGCAGCAGCAGTTCAATGCAATACATAAAATAGGAACAGTATACATTTATTGAATAGATTAAAAATTGTGCAAAAACAGAAATAATATATACAGGTATTAAAAAACTGAGATAGTGTTCACAGGTTCAATGTCCATTTAGGAATTGGATGGCAGAGGAGAAGAAGCTATTCCTGAATCACTGAGTGTGTACCTTCAGGCTTCTGTATCTCCTACCTGATGGTAACAGTGAGAAAAGTGCATGCCCTGGGTGCTGGAGATCCTTAATAATGGACACTGCCTTTCTGAGACACCGCTCCCTAAAGATATCCTGGGTACTTTGTAGGCTAGTACCCAAGTTGGAGCTGACTAGATTTACAACCTTCTGCAGCTTCTTTTGGTCCTGTGCAGTAGCCCCTCTATACCAGACAGTGATGCAGCCTGTCAGAATGCTCTCCACAGTACATCTATAGAAGTTTTTGAGTATATTTGTTGACATACCAAATCTCTTTAAATTCCTAATGAAGTATAGCCGCTGTCTTGCCTTCTTTATAACTGCATCAATATGTTGGGACCAGGTTAGGTCCTCAGAGATCTTGACACCCAGGAACTTGAAACTGCTCACTCTCTCCACTTCTGATCCCTTTAAAAGCATTGGTATGTGTTCCTTTGTCTTGCCCTTCCAGAAGTCCACAATCAGCTCTTTTGTCTTACTGATTAAATCTACATATTAAATCTAGACCTTCTAGTTTTAGAATTCCCTTCTACGGGAAACAGACACTGGCTCTCTCGCCTATTTATGCATCTCACAGCTTTTTATATCATGTCATTGCTCAGACTCCTTTGCTTCGGGGAAAACAGACCCATCTTCTCCATTCTCCCCTTGTAACACTCTCAAACTTAACATAATTTGTTTAATCACATGCTTCCTATGGTGTGATAATCAGAGCTACATCCAATAATATGCCATTCTTCTGTCATTTTTCAAATCCATTGTTGATCACAGATATGTTCATGATATCAGAAAGCCTCAAGCATACTGTATATCAAGACTGTGAACATGGTGCCATGTAAGTGTCGTGTAATAATCCAATTTGGGGCTCCACAAGTACAAAATAGACCAAGCTGTGGATTTACAAGAGCTGAATTCAGACGGGTGATGTGCAAATTCTGGTATCATCAAGCAGAATGAGGTTTCTGCCACTTTCCTTTCACTTTGCCTTAAAGAAGATGTATAACTTTGTTGGACATGAATTGGACCATTTTTATGTGGACAATCTTCAGCTTTAATGCCATGAAGAAGTTCAAGTAAAGCATTAGCACAATTTTAACATATTAGGTTGTTATGACTGACTTCTCCACTACAAGTTACACTGAAAATATTAGACCATAAGACACAGTACCAGAATTAGGCCATTTGGCCCATCGAGTCTGCTCCACCATTCAATCATAGCTGCTCCTTTCCTTCTCCAGTCCTCAGCCCCATTCAGGTTCACCAGATTGATTGATTCCTGGGATGGCAGGACTTTCATATGAAGAAAGACTGGATGAATTGGGCTTGTACTCATTGGAATTTAGAAGATTGAGGGGGGATCTGATTGAAACGTATAAGATCCTAAAGGGATTGGACAGGCTAGATGCAGGAAGATTGTTCCCGATGTTGGGGAAGTCCAGAACGAGGGGTCACAGTTTGAGGATAGAGGGGAAGCCTTTTAGGACCGAGATTAGGAAAAACTTCTTCACACAGAGAGTGGTGAATCTGTGGAATACTCTGCCACAGGAAACAGTTGAGGCCAGTTCATTGGCTATATTTAGGAGGGAGTTAGATATGGCCCTTGTGGCTACGGGGATCAGGGGGTATGGAGGGAAGGCTGGGGCGGGGTTCTGAGTTGGATGATCAGCCATGATCATAATAAATGGCGGTGCAGGCTCGAAGGGCCAAATGGCCTACTCCTGCACCTATTTTCTATGTTTCTATGTTTCTATTCCCTGGCCTTCTCCCTGTAACCTTTGATGCCATGTCCAGTTAAAAACCTATAAATACACCCAACAACCCAGCCTCCAAGCTGCCTGTGGTAACAAATTCCTCAAAGTCACCCTCTGGCTAAAGAAATGTCTCTGCATCTCTGCTTTAAAATGGACTGCCCTCTATCCTGAGGCTGTGCCTTCTTGTCCTAGATTCCCCCACCATTGGAAACATCCCTTCCACATTTACTCCCCTGGCATTCCAACATTCAAAAGGTTTCAATGAGCTCCACCTTTTTTCTTCTAAATTCCAGTGAGTGCAGACCCAAAGCCATCAAACATTCCTCGTATGATAACCTTTCACTCCCGGAATCATCCTTGTGAACTGCCTCTGGACCCTCTCCAATGCTAGCACATCTTTTCTTAGATGAGGAGCCTAAAACTGTTCACAGGACTGAAGGTGATGCTTCACCAGTACCTTATAAGGCCTTAGCATCACATCCCTGTTCTTGTATTCAAGACCTTTTGAAAGGAATGCTAACATTGCATTTGCCTTCCTCACCACAGACTCAACATGCAAGTTAACCTTTAGGGTGTTCTGCACAAGGACTCCCCAGTCCCTTTGCATCTCAGATTTTTGGATTTTCTCCACATGTAGAAAATAGTCTACACATTTATTTCTACTACCAAAGTGCATGACCATGCATTTTCCAACGTTGTATTTCATTTGGCACTTTCTTGCCCATTCTCCTAATCTGTCTAAGTCCTTCTGCAGCCGACCTATTTCCACAACACTATCTGCCCGTTCAACAATCTTCATATCATCTGCAAACTTGGCAACAAAGCCATCTAGTCCATCATCTAAATCATTTATATACAGCATGAAAAGAAGCAATCCCAACACTGACCCCCTGCAGAGCACCACTAGTCAGTGGCAGCCAACCAGAGAAGGATCCTTTTATCCCAACTCTCTGCCTCCTACAAATCAGCCAATGTTCTAAACATGTTAGTAACCTTCCTATAATACCATGGTTTCTTAACATGGTAAGAAGCCTCATGTGTGGCACCTTGTCGAAGGCCTTCTGAAAGTCAAAATATACAACTTCCACGGCATCTCCTTTATCTATCTCACTTGTAATCTCCTCAAAGAATTCAAACAGGTTCATCAGACAAGATTTTTCCTTAAGAAGATCATGCTGACTGTGGCCTATCTTGCCCTGCGTCACCAAGTACTCCGCAACCTCATCCTTAACAATTGACTCCAACATTTTCCCAGCCACTGACATCAGCCAAATTGTCAATAATTTCCTTTCTGCTGCCTTCCTCCTTTTGTAAAGGGTGGAGTGACATTTGCAATTTTTCAGTCCTCTGGCACTATGCCAGAGACCAATGATTTTTGAAAGGTCATTGCTAATGCCGTCACAATCTCTAATGCTACCCGTTTCAGAACCTTTACTTTGCCCGACGCCAGGTCCCTAGGCCTCAGTCGACGAAGTAGTAGTTCAGAACCCTAGACAGCAGTTAATCTGGTCCAGGTGACTTATGTACCCTCAGGTCTTTCAGCTTTTTAAGCACCTTCTCCCTTGTATTAGTAACTACACCCACTTCTCTTCCTTCACATACTACAACAACATTGCGGCACACTGACAGTGTCTTCCACAATGAAGACTGATGCAAAATACTCATTTAGTTCATCTGCCGTCTCCTGTCCCCCGATATATATGGCCAAATCAGCTTCCGATTTCTCTACAAATCAGTTATCGTGAGTTCCTGTCTACAACTCTCCATAAATCCATAAAATTGTTATCAAGTATTCACATATGATTGGCAAATGAATCATTAGGTGCTGATCCAAAAGGCAGCAATAAAATGGCATTTGAGTTTGCACAGCAAATTGCTTTAATTAATACATATCAGTATCAGAATCAGGTTTAATATTATTGGCGTTTGTTGTGAAATTTGTTGTTTTGTGTCAACAGTACATTACAAGGCATAATAGTTTCAAAAATCTATAAATTACAATAAGAAATATAGGCATCCGTTAGTCTCAAGAGAACATGGATTTACACCTTGGAAGGTTTCCAGGGTGCAGGCCTGGGCAAGGTTGTATAGAAGACCAGCAGTTGCCCATTCTGCAAGTCTCCCCTCTCCATGGCACCGATGCTGTCCAAGGGAAGAGCATTAGGAAAGTTTGGCACCAATGTCGTCGCAGAGCAATGTATGGTTAAGTGCCTTGCTCAAGGACACAACATGCTGCCTCAGCCAAGGCTCGAACTAGCGACCTTCAGATCACTAGACAAATGCCTTAACCTCTTGGCCACGCGTCAACACAACAATCAGAAATATATATATATATATATATATATATATATATATATAAAATTAAGTAAGTAGTGCAAAAAGAGAGCAAAAAATACTGAGGCAGTGTTCATGGGTTATTTGTCCATTCAGAAATCTGATGGTGAAGGGGTAGAAGCTATTCCTGAATTATTGATTGTGTGTCTTCAGGCTCCTGTACCTCCTCCTGATGGTACCAATGAGAAGAGGGCGTGTCCTGGGTGATGGTGGTCCTTAATGATGGATGCTGCCTTCTTGAGGCATTGTCTTTTGAAGGTGTCCTTGATGCTGGGGAGGCTGGTGCCCACGATGGAACTGGCTGAGTTTACAACTTTCTGCGGCTTTGTCCGATTCTGCACAGTGGCTCTATCCATACCAGACAGTGATGCAATCAGTTAGAGTGCTCTCCAGGGTTCACCTGTGGAGTTTTGCAGGAGTCTTTACTGACATACCGAGTCTTCTCAAAACCCTAATGAAATACAACCACTGTTGTGCCTTCTTTACAATTGCATCAATATGTTAGACCCAGGATATATCTTCAGAGAGCTTTAAGTTCCAGGAACTTGAAACTGCTCTCCCTTTCCACTGCTGATCCCTCGATGAGGACTGGTGTGTTTTCCCTCAGCTTCCCCTTTCTAACGTCCACAATCTATTCCTTGGGGTTACTCATGTTGAGTGCAAGTTTGTAGTTGTGACACCACTCAACCAGCTCATCTATCTTGCTCTTGTACACCTCCTCATCTGAAATTCTGCAAACAATAGCAACACACATCAAAGTTGCTGGTGAACGCAGCAGGCCAGGCAGCATCTCTAGGAAGAGGTACAGCTGACGTTTCAGGCCAAGACCCTTTGTCAGGACTAACTGAAGGAAGAGTTAGTGAGAGACTTGTTGATTGTCAGCAGGGAGGAGACGTTATTTCCCATCCACACTGACTGCCGTCTCCGGTGAGGAAATCAAGGATCCAGTTGCAGAGAGAGGTACGGAGGCCCAGGTTTTAGAGCTTGTAGGCTAGCTGAGAAGGTATGATTCAATAAACAGGAGCCAGATGTAGGTATTGCTATTGCACAGGTGATCCAAGGCCTAGTGTAAAGCCAGAGAGATTGCATCTGGTATATTACCTATTGTGGTGATAGGCAATTTGCAGTGTTTCCAGATCCTTTCCTAGGCAAGAGTTGGTTCTAGACATGACCAACCCCTCAATGTACTTTACCACAGTAGATGTGGGTGCAACTGGGCATTAGTCATTGAGGCAGCTCACCCTGCTCTTCTTGGGCACTGGTATGATTGTCGCCCTTTTGAAGCAGGTGGGAACCTCCAACAGCAACAGTGAGAGATTGAAGATCTCCTTGAACATGCCCGGCAGTTGGTTGGCACAGATTTTCAATGCCCTATCAGGTACAAATCAGGGTCTGATGCCTTGCAAGGGTTCACACTCCTGTGAAATGCTCTGATGCTGGCCTCCGAGCCAGAGATGACGGGGTCACGAGATCCTGCAGGAATTCTCAGGTGCAACTCTATGCTCTCTTCCAAAGCATGCGCAAAAGGCATTGAGCAGATCTGTGAGTTTAAGTATCACAGCCATTCATGATGTTAGGCTTCACCTTGTGGGAAGAAGCTGACAGAGCTAACTTGCATCCAATTTCATCTCTAACTTCAACTGAAATTGTTTTCTCACCCTTAAAATAGCTTTACATAGGTCATACATGGACTCCTTGAATTGTTCTGGATCACCGGTCTTGAAGACCACCGACCTAGCTCTCAGCAGAGTATGAATCTCCTGGTACATCCACGGCTTTTTGTCTGGGTATGTCCAGTATATACCCTGATATTCCTGGTATATCCTGATATTCATCAGATTGTTACTGATTTCTGGGAGGTATTTCAACCACCAGGAATGAGGGAGGGTGAAGTTTAGACTATGAGTAACATTTCAATTTCCTTCCCCATTGTGGTCCCACTACTGACTTGATAACACAAAATTGATGTGGGAGAGACTCAAAAACTGCTGGCTGAATTGTGGGATTTTTGGAAGCATAGCTGATTACTCAGTAGTTTTATTATTTTTTTTAAAATCCCCTTTGTGATGACGAGTGCAAAACAAACGTATATTGTTTTGAGTCACTCACCAACACATTAGAAAAGATTTTGCCAATATATTTAGCTAACTTTGTGATGCCATTCACTAAGAGCCTTGCTGTACAAATAGAGATGGACTAATTCATTTTTGTAACTTAAGAGTGTTATTTAAAAACTCAAATCACCACCCCCATGATCACGCCCAATATCTCCCATTTCCCAGATTACCTTGCCTCTCCTCAAGCTTCCTGCTGGAATGCGGTAAAGTTATGCAACAAAT
Source organism: Mobula hypostoma (assembly GCF_963921235.1). Lineage (NCBI taxonomy): Eukaryota > Metazoa > Chordata > Chondrichthyes > Myliobatiformes > Myliobatidae > Mobula > Mobula hypostoma. The sequence goes on from NC_086108.1 coordinate 41,335,263, forward strand.
GGGAAATTTTTCAATGCATCTCTCCTCTCTTCCATGAGGTAAGGGTCCATAGTTCTTGTTCAGGCAAAGAGTAAGGCTGGCAAGTTTAGGGAACCCTGGGTGACTGGAGATATTGAGGCTCTGGTCAGGATAAAGAAGGAGGTAATATCAGGTTCAGGTAAATGGGAACAAGCAAATCCTTCAACGTGAATAAAAAGTGTAGGAGTACCCTTAAGAGAAATATCTGGAGGGTAAAAAGAGAACAAGGGGAAGGAAAATTCCAAGAGATTTTACAGGTACAATATATTCAGAGTAGAAGTGTGGTTAGTGACAGAATAGATCCTCTTGAGAGTTAGCATAGCCATCCAAGTGTGGAGCCATATGGGGTGAGTGAGATTTTTAATGATTGCTTTTCATCATTTTTTATTGTAGAATTTAGAGAAATTATCTGTGATGTCTTGGACCATGTACAAATGACCAGATAGAAGGTCCTGGCAGCCTTAGAGCATATCCAAGTTAAATCCAAGTGCCTCGGAAGGCCTTGTTGGAAGCTAAGGAAGAAATTGCAGAGGCTCTTGCAGAGATGACTGCATCACTTAATGCCACATGTAAAGTTACAGAATTAGACAGTGGCTAATGTTGTAGTGTTATTTAAGAAAGATGGCAAAGTCAAACCTGGAAAATACTGGCCAGTGAGTTGGACATCAGTGGTGGGAAACTTGAGAGTTAAGATCTACCAGACAATATCTGATTTGAGATAGCAAGTGCCTGGGAAATCATGCCTGATGCATTTGTTCTTCAATAGATTGTCTATATGGACTTCAGCGGGGCCTTTGACAATGTTCCACATAGACTATTAGATCTGGAGGGATCCAGGAACAATTATAAATCTGTATTTATAATTGCCTTGATGGTAGGGAGCAGAGGGAGATATTAGGAGATTGTTTCTTTGACTGGAGGCCTGTTACTGTGGTGTGTCAGAAGTAAACCATTCCTGATAGCTTTGTTCATTATTTATAAAAATGATTTGGATGAGAATACGCAGGCTATGGGTAGTAAGTTTGTGGGTGGTACTAAAACAGATGGTATCTTAGAAAGCGAAGAAAGTTATCAAAAGTTATGGGGAGACCTTGATCAGCTAAGTTTTGTAAATGGGTTGACGATGAGCAAATGGTTTTCAGTGCAGAGAAAAGCAATGTGTTGCATTTTGGGAACTCAATGTCAGAGTAGGATTTACACAGCAAAAAGCAAAGAAATGGATTAGCTTTATCTGTCAGGTGCACATTGAAGCATAGATGAAATGCATTGTTTGTGTCAATGATCAACACAATTCGAGGATGTTCTGTGGGCAGTCCGCAAGCATCATCATAATTCTGGTGCCAACATATCATGCTCACGATTCATTAACCCTTCTAACCTCTACCTCTTTGGAATGTAGGAAGAAACCAGAACACCCGGTGGAACCTCATGTAGTCACGATGAGAGTGTATAAACTCCTTAAAGACAGAAATGGGAATTGAACCCCAATTGCAGGCACAGTAAAGTGTTGCGCTAGCCACTATGCTACCGTGCTACCCTATCACAGTATATGATAGCACTCTGGGGAATGTTGTAGAATAGAGGGACAGAGGAGTACATGCACATAGTTCATTGAAAGTGGTGTCACAAGTAGAGAGGATGGTGAAGAAGGCATCTGATACACTGGTCTTCATAGTTAGAGCACTGGATATAAGAGTTAAGATGATATGCTGCAGTTGTACAGGATGTTGGTGAGGCCGCATTTGGAGTATAATGCACTGTTTTGGTCACCTTATTATATGAAATATATCACTAAACAGGAAAGAGTGCAAAGAAGATTTACAAGAATGTTGCCAGGACTTGACTTGAAATCCACAGTCATAAAGAGAGATTAAGTAGGCTGGGAATTTAATCCTTGGAGTTTAGGAAACCAAGGGATGTATAAAACCTTTAGGAGTTCAAAGTTCAAATCATACCATATACAACCTTGAGATTCATCTTCTTGTAGGCAGCTATAAAACAAATGTAGGCAATAGAATTCACGGAAAACCCCGTACCGCAGAGACAGGCATATATCCAATGTGTGAAAAAGAAAGGACAAATCATGCAAACAAACAATCCATAAACAAGCCCTTCGTGCACAGTCTATTCCCCAAGGAAAGGAAACAAAAAATCAGAGGGAAAAGGTTTAAGCTGAGGGGAAAAGAATTGCAAGTGACTGGAAGGGCAACTTCGTACAGAGGTCGTGCTTATACGATGCAATGATTAGTCCTTCAACACCTGGTCACTAATGAGATCTGGCATCTATTAATAACTAGTGCAAATGGCAATAATGACTAGCACTAGGCTAATTTGTTAGAATCTTCTATTATATCCTTTGGACTTGGTTCTGATCTCTGTTTAAGCAAGGGCCTTACAATCCTCAGAATGTTTTCCAAACAGCCAGTTAGCTTTTCTATGCAGTCGTTCCCAGAAGTTTGATTAGGGATTTATGGCACAGAAATGAGGTTTTAAATGAATATCAACTACAGCAAGATGCTAATGGAATCAAAGATTAAAAACTGTAATTCAGCTGACTGCAACTGAAACCACTTGTGAAAAATAGAAAAAACAATGGATGTTTTGTCTCCATCAAAACTGAACACAACAGATAATCCAAAAATAATAGAAGTGTTTATTTTCTTATTTGAATACCAGGAAGAAATATTTGTATCTTAGAAAAAATATAAAATATTTTGAATCAGGCAAAATTGAATGAGGCAGTTTTATTCTTGATCCTAGCCTCGGATACTCCAGCATTTGGGTCCAAACCATCCACATTAAGGACTCTTGTTACAATAATCTGCCTCATTTTCCTATGGACGTAACTGTTACAAGGTGCAGCCAATGGCACCAGCTTCCAGGGTTTAGACACTCTAACTCTCCAGAGTATGGATAACTTGCAGGGCCCCTTTAATAGTTCACAACTATCAGGCTAATAGGCAACTATGTTTTGGGCACCAAGATTTGAGTATTTAAAGAGCACCTGAATGGAGATCAAATCCAACCAGAGATATTGTCCAGCATTTTGTTTTGTGCTCAGTTCTCGATCCAGTCTTCTCATGTCCTGATCCTAGCCTGGGATACTCCAGCATTTGGGTCCAAGCCATCCTCATCAAGGACTCTTGTCACAATAACCACAAGAAGTTCAAAGTATGCCAACATTTCCCAGTGACATTTGATACTTCACCTACCTTTGAAGGATAGTCTATGGGGCACCTGATGTTTCTATTGAATGAGTCACCAAAGTTAGCTAACTTGTGCCTTATGAAGTGTCGTGGCCTGAAACGTCAATGGTTTACTCTTTTCCATAGATTCTGCTTGGCCTGCTGAGTTCCTCCAGCATTTTGTGTTGTGTTGTTTGGATTTCCAGCATCTGCAGATTTGATTGTGTTTGTAATTTGCGCAGTTATCATTGCATTGCAACACAGATGACAAGGGGGCTTCGTTCCCGGATGAACTCAATGCATTCTATGCTCACTTTGACTATCAAAACACAGATGAAACTTCATGATCTCCCAAAGGCCCTGGTGACCCTGTGACTTCAGTCTCTGAGGCTGACATGAGAGCATCCTTCAGGAGGGAGAAACCACAGAAAGCATCTGGCCCTGATGGGGTACCTGGCCAGGTACTAAAGACCTGTGCTGATCAACTGGCTGGAGTGTTCACCTATATCTTTAACCTCTCATTTCAAAAGTCTGACGTACCCACCTTCTTCAAGTAAGCTTCGATTATATCGGTGCCTAAGAAGAATGTGGTAACCTACCTCAATGACTATCGTCCAGTAGCATTTACATCCATGGCGATTAAGTGTTTTGTGATGTTGGTGATGAAACATATCAACTCCTTCCTGAGAAGTGGATTGGATGCACTCCAATTTGCCTCCCAACATAACAGGTCCACAGCAGATGTTATTTCATTGGCTCTTCACTCAGCTCAAAAACATCTGAACAGCAGAGATGCCTACATCAGTATGTTCCTTGTCAACTACAGCTTGTCACTCAATACTATGACCCCTCAAAACTAATCAATAAGCTACAAGACTTTGGCCTTGAAAACTCCTTGTGCTATTGGATCCTCAGTCTCCTCACTTACTGACCCCAGTTCGTTCAGATTGGTAACACCATCTTCTCCACAATCTCCATCAGCAGAGATGCATCACATGGCTGTATGCTCAGCCCCCTGCTCTACTCACTTTGCACTTAAGACAGCTCCAATGCCATATTTAAGTTTGCTGACGACACCACTGTCCTTGGCCCAACCAAAGATGGAGATTAATCAGCATAGAGGAGGGAGATGAAAATCTGGCTGAGTACGGCCACAACAACTGCTCTTACTCAATTTCAGGAAGACCAAGGAGTAGATCATTGACCTTAGGAAGAGGAAACCAGAGGTAAATGAACCAGTTCTCATTAGGGGATTAGAAGTGGAGAGAGTCAGCAACTTTAAATTCCTTGGTGTTAATTATTTCAGAGGATCTGTCCTGGGCCCAGCACATTCAGTAAGTGCAATTACAAAAAAAGCATGACAGTGCCTCTATTTCCTTAGAAGTTTACAAAGATTCATCATGACATCTAAAAGTGTATAGATGTATGGTAGAGAGTATATTGACTGGTTGCATCACAGCCTAGTGTGGAAATACCAATGCCCTTGAATGGAAGATCCTACAAAAATAGTGGATTCGGACTAGTCCATCATGGGTAAAGCCCTCTCCACCATTGAACAAATCTACATGGAGCGCTGCCACAGGAAAGTAGCATCCATAATCAGGGACCCCCACCACCCAGGACTTGCTCTCTTCTCGCTGTTGCCATCAGCAAGTAGGTACAGGAGCCTCAGGACTCTCACCAACAGGTTCTGCAACAGTTATTACCCCTCAACCATTAGGCTCTTGAATAAGTAGGATGCCACTTTTAACATGCCTTCAACATGCCACCTTCACCACCCAGTCCACCTATGTTGCCAGTTTCAGGGAACTATTGACTTAAACTCCCAAAGTCCCCTGTTAATTAGCATTTATTGGTGCTCTACCATTTGCTGTATATATCCTACCTCTACTTGAATTTCCAACATGCATCCCCCGCATACTTCATGTGACAATTAGAGTTTCACCCATCTTCACTTGCCCCGTCGCTGAACCGTTCCCACAATCTATGGACTCACTTTCAAGGACTCTTCACCACATGTTCTCAATACTTATTGGTTATTTATTTATTATTATTATTATTTCTTTTTTTCTTTTGTATTTGTTCAGTTTGTTGTCTTTTGTACATTGGTTGTTAGTCCTGGTCTTTCATTGACTGTATTATGGTTCTTAGATTTACTGGGTATTCCCGCAAGAAAATTAATCTCAGGGCTGTATATGGTGACAAATACAATATATATTTTGATAATAAATTTACTTTGAACATTGAAGTTTGGACTCTTCAAGCATTTAAATCTTTCTTATTCTCATCAGGAATTATTTCAATAATAGTGCAAATTATTTAAAGAAAATGTTTCAAGATTATCTTCCCTTGAAATTTTCTCTATCTGTGTCCTCTCTGCTGCCTTCTCACTTGCAAATACCAATTGGGAGTCTGAATTCTTTAAGGGCACAAATATTAAAAATTTCGCTTTTGACATATTACATATCTATAATGTTATTTATCAGCCATTAATAATTATTCAATTGTAACTTTTTATTTGCCTACATAATACCAAGGATCTTTTGAATTTTGCACATCCTGTGCTGTAAAAATGAAGTTGATCGAATATGTGTCAGAAATACTTTATACTTCATTGTCGCCAAACAATTGATACTAGAACGTACAATCATCACAACGATATTTGATCGTGAGTCCTGACGAAGGGTCTCGGCCCGAAACGTCGACTATACCTCTTCCTAGAGATGCTGCCTGGCCTGCTGCATTCATCAGCAACATTAATGTGTGTTGCTTGAACTTCCACACCAGGTTTTGATGCACCCTAGAAGAATGCTTTCTACGGTGCATCTATAAAAATTAAAGAGGGCTTTAGGGGACAGGCCAAATTTCTCTTGTTTTCTCAGGAAGTAAAGGCGCTGGTGGGCCTTCTTGGCAGTGAACTCTGCTTGGTTGGACCAAGTCAGGTCATCTGTGATATTGACCCCGAGGAACTTAAAGCTTAAATACTCCACAATACAATATACAGAACTGCCTTCCCATTTCCATATCCCTGATGATGGGTTGTACAGTAATTCAGATTACGCTCCAATAACCAATGCAATTACCATTTATAATTTTACATGTAACAGTTTTCTCCTGAGGTGGCAAATACTGGCATCACTCACAACTCCACCCAAAACAGCACTGTTTCTTCTATCAGCTGGTATCTACAGGAGCTCTCAGTACTGTCAATGGTCAGAAAAGTTGGGCCAGTAAATGTCCAAAGAAGAGACAATATTTTTCATATTTCTTTCCCAAACAAGGCTTTAGCTGTCAACATTTTGGGGTTTCTCTTGTGGCCCTGACAAAAAAAACAACACTTACATTTATATTGGCACATTTAGTAATTGAAAAACAACCCAGGGCATTTTAAAAGAGCATCTTCAAAAAATATGTGATACTGAACCAACAATAATAAGGCAGATGACCAAATTATTTATTCAAGGAGATTTGTTTCTAAAGGAACTTCCTAAAAATGGGTAGTTTTAGGGAAGAAATTTCAGAGCTTGATATCTTAAGGCGTAGCCACCAAAAGTGAATTGATTGACTATGGATATATCTGAAGGCTGTGGGACTGGATGAGTCTACAGAGATGGACAGCAGTGAAGCTAGGATAGGATAAGTAAGTTATATATATTTTAAATTGAAGGACTGATTAACAGGTGTCTAATATTGATCAACCACTGCTGGCTAGAGGAAGAATAGAACATAGTGTAAGTTAGGAAACATATATCAGAATTTGGATGGGGACCCCCAATTACAAAGGTTAGAAGACCAAATAAAAGTGCTCTTGAATAGTAAAGTCGGAAGCTGGCAAATACATGAATGAAGGGTACAACAGTAGCTAAGCTGAGGCAGTTGTGAAAGAAGATAAGAAGTTACAGAGATGGAAGCTGAAAGTCTTGGAGATAGCATTGATTTACTATCTGTAGATCATCTCAAGATCAATGAGACTTGTCCCTTCCTAAAGCTAAGAGCAGTGGGTAGGATTATCAAGGCAGACAAGAAATCCCCAGGATACATCATTTTAACATGAAATGAATTGAATGCAGGAAAATCTGGTGGACCTTCCACTTCCTCCCCATTGTGATCTTATTGCTTCTTTCCTAAACCTGCATGAACCTCAATAAACAAAGTTTCCCATTCTCCGACCCTTGTCCAGCAGTTCTGTTGAAGAAGGGCCCATGGTTCAATTGAAATCTTTATAGCCTTAATGTAGTAATGTAGCCTGATTAAAGAACTGTGCTAATAATAAAAAGTTATAATATTAAATTGCAGCATGCAAAATAACTGTAGTAAAGAGGTGATGTATAAGCTAGATGGTGATGTTTCAATAATTGTAGATATCAAGAATGAAAATAGCCCAAGCTGAATCTGGAGCATACAGTGGGATCTAGAACCATAACTCAAAATGCATACACTGACCACAGGTTGAAGTGCCATGCAAGTGAAGATTAGTTTCCTCTCCCTCCAAAATATGTAAAGCTGAATTCTGTTCAATAAGATTAAACCATGAATGCCAGGTTTGTCTGCAGTGTCAAAAGAAAGTGTTTTCTTCCTATTTAGCATAGATGAATGGAATCCAAATCCAGCATGTTATGTTGTAAAATCTTGGACCAATGTTGTGCAGACAGCTTTGGACAGTGGTGATGCATGTGGTCACTGCAAACAGGAAGGGGCAATAGAGTAATAATGAAAGAATTTTGTTAGTAATGTGCTACATAATGATGTTAATTGAATATTAATTCTCAAATGTGTTCTGTTTTACTGCAGTTATTAATTGATTGCACGAGTTTACCATATATTTTTATGATGCAGTTTTATCATGAATTAACACAGTAGCAAAGAATGATTCCAGGATGTGGCCTAGATGGTGAGGTGTATTGTCATACCAGACCTTGGTTGTTACATCAAAGCTTTCCAGATGGAAATTCCCATCCAGATGGGATTTATTATGTTTTTGTTGTTGCAAAACTCTCTTTCTTAATTGCATTTTAAGACTCAGATCTGTGGCTTTTATAATGTTTATTTTCAGACTACTGACATGTGTTGCTAGGAGATGCAAAATATGATCTCTACTTTGAATAGTGAGTTACATAGAATAGTAAGTCCAAATATTTTTTGCCCTACAACAATGTGGAATACCCCTTTATTTTTGCAACAATATCCCCATTTTCTTAAAAATAATAAACTTGGATATTTGCTTTAAAACATGCTATGCTTCTTAAAGTACCACTGAGGTGGAGCGTTTCAATTTCATTTTGCGGTCTTGGGCATGATCAATCTTTCTCCGTTTTAATGATGTGGTGCCTGATTGTCCTGTTATTGTAAATTAATGTTTCTTGTGTTGCTCTTTCTACTCTCTGTTTTATTAGTTCTAACACAGGCCAAAGATGGATTCCATTCCATATCATATGCTGACCTGTCTTGGTCTCAATGACGTACAGTGTGTCCCTTGTGGTTGCAACATTATCAAAAATTTCCACTGATTTTTAAAATCAGACCCTATGCATCACTACTTGTCCTCTCAGAATCAGAATAAGAATCACTGGCATACGCTGTGAAATTTGTTGTCTTTGCAGCGCCAGTACAACGTTCAAAGTTCAAAATTCAAAGAAATATTTATCAGAGTACAGTACATACACATCATGACACACAACCTTGTGATACTTTTTCCTGCAGGTATACTCAGCAAATCTATAGAATAGTAAGTGCAAACACGATCAACAAAAGAGCAAGAGCATAGAAAACAACAAATTGTTGAAATGCAACTTAAATAAATAGCAATAAATAACTGAGCATGAAATATCAAGATATATTTCAAGATTATTGAGCATGAAATATCAAGATATAGAGTCTTTAAAGTGAAATAATTGATTCTGGAAACATCTCAATAGATGCGTGTATTTTGATCAAGGGCCTGATGGTTGAGGGGTAGTAACTGTTTTTGAACCTGGTGGTGTAAGTCCTGAGGCACCAGTACCTTCTACCTGAAGGGGAAGATCTTTGATGATAGATGCTGTTCTCCTGCAACAGTGTTTCATGTAGATGTGCTCAAAGGTTGGGAGGGCTTTACCCATTATGTATTGGGCCGAATCCACTACCTTTTGTAAGATTTTCCATTCATGGACAGTGCAATATATAATAGATAAATGAAATTTGTAGTGCAAAAGTAGAAATACAAAAAGTCGTGAGATAGTGTTCTTGCGTTCAATGCCCATTCAGAAATCAGATGGCAGGGAGGAAGAGGCTTTTCCTGAATCGTTGAGTGTGTGCCTTTAGGCTTCTGTACCTCCTTCCTAATGGTAGCAATGCGACGAAGATATAACCTGGGTGATGGAGGCTCTTAATGATGGATGCTGTCTCAAGTACTGATTAAACCTCCCTGTTACAATGCTATTTCCCCTATATTTATACATCAGTCAATCATTGTCTTACTTCTTGGTAATGTGGAGGATATGCGTCAATTGTCAAAGCTGGCATGTCAGTTTTGTCATTCAAGAGCTGGTGATTTCATGTCATCTGTAAAAATGTTGCTCAGAGTGACAACCAGGCAAGGACTGGATCTTTCTTCTAATAAAGGTTTCTTTGATTGTTAGGATATGTCCTGCTATGAAACCATATCTTAGGTGCTGTTGAGAAGCTACAATGGTAAACCATATTGCAGATTCCAATTACAAACTGCATATGAGAAGTTTTCCCTTAGATTTCTCTTAATTCTGTTCCTTTATTATATATGTCAGGCATCTGGTCCTCGATTCGGGACAGTGGTAAGCCAGTGTAAACAGTGTAAACAGCCTGTTCAGACATCTCAATATTGTTGTAGCTCTTAATTTTTGCATTCTTCCAATGTAAAGTAGTATCTGTAACAGTGAGGTACTATTCTTAATTATGTCAGAACAAGTGAGCAATCCCATGCATACCAGTCTGCCAAACAACTGTAGCAAACAACATCTCCCAGTGTGTATATTTCTGTACTTTTAGCATGTTAGCACCCCTCTCTGTGCTTTTGTATATATTAGTGCATAGCAGATTTACTGCCTGACTTGCATTTTCCTTTTCCCATGTGCATCTGCAGAAGTGATTCTCCTTTTAATTTTAAGGCAGAATGATTCAGAATTCAACTGGGAGAACACAATCTTCCATCTTATTTCAACGGTGTTTTTTTCTACCTCCTTGCTCATTCCAGATCACTTAGTGAAAACATTTGTTATCCTTTGTTGATCTCTTGTCTTATTCAGTTTTATTGGTGTCACATTTTTTAGCAATTGTTTTGTCAAACCCAGATCTCTCCCATGTCATGCTTGAGAGATAGTGCATCATATAGCACCATTTCTTTTCATGGGTTTTTTTGTGAGAATTCAAATAGCTGAAGTCTCAAGAGTTATCTTTATAATCTTGTTGGCACACTCCATTCCTTCCCTTCTACATGTTCTAGGCATCAATAACCACTTTCTACCACACATTTCCTTCTAGAAAATTTCTCACATCAATATGTAATAGTTAATAGCTCTGTTTCTATGTTGTCATACATTGGCTTCTGCTAAAATCAGTGTTTTCAATGTAAATGCTATCAGTTTGTTCCAGACTCCTCAGAGCTTTTAACAGAGGCATCTACCTGTGAAGTTACAGATTACTTTTCTCCTTTGTGGTGTTACAGATTCACCTCAGTGTGCACAACCTCCTAATTCATTCTGAATATTGGCATTCATTGTTTTTCATGAAAGGAATAAAAGAACTCATATGTTGGATTAGTGCTAGAATGAGATTTCCATCAAACCACAGAGGTTTAAAGGTGACTCAACTCGTCTTGTCGGTTCCAGCATTTTGTTATACAAATCAAAAATACTCTTACTGCCCAGCTCCCTTTCACTCACTTTACCTGGTTTTGTTACAGTGAATATCAATCAATTTTACCCCTAGAAAACAAAAAAAAACTATGGTCTCTGATTCAACCAACCCCTATCAGGAAGAATTTCATTTTCCTGTAATGCCCAATAAAAAATATTTCTGAGCCCCCTCATCCAATGATGATTTTAAAGCCCTCATCACTGATGCCACACCCAATGGAAATACTCTTTTATTATTCACTCCAACAAAACTAATCATACCTTTCAAAACATCTATCAAATCACTAACCAATCTTGTCCACTCTGATATTTCACATCCTTCCTCATAGCTACAATTTCCCAACACAGATTCATAGAGTTGTACAGCATAGAAGCATGTCCCTTGTCCTACCATGTTTACTCTGACCTTTTTGTGTGTCTTTTCTCATCCCACTTGCTTTCTATGCCTTGGCTATGTAAGTGCCTGTCTAAATGTCTCTTAAACATAATGATTTATACTCCACCATCTCTTCTGCTGGCAAGTTGCTATTATCTAATGCTCTCTATGTAATAAAAAAAAAATCCCAACTCATCCTTAAAACTCCTTCCTCACACATTAAAGCTACTGTATGCCCTACCGTTTTTTTTTACCCTTACAATGAGAAAAGGATTCTGACTATCTAAAGTATCACACACAAAACACTGGAGGAACTCAGTAAGTTAGGCAGCTTTGATGGAAAAAAGGCCGAGACCCTTCTTCAGGACTGAGAAGGAAGGGGAAAGATGCCAGAATGAAAGAAGGTGAGGGGAGGGGAAAGGGGCTAGCTAGATGGTAATAGGTGAAGCCAGGTGGGTGGGAAAGGTCAAGGCCAGGAGAAGAAAGAATCTGATGGGAGAGATGAGCAGACAACAGGGGAAAGGGAAGGAAGAAGGGACCCGGGGGAAATGAAAGGCAAGTGCGAGGGAGTGGAAGGTTGAAGTGGGGAATAGAGGAAAGAAGGGGAATTTGTTCTCCTGCCTTATCCATGTCTCTCATAATGTTATATATCTCTATAAGTCTACCCCTTAGACTCATCCACTACAATGAAAATAAACCCAACCTATGCACTCTCTCAACAGAACTAAAGTCCACAAACCCGGTAAATCTCCTCTGCCCTCTCTCAGTACAACCAAATCATTTCTATATTATGACAACCAGAGCTCCACAAAGTGTAGTCTAAACCAGTGTATTGTAGGTTTGCAATGTACTATCCCAGCATTTATGAACTACATCCTGACCTATGGAGGCAAGAACAACATGCCCATTTCACCACCCAATCCACCTATGTTGCCAGTTTCATAGAACTATTGACTTCAACTTCCAAGGTCACCTGTTAATTAGCATTTATTGGTGCTCTACCATTTGCTGTAAATGTCCTACTCTACTTGACCTTCCAACATACATCACTTGCATACTTCATGTCGCACTTATAGTTTCTGAGCCTTGGAATCATTACAGTCAATGTATGCTAAATGTTTTCTTTGGCTACAGTGACCCTTCATCCCTGGGATTGGGCACAGTGCTTTTAACAATGGGCTGTCAATAATTTGGACATATTCATCCTTCCAAGAGAAAATCTGCAATGCTAGAAATCCAAGCAACACACACAAAATGCTGGAGGAACTCAGCAGGTCAGGCAGCATCGATGGAAAAAAGTACAGTTGATGTTACGGGCCGAGACCCTTCGGCAGGATTGGAGAGAAAAAGAAGAGGAGTAGATTTTAAAGGTGGGGAGGGGAGAGAGAAACACAAGGTGATAGGTGAAACCTGGAGGGGGAGGGATGAAGTAAAGAGCTGGGAAGTTGATTGGTGGAAGAGATACAGGGCTGGAGAAGGGAGAGTCTGATAGGAGAGAACAGAAAGCCATTGAAGAAAGTAAAGGGGGCAGGAGCACCAGAGGGAGGCGATGGACCTCCTCTACTGTCGTGATGAGGCCACATTCAGGTTGGAGGAACAACACCTTATATTCCATCTGGGTGGCCTCCAACCTGATGACATGAACATCGATTTCTCAACCTTCCAGTGATGACCCTTCCCCTCTTCACCATTCCCCATCCTCTTTACCTTCTCTCACCTTATCCCCTTACCAGCCCATCGCCTCCCTCTGGAGCTCCTTTTCTTTCTTCCATAGCCTTCTGTTCTTTCCAATCAACTCCCCCTTCTCCAGTCCTGTAGCTCTTTCACCAATAACTTCCCAGCTTTTTACTTCGTCCCTCCCCCTCCCAGTTTCAGCTATCACCTTGTGTTTCTCTCTCCCACCACCCCATCCCGACCTTTTAAACCTACTGCTCATCTTTCTTTCTCCAGTCCTGCCAAAGGGTCGCAGCCAAAAACGTACTTTTTAGCATAGATACTGCCTGGCCTACTAAATTCAACCTTCCACTTTCCATAAAATCTCAGCACTTGCAAGTTAGCTTCTCCTTTAAGTTGTTTATAAGACCTCTTTTCGTTTAGCTTATCTGTTGCTTTCAAATTCTGTAGTTAATTTAGGTAAGGCTAGTCACAGTTGAAATGTGGTTTGAACTTCCTGAAGGCCTCAGGAATTTGTTTCCAACCTTTATCAGTATACTATTGTGAAACTGACCTTTAATTGAGCACACCCCTTTAAATTTTACCAACATGTTATTAGTATTCCCTTATATATTTAAACTGGTTGAGATCTGGATTTATGACTTAGAAGGAAGATGTTCTGTCCTAGCAAGTTTGAGACCTGCTAGTATATTAGCATGTTGAGGGATCAATTTGAAGGGTCATGGGCTCAGAACGTTGATTGTTTCTCTTTCCACAGATGCTCCCTGATGTGATGAGTTGCCCAGCATTTTCTGTTTTTGCTTCAGGTTTCCAGTATCTGCGTTAATCTTTTATTTTCATTTACACATATGACTTTGTGAGGAACGAACTAGTTTAAGCAGCCACTCTATGCAGCCTCAGTTCACTGTTTTCACTTCTGTCTTAGTTTTATTCAGATGTTTTTGCCAAATTTTTTAAGATAAATGGAGTATATTTCAAAATCTTCTGGACATCTGTTTTAAAACTGCTTTTAATTTCTAGACAAATTACTTTGAAGTTCACTCACTTTAAATAGTTGCTTTTGCTGAGCTCATACAGTATATTCTACCTTCCATTAATTGTTTTATTAAAGCAGTGAACTTGGTGCCCTCCCTGATTGTGGTTAATAGCCTTTAGAAATTCATTTAGCTTCAATTACCTCCAGCATAAAAGTCATTCACTTAATAATTGAGGCATGGAGTTCCTCTGATCTGTCATTTAATAGAAGCATTCAATGTGGACCTCAGCCATTCTATAGGGAGAACCATGCCTGGTTTTTATTTTTATTTGGAGATAGAGTGCGGAATGGACCTTTCATGCCCTTCGAGCTCCACTGACAAGTAACCCCTAATTTAACACTAGTGTATGCTGATTTCATCCAGTGCGGATACCCCTGAGTCCAGGTGAAGAAAAGGGGTTCATTCCACTGTGCAATTACCTCTACCAGAAAATAAGAAAGTGTACAGACGAAGCATAGGGTTGGAACGGTCCTAGAAATTCTAGCTGGGTTTTCAAAGGAAATTTAGTTTCACTGTGAGTGAGGCAGGCAGTTTGATATTGCTTACTCTCATTGGGCAGGCTGCCAGATTCAACCAGTGCTCTGAGCTTACTTTACCCTGAGTATGCTCCCCATGCAGTGCTGAGTCCAAGGTTAAATATGGGAATGGATTAATCTTATCCCAGTGTCTTCAGGAAACAGTGAATCTATTTAAGTCATATCAACACACAATAGACCAGTCGTTCTGATTTTAAAATCATTTATGAGAGCTGGAAAACCTAATTTGTGAATAGGCAATGAGTTCAGTAAGTGAATGCTGCATTTAATTCATCTAGTGAATACATTTAAAAATAGTGCTTCTATTAAAGATTATGTTTTGTTGGCATGAACATTTTACATAGAAACATAGAAAACCTAAAGCACAATACCGGCCCTTCGGCCCACAAAGTTGTGCCGAACATGTCCTTATCTTAGAAATGACTAGACTTACCCATAGCCCTCTATTTTTTAAGTTCCATGTACCTATCCAAAAGTCTCTTAAAAGACCTTATCGTATCCACCTCCACCACCATTGCCAGCAGCCCATTCCACGCACTCACCACTCTCAGAGTGAAAAAACTTTCCCCTGACATCTCTTCTGTACCTACTCCCCAGCACCTTAAACCTGTGTCCTCTTGTGGCAACCATTTCAGCCCTAGGAAAAAGTCTCTGACTATCCACACGATCAATGCCTCTCATCACTTTATACACCTCGATCAGGTCACCTCTCATCCTCCAAGGAGAAAAGTCTTTTACTAAGACCTTTTTTTTACCATGCAATAGTTAATCTGAATAGAAGGTAGTGTATAGCACCGTGAGGAAATGAGGAGATAAATAGCAAATTTAAAGAGTGTCAATAATTGGTGCATTGGAATTCAGAGGTCAAAACTGAGACTTCTGCCCATATTAATATATATTCAGTATTTGTGTGGCTCAGGCAGAATTACAAAGATTCAGACTGTAGGCATGCGTATAATAAAGAATCAACACCAACTAGATTCAATTTTTACATTTTTAGACTGAAATCCTTACTTCATGAAAGCAGCTATGTAAAGAAATGTGGTTCAGTGGTATTGCGCTGCCTCACACCGCTGACAGTGTGGCTTCTCTTGACCTTCGGTGCTGTCTGTGAGGATTTTGCCCATTCTTCCAGAGATCATGTGGGTTTTCCACAGATGCCCCAAGTTCTTTTCACATCCCTGGGACTATTTTCTAAAAGGGGAACAAAAAAATCAAAACTTAGAGGTGCAAAGGGATGTAGGAGACCATGTATAGAATTCCCTAAAGATTAACTTGCAGGTTGAGTTGGTGGTGAGGAAGACAAAACCAATGTTAGCATTCATTTCAAGAGGACTAGAATATAAAAACAAGCAGGTAATGCTGAGGCTTTATAAGGCACTGGACAGACCACAATCGGAGTTTTGTGAACAGTTTTGGGCCTCTTACCTAAAAAAAGATGTGTGGCATTGGAGAGGGTCCAGAGGAGGTTCACGAGAATGACTCTGGAAGTGAACAGGTTAATGTTTGAAGTGTGTCTGATGGCTCTGGGCCTTTACTCGCTGGAGGTTAGAAGAACGAGGGGGGACTCTCCTTGAAGTAGATTGAATAGTGAAAGGCCTAGGTAGAGTGGATGTGGAAAGGATGTTTCCTATAGTGAGAGAGCCTAGAACCAGAGGACACAGCTTCAGAATAGAGGGGCATCCATTTAGAACAGAGATGAGGAGGAATTTCTTTAGCCAGAGTGTAGTTAATAGTGAAATTCATTGGCACAGACAGCTGTGGATTAATTGGCCTCTGTGCATTGGACTTAGCATGCAGATGTGTGGGAGAGTCTGCAGGGATTGATGGGAATTTTGGAGAACATTAAACATTGGGATTTGTATAAATGACAGCATGATGGTAGGCATCGACTCCGTGGGCAGCTTCTTCTGTGCTGCATGACTTTACGACTCTATAATCTGTACAGAAATGAGACAAGCTTAGAAGTATTCTGAAGAAAGGAATGTGTTAATTAGAGCAGTGCTGTTGCAGAAGAAGAGTTCAACTGGAAACAAATAAACCTATAGAGCCATCTTGTTCAGGTAATCACAAAAGAAAAGATATATTGTCATTATTAGCACACAGCTAGAGGAAAACTAAAGGAAATCATACTCTTCCTTCAGCAAGCTTTAATCAATGTCCTGATGTGGTCCAGTGTCAATTACAGGAGGCAGAAATTGGAGATGCAGGTCACCAAGGTGCTATTGACGCAGATTGAAAGGAAAAGTTAAGGTGGTTGAGTCTAGCAAGGGGAAGCTGATGAACAAATTGAAATAATCGAAGCAATTTAAAATTGGATGACTCGGTACAGTACTCGTTGGGTGGAATAGTGAATCAATTTGTTTCTGTGTATTGGTTGCTAGCATGATACAGTGCCCCAATTGCTAACTTTAATTATTTAAAAACATTAATTTGTAAGCACAGAAATATTGGTTTCTTATCTGTCCTTGCACGGCCATTGGGTGAGCCTCTCAAAAGGCGCAGGTATTTTTAGTCTCTATGAATATATTTAAGAAACTGGTTTTCTGAAGAGGTGATTAGTTGAGGGTCAGTAGGTGAAAGTTCAAAGTTCAAAGTGCATTTATTATCAAAGTTATGTATACTATATACAACCTTGAAATTTGTCTCCTTACAGGCAGCCACAAAACAAAGAAACCCAAAAGAATCCATTAAAAAAGAAGACAGTAAAAACCTTCTTGCAGAAAAAAGCAAATTGTGCAAACAATAAAAAGATGCAAATAACATTCAGAACTGAAGTTCACAAAAGTGCGTCCACAGCCACAAGACCAGTCATCACTGCAGCCGATACAGGAACCCGTTAGTTGCAGGCCACAGCCTCAGTTCAGCACAGTGACGAGTAAAACTCGGGGAGCAGCAAGCTGAATCTGCCTGTACTTGCCTCTGGCCCCAACAGCTGTAAAGGTGAGTGAATGAGGGTTAACATGTGTGTATAGAGACGAGCGGATGGTAAATGATATAAAGGCCCTTGTAGAGATCAAGTTGCAGACTGAGATACAGCTATTGTCTAAGAGTGACTGGCAGTGAGTTAGTGAAAGTGTGCAGCTGGATATATTAATTTTTAAGAGGCCAAATGGGCTCTGTTCAAAGATGTTGATTTTGCTGAGAAGTATTGACCGATACATGTTATTATTGGTGTGCAAATTGGCTAGTGCTCTGACAAGGCAGAGAGAGAGATGCCATGAAGTGTGAATCTCCGCACTCATCTAATTCTTAAATACCTCCTGATTTTCACAAAGTTGCAGGATTTGCAAATTAATTGCCAATTAAAATTAAGCCCTGTAATTAATTGCATAAATACCCTCTTAATGAAGTAATAATTACTTACGACTAGCAGTCAAACTCGCTATCAAGAACATGAACAATCATAATTGTAACGTCTTACTCCGCCAGACTGTATATTGCTTAAAGAGAATTAACTCACCAGCTTAATTGTTTCTTAACTTTTGTTTCCCTTTTTGTCTTAATTCACTCTTAGTTTGTTTTACTCTCTTGCTTCAATATTCACAGAATTATAGGTGCTCATTAGTATAGAACTCACTGCCCCTTGCTGTTCACCACTCTCCCAGATTCTTTGTTGTAGTCATCATTTCTACATTATATAGCTGTCAAAGCAACACTAAAGGCAAAATAAATGAGAAGACTTAATATACTGAACTAAATCCAACTTACACAGTGTCCTACAAAAATGGCTCCTTCTAGTAATTTGTGCTTTCATCGTTTAAACATTATGTGACTCATATCTAGTTCATATTCTGTGTTCTAATCAATAGTTTAAGTTAACAAAACTCTAAAATTATAATATAAAATAGTAGTTAAGCAGTCACAATATAAATTAACCCAAACATTGACAGCAAAGTGATCATAATCTTAGCAAGAACTGATGTCTTGAAAATGTTGAAAAGCCCTCATATACAAAAAAAAATGATGACACAGTCGTGTATGAAAGTTTGACGTAACTGGAGCCGTTCTTTCTTTAATCAGCTTTTATTATCTTGTCTTTTTTCTGTTTCCTAATCTTGGCCTAGTCAAAATAATGGAAGGACTATGGCAGATTTTAAGGGATATCTCAAAGAGATGAAAACTTATTTCGGAAAGGTATAAACATGAAACCCTTACAAAGTAAACTGTTATGAAATTTGTTTTTTAGTATGAATAATATTCAGTGATGACCTGAGACATAGTCTGATTAACAACTAAAATAAATCCCTTCAAAATATAGTGCAGAGTGTTATGCAAAAGATTTGTTTTAAAGTGCATTATTGTTTGCCATTGTAAATTATTGATTCTTCCAGTCCCAATAGTTCTCTGTTAATTCATTTCTCCCCTTCACTTCTCCATATGAAACAATTTTGCTGGGTTCTTTCATTGATTTTAGTTTCAGATATTCTACATATTTTATAGAGCATTACATAGATTATGGAAATCTTGCAAACTGATTGGTTGCTTGCTGGCATTGATTTTTGTTAAGATCCAGAATTTGTAAGTATTTCATTGAACATTATTTTATATTGTGGTGCTTTGTGGGTTCTTTAAGTGACCACAAGTCCAGCTACTGCTGCTGTTCTGAGGCGGCGACCTTGAACTTAAAACCACCAGCTTCAATGCATTTTTTAGAACATAACTGTGGTATACAAAAAACCACAGAGCTCCAAGACAAAATCATTTTCCCAGTTTCTTGCTTCATTTATGCAAGTGCAAAGCTGTTCGGTGCAAGAGCAGCTATTTGTCTGGTCTCTGCTGGTGTTCATTCTCTTTGCAAGCTTGCAGTTATCTTCCTTCATCTGATACAAAAGAAAAATATCTGCAAAAGCGAGGAGTCTGAAATATCAAAACAGGGAAAGCTGAAAATGCTCAACAGGTCAGGCAGCATTTGTGGAGATAGAGTTAACATTTCAGATCACAGATCACTTTACCTGGCTCAGCAGAATGAAAAATGTCTTTCCCCGATACTAATTTATCAATGTTCTCCTTAAATTTCATCTAAGCAATATGTTTAAAGTTGTGAGTTCCAAATTCTAACCACTCCCCAAGCAGTTTTCCCTCAAGTTTGCTGCTATGACTATCTCATGCTAATGGTCCAATGCTTTTGTTTCCAACAAAACTGGAACAATCTAAGTATCCAATCTATCAAACTTAACGTCTTTTTAAGGATATCTATTAGATCTTAACTCAGTTTCTCAATTTATTATTTTTCGATATATGACCCCAACCTGTTCAATTTTTACTATGAGTATTTACTATGAATCTTCCATTTCTGGTATACTGTATTTAAACACTCTACCTTTGTACACTGTCACCATTGTGAATTCAAGAAATATTCATCATCAGTAAGAACATTAACAAGTAGTTTTGTCTTACATCTACTTTATCATCTTTATATTCTAAAAGTTTGGCTTTTATGTCAATCATGCAAAGTCTAAGCCATTCAATAGTAAAACAGTAGAAACAGAACATCAAATAAATTCCAACCATTTAGTTGGATTTTCAAAGTTTAGGAAAGTGAGAGGTGAGTGTAAAGATTCCAGATGTGCTTGACAAAGTAAATGCTGTGAGAATGTTTCCCTACATAGGAAGATCAGAGCCAACCTGAAGGGTTGGACAATTAGTCAAAGCTGAGGAGGAATTTCATTTCTGAAGGATGAATCATTGCACTTTAAAATATTAAAGAGGATAGCAAAAGTTTCTTCTGATATACAGTACAAAGTGTAAAAGAGAGGCAAGAGCAGATATCAGACCACTGGAAGATGATGCTGATGAGGTAGTAATGGAGGACAAGGACATGGCAGATGAAATGAGTAATTATTTTGTATCTGTCTTCACTGTGGAAGGAGCCAGCAATATGTTGGAAGTTGGAAAGTGTTGGTGGCAGAAGTGTATGAAGTTGCCATTATTAAGGTGAAGGTTCTTGGGAAACTGAATGATCTGAAGGTAGACAAGTTACCTGGACCAGATGGTCTACACTCCAGGGTTCTAAAAGAGCTGGCTGAAGAGATTGTGGTGGCATTGCTAATGATCTTTCAAGAATCCCTAGATTCCGGCATAGTTCCAGCGGAATGGAAAATAACAAATGTCACTACACTCTTCAAGAAGGAAGAGAGGGAGAAGGAAGATACAGGCCAATAAGTCCAACCTCACAGGTTGGGAAGATGTTGGTGTCAACTACTAAGGATGTGGTTTCAGGATACTTGGATACATGATAAAATAGGCCATTGTCAGCATGGCTTCCTCAAGGGAAAATCTTGCCTGACATATGTTTTGGAATTCTTTGAAGAAATAACAAGCAGGATAGACAAAGAAGAATTGGTGGATGTTGTGTACTTGGATTTTCTCAAGGCCTTTGACAAGGTGCCATACATGAGGCTGCTTAATAAGTTAAGAGCCCATGGTATTACAGGAAAGATACTAGGATGGATAGAGCATTGGCTGATTGGCAGGAGGCAAAGAGTGGGAATAAAGGGAGCGTTTTCTGGTCAGCTGCCAGGGACTCGTAGTGTTCCACAGAGGTCCGTGTTAGCAGCACTTCTTTTGGCGTTATAAGTCGGTGATTTAGATGAGACAGTTGATAGCTTTGTGACCAAGTTTGTGGACTATACAAAGATACTTGGAGGGGCAGGTAGTTTTGAGGAAATAGAGAGCCTGCAGAAGTACTTAGACAAATTAGGAGAATGAGCAAAGAAGTGGCAGATGGAATACGGCGCCGGGAAGTGTATGGTCATGCACTTTAGTAGAAGGAATAAAGACATAGATTACTTTTTAAATGGAGAGAAAATTCATAAATCTGAGGTGCAAAGGAACTTGGGAGTCCTCATGCATGATTCCCGAAAGGTTAATTTGCAGGCTGAGGAAAGCATATGTAATCTTAGTAATCATTTTGACATGACTAGAATATAAAAGCAAAGATGTAATATTGAGGCTTTATAAAGCACTGATGAGGCCTCACTTGGAGTACCGCAAGCAGTTTTGGGCCTCTTGTGTTCTGATATTGAAGAAGGTTCAAAGGAGGTTCAGAAAATGATTCTGGAATTGAAAGTCTTGTCAGATGAGGAGGGTTTGATGGAACTCACTGGAATTCAGAAGAATGAAGGGTGACCTTTTTGAAACCTATCGAACGTTGAAAGGCCCCAACAGAGCGGACGTGGTGAGGATGTTTTCTATGATGGAGGAATCTAAGACCAGAGGATGCAGCCTCAGAATAGAGGGTGTCCTTTTAGAATGGAGATGAGGAGGAATTTCTTTAGCCAGAGAGTGGTGAATTTATGGAATTTCCAGCATCTGCAGATTTTCTCTTGATAGTAATTTGTGGGATTTGTTGCCATAGGCAGCTGTAGAGGTCAAGTCATTGAGTATATTTAAATCAGAATTTGATAAGTTCTTGATTACTCAGGGCATGAAAGGATATGGGGAGAAGGCAGGAGGTTGGGGCTAAGAGAGAAAATGGATCAGCCATGATGAAATGGTGGAGCAAACTCGATGGGCCAAATGGCCTAATTTTGCTCCTATATTTTACGGTCTTAAGATGTTGTAGAATTTCCCTGCATCAAAGACGAGAAGATGTTAAACCAAAGAGTAAATAACAGGTACATTTTTATAAATACAGTATATGTCAGGCAAGTTGTGATGGAGATTAAACAAGAAAACAGTTGAAGTCAAAGTTCAGATCAACTCTGAGCTTACTGAATGGCAGAGGAGACTCAAGACATTGAAGAAGCTTAAGATAAAAGACACCCATTTCTGCTCCTTCCTCTTATGTTCACGGTCTCCTTCAAGTGTTTTACTGAAGTTATATCATAGGGGAGTGGTTAGGGATCTTCTGTATTCAAAGTCAGGAGCAGAGCAGAACAATCTCTAATTGTTTAAAATGATTGGCAAACAAACTAAAGGAATTATGAGGTGAATTTGTTTAACTTGATGTGATGCTATGATCTGGAATGTACTGTTTGAAGGAGTTCTGAAAGGGTATTCAGCAAACATATTTCAAAAGGAAATGGAAGAAGTAAAGAAATTTCAGGGTCAGGAGAAAAGTGCTATTCAGATAGTTGTGCCAAATTGCTGCTGTAGACATGAAGGATCAAATCATCTCCCTCTATAAGATACTGAGATTGTAATGCAAGTATTTTCAACCCATAGCTTTTCAAAGGGAAGAACATTAACTTGTGAAGGTGTGGGGGGCAGGTCAAAATGCAGCATGTCATTGAATCAGTCCAGCTGAGCACATAAGAAACTTTATCTTCTGTACATTCTAACATTCCAACATTGTGATTCACGGAAACAAGAAAGGCTTTATAGTTCAAAATGCACAGCCATATGAATTGTTCAGTATTGAGGAGAATTTTATTGTTCATGAAATGCAATAGAATAATCAATAGAAGCTTACATTGCATATTCCAGCAGGATCAGCAGCATCAGTATCAATGCGCTGGAGGAACTCAGCAGGTCAGTCAGCATCAGTTGAAAAGATTAGTCGACGTTTCGGGCCGAAACCCTTCGTCAGGACTGAAGGAAGAACTTTGGGGAGGGTTTGAAGAATGCTGGTAGTTGAAAAAACCAGTAATTTGAAAGACAAAGGGGTGGGGGAGGGGAAGCAGGGAGGTGCCATAAACTAAAATCTTTTACCAATAGGAGTTTTTCTTCACTGATTCTGTTGATACTTTAGTTTGCAGTTGATTACGCCTTCATGATATTTCAGTTCAACAACTTGAGAGGCAGCAACCAATTCCACACTCCACGTGTATACCCCAAGGGCAGCTTTGTACTGACTTTACGATGTACTATATTTGTACCCTGAAGCATGCACACTTTAGACTGAAATCTGTATTGCTGTAGGGCATTACCACTGTACACTAAATATAATTGCAAATTCTAACTCTCTCAAAGGTATCCTTTCTCATATCATTTCTTGTGAATGTTCCTGGGATTTTAATAATTACAGACATGCACACATTTTGCATCTTGAAATCCAATACTTGTCCAGAAGCCAATATTTCTGTGATTCAAGATAGGAGCTGTTGCTAATCATTTAAAGAGAAAGGTTATTGTTTTACTGCAGTAATTATTGTTGCCTCTTTTTAATTTTTTGTTAGATTTCTCTGTTCTATTGCTTCCCATGTCAAAAAACATTTGCCTAATTACTTGAGCCTATAGTAGCTGTGAAGTAAGCAATGTCGCTGTAGATTGGATGAGTTGCATGTGAAACTCCCTCCACCACCATCCATACTACTTGATCTTTTGTAGACTATCAGACTGATGTCACAGGGGATTGGCTTTGCAATGGAGATACATGGTAATTTGACCATTACATTATTAACCAATGACTTTCATTGGGAGATTGGTGCCATGGCAACACAGGCAGACAAAGTTTGCTAGCAAAGAGTGAAGGGGAGATTTTATTTCTGCTTTTAAGCCTCAATAAGCTTGTAGATAATGACTATGTGAGCTATCGTTTGGTAATTGGAGCAAATTAACAATGTCTTGTTTTCTGTAAACTGGGATATTTTAGTGGATAACTAAAGTATTACAGGTCAATAGCCTGGTGATTATAATGTAAGTGATGACATTGCATATGCAGTATCTGTTCCTGTGTGGGCTGCCACCAGAAACTAGCGACTGCAGAAGGTTTAGCTTCTTATAAGACACATGGTTCTTTAATGTTTTTCAGCTATTAAGTCAGCTCCTGATCATAGTCTTGCACTATATGGCCAACCTGAAAGACCTTCAGGAAATCAGCAGATAGGCAATAAAATATTGCCTCTTCATTGTTTTCCATTTCCAAAGACAGCAATCACAAAATAGTTAAAATATCTGAAAAGTTACAAGCTTGTAGTTGTGGGAAATGGAAAGCAATAGATACTGTATACTCAACAGGTCAGACAGCATCTCTAGAGAGGAAAACAGAATCAAAAATTCAGGTTGATGAATTTTCATCAGATCTGGAAAAGTCAGTGAACTAACTTGTTATACGCGGTAGAGAAGGGAAATGGTGAGTTAAAATGTAAAGTTCAAAGTTCAAAAGTTCACGGTAAATTTACTATCAAAGTACATATATGTCACCATATACAACCCTGAGATGCATTTTTTTTTGCGAGCATACTCAATAAACCAATAGAATAATAACCATTCCGGAATCAATGGAAGTCCACACCAATTTGGGCATTTAACCAGTATGCAAAAGACAGAAAACTATGCAAATATAAAAAGTAAGAAATAATAATAATAATAATAAATAAATACTGAGAACATGAAATGAAATCAGTCAAAGGAACACTCACAATGCGCTGGAGGAACTCAGCAGGTCGGTCAGCATCAGTTGAAAAGATTAGTCGACGTTTCTGGCCGAAACCCTTCGTCAGGACTGAAGGAAGAACTTTGGGGAGGGTTTGAAGAATGCTGGTAGTTGAAAAAAACAGTAATTTGAAAGACAAAGGGGTGGGGGAGGGGAAGCAGGGAGGTGATTGGCAGAAGAACAATGCGTAGTAGTAGAAGGAGGCGGAACTATGCGGGAGGTTATGTGAAATAGGGGTAGAGTGAGGGGGGGGGAGGGAATTACCGGAAGTTGGAGGACTCTATGTTCATACCAAGGGGCTGGAGACTACCTAGACAGTATATGAGGTGTTGCTCCTCAAACCTGAGTTTAGCCTCATCATGGCAGTAGAGGAGGCCATGTATGGACATATCTGAATGGGAATGGGAAGCAGAGTTGAAATGGGTGGCTACTGGGAGATCCTGTCTGTTGTGGCAGATGGAGTGGAGGTGCTCGACGAAGCGGTCCCCCAATCTGCGTTGGGTTTCACCGATGTAGAGGAGGCCACACCGGGAGCACCGGATGCAATAGATGACCCCAACAGATTCGCAAGTGAAGTGTTGTCTCACCTGGAAGGACTGTTTGGGGCCCTGAATGGTGGCAAGAGAGGAGGTGTAGGGACAGGTGTAGCACTTACGCTTACAGGGATAAGTGCCGGGTGGGAGATCAGTGGGGATGGATGTGTGGTTAAGTGAGTTACGGAGGGATCGATCCCTGCGGAAAGCGGAGAGGGGTGGAGAGGGAAAGATGAGCTTAGTTGTGGGGTCCTGTTGAAGGTGGCGGAAGTTGCAGAGGATAATGTGCTGGATCCGGAGGCCGGTGGGGTGGTAGGTGAGGACAAGGGGAACTCTGTCCCTGTTGTGGTGGCGGGAAGATGGGGTGAGGGCAGAAGTGCGGAAAATGGAGGAGATGCGGGTGAGGGCATCATTGATGACGGTAGAAGGGAAACCACAATCCTTAAAGAAAGAGGACATTTGAGATGTCCTGGAATGGAAAGCCTCATCCTGGGAGCAGATGCAGCGGAGACGGAGGAACTGGGAACAGGGAATGGCATTTTTGCAAGTGGCGGGGTGAAATGAGTCTACAGGTTGTGGGAGCATTTCAATGATGGGGCAAGTGAAATTTAGTGAAGTTATCCTCATTGATTCATGAACCTGATAGTTGAGGGATAGTCACTGTTCCTGAACCTGGTGGTGTGAATCACAAGGTTCCTGTACCTTCTTCATGATGGCAACATCCAGAAGAGAGCATGTCTTGGATGGTGGAGGTTCCTGATGACGGATACCGCTTTCCTGTGACAGCTTTTCATGTAGATGTGCTCAGTGGTGAGGAGAGATTTACCCATGATGGATTGGGCCATATCCATTACTGTTCGTAGGATTTTCTGTTCAAAGGCATTGGTGTTTCCATACCGGGTCGTGATACAACGAGTCATTGTAGTATCCACTACATATCTATAGAAGTTTGTCAAAGTTTTAGATGTCATACCAAATTGTCGCTAACTCCTAAGAAAGTAGAAGTGTTGCTGTGCTTTCTTCGTAATTGCACTTACGTCTGGGCCCAGGCCATGTCCTCTGAAATAATAACACCAAGGAATTTATAGTTGCTAATCCTGCCCACCTCTGATCCTCTGATAAGGACTGGCTAATGAAATTCTGGTTTCCTTCTCCTGAAGTCCATAATCAGCTCCTTGGTCTTGCTGACATTGAGTAAGAGGTTATTGTTATGGCACCACTCAGCCAGATTTCAATCTCCCTCTGCAGTGCCCACTGTCAGTCAGCTAAAATCTAGCCCACATGCTTTTTTGTTTTGGACTTTACAACGAAAAATAAACATTTTAAAATCTCACTTGGCACACATTATTGAGATCTATCAACTCAATTTTACTCTTATATACTTCCTCAGGATTGAAAATGACTTGCTTCTACTCTGAGGTGATTGACAAGCCCAATGTGGGGATCACAGACTCTTTTACAAATGCCTCACAGGGTCGCCTGTGGGCTGATGCATTCCTTTCTGCTGTGTACGTTTGACTCTGATGTTCTATGGGCCTTACTCAAAACTCTCAAAACCATCTCGAATCTTCTTCTCCTGTGTGATCATACATGGACTTTGGATTCCTAATAGTCAGTGCTTAATGCAGCTTTGAACTTTTTTAGTCTGCCTGCTAATCCCTTTCTGTTACAGAGTGTAGAACAGAATGTTTGCTTTGGGTGTCTGGTGTTGGGCCTGACTAAAAAAGTTAATGTGAACAAATAGGTTCTGAATGATGGGGAAAGAACACTGACCTCGGTTTATATATCCTTGCAATCAACTGAAGGATTTTGTGGTGACTTCTTTGACTGCATTCACTTTTGATTACTTTAACTACCATACATAGTCCAAATCTCAGAAGCATACAAGAAAGTAAGTATCACATCTGCCTTGTAGACCATAAGTTTTGTCCCAGATTTGTGGACTTGCTCTTCAAACACCCTTTTCTTCAATTGATCAAAAATGGTTTTGACACAGTGACGTCAATAGTGATTTTCGTCATTGAAATTTACCTTCACGAAGACCTGGGTAGATCATTGGTCTCATCGTGAATCCCTGTTATTGGACAGGAATGAAAAGTAGCAGGGGCAGATGACAGAGGATCTTTGTCCTATAGATGATAGATTTGAGGCACATTTTTTCCCACTTCAGTGGATTAGTTAACCATGACCCAGTACTCAGCCTCCAATTTTGCGCAAATGCAGAATCAGCCTAAACACTGCTCCACATGAAGGTATGCGTGGCTTTTGGTCATAAGGTTTTGCTGTTGATTGAACAGTTTCCAATTAGTCTTGATGACTAGTTTCATAGCCATGAGACATTTGTTGGAAATGGGTGCAACGTGACAGTAAGGAAGATTGTGAGGAATCCTGGGCAAGGACACAGCCTTGTTTGATGAAGGTCTTCATAGATTAGGGGCTGTAGTGTAACAGTGACTGAGTAACAAAATTCCTGAGATGGGAGATGAAAATAAGAGGCTGAGTAACATAACAGTGAGTTTTAGTGACTGGCCATTGAGATGCCTACTACTTTCTAGCAATATGTCTTCCTAGCCATAGATTAATCAATATATCAAGGGCATTCTGTGTGTATTTTAGAAATGTGTGCAGTTCTCATTTTCCATCCATTTTGTTTCAACTGATCAAGCTGAGGCTCTGTACAACTTCTGGTTATAGCGTTATATATAATCATCATTCATTCAAGGTCAAAATAATCATTTTTCCCATCCTCTGGGGCTGATGATTAACATTTTAAAAAAATCCTGTACTTCAGGTAAGTGAATTTTTGGTTCTGAACCAAGATGTTATGACTTACTGTAACATGCTAAAGATCTGGCATATAAACTTCCCTTCCTCTCCACCATCAGATTTCTGAATGGATAATGGGCCCAGGAACACTATCTCACTATTTTCGTTCTCTTTTTGTACTATCATTTAAATATTTTATACTGTATCTATTTCTTTTTATAATTTATAGTATATGTTATGTATTGCACTCTACTGCTGCCACAAAATAATAATTTCCATGACTTACTTCAGTGATAAGAAACCTGAGTCAAAAATGACTCCAGGATATAAACAAAAAGGGAAGACTTACACTTAGTTGGTAACTTTTACAATCTTATGACTGGATGTCTTGAAGTGCTTTGCAGCTATTGCAATACATTTGAGATGTATTGGGCTTCCATATCCTTAAACTCATTCCCTTTAAAACGTTGACAACTCTTCACCAACAGGACTTTTCTCCTCCTCAGGGACTAGGCTCCAAATATCCAGAACCAGATGAGCTAAAATTTATTCCAGTTAAATCTTGAGGAACATCAAAGCCGGTTTTTTCAGCCCTGTGTACCGTATTTTTTCAAAACTTCAAATTTTTTTTATACTAGGTATCATAATGGATTTTTATCCAGTACTCTCCTGTTGCAGTATAAGTAGGATCAATGACTGCAAGTATCAACACTTCAAAAACAGGTCATGCTCCATAAGCCATCCATCCTTGTAGAAGTGAAGTGCAGCCAGCCTTTCATCTCAAAAGTTTGTCCTTTTCTGGTCAACTGCATGCTTAGCCCACTGGTGGAGTGAGAAATCAGGTAAGTAGCACCTGACCTTCAGATTACTGTATCTCTGAACTTCATGCTTTGATGTCGGACTGACCAATAAAACTCAACTCAAGCTCTGAACCCATTCATACTAACAAGATGTTATGACATAATAACACTCCCTGCTTACTTCCCTCTACTGTGCTGTGAGGTAACTTCTTAAGCTGAGTTTTGACACCCTGCATATTTTGATTCAGACTGGAAGGCACTGTTAACAATCCAGACATGCAGTAGGGCTTCAGGAAATATGAATATACTTGTATGTGTTGGAGCTGAATTAAAATCACTAACTTTGTTGGGAGATTGTCTACATGACAGAAAGCAAGGTGTAAGGATAATGGATGGATATAATGGACTAATTAGCAATATGTGATCGGTGACAGATTGTGCTGAGGCCTTAACGATTCACAGTATTTATTCACCACATAAACAACCATTAATTTTAATTGCACCATCCCTGGCAGCTAAATTTTCAGCTGTCTCGGCTCAAAATTCTGGAACATTCCTCCCTAAGCCTCTCAGCCTCTCTATCTATTTTCACATGGTCCTTCAACCGAACTGATATCTATCTATAACACTTCATTAAAAGTACTTCTGGTATGTTTCATTAGGTTAGAGGTACTATTTGTCACAAAATTTATTGAGACATATATCCAAGCATATCAATGAACATAGGCAGCATTAAGTAGCTTATACAGAGCATAAAAGACATGGAAGGAGCTTGATAAATGTAGTCAATCAGAACTGCTAGCCTTCCGTCATTAAATCTCTCTAGGTTTTGCAGGGTGTGTGTGTGTGTGTGTGTGTGTGTGTGTGTGTGTGTGTGTGTATATGTGTGTGTGTGTGTGTGTGTGTGTGTGCGCGCGCGCACGCGCGCGTGTGCAAAGTGCAGAATTCAAAGACATACGCTTTACTTCATCAATGACATCCTTTTGGATTATATAGCAGAGTCTTGGAGAATCTCCTTTTCCTATACTACTACCATATGTCACTCTGACCAGGCATAAGACTGGAGAATGGAGAACTCAATCAACTGTATGCTGTATGCAGATTTCTGACCTGAGGAGTGCATTTACTGAATCCTTGACAGCATCAACATTGTTGTACATATCTATAGTAATCCCATCTTTCAGCATTTGGCCCATAGTCTTCCGTACTTTAGAGATTCAAGCGTTACTAAATGCTATGAGAGTTCCTGCCTCCAAACCCTCCTCAGGCAGTGCATCCCAGATTCCAGCCATTCAAGCACTGATAATTCTTCCTCACATCCTCCTCTTCTCTTTAATTTAGGCTTTTACTTGAGTCAAGTTTGGATCCAATTTGATAACTTTGTCTGAGTCCTATGAGCTATAAACTTTTGGAACAGTGCCTCATGTTGAATCTTATCACAGACTTTACTGAATGTCATGTAGACCATATCAATCAGACTGCTCCCATCATTACTTTTACTTTTTCAACAATTCAGTCAAGTTGGTTAGACAGGATATCTGTTAACAAAGCCATGATGACTATTCTTGATTAAGCCCTGGCTACCTAATTGTGATCTAATCTTATTTAGAATTATTTACTGTAACTTCCATACTATTAACTACAGATACTCAGGTCTGTAATTATCTGGCACATCCAGCTGCCTCTCATGAATAAAAGTACTACAATTGCTGTCCTTCAGTTATCTGAGACCTACCTGTGGCCAGCAAAGATTTGTAAACCTCTGTCAAATCCAATCAATCGCCTTCCTTACCTCCTTTGGCGGCTTGAGATACATCTCATCAGATCTTACAATTTATCCACCTTTAAGCCCACAGTGGCATCTTATACAGTACCGTGCTCAAGTCTTAGATGCATGCATATAGCTAGGGTGCCGAAGACTTTTGCATAGTACTGTGGTAATTTTATGCATTGTACTGTACTGCTGCCACAAAAAGAAAAAAAAATCATGACATATATGAGTGATGATAAACCTGATTCTGGTAAGGGTCTCTATTGTGGACTGAGAGTGGGAAAGGGGGCAGGGAGAGGGGAATCATGGTGGGGAAAGGGGGAAGGAACGCGACACAACAGAGGGACATTCTGTAATGATCCATAAACCAATTGTTTGGAATCAAGTGAGCTTTCCTTTTAAACAAAAGTAATTTGAAGAGCATACAGCTAAACTCAATGAGCAAAAACTCACCAGGGTGATCATCACAACCTGAGGGCGTGGGCCATTCTCTGGGTCAGCTTTCCATGCAATGCATTTAAAACAAATATATACAGTATAATACCTCTACATGCATGTTTCGTTTGAAATTCATCATTCTTTTTGAATGCCTTGAATGAAGAAAACCAGTATACACTGGGCAGCAAATTTTTTCAGAGTGTTGCTTCCTTAGATATGTTTCTTTGTTTATGACAGACCCCTTGAAGGTGAACAGAAATATAATTTCAGACTACTTGTATGATGAGGGAAGTTGTAGAAACAAGAAATTAACTTTTATTGAATATAAAGTGTTAAATTGTGTAACAATGCTAACACTTTGCAATAGTTCAACTAAACTAAAAATGTTTTGTTGATGATTTTCATTTGTACTCAGTGTCTGAGGCTTCTCGCTTAATTGTCAAACAATAATCAGTCAGCATTGATGGATTCTAGATGCCCTGATACCATCTCTCCATGACCACAAAGTCCCGGCGAAACCGTTCACCATGCTCATCACTGACAGTGCCAAGATTTGCAGGGAATAAGTCCAAATAGAAATTCAGAAAATGAATCTTTAGTGACATGTTGCACTTTATGGTTTTGTATGCTTGAAGTATTTGTCAATCAGCTGCATGTATTTTGATGCTCTGTAGTTGCCAAGAAAATTTTCAACGACATCCTTGAATGCCTTCCATGTGATTTTCTCCAGTTCCACTAGAGGTTCTTCGAATTGCTTGTCATTGATGACCTGTTTGATTTGCGGACCAATAAAAATGCTTTCCTTAATCTTGGCATCAGTTATTCTAGAAAATATCCATCTCAAATACTGAAATCCTTAATGGAAATTTTTGTGCCTGGTGACAGCAGATTCCATCCTTGTAGTCTGTACCCAGTAATTCTACTTTTGCCTTTGACAAACCCAAATCTCTGATCAGGTCATTAAACTCAGACTGAGTTATCAGATGAAGCTCACTCAACATAAAGGGTTCAAAATCTGTATCAGTGTCTTCTTTCATTCCTGGCTCGTGCATCATGGCATCTGCCTTCTCTAGACTTCAAGTCCCTGGTGGCTTCAGTACTGGAAGACTATCGGTGTGTGACCCAGGAAGGGAGATTGGGGTATTCAGTGGATTTCTTGTTTTAGCAGAGAGACCAGACACACTGGTCAGACAGAAGTAGCAGTCTGTCACATGATCCTTCTGCTCTCGCTGTATCATCGGAACAGCGAATGGCATTGACTTCCGAGTACCTCTGAGCCAAGCTCTAAGATCGACATCACATGTTGCACAACAAATGTGAGGAGCCCAGGCTTTGTCTTGGTCACCAATTTTACACCTGCAGTAGAGCTCATAGGCTTTGTTAATAAGAGGAGTCATGCTCCATCTTAGGGACTTAAGCGTATACTCACCACAAATATAACAAAAAGTATCGCAGCTGTTGCAATATTGTTGAGACATTTTGCTATCACAAATACTCCTGAAAATACACTTACTTTATTATAATGAGTACTCACAATATGGTATGCGCATAGAGTGTGTGCATCAACATGACTACAAACCAATAAAGATGTAAATGTAATGCTTAGAACAGGATGCTTTTATAGCCTTTCTAAAACCTGTCCTACCATGCAGCAACTGCCCTGCCTAAGCATGCCCAGGCATGTACGGACAAGATAGAAAACTTTTCAGCAACATTTTAACTGACTTGAATTATGAACTGAAATAACAAACATAGGCAATTTCAAAAAAAATGGTGCGTGATAGGGAAATTTCGAGGCAACTTTCATGATCAGCAGCCCAAAATTCGTAAGATACACCCAAAAGAATTCAAGAAGCAAACTTTTTTTTTGTCCAGTGATATGATTCAAATAGGTGACAATAATTTAAGTTTTAATTAGAATTAATTTTCATTGATTTAACTAACACGTGTAATTGATGAAATGAATATTTCAATGCATACAGTACTGTGCAAAAGTTCTAGGCACATATATATAGCTAGGGTGCCTAAGACATTTGTACATGACTGTAGTAATTTTATGTATTGTACTGTACTGCTACCGCAAAAAAACGTATGTGAGTGACGATAAATCTGATTCTGATATGGGTCTCTATTGTGGACTGAGTGTAGGAAAGGGCAGGTAGAAGGGAATCAGGGTTGGGAAAGGAGGAAAGGAGAGATGAAGGAGCAGGAGACATCAGAGAGGCATTCTGAAATGATCAATAAACCAATTGTTTGGAATCAAATTATTTTGTTTGGTGTCTCAGGGATTGATATGTCTGCACCCGTGCTACACCCCGCCTGTGATGTTCCACCATCACCATTCCCAACATCTTTATATATATATATATATATATATATGTGTGTGTGTGTGTGTGTGTGTGTGTGTGTGTGTGTGTGTGTGTGGGTGTGTGTGCCTAAGACCTTTGCACACTATTGTACCTTTAATTTGTCCTAGTTTTTGTTGAGGACCTCCTCCCTGAATTCTCCAACTGCATTGTCCTTCTCCTTTATGAACAGATAAGAGCTGAGCATTATCTACTCGCTCCATGCAGACTGACCCTTTAGTCACCATTATTTATGACAGCCCTGTGCTCCAAGCGTTTTATCGTGAGGAGGAGCCTACAGGAATTTGCATTCACAATTCTCTCCTTGTCGATTACTCCTTGCCAGAAGAGTATGTCTTTTCCAATCTCAATGTTTAAGTCATCAAGGAGGATCAATTTTACCATCATTTTTACCAGAAACAAAGACGAAGTTTTTCACCAGTATCTCATAATCATCATGTTACTACTTAGAGTAGATTTTTGAGCATAAGTTGGCCATATTTTGCCAATTACAATGGTAACAACATTTGAAAGATGTTTGGGATGTCCTGGGGAAAGTATCTATGTTTTATACATTAAATTTCCTTTTCACCCGTAAAAAATGTATATGCCAGTATCTTTATTACAAACTTACATGAGTGCCATTTATCCATCATCACTGATATCCACAAAGGCATGAAGTGTGAAAGGAATTATTCTGTTATTATTAAGACTGAATGAATATGACATATAGTTTACTGCATTTCAGTAGACAGTTAAGAGTCACATAATCTGCAGATATATTGGTTAAAATCCCTACCTTGTAGGTTTGGAGATATATATATTGAACGTCTCAGACTGAAGCGTTGAAAAGCATTCTGCAAGTAAACATCTTTTGTTATGGTATTAATATTGATTTATTATTGTAACATGTATCAAGATACAGTAAAAAACTTGTCTTACATACCATTCATACAGATTCTACAGTGTATTGAAGCAGAATAAGCTAAAACAATAACAATGCAGAACAAAGTATAAAAGCTACTGAAAAAGTACAGTGCAGGTAAACGATGATGTGCAAGCTCATAACGAGATAGATTGTAAGGTCAGGAGTCCATCTTATCATACAAGAGGTCCATTCAAGAATCTGATTACAGTGGGATAGAAGCTCCATTGAGCCTGGTGGTACCTGCCTTCAGGCTTTGGGAGAGGAGAGAAGAGAGAGCGTCCAGTGTAGGTCAGTTCTTTGTTTATGCTGGCTGCTTTACTGAGACAGCACTAAGTATAGACAGAGTCCATAGAGAAAAGTCTGGTTCCTGTGAGATGGTGAGTTGTGCCCACAACACTGCAATTTTTTTGTGGTCACATGCAGAGCATTTACCATCTCAAGCCATCATGGATCCAGACAGAATTCAATTTCTATGGTGCCTCAATAAAAATTGGTCAGGGTCGACAGGGACACGCCAAATATCTTTAGCCTCTTGAGGAAGTAGAAGCATTGATGAGCTTTCCTCACCATAACATCAGCATGGTATTAAGTAAATTCTAAAATTACAATTGTTATAAAAGAAAAGATCTAGTTAATATACACTCAGTGGGCACTTTATTAGCTAAAGGAATGGAACCTGTATGGTCTTCTGTAGCTGTAGCCCATCCATTTGATGTGTTGTGTATTCAAAGATGCTCTTCCTTACACCTCTGTTAGGTAACATATGGTTATTTGAGTTACTGCTGCCTTCAGGACAGCTAGAATCAGTCTGGCCATTCTCCTCTGTCCTCTCTCATTAACAAGGCATTTGTGCCCACAGAACTGCCACTCGCTGGATTTTTTTGTTTTGTTTTTCACACCATTCTACTTAAAGGCTAGAAACTGCTGTGTGTGAAAATCCCAGGGGTCAACTGTTTCTGAGATACTCAAACCACCCTGTCTGGCACCAATAATCATTCTGCAGTCAAAGTCACCTCAATCACATTCCTTTCCAATTCTGATGTTTGGTCTGACAACTGAAACTGATGACCATGTCTGCATGCTTTTCTGCATTGAGCTGCTGCCACATGATTGGCTGATTAGATATTTGCATGAACAAGCAAGTGTGCCTAATAAATTAGCCACTGTGCATATCTATGTAAGATGCAACTCACATTCTAGCCTCGAATCCTACTTTCATAACCAACTATATACAGAAAATTACTTAAAATTGATTTGATTGTCTGCAATTCATGGTTATGGAAGGGTGGATTTAGAAATGCCACATTTCACTCATTTTATTTTGTCTTATACTTGAAAGCTAAAGGAATAAGCCAATTATTTTTTTCTCCTTTTAGGAAATGTATTCAGGGTAACATAAAATACTTTGTAATTGGCATTGTAATTTGCACTTATATAAGATCATAAGACATAGAAGCAGAATTAGGCCATTCAGCCCATCGACTCTGCTCCGCCATTCCATCATGGCTGATCCCGGATCCCACTCAACCCCGTACACCTGCCTTCTCACAGTTGTTGTTGAGTTGTTGATGAGGCTACACTTGGATTATTGTATACATTTTTGAATACCCTGATATAGTAAAAAGATTGTCAAGCTGGTAGGGATACAGTAGAGATTTACAAGGATGCTGCTTGGACTAGTGGACCTGAATTATAGGGAGGGAGAAGTTGGCCACACTGGATCTTTATTCCCTGGTGAATGACCTCACAGAATTTTATAAAGTTATGAGGGGTATGGATAAGTTGGTATGTCACAGTCTTTTCCCCAGAGTTAGGGAGTCCAAAATTAGAGGGCAGAAATAAGGTATGAGGGGAAAGATTTAAAAGAGACCTGAGAGAACGAGGTTGGAGGCGACATTGGATGCATGGCAACTCTGGCAGGATCTGCAAGACAATACTTCCTACAAAGCGAAACTCAATTACATGATTGGTAGTGCTGCTTCGCTACCAGATGTACTCAACGCCTTCTATGCCTACTTTGAATGGAAGAACACAACTACAGCTGTGAAGATCCCTGCTGCACCTGATGACCCTGTGATCTCCGTCTCAGAGACTGATGTTAGACTGTCTTTAAAGAGAGTGAACACTCACAAGGCAGAAGGTCCCGATGGAGTACCTGGAAAGGCTCTGAAAACCTGTGCCAACCAACTAGCGGGAGTATTCAGGGACATTTTCAACCTCTCACTGCTACAGGCAGAAGTTCCCACTTGCTTCAAAAAGGCAACAATTATACCAGTACCTAAGAAGAATAATGTGGGCTGCCTTAATGACTATTGCCTGGTAGCACTCACATCGACAGTGATGAAATGTTTTGAGAGGTTGGTTATGACTAGACTGAACTCCTGCCTCAGCAAGGACCTGGACCCATTGCAATTTCCCTACTGCCACAATAGGTCAATGGCAGACGCAATCTCAATTACTCTCCACATGGCTTTAGACCACCTGGACAACACAAACACCTACGTCAGATGCTGTGCATTGACTATAGCTCAGCATTTAATACCATCATTCCCACAATTCTGATTGAGAAAGTTGCAGAACCTGGACCTCTGCAATTGGATCCTCGACTTCCTAACCAGAAGACCACAATCTGTGTGGATTAGTGATAGCATATCCTCCTCGCTGATGATCAATATTGGCGCACCTCAGGGGTGTGTGCTTAGACCACTGCTCTACTCTCTCTATACCCATGACTGTGTGGCTAGGCATAGCTCAAATACCATCTATAAATTTGCTGACAATACAACCAATGTTGGTAGAATCTCAGGTGGTGACGAGAGGGCGTACAGGAGTGAGATATGCCAACTAGTGGAGTGGTGCCGCAGCAACAACCTGGCACTGGACATCAGTAAGACAAAGGAGCTGATTGTGTTCAGGAATGGTAAGACGAAGGAACACATACCAATCCTCATAGAGGGATCAGAAGTGGAGAGAGTGAGCAGCTTCAAGTTCTTGGGTGTCAAGTCCTCTGAGGATCTAACCTGGTCCCAACATATTGATGTAGTTATAAAGAATACAAGAGAGCGGCTACACTTTCTTAGAGGTTTGAAGAGATTTGACATGTCAACAAATACCCTCAAAAACTCCTATAGTTGTACCATGGTGAGCATTCTGACAGGCTGCATTACTGTCTGGTAGGAGGGGCTACTGCACAGGACCAAAAGAAGCTACAGAAGGTTGTAAATCTAGTCAGCTCCATCTTGGGCACTAGCCTACAAAGTACCCAGGACATCTTTAGAGAGCGGTGTCTCAGAAAGGCAGTGTCCGTTATAAAGGACCTCCAGCACCCAGGGTGTGCCCTTTTCTCACTGTTGCCATCAGATAGGAGGTACAGAAGCCTGAAGGCACACACTCAGCGATTCAGGAACAGCTTCTTCCCCTCTGCCATCTGATT
Organism: Mobula hypostoma; assembly: GCF_963921235.1. Lineage (NCBI taxonomy): Eukaryota > Metazoa > Chordata > Chondrichthyes > Myliobatiformes > Myliobatidae > Mobula > Mobula hypostoma. The sequence goes on from NC_086108.1 coordinate 41,373,292, forward strand.
CCTAATTGGACATTGAATCTTTGGACACTACCTCACTTTTTTTTTAATATACAGTACTTCTGTTTTTGCATGTTTATTTATTATTATTATTTTATTTAGTTTATTTTTTTTCTCTGCTAGATTATGTATTGCATTGAACTGCTGCTGCTAAGTTAACAAATTTTACGTCACATGCCGGTGATAATAAACCTGATTCTGATGCTTTACACAGAGGACAGTGAGTACCTGGAGGAAAACTGCCAGAGGAAGGAGTCAAGGTGATTACAAATGGGGCATTTAAGAGTAATTTAGATAAGTTTATGGCGGAGAGGAGTTTGGAGGGTTATGGTTCAAACACAGATAACCGGGAGGATGCTGTGCTCAACATGGACCATTTGGGCTGAAAGGCCTGTTTCCGTGCTTTATTACTCTATGACTCTGTAACTTCATTAGGGTGTATTCAATTTATGAGCAAGAATGATTTTTTTTACTGAAAGGCAACACAATACAATCTAATACGAGAATAGACTGTAGTATGCAGGCTACATGGCATAATGGTCCACCCACTTTTTAAACAATCATCTTTCAGTCACTTTAAAACAATCTTGTCCCTCCGAGAGATGACATCATAAAGAATGCTATACGCTGGTATTAACGAAGCAAGATTTCAGAAGAGAGGGAGTGTTGAGAGAAGAAATCAGGGTAGGAGAAGGTGTTGTGAGCTGTGGGACTCAGTGGGCTACTGCTGGATTTTGGCTACTAAGCTATCCCCATCTGAACGAGAGACTGAAAAGGGGTGTAAACTCAGCCAGCTCCATCATGGACAGTAGCCTCCCCACCATTCAGGACATCCCCTCTTCTTATTGCTTCATTGCTACCATCAGGGAGCAGGTACAGGAGCCTGAAGACATGCACTCAATGGTTTAGGAACAACATCTTCCCTTCTGCTATCAGATTCCTGAATGGACTACGAATCCACCAACACAACACTGCCTCACTTTTGTTCTCTCTTTTTATAATACCCATGGAACATGTGTAAATTCCTGAGCCATGCTCAGAAGGGGATTAGTAAAGGAACCAGAGGATCCAAACACCAGCTACTGGTAGACGAAGCAGTAGTGTGAGACGCCAAGACCAGGCAAACCAATGTAAGCACAGCCTGGATTGACTACCAGAAAGCATATGACTCAATGCCACACACATGGATCCTGGAATGTCTGTCTCTATACAAAGTAAACAAGACACTACCAACCTTCATCAAGAACTCAACGGGCTGTTGGAGGACAATACTAGAAGTTAACTGAGTGTGAGAGAGGCCCATCAGATGCCTAAAAGAGTGGATATGGGCACAGGTTCAACAGTGGCATGACCGTCAGCCACCTCCTATACATCAAGCTGTATACCAGAAATGAAAAAGGCATTGACTCCCTAATCCACCTGACAAGCATGTACAGCAGAGACATATGTACTTTGATAATAAAATTTGCTTTGAACTTTAAACTTGAGAGTATTGGTATTCTAGAGCTGTGGAAATGTGCGGTATATTAAAAGAAATTCTGTTGAAGTACCAAATACAGTAATGAATAAAGTGGAACTACAGGCCAGGATGGCTTTGAAATAAAGAGTTTATGCTGTTAGAAAGTGAAGTCAATAGATATGTTCATGGATGACATAATCCTTGGATCTCAGGATGTAGTGAATTTAGTGATTCAAGAAATGGTGTATTGTTCAAACATACTCATAATTATGATGAATCTGAAATACGGAAGGGGGAAGTTTAACTGGGATCCAAATAGAATATGTATGTTCTAGAGACATTCAGTAAGGCATGAGATGTGACTATGTAGGTGAGTTTGGGTCAGCAACTTATCAAAAACAAGAAAGGAAATAGAAACCAGTTAGTCTTGATATTTGTCTAGATTTACATTGTGAGGTTAGTTCTTGTTTCAGAGTCACAGCGTGCCAACTAAGAACTTCTAAAATTGGCTGGTGCAGAAAGGTTGGATTTCCCTGGAGTGTCCAGCAGTCTAAGATTAATATGAGATCAAATAGCAAAAATGCATGAATGTATATGAAGACATCATTGAGAAAGAAATGTACCAGGATCCACTTCACATTACTTGAGTTGCTTATAATGACTCCAAGAGTTTTAGGCCCCTCTATTTATTTAAGGCTAATTAGAGATAGACTAATAAAGTTTATTGTAGGTCAAAAGTCATAAATTTGGTTCAATCTTTACAATTACTGGCACACAACATGAACAGCTGTCTCCTTAGCCCAAGAATTATACACATTATCTAGTCTCTTCTCTTTAATCATCCTCTCTTCTCCTATCATGACAGTGGCAATCTCAAACCATAAAGATTTATTGAGTGAATATTATTATGGTATTGAGTGAACTATTTTAAGACTATATTACTTGCAGTAACTAGATTCTTAAGCTAATTATAAAATAGCCTGCATGATATGAATTTAAAACAAAAAGCCAAACACACCTCATATTTTATCTATTCTGTTGTTCTATCTGTGCAAACAACCTTTTGTCAATACTTTCAAAGTTCACATTGGTTGCAATCATCTTATCGCTGATGCAAAAAAGTTTTTTAATACAAAGGAATGAAAAATAAAATATAACTTGCTGTGACAAATACTTCTTGTGTTTCTTAATTTCAAAATGACACTGTCTTAATCAATATTTTCTGTATACATACATTTTTTGGAGCTGAAATGTGGTTTCTGAAAATCCATAAATTTTTATCTAATTTTACATAATTTTTTTTTACAAAAAACTCACTTGGTTTGTTTTTATATCTTGCTCAGCCATGTTCAAAGGAAAAGAGCTACACTTTTTGATGGAACAGCCATCTCAGCTGCTTAAAGCAATTGTTCACTCCTGTGTTACAGCATCTGATGAATGTGATGAGTGTGCTTGGAAAGGAGCTGGAATAGTCTGCAGCCTCCTCCAGCCTTGTAGTGACTAATGGAATTTACAGATAGTATTTGCGCTAAATAGATTGTTTGATGCAGTTTTAATTGTACAGTTTTAATTAGTACGGTAATTTACTAGATGACACATTGAATGTGTTACTTGAAGTGAGCAGTTTATTGTTATGGTTCGTTTCGATTGCTAAATCAAGGATGCATCTCACCCTAACCATGGACTTTTTACTCTCCTCCCATCTGGTAGGCGCTACAGGAGCCTCCACTCCTGCACCAGCAGACTCAGGAAGAGGCTGAGGCTGTGACCCTGCTGAACCTCACATCACAGCACTAAGCAGTATTGCACCCATATTGGACTGTCTCAGTACTTTTATATTTGCATGCTGTAGCACTTACTTTTTATTCACAGTTATTTTGTAAATAACACTATTCTTTTGCACTTCTGGTCAGATGCTAATTGCATTTCATTGGCTTTTTATCTGTACTCGGCATAATGACAATAAAGTTGAACCTAATCTAATCTAATCTAAATATATTTACAACACTGACTATTTTTACTGACTTTTCAAAAATGAAGAAGGGTCTAAGGTTAACAATGCCAGCGCACAATTATATCAGGAATTACAGGTATTGTGATTACAGGCTTGGCTGGCTGAATAATTAGATCCAAATATTATTTTCTTTGATTTATTATTAAAGCAGTTAAACATTGATTTTCATAGCAACTGTGAAGGAGAAAAGTAAAGCTTTCTATTCAAGCATAATGTTTCTGATCTTCTTACAGGATCCCTTATTAAACAGTGAACTCCAAATTTCTAGTCAGAATCTTTCTTCTCTGTCTAAAATTGTGAGAGGTTGGAAGTTGAAATAATCACTTAATTTTTTTATAATCAAGTTTGTTGTAGGAATTAGACGACTGAGAGCCTAAAGATTGATATGTAACATTTCTACGCTTCAAATGCCAGGTTAAAGAAAATGACTTCACTTTTTTTTTTAAAAAAAAGAACAGACCAGGCATTTGTCTTACGTGTCTGGTGGGGCCTTGTAAAACAGGGATCGCCTGTATCGTAGAGATAAGTTATAGGCAGGTTTACACAAGTAAACTGACTTTAGCTCATTAATTTAGATGTTTGAAGAAGGGGCATTATTTATCATATCACTACAGACCACCTCATAAACTGAAGAGTCCCCTGTTGTCCATTGACTAAAATAGCTCACATTTATAATTACTTAGCAAAGGCAGGAAATGCGAAAATAATTGCCATATCAGACTCCTCAAAATAGCATTTAATTGTCAAAAATATCAACTCATTTATTGTGAAATATTTAACTATGACCTAACATATATTTGTTTAGTGCATTGAAGTAGTTGGCCAATTACTACTGAATGTCATCCCTGAACTTGGAAGCATAGAAATATTTATTGTCAGAGAAAGTGCATCATAATGGGACAGTGAGTATTTTTCTCAAAGAACCTATGTAATAAAATTCTGCAGAACATGAAGCACAGGACAATTTTAGAGGACACAGAAGCAAACACGGATCTGACTTACAGGTCATAGGGGTTAGAGACCAAGGGAGTGGAAGGGCAGGCATCAGACAAGGTTTACTGAGATCTTGAGGACTGTTGGGAGAGGTTTGAGAGATTGCAATTGTCATCCAGAAAGTCAGAATTAATCTTGGATTGGGAAGAGAGATGTGCAGTTTTGTCAACTTGTCAACACTTACCCATTGATGGTGACTTATTGGCTGATGCAGAGGATATCCAGAAAGCAAAGGTAAAATGGATATGACCCAAAAAAGGGTTATACGATTGTCATACTATTATTTTCTGATTCAAGACTAAAATCAGAAATTAATAAGAAAACAATTGGGTTTTTACTTAAATATACAGTAGTGGCATATTTGATTCTAGAAACCCTTTGGAACATTTCAGCCTAACATTAAATTCCGAAATCAGATTTTACAGGTTACAAGGTTGTGTTCTTGTGAATTGTTTGTTTCGTGAACAGTTTGTAAGTCACATCGCAAGACATGTCAGAAGCCTTCCTGCAGCCATTAATCCACTCTGCTGATCTGCCAAGCACTCATTTGTAAGTATGGGCTTTATGTGTGTCAGGCATCATAGCTATATTAAGCGAGACTTATCCCTGTGCATCTGATGCCATGAAGAATTACTTTGTGACATTGCTCTGTTTTGTAAAGGCCACCTTGTTTCAGAACCGCTTGGTCACCTCTGCATGCAGATCAGGATAAATAATGCCATGGTAGGCAACTTCAAACTTCATTATCTTACACTTTGTTCTTAATGATGCTCAGTTGAAATATATGTCTTTCAATATTAAATGGGCTTTTCTTCCACTAGCGGCAACAACGTTTTGAGAGCCACCAGACTGTTAAAGTTTGGCAGACAACTCCTGAGAAGTGCAGCATACTTGGCAGGAAAATAGACTCTAAAATAAAGTCCTCTACCCACAGAGGTTCCCTTTTTTCATATCTGGACCAGTGTTGTCCAACCAATAAAGACTGATTTAGTAAACAACACTATTACAGCTGTTCTGCGAGGGGTGATTGATAAGTCCGTGGCCTAAGGTAGGAGGAGTCAATTTTAGAAAACCTAGCACATTTATTTTTCAGCATAGTCTCCTCCTACATTTACACACTTAGTCCAGCGGTCGTGGAGCATATGGATCCCTTCTTTGTAGAAATCGGCATCTTGGACCTCCAGAAGCGGTCCACAGCAGGGCTGATTGATAAGTTTGTGGCCTAAGGTAGAAGGAGATAAGTTATTAACTTCAAACTTTCTGTATTTTCATGCAAAGAGTTGAACACGTGCATGTGAATGTAATGACAGCTGCATAGTTCATCTCCTTTTACCTTAGGCCACAAACTTATCAATCAGCCCTGCTGTAGACCACTTTCTGGAGGTCCAAGGTGCCTATTTCTACAAAGAAGGGATCCGTATGCTCCATGACCGCTGGACTAAGTGTGTAAATATAGGAGGGGAAACAACAGGAATTCTGCAGATGCTGGAAATTCAAGCAACACACATCAAAGTTGCTGGTGAACGCAGCAGGCCAGGCAGCATCTCTAGGAAGAGGTGCAGTCGACGTTTCAGGCCGAGACCCTTCATCAGGACAGATATAGGAGGGGACTATGTTGAAAAACAAATGTGCTAGGTTTTGTAAAATTGACTCCCTCTACCTTAGGCCACAAACTTATCAATCACTTCTCGTCTATGACTATTAGCTTAGTTTATGGAAATTAGCTTTAAGAAATTCTAAAATGTTTCTAATGATTTCAAATAAAATGACTTAACACTCTCCATTTCTGAATGCACTGCCCTCCACTCTCCCACTAAGTCTGCCCACCAAACTAAACCTCACCATCAAACCTGCAGGCAAAGGGGATGCTGTTGTAGTCTGGTGGACTGACCTCTACCTTGCTGAGGCCAGACAGCAACTGTCAGACACCTCCTCTTTCTCACCCCTTGTAAAGGATCCCACTCAGAACTTCTCCGACACCACTTCTAACCTCAATAACTCTGGGGAACTCCCATTCATTGCCACCAAACTTGTAGTTCCTTTACCTCACACTGCTCGTTTCTACCTCCTACCCAAGATCCACAAACCCAACCCGTTGTCTCTGCCTGCTGCTATCCCACTGAACTCGTGTCCACATACCTTGACTCCATTCTATCTCCCTTGATTCAGTCCCTTCTTTCTTACATCTGTGATCAATCTCCTCAACAACTTGCATTTCCCTTGCCCTGATTGCTTCACTTTCACCACAGATCTCCACTTGCTCTACTCTTCTATTCCCCCACCAAGAAGGCCTTAAAGCTCTCAGCTTCTTCCTTGACAATAGTCCTAACCAGTTCTGTCCCACCACCACTCTGCTCTGTCTGGCAGAACTCATCCTCACACTCAACAATTTCTCTTTCGTCTCCTCCCATTTTCTCCAGGCTCGAAGGGTACCCACATTGGTCCCAGCTATCCCTGCCTTTTTGTTGGCTACATGGAATAGCTAATATTCCAAGGCTTCCCTGGTAATTCTTCCCAGCTCTTTCTGCACTGCATTGTTGCTGTGTCCTGCACGCAATCTGAGCTCATCAATTTCATCAACTTTGCCCCCAGCTTCTGTCCTTAAATTTACTTGGTCCACTTTTGACAACTTTTGCCCCTTTCTCAATCTCTCTTTTGCCTTCTCTGGAGACAAACTGTCTACCAATATCTTTTATAAGCCTACTGACTCCCATTGCTATATACTGTTTCCTTTCCAGTCCTAATGAAGGATCTCAACCCAAAATAGCGACTGTTCTTTGATTTCCATAGATACAGCCTGACCTGCTGACTTCCAGCATTTTGTGTGTGTTACTCTGGATTTCCAGCATCTGTAGAATTGTCCTGCAGGCGTTGCAGAGATTTCGTGACTGAGAGTCCTGGTGCAAGACTGAAAAGACAATGCTAAGAGCCACACTAAATAATCACTTAGCTCAAGAATTGATGGTGTGTTAGGGTGCAATTCAACACAGCAAAACTAAACTTTTTCCCTTATGGAGTCACAGCATCAGGGTGAGGTACTAGAAACAAAGCATGTATTTCCTCACAGGTAGACAATGAATAATTAGAAAGCTATTTTTCCCTTTCCTCATTGATACAGATCTTGATAATCTGCCACAAAGCAACCACGTTGGATGCTGAGATTGGATCATCCATCCACTGTTTCAAAAATGAATATGTTGTGCATGAGCAGAGAGGTAAAAAGGAATGGAAATAAATGTTTTGCAAATGTACAGTATGATGCTTTAAATAAAACAACATAGATCTAATTCACAGATACCAAGTCTATCCTCCAGTTAATATTGTAAAGCAGATTAGTATCCAGTTGAATGGACCCTGGAACAGAAATAGAAATTAACAATATGCATGTCGGTTGGCATTTTTATGCATTCATCTTTTGTCAATATGTAAAAATATTTGTCAATATGCAATTTGTTTTCGTATTTTAGCAAATTATTCACAAGCATACGTACAATGGGTTTGTTTTCTTTTGATATTTTATAAGTTTACCCATGTCATTGAGTAAATAAAAATTATTGCTAAAAATTAAATGAGTTTTGTACTTCTTTGTGAAGAGCAGCAGTTTCATGAATTTCACTGAGATAGGAGAGAAGTTATACTGCACCTTTAAACGCAGTTGCATTGTTTTCAGTGGAAATTTGAAATGCTAAAACTTAAGATCAAAAGCTTAAGCAAGTATCAAGTTCTCCTATCACTTTTGTGAAATGTTTATGAACTGATTCACCTCAGGGACGCTCAGAGGGTATTTTTTAGACAAATAGAGGCACAGGGCTAGACAAAACTAATGGAGACTTCTAAGTCGCTGTATTCAGATGAAAGGATTGAGACTGGGCAGCATGGAAGAAGTTTGCTGGTTTTCTGATCTGAAGGACCAGGTGGGGATTGATGACAGGAAATGCAATACCGCCACACAGGTCTTTGGGTACTGCACCAGTCAATGCCATATATTTTCAGTAAAATTCTGTGATTTTAACAGTTTCCTCTGAGTATTTTAAATCCTCATACAAATGCCAATAAACACTTGTGGTTTAAAAGTTATTGAATTCGAGAATTTGTGAAATTACCTTACCTCCCCAAATCTCTCAGTATTGACTTTGAATTTAATAAGTGAAAAGCTAATTTTGAGACTGTTTATTATTCAAATCCAGTGTGAACAAACTGAACAAAGCAAACCCTAACAATAAAGTAAACTGCAGAGTCATAATTTTACCACATAAAGGACCAGCTAATAAGTCCGCACAGATAGTGAGGACATGAATTCAAATGCCATTTAAGTTAAAAATATGAGTACAGTTCTTCTGTTAATTTTTGAATTAAAACCTACTAAGTGACAAAAAAGTGGCAAATAGTTGAAAATAAATTAGTAACCTTTGGAGAGGAGAGGTGGGAGGGGATGGGGAATTTTTGATTCTTGCTTTGTTTGAATACATCTCCAGCTTCCCACCCAAACAAATGACTGAACCACATTTTCAAGTGACCTGGCAAGTGTCTCCGCTGTATCAAACTCGGACAACAATGGATGGACAAACAGGTATAAGCTTTGTTAACTACATCATTAGGTTGGAAAGCAAATAGGACGGTTTGGTTAGAAAAAAGCATTGTTTTAATAAAGAAAGAAATTTATATGTAACTAAAGCCACATTTTGATGCAGCATAGAAATCTATACACATTATATTAATGTACATATTGTAATCCGTACATTAATATAATCTGTATAGATTTCTATGCTGCAATCCTGATGAAGGATTTCAGCCCGAATGTCGGGTGTTTACTCTTTTCCATAAATGCTGCCTGGCCTGCTAAGATCCTCCAGCATTTTGTGTGCAGTGCATATTGAAATTTTCATTTCGTCAATTACATCTGTTAGTTAAATCAATGAAGATTAATTCTAACTAAAAATAAATGTTAAGTTATTGTCTCCACATGAATCATATTTAACATTCTGGTTCACTTCATTCAAAGGCACTAAAAACATCCTAAAAGAGTGAGGAATTTCAAGCAGAACTTTCATGCAGAGGTATATTTATTTGTTTTAAATGCTTTGTACCGAAAGCTGTCACAGAGAATGGACCACTTCCTCAGGTTGTGATGATCACTGTGGTGAGTTTTTGCTCATTGAGTTTAGCTGTATGCTCTTCAGCTTACTCTTGCTTAAAAGTAACGGTACTAGTAGAGACCTTTTAAGTATTAATAAATATTTTATCTACTTAGAAACTTGTGAGTGCATACCAATGAGAGGAGTAAATTATTCTCTATATTTTTAATGCCATTTTCAATTATGTAAAATCAGGCCATTTGTGTTTGGTAGATGAGACACCTGATTCATAAAATTTCCTTTTTCAGTGGTAAGTCTATTTTCAGGTATAGTAACAAAACTACTGAAATGTTTCACTCTTAAATATTACAAAATAAAACAGGCAAGTGTGTTAGCAATTATGTTTTAAAGTATTGCCTGATTCCACAATGATTATGGGAGACATTATTTTTTAAATTATGCAAATAAATTTGGATAGAAAATAGAAACACAGCTTGAGAAAACCGACTGTTGATCACAACCGAGTGGAAACTGCCCACAAACACTTGAGGAATTTTCTTCAACCTTTTCCCACTTCCTTGTCTGCTGCCCCAACATAGGAAGTCTTGTCGGAAGCTTTTTATTATGTCAACCAAGTAACATTCTTCATCTGTAAATCTGGACTAATCCAATTTATTTTCTCTTCCTTTATTTCTCTCAATGGGACATCAGCCAACTACACCCACCCTTTGGTCACCTCAGTTAACTCAGCTGACAGCATCGATCAATCTTGGGATCTTGTTCTTTTTGTGGAAGGGTTAACACAAATAGTTTGAATATTTCAAAGCGATTTTCACTGTTTTGCTTTATTTATTAATTTCTGAGATGCAGTCAACACTGGAAGGTGCAACACTTACTGCCCTATCCAATATCCTCAAGAAGGTGGTGGTGAGTCATTTTCTTGAACCACGTCCAGTGAAAGTATTCCCAGAATGTTGCTTCAAAAGTATTACAGAATTTTAGACCCTGCAACTATGAAGAAACAGTGATATATTTTTCAAGTCACAGGGAGCCTATGATTGCTGTAGAATCAGAAGATATAAATGTTTTGAATCCCTCATTCAAAAGAATTAATAAATGAACCTCTTTATCAACCAGAATATTTGAACCTCAGGGTAATGTAGTCCTGAGCTTGTTTGCCATTGTTGGATGATGAGTTGAAGTGCTGGACAGAGCACAATTTGGGATCATGCCTTCCATCAAGAGGAAGCAAGGGCAAAAATGATACCACAGATGCTTGACTCCTTCATGGACAGTCTTTGATAAAGAGGTCAACTTCCATAACATGAGTGATCCATTAAACAAAAGCTTGTTTGCTTAGTTCAACTCACTCAATGTGTTAGTCAATTTCAATTTCTCAATCGTCACAGCTGGACAATATGGCCTAAGAAGATTGTGATTGACCAACTCATTGGGTGCGTTGAACTAAATAAACAGTCTTTTGTTTTCTGGATCATCTATGTTATTTCCCTTGACAACATTAGTAAATTAGTCTCTTTATTGAATTTGACAGGCAAAATGAATGCTAATAGACAACATGCTGACTAAACAGTCAGGTTTCTAATAGCAAGGTGCATTGATCTGTCATAAAATGATTTATGTGCGAACTATAACAGTCCAAGATGTAAAGCTGTTTGGTTAAAACTATATTGCAATAATTTCAGAATGTATAATATTTGTTTATAATTGGAGGTGCCATTGAAATTTATTAACTCGTTGAATGATTCATAAATTTCCTGCCATCCCACTCTGTGGGTCCAGTCTACTGAAGCAAAGCTGATAGGACCTGGCCACGTGTGTCAGCTTTAGTCTGTAGCATATCTGAACTACCAATATCTGACCCACCCATACTTGTGGCAAAAAGTTTCTCTAGGCTGAGCTGAGTGGCAATGAACAGGCTGTCAGAGGGGTCTGAGTGTGAGGGAGGCTGGGCCCTGTCTCCATGGCAATAGGGGGTGGCGGTTGATAGGAGCTTTAATAGTTTCTATGGTGACACCCTCTGCAGGAAAATGCTCCTTTGCTCATGATATTCCTGCACCCTCCTTTTCATATCTTTCTGACTCCCCGAGTATGATGCCAGGCAACTAAATAGATATCAGCAAGATGTTTCACTCTTTTCCTGAGCATCCTTCCTGCCTCTTACAGCACCCTTGTCATTTCCGTATGCGGGTTTGCAGGGAGGATTGCTGGACTAAGTGATATTTTGGGGAGACTGCATCAGTGCCGACTGGCATTGACACACTGGGACTTGAGCAAGATTCCAAGGGGCTGATTCTGCCTTCCCAGGTTTGCAGACAATTCAGCAAGGGCCGAGGCTTCAAGGGTTCCATTTCCACCCCTCAAGGCAATGAAGTCTGTCACCTGCTTGCTCTCCTAAACACTGGTAAGAAAGTTTGAGACCCAGTGCAAAGAGAACGTTTCTAATAGTGCTTTCCATCTGTCATCTGTCACATAGGAGCAGAGCAAAGATGGTGCCTATATAAACTCATTGCTAAAATCTTGAGTGCTAGTGCAGAAAAATAATCAGACTGCCTCATGAGCCTCTGTCTCTAGGAAAGCAAAGTATTGAACTGACATTCTAATATTCTACAGGAGGCTCCAAATGGAACACGGCATTCAGGATTGAGCACACTAAACCAAAGATGGCATGTCAATTTTGATAGAAATATTGCAGACTTATCAGTTGATACTAGTTGGCAAAAAGTTACAGTTTGCATGAACTTGATCTGCGTAAGAGTTTGGAAGACTGAGGAGTGATCAAATGAAAATCATCCCAGGATTCAAGGGGATGGATATGGCGATTGTGTTTCTTTCTATTGGCAGAACCAGAATTTGTTGGCATATTTGTAAGATTATAATTTGGATATTCCTGAAGAAAATCAAGAGTATTTTTTACATGTACAAACATAAAAGCATAAGAGAATAGGAGCAGGAGTAGGCCACTCAGCCCCTCAGACCTGATCCAACACTACGATCATGGCTAATCTACACTAGGCTTCATCTCCACTGCTCTACAGTGCCCTACAGCCTTTAATTCCTTAATCTTTCAGAAAAATGCTCGACTTCCTCTTCTAAGTATACCCAATGATCTGAGCTCCACAGACCTCCAGGATAAAGAATTCCAAAGATTTATCAACATCTCTGAGAAGAATTTCCTATGCTTCCAGTTTTAAATAGCTGCTCTTCATTTGAAATTCTCCCACTAGTGGAGACATGTCAGCATCTACTTTATCATGTCCCCTCAGAATCTTATGTTTTCCAATACTTCTAAACTCCAATGAATATAAATCTAATTTCTTTGGTTGCTCATGATAAAGCAATCTCCCATCACAGGAATTAGCCAGTATCAGTCATACTCAAATATAGGAACTGAGGGATGGTATGTCCATTTTATAACTGAAGAACGGAAAAGGCATGAGGGCTCTTGCTCTGGCTTAGTACTGTGCACTATTTATTACCTTAACCATCTGAGCTGTCTACGAGCCCATAATTTGCCCCTTTGATATTTCTTTTACTTTATTGGTTGATCACTTTATGTTCTAATAGATATTTTTAAGGACTTGACATTAGGTATATCCACTTCACAAGACGTCCTTTCATAGCATGTCTTTAGATGCTCCTTCTCAGTCATTGTCTGAGCTGCAGCAATGTGTTGGATTCTTACTGTCTTTGTGTTCTTGGAGTTGAGAGGGAAATAGATCAGCCATGATCAAATGGCAGAGCAGACTCAATGGGCCGAATGGTCCATTCTCTGCTTCAATGTCTTATGGTCGGTAACTATTGTAAAACTGTTTACTGATTACTTACTTATTGCCCATTATGCCAATGGCATTTAAGGCAACAATGAAGGTCCTCCATCTCTGTCTGTTTTTGGCCACCTTCTCTATTATGCCACAGGCATGGTTCAGGGTCCTCATTTCTGCCTCTAGGTATGGTGCCACATTGTCTTGGTCTCCCACATTTCCTCCATCTTTCAGGGGTCCAATGAAGTGCTGTCTTGATGCTGGAGTCGGCCTCTTTTCTCATCATGTATCCAATCCATCTCCATTACCTCACGATTATATTGGCTATGTCCTGTTGACGATACTGAAGGATTAGGGCATGGTTGGAGATCTTTCTTGGCCAGAAAATATGGAGGATCTTCCGATGGCTCATGGTGTGGAATGACAATAGCTTGGCAAGGTTGCAAGAGTGTGGACAGAACACAGCTCTGGTATAGCTTCGCCTTGGTGTGGATGCTCTACTTGATTGATCCCTCTAAGTTGCTCAATGATCTGAAGATGTTTCTAGCTTTGCTGAGTCTGCACTGGATGTCATCCTTGATCCACCTTCCTGCCAAATGATGCTGCCCGGGTAGGTGAATCTGCCACTGCTGGGTAAGTCAATGCCATATGCCTTGAAGGGAGGAGGAGACTGTACATTGTCTCATTGTCTCATGGTCTGAGTCTTTCTCTTACTGACTCTGAGTCCAACCTGTCCACCAAAGGTACACAGATGCTGAGTTTTCTCTTGCGTGTGCTGGTGTGTATGTGCTAGCAATGTGAGGTCATCTGCAAAGTCAAGCTCTTCTCAAGTAGAGAATAGAGTCCACCTAATAACCCGCTGCTCACCATTCATTGTTTGCCTCATAACCCAGTCAATAACTAGGTTAAACAATATCGTTGACATCACACAACCTTGCCTCACTCCTGCCTTGACTTCAAAGCTCAAATTGCAATACCCAGCTGTGCAGATAAAATTAGAAACTCTGAATAAGCTGGACAATTTTGGAAGGGAACCCCTATGATCCGAGAATTCACCGGAGGCTCTCCCTGTGGATGTTATCAAAAGCCTTTTCAAAGTCCTCAGAATTCACACACAGTTGTCTCTGCCATTCTGTGCACTGTGTGAAGATCAGGTCAACACAGCCTCTGTTCTTCCTGAAACCAGCATGCTCCTTCCTCAAGCAGACATCGACAGCATCTGTAATCCATTGGACAATGACTTTGGCGAGAACCTTGCTGGGCACTGACAAATGTGTGATGTCATGCCAGTTGTTGCAATCACTTAGTGCTCCTTTCTTGGGGGTCCTAACAATAGCTCCCTTTGTTCACTGATGAATGGTCACATTACTACATTCACAATCAGGAGTCCTCTTTGATAGTTCAGTATAGTGCCAAAAGTTAGCATCATTCATGGAAACTGAAACTTTTGCAACCTAAGAAGTTCACGAATATCATTCAGATAAAAAAGCCTGTCATCCTTGTCTTTTCCACCCTGTGTGTGCCTTAAGGTCATGAGCAACTGCTCTATTAACTGCTCTCTGAAAATGCCTAGTAAACGAGTGGAATTTTCACTCTGTAGCAAAGCATTACAGTTAAAATTAGACCTATCAGACCCCTATGACTGATACGACAATATCCAGCCTAATGATCTGGAAAAGCTTTCTTCATGAACATCTGGGAATATTCCAGAATTGTAAAGGTTGTCCCACAGTGCAGTCACGTGAACTCTTAATGCTGTTCTGTCAACAAATTCACACCTATTAGCAAACATCCCACATTCCTAATCATTGTGTCTGGCTATGAAATATTTCACATATAGGATGGAGACACCAGCCCAATTGGTCTACTGCATTAAATACTATGATGGCTTGTGATATTAGCCCACACACGGGCAAGAAAACCTGATACCATCTTCCTTCAGGGTGTGGGATGGAATGACTGTACTAAGTGGCTACAGAACTATCATGTGGGATAAGCCTACATGACATTATTACCATTAATCTACTGTATTTTTGCTGATATTTGTGATTGTGTTACCACATACGTTGCCCGTGGAGACATTCTTCACACTGAGGGCATGTTCCATCTTTTTTGTCACCTGCACAGAAGTTGACATGAAGAATTCTGCACTAACTCTGTGCTACCAAACATGTGACAGCTCACTGGTATTTCAAAAGGCAAGAAATTTGAGTAATAACACCTTTTCTGAAGTAAATTGTGGTAAATTATCACCACAAACAATGAAGAGGCGAGCAAAGGTGAAGTGAGTTCAGAAGATGAGCCATGCCGGTGTGTTGAAGAATTAACACGGATGGACTGAGCATTCAGGAGGAGAAGTCGAGGCTGAGGAGTTTCAGTGTCCATACAACTGGCCCGGGTATGAGATTGGATCACTCTGGGTCCCAAGCCAATTTGAAGAATTTGAGAGCTGCTTCGGTCTGGCATTGAAATCTGGGCCCAGAGCGAGGTTAAAAACGCAAACACGAGGAAATCTGCAGATGCTGAAAGTTCAAGCAACACACATAAGAAATGCTGGTGAATGCAGCAGGCCAGGCAGCATCTATAGGAAGAGGTACAGTCGACGTTTCGGGCCGAGACCCTTCATCAGGACTAACTGAAAGAAGAGATAATAAGAGATTTGAAAGTAGGAGGGCGAGGGGCGATCCGAAATGACAGGAGAAGACATGAGGGGGAGGGATGGAGCTAAGAGCTGTAAAGTTGATTGGCAAAAGGGATATGAGGCTGGAGAAAGGAGAGGATTATGGGACGGGAGGCCTAGGGAGAAAGAAAGGGGGAGGAGAGCCCAGAGGATGGGCAAGGAGTTATAGTGAGAGGGACAGGGAGAAAAAAGTAAAGAAAGTAATTAATTAATTAATTAATTAATTAGGGATGTGGTATGAAGGGGAGGGTGGGCATTAACGGAAGTTAGAGATGTCACTGGGTGGTGTGGTCTAGGCCCAGAGCTTTTCACAGCAGCCGTTCTCAAGTCCTAGTGCAATGTACAATATACTGTTTGGACAATTTACCCAGTAGCCCAGATAGACTTGAAATACAGAGTGTCAGGATCAGAGATGAGAACAGATTTCACGTGCTCTCTACAATGTTTACCCCCATTTCCATGGCACTGAGGCTATGAAGACTGCCCCGGCTGCTGTGCTTTGTGCCTGCTAATATGACAAACTGATACCAAGGCTTTGGGCATACTCCGGGCTGCTCTGGGGTTCAGATCTGAGGACTCAATTTGTTTCAGAATGTTGTTGCTCACTTCGGTTGTTTGCATGATTTGTGGGTTTTTTTCCCCTTTCTCTTGCACATCAGGTACAGGTCCTTATTTTTTTTAATTGGGTTCTTTCATGTTTCTTGCTTTGTGGCTACCTGTAAGCAAACAAATCTCACAGTTGTATAAATTATACATTCTTTGAAAATAAATGTACTTTGAAACTTGAAACTTGAAACTTTTGAAACTAATCTGGGGGGAAAACTAGATATGTATGAGGCATTATTGGTCATCAGCAGGATTGCATTGAACCACCTGGCTTAGTGTACCTCCACCAATAATATCAAACCAGGGAACCAACCTTGGTTGAATAAATTTACAGGAGCCTGCCACGTGCAGCGTCAGGCTGAAAGTGTAACCCAGTCTGATAAAGCCACAGCTTGGGACTGCGTGTATTTTGAGCAGTAGGATTAGAATGCTGCTGGCAGAGAAAATCAATCTCACAAACAAAGATCAAGTTTCAGGGAGAGAGGTCAACTATAACCAGAACCACACAAGGACCGGACACAAAAATGGTGTTACTGACAGAGCAGGTAAGCAGCTACATCTCGTTTATTGAGAATTTTGATTCTTTGCATTGGGAGTATACAGTCTTGTGCAAGTGGCAGAAGGACAGATGTTTTGCAAGTAACTATGACTTGCCTACCCCGTTAGCAACTCCTTCCCAATACATCATTCCTCTATTGGACTCATCAGCCTCCGCAGAATTCACAAAGTTAGCCATCTCGATCCCCAGTGACTGCCAAAAAGTAAATGAACTTGTACAAACACAAAAAAATCTACAGATGCTGGAAATCCCAAGCAACACACTCAAAATGCTGGAGGAACTCAGTGGGCCAGGCAGCATCTATGGAAAAGAGTAAACAGTTGCTGTTTCATGCCAAGACCCTTCATCTTGTACAGAGCTCCAGAAGCCTTTTGACCACAGCATGAATGTGATGCAATGCATTCTACTTTACCGAAGTGCAGCTCTGACAACATTCAAGAAGTTCAACACATTCAAATCAAAAGACACAGATTGATTGCAATGCACCCCAAATCAGGTAATCAGGTACACCACCACATCACATACCAACTTCACTTTGAGGTATCTGTATGGTCTTACTTCACTGGAAATTCTGAAACTTACTTTCCAACAGCAATGTGTGATTATCTTCATCAGAGACCAAAGATATGATTACTGAATACTGAAGCTTGC
Organism: Mobula hypostoma; assembly: GCF_963921235.1. NCBI lineage: Eukaryota > Metazoa > Chordata > Chondrichthyes > Myliobatiformes > Myliobatidae > Mobula > Mobula hypostoma. The sequence continues at coordinate 41,391,108 of NC_086108.1, forward strand.
CAATGCATGACAAACACATTGGTGAAAAATGTCCTTCACTTCATATTTGTCTTTCACATTCTAATTTGTGAACTGCTGCAAAGCAGAGAAAATCACATTAGCCTGAATAGTGAAAAAAAACTCATCCCAACTGCAAAGGTGTCCTGGGACAAGCACAGTTGTGTCATCACAAAGAAGGCACAACAGTGCCTCTACTTCCTTAGAAGTCGGCATAAATTTGGCATGCCACCAAAAACTTTGCCAAACATCTATAGATAACAGTGGAGAATATTCTGACTGGTTGCACCATGGCCTGGTATGGAAACACCAATGCCCTGGTATGGAAAAACCTACAAAAGTGTTGGATTCAGCGGAGTTCATCAGAGGAAAAGCCCTCCTCTCTATTGAGCACATCCACAAAGAGCACGGCCACAAGAAAGTAACATCCATCATCAACAATCCGGGCCATCCAGGCCATGCTCTTTTCTCACTGCTGTCAACAGAGTAGAGGTATAGGGGCCTTACGTCCCATACTAGCAGGTTCGGGAACAGTTATTACCCTTCGACCATCATGCTCCTAGACCAGTGTGCATAACTTTGCTCAGCTCAACACCGTACTGATCAATGAACACAATTTATAGGCTCACTTTCAAGGTCTCTATAACTCATTTCCTCAGCATTATTTATTTGTTTATTTATTATTTCTTTCTTATTTGTATTGTACAATTTCTCTGCTTTTGCACATTGGTTAGTTGTCATTCTTTGTGTGTAGTTTTTTTTATTGATTCCATTGTACTTCTTTGTTCTACTGAGAATGCTCACAAGGAAATGAAACTCAAAGTTGTATTTGGTGACGTACTGTATATGTAGTTTGGTACTAAACTTACTTTGAACTTCGTGCATTGAGTTTTTGTTACCACCACTTATTCTGGTAAATGACATTGAAGACATTAGAGCTATGGTGCTGTATCGGGGGACATTAGGACCACTCAAGCCTTTTGTTTCACAGAATCTTGGTTAAGCCCTTTTGTTCTGAACGTTGCGATTTAGATTGACGAGTTCACAATATACCGCCAAGATAGGACTGCTGAGTCTTTTAAAGCCAAGGGTGGTGGAGTATGCCTCATGACCAACTCCTCACGGTGTACAAACGTGGCTGTGCTGTCCCAGTCCTGTTCACCAGACCTAGAACGCCTTGCGATAAAGAGCTGTCCATTTTATTTGCTGCGGGAGATTTCAATGATCAGTTTGGTAGCGGAGTACATCCCACCACAGGCCAAAGTCAAGCAGGCTCTAGACGAACTGAGCGATGTGATCAACAGGCATGAAGCAGTACACCATGTTGCCTTCCCCATCATTTTGGGCTATTTTCGCGAGGCTAGCTTGAAAAATTCTCTAAATAATTATTACCAACTAATCACTTTCAGTACCAGAGGAAGCAACACACTGAACCACTGTTACACCACCAATAAGAGTGCTTACCACGCTATCCCATGCCCACATTTTGGAAAGGCTGATCAGCTGTCCGAACTTCTACTCCTTGAGTATAGGCAGAGACCGAAGACTGCAGCACCAGTAGTGAGGGCCAAGCAGGTGGGGACAAGGGAGGTGCAGGAGCACTTAAAGGACTGCTTTGAATCAGTGGACTGGACCATATTCGTGGATTCATCTTCGAGCCTGAATGAGTGCACCACAGCTGTTACTGACTTCATTGAAAACAGTGTGGATGAGTGTGTGCCTATGAGAACCTTCTGTACACACCCAAATCAAAAGTTGTGGATGAACCAGGAGGTCTGTAGTCTACTGAGAGCTAGATCTGTGGCATTTAAGCCTGGCGACCCAGTTCTATGCAAGAAAACCAGATATGACCTGCAGAAGGCTATTTTAAGAGCTAAAGAACAATTCTGTGTGAGGTTGAATGCGACATTGGGAGCATATCAACCCTGACAGGGTTTGCAGGCCATTACCTCTTACAAAGTGAAGCCTAACACTATGAATAGCAGTGATGCTTCACTCCCAGACAATATCAATGCCACTAATGCTGCTTTGAAAGATAGAATAAAACTGCAACTGAGGAAGCTGCAGCACCCGGTTGCCCTGTTATCTCTATCTGGAGGTCAATGACAGGCTGGTATACAGGAGAGTGAACCCTTGCAAGGCAGCAAGTCCTGATGGAGTACCTCATAGGGCTCTGAAAACTTGTGCCAACCAACTGGCAAAGTGTTCAAAGACACTTTCAATGTCTCATCGCTACAGTCCATAGTTCCCACCTGCTCCAAAATGCCAACAATTCTACTAGTGCCCTAGAAGAGCAGTGTGAGTTGCCTTAATGACTATTATCCCATACCATTCACATCTATGGTGATGAAGTGCTTTGAGTGGATGGTCATGGCTAGAATCATCTCCTGCCTCAGCAAGGACCTGGACCCACTGCAAATTGCCAATCACCACAATAGGTCCATAAGGCCATAAGACCATAAGGCATAGAAGCAGAACTAGGGCATTCAGCCCATTGAGTCTGCTGTTCCATTCCATCATGGCTGAGCCCAGATCCCACTCAATCCCATACATCTACCTTCTCGCCATATCCCTTAAAGCTCTGACCGGTCAGGAAACTATCAACTTCCACCTTAAATACATCCACGGACTTGACCTCCACCACAGTCTGTGGCAGAGCATTCCACAGATACTCTACTCTTTTGCTAAAAAAATTTCTCCCTACCTCTGTTCTAAAAGGTTGCCCCTCAATTTTGAAACTGGTCCCTCTAGTTCTGGATACCCCCACTAGAGGAAACATACTCTCCACATCCACCCTATCTAGTTCTTTCAATATATAGGAGGTTTCAATGAGATCTCCTCCACATTCTCCTAAATTCCGGTGAGTACAGGCACAAAGTTGCCAAATGGTCATCATATGTTAACCTTTTCGTTCCCAGAATCATCCTCATAAAATCTCCTCTGGACTCTCTCCAATGTCAACACATCTTTTCTGACATATGGGGGCCAAAACTGTTAACAATGCTCCAATTGTGGTCTGACTAGTGTCTTATAAAGGCCCTCCTTGCTTTCATATTCCACTCTCCCTGAAATAAATGCCAATATTGCATTTGCCTTCTTTATCACAGACTCAACCTGTAAATTAACCTTCTGGGAGTCACGTACAAGGACTCCTAAGTCCCTCTGCACCTTTGATGTTTGAACCTTCTCCCCATTTTGATAATATCCCACACGATTGTTCCTTTACCAAAATGCATTATTGTACATTTCCCAACACTGTATTCCATCAGCCACTCTTTTGGGGCCCATTCTTCCAATTTTCCCAAGTCCTGCTGCAATCACATTGCTACCTCAGCACTACCTACCCCACCACCTACCTTCGTATTATCCACAAACTTTGCCACAAAGCCATCAATTGTATTACCTAAATCATTGATAAACAATGTGAAAAGTAGCGCTCCCAATACTGACCCCTGAGGAACACCACTAGTCACTGGCAGCCAACCAGAAAAAGTCCTTTTTATTCCCACTCATTGCCCCCTGCCTGTCAGCCATTCCACTATCCATGCCAATATCTTTTTTGTAACTGTAAGGGGTTTCTTCTTTTATGTTACTGCGTAGTCTAATTAAAATGGCTTCTTTGTTATGTTATAATTGAAATGGCTTCTTTGTTAAGTTAACTGCTGAGAAAGTCCTCCCGCTAGCAGTTTGTTTGGATTATGTTACTGATAAGAGGATGAACAAACCAATTGGGATAGATATTATTCTTTCTGTGTGTCTGTAAATTAGTGTGATGCGCGGGTTTTTGAGGAGAAGGTGGGAGAGAGAGACAGAGGATGGACAAGGTGCTGTGAGTCCACTAACGGGGTCGGACCCTAAGCAGGAGTTAGAGGTCCAGGGTGTTCGGGGAGGAGAGGAGATGGAGACAGACTCATGTGGAGCGTCTGGTCGACCCCCGTTGTTGGTCCTGGGCAGCAGGTTGAGGTGGTCCAAGGGGAGATGCAGGGTGAGGAAGCAGGGTCCTGAGCTCCAACTGTTTGTGCATGAAAAGATTGAACTTTGATAAGTGTGGCACCTTTTATTTTACTTTTATATTTTATTCTCTTTTAATTATATAGTTCCAGTAATATCTATAAACTGTATATCATTTAATTGCATCTGGTGTATTGTCTGTTATTTGGGTGGGGTGGGGTACATCACACAGCATTCACACAAACTATTACCCAGTTTGGCGGGGCCGAGGGCTGTTTCCCTAGACAACAGCGAGCCGAGCGACCCTGAGGCTGGCCAGAGGAGCTACATAATGCCATAGGATTTTATCTTGTTAAGCAGCCACATGTGCCACACTTTATCAAATGCCTTCTGAAAATCCAAGTAAATGGCATCCACTGTCTTTCCTTTGTCCATCCTGCTTGTTACTTCCTCGACGAACTCTAATAGATTTGCCAAGCAAGATTTCCCTTTACAGAAACCATGCTGACTTTGACTTATTTCATCATAAGTCTTCAAGTACCCAAAACCTCATCCTTAAAAATAGACTCCAGCACTTTCCCAACCTCTGATGTTAGGCTAACTGGCATATAATTTCCTTTATTTTGCCTTTCTCCCTTCTTAAAGGATGGAGTGATATTTGCAATCTTCCAGTCCTCAGGGACCATGCCAGAATAAAATGATACTTGAAAGATCATGACCAATACATCCTTTATCTCTTCAGCAACATCTGTCAGGACCCTGGGATGTAGTCCATCTGGACCAGGTGACTTATCCATTTTAAGATCTTTGAGTATATGTGAGGATGTTAGAGCACTATCACACACAATACTGAATTAGTCATTTTTGGAGGGACCGATCCAATTCAGTGACATTGTTTGATGTCTGGAATATCTGTCAAGGTAGCATCCATCATTACAGACCCTCACCACAGGAGACATGAAGTTTCTCATCACTACATCAATGATGAGGTACAGGAACTTGAAGAGCCAACTCAACAGTTCAGAAACAGATTCCTCCCCTCCATCATCAGAGTTCTCAACAATCTATGAACACTACTTCATTATTCCTTTTTTGCACTATTTATTTTGTAATTTATAGTAACTTTATGTAATTTCACTGTACTACTGCAGCAAAACAACACATTTAGTGTCATAAAATCAGTGATAATATCAACTAATGACATGAATATTGATTTCTCCTTCCAGTAAAAAAATCCCTCCCCCTCCCCTCTTCTCCCATTCCCCATTCTGGCCTCTTAACTCTTCTCACCTGCCTATCACCTTCCCTAGGTCCCCTCCTCCTTCCCATTCTCCTATTTTCCACTCCCGACAGACAATAGACAATAGGTGCAGGAGTAGGCCATTCAGCCCGTCGAGCCAGCACCACCATTCACTGTGATCATGGCTGATCATCCACAATCAGTACCCTTTTCCTGCCTTCTCCCCATATCCCTTCACTCCGCTATCTTTAAGAGCTCTATCTAACTCTTTTTTGAAAGAATCCAGAGAACTGGCCTCCACTGCCTTCTGAGGCAGAGCATTCCACAGATCCACAAACCTCTCTCATCAGATTCCTTTCTCTCCAGCCTTTTACCTTTCCTATCCACCTGGCTTCACCTATCACCTTCTAGCTATCTTCCTTCCCCTCCCCACTCCTTTTTATTCTGGCATCTTCCCCCTTCCCCTCCAATCCTGAAGAAGGGTCTCAGCCCAAAACGTCGGTTGTTTATTCATTTCCATAGAGGTTGCCTGACCTGCTGAGTTCCTCCAGCATTTTGTGTGTGGCACAGTGTTATTAAACTTGATTCAGAAGCTGTGTTTCATATGAATTTCCTACTTGGTTGCTGTAATCTTGACAGATTTGCTGAATCCTAGGAGAATGGTATTACTAAATCAGAGCTAATGATCAGACTGATCCTGGTATAAAAGGAATGCTGATATTTGTATCTTGATTGAGGGGATGACTAATAATCATGATGCACACATTAATGGAGACATTAGTGGAGGAGATCATTAAGTGGCTACACGTAAAGATAAGAATTTTGATTTGTTTCACTTTTTTGTCTGTCAGCTACCAATGAAACTGCAACCTTAAGATTGGCGCTATCATGTGCATTGTACCAGGCTCACACTTCACTTGAAGACTGCCGATAATAAAGATGGCATTGAATGGAATACACTACAGATGTTGTAAATCCAGGAAAAGGTGGGGTTCATTTGCCCACTACTATCATCTGATTTGAGTTAATTAAGATGGTTTCCTTCTGATTCTTGTTTAAATGGATTTGAGTTGGCGGATTGATGTTTTTCTTTTATGGAAGCTTGTATGGCGTATAGCTCCAGGGTTGTGCTCCCAATGGGTTCTATTGGGGGTTTTTTTTGTTAGCAGGGGTTTTTCTTGTTTTAGTTAGTAGGGGTTCTTCTTTTCCTTTTTTTCCTTAAAAAATATTCTTAACACTTTATTTTTTCTTATTATTATTGTAATATTGTTTAGCTTTGTTAATCAATATATCAATTATTTATGTCAGTTATTTGGTAATTTAATTCCTCATTGTATATATTGACATGTTGACTTGATTAGCTTAATGTATTTTTTTTTTGTTGCTCTTCAATAATAACTAATAAAAAAGATTTAAAAATGTAAAATGTAAATCCAGAGCAAGCACACACAAAATGCTGGAGGAACTCAGCAAGTCAGGCAGCATTTATGGAAGGGACATTTCCACATTTCAACATGAATAGTCGACATTTCGGGCCAAGGCCATTCATCAGGGCTGGAAGAAAAGAACAAAGCAGCCAGAATAAGAAGGTGAGGGGAGGGGAATGAGTACAAGCTGGCAGGTGGTAGGTGAACCCAGGTCAGGGAAAAGGTGGATGGGTGAGGGGCAAAGTAAAGAGCTGGGAGGTGATAGGTGGATGATGAAAAGGGCTGAAGAAAAAGGAATCTGATAGGAGAGGACAGCAGGCCATGGTAGAAAAGGAAGAAGAAAGGTCACCAGACAGTCGTGAGAAGAGGAGAAAGGGTAAGGGGGGAGCCAGAATGGGGAACGGAATAAGAGAGAGGGGATGAAGGAGAAATGGCCAGAAGTCAGAGATATCAATGTTCACGCTATCAGGTTAGAGGCTACCAAGATCGAAAATGAGGTGTTATTCCTGCATCCTGAGTGTGGCTTCATCATGACATAACAGGAAGCCCTGGACCAACACATAGAAATGGAATGGGAATCAAAAGTTGAATTGAAGTGATTTGCTAGTGGCCACCCACCTTTTGTGGCGGATGAAACTATCCCCCAATCTATGTCAGTCCCACGAATGTAGTTAGGCTGCATCGGGAACACTAGATGCAGCAGATGACCCCAGCAGACTAATAAGTGAAGTATCACCTTACCTGGAAGGATTGTTTGGGACCCTGAATGGTGGTGAGAGAGGAGGTGGCAAGACAGGTGTAGCACTTGTCCACTTTGCAGCAGTAGGATCACTTTGAAGATGGCAGAATTTACAAAGAATGATGTGCTGCATACAGAGGCTAGTGTGGTGGCAGTTAAGGACAAAGGGAACCCTATCCCTGTTATAGCAGCAGAAAGGTGGGGTGAGAGCAGATGTGTGAGTGAGGGCAACATCAATGGCAGCAGAAGAGAAGGCTTACTCTTTGAAGTAGGAGGGCATCTCAGATGTTCTGGAATGCAAAGCCTCATCCTGAGAACAGATGAAGAGAAGGCGGAGGAACTGAGAATAGGGAACAGCATTTTGACAAGTGACAGAGTGGGAAGCTGTGCTGTGTATACTGAGCTGTGTGCACAACTCTCCGCAGCTTCTTGCAATCGTGCAGAACAGTTGCAATACCAAACTGTTATGCATTCTTCCTGTGGTGCATCAATAAATATTGGTGAAGGTCAATGGGGACATGCCAAATTTGTTTAGCCTCCTGAGGAAGTAGCAGCCTTGGTGAGCTTTCTTGGCCATGACATCTGTGGGGCCAGACCAGGACAGGGTATCAGTGATGTTCACTCCTAGGGACTTAAAGTTCTCAACCCTCTCAAAGACTACACCGTTGATGTAGACAGGAGCATGTTCACCACCCACTTCTGAAGTCAATGACCAGCTCTTTTGTTTTTCTGACAATGAGGAGAAAGGTTATTGTCTTGACACCATGTAACAGATCTATTTCTTCTTGTCACTCAGTTCTGATATGGCCCAAGCACAGAGTGAGAGATACTGAGGTGGGTCGATAGTTCAAAGATTTTAATGAGAACAGTGTTAAAGGGAAAAGAAAACAATAAATACTAGGCCAAACAGGGCCGCTAACTAAAACTCCCAAATGGAAAATGAAGCCTACACCGTGGCTGTAGAGAACAACTAAGTATAAAAAAATACTGCTAGTCTTCAGAGTCAGTTGACTCGACAGTCCAATTTCTCAGGCAAGACCGAATGCAAACAGGCAGCACAGCGTTTCTGTGGTGTGTCCGAGTCTCAATAACAACTATGACATAAAGAATGGAGTTAAATGCTATCACAACGAAATAATGATTAACTAACACATGCATATTCATGAGCACAATTGCCGTATCTGCTGCAGTGCTGAATCCATGGTTGTGACATTTGTACTTTGACTCAGAATGAACCAATGAGGAGTGTCTGATAGCCTGGGTTTTCATTCGAGCTGAGGAGGCTGTGCCCAACCTAACTGAATAGTACAAAATTATGAGCGGCATTAACAGGGTAGAAAGACAGAATTTTTTCTCCATAGCAGAGATATCAAAGGTCAAAGAGCAGATGTGTAAGGTGAGGGGTCAGTGGGGATCTGCAGAAGATCTTTTTCACCTGATAATGGTTTGGGTCTGTACTGTTTGACTGGGTGGTAGAGGCAGTGACTTCTCCAACATCTGTAAAGTCGGGCCAAGTGGCGGAAAACAGGACATTGATAATCAGCATGGACAAGGAAGCCAAGGCCTGTTCCTATGCTGTGTGATTCTATAACTCCATGAAATTCATGGTAAAAGAAATGGTTATCTGTAGTGCAGTATAAGGGAACACAACTGTCCATGGTTTGAGATGTTAATCTAAGGATCTGTGTGCGTCTAAAGAAGGGGTTCCCATCCTGGGTCCACAGACCCCTTGCTTAATGGTATTGGTCCATGGTATAAAAAATGTTGGGAGCCCCTGATCTAAAATATGGAGGCACTATTTGGGAGAAGTGTGACATTGACCCATAATGTTCTGACCAATATTCATCACTTATCAATATACTATTAAAGGAAAACAGAAAGTCTAACCATTATCACATTATTCTCTGTTGAACTTTATTGTGCAATAAACTGACATCAGTATTCCGTATATGATTCTAACAATTTTAATTCAAAAGTTACATAATTGGCTGTAAATGAAATTTTTTTTTAAAACTGTAGGTGATGGAAATCTGAAATAAAAACAGATCATGAAGGGAATATTCAAGATCAGGCAGCATCTATGGAGAAAGAAAGTGAATTATTGTTTCAATTTGAAAATCCTGTACCAGTGCTTGTAATGGCTAGTTCTGACACAAAGTTTTCAACCGGAAATGTTAATTGTTTCTTTTGCAGCAGGTGCTGTTTGATCTGCTGAGTGTTTCTTGCATTTTCTCTTTCTAGGTATTTGTAACGTGCTGTGAGAATCCTGAAGGGAGCTATTTTATTGTAAGTCTTTTTGTCTGGTTTGACCTGTTGAAAAGAACTTGGCTTCATTGGGTTCAGATAGGCAATTGCACATTTGCTTATGAGCTATTGGCTTAACTAATCACAGATCAAACAGACACAACCTTCATTCAAATGAAAATACATTTGGGGATTATTTGATTCTGAAAGTATGCCAGGTCTTTTCTCAGTCTAGCACTATGGCTAATTAAATAACTGAAATGAAGCACTGAAATACAAAATTTCTGTATTTATCAGTAAATCCTAAAAACCCTAAGTGATATCAATGTGTTGTCTGAATAAGTGGATACAACATATGTCACAGAAGAGGAAGAGAGTGAGGTGCACCAGATTACTAGAAGACTCTTCTATAGCATGTTCACTCTCTGAAGGGACTCATCAAAGAGAGAAACTGTCAGGTAGTCACACTAAAGTACGGCCTTTTACACACAGTTGGAGGCTCCTGTCAATAGCTCACAAAGGTTCTGAGCTATCCCCTCAGTGAGACTAATTACCTTTCTCCTAAAACATACAATGAATCGATCTGAGGATGTGGAAAGCTAATCAGAGTGGTCAGGTGCATTACAGGTACCTCAGTGAAACGGAATGCTATGTATGGCTGGCCGCTGCCTCCTTGCAGTTGGTTACTGTTACATCAGGCTTCTGACCTGTTTAACTCAGGAACATAACTTAAAGCAGCAGTTAAACAGTGAGGCCTGTTCCCTGAGGCTTTGGTAGATGTGTCAATTTTTTTTAAAAAATGAGAATAGCTGTCATTGTCTTTGGCCTGATCATGATGAAGAGGCAACCAGACAAAAGGTGTCAGATATCAGAACTAAGAAGTTGGAAACTGTCCACTTGCAATATTTACTGATGAAATTGTCATTCGTTAAAACGAGGAGGCTGCAGTTTTTGACCTTTCCTTTTCACTCTCATCTGAATAACAAATAACTGAAGGGGTTTGTATGATTTATCCCTGATGTCACGGTGAAAAAGATATTCATCTTCAATTTTCCTGCTGGTCACATTTCACAAATACAAAACTAGTACCAACATTATAAGCCTCTTCTTCAAGCAACAAAACTTCTTTCAGATTACCCTGCGGAAATAGTCTCAACCCAATAAGATCTAAAACTACAGCAAAACAAATTTATAACTTCATATATTTGAAAGGTATTAACAAATTACACAACTGCTTACAAGCATAGAAAGACTTACGCTTTCTATTAAATTTGTTTTCTGATTTTTTTCTAAAAGAAGATTGGCTTTATTCGTTCTCTGAGTAAAGACAAAGTCATTCTTCAGGCAAATATTTACTTACTGCAGTACATTCCATTTTACTGCCTTCCAATATATCTGATGCACAGGTAATGGAGCTACACCACTAGAGATGACTCTTTCAGTTTTCCTTTGTTAAGTTGGAGGGTATTTTTGTGTAAGGAATAGATGATTAGAGACAATGGCAAAGGGGATAAGTTGGAGTTGGATGCGAAGACCAGACATGATATAATACCATGCTTCCTGATTGATCACATCACATCAACAGCTTGTTGAGCCAACACGTACCATGCCTAGCGTTTTTTCCTGTAAAAAATCACTGGAACTCTTGCAAATGGTCTGAGGATTTTACTCCCAGGATAGTGCCTGTACAGTCAATATTTAATTATATAGTAGCAAAATGGCTTTTTGAAATCAGAACTAGATTTGTTTTTGCATATAATCCAAACCTTCAGAAAATGAACTGAATTGAAACCAGGCACAAATCATTAGATTCCATTATTTAACCAAGTGGTGGAACCTAACTATAAGATAATAATATGCATTTACTCCCTAAATATTCTATTTCTGTCTCAATGGTGTGCTGATTGCATGCTCCTTAAACAAGTTGGATGAGCTGAATTCCAGGCCTATGGCACGTATCTCACATTATTGATTGCGCCTGTTTTCTTTTGTTAAAAAATCAACCTTCACTCCCTCTTGGTGTTTTCAGAATGAATAGAGGTCAGCTCGCTCAGTGGAACTAGACAGACAATTGACCATCACAGTATTAGCCTCTATGGTATGCCACCAACTATCCTATTGAGTCACAACCTCAGTATCTTCTAGTTTAGGTACTTTTCAGTGTATCAGCTTACTAACTTTTCTACCATAGAGGGAGAAACATGATCACACACCTCAAACATGATGGCCATCAAGAGAATCTCAGCGAGTGCTGAAGCAGAATCCCAGTACCAATATGACATCCTGGGATGCCATAAAGCTGGAATGAGAAGAGAAGGCATTAGAAACACAAGAAACTCTGCAGATGCTGGATGTCCAGTGCAAACACTCAAAATGCTGGAGGAACGCAGCAAGTCATGCAGCATCTATGGAAGGGAATAAACACCCAATGTTTTGGGCTGAAGGGTCTCGGCTCAAAATGTCAACTGTTTTTTACCCCTCCATAGATGCTGCATGACTTTCTGAAATCCTGCAGCATTTTGAATGTTTCTCAGCAACTGCAGAATTTCTTTGTGTTTCTAATATTTTCTCATTCGTATTGCGTTTCTTAATTTCTCCAACAGTCAGAAGAGACTCTGGGGAAAACCTCCTCGAGTTTAGCTATCCATTAAAGTTTCCATCCTATATTTGCTGAACAAAACAGAACACAGGTTTTGATGTTAATAATGGGCCCACAACAGAACTATTTTGAACTAAGAGTGATGTCAAACAAGGCTGCATCATTGTCCCAGCTGTTGCAACTTACCATCTACAGACCTCTCCCAGCGACTGGAGAATTTCTCCTGAGCCATTCAGAAACTAAGCCTACATTGACAGTATATTACAACCAAAATAATTACCAGCTTTAGTAATCAAGCTGTAATATGCAGGTGCCTTTGCAGTTTGTGCTCTGACACCAAGATCCAAGCTGATGTCAATATTTTCACTAAAGTATTTGAGAGTGTTACACTCAACATCAGCAATATGAATGTTCTCAACAAAACTACCTCTTTTGAACCACTCTTCCCTTTAACATTAAAGGTGCATAATGTGGATTTCTTCCTTTGACTTGAGAACTCTGAAGTCAGACGTCAACAGTAAAATATACCACAATCTTAGTAATATAGTCTGTGTTCTGCACAAAATGAGGAAATGTTACTTCAAGGTGAAGACTCTAGAGTTAGCACAAAACTCATGGTCTGCTGAACAACTGTGATCCCTGTCCTCCAACATAAGACCAAAACAACCCATAGAAGGCATATCCAGGGTACTGGAAAAGTACCAGTACTGCTGTAAAATCTTCTATATTCACTGGAAAGACATGAGACCAACATTGGTATCCTGTCTCAACCAGTACTGATCCTCCATGTTACGTAGAATATATCATTTCCATGCCTGACACCAGTCTCAGAAAAAAGCCATGCAGTTCTGTTATAGAAAGGTATTAATCGCATGCAGGAGTAAGGATTCAAGGATGTGCTGGAAACCTCCTTGAAGAAATGCAACATAATACCATTAGAAACCTCTAGCCATAACCATTCAAGGAAAAGCACTTGCGATGGTATTAATAAATTTGGTGCCATGCATTGGGAGCACAGAAGTCCTACGTAAGGAGTACAAAATGAGGTTACAATTCCTCAATTAAGTAAGTCTATTTTTTAGTCCAAGTTTTTCTTCAAGAGGTGTTTTTTTTCTAAACTCTCCTAATGAAGAAAATTTTCCTGTTCTATGAAAAATTTGGTAAAACTAAATATTTTAATTGTGTTTGTTTGGTATTTTCATTCTATTTTAGAGAAAGAAGGGAGAGACTGAGAAAGTGGGTAACACACATACAATACTGGAGGAACTCAGCAGGCCTTAGTAGAAAGGAGTAAACAGTCAACATTTTGGCAAGAGGCCCTTCATCAGGACTGAGAAAGTGGGTGTTTGGAATAGTGAAAATTTTGATTTTGATTTTGAAATTGTTTTCTGAAATAATAACAGTAAACGTAAATGTCTCAGTAAATGTTGTGTATCACGTATCTTTTACATTGGAATGACCAGCAAGATAAAAGGCTAAAACACGCATACAGATTGGTAGAATCCACTGTACAATCGGAGAAAATAGAAAATCTTGCTTTTATGTCCTTTGCAGGATATTGCAGACTAATTTACAACTAATGTAGCTTTGAAATACATCTTTTTTTTCAATGTGGGGAACATGGGAGCCAATTTTCACATGGCAAGCTCAAACAAAATGGTGAAAATGGGTAGTTAATTTTTCATTGTGACCACTGTCTCATTGAAATAGTGCCATTGGGTTGCTTGTCCATTTTAGCATTTCTTAGGGACAACACCTTCAACAAAGCAGCACTTCCTCTGCTTACAGCTGGACACGGTCAGATTTTAAGGCTAGAAGTGGGACTAGCTCGTAGAGCTGCCTGCAACACTTGGGACAGCACTGTGAAGGAAATTCATTTTAAGGAGATACTGCTTAAGGCAACAAGACTAAGCCATTAATCTAGGGTTACATTTGCAATGCAATAAGATTTTGTGAAGGTAAATTATATAGATTACCTAGCCAAGACTTAGAGATAAACGGTCCCGAGTTCGAATTCGGCTGGCTCCTTCGACACTTTCCTTTTTATTTGTAATTCATTTTTTATTGAAGTTCATCATCAAACAAACATTTCCATGAGATATATTTCAGATACTGTACATATATATATCATATAGTCATATTTGTCACAAATCTCCACATAATATTTATCTGAGGTATACACATAGAAAGGAGAGGAAAGGAAGAACAATTGAAAGAAGAAAACTATGTACAAAAACAACAGGAATTCTGCAGATGCTGGAAATTCAAGCAACACACATCAAAGTTGCTGGTGAACGCAGCAGGCCAAGCAGCATCTGTAGGAAGAGGTGCAGTCGACGTTTCAGGCCGAGACCCTTCGTCAGGACGTCTACTGCACCTCTTCCTACAGATGCTGCTTTGCCTGCTGCATTCACCAGCAACTTTGATGTGTGTAACTATGTACAAAGTAGGGAGTGATTTTTTTTTACAACATAATCATTGGACTTGTGAGAATAAAATCAGGCCTATGAGGTGTTTAGTTAAACCATTTTTTCCAGTATGAATAAAATTGTTCCAACTTATGATTAACAGATGCTGTTATCTTCTCCATTTTGTAAATGTTCATTGTAATTTCCATCCATACATTTAAAGTTGGGCTCTCCTGTAATAACCATTTCCTGGTAAGGGTCTTTTTACCAGCCACCAGCAGTACATTCATTAAATATTTATCTCTTTTCAACCATTCTTGAGGTATATACCCAAAATATATGGTCTTACTCTCTGAGGGTATTTCACATTTAAAGATGTCTTGTAGAGCATTATGTATCCCACTCCAATAGTCTTTGATAACAGGGCATTCCCAGAAAATATGATAATGGTTTGCATTTTGATTTCCACAATTTCTCCTTCGACACTTTCCATCCATGCTGGGTTGAGCATCGAGCCAGCAACGTGATCTCATTAAAAAAAAGACAAATGCTACAGAAATGGCAAAGGTGCTGCCCAGTGAGCCACAAGGCATTAAAAGGAACAACAACAAACTATATAGATTGCATCAAGCAATCATAAAATAAGTGAGGCAAAGCAATTTGTATGGATTCAGCTCTTTTCTCCCCGAATATTTACCTTATCCTTTTTTGGAGAGTTTGAACCATAAAACAAAAGTGACACATTGACATCCCACTGTAACATCACAGGAGCAAGTGTGAGTCGATGTTCAGCCCACTTAGACTGTTTGGTATTGTTGACCCAAAAAGGAAACTGAATTTGCAAGTGCAATACCTAATCTTGTCATATTATAACTAAAACAGCTTAACAAAATCAACCAAATATATGAAAAATGTAACTCCTAAATTATACTGCAACGGGCACAGCTACTTTGAGATGCAATGTTGTGATTAAATTATGGATCATTGTTAAGGAAGTGCACTACAAAATAAATTTTACTTCCTATGTTATGTACATTGCTGTAGCAATTTTTTTCAGGATTGCAGGGTTAGTATATCCATGCTGACCAATGACTTCAGCGAAGAGTCCTTGCCAATTAAAAGAGCCAAAACCTGAGGGGAAAGGGCAGAGATCAGTGATATGGGTAGCAGACTTCAGACATAGCTGTTAATTAGTGTAGGTTAAATTATGGAATCTGTTTCTAATAAATCCACAAAATGCTCTGAACAGATTTGAGCACATCAGGTGTTAACTAGAAAAGTGGTATACAGTTCACTTTAATAATCCATTTGGCTTATCAGTATGTTGCAAATTTGCCAGACTGACGGCAAGTCAAACAAATAAACTTTGCTCTCTCAATGATTAACATGATATTGAGTATGAGCAACCTTTGCCTGCTTCCAAAAGAAGGCCCCTCCCTGTTTGACAGTTGTTGCAGTTCAAACTGCTAATGATGGTGGTTTCAAGAGCTTCCCATAAATGGTTTCAAACAAACATCAATAGTGCTGAAATTGGGCTAGATGTGACACCTCTATTAATTATTCAACCGTTTAAGTAGGATTATGGATGATTCAGTGAGTAATAAAGGTTTTCTTTAAACAGAATTTGGACAGTCATAAACCAGGAGAGAGCATTTATTGTGGTTGCCTGAACCCCAAGATTGAATAATTATTCCCAAAAGAGCATTATTTTCCTTGAATTCATTATTACCTAAATTAAATGTAAACAATGATTACAAGGAATAAAAGATGGAACAAAATTACTGTGATTAAAGACTCTGAATGGTCATTGTGAATTTAACTACTGTAGTATGTGTCTCAGCAGAGAATATAAGCAAAGAATTCTTCCATAGCTTAAAAGAAAAGTTATGGGACTATTTGGACCGTCAAATAAATTTTAATATGAAAACAATGCCTTCAGATTTTCAGAAAGAATTAATTCTTTTAGATTGTCCACTACATCTGTATAATGTGACAAATCTGCAATGGTTTTGGTGCAAATTCTAATTTCTGTTTGTGGTCTTAATGGCTGAAACAGTTGTAGGGTGATACAGAACCTCCAGGTACCCCCTCCAGCCTACCCTAATTCAGGACAAAGCTATACCCAGTGGCTTTCCTAAGAGTACTATACACAAGCAGGTAAACAAGGAGGCCAGGCAACAATAGAATTTGAATTCACATCTTATACACAGAACAATTGCCATGAGCTATTGAAATCTAAGGAAGTTTGAGTACATTTTTGACTGCAGGAGATATGTTGAAAAGGATCAATTATACCCTTTTTCCCTGGGATGATATATGACTAAATGTGTTAGAAGTTTCTTATCTGACATGGTATTTCATGCCGTTTCATCTGTAATGCTTCATAAATGTTTGATATTTACTTCCTGAAACTATGGTAGTCAAACATGACAAGAGACAGCTCCATAATATGGTGTCTTGAAAAGGTACTTTATAATTCATATTTCAGTCCACTAACAGCAGTTCATGGATCAAACTGAACTGCTGATGGGGATTTCCCGTAACTCATAACACTAAGAGCTACTAATAGCCTGCAGCCTGCAATCCTGACTGACATGGCTGTTGCCACTTATGGGTCTTTCTGTGCATCAATAGTAAGTTGCATTGCTTACTGTATTCAACAATGCACAGGATCAGTCAAATTCCTCTCTATATAAATTGTGCATTTCATGCACACTTTTTAACATGTGCTTTGAATTTTCTGTCTCAATAACGTTGAGAGAAACCAAAAGAATGAAGGTGCCAAATGTAACCACTCAGGCATGCACTAAGATCCTCGAATTTGCAAATCCAACTGCTTCTTGCAACATGAACTGAGATTAACAAAAGCATGAATGAAATTTAATTTGTATTCCTGAACACAACACACGATGATTTACATGTCTCCAGGTGCTTGGGTGAGAGCATTATACATGGTGTATAAACTATACAGTCCAGCAGATTCTTATTTTGTGTTTCCAGTACATTAAAGACAAGCTCAAGGCTAATTGCATTTATGATTAGTGGACAAAAAATGGATAGGTGGTATCACTCAAGATGCGAACATACATAAGTCCATTAACATTCGCATGCATGCTTTCCCTCACTTTTATAATTGTGCATTGAAAAGCAGGTGTGTGCTTTGGTGTGAGCTCACCACTTAGTATTGGTTAAGCAAACATACTGGTGAATGGTAATAACTTGTCGGCGGTGCATTCTGCACTGAACTCTGTCCTCAATGCTAGAATGATGTCCATGGTTGGTCAGCAATAACTATTGAACGGGATTGCCCTGGAAAATCAAGCAACATTCTCATAATCAACTGCAATTCAATGGTTGTTGCTAGAAAGTGTCCCAATATGGGTCCAAACCAGGATTATATTGGATGGAAACCAACAGAATAGGTGAATTTTATTTGATCACTCGTGAAAAATTATTCCCATTGGTTAAGCAGCAGAGTGAAACTTTTGTCCGGTTGGCTGTTGGTCGAGGTCAACCATGGATGTTGCATCCAGTTGTCTACGTGATACGCAAACCAGGGCTGTACGATGTGGAGAGCAAGCAGCAGGCTGTCTTTCTCCACACAGCTGATGAATCCAAAGGAACGGCAGAGGCTGATGCAGTTTGGTTCCAGAGGTGTCTTAGGAAATGCCAGTCAGTGTTGAACTCAACACAGGATTGCCTTAGCAAAAATCCACCTCCAGGTTTTTCCTCGGGCTTACTTCGAAAGCTTACCTATGAGGAGGTATAAGTGCAAAGAAGCCGAGGCTTGAGGTCAGAGCTCTTCTCCTGCTAGATGAGTCATCAACCATGGCTGATGAGCCCCCTCTGCACAGATTGACTGGAGTTAAAGTGCCAGTAACCCACCATTGCCCCTTCTCCTGTCAGTACAAATGGTTCTGCTGGGCTTAGTAACTAAGCCGCAGGTGAAGGCCAGGATTTGGACCTGGTTATCAGAGGCTATTTGAGGCACATGCTATTGAGAGCATTTAATAGGTAGTGGGAGCTTATCCCCACTACCTCCCCTGGCTAAGACAGCCTTAAGGAACCTTTTATCCAGTACTGCCAACAGTTTCTGAACAAATGTAGAGGAAACTAGAGAGGAGTAAATTATGTTATTTAAATGGAAGAGAAACAAACTGAAGTTGAAATTATTGGAAATCAAAAATCTGCAAATGCTAGAGGTATGAAATAAAAGCAAAGTCTAACAAAATCAGTGAAAACAGAGTTAATATTTCAGGTCAGTGATCCTTCATCATTTGGGGTGATGAAGTATTGAATAGCCATTGTGAAGGACAAAAGATACTGCTCATCATTTGGGTACAATTCATATCCAGAAACAAAATGATCTTTTCTGGATGAATAAGGCCTTCTAGTAGAACATATTACTTCCCATTACAGTTTGCATCATGTTACGCCCCATTGTGTTTTACATCGTTTTTTGGTACAATCAATTTGCAACCCCAACAGAATATTAAGTGACCAAGGGGATTATAGACTGTAATGCTAACAATACCTCAAAAGAATCAAGCAGTAATACTGTGCACAATCTTAAACTAGAGCTCAAATCCAGTCTAGCTTACACTTCATTTCTATTTTTAAGATGGGCAATGGGATGTGGGGTGATATTGAGGCTAGAGTTTGAATTAGTTTGGATCCAGAACAACTTTTAGCCTCATTCTGGGCTGAGCCCTGGGAGACTGCTTCATTACTCTCATTACCACTTCCTCCATGCAAAAGCAATCAGTGTTATTTTCTCAGAGCTCAGCACATTAAATAGTCAATGGACAAAATACAATTTTATGTTTACACTTCTTGTTAGCTATCTTATTTATTTCCGTAAGCTGATCTTTGGGGCGTCCTCTTTAAAGTCATTGAGACCCAAATTAATAGTCCCTCACCTCTCTATCACAAAAATTAAATTTCAATCTACTCTTTATGGACTATTGGCACCTTTCATGTGCTCAAGGTTGTATAGAAACATAGAAACATAGAAAATAGGTGCAGGAGTAGGCCATTTGGCCCTCCGAGTTTGCACCGCCATTTATTATGATCATGGCTGATCATCCAACTCAGAACCCCGCCCCAGCCTTCCCTCCATACCCCCTGACCCCCGTAGCCACAAGGGCCATATCTAACTCCCTCTTGTAGCAGTTACAGTGCTGGCACGACAGGCGATGTGCCCAGAAAGTGGAAAGGATGACTAGTTACAATGTAACCTTGGGGTGTTGCCTTTAAGAAGAGAGAGGTGCATGGCTTTTCTTCATGTGAAATGTCTGCTTAATCGAGCACGGACAGATGAAGACAGTAGAGAACCTGGCTAAAATTTCAAAGGAAATTATCCTTGCAGGATAATGGCATTATGCCTTCCAAAATTGGTTCCATCTACTCCCGTCATTTACCTTTTGGAAAACAATTTCCTTATGGAGTAAAGATCTTATATTGAAGAGCTATGCATACCATTATACATGTCATTTGGTTAAGTGCAGCCTGAGTTTCTGCCTAGAACACTGAAGAATGATTAGGACATTCTTGTTATATTAGATCCCTAAACTACACAATCATGACTGTAACATCTCCTTATTGCTAGAACTCATGTTGAAAGTACTCAGCAGGCTATAAAAAGATGCTACCCGTTTAACAATTCAGCTTGATAACCCTCAATCAGAGCGTTTCAGGGCGAAATTGAGAATATGAAGCTGAAGTCAGTGAAATCGACACTAGCATGATAGGCCAACAACACTCGGAGTAAAGGTAAAGACAGCAGGGCTTCAGCTTACGGATATGTTAACACAGTATAGGAGATGCGAGGTCATCCAGGACAGAGATAAAAAGAAAATGGGATGAGGGTTTCAGCAGTAGATGGGCTGAGAAAAGGGTAAAGTTGAGCAATGTAGTCAGAACCAGAATCAGGTTTATTATCACTAACATATGCTGTGAAATTTGTACTGACATATGTCGTGAAACTCATTGTTTTATGACAGCAGCACCGTGTAAGATGTAAAAATTACCATTTGATGCAAAAATAAATAAATAGTTCAAAAGGTGAATAATGAGACAGTGATCGTGGGTTCATGGACTATTCAGAAATTTGATGGAGGAGGGGAAGAAGTGATTCCTAAAACGTTCAGTATGGATCTTCAGGCTCCTATACTTTCTCCCTGATGGTGGTAATGAGAAGAGAGCATGTCCTGGATGGTAAAACAGAGTGACAATGTACTCAAAACCTCAGCTTCCTGTCAAATGCCACCTCAAAGATGCAAATGGGAATTGTGGCCAGGCAGCTGAGTTTATGGCAAGGATCAACCCCTGTGCCTTCTCCCATATTACACATTGAGGCTAACTTTCGAGTGTTAATTTTGCATGGCTTTTCAAATGCATATCCTAAATTGTCCACATTAGATGAGAATTTCTACCTCTACCACCCTTTAAGGTTGTGGGTTCCAGGACTCCTCCTCCTCTAAGTGGTAGGGAAAAATCTCAAGTCCTCTCTAATCCTTCTACCAATTTTAACATCAGCATGGTAGTATAGTGGTCAGCACAATGCTTTACAGTACCAACGACCAGGGTTCAAATCCCACTGCTGTCTGTAAGGAGTTTGTACGTTCTCACCATGAGGTGCTCCAGCTTTCTCCCAGAGTCCAAAGACAAACCAGAAGATAGGTTAATTGGTCATTGTAAATTATCCTGTGATTAGGCTGTGATTAAATCGGGGGTTGCTGGGTGACATGGTTTGAAGTGCTGGAAGGGCCAACTCCACCCTGTATCTCAATAAATAAGTAATTACATTTAAGTTCAAGTTCAAATTCAAGTACATTTACTATCAAAGAACATATAAATCATACAACCTTAGATTTGCTTGCTCATGGGTAGCCACAAAGCAAGAAACCCAAAAGAATCTAATTTAAGAAAAAAGAGAAAAGAGCAATGCTACATGGATAAGAGAAAGAAAAAAAATACAAATCATGCAAACAATTAAAGTGAACAACAGTATTCTGAACCAAAATTGAGTCCTCAAGTCCAAACCCCAGAGCAGCCCACAGTTGGCCCAAAGGCTCACTTATCAGTTCATCAGATTAGCGGCACTGAGCACAGCAGCCGGGGCAGTCTTCATAGCCTCAGTGCCATGGAGATGACCATTGAGAACAACAAGCGAATTCCACTCTTATCACAACTGACACCTGTCTTTTCAGTCTATCTGGCGTACAAATTGACCAAACAACCGAACGCAAAAGGCTCCAGTGCCTTGGAGAGAGGAGTAAAGATCGCAGAGAGTGAGAGAAATCGGCTCTCCCCTCCGAGCTGGGCCATCACTTAAATTGTCTAAACAGCGTATCATATCTCACACTAAGACCCAAGCACCACTGCTGCGAAAGTCTCCGGGCCTAGAACACACCACCCAGCAACTCGGTCCAGTCCCCGATTTCGTCACCCAGCCCAAAGCCACTGTCAAGCTCCTCAAATTAATCTTTCCTCACTCGGTAAAGGCTATGCTAGCATAGTCTGCATTGGTGAATTCCATCATTAACTTCTGCATTCATCGGATAATGGGAAGTGATCTCCCCGGGAGGGAGGAGAAGATGGCGGCGCGACAGCAGCATGCGCAGCCACTTCGGTGATAATGTCTGTTATCTGTCAAGTAGGGGACCATGCACAATTCTGATTTGATGGAGACAGACGTGCGAGCAATGAGGAACATCTGGAAAACTTCTGAAATGCCCGCTTCGCTGCCGCTGCTTCTGTGTGGTAACCAGAATCTCCGGATCTGAAGGCTTCAAAATCCTCGGCTTTGCGTGTTTCAGCGGCCGGGGAGAGGTCGAAGGTGCTCGGCAGAGGATGGCGCTCGGGAGGCTGTATCGGAGAGGCTGGTCAGAAGCTCGAAGTTTTCGGACGGATGGACTCAGTGTTGACTGTGGTCGGCTACTTCCAAGGTATCGGCAAGTTGACGGTGCCTCGAGGTTTATGGCAGGGAGTTTCTCCCTTTTGCTGCCTGTTAGAAACATTCCTATTGTTGCCATTATTTTGGGACCCGGCAGAAGGGGATAAGAGAGTGAATTATGTGGTGATCAGTCATTGGTAGCTATCATGGCATGGGTGGTGAGGACCATTGTGGTCTTCCCTTCAGACAGTGATGGAATCTAACAGGTACAGATGCCCTGAGCTCATGCCCTCTTCCAGCTGGAGAATTGGGGTAGGACAAGGTAGCAAGGGAGATGAGAAATGGGTGAAAATCGAGCGGGAGAGGATTGGGCTAAGAGACAAATAGGTAAGTGAAGGCAAGGGTGTATACTGAGGTCGGCATTTAGATGGGTGACTAGCAGAGACAGGGACGGAGACAGAGGGATACTGGAAGAAGGGGCAGGGGACACAAGAGAATTAAAACCAACTTTGAATAATCCTTGATCGAAATCCCAAAGGTAGGTAAATATATACTTCCAAGCATATTCAGTGCCAGTGATGGAATCTTCTAGAGAAATATGATTGTTAAAGATACCAAAATTGTTATGTTATTAATTAATCAGTGACTTTCTAAATCGTGGTTTACACTGTCCCTCAGAATGGATTCCAATTATTACCACACTGATGAAGTTAAATTAAATAGTCTGTCATCATTCGGTACATCTCTTTCAACATAGCAAAATGTGGTAAGTAGTCTTCCAGTTCTCTCTCACCACTTCAATAGCCAGAGAGGATTAAAATATGATTGGCAGGCCTTGGTATTCTCCACCCTTGCTACTTTCAACAGCCTGGGATAGATATAATCTGGATCCAGCAGTTGAACTATTTTCAAGCATGCTGATTTCCTTAGTGTTTCTGTTTACAATTTATCCCATGTAATATTTCATACTCAACCTCCTTAACCTCACACATTGTCATCCAGAGAACTCTAGCTTTGGGAACTTTCAAACTGAATTCGCTTACACTGAATCCCTTGAATCCCTTGAATCCCTGAATACATCACCCCCCCCCCCTCCCACCACCCCACCACCCCACCCGGGCTCTGACACTAAACATCATTCAGGTCGCTATTTCTGGTCCATGTTCACTAAGTCACAACAGGCTGGAAAAAAATCACCATCCCTGATTTAAAACTTTTTTTCCTGTCCCATTGTCATTCTTTTCAATAATCATGATAGCATTAACTGACATATAATCAATGCCACAAGATATAGCCCAGACTGAATCTCTAGAATTAAGTGCTGAATTATCGTCATCTTGTTGGGTTTGCTAAGAGTCCTGAAGTAATCGAGGAATTCCTTGCCTCTAATCCTTTTTAAGCTAGATTGTATCTCAAATATTATTAATTTATTAATCATATCATCTACAGTCCTTTGCCTTGAATTAAATGAAAAGAACTGACAGTCAGCTCATAAACTCTACAATCAGAGTGTATAACACAAATAAAATCAAATCTTCAATCAATGAGGGATATAATGTTCATCAGACACCAAAACAACAAACTTATCCCTCTCCACTGTCTTCATATCATTTCTCCATTGTGTACACGTGCTGATTTTGTGCATAGATCGTGAATAGAAGCCTGCTACATAACAATTTGTCTTCAGTCAGTAGTTGCAAAAAGATTTGATGGCTTGGAAAGATTTGTGGCTGTGTGTTGTTCTTCTCTTCCAAAGTTCTATTCATTGTCTTCAATTTCAGGTGCCTGAGGTAAGTTTTCTGACCAATTCAATGTCAAAAAGTGCATATTAAGAAGTGCAATTATTTTGTGATTCCCCAATCTTTGGTAGAATGAGACAGCTCCCAGTGGGAAAAAGCTGAAGGTGAGTATTTTTAACAGGTAAGAATATTGCTTCTAAGGTATATCAAAGAAAATACCTTTGCATTGCTTCCTAGCAATGGGCAATAGTCTTAATTTCAGCTTTTAAATATTTATTTATTTATTTTCGAGATACAGCACACAATAGGTCCTTCCACCCCATCAAGCCGTGCCACCAGCAACCCACTGATTCAACCTTAGCCTAGTCATGGGCCAATTTAGACTGCTGCCAGCCCTGCTGAGTTCCTCCAGCATTTTGCATGTGTAACCTACTAACTGATACGTCTTTGGACTGTGGGGGGAAACTGGATGCCACAAGCTGTAATGGCATCACGCTAAACACTACCTCTTGTATGCCTGCTAAACTACAGGTTTTCGTCATATTAAGACTTCTACTCTTTACGAGGAATACATTAAGCTAGTTCTTGCAAAATTGTGAAACGGGAATAATATGCAAGTTTTATATTCGAAAACCTGGAAAAGGTGGCTCACGGCTTCTGATCCTATCATGAACACCAAGCCATTCATAACATAAAGAAGAGAAAATCTGCAGATGCTGGCAATCCAAGCAAAACATCCAAAATGCTGGAGGAACTCAGCAGGCCAGGCAGCATTTCAGGTTGAGACCCTTCAACAGAACTGGAGAAAAAAGTTGAGGTCACAGTAAGAAGGTAGGGGGAGAGGAGGAAGAAATACAAGGTAGTAGGTGAGGGTGAAACCAGGAGGAAGGGGGAGGGGTGATGTAAAGAGCTGGGAAGTTGATTGGTAAAAGAGATTAAGGGTTGAAGAAGGGGGAGATGTAGTTGGAGAGGACAGAAGGCCATGGAAGAAAGGGAAGGGGCAGGAGCACCAGAGGGAGGTGATGGGCAGGTATGGAGATAAGGTGAGAGAGGGAAATGGGAATGGGGAATGGTGGGGAGGGGCTTTACCAGAAGTTCATGCCATCAGGTTGGAGGCTACCAAAATGGAATATAAGATGTTGATCCTCCGACCTGAGTGTGGCCTCATTGCGACAGTAGAGGAGGCCATGGACTGACATGTCGAATTGGGGATGGGAAGTGGAATTAAAATGGGTGGCCACTGGGAGATCTCACTTTTTCTGGTGGATGGAATATAGGTGCTCAGCAAAGCAGTCTCCCAATCTATGTCGGGTCTCACTGATATACAGGAGGCCACACCGGGTGCACTGGATGCAGTAAATCAGGGGACCCCAACCTCTTTTGCACCACGGACTGGTTTAATATTGACAATATTCTTGCGGACCGGCCGACGCGGGGTTGAGGGGTGTGGGTGGTATTCAAGTTCAACAGTGTGTGACAAGGAATGAGGAAAGGTGCAGCTGACTCATATGGTTTCATATTGCTAAATCATATTGTTTCTTCGTGGCCCGGTAGCATATGCTTCACGGCCTGATGGTTGGGGACCACTGCAGTAGATGACCCCAACAGACTCACAGGTGAAGAATCGCTTCACCTAGAAGGATTGTTTGGGGCACTGAATGGTGGGGAGGAGGTATAGGGGCAGGTGTAGCACCTATTCCACTTGCAAGGATAAGTTACAGGAGGGAAATCAGTGGGGAGGGACAAATGGACAAAGGGGTCACATAGGGAGTGATCCTTGCAGAAAGCAGAAAGTGTTGGGGGGGGTGAAAGATATAATATATATCTTTTTTTAACATTTTTGAAGTGATTTTCTGATTGTGTGAAGTAACAGTAAATGTGAAAGTTATTGGCTGGACATTGGAATAGAAATTTCGATGTTATTAACATTCGCCATTGTTAGGGAGTATTGTGGAGTTATGTGAATATAGCAGATATTAATTCAGGCAAGAAGCAGTCCAGTTCTTGTAAATTGTGAATTGCAAGCAGTAAATTGAAGTTAAAAGCACACCTTTGCAACTAAGCAATGCTGTCTGTGTAGCACATACTAAGAGATATAGATTGCAAAATGGCAATCATGAGATGTTCACATAGGCATCAGCGAAACATTAAGACAATGGGGTTGTGTTAACTGGCTTGTGTCACAGGGGATGTGTTTCAATCGCGACTTTGAGTAATGGGTTTGTAATCTGCACTGTTGTAAACAAGTTCAAGGAAACTTGCAAGTAGCAATTGAATATTCAGAGGTGTCTCCTACTGTAGATATGCAATTCAAAGATAGAATTGTCAACCCAAAGTATTGAAGTAAACAATGTCATTGTACCTATTGAAATTACATTGAATCACCTACTATTACCTTGGATCTTAAGGGTATAAGAATGAGATGTACTTGGAATTTGTGGGACTCTGCGA
Source organism: Mobula hypostoma (assembly GCF_963921235.1). Taxonomy (NCBI): domain Eukaryota; kingdom Metazoa; phylum Chordata; class Chondrichthyes; order Myliobatiformes; family Myliobatidae; genus Mobula; species Mobula hypostoma. Next base: position 41,417,800 of record NC_086108.1, read on the forward strand.
AGAATGTCTTTTTGTCATGATGAATAACTACTTTTATATCCACCAGCTCTTGAGTTTCTCTGATGACTTAGTCATAGTAACAGCAATTTTTATCACATGGCATTATTATCATCCTCAGCTGGCAGTTATATGTAGAAATGAGATGCTGTAATATGCTTATTTTTCAACTTTGCTTCTTTGCTTACAGCATTGCTTAGAGCTTCTACACACCTCTTGTTTAGCCACCTCACAGGAAAAGTTAATGGGCTTATTAAGCTGTGTTTATGTATATATGTACATGATATTATACATATACACAGTATATAATAGTATTTGCCAATAAGCCCTCTGGCACTAACCATTTAATTATCTTAGTATGGTGTCTCATTCCTTTGCAATTCATTATTTGTTGGATTTTAACTTTTGTTAGAAAGTTTTCTTTAATTTTTCTTTCACTCTCGTTATTGTACTTGCTGTATAATTTTTTTATTTGAATTAAATATTCTAAATTGTGCTTCTGGGTTAGAGTTCCACTTGTCTCACTGATAAATCTTCACTTCGACTGGCTGAAGACTCAAGGAGCTGCATGTTTTGTTGGTGCATGCCACAGATTCCAGGTAGAGAGCACCAGTTTAAAAAGGATCACCACCATCATGACCTGTTCAACTCTGAAGAAAGATTGAATGCTGTTATACATGGAGTGTAATTCAAATTGTATTCCATCACTGTTGATCACAGAATGAGAGAGGAGGGGAGTGGAGTGGGGTGGGGGGGAGACTATTTACCAATTTATTGCCCAACCCACAACTGCCAATGTAAATACAGAAATGAACCATCTTTCCAACTTACTGCAAGTATTCTAGTGAAGGTGCATTATGAAGTGAAGCTCCATTCGTTCCAGAGAAATAACTTACAGAGTTTTTTCGTAAAGGTTTCATTCATTTTACTGGGACAGAATTGCCAGTATTTAGATGCAGTGACAGGAGGAGAGACAACATTTTTGACGGCATGTAGCTTAGATGGAAAACCTTCATTAATTTTACCTAAAGTCAGAATATGAGATTCACTCTGTAATAAGGTTGAGTAGAACACCATAAGATACAACACATTTGACATAAGTTGAATCTCAGGTTCCCTGTGATTTGGAGTGTTCATTTTGTGAAGTACTTTGAGCCACAGGGAACAGGAAGTGAGTAATTTTGGTCCTGGTCTGTACTGATTTAACTAACCTCAACTTAATTACTAGGGCAGGGGGGTGCTTTGACAGAACTTAGAATGTTGCAAGGAAGGTAGTTAGAAACTTTATCAAGCTTCTGACCTGTATTGGTAGCTAGTAATTCATGATCAATGGGCAATAAATGTATGTATGATATCCGGCATTAGTAGAGATGAGTGAGTGAGTTAGCTCTTTCTTTCTATTGCCACACTTATACTTGCTATTTCTTCACATTCACATCACTTGTTTAAGGTATCAGGCATCCACTTGATGAACTTTACATGAAGTGTCCACATGAAAAGTTAGAAAAAACAGGAAAATTTAGCACATAGTAATTAGTGATTATAATATCACTCCTTTATCCTCTTCATTATAGATAACTAATTCATTGAATTTTTTGAAGGGTTTCATTCAAATTGTTGCTTTAAAATCAACAGAATTTTAGCCATTAAACCCATAGTCATGTTATGTTTGAATGTGTGTCTTATTATAGCAAGTGTTTTTAAAAAGACAAATGATTTTGGAACAATAAAACTTCAAAGGCATGTCCTCTGAGTCAGAGACAGGATGGACTTGTTTATTTTTATTTTTTTACATTTCTGATTGAGAGTTTAGGAATCACAATAACTTTGGCTTAGTCATTACTAGTGTGTTTTGAGTAATCAAATGAAAGAAAGCACATGTACAGAAGAAAAATCGACAGAGAGAGAGCAGCATTAGCACATATCAATGAAATACTTCAATAAAAAACAATTTTCTGTCCTGCATTTATGATCATTTTGGTAACAATACAGAATGATAGCCTGAAACAAAATTTAGTTGAAAAGCCAGAAGTAACTAGTGGCGATACTGGGAACTTGAGTATGAGATTATTTGTTTAATTGATGTAGTGAAGAAGTGTGCGTGAAAAAAAACTCCAGATGTTGTTTCCCAGGTGTCAGGCTCAGGGACATCTCAGATTGGATCCATAGCATTATTAGGGAGGAGGGTGAGCAGCGGGATGGTGTGGTACACATTAGAACCAATGGCAGAGGTACAATGACGTAAGTAGGTCCTGAAGAGTAAATGAGTGGAGCTAGGTAGGGAGTTAAAAGCAGAATCTCAAGGGTAGATATTTCTGGATTGCTGCCTGTGCTATGTGTCAGTGAGGGTAAGAGTAGAATGATTTGGCAACTGAATACGGCTGAACAACTGGTGGAGGGGATAGGGTTTCAGATTTGTGGATCACCGGGATCTCTTCTACGGAAGGTGAAAAAAAAGGGTTACACCTGAATTTAAGTGGAACCAGTGTCCTTGTGAACTGTTGGGGAGGGTTTAAGCTTGGTTGGTAGGGAGAGGGGAACCAGAGGATGGAGCACTTGGTGTAAGGGTAGATGCAATGTGTAGAGAGACAGTGAGGAAGGATAGGCAGGGACAGAGAATAAATGCAGTCAGTTGGATGGCTTTAAAATGTGTCAGCTTCAATATGAGAAGTATCAGGAAGAAGGATGATAAACTTGGAGCATGGGAATGCAATGCTGTGGGCATTATAGGAATGGTTACTGGATATCCTAGGGTTAAGATAATTCAAAGCAGACAGGGAGGGAAGTAAAAGAGGTGAAGGAGCAGCATTACTAATAGGGAATAGTATCACAGCTGCAGAAAGGGAGAACGTAGTGGAGGAATCATCTGCTGAGTCAGTATGGGCGGACGATAGGAACAGGAAGGGAGCAATCACTCTATTGGGAGTATTTTATAGCTTGGTTTCCCACCCCACCCCCACATCATAGCAGCAGAGAGCAGATCAGGAGACAGATTTTGGAATGATGCAAAAATAGCTGTGTTGTTGTCATGAGTGAACTCAACCTCCCTATACTCTGGTTCAGAGGCTGATGGTTGAAGGATAATAGACGTTCCTGAACCTGGAGGGTATGGGTCCTGAGGATTCACCACCTACCTCCTGATGGCAGCAGAGAGAAGATAGCAGCACCTGGACTGTGGGGTCCGTGATGGTACATGGTGCTTTCCTGTGACAGCATTCCTTGTAGATGTGCTCAATCGTGGGGAGGGCTTTACCCATAGAGGGTAAACTACTCCTTGTAGGATTTTCCATTCAATGGCATTGTTATCTCCATGCCAGGCTGTGATGCAACCAATTAGTACGCTCTCCACCACACATCCATAGAAGTTTGTCAAAGTTTTAGATGACACGACGGATCTTCACAAACTTCTGAGAAATAGAGGTGCTTCCATACCTTCTTCATAATGGTGCTTACATGCTGGAGGCAGAACCTCTGAAATGATAACGCTGAGGAATTTAAAGTTGCTCCACCTCTAATCTCCTGATGAGGACTTGCTCATGGACCTCTGGTTTCCTCCTCCTATAATCAGTAATCATCTCTTTGGTTTTGCTGACATTGAGTGAGAAGTTGTTGTTGTGGCACTATTCAGCCAGATTTTCAATCTCTCTCCTATATGCCAATTCAGGTGTTAACTTTCTCAGTGGATGAGCATTTCAGAAACAGTAACCACAACTCCCTGACCTTTAGTTTAGCTTTGGAACTGGGACATGAGCAGATAGTATGATAAGGTAAATGGGGGGAGGATGAACTATGATTCGGCAAGAACCTGGGATGTAAACTGGGAACAGATGTACTCAGGGAAATGTACAATGGAAATACGGAGGTATATTAGAGAGCACGCATTGGATTCTGGTTAGATTTGTCCATTGAGGCAGGGAAAGGATGATAGGGTGAAGGAATCATGGTTGGCAAGTGAAGTAAAACATCTATTCAAGGGAAAGAAGGAAGTAACACTGAAGGTTTAGAAAGCAAGAAACAGACAAGGCTCTTGTGAGTTATAAGATAGACAGCTAGAAGGGGATATGGTAAGGTTTTGGTGAGTAGGATTTAAAAAACCCACAGGTGTTCTACATGTACATGAAGGACAGGAGGATGACTAGAGTGAGGACAGGAACAATCAGCGATATAAGGAGGGAACATGTGCCTGAAGTTGGGAGAGGTAGGGGAGGTCCTTAATGAATATTTTCCTTCAATATTCACAAATGTAAGGGACCTTGGCAAATGTAAGGACAGTCTAATATGCTGGAACACGTCAATGTTAAGAAAGAGGGTGTGCTAGAAATTTTGATTAACATTAGTATAGATAAGTTGGAGGGGCCAGATAGAATATACCCCAGATTACAATAGGAAAGACATTGCTGCAACAGGGAAGAGAGTCCTGTTAAAGATGCTGCTGTTGAGACACAGCGATGCTTTAAGCCAGCAAACAAAACTACTCACCATAATATTAATTACACTTTTCCTCGACTGCGATCACTGCAATCCACAGCAGTAGTTTTCCTGTGGAGCTGTGCTTTTGAACCATCTGTACGTTCCAGCATTTTTTCAGTATGCTGAAGGATTCAGCGGTGGATTCTCGAGAGTTCAGGTACGGCCTTGTGGCTAGTGCTGGAGTGAACTTGGGGCTGATTGAAGCAGTGGGGCCTGAGACAAAGAGTGAAAAATGAACCGACATTTGGTCATTGCTGGAGCAGACCTGGGGCCAGATCGAGGTGATGGGACCCAGGCCCAGGAGTGAAAAATGAATTAATGTTTTGCCAACTTAAACACCAAGCAAATTGTCAAGGTTAAGGGTGAAGGACAAACATGAAGTTTTCTCGTCTCAGCTGTGGCCTGCAACCATCAACACTCGTCTTAGCCCTGAACTGGCTCATGGTTGTGAACTGTAGCCATTGGGCTCCCAGACCAGCTTCACTCAGCTCAGCACTGAAATGGATCTGTGACTGTGGCCTGCAGCCATCGGGATTCAGGGCTGGCTGCAACACTGAACTGGCTCCATGGCTATTTTGGGGTATCTGCAGTTCATGTTCTGTGTGATTTTTGTTTACTATTTTATTACTCGTATGATTTGTTCTTTTTTTTCACACACTGGGTGTTTGATGGTCTTTGTTGTGGGAGTTTTTAATGGGTTCTATTGAGTTTTCTTGTTTTGTGACAGCCTGCAAGAAGATGAGTCTCAAGACTAAATATAGTATAAATACTTTGCTAATAAATGTGTCTTCAACCTCATAAACTTTGTACTTTGATGATGATCTTTGCATCGACACTGGCCACAGAAGAAGTGAAGGACTGAAGGATGGCAAACGTTGTTCCTTAGTTTGACAAAGGTAATAGGTACAGTATAGTCCAGGAAATTATAGGCCAGTGAATCTTATGTCAGTGTTGGGCAAACAACTGGAGAGGATTTTAGAGACAGGAGTTGCAAGAATTTGGAGAAGCATAGACTAATTAGGGATAGTGAGTGTGTCCTTGTAAGACATAGGTCATCCCTCATGAACCTGTTTGAACTCTTCGAGGAGTTGACAAGGCAAATTTAGTAAGGCTTTCAAACAAGGATCCCCATGGTAGGCTCATTTAGAAAGTTAGGACACATGGGGTCCTGGAAAACTTGGATGTGCGGATTCGGCATTGCCTTGCCTACAGAAGGCAAAGAGCGTTTGTAGATGAAGCATATTCTGCCTCGGGGTCAGTGGCCAGTGGTTCTCCAGGGATCTGTTCTGGGACTTGCTCTTGGTGATTGTCATAAATGACATTAGGTGAGGAAGTGGTCGGGTGAGTTAGTAAGTTTGCAGATGACACAAGGGTTGGTGGAGTTGTGGATAGTGTAGAGGTTGGCATATGTTACAATGGGATATTGACAGGATACAGAGCTGATGGAGTTCAATACAGAGAAGTGTGAAGTGATATACTTTGGAAGGCCAAACTTGAAGCCAGAGTTCAAGGTTAATAGGAGGATTCTTAGCAGCAGAGGAAAAGAGGAGTATTGGGGTTCGCATTCATCGGTCCCTCAAACTTACCATGCAAGTTGATAGAGTGGTTAAGGCAGTGCATGGTGCTTTGGCTTTCACTGATTGGGAGATTGAGTTCAAGAGTCATAGGGAAATGTTGCAGCTCAAGAAAACCCAGGGTAGGTTACATTTCGAATGGAGTATTGTGGTCAGTTCTGATCACGTCATTATAGGAAACACGAGGAAGCTTTAGAGAGGGTGCAGAGGTGATTTGCCAGGATGCGGCACGGTTTAGAGAGCATATCTTATGAGGAAAGGCTGAGTGACCTAGGACTTTTCTGTTTGGAATGAAGGAGGATGAGAGGTGATTTGATAGAGTGTATAGGCTCCAGAGATAAGGACAACAAGGAGTTAGTCATGGGAGACAGAGGAGCAGGTACAGCACTGCCAGAGTTGGGGGACTGAGCTGTGTTCAAGGACTCATCAGGGGATCTGAATAAATACACCATAGATGTCACGGACTTCAGTAAAACAGTCATAGACGAGTCTGTCCCACAAAGTCATTCAGAGTCTTCCCCAGCCAGAATCCCTGGATGAACCATGAGATCTGCAATCTGCTGAGAGCCAGATCACTAGAACTCAAGTCTGGAGACCAAGTAGAATACAAGAGGTCCAGTTACAATCTCCAGAAAGCTATCTCATGTGCAAAGTGCCAATTCCTGACCAAACTAGAATCACTGAAAGATACTTAACAGCTGTGGCAAGGCTTGAATAGGCTTGAATGCTATCACCTCCGACAAAGAGAAACCAAGCCTCATTGGTGACAACAAGTCATCGTTTCCAGATGAGTTCAATGCCTTCTCAGCTCGCTTTGACCATCAAAACATGAAGGAACCTTTACCAACTCCCACAGCCTCCAATGGCCCTGTGCTTTCAGTCTCTGAGGCCAGCTAAGTGCATACTTCAGGGGGTGAATACAGGTAAAGCATCCAGCCCAGCTGGAATATCTGGCCAAGTACTAAAGACCTGTGTGGATCAGTTGGCTGAAGTGTTCATCCATATCCTTAACTTTTTGCTTCGGCCGTCTGAGATTCCCTTCTGCCTCAAGCAGGCTTCAATCACACAGTGCCTGAGAAGAACATGGTAACCTGCGTCAATGACCATAGTCCAGTAGCACTTACATGCACTGTGATAAACATAGAAACATAGAAAATAGGTGCAGGAGTAGGCCATTCGGCCCTTCAAACCTGCACCGCCATTTATTATGATCATGGCTGATCATCCAACTCAGAACCCCACCCCAGCCTTCCCTTCATACCCCCGATCCCCGTAGCCACAAGGGCCATATCTAACTCCCTCTTAAATATAGCCAATGAACTGGCCTCAACTGTTTCCTGTGGCAGAGAATTCCACAGATAAGTGCTGAAGTGATGAAGTGCTTTTTCAGGCTGGTGATGAAACTTATCAAGTCCTGCCTGAGAAGTGACTTGGATCCACTCCAATTTGCCTAAAGTCACAATGGGTCCACAGCAGATGCCATTTCATTGGCTCTTCACTCAACCCTGGAACAACTGGACAGCAAAGGTGCATACATCAGGATGCTCTTTATTGACTACAGCTTGGCAATCAATAATACCATCCCTCAAAACTAATCAATACATTTGAATACCTTCTTGTACAATTGGATCCTGGATTTCCTCACTTGCAGGGCCCATTCAGTTTGGATTGGCAACAACATCTCCTCCACAATCTCCATCAGGACAGATGCAGCACAAAGCTGGGTGCTTAGACCCCTGCTTTACATGCCTTACAGTTATGGCCGTGAGGACAAGCACACCTACAATGCCATGTTCAAGTTTGCTGATGACACCACTGTCGTAGGCTGAATCAAAGATGGTGACGAATCAGCATATTGGAAGGAGATTGAAACTCAGGCTGAGTGGTGCACAACAGCAATCTCTCACTCAACGTCTACAAGACCAAGGAGCTGATTATCAACTTCAGGAGGAAGTAACCTGAGGTCCATGAACCAGTCAGAGAGACTGAGCAGTCAGCTAATGACGGCACCATTCAGAATAAAATAGACACCTGGCATTGTCCCAGATAAAAGGTTGGACTCAACAACTTTGTCTTATTGCAACACGTAGAAAGCAATGACAGTTGCAGCTGGAAAGACATTTTCCCTCCCCGTTTAAAATCTTCAAACTCACATTCCAATCCTCTATGTAAGAGACCAGGCAGATGAGTTGCTGGTTGCCTTCTCTGCTATTTACTGATCTGTAATCAGCCACCACAAGAAAAAACTTGGGCTGCAGATACTATTTCCTGTTATTACTTTCAGTTCCTTTTCTGGCAATAACCTCTGCTTAATAATCAGTTTTCAGAATTTTGCTAATCTGTCAATTCGACAGAATTTCATCTGATTTTCCATTGGCACACTCTTTGGAATCCAGATTGCTTTTGCCAACCATGGGACAAAATTCTCACCAGGTCTTAAGGTGAGACTCTGATATGAATTGCACAAAAGGGAAAGAGAAGAGATGGGGAACTGCCAACTATAATGTGGACAGCTGCTCTGACCGTAGACAGAATTCACATGGAAGTAGAAAGAAAATGTCTTCAAATTATAAATCTATCCTGAATTAAACAAATCTGACTACAAACGAATGAAAATAACAGGACATCTGTAATAAATTTTGATTTGAAAAGTGAACGGGCTGCTGGTGAGTGGATTACAAGCCATTTCTCTCATATGCTATTTCTTTGTTTCACACCCCTAAATCAGAATGACTCCTCTTTAAAAGCAAAATGTTTTTTTTGAATCATTGTCATCGGAATGTGCTCTCAGCTTGTATTTCAATTGGATTTTATATTTGCATCTTCTAATCTCAAAAGAAATATAATGTTCCTTGGTATTTTTCTTTGAGCACTGTTGGCAAGCAAATCTGAAAGGAAACAATTGAGCTTTCTTTTCAGACTCTAGTTCTTGCAGTTCTTCTGAATACAGGTGTGTGGTCCTATTGATTCTGCAAATTGCTGAGCCTCATTTTGAAGGCTGCTTTTCTGTTTCAAAGATTGTGATTCTGGACTTGGATGACCTTGGGAAAAGAAAAGCATGAAGCTTCTCTGGAGAAGTGGAATTCCCTATTATTAAATACTTCTTTATGCTCTTCCCTTCTTTCCCTCTATTTTATAATGTTCTCCTTATACTAGAAAATTGTAATAATTTTGTACAGCGGTTTCTTTCTCTCAGTGGTTGCTATGCAACAATGTGTAGCTATCTGTGGCCCTGGTACTGCGGTACAAAATAAGCAGTGGAATACTCAGCCTCGTTGTATTCCTCTGCTCTTGGGGTTTAGACTACACCAACTCTATTCCTGCAGCAGTTTTCAAACAAAGTATTGTTACCTCACTTGATATTTCCTTTCTCCAATTTATGGCAGGCCCTGAAATTTTTAAAAAGACAAAATTCTGCATGAAAAGCTTTGCGAGGAAATATGGAGGTACACTGTACTCCAAATGCAAAGGCTTGTTTTTGCCAAGTGCTTACTTCTTACTGGTTTACTTTTTAATCTCTGTTCAAGATTCACTATTGACCCCAAACTGCTAGCAAGGCGCCTTTCCCCGTTCTAATTTTGCATTGTTGAACCACAGCCAGTTCCTCGGATAAAGTACAGAGGCTACTCGTACAGTTGCTTTCAAGTTGCTTCAAAATACAGATGTGATTTTACACAAGAAAGTTAATATTTTATCAGGAGCACCCAGAATTATTTGTACTTTGAATCAATATCTTCATTTACATTAGTTTTAAATGTGAGTCGTCAACTTGTAGCTTGACAGCAGAATAATTAAGAAGAAAATATCAAGGTGATAATCCTGCTTTACTTTGCATCAAACAATATTGAAATTATCTTAGGCAGTCGATCACACCAAATATATCCTCACTAATACTTGTATCTCATGGGAAATGATTATTTTGTGTTACTATAGGAAGGAACTTACCCAGCAGGTCACTACAGAATGAGTCCCAGACTAAGTGAATCATAAGACCATAAGACATAGGAGCAGAATTAGGCCACTCGGCCCATCGAGTCTGGGCTGCCATTCCATCACAGCTAATTTATTATTCCTCTAAGAACATAGAAACATAGAAAACCTACAGCACAATACAGGGCCTTTGGCCCACAAAGCTGTGCCAAACACGTCCTTACCTTAGGACTACCTAGGCTTACCCATAGCCCTCTATTTTTCTAAGCTCCATGTACCCATCCAGGAGTCTCTTAAAAGTCCCTATTGTTTCTGCCTCCACCGTTACCGGCAGCCCATTCCACGCACTCACCACTCTCTGCGTAAAAAAATCACCCCTGACATCTCCTCTGTACCTACTTCCAAGCACCTTAAAACTATGCCCTCTCGTGCTAGCCACTTCAGCCCTAGGAAAAAGTCTCTGACTATCCACACGATTAACGCCTCCCATTATCTTGTACTCTTCCATCAGGTCACCTCTCATCCTCCGTTGCTCCAAGGAGAAAAGGCCGAGTTCACTCAACCTTTTCTCATAAAGCATGCTCCTCAATCCAGGCAACATCCTTGTAAATCTCTTCTGCACCCCTTCTATGGTTTCCACGTCCTTCCTGTAGTGAGGCGACCAGAATTGAGCACAGTACTCCAAGTGGGGTCTGACTAGGGTCCTATATAGCTGCAACATTAACTCTCGGCTCCTAAACTCAATCCCACGGTTGACGAAGACCAATACACCGTATGCCTTCTTAACCACAGAGTCAACCTGCGTAACAGCTTTGAGTGTTTCAACCTCATTCTCCTGCCCTCTCCCAGTAATCTTTGATGCCCTGCTTAACTAAGAACCTATCAAGCTCTGCTTTAAATATACTCAATAAGTTGGTCTCTACAGCCGTCTCCGGTAATGAATTCCACCAATTCACCACCTTCTGGCTAATTCAGAATCACTGTAGGAGAGACTAATGCCCCTGTGACATGAGTTACCTGAAATGAAACATCTTTCTGTCTGGGTCATTAGAAAAGCAACCACTTCTAACATGGCTATTAGGAATGAATATTTTTTAACATGGATCATCAGAGAAGCTCTCTCTCTTCAAGAAGCAAGTTGTTTTCAAAAGGTATTTCAAAATATTCCAGATATATTTGAGTAAATTCAAGCCTTTAATCATGAAAAATGGATGTCAATACTGATCCCACAAGTGAGGTTACATATTTGTCCTGAAGAAGAGTCCCGGCCCGGAAAGTGTTTATTCACTTCCATAGATGCTGCCTGATCTGCTGAATTCCTCCAACATTTTGTGTGTGGTGCCTTGGATTTCCAGCATATGCAGAATTTCTTGTGTTTATTATATATTTGATGCTGCTTTCCCTGTTTTCTAACCTGATTAGTTTTGCAGCAAGACATAACTTTGCATCAGCATCTTGTTGCCACTGCTCCATCAGTTCGGAAATGAAGAAATTGGCTTGCTCTCCTGACCTGAACCAACTTGCACAAAAGTGGAGCTTTTGATGTATGATGTCTAAAAATGCTACTTGATAATGCAAATCCACGAATACTATAATTTAGCAGAGGCTGCTCAGGAATCTTACACCCAGTTAAGGGCCCGCATTAAAGCATACCGTACTACTGGACTCAATTCATGATGCAACAATATGGCTTGCTAGTAGAATGGACACTGAGGGACTGAGCAGAGGTTGTGGGCCATTGAAGGCAATTTAAATCAGGAGCTTCTCAGTGCTTCTTCTGTAATCTCCAAGCAGAAATTGTATAATTGTGGCTGGAATTGATACAGAAGGCAGGCTTTGATTTGGACAAAGTAAACAATTGTTTCTCAAGCTACTTTCTCTATTGCTTATCTTCCCTTGCCCAACCTTGAAAATCTTGTCAATGATGAACAGGTAATTGACTGTACTTGGAACAATTGCTCATGACCAAAACTTTAGCAGCACCTTATCCTGCATTATTTACATTTTAGACATCAGAGCCATTATTCTGCAGCATAAGCCTGGACAGCTAATTATCAATTAAACACAGGGGTTGGTATTACACAGGGCTGTACAACAGGTACGTGTGTCAATGTCCACTGTGTCATCTCTACTGATACTTTCTAGATACAAGTTTATGAACACACAAATGAAGATTATCCTCAATTCCATTGGTTGAGCTTAAAATCTGAGGAACTCTCCAAATGCATTGCTGAGGGAGTTGTGTATCTTTGGATGTGCCATCTTTCATCTGTGATGGTTCATGTTTCATAGACAGCTGACATAGATTCCATGGGACTGATATGTTATTGATCGAGGAGTTCTTTCTGACATCCAGCATATCATTTGCCTTCAAACAATAGTGATGTATATATTATTTGTTCATTCCCATGTTGCTATGGATTGAATTTGCCACATACAATTTGGATGGGACATCTCTGACATTGCAAGTGAAGTGATTACACTCCAAATGTACATTAGCTGTAATGCTTTTTGGAATGTCCTGAGGCTGAGAAACATACTATAGAAGCCCAAGTAGTCCTTCAGTTTTCTGAGCACTCTGACAGCTGTGGATGTAACAGGATGATTAAGTAAAAACCGCCTTGCTAACTATAACCAGCTTCATACCAGCCAAAAGAGATTTGTATCAAATACTAGGAAAACAATGTTGGGCTCTTACAGTCCATATACCTGAAAATGAGTGGCAATGCATGCCCATCAGATGTGTGTATATTGACATCCTGTTAAGCAAAGGTTTAATTTTCAAAATTGTTGACATGTTCTTTCTTGGCTTCACCGCTCTCTATATCTTCAGACTTCTTTGTCCACAATTCTTTGAAATGTTTGTGCTAAACTTTTGATCAGCTTCAATAATTAAACATTTGTGGCTGTGTCTTCAGATGCCAAGGTCCTAAGCCTTTCCTAAGTCCTTCCTTAATCCTTTCTGTCTTTCCACCTCCTTAAGGATCTTCTCAACTCACCTCTGTAGCTATCATTTATCACAAAATCTTGCATAACTCGATGTCAAATCTCACTCCTTTTGGTGCAACGTAGAACATTATACAACAGTAAAATAAATAGGAGTGTCAATCTAGAATTGAGCAAGGCTCAATCTCTACTCCACTTGCCAAAAGTATCTGGATAAGGATTGAACCCTGTACTTTTGGCTCAGAGGCTTCTGCTACTGACCCAAACACTTGCTCCAATTTAATTTTGTGCCTAGCACAGATTAGCAGGAAGTCCATTAATTTGAACTAGTAATGACTAGTTCAAACTAATGGACTTCCTGCTAATCTGTGCTTGCTGAAGTGTGAATTTGCTATGCATTTTAGTCACTCAAAACTGAAAGCAGATGAAGGCACCTGATGGGGTACAAACCAACCCATATCTACCGTTTCCTCGTTTGTTATACTAAAATAATTTTTTTAATTTGATAGTTTCGAAGCCATTCTTGGATAGGAGTCATTGTCAATATATGTGCAAGAGTTTTACAGTAAAGTTTGTAAATCAGCATATGTAATAGGCTGTGTGTTTTGTTTAGATAGTGTAAATCATTAACCAAAGATATGGGAAGTTTTGTCTCTGCCTCCTGAGCATTAACTTCTCTCTGGGTACATCACAAAAATCAAAATCTTGCAGGAAAGTCACCACCAAAAACAGAATTAGCTTGGGAAACCTTTCAATAAAATTATTGAAATAAAAATTTCAGAGAATTACATCAGTGGCATGCATTCTTTGCTAATTAATATCTCCTTCGAGTTGTCCCTATTCAAGAAAAGATAACTGACCTAAAAGCTTGCTCCATTTCACATTCCACAAAAGCTGCCTGATATGCTGACAGTTCTTAGATATTCTGTTTTATTTCTTATTTCCAGCAGCCACAGTATTTTGGCTTTTGTAAGAGGAGGTTGAGTTTTATTAGATTTCACAAATAGAAGCAAAGCTATGAAGTCTAATATCCATTCTGAGAAACAGCATAAGCCTCTCCGAGATATAGGAAGTTACAGTCCAGACTCTGTGGTCACAAGTATGGAAAACAAATTGAATCCACACCTTGCCAGCACAGGAGGAGTGCAACTACTGACCAATACTGGCACAGAAAATAAATTTTCACGGAGCCATCACCATGTGTAAAGATGAGAAAAGAGGAAGAGAAACCTCGTTCTACCAATTATAATTGTGACCATTACAAAACTCAACGGTTGTGCAATCAATTAATGGAATGTTTGTAAATACCCATGCTGATGAAAGTAGTCATTCTCCCTTATTGATAACCAATATTTTACGTTCATCCAAAAGCACTTCCACAATTCTCAAACCGTTAAGTAATGATCCTGATAGTCAAAGATAATGCAAAATAGCCTTAATAGAGATTTGGATAAAAGTTCTAGGATGGCACTCCAGATCAGCACTGAGCCTTGCCTTTCAGATGGCAAAACAGAGGGCAAAATCAGTTTGACTGAAAAAGAGCATGTAATATTTTGAAGAAAAACAGTGTGGCTATCTCAATGTCCTGCTCAATAGTTTTCTCACTTTCAACATCTAAAGCAGATTATCTGATCTGATGAAGGGTCTTGGCCTGAAATATCAACTCTTTATTCCCTTCCATGGATGCTGTCTGACCTGAAATGAGTTCTTCCAGCATTTTGAGTGCATTACCTTGGATTTCTAGCATCTACAAAAGCTCTTGAATTTATCAGATCTTTATGTCGCTTCTGTTTGTGGTATCTGATGGAGCATGGTGTTTTGCAGAATTTCCATGGTGTAACAGTAAAAATAATCCAAAATGAATTGCTTGATTTTCCAGAACAAATTTTCACTGACGTGTTCATTTTAAAAAGTAGCATTTTACAAAAATGAACATTTGTTTTTTTTATTTTTACAGCTTTAGAACTTTATCTAGAAAACAAGCTCATTACTTAGAACTTCCTGTTACTAGCTGAAATAGTTATCATTTAAGGCTCATGGTATCGAGATTGGGCCTAATCCATTTAGAGAAGTTTGATGTTTAGGGTTCATATTTAGAAACTTCACCAATTTTGAGTTAACACTTTGTGCACTGAAGAAGAATTGCAGCTTTGAAGTCCAAATTCTTTTTCCGTTAATGTTCATTACCAGTGTTGTGATGAATGGCCTGACTTTGCAAAGTTTTAATTTAGCCCAAGTCCCATATATCATATCAATTCACCTATGGTATCTGTTGTACTATAGTGATTAGGAACAGCAAAATGCAGCAAATGACGTTTGTGTAGTGCTTCTCAGAACCACAGAAAATCCAAATGAAATTTGCAGCTATTTTGAAGAAATTTCACCATGACTGCTTTCTAGGCAGGCTGTCAAATTTTAGGCTGACTTGTTTCCACTACAGAATTTTGAGTGTGAAAGAATACTGTGAGTGATTTATTTTAACACTGAGTGACCATTGCACACTGGCTACTGCATGGTCTTGACTGAGTGAGGTCTTGATCCAATGTCAAGGAGGTCACAGATAACTAAACACCATGCTGTGCTCAAAAGACTAGGCACAGACACACATACACTGACTTCATGTGTACACCCAGCACATATTCTAACCATATACAGCTGCACTCTTACTATACATGCTTTATTGGGTAAACACATACACACACACAATTTTCTCAACTACGCCCTCTTTCTCAACTGCACTCCCAACTTTAATACCCGCCTTCAGTCTCCTCTTCCTTAAAGCTCCCTCCCATTGTCATCTCCCTGTCAACCCCTTCCCTCTTTACTCACCCCTCTCTCTGACTTGCTTACTTACTGCCGGTTATGCCTGCTGGCATTTAGGGCAGCAACGAAGGTCCGCCATCTCTGTCTGTCCTCGGCCATCATTCTTCATTACTGTTTCCATAGTAATTAAATTTGGCCAATCAGGATTGTTAGCACTGAGATGAACCCCTGAACCTGGAGGACCGGTGGATCACTCTTAGTCTGGCCTCTACCCTTTAACTTGCTTGGCAAGGGTGACCCCACCAAAAGCCACAACGTAAAGCCCTGACTCCAGGCAGCATAGTTCTCTGGGTCATTGAAGCACACAAGCCTTCAAACCATGACAAGCCTGTGGTCCTCTTGGAGCCTTCCCTCAGACCCTTTCCCCACAAATCCCCCTTCACGCACTCCGCTCATAATGAGAAAAATAGACCAAATGTTTTCTACCTTCAAATAGTTGTAATGATTTTGCCTCTGATCTTTGAATGTTCTACCATTAGAGGACATAGTGAAGAGGACAGTCAGAAGCAATCATTAGCATTCACCATTGTTGAACTTTTAATAACTTAAGTCAACTTCTCACCAAAGCAAAGCTCCTGATTTGAGGTCATACCATTCAAGGGATCTATTTGTCTAGCTGTGTATTTTATAAGCAGCTCCCTCTTTGTTAATGGACTGAATGGCCTCATTCTCTTTTCTGATAACAGTATTCTGAGTTCACCACCATAATACCAAGCAAGAGCGATCTTCGCTTTCAAGAACGAAATAAAAATGTTTACTAATAGTATTATCACCAGATATTTAAAAAATCAACTTCCCACATAGTGCCACCTCATCCTCCTCTGCACCAGTGTCAACCACAATCTGCTGCATTTTAAACCAAATTGCACCAACGCACAATTTTACCATTTGCCAGAAGGACAGAATTTCAGGAAAGTTTTCAGAACATTTTGTTCTCGAAACTAGGTATGACCAGAAATATTCTCCAAAGTGGTGACCCTGCAGTTTTATTTCAGGTATTAAAATGTACACTCACTTCTGAAATCCCCCCTTGCAAGATAGTTCTTAGCAATATAGCTACCAGTGAGTGTTGCACCTCCTCTCATGGGTTCATTAATTCAAATCCGCAGCATGGCAAGGGTTTTCAACTGTTTGTACTTAGCATCTCAGAGAGCTATTTAAAATACTGGAAAACTGTAAAATTTAAGACATGCAGAGAAGCATACAGACCTCTGACCCAGAAGATTATGGTGCTGGATAAGACCTAAAATAGTACTGTATTAATCAATCTGTTAATATGTAGCCTTGAGACTACAGTTAGTAATGCAGTGTGACGCTGAATCCTAAAGTGATCAATTAATATTCCAAGTAATAGAAAGAAATCCAACATGGGATATGCTTAACACTTTATAATACCCCAAAAGACAAAAGCACTGAAGCAAATCAAGGTATGAAGGGAACATGCTGACAAATTTTAAAGTAAGATTCTCATAAGTGAGGAAGACTAGATAGCACGCAATCTACCAAAGGTCATTTGATTTATGATCAAATCATATAAATCATAATTATTATTTTGTAATTACACAGAGGCTACAAACTTGGTGAAAGAAAAACAGACTCGCAGGTGAAAAGCCAAACAAATTTCACACGGGGCTGGGACCAGTATTTGTCTTTCATTAAGTTTACTTGCAAATTTTATTTATATCATTTCATTACAATTTAAAATGGAGAAGAAACTTGCTCAGTACAAGGTTAATTTTGGTCTTCTGTACCAGCCACTTTTAAATTTTAGCAGTACACCCGCACTTCCCAGATGAGCAGCCCAGCATTCAATGCAGTGAAATATGACTCACAGAAGGGGAATGCAAGAGTGAGCCTCTGTGCATATGTACTGTGTATTAGGCATTAATTGGGAAACATTGTTTTGTTCAGGTAATTTTTTTTTCTATATAGCCACAGTTGCAGGATGTCTCAAACCACTTTTAGTGGTGTACTCTTATGAAGAAGCATTTGGGAACATAGCTGCCAATTTATGCACACAAAGATCCCACAAACCACAAGGTGTTAACAAACAGAAACAGTTTTAGTAATATTGATTGAGATATCCACATTGTTCATGACATTGAGAATAAATCATAGATTCATAGAGTCATTCAGCATGGAAATAGGCTCTGTGACCCACTTATCCACGCTTACTGTGTTAACCAGCAAGCTAGTCCCATGTGCGTGCATTTGGCCCATAGCCCTCTAAACCTCCCCCATCCATACGCTTATCTAGATATCTCCAATGTGGCTATTTCAACCGCTATATCTGGCAGCTCATTCCAAGTATGAAGAAGTTGTCCTGCCTGTCCATTTTGAATCTCTCGTTTCTCTCTTAAACATGTGGTTTCTTGTTTCCAGCATCCCCTCCCCAAGAAAAAGATTATGTACTTTCACCCTGTCTATGCCCCTTGTGATTTACATACCTCTGTCAGATCGCTCTCAATCTCCATCATTTCAGGGAATAAAGTCCTCGTCTATGTAACCTCTCCTTGTAACTCAGGCCCTTAAGTCCAGGCAACATCTTCTCTGCACTCCTTCTTTAATAACACTTTTCCAAAACTGTTTACAGAATTCCAAGTTCAGCCTCACAAACGATTTATATAACGGCCAGATAATTTCCCAAATCCTGTACTCATTGCCCTGACCAATGAAGGCCATTGTGCCAAACATTGCCTTCACCGCCTAGCCGCACATTACGCGGCTTTCAGTGAAATATTCACTTGCAAGCAAGGCCTTATCATTTACTTTTCATAAAAGATGCATCTGTCTTATAAAGGTCACTCCTACCTCAGTAATTCTAAGTTTCCAGTGTCAAACAGTGTTAGAGATGCCGTTGTATCAGGTTTTCTTCAGAGATCCTTTAATACTAGTTCTAAAGCAGTTCTGGTGGCCTCCCTCATCCAATGCTTTTCTGCTTTAAGGACAACAGATGTCATCAGCATCTCTCCTCACAGCCCTGACCTCAAGTAGCAGCTTCCAAAGGATCACACTGCTGTAGAACCTGTTGGCTACCTAGGAGCTTTGGCAAGGGATAAAATATATTGCAATGGTGGGATGAGTGTGGCAGAGGAACCCATAGGTATTTCTGAAGAAAGCTGCATGCAGGAGACAGCTCATGTGGAAGGAGTGCTCATGATAGGAAGTTGCCGGGTAGGTGTTTGGAAGGGTATGGATGCCTGTGCTTTGAACACTTTTCTCTACAGCCAAATGCCCCTTCCACATGTTCATTGCTCGAAGCATAAGCAACCCTCCATTTGCCATTTGAACTTCTGTTTTTTTAACTTCTGTGATACAGCAGTGGGAATGGGCGGTTAGTGCAGCGCTGTTGCCGCTCGGGGTGCCGGAGATCAAAGTCCAATTCCAGTGGCATCTGTAAGAAGTCTGTACTTGCTCCCTGGGTTTTCTCCAGGTGTTCTGGTTTCCTCCCATAGTGCAGACGTTCAGGTTAGTAGGTTAATTAGTCACTGTAAATTGTCCCGTGATCAGGCCAGTGTTAAATCATAGGTTGCTTGGCGCCGTGGCTCGAAGGACCGGAAGGGCCTATTCTGCACTATATCGCTAAATAAATAAGTAAATAGATAGATAGGTAGACTGTATGACAATATCAACAGAGGCACTTTGCAAAATTCGTGAAAAAGAGAGTGAGAGAGCCCCTGACATCGATCAGTAACCTCCTTGGATTTGTTTACTCTTTGAGATTTGATTGTGGCCTTCATAATGCCTGCACTGCCCGTAAATTTAAAGTCAAGTCAACCCTCACTTTGGCAAATCCCTCTTATTATTGTAGCCGGGCGCTCATTCCTTGCCACTCAGTAACTGAAATGCTCCCATGCACAGTCCCTGTGTTGCTGAGCAGCTGGAATTAATTCTTTGACAGAATTTTAATATAATTTTGAAATTAAGCCATTATAAATTTGAAATCTATTTTAATATAATTGCAAAATACCCTGTAAATAAAATGATATGTTGAACTATGTGCTTAGAAACAAAGAATCTGAAGAATAGTCAATCCTTGTTGACATTGTTGGAACACTTCAGGCTTCCTGTGTTGACAGCCTTATGAATTCAATCAAATGTAAGTTCAGAAATAGACAAGAAATGGAAGATTGGGATGATCTAATAAGGATTAAGATGTATCTTTCATATGGATGCAAAATTAATCTGGACAGTGTTTATGGATTTGTAATAAAGACCGATGAGAAAAAGCTGATGAAGCATGAAAGATTGTCTTTGTGGTACTCTATTTCATTATACCCTTCAATTAATAAATGAAATCAAAAGTATGCAATTTTTCAATTAAAAAATTGAAAAATAAATTGAAGCATTCTGTACGTGAAGTGAGAATTCTTAGATGCAAATGCAGTGGGATGAGAACCAGAGGGCTAACGGAGCAGTTGTGGAGAAAGATATTGTGAAGCCTACATACAAAGTCAGGAATCAAAAGGGTGAGCATGGTGGAACTAATGCTCTGAGTTGTGTATATTTCAATGCAAAGAGTATTGTAGGAAAGGCCGATGTGTTTAGGGCATGGATCAGCATGTGGAATTATGACATTGTAGCCATTAGTTATTGTGACTCATTAATCAACATAAAATCTCCCCATCATTCCTTATTATTTCCTATTTGTATTGTTTCTGTACTTCTGCACGAATCAATCCCACATCAGTACACACATTTGTTGTTAATTTATGTCATGAGGACTTCTTTACTTTAAAGAGTCATTTCCTTGTTCAGGTGATACACATAAGTAAATAATGGAAATGCAACATGTTGCCCTCATCCAAATAACGCTCAAAAAACTGTCCGGTGTTTTCACACTAACAGTGAACTTCAGTATAATTTGGATCATCATTGATAATTTATCATTTTTTTAAACAGGGTTTCTCTGGGATTAGATTACTACAATAGAAGACATGTTATTCAGAATAAAGGTTATTCAATGTTATTGCTTAATAAATCCTTTAATTTCATGGGTCTTGTCCTGCTATATTTCTGTGAACTTGCTAAGACTTTGATTGCAACCACAATGAACAAATGATGAAATCATTTGTGTGACCCTGAATTGCAGTTTGTAAGT
Organism: Mobula hypostoma; assembly: GCF_963921235.1. Lineage (NCBI taxonomy): Eukaryota > Metazoa > Chordata > Chondrichthyes > Myliobatiformes > Myliobatidae > Mobula > Mobula hypostoma. The sequence goes on from NC_086108.1 coordinate 41,438,641, forward strand.
CTTTGCATTTACTTAGACCACAACAAATCTTTATTTATCATTGTGAAAAAAATGCAACTATATCCCTGAAAGGAAATTGGAGCAGAATTCCTCCAAAATATATGTTTTCAGCATATTGTTTAGGGATATGATTTACTGGTCCTAAAAATATGGGGACCAGGCAAAGGATAAATTATTGGTTTGAGAGGCTGAAAGGTATTATAGTGAGTAGCATTTTGTATGGGAAAGGAAGGAAATGGTCATATACTCAGCGCAGGAAGAATGAAACCAGACAATGAGATATGGGTGATGCACTCGTAGCAGGACATCCTTATTTAGACATTTCCCTGACCCGGTTTTGCAGTCCAGTGATTTCCTCAGATAGTTATCACACTATGGACTTATCTGGTCCCATATGAGTGAGAGTATGGGACCAACTGCACCATTACCCTGTCACGCCAATGAACTAACATTTATCTTGATTTTCTTTCAGGTTAAATTGTTCCAATGCAAGCAACAGGCTTATTGTTGAAGAAAAGGAAGAAATACCAGATACAGCATTGTATGTGAGGAAAAGTAATATTTTGAATTATTATAATCTATAATAATTCAAAATATTATTTACAATTATTAATTGAAAATCAGGTAAGAGTCAAGGCCAAGTGAAGTCAACAAAATTATGTACAATAATAGACTTAAAGGTGCCTTTTATCAACATTGTAGGTCTTTATGGCAAAATAATGTTGAGTTCTTTCATATAGAAAACAGTTTTTAAGGAATTGCAGCTACAAATTAAATTATTTTTTTTCCTTACAGATCATTCACAATTTTCATTTTATTTGGAGTTGACAGTAAGAAGCAGATCCAGGTTTTATGAGAGCAAATAAAGTGGTAAGAAGGCAGCCAACAGCCAGGTTACAAACATCTGATGTCGTCTGGAATATAGAGTTTATTTGTTTTGTATTTTCAGGGCTCAGGAAATACAACAGCTGCCCGAGGTAAGGACAGCTTCAGGCAGAAGCTGACAGCATCGCAGCGCTGGCTGTGAGCTAGGAGAACCAGGACTCTAACTTCACTACGTTCCAGAACATTCCGACCTTAATACAAGCCCCATCATGAAAACAGACTCTTGCCTGGGGTTTGGCAATGGTATTGGTATTGATACTTGCTTATTATTGACACATGTAGCAAGATAGAGTGAAGATCCAAACTCAAGACAATATGGAGGGACAGCAACATCACCATGAAGTACAAGATCAGACTCCTGCGTTCATTGGTATTCTCCATCTTCCCGTACGCAGGAGAGACATAGACCCTCACAGCAGAGCTACAGAGGAAGAAACAAGTATTGGAAATGAGATGCTATCGCCACATTTTAGGCATCTCATACTTGGACCACATCACAAACAAGTAGGTCTGCAACACCATCCAGCACCACATTGGCCCCCATGAAGACCTTCTCACAACGGTGAAGAAAAGAAAGCTGAGATGGTACGGCCACGTAACAAGATCCAGTGACCTTGCAAAGACTGTTCTACAAGGAACTGTGGAGGGGAAAAGAAGGAGGGGTAGACAGAGGAAAAGTTGGACAGACAACATTAAAAAATGGACAGGGAAAACATTTGCAGTGACCCAGGCTCTGGCACACAAACGCAACAGATGGAATAAACTGGTGCAAAGCTTGTCATGACGGTGTCACGATGACTCCACCAGGAGTTAAGGGCACAAGGCAAGGCAAGGCACAGTTAGAACTTGTCTTGCATACTATTTATACAGATCATTACACAGTGCATTGATCTAGAATTAGGTAGAACAATAGCAAAGTAGAATAAAGTGTTAAAGCTACCAAAAAAAACTGCAGTACAGTTAATCAAGGAGAAACTGAGTGAATGGTTACATCCAAGACCCTCCATCAGATATGATGCATTAACTTCTCACCCACAAAATGGTAACTCTGTTTCTCTTTCCACAGGTGCTCCATGATCTGCTGAGAGTTTCCAGAATTTTCTGTTTTATTTCAGATTACTAACATTTGCATTATATCTTATCGTCTATTTAAGCTCTACTATATGTAATATCCCAAAATTTTGCAGTCCAGTGCTGCACTTTTCACAAATTACTCATATAAGAATGTCCATGTTTTGATACCTCAAAAGTTCTGAAAAAAATCTACTGGCAAGATTCTGAGGAAACTCTATAAACACCAAGCAGAGGATAACTGTTCTCTCTCCCCCCTGGAAGCTCCTGCTGCTGTGTATTACACAGAGACATTGTGACTTGTTCATCTGCTCTTTCTGCCAGAGGAATAAGTGTGACAAAGATAAATCATGAGACAAGAGAACAAAAGAGGGAGCATGTCTATAAAATTTATGCAAAATCTCTCAATGAGTTCAGCTAATTTCTGTAGAAGCAGATGAAGTGTCAAACTACAGAGTCTCATGAACTTATTAACTGAGATCTAATCACTAATTTCAAGATGTTCACTCCCTAGAAATGAATTTACCACAAAATTTGACCAAATCAGAGTAACTGTGCCACAGTTGTTATTAATTTTAAACTGAATATTATTTCAAAAACTTTAAGAACTGAAGGATTTGTTGGCCACGTACTGTGTCCAATGTAAAGGCAATTGAATGTATTTAGGGATGTCAGAAATGCCATTTCAGTATTGCTTGTAGTTGCGTTAATAATTTATTCTCAAGGTGAATGCAGAGGGGGTCGGCGCTGTCTCCCAATGGAAGAGCTCAACAGCTGGATCAGTGCATTTGGGCCTGGAGTGGCAGAATTTGGACCCAGGTCAGCGGTCAACCTTTACGGAAGGATTGAGTTCTCCTTGTATGCAGATGAAAAGACGTTTCCCATATTCTGAGATTTATGTGACAATTAGACTGTACTTTATGAGAATCAGAATCAGAATCAGGTTTATCATCTTAGCAGCAGAGGTACAATGCAATACATAGCAATATAGAAAGAATAAATAAATAAATAGTATTGTAAGTGTGTGTGTATAAGTATATATATAATATATAATAGATTAAAAATACTGCAAAAACAAAAATAATATACAGTATATTGAAAAAAGTGAGGTCGTTTTCATGGGTTCAATGTCCATTTAGGAATCATATGGTAGAGGGGAAGAAGCTGTTCCTGAATTGCTGAGTGTGTGCCTTCAGGCTTCTGTACCTCCTTCCTGATGATAACAATCGGTGGGCAGGTGATCTGTTAATTTTTTTCTGTGTATGAGGGGGATTGGGGGTTTGGTGCTACTGTCGCTGTTCTTTTCTGCAAATGAGGGGACAGGGATTGTTATTGTGGCTGTTCTTTTCTGCGAGTGAAGGGGTCAGTGATTGCTATTGTGGCTGCTTTTTGCTGTGGGAAGGGGATTTTGGGGTTTGCGAGTTTTCTTTTTCGTGCCGGGGGGGTAGGGATTGATGTCTTTTCTTTCATCAACACCCATAGTCTTTCTGTACTTAATGGCTATTTGGAAAAGACAAATATCAGAGTTGTATTGTACATGCATACATTGACAATAAAATAAACTTTTGAACCTTTGAAAGGGCCATATATATTTATATTGAAAAACTGCAATCAATATTTGTTGTTAAAGTACCTTTTGGCTCAATAATTTACAGTTACTGGAAGCAGATACAGCAGTTTCATTGGAACATGAACAATGGCAGCAGCCTGTAATAATGCAGTATTTTTGCCATGGCAAATTCTCTGTAATTAGAATTAAACAAGGCAAAGTGAGATTTGACGGATAGATAATTCAAGGTGAAAGATGTGTGTCTGAAGAAGGAGGAGGAAGTGGAGAGAGAATTCCTGAATGTGGTCACCTAAGGCCACTCAAGTTTAACAACAGAGTTTGTGAAAAGATTTGGTACAGCAGAAAAGGGAACAGGAGTGGAAGTTGGTTTTAGAAAAAAAAGTGAGGGCCATTGAAAGGAAAATGGTTCTATGAAAATGATAAAAACCTCATTCTATTTTCATAGGAAACAGGAACAGCAAGCAACCAAAGCAACTGAAGTGACAGAACATTGGTTTTGAATTATTTTACACGTAGGTGTAATTATTTTACATTATAGGTGTGGGGAATTAGGACTCAGTTTATATCAGAATGAGAAGGGCAGGGAGGAAACAAAATGTGGTGCTGAATAGGCAGAAGTGACACAAGAGAGACTACAGATGTTGGAAACCTTGAGCAACACTTACAAAATGGTGGAAGTACAGCAGCTACGTAGGGCAATAAACAGTCAACTCTTCAGTCTGAGACCCATCATCAGGACTCAATGAAGATCAGTGATGAAGAGCCTCGGTTGAAATGCCAGCAGTTCATTTCCTTCCATAGATGCTGTCTGACCTGCTGAATACCTCCAACATTTTATAAGAGTTGAACAGGCAAAGGGCAATGTTGGATTAGATTATAAATTGTTATTTTACATGTGCTTTAACTTACTTTGTATTTGTTTATATGTTTGTATAATCACCTGTTTGTATGTACAGTAACAATGCAATGCATTTTCAATAATCTGTACTATAACTGTTCTGTTTATTTGTCAGTAAGTCTGAGATGTGATGACGGTGTAAATCAAGACTGCTCTTGTTGTCTCATTGGCTGTTTTAATAAAAAAGAAATTCTTTTATCTGTCCAGCTTGAACCAGTTTTCAGTATAAAGAAAGAGCATGAGGCAGATTCTTTGTTAGAGTGAGTTGGTTACAGTTAGAACAGATAGAAGGGAGAATGAAAATCTAGCACAGTGGTGCCACAACAACAGACATCCCACCCTGCAAAAACTCATTTCAGGGAGGTAGCACCATCAATTTGCGGGAGACTCCCAGAACTTCCAGGAGAGGTGTGATGTCTGCAATAGAGTAGCTCCTTAGCAGCTAGCCAGCTAGTTTAAATAACGTTAGCTATGCTAATGAACGAATGACACCTGTTAAACTCACCTCAACATGTCTTTTACAGACTTAACCCACCATGGGCAATAGAAAAGTCACTGTTGCAAACAGTGCAGCGAGCAACACTGTCATTATTTTTGACCCCTATTAGGCAGGGGTACAGTTTAGTGTAGTCTGGGGTACGTATGTTTTATAATTTTCTTTTTTTGGAACATCCTCCCATGGCGCGCTCTCACTCTCTTTCTTTCTCTCTCTCTCTCTCTCTCTCTCGCTCTCTCGCTCTCTCTAGCATGCTCTCTCTCGTTCTCTTTCTCTGTCACTCTTGCTTTCGCTCTCACTCTCTCTCTCACTCTCGCTCTCTCTCTCTCTCTCTCACTCTCACTCTCTCTCTGGCTCGCTCTCTCTGGCTTGCTCTCTCTCACTCTCTCTCTCGCTCTCTCTGGCTCTCTCTCTCAATTTCTGTCTCGCTCGCTCTGTCTCTCGCTCTCTCTCTCACTCTCTCTCTCTCACTCTTTCTCTCTCATTCTCTCTCTCTCGCAAGCTCTCTCACGCTCTCAAAAAAGTTGATTTCCTTGATATTGTATATAATTTGCGGGCATCAAGGAGCCACTATTAATATGCAGGAGACTCCTGGAACTTCCGGGAGAGGTGGGATGTCTGCAACAACAACCTGTCACTCAATGTTATCTAATCTGAGGAGATTATTATTGACTTCAGCTGGAGTCCATGAGCCAGTCCTCATTGGGAGATCAGAGCTGCAAAGGGTCAGTAACTTTAAATTCCTGAGTGTTATCATTTCAGAGGACCTGTCTTGGGTTCAGTATTTAAGTGCAATTATGAAGAAAGCATGCCAGCTCCTCTTACTCCTTAGACATTTGCAAAGATTTGGGATGTCATCAAAAACTTTGACAAACATCTATAGATATATGTTGGAGAGTATATTGACTGGTTGCATCGCGGTCTGGTATGGAAACACCAATACCCTTGAATGGAAAAATCCTACAAAAAGTGGTGAATACAGGCCCTCCCCATCTACACCAAGAATTGCTGCAGGAAAGCTGCATCTATCACCATAGACTCCCACCACCCAGGCCATGCTCTCTTCTCACTGCGTGCGCAGGGGAGGGGGATTTGGGGGTGGATGTGCCTATTCTGTTTTTGTTTGTTTTTTTTGTGCAGGAAGGAGAGATTTGGGAATTGACGATCGTGCTGCCGTTCTTTTCTTTTCTTTCTCGGTTTCGTAGCTATCTGGAGAAGAAGAGTTTCAGAGTTGTATATTTTGAAAATAGATGAACCTTTGAAACTTTAAACCTCTAAAGCCTCAGGGCCCATAAGATCAGGTTCAGGAACAGATATTACCCCTCAGCCATCAGGCTCTTGATCCCAAAGGGGATAACTTCACTTGCTCCATCATTGAACTGTTCCCTCAACCCATGGATTCACTTTCAAGGACTCTTCATCTCATGTTCTCAATATTTATTGCTTGTTTATTTATCTTTTATTACTTCTTTATTTTCTGTCTTTCTTTTTGTATTTGCACAGTTTGTTGTTTTTAGCACATTGGTTGTACTTCCATCCAATTTAACATGGTCTTTCATTGATTTTATTGAGTTTCTTGTATTTACTGAGAATGCTCATAAGAAAATGAATCTCAGGATTGTATATAGTGGCATAAATATATCTTGATAATAAATTTACTTTGAACTTAGAGTTAGTAACCTACCGTGTTACGCGCTCACGGTGCTTATTTGTTATTTCCTTGTTATGAATATCTAATAAACTAGCTATTAACATAAAAGCCTCATACTTGATTTAAAAAGTCCTTCTTGACAATATTATCTAAGCCCAGATCTAACAACAGTTTTAGTTAAGTTTTCCAGAAGGCACATGTTCAAGGGCTGTGCGAGCAAACGTTGGTAAGTGGAGTTCTCAGATGTCAAAGGCATTTTCAAGGATATTATCACTATATTTACTGAGTTATTGATGTGGAGAAGAAAGTACCTTTCATTTGTGATGGCGATGAAACTACACCGGATGCAGAGTTCAAGCCCAAATGGGTTTGTGAGCAGTCCAATTCAGCTTTTGACACAGGGTATAGAAGATAATACAGCATTTGTTCAGGACTGAAGACAATGGCTTACCAAGATCTTTCTAAATACTTGAATAGAAAGACACAGTCCAGCAAACCTTTTTATCTTAATTTAGTTTTGGAGATGTAGGAATCACTGGCAAAGCCAATGTTTATTTCCCATCCCAACAGCCCATGCAAAGATGGTAGTGAGACACTTTCTTAATCAATCGGTGTTTGAAGGCACTGCAACAGTAGTAGCAGATGGAAAGTTCTGCATTTTGGATAATGAGGTGATAGAAGATTAGATGATTTACACCAAAGGAGAAAGAACAACCTTTAACATGATCTAGGGGGTCTGCCTTCTGCCTCTGCCTAGGCCTGAGTCAACGTAGTAGTAGTAGTAGTAGGGGATGAAGCCAACATTTTTATGAGGCTGCTGTAAAAGCATTTGAGCCACTTTGAGAGCATAAAGGGATATGCTTTTTTTTTATCTTTGTCAACAAGATGAAGTGACTGGAGAACATATAACTGGAGAAAAATATGGAATTGGATCAAAAGCAGGTTAAAGCTGGGGCCATCCTCAAGGCGTACACTGATTGGATCATGTTTGAGCAATAATCAGAGCCTTCTCCAAGAACTTTACAACTTATAATGGCTCAGAGGAAATTTTAAAAGGTCACATTTAATGCTGGTAAATATGAAGTTTGATGTTAGCAATATCCTGGAGATGAAATTTTAATTACTGGAGGCTCTAAGCCAATCTTGGAAAATGAGCAATCCCAAGGTTACCTCATAGGTTTAGTCTAGAAAGTTTGGCACATACATACTTTGAGCCAAGTTTTAAATTTACATCAGGATGGGATTCTTAACTCTTTTTCAAGTGTGAACCGTGAAGAGACAGTTGAAAATCACACTCACCTTTCCCCTAAACAGCATGTTTCATTTGTCCCACTGCCTCTTATTTCCCTTGGTTTAAGACATCATGGTCCCATTCTCTGAAAGAAGTCCAAATGTACAGCTACAGCTGCACAGTCCTCCAGAAAGTGATGGTACCTGAGTATAAAAGGAAAATCCTAATTTTAATCCTGGTATCTAAAGCAATTTATTGAGGCAACAGTAAGCCCAGCAATTCCTTCAATTGGTTTTACATACAGTCTACTTTGATAAAAAAAAATGGGAAAGCTAGACAAATGCTCAATGTTTATATAATATTGCTCAACTAGTCAACACTGGCAGTACAATTCTCCCAGCTCCCCAATTGGTTTCAACTGTACATATATATATGGACTAGTATGGCAAGTACCTGGCACTTTGTTTAAGGCAGTAATTCAATTCAAGGATTTGACTAAGGTTCATAAACCACTCAAGCCTGCTTCTGCAGTTTATGACACTAGAGCCATTCAGCTGACTTACTGCTCTCGCACTTGCTGTCCTCTATCTATTAGCCTGTACATAAAGTAAATAAAATATTTTATCTCCTCAGTATTTTCTGAAAAGGAGATCTAGCTGCATCAAGCATTGTTGTAACTCATATTTGCAATTTTCCTGATTATCCATCATTTGACATATAATAGCTGCAGTCAGTAATAAAGAAAATGGAATGAAAAATCCTTCAGCAGTTGAATTCATGGAATGCTAAAGGCCATTCAGCGGAGCAAAGAATGTATTTCAGACTTTAATATGCACTCTAATTTAATAGTGTGCACATTGTACTTAATTTTTTTTTAAATGTCTAGCATTTTGCTCTTGACAATTATGAAGTTTCTTGTAAGGACCATTTGGTAGCTGCTATAATTTTAGTTTTATGGTCCATTACATAAAATTGAATTGTATGTTATAATTTACATGTTTAAGTGCTATTTGTAGTGGCATCTCCACTGAGGCCTCACCATGCCCTTCATATTCTCTACAATATTCTTAGTGCAACAGGTAACGAAGTTGGAAGTAATTCAGAAGATGTATAGCTCAGGTGGTTGATGGTTGGGTTGAGTTGTTCTCCCAACTTGGCAATTTACTTGCAAAAGTTTCATCGCCATGTGAGGAGACATTAATCCTATTTATGAGCCAATGTGGGCAAAATTCCAGTCCACAGTGCATGAAGTTCACCACACAGCCAATCAGTGACAAGATTTCTTCCCCACATCACAACTGAGCTTCCAACATGATGTCCAATCAGCTGATTGAAAAGTATATAAAGGCCAAGCATTCAGAGGACATAAGCTGGGTGCCAACCGCCGTATAACAAGAAGAAGAAGAAGAAGAAGACACTCCACACTCAACAACGCACTGACTATGTCTCCTTGCATGGTAACGAAACATTTGTAAGTAAACTGTCAAGATCCGAGGACAACTCAACCCGAACAGGTAATGAAGTATTTTGATTTTAATGCTTTATTTCTAACCTTCAAGTTTTGACATTTAAATTGCAAAGTGATCAAACAGACATAAATATACTGTGGTACATATTGCCAATTGAATGAAAGGGCAGAGCCCTGCAAGTTTATACTTAAACATGACCCCAAGCACTAGTCATTGACTAGTGCTGAGGCTGCTAACCATGAGTAATAGCTTCTTTCAGATAAATGTTTTTCCAAATCCAAACAGAATTGAGAAGTAATGGTTCGTGCATACTATTCATGCAGTGCATTGTATTACTTTACTCTTTTATAGAGAGATATGGGATTATTTCAACCCAGTTTTAACAGTGTACTTTTTACCATCGTAATATCATCACTGTTTTATAGGCATCCGTGAATCTCATGAGACCATGGATTTGCACCTTGGAAGGTTTCCAGGGCGCAGGTCTGGGCAAGGTTGTATGGAAGACCGGCAGTTGCCCATGCTGCAAGTCTCCCCTCTCCATGCCACCGATGTTGTCCAAGGGAAGGGCATTAGGACCCATACAGTTTGGCACTGGTGTTGTCACAGAACAATGTGTGGTTGAGTGCCTTGCTTAAGGACCCACGCTGCCTCAGCCAAGGCTCGAACTAGTGACCTTCAGATCACTAGACAAACGCCTTAACCACTTGGCCACGCGCTGTAAATTACCTTTAAGTTCTGTAGGTGTGTATGAGCATCCCAGTATTTATCTTGTATCAATGGCCTGAAGTTGGGGTTCTCAACACCTCAGCAGAGACTGCCATTGATTAAGAATAAACCTAAGCCATATCAGCCTGTACCATTCATCAATAATCCATTGCAGAATAGATCCAAACAACAACTTCACTAAGGTAATTTTTCAGTGGGCATGTTGTGGTGCATTAAGTGATCCCAGCCAATGTGTTACACTGCATTTCACTGGCAATAAACCTTAGGAACTGGGAGATTAAGTGCAGGAGGAGTATAGTTTGGTAGTTATAATTTTACTGAAAAAAAGTAAAAGACAAAATGAGATTCTCAAATGCTGTAATCGGGCTAAATTTCTCATATGTGTAAGAGTATGTCTGCTGCTAAAATTCACAGATTAGCAGTAATCATTATCAAGAACAGGAAGCTAGACATCGAACACATCCCACTCCCCTCCCTGTATCTTCACTACATCAAATACTACATATTATTTATGAAGAAATGGGTTGCTGTAGATGTATTCTTGGTATCAGAGTCATTATGAATGACTTCTTATGAATTTGTTATGAATGTGTAGGATGGTTGGGTTGAGTTCTTCTCCCATCTTGGCAACTTACTAGCAAACGTTTCATCTCCATGCGAGAAGACATTGATCCTATTTATGAGCCAATGCGGGCAAAATTCCAGCCCACAACGATAGATGAATGATCCAATTACTGGCAAATACAGTATATGTAGAAATTTTCCTTCAATGCTGTTGGGTTTTGATAGCATGGGATTGAGCCTTAATTGCAGCAACTGTATATTAGTTTGCAGAATTTGTTGTGGCTTGTTGTCATTTCAAATTCAAGTTCAAGTTTAATTGTCATTCAACCATACGCATGTATGCAGGGGGGAAGTTTGGCGCAGTGGTAATTACCAGTGGATCAGTAATCCAGAGACCCAATTATACGCTGGGGACAGGTGTTCAAATCCCACCACGGCAGATAGTGAATTTGAATTCAATAAAAATATCAGATGACTATGAAACCATGTCGATTGTCGTTAAAGACATCTGGTTCACTAAAATCCTCTAGGGGCTTTCCTTACCTGGTCTGGTTTATATGTGATTTCAGACCTACAGCAATGTGGTTGACTCTTAAATGCCCTCTGAAATGGCGTAGAAATCCATTCAGTTGTATCCAATAATAAGAAATGACAGATAATTCCCTCGCTAACAGCACTGTGGTTGTACCTACACCTCAGGGACTGCAGTGGTTCAAGAAGGCAGCTCATCACCACCTTCTCAAGGGCAACTAGGGATGGGCAATAAATATTGGCTTAGCTGGCGACACCCACATCCCGTAAATGAATAAATAAAACAAAAACAAATGAAGCAGCTTTCCTCTGGGGCCAGGGTGCAAAGAACAGCACATACAGTCACATGCAGTAGTGCTTGCACATACAGTCACAAAAATAATGTAAGCACAAGTCCCTGAGTAGTGTGATGGTGCATGCAATGTTGTGCTCGAGTCACGTTTCTGCAAGGACGAGTACGCAGCAGTTCCTCATCTTGCACTGTGTCAGCTGCAACTGAAGGATACCTCACTCTGTGTCAACGGCAGATGAGGGTAATCCAGATTGTCTTCCAGGGAATGAACACTGGAGAGCAGTACCGACAGGAGATCTGGCCTGCAGGGACCAGCCCCAACCCAACAGGATGCCTGCCGCCCCTCTTTTGTCTACCCTCACCACCTCCAGCGCCGCTACCCCTGAGTGGCTGTAACAGACGGCGCACGCCATGAGGGCCTGGTCCATGCAACCACGCAGCTCCGCCGCAGTCAGCCACACCAAAGAACCGATGACATGGGCTAGCTGTATTTTATATAACCAATGTCCTACAGGGTCTTGTGATCATAGGAAAAGTGTTTAAGACACACATTTGCAACATTTGTTGGACTACTGCAACCAAGAGGGCTGCCATCTTCCCAGAAGTCAAACCAAACTCTGTAACCAGATGAGCATGCAGCTGGTACCATTGCTAAATGACTCTCCTATACCCTGATAAAAAATTACTTCTCTAACTTGGAGGTGGGAGGGTTTGGGGCAGTCGTAATCCACATAGCTGACAGCATGGTGTCCTGTCTGGCAGCAAGTTATTGCTAAAACCAGAAGGCACAGAGAGAATAACAACATAAGGCAATGCCAATAAAGCTTCCATTAGCCTGATAATTACTATTTTTCAAAGTTTTAACCTATTGTCAATGGGATTTGATTTGATTCCATTGGAGTATTCAGCACCTCAGGTAGCATATGTGAAGAGAAGCAGAGTTTATGTTTCAGGCTGAGTACTTGTATCAGAACCAGACAATAATAGAGATGGAGAAGATCTTACATTGCAGAGGAGGGGACCGTAAAATAATATCGGGAAGAACAAAAGAAAACATCAGTAAAGGGATAAATTGTGAGAGGGATTAAAGTGAAAAGGAAAAATGAGACTTTTTAATAATTTCCCTTGAAATAATATCCCTGTATGGAGTAACATAAATATTCCTGTCATGAAACTAGGTTAGTAACTTCAGCCATGAAAACCATAAGGCTGACTGGAGCAGAACAAAGGAATAGCACAAAGGCTGACTTCCCTTCCAAGGCACGTGTAATGATATAATGCTGCAATAGAGCAAAGACAGCTTTGGACAGGATGCAACCACTGCGCTGCCATACCTGAAGTGGAAGTGTTCCCATCTCACAAACTGTCATCACTTAGCCTGACGAGCAAAATCTGTCATCAAAACATATTTATCGAATACTTTCATGCATTTTTCTCTGAAACAAATTGTCCGTGCTGCGTAAAAAAGTTGTTAGGTAAACTGCTTTGAAGGAAAGAGTAATGTTATGAGTAGTGATGTACATAGAGATATGGTCACATGCACCATTTATCTTCCCCTTGGTCAGACAAGTATTAGCCTTGACTTAGATGTAAGCATGCAATTATAAGTTTCCTATTGATAGATCTGTAATATTAACAATTCACTGCATTATCAGATGAGAACAGATTCATTCACTGTTTAGCTTCAAGCAGGGCAATCTCCAATTTTTGATGACAACAAATCTTCAAGCTTCCCAGACAGAGAGAGTGCTGTGCTTTTATATATAAATGCAGAGCAATTTTGGGATGTTTGTCACCTCACGCAGTGGTAGATACTAGTCCTCAGTTTTTCTGCCTTCATGTAAAAGCCAGAAGGAACAAAATCTCAGAATTATCCACTTGACACTCATCAACCAAGGCTCTGTCAGTGCCAAAGTAGTGTCTTTGTAAAAAGTTGTAACATGTTTCCTACTGAAACAAAAAAGGAAGTCCTATTTTACAAACTCAAACCCAAATTCCAGTCCAATGAGACATGGAAAATAATATGCTTTGTTTGAGATTATGTCACTCATGAAAGTGGCACACTGAGAGATCAGAAGTGGTTTGGTGTCTGTTTCTATTTCTCGAACAAGTAACTTGAACTGAATCTGAGATTTGTAATAAGTTGACATGCACTAACATTCTGAAACCTGCACTGAAATGAAATCTAATACCAAGAACGGTTACAATCAGAATGTTTAATATTATATGATTAAATTATGTAAACGTGGCAACATCTTTTCGAATGATAGTGGAGGAGTGGAAACAGGAAACCGTGTTGCAGGAGAAATAAATGATTGTACTTTCAATCATTAATGATGAGTAGAAGCATAGAGAGGAACTGCATTGAAACTGGCCCTTCAGCCCATCAGCCTATGCCTAATCCTACCACAACCCATTTTATTCTCTTGACATTTCTCGCAGCTCACTCCAGATTCTACCATTCACGTAGACATTAGGGGCAACTTACAGTGGCCAGTTAACCTACCAGCTCTGTATCTTTGAATGTGGGACAGAACCAGAGCACCTGGAAGAAACCTATATGGCATCACAGGGGCAATGTACAACCTCCACACAGACAGCATCAGAGTTTGGGGCTGATCCCCAGTCACTAGAACCATGAGGTAAAAGCTCTACTGGCTGTGCCAAGCTGTTGTCCAGAAATTATTTTAGGAAGAGACATTTATAGGTTCATAGAGCCCTACAGCACAGAAACAGACCCTTTGGCCCACGAAGACCAGGCTGATTTGTTTCTCTCCCTAATTCCATTTACCTGTACCTGGACCAGAGCCCTTTCATCCATGTACTGATTCAAATGTCTCTTAACTGTTACAATTGAATCCATATCCACCACTTCCGCTGGCAGCTCATTCCACGGCCACCCCTCCCCTTGAGTGAAGATGGGGTGCGAAGAGAGCAAAGGCAAGATCTTTGAGAGGGTAGAGACTGAGGCAAATAACCTCGGTGCAGGTTATGAAGCAATGCAAGAATCTCTTGGAGAATGAGAGTCATAGGCAACACAGATAACCAGTTTCAGATTTCAGCAATTTCAGATAACCAGTTCTTAACTGGTTAGTTCTGATGAAGGATTGTTGAACTAAAACAATAAATATGTATTCTGTTTTCAAAAATTTTGCTTAACCCACAAAATTTTCCCAGCATTTCTATTTTAATTGCAGAAATAAAAGTTGGTTCTATACATCCACAAATAGTTTTGTATGTATTTTAACACAATTAACAGAATTGATTACCAAAATTAAATCACAAATTTAGTTAAAATCCTCTACATAGAATTGAAATACATCTCACCATTTAAAGCTCACCCAGAATACCATTATAAATCCACAACATCACCATGAAAAGGTTCTGCCCTTATCTGCAAGACCTCTCTCTATAACAGGACATATTGTGTGCTTGTCATACTAAAATCAATTGCTTTTTATGCCCATATAAAAACAATAAGAGAGCTCTAGAGTTGTGTCTGTATACTGAGCCTGGAATAGCAATATTTTCCAGCACCTGAGGAATTCTTTCCGGTCCTTCAGATCAATAAGTGCTTGCTTTTTTTTCCCTAGACGATTTAGTATTCAATACAGCTGTCATCTGTTTTAAAACATAGGTGGTTTATATACATTTGTTATTGGATGTTAACTAAGATTTATATAGTGGACGTTGGCCACTGAGGACAAGGTACTTTGCTTCTTTTCTTTGTTCATTTATTGACAGGAATTGGTGTTGTGCTGATCCATCACTGAGTGTCACTACTTGGAGCTCCTGACTGTGAACATTTAAGATGAAATATAGGAACACACCAATACACTATATGATGACTGCCGGTGGTTTTGAGTAAACCATGTTACTTATAATTAATGAATTAAGTCATTTGGTTCAAGTTGAACATGAGCTCGTAAAAATTCTGAGTATTAAAACTGATTGCATCAATAGTGAGTTGAGGAACAAAACCTGGCAGGCTATAGAAGTGAGATATTAATTATAATTAAAATAAATTTTCAAAAATTGAATCAGAAAGGACGTATGGAAGAGGAATCTCTTTTCCTTCCTGCTTTTAACAAATCAGTTTATCCCAGTTTAAGTGAATATGAATCAAATTTATAATAAATCATTTGAGTTAAAAGATGCTTCTGATTGCATCCTTTTTATATTATATCCTGTTTCATTCATTTTTGCCACCTCTCTATTTAAAATTCAGTTCATAGTGTCCGGTGAAGTTCCTCCGTGTAAGTCAGATTTTCAATGGCACACCACTTGCCTCTCCACTAAGTCTTTTTCTGATCAGTCTATGTTCTTCTACACAGTTCTCTTAGAATGTTCTTCATAAGATTGGGTTTGAATTATTTCTGTCTGCACTCAGTGGCCAATTTATTAGGTACACCTGTGCACCTGCTTGTTAATGCAAATATCATATCCGCCAATCATGTGGCAGCAACTCAATGCATAAAAGCATGCCAACGTGGTCAAGAAGCTCAGTTGTTGTATAGACCAAACATTAGAATGGGGAAGAAATGTGATCTAAGTTACTTTGATCATGAAATGATTGTTGGTGCTGGACAGGGAGGTCTGAGTATTTCAGAATTGCTGATCTCCTGGCATTTTCACGTACAACAGTCTCGAGAGTTTACAGAGAATGGTGTGAAAAACAAAACAAAAATCCAGTTATCAACAGTTCTGTGGGGAAAAATGGCTTTTTAATGAGAGCGGTGAGAGGAGAATGGCCAGACTGATTCAAGCTGACAGTGACTCAAGTACCCACATGTTACCACAGTGGTGTGCAGAAGAGCATCTCTGAATGCACAACACATTGAATTTTGAAGTGGATGGGCTGTAGCAGCAGAAGACTTCGAATATACCCTTCATGTCCACTTTAATAGGTACAGGAGGGACTTAATAAAGTGGCCACTGAATGTATATCCATTAGTGTCAATGAAGGGTTATTAATAAACAAAATATAAATTGTGGATTTTGTGTGTAAACATAGTTTTTGCTGAGTTTTGTACCAGATGACAATTTTTTTAAAGAGATGCACTGTATAGCTCCTTGGTAAACTAGGCAGCTGTGGAGTAGAATGCTAATACTAATAAATTGTTAACAATAGTGATATAGAAATGACTGCACTGTGCAATTTAAAAATTGTAGCTGGGTGCACAAACACAGAATAAGAAAAAGTTTCCTTAACTTTTTATGACAAAATACTCTTTGAACTTTCAAAGAGTTTGCCTGTTCATTCGCAGCACTGCAGCAAATACATAGATGCAAAATGGTTTGACAGGAATATACCCAATTTACCCTTCTGCAGTCTTCTCAATAACATATGATGTACATACCTCTGAAATATTTTGCTAAAATTTATAGACAAATTGACTAAATTATGTCATGCCCCACTGAATTTATTTTCATCTCTTATCTTGTATATAATTCTTTTCCACACCTTTTCCCAGTATCAATAGATGTGATGAAAAACTATGGTTTCCAATAGTCTTCACCGGAGAGCACTACTTGTACGTTGTACCTGAGTGCTCTCTAAAGGCTGATTTATACTTGTGCGTATGGGCTACACCGTAACTTACGTCATAGCCTACACAAGTGACCTACGCCATTGTGAGCATTTATACTTGAGCGTTTGTGTGTCTGCGTCACTCTGCAGTTCACCGCCAAAACGCTAGTTGGCGGTGGGGTTTCTATGCCACAATGTTGAGTTTCTTCCTATACTTCAAACAATGGTGATTGAAACTGAACGTATCATGTCAGAGTTGGAGCTAATAAATGTTGAACAAGAGTTTCTTCTCTCTCAATTCTGAAATGGCGGAGAAGAAGAAGCAACCGGAAATGCGATACTACCAAGCGGACCAAACACAGTAGTTGCGGTCTGCGTCGCCGCAACGCGTAGTTACATTTTGGGAGAGGTGCGCGTTAGGCCACGGCGTAGAGTACAGCGTAGGGTACACAGCTACGCCATAGGCGTACATTTGACATAGAAGTATAAATTGGGCTCAACCCCCACCTCCTGCCTTCTAACCAATGAATAAAACATGGAAGAGATTCAACTCAGTTGCATTGCGTTCTCCAGAAATTGGCTAAGTCAGTCTAATGCATTGGAAAATTTCATTCCAAGATACACTAGCTAATTTCCTGTAGTTTCTGAGTTATTCAAATATATGATGATGATGACGTCAACTCAGACCTGAGAGGCCAGCATCGGGCATTCTCATGCCTTACAAGGCGCAATTCAAAAGGCTGTGTGGGGCGCCACTCCTCACACAGACATTTCACAGTATTATTTTTATGAGGCCAAGTTGCAAGCTCGACATCAACCCAGCGCGGATGGAGAGTGCACACGGGGGCGGTCTGTCGCTGGATCGAACTCGGGAACATCCGTTCTCGAGTCTGGCGCTGATCTCACTGCGCCACTAGCCGACATATATATATATATACACAGTATATAAAACATATGAAATCAGGCTCTGCTCAGAAAACTGATCCTTCTCCAAGATTGAATTAATCAGCATGGCAAATTAAAGAGTATCATTTAAGGCTTGTAACAGGTAATTGGCAAACTTTTGCTAATACACCTGTTTGCAAGCCTTAACTGATACTCTTCAAATACAACCTTTTACTTTCCAATGTTAAATTTACTCAATTTACCAAGCAACTAATTATATTACAGCAATAAAACTAGTAGGTTTTTTGGTCTAATTTTTTTAAACCCTTTTTAATTATCTAAATTTGGGCCACTCATGAATGAAATTAATGTTGTAATTAATCTAATTCTCGCTGTATCTATAAAATTGCATGACATACTTTCTCTTGAAGGCTCCAAGGAACATTTTGCAGGCAAAGAAAAATTTAAGCTGCCCAATTCTGCTGGTTTGCAGAGGTTTTCATGCTTATAACCATGAAATTTGTTTTCGATAGAAACGAGCTGTAACTTACAAAACTGGAACTATTAGCTGATGTTGCCCGATTGCAAACTCTCAGCTAAGATCTAAATGTTGCTGTACTCCTCAAAATGTTCAATTAAGTCAGTCAGTTGTGACCAACCTTCACTTGACTTTCTCTGTCTCATACTTGTTTAACTTTTCAGTTGTGATGTTCCTGTTTCAGCACATAGTTTAACTTTTCAAGAGCAGCATTTTTTTACTGATGTGCAGAATGTTGCCTGAAGAAGCAGACTAATGACTCCAGGGAAGTGTGGCTATGAAGCTGGTAGTGTGATAGTAATACTTTATACATCTTGTGTGATGGTAGAGAGAAAAGGATCACCATCTCTGGAATTCAAATATTTTATTTAGAGATAAATTAAAAGCGAAATGATGAAAGTTAAGTACAGATGGCTCCTTAAGTTTGTCCTGTCCTGGTACCTCGACTTCCAAGCCAGAATGATCATTTTCCTGTCGTTTTTTTAAAACAATTTCTTGTTTCAAATTGTTTTACTACAAGATGCCGCGTGTACATCAAATTTGAGTTAAAACCAGACAGCATTAAATTGAGGTTTCCAGAATCAGAATCCGGTTTATTATCACCAGCATATGCTTGAAATTTGTTAACTTTGAGGCAGCAATACAATGTAATATGTACATGATAAATATAGAAAAAAATCTGAATTACAGTAAGCATGTATATTAAATAGTTAAATTACGAAAAGTAGTGCAAAAGAAGAAACTAAAAAAAAATAATGAGGTAGTGTTCCTGGGTTCAATACCCATTTAGGATGGCAGAGGGGAAGAAGCTGTCCCTGAATCACTGAGTGTGTGCCTTCAGGCTTCAGTACCTCATTCCTGATGGTAACAATGAGAAGAGGGCATGTCCTGGGTGGTGGGGGTCCTTGATGATGGAAGTCGCCTTTCTGAGGCGGTACTCCTTGAGGATGTCTTGGATACTACGGAGTCTAGTGCCCATGAATTCAAATGGGACACTTTCACTTTCCTTTGATTTCCCAGTTTGCTGAATTACCTTTTTGTAATTAATGCCCCCTGTTCCTGCTAGTCCTGTGATTAAATAACTGGAAGGCAGTGATGCAGAAGTGGAAAGTTTTTTTATGCTGACATTCTACTTCTTGAAGATAATGCATTAGATTTAAATTCTCATCCAATATGTGGCTTTAAAGCAACATATGTGTACATTCATGAGTGACTAAGAACACAAAGAATATCAATGAAATTTTGACAGAAATAAGACAACATTTTAGACCTAGTTTAGAAGCTACTTTCAGTAGATTTTAACTCAAAATTTAAATTTAACTGAAGGCAACATTTTTGAAATAGTAAATTGAGTAGAAAACATTCATCTAACCAGGGGAAGATTTTGTTTGTGAATTTTTAAAGCATAACGATTCTGTCACAGTATTATTTCCTTACTGTTGAAAGAAACAATCTTAAGTACGGTCCGATTGAATGGAATGGTAGGAGATCAGGACTTGTTAGTTAGAATGTATAGCAGGGAAGATTCTATGAAACAATATACTCTATCTGGGGAAATTTTCCAGTGGGCAGATAATCTGATAAAGGTAGTGCAAATTTGTGTATTTTTCCCATGCTTTACATTAAAATGTAGATTGTAAATGTTATTGTTTAGCAACACACAATCTGCTGGAAGAGCAGAGCAGGTCAAGCAGCATTTGTAGGAGAAAAGAAACTGCCAACTTTAGGGGCCAAAACTTTGCATCAGGACTGAGAGTGGAGAGGTTGAGATGACCAGTTTAGAGAGCAGAAACATTTTCATTGTTTAGTTGAGTTTACTATGGCATGATACCTAGTGGGGTTAGTTTTTATGCTGTGCAAGATCCAAGCCCAAGTTCTGCAGAATGGAACTTTTAATAACTGTGCCCTTAAATCCCCAAAGGTAGCAGGCTTTATAAGGTCAATCACAAAAAGATGACCACATTGAAGACTAGAAATTTTATGCTGACTTGCAATTGCACAACTAGCAAATATTGATTACTGAAAAATATTTGGAGGCTTGCATCACTAAAGTTGCTTACAAGGGGTATTCCATCAGGTCAGCTGAAAACAGTTAAAGCCATTTTGTTTTGATGATGAATAGCCCTCCCTTGACAGATTGTTCTTTTCTACCTAAAGCTGCAATTTGTACCTTCCTTTAGGCCACAACCTATATGATTTTCTTTTAGGATGACAGATTTATTGCTATCTTTTGGAGGAAAAAATAACGAATGAAAATCTTGGTTAGAATACAGAATTAAAATATTAAAGCACAAATCCAGCAGTATTCAATTTTCAGTTGTGCTTTTTACACCTACAATGCATTATATTTTGTGCCAAATAATATAAATTGTGTGTATTTATTTCTCTAATATTTGGATCCAATCACTTCTGACACTTTAAACTCCTAATCAACTCCTTATTTTCATATCTCATGATTTTCTGAAACTTCTCTTTTGAAATTGAACCAGCCTGAGCTATGTGGTGAGCTGCCGCATTATTCAGGCCAGTATACACCTTACTAGTGACACTAAACCACTTATGGAGCTAGGAACCTGAAATAATAACTATGACCCCTCTGGCTCAAGACTTTTGCAGCATAGTGATGGCTTTTATTTGATCCTATAACCCACAACAGTCAGATACCCATTCCTTTTAAAAGAAATGACTAACTTTAAAAAAACTACAGAGCTGGATGTTCTCAAGTTTAATGCAATTTCAGTACATTTTCAGTGCTTTACACTAACCCCACACATGCCATCCATTTAAGCTACGGAGAAATAACACTGTTCCTTCATCTTTCTTGCAAATGCCATACAGCAGGTATATCTAATAATTTTTGCAGAGAAGGTTATGCATTTGATAGTAGACCAAAAGATAGCTGTCACTTGTTGTGTTCAATTAATCAGGCAAATGAAGACCTCCACAACTAAGTGAGAAAGTAAACTCTGAAGAAGTCACAATGGAATATTCGTCAGTTAAATAATTAGGCAGACATTGGCAGATGGAGAATAGTATAAGAAAGAGAAGAATTATCCTTTTTGGTTGGAAAGATAGAAAAGAAGAATAATAATGAAAGAATTTAGAATAAGTTTGTTGCTCTTAATTTATAAATCATGAAGAGTTAATAGGTTTCAATCGGTAGATTTAATGTCAGAGAAATGTATACAATATACATACAGAAATTCTTTTTCTTTGCAAACATCACCGAAAACAGAGGAGCGCCCCAAAGAATGAATGACAGTTAAACATTAGAACCCCGAAGCACACACCAACACCCCCCAGCTCCCCCCTCCCACGCACAAGCAGCAGCAAGGGAACAACCCCCAACCTCACCAGCAAAAAAGCATCAGCACCCCCCACCGAGCACTCAAGCGTGCAGCAAAGCATCAATAAAGTCACAGACTTGCAGTACCCCAAAGACTACTCGTTCACCCGGTAATTCGACATACCACAGGCTCTCTCTCTCTCTCTCTCTCTCTCTCTCTCCCCCGAATTAGGGAAAAAGAAGTGTCCCCGTTTCACAGTGAGGGGGGAGACGTAACAAACAACTCGTTAATTTATGACATTAAAAGTCTGTTGAGTCACTTTTTTCGAGCTCTGCGTTTTCATTATTTTGCAAAATATGCATTTTGCAAACAATGAACAAGGCAAAGTATGTGTTGGTCTTTACTGCAAGACAGTTGGGATACAAAACAAAGAAAAAATTATGTGGAGAGTTTTGTTCTCAGGACACGTTATGGTTGATTCTTGAGATAAGACCACTGTTCTATCAGTTGAAGTTCGCTAACATTTTGAAGAATAAGAGATTTGGGAGGTTGTTTCATCTAACATGAGGCTACAGCTAGGTAGTATTGTTTCACTTAAATGATTGACTAATTAGGACTGAAACTAGGATTTCTTCACAAAGAAAGTTATGAACCTTTGGATTTCTCTATTCTAGAGAACTGAGAGTTGTTGAACAAGTTTAAGACATTGGATCTAAAGAGATGAATAAAATGGGGGTAGATTGAGAAAGTGTTGATACAAAAGGTTCAGCCATTGTTTCATTAACACAAAGGTCAGTCTTTAAAAGTTCCCTGACCTATGCCTACAGAATCTTCTGGTATTTTGTTCCAAGGCAATGATTCAAAGTCCTGATTTAGCTTTTTCTTGCATTATCGCTGCATTTTGCCGTAAGTCTTCCTTTCACCATGAATCCCCATATGAATTGCCAGAGGAGACTGAGCACTAATCTATCGATGGAGGTGCAGCTGGCACACTTGACCTTCTGAAAAGATGTCATCACATCACTTCAATTTTGCATTCTCAATTCTTCTCGTCACTACACAGTTAGCTCATCTTTCAGCTATCTTATACCCTGAATGGCTGAAAGTTAAGACATTTTGTACCATACTTTCTAGCACTCCCATTTATTAATCTTTCTGGCTTTAACCTAACAATTGGGTTGCTAATACTAATAGCTGTTAAGATTAGAGCTGTTGATACATTTAATGAAAGGCACTTAGCACAAACTACACTATGCAGCTTTTTTGGAATTATTGCATATTGCATATCCAACTGCAGGTGGGGTGCAGAATTAGTCTAACATCTCGCCAGTAGTCTGCAGTTGAGTTCCATTGATTCTGGAACATCAAAGCAGTTTCTGAAAATGGAAGTTTGAAATATTGGAATACCAATGAGTGAGATCATTGGAAGCCATTCATAATTGAGGAACCTGGAAAATGACATGCTGTTAAAATTCTAGATAAGGGCGATTTGGAAAAAAAATAAGTTTTGTAAAATGATTTAATATAAATACTACCATGACAAAGAAAATATGTCCAATTATTCTGAAATCATAAGTATCTCAAAAAGCCATGAATTGCATCTAATTCGAGAGGAATGTCATTTAAAAAGATAATCAGATACTTCTTTAAGATCTTCGTGCAAATCAGTATAAATGATGATAATATATTTTTAAAAACCTGCTACTTTTGGAAAGTCCATTATGACCATCATGAAGATTAGTAACGCAACAAGATGAGAAATACTAATTTTTGAAGAACATGTAGAGTTTAACTTCTGATGTGCTGTCAGCCTATTCATGCTTGCTAAATTCTTTTTTTTTTGTTTGCTTCAGAAGAAAAATAAATTTCCCAAGCAACTGCAAAGTATTTGCAAATAGAAGTACTTCTCAAATAATCTTGGTGGAGAAATCATCCAACACAATGGTAATAGTAGCTGAGTATCTTCAAGAAGCCTTTGGTTTAACTCTGGTCTTGTGCCACTGGCAATGGACATTTTTTCCTCGAAGCAATTGACTCCAACACATTACTGTTTATCAAATAAAGGCTGCACAAGAGATGGTCAGTGCTGGCAGTGTTGTGATTTCCCAAATGAAGGTCTGTAATGGATAATGGGTGAAAAGTGGAAGTAGAAATTACAGTGAAATGACTATGTGTGTGTGCAGATAACTAAGTTCTGAAGATTCTTTTAGTCTTAATAATATCATGGTATTTATGCTAATTGCTGTTTATTTTGTGAGCTAATACATGGCTTGCAAAATGTTAAGTACAATTTCTTTCAGCAATTGTCATAGTAACTGCCAATTATGAAAACGGCAAAAGTATTGTGTTTAAATTCTTAAAGCATGATTGGTAGCCTTTTGGCTCATGGTGACTGTGACATACTTTTAAAAAATTAATGTAATTACATAAATGTATTTATGTGACCTTTGAACCTGCACCTTTCCTTGTTCAACTTATCAAAATAAATCTATTGTTTTCCCTCTCATATATGCCTACCTGACTTACCCTTAATAGTATCGCAATTTATCATTGCAGCCATGCTAGGAGTATCACATTGATGACACAACTAGTTCTGAGCAAAGATTCCTCTGAATTTCCAAGTAGATATCCTGGTGACAAAATTACAGTGATGGTACCTAGTTTCACTCCACCCTCCAAGGGGAATGATTCATTCTGTGAAAACCTTAACAAATCTATTCAATCACTCATAGGGTCATTAAAAAAAGTACAGCACGGAAACAGGCCCTGTAGACATCTGATTCCACACCAAACTTCAAGCACTCTATTTTATACTAACTCAGTATATTCATCCCACATTCCATCAACTCCACCCCCTGCCCTGCCACTTGTCTACAAAAATTGGCCAACTTCCAATGACCAATCAGCCAATCAGTCTTCTAACCTGTATAGAGAGCCGAGACCAAAACATTTCACCCATTCATGGGATCCATGACACCTCAATATTTGTATCATCCTTGTAACACATACTCTTGTGCATCCATTCCTATTTTATTGCCTTTACATTTGTTGACAGAAGCATACTTTTCACAATTAAACAATTCAGATTCATGATAATCAGAATCAGGTTTACTATCACTGGCATGCATTGAATGTTGCAAACATAATTATTGAATGTTTGTCTTTCCTTCTTGTAGTTGTCGAACTTCCATTGAAGTGAATAGGCTCATAGATCCTACATCAAGCTTAAATGGAATCTGTCAACAAGATTGCGATTTCTGCATGTGGATAAATGTGTGCCAGATTTATTTGCATTTATGGGGTTGATCACCAGAAAGTCTGTACATCCTCCCCGTGGAATGGATGGATTTTCTCCAGGTCCTCCTGTTTTACTCCCACAATCCAAAGACATAACTGGTGGGTAACAGATCATTGTTAATTGTCCAACAATTATGTTGTCGTTAATCAGCTTTGTCGGGTGTTTCTGGAGTGACATGCTCGAAGGGCTGGAAGACCCTACTCCACACTGCATCACCAAATAAGTAAATAAACTAAATAATTCATTGTGGAGTATGTAGAGATACAACATTCACTCAATGACATCTTTAATAGGTACACCTGTATATCTGCTTATTAATGCAAATTTCTAATCAGCCAATCATGTGGCAGCAACACAATGCATAATAGCATGCAGACATGGACAAGAGGTTCAGTTGTTGTTCAGACCAAACTTCAGAATGGGGAAGCAATGTTATCTAAGTGACTTTGAACATGGAATGATTGCTGGTGCCAGATGGGGTGGTTTGTGTATATTAGAAACTGCCGATCCCCTGGAGTTTTCACACACAATAGTCTCTAGAGTTTACAGAGTGCAAAAAAAATCAACATCCAGTAAGCACCAGTTCTGTGGCCAAAGATGCCTAGTTAATGAGAAAGGTCAGACTGGTTCAAGCTGACAGGAAGGCAACAGTAACTTAAATAACCAATCTTTACAACAATGGTGTGCAGAACAGCATCTCTGAATGCACAACTGTTGAAATTTAAAGTGGATGGGCTACAGGAACAGAAGACCAGGAGTTTACAATCAGTGGTCACTTTATTAGGTACAGGAGTACAGGAGAGATCTGTCCAGTATGGAAAGACAAAAATGGCAAGGGAAGGGAGAGATGGGTAATTTAGTCAGGAAGGAAAATAAAGTATATTTAAGTATATTTATGGCTTATGAAGCTAAAATCTACCAGAGATTCTCAGGTTTATAAAGAAGCCAGAAAAGAACTTCAGAAAGGAATTAGAGCCAAGAGGGGCCATGAAAAATCCTTGGCAAGTAGGATTAAAGAGAGTCTCAAGGTATTCTGTACATACATCAAGAACAAGAGCATAACTAGAGACCAGGTAGAACCACTCAGTTATGATGGAAATACAACCTATTGAGGATGGAGCTCTACTGTATCTGGTGCTCCCATCTACATCAGTGAAACCTGATATAACGAGGAGACCACTTTATCAAGCGCCTTTGGTCTCTCCGCAACAGGCAGGATTAATTGGTGGTCAGCATTTTAATTCTACTCTCCATTCCCATTTCAACGTTTTGGTCCACGGTTGCATCTACTGCCACAATAAGGTCACACTCAGGTTAGAGGAGCAACAGCTCATGTTCCATCAGAGTGGCCTCCAACCTGATAGAATGAACATTGATTTCTCTAACTTCCGGTAACTTCTCTCCCCTCCCCCCTCCCCCCGCCACCTACTCTCTTTTTCCATTTCTTATTCTGGCTCCCCTCTCACCCCTTCTCTTCTCCTCCTTCTGGTGCCCTTCCTCCCACTCGTTCTCCCACGGTCTACTCTCATCTCCTATCAGATCCCTTCTTCATCCCTTTACCTTTACCACCTATCACCTCCCAGCTTCACACTTTATCCCGCCCTCCCCTACCAACCCACCCTCCCCTTCACCTGTCTTCATTTATCATCTGCACAGCCTGTACTCCTTCTCCTCTACCCACCTTTTTATTCTGGCTTCATCCCCCTTTCTTTCCAAATAATGTCTGCTCATGGCTTCACTCTATGCGTATTCCTTATCCCATTGCTTTGTGTGTACAGCACATCCCTTTTGGCTTGGGACACGTCTGCTACCCACTGCTAGACACTGCGGCTCAGCTGCCTGGACAGAGAGGACAGGGTAACAGCTTAGGGTAGAGGACATGATATAATAGTGCAATGTAGAAAATAAGCAATGCCAAAATACCTTTCCAAGGTCTCATCATCCTGGGCAACACTACTATTCCTTCATCATCACTTTCAAGTTCTCACTTCTCAGAACAATAGAAACATAGAAACATAGAAAATAGGTGCAGGAGTTGGCCATTTGGCCCTTCGAGCCTGCACCACCATTCAGTATGGTCATGGCTGATCATCCAACTCAGAACCCTGCACCAGCCTTCCCTCCATACCCCCTCATCCCTTTAGCCACAAGGGCCATATCTAACTCCCTCTTAAATAGAGCCAATGAACCGGCCTCAACTGTTTCCTGTGGCAGAGAATTCCACAGATTCACCACTCTCTGTGTGAAGAAGTTTTTCCTAATCTCGGTCCTAAAAGGCTTCCGCTTTATCCTCAAACTGTGACCCCTCGTTCTGGACTTCCCCAACATCGGGAACAATCTTCCTGCATCTAGCCTGTCCAATCCCTTTAGGATTTTATACGTTTCAATCAGATCCCCCCTCAATCTTCTAAATTCCAACGAGTTTAAGCCTAGTTTATCCAGAACTAGTCCAGAATCTAAAGAGTTTTGAAAAATTATCACTAACGCATCTACTGTTTCTTGGGCTACTTCCTTAAGCTCTCTGGGATGCAGACCATCTGGCCCTGGGGATTTATCTGCCTTTAATCCCTTCAATTTATCTAACACCGCTTCCCTACTAACATGTATTTCACTCAGTTCCTCCATCTTACTGGACCCTCTGTCCCCCTACTATTTCCGGAAGATTATTTATGTCCTCCTTAGTGAAGACAGAACTAAAGTAATTATTCAATTGGTCTGCCATGTCCTTGCTCCCCATAATCAATTCACCTGTTTCTGTCTGTAGGGGACCTACATTTGTCTTAACCAATCTTTTTCTTTTCACATATCTATAAAAGCTTTTACAGTCAGTTTTTATGTTCCCTGCCAGTTTTCTCTCATAATCTTTTTTCCCCTTCCTAATTAAGCCCTTTGTCCTCCTCTGCTGAACTCTGAATTTCTCCCAGTCCTCAGGTGAGCCACTTTCTCTGGCTAATTTGTATGCCTCTTCTTTGGAATTGATACTATCCCTAATTTCCCTTGTCAGCCACGGGTGCACTACCTTCCTTGATTTATTCTTTTGCCAAACTGGGATGAACAATTGTTGTAGTTCATCCATGCGATCTTTAAATGCTTGCCATTGCATATCCACCGTCAACCCTTTAAGTGTCATTTGCCAGTCTATCTTAGCTAATTCACATCTCATACCTTCAAAGTTACCCTTCTTTAAGTTCGGAACCTTTGTTTCTGAATTAACTATGTCACTCTCCATCTTAATGAAGAATTCCACCATATTATGGTCACTCTTACCCAAGGGGCCTCTCACGACAAGATTGCTAATTTAACTCTTCCTCATTGCTCAATACCCAATCTAGAATAGCCTGCTCTCTAGTTGGTTCCTCGACATGTTGGTTCAAAAAACCATCCCGCATACATTCCAAGAAATCCTCTTCCTCAGCACCCTTACCAATTTGGTTCACCCAATCTACATATAGATTGAAGTCACCCATTATAACTGCTGTTCCTTTATTGCACACATTTCTAATTTCCTGTTTAATACTATCCCCAACCTCACTACTACTGTTAGGTGGCGTGTACACAACTCCCACCAGCGGTTTCTGCCCCTTAGTGTTATGCAGCTCTACCCATATCGATTCCACATCTTCCCAGCTTATGTCCTTCCTTTCTATTGCGTTAATCTCCTCTCTAACCAGCAACGCCATCCCACCTCCTTTTCTTTCATGTCTATCCCTCCTGAATATTGAATATCCCTGAATGTTGAGCTCCCATCCTTGGTCACCCTGGAGCCATATCTCTGTGACCCCAACTATATCATATTCATTAATAACAATCTGCACTTTTAATTCATCCACCTTGTTACGAATGCTCCTTGCATTGACACACAAAGCCTTCAGGCGCGCTTTTACGACTCTCTTAGCCCTTACACAATTATGTTGAAAAGTGGCCCTTTTTGCTGCTTGCACTTGATTTGTCGGCCTGCCACTTTTACTTTTCACCTTACTACTTTTTGCTTCTACCCTCATTTTACACCCCTCTGTCTCTCTGCACTGGTTCCCATCCCCCTGTTGTGAACTAACCTCCTCTCGCCTAGCCTCTTTAATTTGATTCCCACCCCCCAACCATTCTAGTTTAAAGTCACCTCAGTAGACCTCGCTAACCTCCCTGCCAGGATAGGGATACCTTCCCCTCACAGACTGTGGAAGTTCATAAGTACAACTGCCTTCCCTTGTGCTTTTATTCACAGGAAGATTTTTATAAGTTTAAAGCATATTATGCATTGTTCTAACTAATGTAAATGTTATGACCATAAGACCATAAAATATAGAAGCAGAATTTGACCATTTTGGCCCATCAAGTCTTCGCTGCCATTTCATCATGGCTGATCCAATCTTCTGCCTTCTCCCCATATCCCTACATGCCCTGACCTACCATCAACCTCTGCCTTAAATAGACAGAAACACTCGGCCTCCACAGCTGCCCGCGGCAAAGAATTCCACAGATTCACCACTCTATGGCGAAAGAAATTCCTCCTCATCTCCATTCTAAAAGGACACCCTTCTATTCTGAGGCTGCATCCTCTGGCCTTAGACTCTCCCATGTGACATTTCTGTTTCTTTGCCAGGCTATTTCAATACCTACCTGGCCAGACAGTGTTAAAATCTACTAACCTCAATCAACCTGGGCTCATCCAAAATTCTGCTGAACATGTTCTAAGTTACATGAACAAGTCCCACTTATACATCACCATTGGGTTCATTGACCTCTCGTTGAAATTCCTCCCTGGTTTGCCCTTCCCTATCAGCACAAGTGCTGAGTGTTCTCTGAACTCAGCGGTGGAACACTCCGGCATGCACTGAGCTTACAGTGTGTGTGTTACAAGTTCACTGAATTTAATATTTTCAGCTGTGTGCATTCCCTGAACCCAACAGTGTGAACCCTTTGACCGACTGACAATGAGTGGATCGAATTACATATTGCAAAGATTTTGAGCGACCCTGCAACAGACAGGATCAAATTATCCATTTTAGCCAACTGTGGGTTTAGTTGTGCACACCATGGGCGCAAGTCAATATTCTCATCCAGTTTCACTTCTGCTACAAATAGTGCTGAAAGGAATGAGGATGGCATTGATCTTTTAAGATTTGAAAGAATGAGAGTAAATGTATGTCAGGGTTCTCTTCATCCAATTATTTCTTGCAAAATCAATTGTGTCTCAGGATTCTTACAAAGAAGCCATTTTTATTCAATGCACCAGAGTGGGATATGAACCCAGAGCCAAGTTGCCTAATATTATGGTATTAAGATACCATTGAAAATTTATAGTGCAGAGGACAACCAATTAGCTCATAGGGTCAGTACCTGTCAGAGATTTGGTAACCAATGGAATTGCAGTTCCCAGCCTTGGTCCACAGACCTCTGAGTTCACATCCAGGTTTCTGCTTGCCTTACCCTTTTTAAGCAGAGTTCAAGATATCTATCATCCTCTGAGTGGAAGACTTTCTTGACTTCTCTCTAATCCTATTACCATTTTTCAGTCTATGATCCACTGGTTTAGAAACCCTCAGTTGAAAGGAATCCCTTCTTACTCTTGAATCTGTATAAGTCTTCATAATGTTGTAAAATTGAAAAGGATTTTCCCCTCAGACTCCGTAGCTCCATAGAAAGCAACATTTAGCTTTTCCTTTCTTTTCCTTTAACTGCAGTTTTCCAGTCCTGCTAACATTTTAATTCAGCCTTGCTGCACCCTCACCAGTGCAATCACATTTGGTAACCAGAATGATAAAAATTGGCCTAACTATACTTTACACCACAATGGCATAACCTCCTAATCTTATGTTCTGTGCTTCAACAACTAATGGAAAACATTCCTTTTGTCTCCGTTACCACCTTATTGACTTGGCCTGCAACATTTAATAATCTGTCAGCATCTCTGTTCCTCCACAACATTCAATTTCCTGATATCTATTGTGTATTCACTTGACTTTTTCTACAGCATTACCTCATAGTTCTTTGATTAAATTACATGTCATCTTTCTGCTCAAATAACCAAATCATCTGTATCTTCTGTGGTCCAAAACTTTCATCATCACTGTCAACCAAGCAGTTTCTGAATCATCACCAAACATTTTTCGAAGTGCCTTTTATGTATTGAGGTCTGAATTCTTAGTGAGCATTTCATGAAGTAAGATACTCCAGTCTTTACCCCGTTGTACCCCATTGATAATAGTCACAAATATGCCTAGCAGCAATTAACATATGCATCCTGCCATTGAAACAATTTTGAATCTAATTTGCAATTATCCCCTAGATCTCATGTGCTTTTACCTTTTTGTCTTCAATGTGTGAACTTATCAAAGTCTTGGCAGAATTCACGTAGACTACAAGACCGCATCAAGTGCCATACCTTCATCAACGATCAATGCCACTGCCATAGAAATCGCAAACAACCTTGATGGACATGACCAGCACTTAAATAAAAGCATCCATGCTGTGAAATGGTTTCTTATTTATTAAGATTTATGGTTCTTTGAAATAGATTACAATAATTTGCCCACCACCAAAGACAGATCAGAATCAAGTTTATTATCATTGGCTCATGTCATGAAATTTGTTAACTTAGCAGCAGCAGTTCAATGCAATACATAGTATAGAAGAAAGAATAATAATAAACCAATCAATTACAGTATATGTATATTGAATAGATTAAAAATCGTGCAAAAAACAGAAATAATATATATTAAAAAAGTGAGGTAGTGTTCAAGCATTCAATGTCCATTTAGGAATCAGATGGCAGAGGAGAAGAAGCTGTTCCTGAATCACTGAGTGCGAGCCTTCAGGCTTCTGTATCTCCTGCCTGATGGTAATAGTGAGAAAAAGGCACGCCCTGGGTGCTAGGATTGTTAATAGTCGTTATCTTGCCTTCTTTATAGCTGCATCGATATGTTGGGACCAGGTTAAGTTCTCAGAGATCTTGACACCCAGGAACTTGAAACTGCTTGTCTCTCCAGTTCTAATCCCTCTATGAGGATGGGTATGCGTTCCTTCATCTTACCCTTCCTGAAGTCCACAATCAGCTCTTTCGTCTTACTGACGCTGAGTGCCAGGTTGTTGCTGCAACACCACGCCACTAGTTGGTACATCCTGCTCCTGTACGCCCTCTCATCTCTATCTGAAATTCTACTGACAATGGTTGTATCGTCAGCAAATTTATAGATGGCATTTGAAGTATGCTTAGCCACACAGTCATGGATATGGAAAGAGTAGAGCAGTGGGCAAAGCACACACCCCTGAGGTGCTCCAGTGTTGATCGTCAGCGAGGAGGAGATGTTATCACCAATCCGCACAGATTCTGGATCCGCCAATCTCTCCTGTAGTTATTTAATGCATCTTTTCCTTCCTTTTGAATAAACATTAGCAGTGTTTCAATCCCCTGGTACCACTTATACAGCAAAGGAGGATTAAAAACTACAGTTAGAGCCACAGCATTTTTCTTCCTTGTTTTTTATATACATTGCAATATACTCCATCTGGGTCTGGTAATTTATTCATTTCTAAAGAAGGTAAACCTCTTAATATTTCTACTTTTACAACATTTACCTTGTCCAGTCTTTCACAGTTATCCAACCTAACAGCAATTTTCTGTGCTGCGCTGTGACAACCAGTAAAAGTGTTCATCAGGAATTTTACCTACATCCATTTCCACACACAAGTAATCTTCTTGATCCATAATTGCCTTTGCGACTGCATTTCCTGATCCCATTCCAACATATATTTGCTGTAAGTTCATTTGTTTTTTCTCTATTGGTCTACAAATTACAATTCATTTAGCTCTTCATTTAATTGTTGTCGCTGCCTGTTTTCCTAACATGTTACTTTACTCATGGTACCTGCAGGGTGGGTACAAAACTACAAAGACCTCATATAAACTTATCTGGGGAAGAAAGCCTTATGATAAGATTATCTTGAACTCTTCTGGTTTTGCTTTTTAATTGGCTGCCTATAATACCTATTGCCTTTGTTTATCAAACAATTGTTGATTTTTCATCCTGATAGATCAGAATTTGTATGTGGTGAAGGCATACCGAGCATTTTTGTGATGAACTGACTGATGGGTTCCACATGGCTTCTGCTCAGTTTTAGTTCCAAAAGGGCAAAGGCCAACTATAGAAATTGATGCAATGTGTCGATTTCTCTCTCAATGACCCGTTTTGCCTCAGGATGATGCCATTTGCCCATTTGTGGGGTATTGGAGTGCTGTTTGCATTTCCCCATGC
Source organism: Mobula hypostoma (assembly GCF_963921235.1). NCBI lineage: Eukaryota > Metazoa > Chordata > Chondrichthyes > Myliobatiformes > Myliobatidae > Mobula > Mobula hypostoma. The sequence goes on from NC_086108.1 coordinate 41,471,818, forward strand.
CCTCCCATGCTTTTGAACCATTGCATGATTTGAGGGACAATATGTTCAGCACCAATGAATCCAAACTTTTGTGCAAATATTTGGTCACTAATTTATCTGCCTCATTCATATTCTTTTCTGTAATGTAGATTAACACATTTTAGCATTTGACAATATTTGTAAATAATGTGATATCATACTGGCCATCTGTAACATACATCTGAAAAAATACTAGAATGGCATAAAACACTCCTAAAGTGGTGTATTTTTGGATAAGTGGAAATTCATTTCTGATTCGGGTTCTGTTTGTACCAAGCTTATATGCATTAGTTCAGTCCTGGTAGGTGCCCTCCAGACCGTCATCTACTGAATCAGATGTTATACATTTACAAGCCACTCCAGGTCTTCAACACATAACCTCAGTCATCAGGAGGTGGCTGTCCTGCAGAAAAATGCTGTCTTTCACCTGAAATGGCCAAACTGAGATGGACTGGATTTTCCCATTCTACTCAAAAAGAGTGACTCAAACCTAAGAACATGGTCATGATTTTCTCCCCCAAAATTACAACCAGTTCCTGGAAGCAGCTCAAAGCATATCATGTCCAATGAACATTTTCCTGAAATTATTTCAGCACTTATCTGAAATAAGTAATGCCAAAAAGTGAACCTAGGTCAATTCCAAGACCCACACTGACACTTCTTGTATTGGTAAAATTATTGAGGGTTGTGCATTTAAGTAGGTATGATATAAACCAGTTGGTCATGTTGGACAACCGAAATAAACATATACATAGAGAGGACGAAAGGCCTACAATGGTTCCATGGTTCTCTGAGGCAGAGAATCCCAAAGAGAAGAAGCTGCTGTTTTTCCACTTGGAAGGGGTAAACCTGTATCCTGAAATCATATACCCTGTACCCTAGTTCTAAACGACTCCACTGGGGGGACACATAAACTCAGCAAGGACCCTATCAATATCCCTCAGACTTTTATATATATCTTAGTGAGATCACCCGCCATTCTTCTGTACTCCAATGAATATAGGCTCAATCTGTCTTCCTACTTCAACCTCTTTGTCCCAGGGAACAAACCAGTAAATCTTCTCAGGACTGCCTCCACTGCATGTAAATATGGTGGTCAGTTTGTGTTCAGCAAAGTGCCACCAGCATTAATGAGATTAAATACTCATTATTGGTCAAAAAGAATAGCACACATATACCCAATGATCGCTTAAGAAACAAGAGCAAGTGTAATTGATCCCTCAAGTGTGCCCCACCAGACAATAAGGTCATGAATGATCCGATCCTGGGCTTAACACCACTTTCCCATTCCTTCCCTTTAGGCCTTGAATCCCTTGTTACTTAAAGATCTGTCGATCCCCAACTTAAATATATTCAATGACTTTGCCTTCGCTGCTCTGTAGGGTAGAGAATTCCAACACCCATCCAAGCGGAGAAGTTCTTCCTTATCTCCACCTGAAATGGATGGCTCTTACTCTAAGATTATGACCCCCCAGTTCAAGTTTCCCCTACTATGGTAAATTTCCTCTCAGCACCTACCCTGCCAATTTCACTCAGACTCTTTTTTGTTCCTGCCATCACCTTCCTCTGGTGCAACAGCCCCTCTTCCCTTTCTCTCATGGTCCAATTTCCTCTCCTATCAGATTCCTTCTTCTTCAGCTGTTTACCTCTTCCAGCTATCACCTTCTCACTTCATACACCCCTCTTTCACAGCCACCTGCCCCCTCACCTGGTTTCACGTATCACCTACCAGGTTCTACTGCTTCCCCCTTTCTTTCCAGTCCTGATAAAAGGTCTCTTCCTTAAACCTTGAAATTTTATTTCCCTCCATAGAGGGTGCCTGACTTGCTGAGTTACTCCAGCATTTTCTATGTGCTTTGCACAATGAAATTATTTTGTTTTCTTAATGTCACCATTCTGCTACAAACATTTTCATACCTCTTTTTCAAAAGAGTATTGGAACCTTTGGTGGCCAAGGAGAGTGATTTGTCAGCCTAGACCACTGTTTGATTTTGAACACAGACTCTGGAACAGAAATGAACACCTCTATCTATATGTAATCACGTACATATACAAAACCTTCACTCCTGATGTAGCACTGATTAGACAGGCAATTTGTATACTATTTGTCAACTCAAAAGCTGCTCGCCTTCATGATTTAATCCTCAATTTGATGTGCCAAGTGAAAATTGTCAAGTAGATTGTGAAATACTATCATTATTTTTATATTCCATTGATGTAAGTGAACATAAATCCAGTGAGATGATACCAGGTTTGTTGAAAACTCAGATGAAGATCTTAAGCCATATCTGATATAGACAGCCATGGTTACCCTCACTGAAGGGAGGGTATACCGTAGCCATCTACTCTTCAGACACTAGATCACTTCCCTGTTTATTCTCCAGGGTGAGTTTAGCTGCCAAAACCTGCTATTTGACTATCTGAGCGCTGGATTCCCCCCACGAATAAGGAGGAGATACTTCCAGCTAACAAAGTAGTTTTAACAAAGTTCATTTACGTTTAGTGATACATGCTTAAATCCAGACAAATTTTTTCTAAAATACATTTGAACACACAGAATTTTTTATCTTTAAAACAGATTTCCAAATTACAAACAATTTCTTAACACAAACGATATCCAAAACCCAGGTACAATTCCTATAAGCTAAAAAGGCGTATCAACAAGTTGCAGACAAAGAAATCATCCATCACAGTTATCAAAGGCAGAGGAATGTATTCTGGTCACCCCATCTTTTTGTCATTCTTCTTGCTCTTCTGTAACCATTCCTCACAAGTCTGACTACTCTCTAATATTTTTACTCTTTTTTTGCCACTTGGGTGATTTCAACACATGTGATACATTTTCATATACCTTTTCACACAGGTGGTCTAAAGCTTCTGAGGGCAGAGTTCCCAGATATCCATAATGCTATAAAGCTGACTCTGAGCACACAAGCCTTCCAACTATTTATACATGGGCTACTCGAGGTTCTAAATGATTGTATCAATCTGGTCTGCAAGCTTCCTTGAACTAATAACTTTGGCAGCATTAGCTGGTTTGAAACAGGCCAATTAGTATAACCCAACTGTCTTTCACTGCAACTAGCCCCATGCTGTGAACCAGCATCCTGTGCTCTATAGACAGTGCTGTTTGTTTGCAAAGCTATCCTTTTAATTTCATACTGGTTATTGCTTGCCATTTACAATAAGAACTGAAGATTGGCTCCCGTTTATGACAAGCAGCTGAACAAAAATATTTGTTGGAAGTTCAACTTACTCAAAAAGAACTCTTTGATCTCTACAAACTGAGCTTGGCAAAAAAGGGTCTGTGGCCCTGGACAGTGAATGTCCATCACACAAGGTACAGCACTGCACAAATGTTAATTCTATTAAGGAATGTATTATTACAGCCGAGAAACTTGTATCTTATTTTCTATCTGCAGCTCCAATATGTATGAAACAACAGGTTGTTTTCTTTATGTCCTTTAACCTCTGCTTCCAAAAAAAATACACATTTATAAGGAGTGGAATATACAAGTAGGGTAACTATTTTTCATAAGACTGTATCAGGCTGAAAAAAATTACCCAAATCAAAACTTTTTTATACAATTATAAAAAAAAAGTGCATAAAGCAGTAATATCACTGAAAATAATGTTACATTGATAGTCTCTGGGCTATGCTAATGAACCATTGTTATTGTGTAACAATGCTGGCATTTCCCTTGAGATGTTAAGTATGCTGTAAGTTCTGTCAGTATTATCTGGTTAAATATTAAGGCTCAATTCCAATCAACAATTGCTGCACAATTAAGTCTGGGTGAGAATATGGGGTCTTTTGTAGGTATTCGAAATGTAGGTGCACTTTGTTTGCCATTTATTTTCATTTTGTGGGCACAGATCTACAAATGAGGCCTTTCGAACTTGAGCAGCAGCATCTTGTAACCTCTTCCTTGTTAATCTGATTATCGTGGCATGTCATCTCATAGTTTGTGTGCAACATGCAGACGGAAGACTGTCAGCCATTTATAAAAGGGCAAAGGTGGCTGCTTTTACATTGCTTGGCTCTAGATGATAAACTTCAGCAGAGTAACTGACCTGCTGAAGAGGGGTTGTTCAAATCTCTTTGATTGCCATTGCTAAGTGACTTTTTTCTCAGCCTGAGCCCCACTCCAAACGAAGATCATTTAGCCAGTTTTATTTTATTAACAAGGGACAGGTTTACAATCCCAAGAGAGTTAAAATTTGATGTCTGGGTCCTCTCTCAATTGGATATTGTCACCTGGTAACTATACTGCAGGAATCCTGTTATTGTTAAAGCTGTAAATCATTGCACTGTAAGTGTTAAGGTTTATTAATTATTTCCAATGGTGGCATTTATTATTTCAGCATAAAGTATATTTGTAGTAAAGAATGTTTGTGAGTGCCAGGTCCTGTTGCTGTTTTAGTACTTTTAGTGCAAACATGGCTGACAGGTTAATGGTTAAACATACTATTTGCACTGCCATTAAATCAACTAGAGTGGCACAATAGTAATGGCTGATGAAAGTACAGGCTTATGAAGAAAGGACAGTTAAGTACTGGACCTTGCTTTAATGTGCCCATCAAAAGCACACTGTACAACTGACCAAGCGCATTTGATTAGTTAAAAATATTGAATCTGCATAAGAGTCATAGGATATGAATTCCACCCAAACTTATTTCCTTTATGTAGACAACAAAAAGAGCACAACTCACAAATCAAACAAATGTATACTAGGATTATAATTACTATGTCAAGTTGGAACCCCTCTTGTGCAAGACAAGGAGAGTGAAAAACAGCTCTTAGCACAGTGATCTCGCATTAATTAAACCTAACACAGTGATGGTCAAAGTGCATACATCAGGTTATATAAACCTGCCCTCTGTGTGGATTGGTTATATTGGATTTATGAAGCTCAGCGTTTTGCATCTGGATTTGAGAGTCAATTCTTTATAGCTAAACGAAAAGTTATCTCAGAATCATGGCTCAAAAGCATCAGAGCTTAAAGCAAAAAAAAATTCCTCTGGTTCATATGGTTGTTAATAAAAGATAATTGCCAGAAGGAATTTATTGAAATGGTCATTTTTCAAACCTCTTTTGCCGACTTTCTTAGTGATACTGAGAACCCCAGCACCTGGTAGTGCAGATAAGGTATTTTACAAAGCACAATCAAAAGAGGGTAAATATGCCGACATTTTATGGTGCTAATAATTAAGCGAATATTGCTGGATCTCCTGGTGGAAAGTGTGGAGGGCCAACAAGACCTGTTATTATGTTGTCATCCTGCACATTGTCATCCATCTGAACCAGGAGACAGCCATTGTGACTAAATGAAAATGTGAACCAGAGGGAGTTTAGGTTGCTGCATTTTCCCTGCCATGGATACCATTGTGAATATCCTAACTGGACTACACCAGAATTATAGTTGTTTGTATGGAGGTCAATTAGCCCAAATATTCCTATGAAGTTATCAACAAGACCAAATTAAATATCACTTTTACACATCATTCAATATTGCTCAGCAGGAACTTCACTGGAGATTTAAATTCAGCACCAGAACTGATCTTGTCAATTTTCCAACTAATAGGTTAAATTAAAATGTCATTATTTTTCAGCTGGAAGGATTTGTTTTTGCACGATTACCAAGGTCACACTCAGTGGTGCTGCAAACATTTGAATAAAGTTTGACTTGGTTTTGGCTGTTACAGACTCTTTACCATCCACTTTTACAGCTGTGCTGTTTGCAGTATCATCCACTAAGTGGAATTTTAAGCATGAATGAACAAATAACAGCCATTTAACCAACCCTTCTCTGTATTGTCATTATTCCCAAAAACCAACTCAGTTTGTTTATTTTAAGAGAAAAGGTAGAATAATTTTTGCTCCGAAAGATCAATGGAACAAAAATCCAGGATTTTTACTCATCCTTCTCTTCTGCTATTCACCGTTAGTATTGTAATTCCATAGTCCCTGTGGTTAGCAATGAATATATTCAAAGAAATGTTCTTCCCTTCTTATTCATTGTAACTTGCAATGCCATTCTTAATCAGCTACTTAGCCTCCTCCCTTCTAAAGATTTCAGACAGTGAATCAACAATTTTAGCTGTAAGTTTAAAGTGCACTTCCAGTGCTCGTGGAGTATAAGTAAAAGACAAACTAAATTCTTGCCCATTTTATGTCCTTATCCTCAAATGCTGCTTCATATTGGTTTTAAAAATATCCTTTCTCTTATAAACCTGATCTCATACTTTGCTTAGCCTTCTTTTCCCCCAATGGAAACAAATTCAGCTCTTTGAACTTTATTTCATGATTTTCTTTTTATTTTATTTAGAGATACAGCAGGGTAACAAGTCTTACCAGCCCAACAAGCCCATGCCATCCATTTACATCCATGTGACCAATTAATCCACAAACCCATATGCATTTGGGACGTGGGAGCAAACTAGAGCATCAAGAGGAAATCCACATGGTCACAAGGAGAGCATACAAACTCCTTACAAAGAACGTGGCTCACTGACACTGTGGCAGTGTTATGCTAAGCACTATGCTACAACTTGAATCCCAAAATCTCCTGCTTCAGTCTATGTTATGTTCTGAAAACTGTGAGTCACATTTGAAATGTCCTTTCAATAATGATTTGTGCAAGATTCAAACAACTTGATTCAATTTCCAGTTAAGTACCTTGAGATGGATTCAGAAACAGCATTAGATTCATTATCACTGACTTACATAACTTGAAATTCGTTGATTTGTGAAAATTTTGACATGATAAAATCAAAGATTCCAGTGCCTTGTTAATCTGCTGAACAGATCCAAACTATACTTTTTTGTCATGAGCAAAGGTCAAAAATATCACATCAAATATTTTCCAATTCCAATTCCCCCTTTAGATACACACACATTTCAAGTATCCTCTCATTAAATTTCCTTTTTCTAATGCTTAAAATGATTATGGTTGATTTCTATACTTTCTTCTGTAACTACCTTTTCCTGTAATAACTATCCTTAACTGAATTTAGATATATATTTTATTTTAAATATGTCTTAACAAAATATGCCTCACATGCAACTCTCTTTACCTATTCTCAAATGAGTATTGTGGGATTTGTTTATCAATGACATCTTTGGTTAATTCAGAATGATTCCATCTGATCTGTTGTCTTTAAAAGCCAGAAGTTATCGCCAGCATTTGTTTTAACGCCAGTAAAGAAACAGTAACACTTTAGTAGATACATCAAAGTTGCTGGTGAACGCAGCAGGCCAAGCAGCATCTATAGGAAGAGGCGCAGTCGACGTTTCAGGCCGAGACCCTTCGTCAGGACTAGGTGTCAGTTGTTGCCAGTCAACCAGGATGTATCACATAAACCTTCTCAGGAGGGTTTTCTGTGACATCAGAGATGTCTTCCTTCTTCATAGAATGGGGTTTCCCTTCCTCCAGTATTGATGCTGCCCTCACCCACATCTCCTCCATTTCCCGAATATCCACGCTCACAACACTCTCCAGCCACTGTAATAGTGGTAGAGTTCCTCTTGTCCTTATCTACCACCTCATCAGCCTCTGCATCCAACACAACGTTCTCCACAACTTCTGCCATCTCTAAAGGGAACCTACCACTAAACATATCTTTACACCCCCACCCCTCTGCTTTCTACAGGGATTACTCCCTCCATGATTCCCTTGTTCATTCATACCTCTCCACAGATCTCCCTCCCGGCACTTATCCCTGCAAGTGGCCTAACTACTACACCCGCCCCTACACCTCTTCCTCACCTCCGTTCAAGGCTCCAAACAGCCCTTCCAGATGAGGCAACACTTCGTCTACGAATCTGCTGGGGTCATCTATTCTGTCCAGTGCTCCCAATGCGGCCTCCTCTATATTGGTGAGATCCATCTTAAATTGGGGGACGGCTTCATCGAGTACCTCTGCTCCATCCGCCAAAAGCGGAACATCCCGGTGGCCAAATATTTTAATTCCGATTCCCGCTTCCATGCCAACATTCAGTCCATGGCCTCCTTTTGTGCCAAGATGAGGTCACCCTCAGTTTGGAGAAGCAACACCTTATATTCCTTCTGGATAGCTTCCAACCTGATAGCATGAATATCAATTTCTCCTTCGAAAATGTTCAAAAATGTTTTTCCTTCCCCCTCCCCTCTTCTTCTATTCCCCACTCTGGCCTTTTACCTCTTCTCACCTACCTATCACCTCCTCCTTGGTCCCCTCCTCCTTCCCTTTCTCCTATGGTCCACTTTCCTCTCCTATCGATTCCTTCCTCTCCAGCCCTTTACCTTTCCCACCCACCTGCTTTCACCTATCACCTACTAGCTAGCATCCTTCCCCTCTCCCCACCTTTTTATTCCCACTTCTTCCCCCTTCCTTTCCAGTCCTGTTAAAGGGTCTCGGGCCGAAATGTCGACTGTTTATTCATTTCCATATATGCTGCCTGACCTGCTGAGTTCCTCCAGCATTTTGTGTGTGATGCTCTGGATTTCTAGCATCTGCGACTTTTTCATGTTTATGATTTGTCACACGCCTCTTGTATTGTTAAGAAATACCTGTGATTGGAAGTTTATTCTGTGCACAGCAGCTGGCCATCGCAGTGCCGAGCACAGTTATTGTTGGTAGATGGAACCTTGTTAACCTGGGAATGACCGGTTTTTCAAGAACAATGATCTCTTAATTTTCATTCAGAGGCTTTAGCGGGAGACATGATTAGAGATGTGAAACTGTTATACGTTTAGATAGGAGGTTCATTATTTGCTGTAGTAGTAGAACTAGATGCACCATGTGCCGTCATGCACAGATGGAAAGATAATCAACTACAAAAGTGATGGTGCAGAGCAATGTCAAATCTTGTCCCTCTCTTACACAGCACACCAGCTGTAACAGATGCACTTTTCGGAATCAGATGAAGAATCAGTTTTATTATCACTAACCAATTTGTTCTTTTGCAGCAGTACAGTGCAAACAAATAAAAATTACTATAAGTTACAAAATAAATGAACAGCACGAAAAAAAAACTAGCAAAGTAGTGTTCATGGGTTCATGGATCATTCAGAAATCAGATGACAAAGAGGGAGAAGCTGTTCCTAAATCATTGAGTGTGTTAGTGGCAAATTGTTCCAAAAAGGTGCAATTAAAAACAAGGGGCCACTAATCCAAATATGAGATACACAGGTCAAATTTTGCTGGCAGAGTCCTCCTGCCCAAGCTGACCATCTATTCTCCACACATTCTTAATTGCCTGGCCCAAATGCAATAAGTCAATCTCATTGCCAGTTAGTATCCCACAATGCAGCAGCATGGCCTGAGCTTTGCTGCACATGGAAAGCCCATCTCTGACAGTGCTTTATAGCTGACCAAAATGCTACCCTCAGTCAGACTTTTTGAAAATATTGTGAGGGGCATTTTGGTGCTTTTGACTTACCACAAATGTTCAGAAACATTTAAAAAGCTCTAGCAAATAATATAAAAATAAGAATATTGCAAAGTTCACTAAATGTTAATAACTAATTTAAACATTGAAGGAAGGAGGAGAAGACGGTGGCGCGACGCAGCGCACACAGCTGTTCCGGATAATATCGGTATGTGTTAACTAGGGGGCTGTGCACAATCCTGATTTGATGGAGACGGCCGTGAGAAGCATAGAGGAACACCTGGAGAAACTTCTGAAATGCCCGCTTCACTGCCGCTGCCACTGTGCAATCGAGAATCTCCGGAGGGGAAGGCCCCAAATCCTCGGCTTTGCCTATTGCCTGTTGCCGGGGCTGGGGTCGAAGCGCTTGGCAGAGATGGTGCTCGGTGTTCGGTGTCAGAGAGCTGGTCGGAGGCTCGGAGTTTTCGGACGGACTCGGAGTCGGACTGTGGTCAGATGCTTCCAGGATGCTGCATCGGCAAGTTTGCAGTGCTGGAGGTTTACCGTCTGCGTGAGGTGATGGGACTTCCGAGAGGCTTTGAGACTTTTACCTTGCCCATGGTCTGTTCTTATCAAAATACGGTATTGCTTTGCACTGTTATAACTATATATTATAATTATGTGGTTTTTGTCAGTTTTTAAGTCGGTTTGTCATGTGTTTCTGTGATATCATTCTGGAAAAACATTGTATCATTTCTTAATGCATGCATTACTAAATGACAATAAAAGAGGACTGCATGTCCTCATAATCTAATCTAATCTAAATCATTTTTAACCTTTATTTTTATCCAACACATTTATGCAACCATGAAGAAGGCATGACAGCAGTTATACTTCATTAGGAATTTGAGGAGATTCGGTAAGTTACCAAAGACTGTAGTAAATTTCTACAAGTGCACTGTGGGCATTCTGGGTGGCTGCATCGCTACCTGGTATGGAGGTGCCAATGCACAGGATGAAAGGAGGCTGCAGAGAGTTATATACTGTGCCAGCTCATCATGGTCACAAGCCTCCACACCATCGAGGATATCTTCAAAGCGCAGTGGATCAAGTGTCTGTCACTAAGGACCCTGACCATCCATAACGTGCCCTCTTCTCTTTACTACCATTAGTGAAGAGGTACCGGATGCTGAAAACCCATTCTCCCATTCTCAATGCTTTAGAAACAAGTTTCTTCCCCCGCCATCAGATTTCTGAACAATCCATGAACACAACCTTGCTCTTCCGCTATTCCACCGTTTATTTACTTTATGTTTTATTGTAACATAATATATTTATGTCGTGCATAAATGTCAGTGATAATAAACCTGATTCTGATGGAGAAGCAAAGATGATTAAATAAGATGAAGAGAACATTAAATTAGCAATGTGATGGGATGCAGAGAGAAGCCAGTTAGCCTGGGATAGGATAAGCAGACCTGACATTTGAGTGGGTTGAATCCTACAGGCTGAGGTTGAGGAGTCAAGCAGGAGACCACTGTGAGTAGTTGATCTGAGTGGAGATCATGGAATGTCTGTAAGGTTCTAAAGGAAATGAGTTGTGGCATGAGAGGATAATATTGTAGAGATGGAACTGGACAGTTTTTGCAATAGGGGTGATGTTCAACAGAGGGTATGCAGTTCAACTCATAGGCAAGCAGGACGCTGAGAAATCCAGTGCTCTGCTTCTGCAAGAGGTCTTGGTCCGCTTGTTTGGCATACCGATGATGCATGTCTAGAACCCAAAGTGAAGCAGATACTAACAGCAATCCTTCGCAAATCTGGAGTGAGATGACACAGTTTTGTAAGAACTTCACTGGAACCTTCAAACGGCAGCTGTTATCAGATGTACCTTTGACAGGAGATATGTTATCCAGATGGAGTACACTTTGCATACCATTCAGTTTTATGCTAACCATTCCTTCCGTATGGCAGTTCTTCCTGTTCCAGGTCCTTTTTCATGCAAAACCTTTGTGATCAAAATCAAGACCAAAAATTTGAAGTAGTTCAGTTCCTCCAGTGACATCTCTTCCTGTTACGGGAGATAATAGTGAATGATGGTGGAGTTTATCACAGTGGTGCTTAACTGCCAGGTTCAGATATACAATTTACTGACATTGAGTGCACTAGCTCTACAAGTGAACAAAACCTTTATTTAATCATTTAAATCTTAAGGTGCTATATTTGGCAAAGATTATATTAAATTATGTGTTTCTTACGTTGTACAAGCATTAGAATACCTATTGTAAATAAAGTAAAGGAATCACTAGAAGGAGTTAGGACAGGGAACATCTGTAGAATGAAACAGTCATGATTTCTGTTCAGACCTCTCAGTAGAAATGGTAAATACAATGGTCATAAAACTAGCTTTCAGGCTAGATAACTTGAAATTTTATCAGGGGGAAGAGTCGTTTTTTTTCAAGGTTAGCATTATTCAAAAGGAAAAAAACAGTCAAGTAATAATACAAAATACTACTGATGATGATATCAAAAATAGAAAGAAACAGAAATATTCAGCAGGTCAGGCAGTATCTGTGGAAAAAGAAACAGGGTTTTAATGTTTCCATGGCCGGAAATGGACAACTTTTAAGTTGAGGCAGATGGAATTTAGGTTGCTGTTGGATTGTGAAATAGTTAAATCTAAGTGTAAAATTGACCATTGTAGTCCTAAGTCTTCGAGTCATATCAGTTTCAGTGAAGTCCTGTTTTATACAATGGACCTGAACATGGATGATTCTCAATGGCAGCCGATCTGAGTGACAGGAAGCTATGTGTCCCAAAGCAGATTTTGTTGCATCATAATTGTGGATTCTATTTATTGACTTAATACTATATATATTTCTAGAATTAAGCAATCTTTTTCAGTATGACGTTATATTTTCAATCAGTATCAGACCTGAATCCTGAATCTTAGTCATCATCCGCCTATACTGGCGAGCTTCACTATTTCTAGACTGGTCCACTAGATGGAGCACTATACAATCCCATCCTGAAAAACAGGTGGGAAGTATTTGCAAGGGAGTTGGAATTGAAAACTCCAGAAAAGTTCAGACTTTCTTGGAGATTACATACACACACTGAAGTGACATTAGAGTATTTGTGTGATTGAATTCTATCACTTACAGACAAGTTATAGTAAAAGGAGGAAAGCTGGGGATGTTACAGACATAAACAAAAGATCATACCATGGATAGATTCATCACTGCTGCAACCTTTTAACAACTGCACATAAGGTATTTTGACAAATTTAATAATACTACAAAGGAAAAAGAGACTTAGATAGGTTACTAAATTGTCCACTTAACCTAAAGTCCCAAAGGACCATCATTCAGAGACACATCTCCATCAGCTGCAGTCTCATTTATTCTTAATGGCTTCACCACTTCACCAAAAAATTCTCAGGAATAAAAATGGAAATGGGAGAACTGGCTGCTGTAAAGCCGAGCAATGAAAATGTAGATCGGCAATGATATTGGTTGCAAATGGTTTGGGTACCAAGTTTCAGGTAGTGGAAGTAAAACTTTTTTTAATTTGTAAAGGAAGACTTACAGAGCATGATTTCTTCTTATTAGATTAAACAGGATTCCATGAAATATTGTTCAAGCACTTGTTATGGTGAAATAAGTTGTGAATGTTATGATTATTAATAATTGACAGAGGAAAGACCAGTTGATCCATAAAATTTCCTGTCCATCATAATAACTAGAACACACTGAAACAAAACGTGATTTTAAATTTGATGAAGAATAACCAATAATGTGACATGAGAATGAAGTCTCAAGGTTGAAGACAATATGTCATTTCCTCCTCACAGATTGTTATCAAATATCCAGCAAAAAATAGTTTCTGTTGTTTTAACATTGAAGGAATAGACATACATTGAGATCTATTTTGGAATGAGACTTAATGAAAACTGTTTTGTTTAAATGACAAGACAATTTTTATTTACAAAATTACTAATAGCTTGCCTTCAACAAACTCAGAATTGAATATTGTTCAACATGCCATGAGGTTCTGCTGAAATATCGGTTTCAAGTGGGGTACTGCATGAGGTCTGGGCTGGAGTCCTTATTGTTTCAGTAGGTACTAATCTAGGGATGAGACTGTAATCTGAGAAGCTGACAAAGGACATTTACAAGTGGACAAATGTATGACAAATTAATTTAATTTAAAAGTATGACAAATTAAAATGAAACACAAATCATAATTATAAAACATTGTAAGTTACAGGGAGAAAATTCTTAACCTGACTGGAGGGAATCTGAAAGAGATCTAGTAGATTGGGCACTTAGGGGATCAAGTCAATATACAGCAACAATTGACAACTTCCAGAGAAGAAGTGAAACAGACCTCCTGAAACACAAGTTGTGTCCTTTGTGATAATGCCCACAAAGCCCTCTGCAGGCCGAGAAAAAATGGGGAAGACATAAAACAAGTACAGAACTTTTGCTACTTAGGAAGCTGGGTGACATCAGATGGCAGGTGTGACATGGACATCAAAAGAACAATAGAGATGGCAAAAGACACCTTTACGAGAATGAAGAGTATACTGACCAATACTAAACTAAGCATGACAACCCGCTTCAGAGTACTGAAATGTTACGTTTATCCAGTTATGTTATATGGCTCAGAATGTTGGACAATATCTAGTAACATGAGGAAACAAATTGTAGCAGCAGAGATGTGGTTTTTGAGGAGAATTCAAAGAATATCATGGACGAAATGATTATCTAACGAGGATATCATGAACAGAGAAAACACAAAAAGAGAAATAATGTATGAGATCATGAAAAGGCAACATAACTTCATTGGACATGTGATTAGGAAAGAGGAGTTAGAATGCACGGTAATTATGGGAAAGATTGAAGGGAAGAAAGCAAGAGGAAGACAAAGACAAATGATGATGGAGACAGCAGCCAGAGAACTAGAAATTAACACTAATGAATTGATCCACTTGACCTGAAACAGGAGTGTGTGGGCCATGGCAGTCAAAGCTCAAACTGAGCACGCCACCTGATGATGATGATGATGATAATGATAATGCCCACAGTACTATCCCCCCTTATCCTTCTTGATGCCAATGCAATTGACCAGACCAACATCCTCCAAAGCCTCTCCTGCTTTTGAGATGTTCCAGTCTGATTCCATTCTTGACTTGTAGCAGTAAATAGAGTTTTATGCAGTAGCTTCTTTCCCACACCCTACTGTCTAACAACCAGTAGATTCTCCAATTAAATATTACGAAGACCAAAACCAATGCTTTATACCTTAAATTCTATTTCCTCTATATCCTCTTATTTCAGGCAACTTTCTGAGGCTAAACACAATAGTCAAAAGTGGCTCTTGTATTTGAAACCAAATAGGCTTTCTACCCTTCATCAAAACTAAACAGTGTCAGCTCAAATCTGCCTCCACCATGTCTACTGCTTATAATCTTATCCATGCTTTGGAGTGGATTACCTCTTGACCAGTTTAATCCAGTGCTTTCATGACCAATAAATACTTGAGCTGTTGAAACTTTATCCTAACTCACACTGTTTTCTGTTCTTTCTTTGGCCTTAGCTCACTAATCCACTAGGGCTCCCCCACCATCACATCACATCAATTTAAAATCTTTTTTCCAATTACCGTTCTCCAAAGACTTCTTCCTCCTTATCTCAGTAATCGCATCCAGTCCCAGAGCCACCCTAGATATTACCCTCACCACCAATTCTTGGCTTTTATGCATCACCAATTTTAATTATGTTGCCATTATGAACCTTCCAATAGAGATCTGTAAAATTCTAGAATCTCCTTTTTAAGCATCTCCAGATCATGCATCACTTTCCTCTTTTAGATTATGAGGACATGCAGTCCTCTTTTATTGTCATTTAGTAATGCATGCATTAAGAAATGATACAATGTTCCCCCAGAATGATACCACAGAAACACAAGACAAATAAGACTGAAAAACTGACAAAGGCCACATATTTATAACATATAGTTACAACAGTGCAAAGCAATACTGTAATTTGATAAGAACAGACCATGGGCACAGTAAAAAAAAGTCTCAAAGTCTCTCGAAGTACCTTGAACCTCTTTGACCAACCATAAGTTTCCAGTTTTATTTGACAACGCTGCAGCAGGGATTACAATAAAGGCCACATAAATATACTAGTTATAGTTTCCCTAGAGCCTTGCCTTGGGTATTCCATTCTACTCTGATCACTGGGTAGAGAAGGGAAATAAAAAAAGCTTCCAAGTGGCTTAGGAAAAGATCTCACAAAGCTGAATTCCTGATCTTAATTTCCATAATTACAAGCAATTGAACATCAAAGAGGGTTGTCTGAAACTAATTTCAACAATTCTTTTAACTTGAGGATGTGACAAAGGTGCACCATTTAGTTTGGTCTTAGATAGAACTGGTGCCTAATTCTCTAAGTGATGGCGACACATTAGGGCTACAATGATTGCAGATGACTCTCAGCTCCTACAGCTCCAGTTTGATTCTGACCTCCAGTGCTAACATTGGAAAGCTTGGAAACTACCAATATCCCAAGTTTTCTTTGCAAATTTTTCTATGCATTATTATATGCTGTTTATCCTCCTCAACTCACTGTGGGTTGAAATCAAGATCTATTGCCCAGACCCCAGCTCTGGCTCAGTTTTTGCTGAGGACCCTCCCACCATCTGCAGTTTTAAGAATTTAATAGTCAAGATCAATGTTATTCAGCTGCTATCTCTTTCTTTGCTTATATTTCATTTTTTTAGATATATTTTTGTTTTGATAACACAGTGACACAGCAGAAAGTGCTGCTTCCCCATACCCAAGTTCAGTACTGTCTATATGGAGTTCAATGTTCTTATTGTGACCATTTGCAGCTCTTAAGTGCAGATACTATGGATGTTCAGTGGATGAGTACATTCAAGGCTGAGATTGATTGTTGAAAACAAGGGGATCTGAGGATTCCCTGACTTGATCAGTCTGAACCCGATTGAATGTTAGAGCAGGCACGAGGCACCATTTAGCCAATTCCTGTATTTCATTTGATACAGTTATTTGTTTATTCCTCGCCTGGTAATGTTACATTTAAGTTAAGAAGAGTTCAGATCACAAGGACAGAATAGTTTTGAAAGTATGGGGAGATGAAAATAATTTACAAGACTAAGTTTTGATAAGAGTGCAAGAATCATTAGTCGATACAACACAGAAGAAAGTCATTCTTGCTGATTACAAGGTTTTGAAAGAATTATCTAATTAATGCACCTGTCCTTTCCCCAATTTCATGTGATGCTTTTCCCATCAGGAATTGTACTTTTGAAAGTTATGATTGAATCTAACTCCTTCAAGCAATACCTTCCAGATCATAATAGATGTGTACAAGTAAACAAAAGACCTCACCTCTTCTCTTCACTATTTATAAACCTCCTTAAATTTGTGTCCCACTGTATATAGCTTGTCTTCCATCAGAGACTGTTCTGAATTATCTATGAATGCCTATATACATTTTGAATTAACTCTATTAAATTTTCTCTTAACCTTCCAGGCTCTAAAGAGAACAATCATAGGTATCTGTTATCTCTCCACAAAAATGAAGTCTCGCATCTTTGATGTTAATCCATTCATCTCCTTTGCACAATCTCAAATGCTGTGGCATCCAGAACTGGACAGAAACTCAAGCATTGCCTAAATTATATAGGTAGAAAACAGTGAGGAACAGAGAAAGAGCAAACCTATTCATGCAAACAAATAGAGAACTCTTCAAGAAAAAGTAATTTGGGGAATATCAGGCATTGGTTAAACATAGTTATGCTGGTATCTCACAAAGCTAATTCACATCCCTTGTGTCAGCCAATTGTAAACACCATTAATAATAATGGTGTTTGAACAATAGCCAATCAGAGATCAGGAGCAAGAGAAGAAGTGGCTCACACAGGTCAGTGAGTGTGCCTCAAAAAGCAGTGCTTTGTGGGAGTTTCTATGTTTGAACAGTGGCGAATCAGAGATCAGGATTCATTAGCAAGGGCACATCCAAAGTAGACTTTATTGGAGTGGATGGTGTAAGAGTGGGTATTTTGAAGCTTTAGCTCTTCGAGATTCAGTGAGGAAAGCCTTGAGTGAGAGAAGGAGAGAAGCTGTAGGTAGATTGATTCTCAGTTTATTTATTGTTTCCTTCTTTATAACTACACAGTTAGAGCAGTAGGGATGCCAGATAGACTAGCTGAATGCTCCTCTTGCAGGACGTGAGAAGGCAGGGAGACCTCTAGTATCCCTAAGGACTTCACCTGTAAAAAGTGCATCCAGCTGATACTCTGCACTAAGGAGCTGGAGCTACAAGTGGATGAACTTCAGATCATTCAGGAGGCTGAGGGGGTGATAGACAAGACATATAGAGAAGTAGTTACACCCCAGGTGCAGGGCACAGGAAACTGGGTGACAGTCAGAAGGGTTAAAGGGGTTAGGGAGCCAGTGCACAGTACCCCTGTGGCCACCCCCCCCACCCCACCAACAACAGGTGTATCACTTTGGATACTGTTTGGCAGGGGTAGTGGGTGAACTAGAAGAGGAAAGTCATAGCCACCAGGTCTCTGGCACCGAGTCTGGCTCTGTGGCGCAGAAGGGAAGGGAGAGAGAAGAAGTGAGCTGTGGTGACAGGGGATTCATTAGCTAGGAGAACAGAGAGGAAGTTCTGTGCAAGAGAACAAGATTCCCAGATGGTATGTTGCCTCCTGGTTGCTAGGGTTCAGGACATCTCGAATTAAGTCCTCGGCATTCTGAAGCAGGAGGGTGAGCATCCAGAGGTCACGGTCCAGATAGGTACCAATGACATACGTAATTAGGAAGAGGGACAAGGTTCTGCAAAGTGAGTTCAGGGAGTTAGATGCTAAGTTAAAGAACGGGACCTCCAGAGTTGTTATCTCAGGTTTGTTTTCCATGCCATGTGCTGGGGAGGCCAGAAATAGGAAGATCATACAGTTTAACACATGGCTAATGAGTTGGTGTATGAAGGAGGGCTTCAGATTTTTGGATCACTGGAGTCTCTTCAAGGGAAGAGGGGACCTGTACAGGAGAGACGATTTGCACCTGAACTGGAGGGGTCTAATATCCTAATATCCTAGTGAGAAGACTTACTAGTACTACATGGGGGGGTTAAATTAGAATTGCAAGGGAATGGGATCCAGAGTATAGGAACAGATAGTCGAGAGTTTGTGGAAGTTGTTACGACCTTAGACAAAGTCGGGAATCAAAAGTTTGTGCATGGTGAAACTAATGTTCAGAGTTGCATATATTTCAATGCAAGAAGTATTGTAGGAAAGGCTGATGAGCTCAGGGCATGGACCAACATATAGAATTATGATATCTTAGTCATTAATGAGACTTGATTGCAGGAGGGACAAGATTGGCAGCTCAGTATTTTGGGGTTCCGTTATTTTAGACACGATAGAGTGGGAAGGACAAACGGGGAGATGGTGGCAGCTCAGGCAATGCTCAGTCAGGACAGACTGCAGAACTCATCTAGTGAGATGTTGTGAGTGGAACTGAGAAATAAGAAAAGCGTGACCATATTAATAGTGCTATCTTACAGACAATCCAACAATCCAAGGGATTAGAAGAACAAATTTGTAGAGAGATCGCAGACTGTTGAAGAAACATTAGGTTCTGATAGAAGGTGATTTTAATTTTCCACGTATTAACTGAAACTCCCATACTGTAAAGGGGCTAATATGATAGAGTTTGACAAGTGTGCTCAGTACATAGGAGTCCTAACTTGATCTCTTGTTAGGGAAGGAAACAGGATGGGTGACAAGTTTGTGAGGGGGAACACTTTGTATCTAGCAATCATAATGTCATTAGTTTCAAGATAATTATGGAAAAGGGTAAGTCTGGTCCTCGACTTGAGATTCTAAGTTGGAGAAAGGCCTGTTTTGATGGTATCAGAAAGGATCTGGTAAGTGTGGATTAGAACAGGCTGTTTTCTGGAGAAGGTGTACTGGGTAAGTGGGGGGCCTTTAAAAGTGTAATTTTGAGAGGATCAAGCCCTGTAAGTGACTGTCAGAATAAAAGGCAAGGATAACAGGTTTAGGGACCCTTGGTCTTCAAGAGAACAGAAAAAGGAGGTACAGAGTCGGTAGAGGCAGGTAGAACAAACGAAGAACTTGTGGAGCAAAGAAATACAAGAGAACACTTAGGGGAGAAATCAGGAGGACTGAAAGGCAGTATGGTGGTTCTCTAGCAGACTAGGTGAAGAAGAATGCTAAGGGCTTCTACAGATATGTTAAGAGCAAAAGGATTGCAAGGGACAAAATTGGTCATCTGGAAGATTTGAATGATAATCAATGCACAGAGCCAAAAGAGATAGGGGAGAGCTAAAATGGATTTTTTGCATCTGTATTTACTTGGGAGATGGACACAGAGTGGATAGAAGTAAGGCAAAGCAGTGAGCTCATGAATCCTGTACAGATTACAGAGGAGGAGGTGTTTGCTGCTATAAGGCAAATTAGGGTGGAAAAATCCCCAGGGCCTGACAGGGGCCCTGGGGGAAGCAAGAGCAGAAATTTCAGGGGCCCGACAGAGACATTTAAAACATCTTTAATGACAGGTGGGGTAACAGAGGATTGAGGAATGCTAAAGTTGTTCTGCTGTTTAAGAACAGGTCTAAGAACTAACTAGGAAATTAAAGGTCAGTGAGCTGACATCAGTAGTGGGAAAGTTATTGGAAAGCATTCGAAGGGAATAGATATCTGAGTACTTGAATGGACGGGGACTGATTAGGGATAGTCAGCATGGATTTGTGTGTGGTAGATCATGCCTAACCATTTTTATAGAGATTTTCAAGGAAGTTACCAGGAAAGTTGATGAAGATGAGGCAGTGGATGTTGTCTGTATGGACTTCAGCAAGGCATTTGACAAGGTCGCATGGGAGATTGGTCAAGAAGGTTCAGTCGCTTGGCTTTCAAGATGAGATAGTAAATTGGATTAGACATTGGCTTTGCCAGAGAAGTCAGAGAGTGGTAGTGGATTGGTGCTGTTCTGACCAGAAGCCTGTTACTAGTGGTGTGCTTCAAGAATCAGTGCTGGTTCCATTGTTGTTTCTCATCTTTATCAATGCTCTGGATTACAATGTGGTTAACTGGATCAGTAAATTTGCAGGTGACACCAAGTTTGTGGGTGTAGTGTTTAGCAAGGAAGGCAATCAAATCTTGCAGTGGGATCTGGATCAGCTGGTGAAATGGGCTGAAAAATGGCAGATGGTCTTTAATGCAGACAAGTGCGAGGTGTTGCACTTCGATAGGACCAACCAGGGTTGGTCTTACACAGTGAGCAGTAGGGATTTGGAATACAGGTCCATAATTCCTTGAAAGTGGCATCACAGGTAGATGAGGCCATAAAGAAAGCCTTTGACACACTAGTCTTCGTAGATCAAGTATTGAGTTCAAAATTTAGTATGTTCCATTGAAGATGTATAAGATGTTGGTGAGGCCTAAGTTGGAGTATTGTGTGCAGCTGTGGTCAGCTTCCTACAGGAAAAATGAAAATAAGACTGAAAGTGTGCAGGGAAAATTTAAGATGATGTTGCTGGGAGTGGAGGACCTGAGTTATAAAGAAAGATTGAATAAGTTAGAACTTCATTCCTAGAACATAGAAGATTAAGAGGAGACTTGATAGAGGTATATAAAATTATGAAGGGTATAGAGAGTACAGAATAGATGGGCTGAAGGGCCTGTCTGTGCTGTGCTGTAACTTTCTATGACTCTAAGACTCAAAAGAAAAATATACATTTCAGTCCTGAAGGAAGGTAAAACAGCAAAGCCTTGTAGAGATAGGTAAAATGAAATCCAAAAAAAACTAAATGTTATTTCAGGTTAGACTATGGCTGAAGAAAAAGTGAATGTAGTAAGCAGCAAGTATTATGTTAATGTCAGACAATGCCTCTGGAAGTGAGTAGTACTGGGAAGAGATTTCTTGTAGGGGAGTAAAGACATTTACCATGAAATCGCTATTTGTAATTGCTTCAACATATTGATGCAATTACAAAGAAGGCATGTCAGCAGCTATCTTTCATTGGGAGTTTAAGGGGATTCAGTAAATCACTGAAGACTCTAGCAAATTTCCACAGATGATCGGTGGAAGCCATTCTAACTGCTTGAATCACCATTTGGTCTGGAGGCGCCAATGCACAGTTGCCAGAAACTCAGCCAGCCCCATCATGGGCACTCCACTATCAGGGACAGCTTTAAAACATGAAGCTTCAAAAAGGTAGGATCCATCATTCGGCACACCCCACCACCCAGGACAAGGTCTCTTCTCAATACTACCATCAGGAAGGAAGTACAGGGTCTGAAGATACATGCTCAATGTTTTAGGAATGGCCTCTTCCACTCTGCCACCAGATTTCAGAACGGTCCATGAACCCGTGAACATTACCTCACTATTTTGTTTTTCTTCACCACTTATTTATATTTCTTATTGTAACTTATAATACATACCTTTACTGCTGTCGCAAAACAACATAGTTCACAATACGTCACGGGTAATAAACCTGATTCTGATCGTTTAAGAGCTGGTTAAATATTGCTTTGCAAAGGCCATAAGTCTATGTGTAACAATAGGCTGGGAAGGACAAAATGATTTCCTTAAACATACTTAATTTTTTTACAGAACCCAGGACAAATACTGAAGAAAGAAATGAATATGCTTTATGTGCATGGCCTTTACGTGCTAATTCCAGGGACTCTCCTTCCTATGAAATCAGCTGGTTTGAAATATTTAGTTTAGATTCGAGGTGCACGCAGCGACCACTTTATAAGGTCCTGCACCTGATAAGATGGCCAATGAGTGTATCTTTGTGATCTTCTGCTGCTGTAGCACATCCACTTCAAGGTTCAAGGTCGTATGCATTCAGAGCTGCTCTTCTGCACACCACTGTTGTAACACATGGTTAATTGAGTTATTGTTTCCTTCCTGTCAGTCTTGACCAGTCTGGCCAATGACCTCTCATTAACAAAACATTTTCACCCACAGAACTACCACTCACTGGGTTTTTTTTTGTTTATCACACCATTCTCTATAAACTCGAGAGGCTGTTGTGCATGAGAATCACAGGAGTTCAGCAGTTTCTGAGTTACTCAAGCCACTCCGTGCGGCACCAACAATCATTCCGAGGTAAAATTCACTTAGGTCACATTTCTTTCCCATCCTGATGTTTGGTCTGAACAACCACTGAACCTCTTGAGCATGTTTGCATGCTTTTGTAGAAACATAGAAAATAGTTGCTGCCATATGATTGGAGAATTAGGCAGCTGCAATACCAAGCAGGTGTACAGCTGTTCCTAATAAAGTGGCCAGTGAGTGTACAGCGTTGTTTTTACAGGAACTTCTGGCCCAACACACCCACATCACTGAATTACACCCATGTGACCAATTAACCCACTAAGCTAGCTGCTTTTGGAATGTGGGAGGAAACCAGAGCACCTGGAGGAAACCCACACGATCATGGGAAGAATGTACAGTCTGCTTACAGACAGCTGTGGAGTTGATCCTGGGTCACTGGCCCTGTCATAGTATTACAGTGCTACTTTACAATACTTTTTAACATTGGATAAAAGAAGAGGTGCATTTAAAAAACAGTGACAGAAAAAAAATTGACATCGGTATTTCTCAGACAGAAAGAGATGTTATATGTTCAATGAACAATATTGTCTGATCGCATAGTTTAAGTTTTACAGGTATTTCAAATATTTTAACTATCCGGGCATCTAAATTATATTTGTTCACGGCACTGAGTGCGAATCAGTTCTCAATGGCATTTCTCTACATGCTGCCAATATTAGTCATTTGAACATATTCAAGAAAGTTAGCCAGTTAAAATAAGTACAAAAAAACCAGATGATTATGTTAATTATTATATTTAGCTCTATGGATTTAAACAACATTGAAACAAATGTACAAAACAGAATGTATGGTAAAGTTAGTCATGATTCTTTGTAGCAGGTTTGATTTTTTTAAAGGGTAACAACATTTTCTTTTTCCAGAACAATAACAGAACTGTACTTACCATTTAATGTGTAACTAAACCCTAGTGAATGAGTATGGAGTAATCGATAAGGCTGGAGCTGAGTCAATGCCTGGGAATATTTCCAATCTGAGGCACTTAGCATTTACAAATGAGTAATTTTTTTTCCATCTCACCATGTACAAATTATGAATATAAATTGGAAGTTTCTTCGCCTTCTCGGTGCTTTCCCAAAGATAGCAAGAGAATTAGAAACTTTAACCAGGGCTTCTCGGCCAACTTCAGCTCTACCTCTCTCAGCCAAACCACAACTCTCCCAGATGATGGGTGAAATTAGAAACCAGGGGAAACTGAAAAAGCTTCTGTGTGTCGATGGTCTCACAACTAATCCCCTTTATTTATAGGCAGTAATGTTTTCTGCAACGCAGGGTATTGGAGAAAGTAAGTTAATATGGACTGAAAACTGGCGGCCACATGGAAACAAAGGATTGAAATAAATGAGCAATGGGCAGTCTCCTGGAAGAACTCAGCAGGCTGAGCAACATCTGTGGGCAGAAAGGAACTGTCAATGTTTCCATCTGAAACCCTGCGTCAGGACAGAGTGTACAGAGGGAAAATAGCCACTGGAGACAGAGAGTGGGCAGACAGAGGTCAGCGCTGGATAGAGGTGGGGGAGGGCACTATTGAATGATCATGGGCAGATGGAATCACATAGGGGAGAGTGAGGACAAGGGCTGGAATTGGAAGACCAAATAGATGGAAGAAACAAAAAATAGGAAGAAGAATGAACCAGCAGTTGGGCTCAGTCCACCAATAGTAGAACTCTTACAATAATCTCGGTTTCAAGGAATGGTTCAGAAAGACTGGAAAATTGCAAATGTCACTCCATTATTTAAGAAGGGACGGAGGCAAAAGGCAGGAAATTATAATCCAGTTAGCTTGTCTTCAGTGGTTGGGAAGATGTCAGAGTCCGTTATTAAAGATGACATTTCGGGAGATAAAATAGGCCGAAGTCAACACGGTTTCCTCTACGGGAAATTTTGCCTGACAAATCTGTTGGCATTGTCTGGTGAAGTAACACGCCATGGCGGAGTTAAAGAGTGGGAATGAAGGGGGTCTCTTCTAGTTGGCTGCTAGTCACTAGTTGTTTTTCACAGGGGTTGGTGTTGGAACCACTTCTTCTCATGTTGCACTGGGTGAGCACAGCTTTACTGCACCTGTGCACCAGCCCAATACCTCCTGTACCTAATAAAGTGGCCACAGAGTGCATGCAGTATGTCAATGATTTGGATGGCTTTGTGGACAAGTTTGTGGATGCTACAAAGAGATGTGGAGGGGCGGGTTGTATTCAGGAAGCTGGGACTCTGCAGAAGGATTAGACAGATTAGGATAATGGTCAAGTAAGTGGCAGATGGAATATGATGCACAGTCATGCACATTGGTAGAAGGAAAAAAGACATAGACTATTTTCTAAACAGGGAGCAAATACAGAAATCAGAGGTGCAAAGGGACTTGTGAGTCCTCCTGCAGGATTCCCCAAAAGTTAACTTGCAGGTTTAATCAGAAGTAAGTTGGCAAATGCAATGTTGGCATTCATTTTGAGAGGACTAGTGTACTTATTTATTTATCTATCATTTATTTAACTTCACAGCATGGAGTAGGCACTTCTGGCCCTTCAAGCCACAGCACCTCAGCAACCCCACAACTCTAAACTAATCACGGCACAATTTACCAAGACCAATTAACCTATCCGGTGCATAGTTGGACTGTGGGAGGAAAGCAGAGCACCTGGGGAAAATCCAACCATTCCATTAAAGGGCAAACAGAGACTCTTTACAGAACAGCACCAGAATTGAACTCCAAACTCCAGAACATCCCGAGCTGTAATAGTGTCATGCCAACCACTACACTACCGTAAAAACAAGGATGTAATGCCAAGGCTTTATAAGGCATTGGTCAGACCACACTTGGAGTATTGTGTACAGTTTTGGGCCACTTATCTAATCAATGTTGAAATGGCATTGAAGAGGGTTCAGAGGACATTCACATAAATTATCCTGGGAATGAAAGGGTTAACATATGAGGAGCATTTGATGGATCTGGGCCTGTACTCACTGGAGCTTAGGAGAATGAGGAGGGATCTTATTGAAACCCAATGAATATTGAAAGGCCTAGATAGAGTGAACATGGAGAGGATGATTGCTATAGTAGGGGAGTCTAGGACTGGAGGGCACAGCCTGGGTATACAAGGGTATCCCTTTAGAACAGAGATGAGGAGGAATTTCTTTAGCCGGGGTTGGTGAATCTGTGGAGTTCATTGTCACAAGCAACTGTGGATGCCAAGTCAATTGGTGTATTTAAAGCGGAGGTTGATTAGTTCTTGATTAGTAAGGGCATCAAAAGTTACAGGGGGAAGGAAGGAGAGTGGGTTTCAGAGGGATAATAAATCAGCCATGACCGAATGACGGAGCAGATTTGATGGGTCAAATGGCCTAATTCAGCTCCTGTGCCATGGTCTTGTCAGCACTAGCCTCTGTCTTACCACTCCCCCTCTCCTATTTGTACTGGCTAATTCCCTCCCTGCACTTTCATTCCTGATGTAGAGTTTCAAATTGAAATGTTCACACTACCTTTCTCCCACCAATGCTTCTTAACCCATGAAGTTTCTGGAGCAGAAAGTGTTGCTCCAAATCCCAACGTCTGCTGTCTCTTGTGTCTCAGTTGAAATAAAGAAGCTTTTTTCAGGCAGTTTGTTCTTAGCCCTTAATTACATAATATTTACATTAATGGCCTGGAGAATAAAACAAAATGCAAGGCTTTCAAATTTGTCAATGATATGAAAATAGTTGGAAAGGAACATTGTGATAAGGACATTGTGATCCGTAAAACCATAAGATCATAGGGTGTACTGTAGGAGCAGAATTAAGCCATTCAGCCCATTGAGTCTGCTCCACCATTTCATCATGGCTGATCCAATTTTCCTCTCAGCCCCAATCTCCTGCCTTCTCCCTGTATCCTTTTGTACCCTGACCAATCAAGATTTGGCAATGAGCTACAGACAGACTGAGTAATTGGACACAAACCCGGAAAGTGAAGTTTAATGCGAGGAAGTGTGAGGTTATGCACTTCCGTAAGAGAGAGGGAGACAGCAAATGAGCAAATTTCAGAGGAATCTAGGTGTTCCAGTGTACAAGTCACAAAATGTTAGCAGGCAGCTCTAGCAAGCTAAGGTGGCAAATGGCATCTCGGACATCATTGTAGAGAGATGGCAAATTAAGAATAGAAAGATTTCACAATTGTATAGGATGTTGGAGTGGCTAAATCTAAAATGCTGCAAGTAATTTTCCTCCCTTACCAAACAAAAAAGAATATTGTAGCACTGAGTTTGCACAATAGAGATTCACCAGGCGAATGCTGAGATGAGAGGGTTGTCCTATCGAGAGAGGTTAGGAAGTTTTGATCTGTATTCCTTGGAGTTTAGAAAATACGGTGACCTTATTCAAGTATATAAGATCCTAAGGAAACTTGACAAGGTAAGTTTTCTGATGCTTTCACCAGTGGGGAAGTAACAAATAAGTGGACATGCCTGCAAAATAAGGAAGTGACCAATCATTTAAAACTGAGAAATTTCTTCTCTCAGAGGACAGTGAATCTCTTGAATTTTCTGGTACTGAGTCAGAATCAAAATCAGATTTAATATCACCGCCATATGTCAAGAAATTTATTGTTTTGCAGTAGCAGTACATTACAATACATAGTAATAAAAATGATAAATTATAATTACATATACAAGTATATAAAAAAGAGAGAGATAAAAATACTGAGGAAGTGTTCATGGGTTCAGTACCCATTTAAAAATCTGATGGTGCAGGGGATGATGCTGTTTCAGAAACTTTGAGTGTGTGCCTTCAGTTACCTGTATCTCCTTCTCGATGGTAGCAATGATGGTTGCCGTTTTCTGATCCTGCCTGGCACACCCCCCCCCCCCACCATTCCAGACAGTGATGCAACCAGTTAGAATGCTTTCCACAGTACATCTGTAGAAATGTGTGAATGTCCTTGGTCACATACCAGTCTCCTTAAATTCCTAATGAAATATAGATGCTGCCATGCCTTCTTTGTAATTGCATCAACATGTTGGGTCCAGGCTTGATCTCCAGAGATGTTGACACCCAGGAGCTTGAAACTGCTCACCCTTTCCACTGCTGATCCCTCATTGAGAACTGGTGTGTGTTCCCTCAACTTCCCCTTCCTAAAGTCCACAATCGATTCTTTGGTCTTACTGATGCTGAGTGAAAGGTTGCCGTTGTGTCACCATGCAAACAGCTGATCTATCTCCCTCCTGTACACCTCTCCATCACCATCTGAAATTCTACTAACAATAGTTGTGTCATCCGAACATTCATAAATGGCATTTGAGCTGTGTCTAGCCACACAATCAAGGGTGTAGAGAGAGCAGGGCAGTGGGCTAACCATGCGTCCTTGAGGTGTGCCTGTGTTGATTGCCAGCAAGGAGATGCTATTTCCAATCCGCACAGACTGTGGTCTCCCAGTGAGGAAGTTAAAGGTCCGATTGCAGAAGCAGGTACAGAGGCCCAGGTTTTGGAACTTGGTTATTAGAGCTGTGGGTAGGATTGTGTTGAATGCTGAGCTATAATCAATAAACAGCAACCTGATGTAGGCATTACAATTATCCAGCTGAACCAAGGCCAAAAAGAGAGCCAGGAGATTGCATCCACTGTTGACCTGTTGAGGGGATAGGCAGATTGCAGCAGGTCCACGTTCTTGCTTAGGCAGGAGTTGATTCCAGCCATGACCAACTGCTCAATGCGCTTCATCACAGCAGACGTGAGTGCCACTGGACAACAATCATTGAGAGAGCTCACCTTACTCTTCTTGGGCACTAGTACGATTGTCACCCTTTTGAAGCAGGTGGGAACCTCTGACTGCAGCAGTGAGAGATTGAAGATGTCCTTGAACGCTCCCACCAGCTGGTTGGCACAGGTTTTACAGAACCCTGCCAGGTACACCATCAGGGCCTGATGCCTTGCAAGGGTTCACCCTCTTGAAAGATGTTCTGACATCGGCCTCCGAGACTGTGACTGCAGGGTCACCTGATACCGCAGGTGTAGTTTTGCTCTCCCTTTCAGAGCATGCATAAAAGGCGTTGAGCTCATCTGGGAGCGAAGCATCACAGCCATTCACGAAATTAGGCTTTGCTTTGCAGGAGGTAATGGCCCGAAATCTCTGCCAGAGCTGACATGCATCCAATTCCATCTCTAACCTCAATTGGAATTGGTTTTCGCCCTTAAAATAGCCTTCATTACGTTGTACCCGGACTTCATACATAACGCCGGATCACTGGTCTTGAATGCCACCGATCTAGCCCTCAGCAGACTAGAAATCTCCTGGTTCATCCACAGCTTTTGGTTAGGGTATGTCTGGTATGTTCTTGAAGGCACTCACACACTCATCCACACAGGTCTTAGTAAAGTTGGTGACAACTGTGGCATATTCATTCATACTTGAAGATGCATCCCTGAATATAGTCCAGCCCACCGACTCAAAGCAGACTGTAAGTACTGCTCAGCCTCCTTTGACTGTACCTTCATGGTCCTCACCACAGGTGCTGCAGACTTTACTCTCTGCCTATACGCTGGGAGTAGAAGTACAGCCAGGTGATTGACCTTCCAAAGGGTGGGCATGAGATGGCACCATCTGTGTTCTGGATGGTGATATAACAATGGTCACGTGTGTTGGTTCCTCTGGTTCCACAGGTGATATGTTAGTGGTAGTTGTTCAGAGCCTACTTCAAGCATGTCTGGTTGAAATCTCCTGCAGTGACAGGGAAGGAATCAGGGTGCACAGTTTCGTGCCTGCTGATTATGAAGCTTAGCTCCTCCAGTGGCTTCCTGACATTGGCTTGAGGGGGAATGTACACCACTCCTAGGATGATGCCAGAAAACTCCCTCGATCAGTTGAGCAGGACTGAGACAGAACCACCAGATTTGTGTCCTATTATGAGTTAATAATATGGTCCACCTCCTCTGCCTTTAAAAGACTAAGCTGTCCTGTATTTGCAGAGAATGGTGAAGCCATTGGGCAGCAGTGCTGCATCCTAAATC
The DNA here is from genome assembly GCF_963921235.1 of Mobula hypostoma. NCBI lineage: Eukaryota > Metazoa > Chordata > Chondrichthyes > Myliobatiformes > Myliobatidae > Mobula > Mobula hypostoma. Next base: position 41,501,346 of record NC_086108.1, read on the forward strand.
TGGGTGTAAGCTATATTTCCATAAAGTAGATCACACAGCAGTCCCTGATGTCACTCTGGTGTAGCAATCTTGCTCTGAGGTTTTCAATTTTATCCAGAGACTCTACATTCACGAGCAGGATAGTTCGGAATGGAAGTCGAAGGCCTCTGTGTTTCAGTCTAAATTGTAGACCAGTGCGGCCTCCTCACTTCTGTTTTTTCTGCACTCGTAATCTGAGTCTGCTGTCTGAAGTTTGTCGGTTTTGAGTATCAATAGAATTTTTAAACGTGAGTGAAGGCCAGATCAATAGATGTAATTTAAGGTAGAGACAGGATACATATTTGAAAGATTGAAGAACTGAGAGTTATAAGGAACTGGCACAGAAGAGTTGAGACCAGCACAGATCACTCATGATAATATGGAATGGTAAGGCAGTCTTGAGAGACGTGGTGAACTATTCTTGCTTTTATTTCTTTGTTTTGTTCTAGTTGGTTATCTTGGTGCAATATTTCTGAGTTGTTTTCTTTTGAATGACTTGAAGCTAGATGAAAGTGAATGGGTGTGCACTCAAATTATCATGTTTATCAAAAACTTCATTGATTGCAAGATAATTATTAAAGTGGACAGGACTGATCCACAGAATAGTTATTAAAATTATGAAACATCTAGAGCTTTTGGCTCCAATTTACAGTCAGTGGCACAAAAAAACACTGAAGCCCTGGCTGTGGTTGAGTCAGGTACTTAACCGCTGAATGTGATCTTTTGACCCTCTCTCAGCACCTAAATCCCTTCTGTTGAGACGGAGGCCTGCAACATCTCCCATTCCTGTTCTTGTGGTTAATCATTTCTCTGCCATTATCTGAACATGATTCTTATCTCTTCTGCTTATCGGTTTATAACAGGGCCGCCTTATCAGCCTGCGCGCATAATGTGGCCAAGCCTCGTCGGTTTTCCACTCTCTCTGACTGAAGCCCAGTTGGAATGGCTCGCATGGTTTACTGCAGGTCATTGATCATGGAAGCCGTTCAGAGTCCGGCCAGGCACATGCGCTGCATCCTCCCAAAATCTTGAATGATATTTCAATTTCAGTTCTTGTGAAAGTTACAACTGTTGCATGTTCTCGTCCAAGGTCGCCAAAGTTTACAAGCCGACTCAGTGCCGTTTGATGTTACAGGTTGCACATTCAAGGGCACATCGGTAGTCAATTATGTCCAGTGGCCCTCCCTCCAGCATCACACAGGCGTCTATCAGTTCTAACCTGGCGATTGTTGGTAAGTGGTATTTATTGGTGGTTCAGCCTCTGAATGGGAAGGGTATACAGAGCGGGCGACACCCGAGCATGCTACAGGTGGGTGACACCCCGCACGTCTCCGCTGGGTGCTGGGGAAACAGAAATCAGCGGGTCGCGAAAGTGGGAATCTTACATAGTCCTTCAACAACCTACGCGTGTGGGCCTCCTCAGACTGATAGTGACTCGGAAAGTTTTCAGAGACCTGGCAAACAAATGGTAAATGTATGCCTTTCTTTCACTGGCTTCTAGTTATTTAAACTCTCTGTGATATTGATACATTTAAGTGCGTTGTCACACCTTTGCAATTCCGCCTTGCTATCTGGAACCCAGAATTCACTTCACGGCGCTGCGTGTCTTTAGTTCTACGGAGACAAACGCGCTCGTCAAAATGCCCAGATCGATTAGATGATTTTCTTTGTATAGGGATTATAGAGGGGAGGAGGTCATAGATGACCCTAGTCCACTGGAAATGCAAGAGGTCTTTCAGGTCCCCTGAATAATATATCAATGATCTTAGTGCGTCCATTGATGAGGGGAATTGTTGTAAAACGCGTTGTTTCGGGCACAGTGAAAGCGCGACCACCTGCGCGCAAAACGATTTGGGTCTTCATCGCTGAGACCATAAGGTTGCGCTTCTGTTTAACGATCGGACACCTGGACCCAGTCCTGAAGTTAAGGTTTTGCGAGTGGACAACAAGCTCCCCCACAACCGTCATCGTGGTCCCGGAGAGGTGAATGGCCGCGTGTTAACGTAAGGCACTCCCGGTTTTATGTGTCCAGGAACGCGCGGGCAGCGCCGGAAACTTCACCCCGGCTAGCTGAGCACCCAAATGCAGTTTCTCGGCTTTAACGGATTTTATATACATTCAAAGTGTCCGAAATTAGCAGGAAAATATGCAACTATCGACATTGCGTTGTGGTCTGCTCTTTAGACAGAATTCAGAATAAACTTCAAGTACTCCCTCATAAAATCGTGCCCCCGAATGGTACCATTTGTGTGTGTGTGCTTGTGAAGAAAAGACACGTTGAGGCAGACATGTTTTTAGTTAAGATTTAACTTGTAATATTTAGTTTACTCTGCTAGAAAGTGAAACTATTGGCGTGTTTTTTTTTAAAGTTTGAGTGCCACCAAGAGGCTTCGCACAGCCGTGAAGGCAGTGGCGGTGGGGGTGGGGAGGTGGAGAGGAGAGATATTCTCCTGTCACACTGCTGACGGTGGATCTGAAATTGTCGCGACCTCTTCCCTTTTCAAAATGCAAAAACGCCTAGGAGCAGAGATGGGAGATGCGTTCGGGAGTTGTATAGTTGTGAGGGAAGTAAATACTAAACAAATTGGTAGAAAATCAAGGTAAAGAACATATAAAATTAATGTATTTCGAGATGGGCGTTTAGGCGCTTGCAGCGCCATGAATAATTGATATCATCGCATTATTATAGTAGTTACTTAGCATTATGCAACTGTCCATCACGGAAGTGTCGATGGTTTTATTAGTAAGTGTACAGATCGACTGACAGATAATCTGATAGAAACTTGATCGGCATATGCTGATAAATGGTTGATGGAAAGCCGTGGAAATTCCATCGCTGACCACAGTCGTAATGACGTGAACGTGCCCAGCAAAATATTTAACTATGCAAAATATAACACCTTGTTCTAGTTAGACTGCGCTTTCTTTAAATAGTTGTTATCAGCTAATTGTTACTCGGTGATTTGGCAATACATCTTTATTATTTAGATATATTGATCAAGTTGAGAGAAAAGTGCTGATAAGCAAATGAAACTATTACCTGTGTAAGCCTAGTTGGAAAAGAGAATAATAATTAAATTTGGTCCTGTGTTTTAGTCTTGTTTCTGTTGGCTTTGTTCGCAGATTCCCGAGAGCTGACTGTAATGCACAGGCCACAGAGAGAGAGAGAGAGAGAGAGAGAGAGAGAGAGAGAGAGAGAGACTTCCAAGTATGTGAGCTGTCAGAGCCGAGAAAAGAATAGCCCGGCAATATTAATGACCATTTCTTTTCAAAGGGACAGTGCGACTTAAATTTGGGCCACGTCGCCCTAGCTACTGTTACATCCGCACTGGAGCTATTGAGCAGCTCATTATTTGGTTGGGCATACGTGGAGTTGGTTGAACTCACGTGAAGTGACAAAAATCGCTCGCAGTCGTTTAATGGTTAAAATTGTAAACTAATACCACAACCAGGTGCAAAATCCTAGAACTGAGAAAGTGGGAGCTGTTCATTGCTAGTTTTTTTTTAGTACAAATTCTGTAATTAATTGGCAAAAGAAACATGAATTTATATGGAGCCTTTCACAAACTCAGGGCACCCCAAAACTGTTCTACAGGCACATTAGGATGGTGAACGAGAGTTACTAATTTGTACGCTTCATAAACAACAATGCGATAACGACCCATTTTTAGTATTATTGATTAATAGATAAGTATCAACCAGGACTCTGGGGCTATCTCCCAGGATCGTAATCGAACATGCGTGTTGAGACTATCTTAGTCTACTACAGACAGGACTTCGTTTAACGATTCACCCGAAACATCCGACGTAGCAGGTACTGGACGGGGATTGTAAATCTAGATTTTCATGCTCACACCCTCGGAACTCAAGCAAAAGAGCTGCCTGTGAGCCGCGGCTGACACCTCGGCTCATAACAGGTGAAATAGTCACATCTTCTATGTTTATTTCTGCTTGTCGCAACTCCACTCCACCCCACCTCCCACCCAGTAAAACGCCACTGTAAGAATAAAAGGTCTTTGGCCTACAAAGTTAGTCAGCGGATATGTATTTTTCGATGATGTTCAATAATTTAAACAGGGAATATTTTGCAAGTATCAAAGTTGCAACATCGAATGCATTGCGCGGTAAATCCGTCTCCAAATTAAACTAAGTAGTTTATACGAGCAGAGTGGCGGATTTTTCTCGGTGCTTCGTTAAGACCTGACGCAGTGCTGGGTGATGCTATGCGGGTCACCTGAAGCTTTTCCGCATTTCATTAACTTCCTTCAACATCCACTGTAAAATGTTCTTTAGATTCTCACTAAGCATACCATCTAAGTTGACGGGAACTGTAGATATCAAGGTTGTATTTATGTGCGGAATTGTATTTCGGACATCAATTCACACGAATAACAACATGTCTAAATGCTATCAAAGATTCTTCAAAATATTCTATAGTTTACCAAACTTGTATATGGGATAACATTCCAAGAAACATTATATATTTGTGCTGTTGAAGCATAATAAATGGACTGTTATATTTCTGATGCTTCATGGAAGGCGTTGAGATGTGTAGATGAGTTGCGAAGAAAACGGGGTGCAAAATCTCTATTTTGAATAATTGACGACCTGACGCTTTGGAAACAGTCAGATGTAAGTCTCTAAACTAAAACTAAAAAACGACAGCTTTGAGCTTGTTGAATCTGTCAGTTCACACCTGTGCGGAGCTACTTGCTGAGCCTGCATCATCTGACGTCCTAATGAAGCTGCACCAGTTCGGATTCAGGTTGATATCTGCTCGAGTCCACATAGTCGGAGCGAATTTCTCAAATCCGCACCTGTTTATCGAGTGACTGAACTGCCTGTATCTCACCTGATGCAAAGCCCATTTCAGCACAGAAATCGCTGACGTTTATATTTAATTTTTCATTGAATAATGTTAGGATGATGCAGGAATATTAAACAACGTTGTGAAGCTTATAATATTCTATAACATGCAAAGGGATTTATTATTAAATGAATAAAACTGCAGATACTGAATATAAAACAGAAAATCCCATAAACAGCAGGTCAGAGCGCAGCGTTATGATTTCACCAGAATGAGTTTTTATTTGGATTTACCATTAGATTGTGTTAATGTCACGAATCACTGATACGGGGAGAGGCAGCAAGGATATTATTGTGATTTAATTTTCTTATTCCTTGTTCCTGGAGGACTGTTGATATTATGGAAGGGCAGGGGTGGGCTCTGGGGTGGGGCGATGGTGCTGAGTAGAGGCGGTGCCCTTGTTGCTAAGTGTTTCTCCATTGGTTCACCGAACCTGATGCTGGGTCCGGCTGAAGAGCCGATTGGTCAGCGGGCTCCGAGTGGCTTGTAATCAAGGTCGGGAAAGCGCGGGTGAGGAGGAAGCGAAAGATTCCAACTTCATACAACCTCTCAATGTATTAGCAACACGCAAGGCAGAATTGGCCTCTGTCAGTCTGATCTGGGGGGGGAGGGGAGGGATACGATGCCTTCCGATTTTTCTGCAATACACGTTAACCAGTGCAAACACACACACACTGACACACCGCTCGGTTAGTTGCGTTCGATCTCATCTGCAAGTCAAGTCAAGCCAGCCTCTCGTTTCTATCGCGCTGTGTCTTTCCCCGTTCAGGTCTTCGGGTACTGGACGCAGTGTCGCCCCACGGCCAGGCGGGGAATAGTGTCATGCTGCCCAAAGCCGAGGCAGAATCCATTGGCATTGCACGATCGCATGGGGAACGGATGCCCGAAACAATGCACGGTAAGGGAACTGCGGTTTCTTCCGAACTGCTTGGTCAGTTGATCGATTGATCAAACCGGTAAATGTATTCATCTGAAGACACCGAGGTGGGGAGGTGGGGTCTGGGGGCCTGCAACTGATATTGTAACTAAAGCACTTTGAGAGGAATACCAAGGCCGGTCGCTCAAGATGTGTCCAACAATTGAAGTGTTACTAGTGTGGTCCTTAATTATTGTGTACTTAATGAGCTGGGGAAGTACTTGTTCCTATGAAAGGTGCGCAAGAAAAAAAGCGCAACAGTAAGACCCTTCATTGGAGTGAAATTAGACACAGGCGCACCAAAGTTGTTGACAGAAAGCGATTGCACACTCGATGTGCGTGAACCCGCAGCACCCTTACTAACAGTTTTGCAAATTATTTTCTTCTCTGCGTTAAACTGGTTTGTGATAAACTAGATCTCTGATGGGGAAAAGGGCCGGGCTCATTTCAGTGAAGATTCCGAACGTTTGTAAAAGCGAGGAGCCGCCGTTTTCGGCGCTGTAATCCCATAGTCAGCTGAGCGTGTTGAGCGGCGGCATACTTGAAACTTGGACAGTTGTTGGATAGTTCTGACGGCCAAGAAAAAAATACACTCGGATCTCACTAAGCAAAAGGCCGTGTGACTCTGAGTGGGTGCAGAGAGGTTCAAGCGTCTTTTTATTCAAAAAGAGACACGGTCCATTTCAAATAAACCGCAAAGATAATCATTCCGTGCACTCAGAGCTGAGAAATTGATTTCTACTCGTGGTTTTGACGTTTAAATGAACCTACGAAAGCCTAAGCCAATAGCATGTGGACTTGCGAACCAGGACACGTGCCCTCGCAAACTATTTCTTCTCGTGTTTCTGGAACCAAAAAAAGATTCGGGATTCGATTTTAATTTGTCATCGATGCGCTTTAACATGAAGAGGAGCGTGTTGCACTTTTTTGCCGACTTTCTTAATAACTGTTCAACGGAAATGACAAGTTAAGGAGCGCTACCTTGTCCTGCTCTCAGATCTGAGCTACCTGTGCTTAATCTTTTGGCTTGTTGAATCGCTGGATGCGACCCCGTTCACGTTTGCCCTCAATTCTCCCTGCGTGTAGGCACAATGCGAGGAAACGATAGTCCAACGCGCGAAAGTGCTGTCTGCTTGGTGAGGTGAGCGGGGCACTTGGAAAGCCTGCATTGTGAGCTTCTCCGTTTCAGTATACAGTATCATGCAGCTTCAATGAGTGTCCGTTCACCCGTTTAACAGTGGTGACAAGACGGGGGACCTAAGGGTTTCCTGCTTGCAACCATCAGTGTTCAGCTGCAGCGTGTTTAACTTTCCTTATCCTAAAGTTTGCTTTTCTTAACACTGCTATGTGTTGTAACACCGACTTCGAATCAGCAACGGAACTCTATCGTCAACGTTCAATTTAAGGAAATCTACACTTTTCCTCCGTTACTCATGCTTCCGATTCATCTGTTTGGAAGTGTGACTTCCAGTATTTTGTGCGCTTCGGCCTCATCACACTGACCGGCAAACGGTGAGGGTCTTTCCTTCCGTCTGCCCGGAATGCTGGGTTTCAGTTCAAGTCCTTGGAATGGAGGAAGGAAACGAGCTGAATTCCATTGAATAGCGAATCTAGAAGCGTCAGGTGTCTGCTCTTTGCGAGGTGCCTGCATTTCTAAACTCGCCAGATGGCCAACCCGATTTTAACCATTGCTAAGTCTTTGCAAAGCACCTGTTTGGGTGGGAGGCACGTGCTCGTGTATGTTATTCCAACCACTTTAATTCAGAATATTACAATAGGCTTATAAATAACGGAGCCCGAAATAGATCCGCTCGCATAGTCCTGGAAATAGCGTTGTAACAACAGGGAGTTTATCGGCTCGTAAAATGACGCGCCACTGCACTAAAGTTCATCCGAGACGGTCCCTTGAACTTAAAAACATAAATGAATGGAAAAATAAAGCACTCGGGCGGATAATAAATCGGATGGTCACCCATTTCACTCTAGTTCCCGAGTTGAATTTCTACATCCTACCCCAGAGGACGAGTTACGGGAGACTAAAGTGACTTGGTTAACGTTTGCACTGATGTTATGGTTTAAGTGCCTAATGCAGGCAGATGAGAATTGCCCTGTAATAAGACACACAATCCGTGGAATTTTCATATTTAGGAGTCCACCAGCAGTGTTTTTTTCTGTTACTCCCAGAAAATGCGCAGTATTAACATTTTACTTCGAGAGAGAGAGAGAGAGAGAGAGAGAGAGAGAACAAGTTTTAAAAGAATGTGAACTTTTACACCGTCAACACTGCCCGGGGCAGAAGGAAAGGTTTAGACCGTTTACCATCGAATACTTCGGTAATTGCAGAGATGATCGAAATATTTTCTTCCACATTAACATTTCTCACCTCACACCCTGGATGGATGCTTCACGCGCGCCCATTTTTCCAGCCATGTTTAGGGAAAATATTATACAAATGCTGTCATGCTTAGGGAAATGTTATCCTCTCACCCAGTACCCAGTTTTCCATCAATGACAATATTAAACATCAAGCCCTCGTTCATTCCGCGGATTTGCGCTGGTTGACGGGGCGTGTGATTAAAACAGAACTCAACCAAGGTTTAAATATATCTTTATAGAAATGCTATACGGCGGATCCTAGACAATTAGCATCATAATCCAACCAATATGTTTTAAACGTGTGACTTATTTACTCATTGAAATGTCGCATTTAAATTGTTTCACATCACTATTTTTCAATGATAAATGTTAAATTTCACGTGGACAGAATGCCATTTGGAATCCTGCGAGGCGTCCCTGTTGTAGTTGTCAATTATCCTGTGCCCCGATCTGAACCAAATCGCAGACAATCCATGGCAATTGCTGACCTGCAATTAAACTCAGATGACAAATATCTGAGGACAAATATTTACCCCGCCAGAAAGACTCTCGGGGGGCAATTCTTGCGGTAGCTTTGTGGCCTGTGCGACTCTGCTCCGACTTTGGCCGCTTATTTACTCAGAGGGACTAAAAAGGTAAGATTCAGGCAGCTCATAATGAAGGATCTTAAAGATGAGGCTTAAAGGTGAGATTCTGACAACTTTTAATTGAAAGGTGAAGTCTGGATGGCCGAAATAAATTGTGCCCCAAAACAGAGCTCAATTCACTAAATTTTCTGTAATCCGATAGGAGCGAGGTTGCTAAAAAGAATTCTCCCAGTAAACATGAATTTAGCAGTTTGGAGCTTTTGGCAAAATTGAGTGCAGTATCTGTAAGGATTCCATATCAGCAGGGATGAAGTTATGGGCGCTGAAGTCGTGTGCACGGCAAGGATTCCCGAGAACAGGGGTACCGCGTCAAGGTGTGCCAGTATCAATGCGTTGCGCCCAATCGATACTTTTTGCTCTGTAATAGAAGTGTGGCTCATCGTTTTAAATTGGTCAAAGTAAAGTGGTGTAGTCTGTAACTATGCGGTACCAGGCTGGCACCCCGAGCCTGTGTTCGCCATATGGATGACAGCGTTAGCACAAAACATCCCCAGCCCACCTACCCCAGCCCATTCCCCGTTTCCTCAAATCCACGTCCCGTGTATCCAGTGAATGCTACAATAACACCCCTCCTGACACACAAAATAATCTCATTGAGCAGCTGTCTGAATTTCTTCTATTATCTCATCCCCATAAAGTTTTCATTCAAAAGTTATTTACATTTTATTGCAGTCACCTATCCGCTGACGCCAAGCACCTAAGTCAGTCTGGGGGCAGAGAACCACACTACTTGCCCGAATTTCAGTTCTTGAAAGTGGCCCGAAATTGACGAGCTTAGTGTTGAGGAAAAAAAGGATACAACAGTTTTAGCAGTCAGTTTCACAAGGTGCGTTACTATTACCTGCACGTTTTGTTTTCCAGCGCCGGCTTTCTATAAATAAAACTGAAAAGATTCCAGCTCCTGTAATGCGGTGGTCATTAGCTGTGCATATTATGGTTACCACAGTCTGTCAGCGAACCCTGTCTTGTGTAATCACCCCCACCCCCTCCACACCTTTCTCTGATGTGTCCTTCAAGGAATAAATTGCTTGTGTGTACACTCCCGCCCAACGCACACCCGCGCATTCTCCGCCCGCCCTCACTGCCAACCATTCCCGATCGATCGCCTGTGAATTTAGCCGAACTGATTTATACCCCAGTGGGGTGTAATTAAAACTACCCCCTCCCTCCCCACCCCGCCACCACCCGCCCACTAACTCGCAGACACACCAAGTAGTATCTGAAGGAGTGCCGTTTATTTTGTTTCCTCAGCTACCCAGTTTAAGATGATGGAGTATGCCTACGATGAAGATCTGGACGAGCTGTGCCCGGTCTGTGGTGACAAGGTCTCCGGTTATCACTACGGGCTTCTCACCTGCGAAAGCTGCAAGGTTAGTTGCGTCGCTCTTTCTCCGGCGATATGTTTTGGGTTAGCCTTCCACGATCCAAGTCCTTGGCGGCGTGTGTTTAATTCTTCCTCCCATGATTTAATCAAGTTTAACACACTTTTAGTCAAAACTGGGCGCTTCTCTAGCTTGCACAGACGAGAAAGTTGGATCTATTTCATTGCAGCTTCCTCTCGGCCGATTTAGTGACCTTGGGGTGGGAGTAATCTTGTTTACACCAGTTCACAGTCTTCCCTTAAGATGCAGCCAATTCTGGTCTGGTGAAAGCGCGAAACCTCTGCAGGTTTAAAGAGGTGAAGTGAATGAAACGATTCTTGGCGTCCCCGACGTGATATTTACAGGGACAAACTTCCAGCCCGTTGCCAGAATATTGCTGGAATATCGAACAGCTCCGCTGTGATGTTCCATTAAAATACCGGACTGCATCTGTTGCTGACCTTGTGCACATTTAAATCCCGACAAATGCCAGCCCATCGCTGTGCTCTACCCAGCAGAGCGTTCGTATCGCTCGCTAGAGATGCCATTTGCTTTCTAAATCAGGCAATCGCCCTTAAATAAAACTCTTTAAGTGACGAGGTGCCCCCCACCTCGGTATCATGGTGGGAGAACCGGCCGCGCTTTTAATGAGTGCTCTACAGAAGAGCCGCCTCAAGGGAAGGGTGAAACTTGCGCCTCACGGCAATGTGACTCCCCTTCTCCCCTCTCGTTTCTTTTAAGGGTTTCTTCAAGCGCACAGTTCAAAATAACAAAAGGTACACGTGTATAGAAAACCAGACCTGTCCGATCGACAAAACCCAGAGGAAGAGATGTCCCTATTGCCGCTTTCAGAAATGCCTCAATGTCGGGATGAAGTTAGAAGGTAAGGCCCATCAGAACTAACTTGGGGCTGCTGCCTCGTCGGTCGGAGCTTCTAACCTGCATTTAAAATGATACCGTCAGGGTATATTGAACATGAAGACATCAAAGCGGGACAGGCATTTATTTCGTTTTCCTCTTACAGTAAATACGCGTTGGTGCTTAAATTGTAGTGTAAACTCAACTCTTCCCCTTCCCCCCCACTGCATACCCGCTCGATTACATGTACAGACTCCAGCCCGGAGTAAAGTTTTGTTTAAGCAGATCCGAAGCACGCAGAAGGGAGTCACTCAGAATTACAAATGCGCGGTGTTCGCCAAATTTGAAACTGACGCAGAGAACTCCTGCACAAAAAGCGGATTCTGTGGATGTAAGTTAAATAGAGGAAGGAACGGACTGCGGCTCCTTTAATTGAAACGAATAGAAGGGAAGTTCGAGGTCCATAGTACTTCACCCAACGTGTCGGGTGGGGTTACTGACATTAAAACAATCCAGAAGTAACTAACCCTTTCTCTTTCACGTCAAATAAGCAGTTTAGTTTTTTCTTTAAAAAAAGAACAATAACTTTTTCTTTAAAAAAAGAACAATAACTATAATTGATTCAAATTTCGTGATATCTGCAAATTAGTGATATAAATGGTGGCACGTTATGAAGTGTTGTCACCGACTTCGTAAAATTTTAACGTGTTGTTAAAGGTTATTAGTTGAAAGCAATTAATTGATGTAAAAGATGATTCCTTTTATAACTGTTGTTCAGAACTTCTCAGAGCCATATTTAAACCCACCGTACAGTATGGTTTCCATCCTTTATAAACAACAGGATTTGGTTAAACTAGTCGCAGCCTCAGAACGCGCTGATTGCGAACCGTGCCGCCTCTGAATTGTGGCTCGCTGACTACTATAGATCAGCCGGCTGTGTTAGCGATCAAATTCCAAGTGTTTGACTATTGCACCGTTTAATTTCAAACAGTACCAGAACGAAAACAGGCGAAGATGTACAGCATGTAGGCGGCGATTGGAGTTGATAGCACTCTTGACTATGAGCCGAGTGGTTCTGGGTTCCAGTCCAATTTCAAAGATTTGATTACTGAAATCCACGTCAGTGTAGCGCTGAAGAGTTACTGTCGAGGTGTAAAATGAAGTCTCCGGCTACTCCAGCCGCTGAAGATAAAAGATTACGGCTGTATTTGAGAGATGAGCGATGAGCGAGGTGGGGGTGGGGGCGGGGGAGTTTTGCCTGGTACCCTAACTGATGTCTGGCCATTGCCACATTGTTTTGCGTGGGAGCTTGCCTTGCATAGTCTGGTCGCAGTATTTCTTACAAAGCGATAACTTCAAAAAGTGCCTGGCTGGTTTTAATCTGCTTTGGGAGAGCGAACCGCGCTGTACAAATGCAACGAAAAAATGCTGGAAATATTGGTCAGATCAGACAGCATCTCTGGAGAGAGAGCCAGTGCTAACCTATCAATAACTTCACATGATTTCTGCCTCCCTCTCCACAGAAGCTGCCTGACAGTTTCCCTTCCAAAACTTGACACAATCATCATCCAATGATATCCCTCTGGGCACATCCACTAGGTGAGGGACATCTGGCACCTGGCTGATCTGTTCAATCTGTAAGCTCTATTGCTTTCACTTTGAGTACTGAGAGGCCTTTTAGAAGAGTCTAAAAGCCTCTCTAGTATCCAAACAGGGTCCCCAAAACACCACACAATTGAAAGATAATTGATTTTGACAGTTATTTCTGAATAATGGAGCCAGAAATTACAGCAATTACTTTTTTAGAAATATTTATTGTCAGATGGAATCAGATCATGAATTTAGTTTATCTAAAATGAAGCTACAATAAATCCTTCTCTTGTCAGCTTCATTAAATAGATTTTGAAAACAGACATGAGAACTGATTTCAAAATCATCCTAAAGTGTCCCCTTCCTTCATCCCTGTGATACCTTGACATCATTTGTCATGCTGGGTCATTTCGTCCCATCTTTTAGTGTCTTGCCACATCAATCCTGCAGGGCATGGTAGTGAAATGGTTAAATTATTGGATAAGCAGTTAGAGTTCTGGACCATTGATCCAGGGATATGACTTTGAATCCCTCCACAGCAGTTGAGGAATTTAACTTCAAGTAAATATGGAATTTTAAGTAAAAATAATCTTGCCAGTAATAATCATGGAACTATGGCATTGTCATAAAAGTCATGTTTTGTGAATATTCCTCAGGGAATTAAGTCCATTATTTTTACTAAGTCTGAGATGTGAACCCAGCTTCACCTATGTGGTTCACTATTCCTCTTCTCACCCTGTCTCTTGCACTATTCCTCTTCTCACCCTGTCTCTTGCACTATTCCTCTTCTCACCCTGTCTCTTGCACTATTCCTCTTCTCACCCTGTCTCTTGCAAAAACGCCATCCCCTTCTCGCAATTCCTCCGTCTCCGCCGCATCTGCTCTCAGGATGAGGCTTTTCATTCTAGGACGAGGGAGATGTCTTCCTTTTTTAAAGAAAGGGGCTTTCCTTCCTCCATTATCAACTCTGCTCTTAAACGCATCTCCCCCATTTCACGTACATCTACTCTCACTCCATCCTCCTACCACCCCACTAGGAATAGGGTTCCCCTGGTCCTCACCTACCGCCCCACCAGCCTCCGGGTCCAACATATTATTCTCCGTAACTTCCGCCACCTCCAACGGGATCCCACCACTAAGCACATCCTTCCCTCCCCCCCCCTCTGCATTCCGCAGGGATCGCTCCCTACACAACTCCCTTGTCCATTCGTCCCCCCCATCCCTCCCCACTGATCTCCCTCCTGGCACTTATCCGTGTAAGCGGAACAAGTGCTACACATGCCCTTACACTTCCTCCCTCACCACCATTCAGGGCCCCAAACAGTCCTTCCAGGTGAGGCATCACTTCACCTGTGAGTCGACTGGGGTGATATACTGCGTCCGGTGCTCCCGATGTGGCCTTTTATATATTGGTGAGACCCGACGCAGACTGGGAGACCGCTTTGCTGAACATCTACGCTCTGTCCGCCAGAGAAAGCAGGATCTCCCAGTGGCCACACATTTTTATTCCACATCCCATTCCCATTCTGACATGTCTATCCACGGCCTCCTCTACTGTAAAGATGAAGCCACACTCAGGTTGGAGGAACAACACCTTATATTCCGTCTGGGTAGCCTCCAACCTGATGGCATGAACATTGACTTCTCTAACTTCCGCTAGGCCCCACCTCCCCCTCGTACCCCATCTGTTACTCATTTTTATGCACACATTCTTTCTCTCACTCTCCTTTTTCTCCCTTTGTCCCTCTGAATATACCTCTTGCCCATCCTCTGGGTCACCCCCCCCCCCGCCGTCTTTCTTCCCGGACCTCTTGTCCCATGATCCTCTCGTGTCCCCTTTTGCCTATCACCTGTCCAGCTCTCGGCTCTATCCCTCCCCCTCCTGTCTTCTCCTATCATTTTGCATCTCCCCCTCCCCCTCCAGCTTTCAAATCCCTTACTCACTCTTCCTTCAGTTAGTCCTGACGAAGGGTCTCGGCCTGAAACTTCGACTGCACCTCTTCCTAGAGATGCTGCCTGGCCTGCTGTGTTCACCAGCAACTTTGATGTGTGTCACTTATGTGGTTGATTCTTTTTTTCATTGACAAACTGAACAAAATAAACCCTACTGGCCCTTCAAGCCGTACCACTGAGTAATCCCCTGATTTAATCCTCGCCTAATCACGGAACAATTTGCAATAACCAATTAACCTACCAACTGGCAATCTTTGGACTGTAGGAGGAAACCAGAGCACCAAGGGGAAACTTGTGTGGTCACGGAGAATGTTTCGAATCCTTACAGGCAATGGTGGGAATTGAACCCTAGCAGCCTCTACTGTAAAGCATTTTGCTAACCACTCCAATGCTACCGTGCCATCCAACTGCACCTTTAGTTCAAGGAGAATTAGGGGTAGACAATAAATATCAACTTTACCTGTGACTCAGCATCCGGTGAAATATTTTTAAAATAGCAATAACAATCTAGCATTTTCCCTATTCCAAATCTCCACTACTTTTTTCCATTTCCTTCTTTCTCATCTTAGTATCAAAGTTCAAAGTAAATTTATTATCAAAGTACATATATGTCACCATACGAACCTGAGATTCATTTTTTTTTGTGAGCATATTAGGTAAATCCAGGAAATATAATAGAATCAATGAAAAACCTAACCCCACAGGACAGATAACCAACCAATGTGCAAAAAACAACAAACTGTGCACATGCAAAAAAGAAATAATAATAAATAAAAGAACAATAAATATCAAGAACATGAGATGAAGATTCCTTGAAGGTGAGTCCATAGGTTGTGGCAACAGTTCAGTGATGAGGCGAGTGAAGTTATCCCCTCTGGTTCAAGAGCCTAATGGTGAGGGGTAATAACTGTTCTGGAACCTGGTGGTGTGGGTCCTGAGGCTCCTGTACCTTCTTCCTGACGGCAGCAGAGAGAAGAGAGCATGTCCTGGATGGTGGGGGTCCCCAATAATGGATGCCACTTTCCTATGACAACGGTCCTTGTAGATGTGCTCAGTGGTAAGGAGGGCTTTACCTGTGATGGACTGGGCCACATCTACAACTTTTTGTCGGATCTTCCATTCAAGAGCATTGGTGTTTCCATACCAGGCCCTGATGAACCAGTCAATGTAATTTTCACCATGTATCTATAGAAGTTGGTCAAAAGTTTTAGATGTCATACCAGTTCTTTACAAACCTCTAAGGAGGTTGAGGCACTGCTGTGCTTTCTTTGTAATTGTACTTACATGCTGGGCCCAGGTCAGATCCTCTGAAATGATAACACCGAGGAGTTTAAAGTTGCTGATCCTCTCCATGTCTGATCCCCCCGATGAGGACTCCAGCTTCCTCCTTCTAAAGTCAGTAATCAGCTCTGAAGGGTGGTACCCTTCCACCAGATTTTCCCTCCTATATGCCGATTTGTCACCACCCCTGACTCAGCCAACAGTAGTGGCGTCATCAGCAAACGTCGATACTATCGAATAAAGTTCCATGCCATTGTATATTATGTAGTACGACTCAGGATTTTTCAAGTTTTCATGTACATTTTGCTGGCCACTAGCTCTACTGGAGAATACAGTTTTGTTGCCCCCGAAGTCTCTAGTTTTGCTCAAATGTAAAAAATAAAATGTTTTTACAGTTATATTTAGGTATCATGACAAGAAAATGTGAATAATTTTCAATGCAGGATATATTTTTTTAATTTATCTTTATAAATTACTTTAATTTTACCAAATTTCCTCATCTTTCTGGGCTATATTTCTGTGCATCACGTTTTTCTTGATTCTCATTTCACATTCCTCTACACTTAATTTACATCATTCTATACCAATGCACATTAACCTACATTCTTCAGTTCATTCCCTATTTATATGTAGCATTTGGTATCAATATGTCAACACACAATCTCACTTCATATGACCTTTATAGACATAAAGAATTAGGAATAACACATATAATGATATCTGAAATCACCGTTGTAAATACTTGCTAATCAATATGAGTTCTCACTTGTGCTTCAACCTACTATAAAGTTAACAGTAATTTTCTGGCTCCAGTGTAGAGCATTTCCCATGTTGTTTGATCATTTAGTCTCATGTACAAATCACTCAAAGATATTTGGAATAATTCTGTCAATGTATAATTAATTGATTCCAACAAAAACAAACAATTTGAAGGAATATTTTTGAGAAATTTCTGCTCTAAAACCTTATATTACTTGAATTATGTAAGGCTTAAATTTCTTGGGTGACCTGCCCTGTTACATTAATATATGGTCAGAATTTCAAGATAGCCTCTGAATTAGCATTTTCATATCAAAAATGCATGCTACCCCAATTGCAATATGTTTTTATTTAAATTTCTGAAAAAATGGTATCTCAAAACAATTCTTTATATGGTATCTAGCAAATGTAGAATTAATCAATCCTGTGGTCAGTCCAAGAAAAACATAAGTTCCCTTTTTAATAGTCGGAGAAATATTTCACGTTCAGATTTGACCACTAAAACATCCTGAACAAATATGATACAGAGTTGATTTTTTTTGAAAGAGTATGTACTCTATGTATTGGTGGTTAATAATGAATGAGTGAACTGTTATTGGGACACAAATGGAAACACTTGACTAGATTTCATGAAGCCAAGAATGTTTTCCCAGAGGAACTCACAATTAGTTACCGATCTGCATTCTACCATGTGGGTTTAGATCTCCCAATCATCAAAAGTTCTTGAAATGGATATGCAAAGCCTAGAATAAATTTTTAATGTGGTACTAATTCCTAAGATGAACCAAAAACCTGATTGCAATCTCAGGTGTACGTCTCAGTGGCCTCAATATATCACATAGCTGTCAAATGTTCCGGTTTTGCCCTGGTCACCAACGGCCTCAGTGAGAACATCTCAGTGGCAGTGAGACCTGCTCATTGCTGACAGACACTACTGTGACAGAGATGATTAAAGTGACTCCCGAGGCATTCTTTGAATTGGATTTGTTTTAATTATTTTTAATTCCAGTGATATTAGAATATACTAAATTGAACCAGGACTCCCGTTGAGCTTTTTTACACATGGAAAATATTACAGTACAATGGTGCATTGCTACTGTATAACACCATTTAAAGAAAAGGAGGAGGAAAACAGGCAGAAATACAAATGCCATATTGTAAGGAGCTGAAACAGAAATAAAAGCAAAAGAATAGGCACAAGGAAATAGAAAAAAGTGATGCATTTACAAAAGACAAATTAAAAGTTTGAAAGGAACCCCTCATGCAACCTCTACAAAAAGCAACTTTTTTTTATTTTAATGTATTTCTTTTACCCACGCACAGGAAATTTAAAATCATTTAAATGCAGATAAAGTCTGTAAACTGATTTCTAAGGAAGAAGCCTCCATCAATATTGAAACATATGAATCTGATTAATATATTTTATACACAGTTACTGCATACATTAGTGTTCTTTCGTGCCACTGTCCCTTACTACTATTTTGCCTCCATGTTGATCAGTACATTTCATACTTACAGACACACCTATGCAGTCACAAGTGTGCCTGATCTGTTGAGCTGAAATCCGTTCTTCCCTTAGGAAAAATGCAAACTGTCCTGAAGCATAGTCTAAAGCACAGATTTTCTATGGTATAAAAATTAATATTTTGATTAAAATAATGATCAGCCTGTTAATGGTAAAGTGCCATTCCAGCCAGAGAATATTAAATTCGCATTCTATAAAACGGACTACAGAAACGTAGCCTGTAACCAATGTTCTTGTATTGGTTTTAAAGTGTACAATATTTACTTCCTTATTTCTTTATTATTTTAGAGTAATGATGTCTGAGAAACAATTCAACACTTACAGATCTTGTATTGCTTTTTTCAGTCACCCAATAGATTGATTTTTTCTTAATAAACTATGTATTCCACAGCTGTAAGAGCTGATCGCATGCGTGGAGGTCGAAACAAGTTTGGGCCAATGTACAAGAGGGACAGGGCTCTGAAACAGCAGAAGAAAGCTCTGATCAGAGCAAATGGACTTAAGCTAGAAGCCATGACTCAAGTGATGCAAACAATGCCGACAGACCTGACAATATCTTCTGCTATCCAGAACATCCATTCAGCTTCAAAAGGCCTACCTCTAAACCATCCTGCCTTGCCTCCAGCAGACTATGACCGAAGCCCATTTGTCACATCTCCAATTAGTATGGCGATGCCAACTCATGGCAGTCTGCAAGGCTATCAGACCTATAGTCCTTATCCAAGTCGTACTATCAAGTCAGAATATCCCGACCCTTACACTAGCTCGCCAGAATCTCTAATGGGCTACTCTTATATGGACACCTATCCATCCAGCTCTCCATCTAGTATCCCACATCTTATAGTGGAACTCTTGAAGTGTGAACCAGATGAACCGCAAGTGCAGGCGAAGATCCTGGCCTACCTGCAGCAAGAACAGGCAAGCAGGGGAAAACATGAAAAGCTCAACACTTTTGGGCTTATGTGTAAGATGGCAGATCAAACCCTGTTCTCTATTGTTGAATGGGCCCGAAGCAGTATATTCTTCAGAGAACTTAAGGTATGGCAATAATTTTGTATTGTAATTGTATGTCAGTGCATCTGAGAGAAATAGAGAATTGAGGCAGCTATGATATAGTAACAGTGCAACACCCGCATTTTTATCAGGCAAGTTTCTATTTCTAGGAAAGCCATTGTAGTAGATTTCCATCTGTGCCATTTGGGTATAAGTTATCACCTTGGACATGATGCTGCATGGGAAATCAGGAGGTAAAGACTGTGCACCCTTGTAAACAAATGGAACAGAAATCAAAACAAATCAAAATATAAACAGCACCCTATCAATAAATCATAACTCCCGAAACCCGACAACACTAGTTTCCCATTCTGAGATTTATATCAATGTATAATGTATATGGAATAGCTGAAACATGAAGTTAATTTTATAGTTGTATAGTGATAAATTTAAATTTGTTTGTTTGTTTGTTGCCACATCTACTTTTCACTATGGCCATTAAGTGAGAAATATATACATTCTATATTTTACATATTGTCCGCTATCAGACTCAATTCATATTAGAAATAGAATTTGCTTAAGTTAGCTATTAAAAGTCATCACTTCAAAGTGCATAAACAAAATTAGGTATAAGTTCCCCACTAATAATCAAACTTTCATTACTTTTAAAAATAATGGACATAGATTTTATATTTGTAAAGAAAAAGTTTTCTAATTAGGATGTTCATTTGAAAAACGAAACATTCTGAAATGTCTGATTTCATATTTTGAGGATAATTTATCATGACAATTTTCAATTGTGTGGTCCTGAAAAATTCTTAGTTCTAGCTATTTTATATTATTCATGACTGAAGAAAAGTACATTTGAAAAACGGGCATTTTGATATTTTCAACTTTTTGTGCAGAATTGTAGTGCATGAGCAAGACATTCTGTGTGGTCAACATTATAATTTAGTAAACCTTGGAAGTTATGATCTTTCATTCGATTCAGTGCCTATGACTCAGGTCTAACTACAAAAGGAAATCTCCCTGGTCGGCTGCAGAAAGATTGCCACATTAAAATAGATGTCACGAATGATCAGACTTTCTAGAAAAATTAGTTGTGGATCCTTTTCAAAATAGTGTGTGCTTAAATAATGTAATAAAAGTGTATGTACAGTATATGTAGGTAAGGCTTGAATTTTTTGGGGTCAATTTGGGTGGAGGTCTTTATTTCGCCATTACCTTTGGTAAAATTGGGTTGCTAAAACAATTTGGCAACTGCTTCAATTATGATAAATTGCAACTAAATTAATAATAGCCATTAAATAATATCTGCATGTCCAAAGTCATCCATTGCCACTGTATTGTTACCAATCAGTTGTTTTTTAACTATGGAATTACCAAGTCAGGTCTAAGACAAGCCTACTTTATGTTCACAAACAATGTAATTGGTCTGTAGTTTATGGACATTATCGCATCATAAAAGTATTAACAACATGGGGATTTATCATTGTAAGGAGCAAGAAACAAATTTTTAAAGTAGGTTTTCAGGAGTGCTTTTCAGTAATCATCAAGAAAAAACCTAAAACTTCAGATCCTACATGTCTACCGGTTATTTAAACCATTCATTAAACCTCCTTGTGGCTAATCTTTTGGGGGAAGCTCTGAGCTATTATAGAATGACACAGATGATAAGATACAGGCATCCTGGTTTTACAATTAGTTTTAATGTCTTTGTTTTCAAAACAAAACAGGCTCTGACTCATTATCACTCATTTTAGTCAATATGTGTAACAACAAAGCACATAAGGACATTGCAACAATACGCAGCGGGTGTGTTCTGGTGATTAATGACAGGCTAGCTGTAATTCCAGATCACACCAGATTTTAGAATTTATATATCAAAGCAATTTTTTTTAACGTTCTTCCTTGTTAAAAGAACCTAATGATGTTGGCCATGACTCAGGGAATCATTTCCTGAGTTTTGAGTCAACAGCCATAGGTTCAACTTCTCCGGGGGATCTCCAAGACATAATGTTCAAAGCAAAGTGGTAGAGTACTGTACTGTTCGTGATGTTGCATGGGGTTTTGTCCTTTTGAAAATCAAAGGTCTTTGTTCGTTGTTGTAAGAAGACTTAATTCTTTAAATTCTTGACAATTAAAGGTATTATTTGTTTCCTCCGTAGACCAGATGCCCAAATGACCTTGTGACCCCTCATTGATAATATTTCTTATGTAATATCTAGTCTCTGATCACAAGTAACAAGAAAATTGCTACTGAATCGTATAATAAGTGATCATCTTTTCAGTGAAATATCATCCCTCAGTTATACAAGTTAGTTTATCATCTGTATAGTTTCCCTACAATAATGAAAAGCTCGAGTTCTTATTTCCCACTTGCACCAGCATTTAAAATATGAATAATAAATCATATTAAAGGCTAAAAGCAATGGACCTCCATACACAGAAGGTAACTGAGTTATATCAAGAAGCATGGGGCAATAGTAACAATACCTCAATCAATTCTCATTGCTGACCCCCATTAATGTGGGCCAGGCAAGATGCCAGAGCTACTTGTACAACTCTTGGACAGTTCAACATTTGGGAAGGAAGGAAATCTGGCCAGGAATAACTCAATCAACCTCTAGCAGCCTATTAAAGGGAATAGGTGAAATAAAGTTGAAAAGGCCATCAAGAGAATAGCAGATTGCAATGGAAATGTTAAGAGAAGTCTGTTTAGTTAAACTAGTACAAATGTATGGATAGAAAAATATCATTTTAAGATGAACTCCACTTTAATTCACCCGAACCTTGCATAATATACAAACAGCTGCGTTTCAAGCTGCACTACCCAATGTTTAGCAGCAAGTCAAGAAAAAAATGGCAGCAACACCGACTGCAAAACATCTTTGGGCCCCCGTGTTGCATCACCTGAGTCTGATGTGAATATGTTATGTAGGTGCTCACCTGTTTGAAACAGTTTTTCCTATTTGACTAATTAAATAAATCCAGCAGCTGTTTTTTCTTTTGTTGATTCTGTCTCTAATACCCATAAATCAACAAGAACATGTTAAAAATCAGACTTCTCACTCAACTTCTGGCTATTGGATTGCTCATCAGCTCCCTAGGGAGATGGCTGGCTACTTATTAAGGGAAATATATAAAATAATCTGTGTGCAAGGCATTATCAATGTCAATTTTTCTCTGTTGTCAAGTAACTTTAAGCTTCACGTTATAACCAACTCCAGTCTGCTAAAAAAAAAGACAATTACAGTTTATAATGAATGCTCTATACATACAGTGCATGAGCATTTTTGGCAAGCTTTTAATCACTGTGTGTGAAAGGATCACTATGATTTGATCAAACTGAGACGGGCTACAAAATTGACACCAATGAATTTCTTTCTGAGTATGATCCAAAACCCTGTCCTGTAGTTCAAAGTACAAGGACAGTCCTTTCTTACTACTAAAAAAAAGTTTGAGCCTATTTTCTTGCATCATTCCTAATCTTATAACCATATAACCATATAACAATTACAGCACGGAAACAGGTCATCTCAGCCCTTCTAGTCTGTGCTGAACTCTTACTCTATCCTATCCCCACCGACCTGCACTCAGCCCATAACCCTCCATTCCTTTCCTGTCCATATATCCTGTCCATATAAACGACGACATCGAACCTGCCTCAACCACTTCTGTTGGAAGCTCATTCCGCACAGCTACCACTCTCTGAGTAAAGGAGTTCCCCCTCATGTTACCCCTAAACTTTTGTCCTCTAATTCTCAACCCAAGCCCTCTTGTTTGAATCTTCCCCACTCTCAATGGAAAAAGTCTAACCACGTCAACTATATCAATTCCCCTCATAATTTTAAATACCTCTATCAAGCCTCCCCTTTTACCTGTATGCCCTATTTTGATTACTTCTACCAAAATGTAGCACCTCACATTTTTCAGCATTAAACTGCATCCGCCTCTACTGTAGTCAGATCAAAAGGAAGCCTGAACACTGTGTGACTAGGCATAGCTCAAATGCCATCTATAAATTTGCTGATGATACAACCATTGTTGGTAAAATCTCAGATGGAGTTGGGAGGGCTCACAGGAGTGAGATATATCAGCTAGTGGAGTGGTGTTTCAGCAACAACCTGGCACTCAATATCAGTAAGGTGAAAGAGCTGATTGTGGACTTCAGGAAGGGTAAGATGATGGAGCATGAACCAATCCTCATAGAGGGATCAGAAGAGGAGAGAGTAAACAATTTGAAAATCCTATATGTCAATATCGCTGAGGATCTGACGTACCAAAATATTGATGTAGCTATAAAGAAAACAAGACAGTGGCTATATTTCATGGTGAGGAGATCTGGTTTGTTTCCT
The DNA here is from genome assembly GCF_963921235.1 of Mobula hypostoma. Classification (NCBI taxonomy): domain Eukaryota; kingdom Metazoa; phylum Chordata; class Chondrichthyes; order Myliobatiformes; family Myliobatidae; genus Mobula; species Mobula hypostoma. The sequence goes on from NC_086108.1 coordinate 41,524,848, forward strand.
AAAACACTCGAAAACCTCTATAGATGTATAGTGGAGAGCATTCTGACAGGCTGCATTACTGTCTGGTATGGCGGGGGGTGCTACCACACAGAACTGAAAGAAGCTACAAAAAGTTGTAAAATGAGTCAACTCTATCTTGGGCACTAGCCTCTGTAGTATCCAAGACATCTTCAAGGAGTGGTGCCTCCGAAAGGGGGCTTCCATTATTAAGGACCCCCATCACCCAAGGACCCTCTTCTCATTGTTACCATCAAGAAGGAGGTGCAGAAGCCTGAAGGCATATACTTAGCAAACAGCTTCTGCCATACAATTCCTAAATGGATATTGAACCCATGAAAACTACTTCACTTTTTTAAATATATATCATTTCTGTTTTGCACTCTTTTAAATCTAACTATTTAATATACATATGTACTTACTGTAATTGATTCACTTATTTATTAATTTCTATATTATCATGTATTACATTGTACTGCTGCTGCAAAGTTAACACATTTCATTACACATGCTGGTGTTAATAAACCTGATTCTGAAATCAGGTTTTATTTCACAATGAAACTGGACACCAAACTTTGAGGTTTTTCCTTTCCCCAAACCAAGCCCCTTGGTCATAACGGCAATATCTACTAAGCATGACCAGTTGTACTTTTATGGCAGCTAAACAGTATCAGTGAGCAACCTAGTGCCATTTATTCACTTGTCACCCTCAGATGAAACAATTGTTACTTTAACATTGCTTCCACTTCTGATGCAGCATGTGCTCCCAGATCTCTTTGACTGGTGCAAAACAGAACGACAAAGAGTGCTTGCATTTCATGTTAAATATTGATAGGCAGGAATTGGCAATGAAAAGTATCAAGCTTATTAGAACAGCTTTTGATACTTTGTTCAGTGAACACCAGCAGCGATAAAGATTTGTAATTTTGTTAATGATACTAGTTCCTGCTCCTTCGGGACTTGCCTAGTCCAGTTTTTCAACCCAAATGACAGAGCTGTGCAAAAGTCTTGGGCATATATATAGCTAAGTCTTCTGCGCAATACTGTATCTATCAATGTGAAGTGGAGAGCTAAATCTGGCAGGAGCAAAGGATGTTGGGAATGGTGAGGATGGAGCAACATGGGAGGGGAGCGGTGTGGGACACATGACAGAGGAGTGCTAAGGCAGGAGTTGGTGCAGGTGCAAATACACCCAGCCTTGAGACAACAGGCAAGATCAGTTGATTCCAAACAAGTGCTTTATTAATCATTACAGAATGTCTCTCTGGTGCATTCTGCTCCCTCCTCTCTCCTTTCCCCTTTTCTCAACTCTCAGTCCACCTTAGAAACCCATATCAGAATCAGGTTAATCATCACTCACATACATCATAAAATTTGTTTTTTTCTTGTGGCAGCAGTACAGTGCAATACATAAAATTACAACAATACTGTGTAAAAATCTTAGGCATCCTAGCTATATATACATGCCTAAAACTATTGCACAGTATTGTATTTCTGTAACATGTTGAATTAAGCACATCAGTATATGGAGAATGATTTCCTGACAATATTAGGTTTACCCCAGATTCCTTTCTATACCACTAGTGACCTCATTAAAATTCTCCTCCCTACCTCTGCCTGGCCAACAACCATGGTTTCTTCAGTTTCCTCATACTTTTTGTCCTCATGATATGGCGGCATTGCATTAGTTTACACAGGACACTGAGAGAAGGTGTGGAGCTTAACATATTATGATAGGAGCAGACAAGAGAAAATCTGCAGATGCTGGAAATCCAAGCAACACACACAAAATGCTGGAGAAACTCAGCAGGCCAGGCAGCATCTATGGAAAAGAGTACAGTTGACATCTTGGGCCAAGATCCTTCATCACTCTGACTCCTCATCTTTATTCCCAGTCCTGATTGAGAGTCTCGGCCCGAAACGCCAACTGTACCCTTTTCGATAGATGCTGCCTGGCCTGCTGAGTTCCTCCAGCATTTTGTGCATGATGGAACAGCATTGAATAGGGCAGTTTTCTTCTTCAAGAAAACCTGCTTCACCAATTTGTGATACTGATGTACAGCTAACATTTAAAATTGTGTTCGCTCCTTTCAAATGCTATGATTCCTCCACTGTATGCAAGGAACTGAAAAGGAAGTACAACAATATCATGTGTTGGTTTTTGGTCATGTGACAAAATAATGCTGCATGTTGAAGCCGGTCCCGTATCTGATCACCACACAGCCTAGAAGAATTGTTTTTAACTTACCGGCACTTGGATTCAATGCTGCTCAGAATTAGTATCATCCTCTCTTACCAATTTTTTTTCTCTGACATTTGGGTTGGATATTAAATCTGCTTACGCAAATAATTTAAAATATTTTCTACTTTGGAATATTTTTTACCAATGCTCCTCTACTGCCAGGATGAGGCCACACTCAGGTTGGAGGAACAACACCTCAGATTCCATCTGGAACATCAATTTCTCTAATTTCTGGAAATTTCTCCTTCTTCCCCTTCGTTCTTTTTCCATTCCCCATTCCGGTTCCCCTCCTATCCCCTTTGCTTCGCCTCACCTGGCCATCACCTTTCTTCCATAGTCCACTTTCCTTTCCTAACACATTTCTTCTCCTCCTACCCTTCACCGCTTCTACCTACCATCTCCCAGCTTTTTGCGTAACCCACCTTTCCCCAAACTGGTTTCATCTATTACCTGTCAGCTTATGTTCTGTGCCCAATGAAGCAGTGGAGGCTACCTCATTAAATATATTTAAGACAAAGTTAGATAGATCTTTGCATTGTAGAGGAATTAAGGGTTATGGGGAAAAGGTAGGTAGGTGGAGATGTCCATGGCCAGATTAGCCATGATCTTATTGAATGGCGGAGCAGGGTCAACAGGCCTGATGGCCTACTCCTGCTCCCATTTCTTACGTTCTTATACTCCTTCCCCTCCCCCTACCTTCTTAGGCTGGCCTCTTCAGCCTTCCTTTCCATTCCTGATTAAGGCCCTTAGCCCAAAACACTGACTGTTAATTCCCTTCCATAGATGCTGCCTGACTTGATGAGTTCCTGCAGCATTTTGCGCATGTTTCTCAAGATTTCCAGTATCTGCAGAATCTCTTGTGTTTATTATTTCCATTATAATTTTTGCAGGACTGAAACTAATAACCTTCTTATAACAGAACTGTATGTGTGAACTGATAATATTTCATTGAAGGAACCATGTATTTGGCACCTGAGTGACTAGAAAAAGCAACTGCATATCTGCTTCAAAAATCCACTTGAGGGACTATAGTGTTAACAGTGCATGCACTGAAAAGAAGTACAAATTAAACTGTGTGAATTCGATGTCAGATCAACAATGGGAAGCAAAATAAAAAAAGGAAGAGAGATTGGATTAAAAAAAGAGAAAAGAGGCAGCAGGAAGAATCTTTATTTATTTGATTTCAATGTTTTATAATCCCTTGAATTCAAATCTGAAGGAATGAGACTCTGCAGTAATTAATTTTTAGTACCAGTGATTATCTGAAAGTAATAAGTGCTAATTTCATTGTTAAAAGTATACTCAGACTGAGGTGGACAAGGCAATTTTCAGCAATGAGGTTAGTGTGTAGATTGTGCATCTTCAGTACAGTTGATTCACTCCTTTGGCAAGGCAGAGAGCAAGGTGCGATTTTCTCAAAAATAATGGCTTCTGAGACAGTAAATTTTGGATTTCAGCAATAAGCCACAAATTTGTCCTTCTCTGAAGTCGCTGCAGGATTTGAGCATAAATACTACCAATTGCCATTAGGCTCACTGCTATTTTGAGAAGAAATCACGTCTAATTAAGTTCATGGTGCATTTTGTGCACTCCCTACTTGGACAAGTACGGTCTTACCTGCACCCAGGCTGAGGGCGAGCGTTATGATCTCTCGAGTGCCAGATTCACGGACTATAGCATCACGTCATGAGCTCTGCAAGCCTGTGCATCTGTATTTTGTCTTACCTAAAGTCGTTAAGCCCTTCTGCTTTCTGCTTAATCTTGTTAAGTTTATTTTGACTGGCATGGGTTTTCTGCATACTCTGATTATTTAAAGTGGACCCCCAGTTAGCGATTATGGTCCTTTATGTTTTGAGAGTGATTCTTCTGGCGGTGTCGCATGGTCGAGCCACCAATGTTCTGCTGCAATTCCTATGAATAAACTCTTGTTTCTGTCTCTACATGGGAGTGTGTCGTTCCTCCACATCTGAGTTCAGTTGTTAGTCAGAGCGCAGCATGACCCTTCACTTCTGCTCTTCGGAGGCTTTAACTTAACCTGCTATTGTCAAAACCTCAATAGATCTACTGAGTCCTCCTATTTTCCACTTTGCTGACGTTGTTATAGTGCAAGACTGCTGATCTCAAGCATGTCCTTCTAGTTATTCTTACATAGCTCTACGATAACCTATAATTTACAAATTAGATAGCCTTATTTTACATTCTCCAATATTATAGGGGAGATGTATATAATGTTATAATATTACCTAGGTCAGTGACAACCCAATTGTGTCACAAATAATTAATTGGCTTTCTTATAGGAGAGATCAGGAAAGTACAGCATTGTTAATGCCCTCATCGCTATAGGTAACCCAGCTTTCTTATGCCCTGAAACTCACTTTGGAAACCATTCCATGCACCTACCTACCTGCATTCCATCCCTTGAAAGCCTTTCTGCTGCTAGAACTTATAGATATTGATCCAAATTCACTTTAACTTTTAGCAATAATTGGAATTGGAACTTGAAGGTTAAAACAGGACTTCAGAGACCTGTTGGCATAAGTGCAGCTCTTTCCCTGTGAACTACGTGGTCATGATTCTGTGCTGAGGGTCTAATGTAAGTACACGTTGTTGGAGACTTAAATCTATTTGGCAGTTCTGAAGGTGTACAATTAGGAGATCTTACAAAAAAGATCTTGAATTTCAGAAAGGGAAAATAACACCTTTTTCCAAAAGTATACAGCATATGGGAGAAAACTTGTAAGAATCTACATTTAAAAATCATGTCAAATCTTGAACTGCGAAAACACTTTGGACATTGTGCTAGTGTTTGTCTGTTGAAAATTCTTATAAATTCATACATAAAGGGGGATATTTTATAAAAAGAAAGTGAAAAGATGCCAGTTGGCTGGTTCTAGAATCCAGTAAGCTCCTCTGTATGCTGACTGCTTCCTGAACTGAATGGCTTTCTGGGAACACAGATCAAAGTTGCTGGTGAACGCAGCAGATTTCTGGGAGTCTGGCTAAAACAATCTGCTCAATGGATATAAACCAACAAAGTAGAACCAGCCAAGCCACTAAGCTATAATTGTTACACTTATTTGCATTCTTTGCAGATTATTTATGGAAGCTCCAATTGGTTCCTCTTTGGTTCTTCTAACTGGAATTCCAAGGACTGCATTCTACTTAAAACTACACTGATAAAGAGAATGCACAATTCTCCTTCTGTTACAGCATCTTAGGATGTGCAAACAGACACACTGTGTGTTCTTCCTGCACATTTGTTACAATGTGACAGCATCGTTGGACTAGGGAAGCACGGAAAATGTATGGCACAAAAGGGGACCATTTGGCCAATTGTATCTGTGCTGGTCAAAAAGGACTCAACCTTTTTGTGCCAGGTTCATTGTCCTACAAGTCACAGCTCTTCGGGTATTGTTTTAAGTACTGTTTAAATGTACAAATCTTTCAACTTCTGCCATCTTATCAGACAGTGAGTCCCAGATCCCTACCATCCTCTGAGTAAAAAAAAAGTCATCTTCTCCCCATTTATCCTTCTAATTTACATCATTCATATTTGATGATGATTAACATCATCAGAATTATTCATTATCCTATAATGTACTGGTGCTCTCTGCCGGCTTGGAGAAACATTAAATGGGTGATCATCTAAACCACCTTTAAAAAGTAGAATTGAATCCTTCAAAGTGCAAAAATTACAAGGGGATTTGGATGTGCAAATAGGAGACACTGCTGACGATTACAACGGGGATATTAACTAAAAGAGTTCCGATTTTAAGATTGTTGACCAAAGATCCAAAGGGGAATTGAGATACTTTGATGTTACACAATGGTTTGGAATGGACATTGTTAGTAGAAGAAGGTTCAATATTAATATTGCAAAGGGAATTGGATAAATTCTTAATGAAGAAATGAAATGAGCGCAGGTAGAGGCCAGAGGAATGCGTATGCCCTTCAAACACTAAGCACAGATACAAAAGAGTGAAAGACCTTAAATCTCATGGAACGGTTGCTGCTGTTAATGTTTAATATCGGTAGGACCGTTTGACATAAATAATGCCGTCCCTTGCTACATCAAGACATAACCCTACAAGGGCAGCATGGTACAGCAGCCGTTAACATAATGCTTTACAATGCCATTGACTGGGGTTTGATTCATGCCACTGTCTGTAAGGAGTCTACACGCTCTCCCTCTGACTACATGGGTTTCCTCCAGAATCTCTGCTCTGCTTTCCTCCCATCTTCCAATAGGTTAGTAACTTGTGGGCAGGCTGTGTTGGCACCGGGAGCATGGTGACACTTGTGAGCTGCCCCCAGAATGTATTCGGTCCATGTTAGTCATTGAAAAACACAACACGTTTCATTGTATGTTTCTATGTACACATGACAAATAAAGCTCATCTTTTTTTTTCTCTTTTAAAATCTTTCTTTTAACGTTTGTTAATTCTGTAAGTTGCTTGTTCTGAGCTTCCACGGCAGTGTATTTTGGTTTCTTTTAGTACCAGTTATCTTGCTGCTGCCCAGCAATCTCCTTCTCTTTCATTACCTTCGCTGGACTGCAGGAAAGAGCAATTGCACAAAAATCATTGTCTTTATCACCATCAACCCACCTCCCTTCTCTCACTCCACCCATCCCATTTCTTCCCCCTCCCACACACCAGAAGGCCCACAGTAAACAGTCAGACTGTTCTGCTTACCTCCACAGGTATTGTCAGATGTGACCTTGGAAAATAAAGAAATGGAAACAGATAAATTATTACAATCTCCTTCTGGCAAGAGCTGCTTTCAGTTCTTGAGTTGTTCTCATCTGCAATCGATCCTCCTCATTTGAAAACAGCCACTTTTCCCAGAGCACCACAGTAACACTATATTCCCAGCACAGATGTTTCTGATTGAATTGTAGATGGTTCAGCTGGAGTTTGGAATTATATTTACTTTTGTAGGTACTTGACTTGCGAGTCTTCTAGCTTGGATGTTTCCGTTCCTGTCTCTTACAGTGGTTAATGCAAAGTTAATGTATTTGTCAGCTGCCTTCAAGCTTGCAGATATTGATCAAAATTCATTTTACCTCCCAGCAATATTTGGAATTTGTTACCCTAACTAAAAGGATAAAGCAGGGTTTTGGTTGGAGGTGGATGGACTTTCTCACTGATAAGGTTTTCCCCGAATATTGGTAATTTCAGATGGGTTAACGTAACAGGGAGGTGGTCTATTCTACTTCTGTGACCAAGCGCTTATTGGACAGCTTAATGATATTATTGACTGGCATTTTTTACCTGTTCATTTAGTGCTCATTATCCATATCCAGACCTTTTTTGTAATCATTATATAGGTACTTCTGTGAGCATAATTCATCTGGCACCATTAATTTGTCACAATTTTCTTCTAAAAATTGTCTCAATTTTATTTTCTTTATCTGTACTCTATTCACAATTAATCTCCTCTTACCCTATACCTTTTTTTCTTCCCTAACCTTGTCTATCATCATGGCTATCAGTGGCAATGATATATTTTGCTCACTCCTCTATTTGTTGTAGTCCGTTAGGTAGAGCAAGGTTATTTCATTGATGAAATGCATCCTTCCTGTCTGCCCTTCCTTCCAGCTACAACATGTTGGTGCTCAGCCTTTTGGGAAGATCCTTAGCACAATTACCTCAATCTAGAATCTGAATTTGGATTACCACAAGTGCTTCAGCTCCTCCACTGGAATGGGGCCATTTTGACTCTCTACCCTTACCTATAGTTGGGATTGTTGAGAGGAAATTACAATGTGTAAGAGACAGGCAACATACATCAAAGTTACTGGTGAACGCAGCAGGCCAGGCAGCACCTGTAGGAAGAGGTGCAGTCAACGTTTCAGGCCGAGACCCTTCGTCAGGACTAACTGAAGGAAGAGTGAGTAAGGGATTTGAAAGTTGGAGGGGGAGGGGGAGATCCAAGATGATAGGAGAAGACAGGAGGGGGAGGGATAGAGCCGAGAGCTGGACAGGTGATAGGCAAAAGGGGATACGAGAGGATCATGGGACAGGAGGTCCGAGAAGAAAGACGGGGGGGGGGTGACCCAGAGGATGGGCAAGAGGTATATTCAGAGGGACAGAGGGAGAAAAAGGAGAGTGAGAGAAAGAATGTGTGCATAAAAATGAGTAACAGATGGGGTACGAGGGGGAGGTGGGGCCTTAGCAGAAGTTAGAGAAGTCGATGTTCATGCCATCAGGTTGGAGGCTACCCAGACGGAATATAAGGTGTTGTTCCTCCAACCTGAGTGTGGCTTCATCTTTACAGTAGAGGAGGCCGTGGATAGACATGTCAGAATGGGAATGGGATGTGGAATTAAAATGTGTGGCCACTGGGAGATCCTGCTTTCTCTGGCGGACAGAGCGTAGATGTTCAGCAATGCGGTCTCCCAGTCTGCGTCGGATCTCGCCAATATATAAAAGGCCACATCGGGAGCACCGGATGCAGTATATCACCCCAGTCGACTCACAGGTGAAGTGATGCCTCACCTGGAAGGACTGTTTGGGGCCCTGAATGGTGGTAAGGGAGGAAGTGTAAGGGCATGTGTAGCACTTGTTCCGCTTACAAGGATAAGTGCCAGGAGGGAGATCAGTGGGGAGGGATGGGGGGGACGAATGGACAAGGGAGTTGTGTAGGGAGCGATCCCTGCGGAATGCAGAGAGAGGGGGGGAGGGAAAGATGTGCTTAGCGGTGGGATCCCGTTGGAGGTGCCGGAAGTTACGGAGAATAATATGTTGGACCCGGAGGCTGGTGGGGTGGTAGGTGAGGACCAGGGGAACCCTATTCCTAGTGGGGTGGTAGGAGGATGGAGTGAGAGCAGATGTACGTGAAATGGGGGAGATGCGTTTAAGAGCAGAGTTGATAATGGAGGAAGGAAAGCCCCTTTCTTTAAAAAAGGAAGACATCTCCCCCGTCCTAGAATGAAAAGCCTCATCCTGAAAGCAGATGCGGCGGAGACGGAGGAATTGCGAGAAGGGGATGGTGTTTTTGCAAGAGACAGGGTGAGAAGAGGAATAGTCCAGATAGCTGTGAGAGTCAGTAGGCTTATAGTAGACATCAGTGGATAAGCTGTCTCCAGAGACAGAGACAGAAAGATCTAGAAAGGGGAGGGAGGTGTCAGAAATGGACCAGGTAAACTTGAGGGCAGGGTGAAAGTTGGAGGCAAAGTTAATAAAGTCAACGAGTTCTGCATGCGTGCAGGAAGCAGCGCCAATGCAGTCGTCGATGTAGCGAAGGAAAAGTGGGGGACAGATACCAGAATAGGCACGGAACATAGATTGTTCCACAAACCCAACAAAAAGGCAGGCATAGCTAGGACCCATACGGGTGCCCATAGCTACACCTTTAGTTTGGAGGAAGTGGGAGCAGCCAAAGGAGAAATTATTAAGAGTAAGGACTAATTCCGCTAGACGGAGCAGAGTGGTGGTAGAGGGGAACTGATTAGGTCTGGAATCCAAAAAGAAGCGGAGAGCTTTGAGATTTTCCTGATGGGGGATGGAAGTATATAGGGACTGGACATCCATGGTGAAAATAAAGCGGTGGGGGCCAGGGAACTTAAAATCATCGAAAAGTTTAAGAGCGTGAGAAGTGTCACGAACATAGGTCGGAAGGGATTGAACAAGGTATGATAAAACAGTGTCGAGGTATGCAGAAATGAGTTCGGTGGGGCAGGAGCAAGCTGAGACAATAGGTCGGCCAGGACAGGCAGGTTTGTGGATCTTGGGTAGGAGGTAGAAACGGGAAGTGCGGGGTGTGGGAACTATAAGGTTGGTAGCAGTGGATGGGAGATCCCCTGAGCGGATAAAGTCGGTGATGGTGTGGGAGACAATGGCCTGGTGCTCCTTACTGGGGTCACGATCGAGGGGTAAATAAGAGGAGGTATCCGCGAGTTGTTGCTGTGCCTCGGCAAGGTAGAGGTCAGTACGCCAGACTACAACAGCACCCCCCTTATCGGTGGGTTTAATAATAAGGTTAGGATTAGTGCGGAGGGAGTGGAGAGCAGAGCGTTCCGAAGGAGTGAGGTTGGAATGGGGACAAGGTGCGGTGAAGTCGAGACGGTTGATGTCCCGTCGGCAGTTAGCAATAAAGAGATCCAGAGCAGGCAGAAGACCAGAGCGGGGTGTCCATGAAGAAGAGGAGGGTTGAAGACGGGAGAAGGGGTCATCGGTGGGGGTGGAAGAGTCCTTGCCGAAGAAGTAGGCTCGGAGACGGAGACGGCGGAAGAAAAGTTCCGCATCGTGGCGAACACGGAACTCACTGAGGTGTGGGCGAAGGGGGACAAACGTGAGGTCCAGAGCAGGCAGAAGACCAGAGCGTGTAAGATACATTACAGTTTTGTCATACTTTAATTCTCCAATGATAGGTACACAGTTATTCACTACTAAATATTCACAAAGGCAGGTATGATGATTTCCTTGTTTAACAACTGATGTTTGTTTTGCCTTTTCTAATTTTTGATTTGGAGCACATAAATTCTCATAAATTTTGCACATATATAAGTTGTGTATGTTGCTTCAGGTAGTAGTTGTTATCACTGGAGCAGTTTTATAAATAATAAGTACCCCCATTTGCATCTTATCAGAATACATATGTTCTGGATTCTCTTTTTCAATTACTCATCTGCAGCTGGAACTGAACTTATTTTTGTCTGTGTGTTGTTGCACCAAGCCAGTAAATGGCTCCTACTCCTGATCATAGGTCAAAGAATTTCCAAGTAACTTGCTCTTTGAAAGACCCCAAAACTGAATAACAGGAGAGTCACAAGGCAACCGGGAATTTCAAAGTAATTGCTTCCAGAATCTCACCCATAATCAATAGGAAGATGTTAGTAATTGGAGCCCTGGACAAATTCTACCTTCATGTTGGGTTTTTTAGTGAGAGACAAAAGACATCGGACATGGCACATCTTGTGATTCTAATTGAAATTTCCGCTGTTTATATGAGGACCCACTCACTGAAAGTCGGTGAGCTTGCAAGCTCCACAACGCATTTGAGCACAAGGGCAGTTTAACAGCCGTGGGGCTGGAGAGCACATAGGAGCCCCAGGTGATTTGTTTTTGGTGTGACTGATGGCATATCACTGGAAAAGAGATATTTCCTTCTTTCAAAGATGTGCATGTCAATTTGAAATCAATTACTTTTATATAGAAAATAAAAGGCCCTTGGGTAGACCAGAGAGCAGCATTCACCAGCTGATTTGAAGCAAGGATTGTCAGGAAATAGACTGCAATAAGAAAACGTTCACCAGGGAATAATGACATGGAGATTTAGTCTTTTACTGCCAAGAATTTCAGTGACTTCCAGTGATATGGTGTCAATAACCAAGACCCTGTAGCTTTCTTCAAAGGCATGCATTTTCTGAACATGACTGAGAAATGTTTGTGGTTCTGGTGAGTAATTTAACTTAGCTAAATTCATTAAAATTTTAATGCATTTTCTGAAAAGATTTGCTTTAAGAGGGATAGTTAATACAATAATTTGGAATAGTATTTCTCCAACCCTGTGTACTATACAATAGTCCATATTGATTCAAAACTAGTACGTTTCTATGAGGGTCCTGTGGATAACTAAAGTGAGACTTGGTTATCTTAATTGAGACTACAGATAGGTACAACACTTGGCAACAGTGGAAAGCTTTTGAATAATTGGCTCTAATTGGCAGCTCTGCAGAAAAAAATTGTGAAGAAAAAAGACATTAAAGATAAAATTAGTGGATCATTTCTTGCTAATAAGCTAAGTCATCCATCAGTTTGTTTTCATACTTTTAATTGTTTGGCCTTTGAAGAGGAAGCAATTTTATACCATCAGTGTTCTCTAAAAGATAGCAAACGTCCTCAGTTCAAAGTTGGAGAAAAACTAATTTACGTTGTGGGTGGTTTTCTGAGATAGTATTGTGTCAGCTTGATGATTGGATTGGGAAGTAGAGCTAACATAGCCGCATAGCTGATGAAATGAATCATTTCCTAGGTTGCTTCTCTCATCATGGAATGTTTTGACAGACCAAAAGGAGAGCTGTTCTAATTTTAATAGGCTGCAGCTGGATCCTGCTGTGATGAGTGCACTCACTATTACCATACAGTATTTCCTTGTAGAACACTTTAACACCTAGTCTGTTTAAAAGTTCCATTATTGCAATTAACCCTACAAATGCATTAAGTAGCTCCTATGATTTTACAATAATGTTGTTCTTTATTTAATAGGACAATTTAATTATATTAAGATAAATGTGCATTAATTTTTAGCAAAGGTACCTCTGTTACAGTTAGTACATACACACTGGTCTGAAATAGGCCTCTGTTGGTCAGGTTTGACCATGTATATTGCGTCCTTGCAGCCTAGATATGCGAGCCAGGGCAGTACAATATGGAGAACAAGCTGTTGCCTCTGTAGCAAGCTCCACACTCTCCATGCAGCTGATGAAGCCAATGGAGACCAATACAGTTTACCATCAGCAGTATTGTAGGAGTGGCCAGTCAGCGTTGAATGCAATGTAGGACCACCTTAGGAACTCCAGCTCTGGATTTTTGCCTCTGGATTTATTTCCGAAGCCTTCCCCATGTGTGGGTATGCCCGCAAGGAAGCTGAGGTTTGAAACCAGAGTTTTCCTTCTCAATGAGCTGCCAACCACAGCTGACAAGCCCCATCTGCCTGAGGCAATTGGTTTTAAGGTGCCAGTAACCTGCTTTTGCCCCTTCTCCTGTCATTAGAAACAGTTTCGCCACAGGTGAAGACCAGGAGCTGGACTTGGCTGTCTGAGATTATGTGATGCGCACACCGTTGGGAGCATTTAATAGGTAGTGGGAACTTGTACCCATTACCACCCCTGGTTAAAACAACCTTAAGAAACCAAACATTAGTCTGTAAGAGGGAACAAAATGTTGCTTGGCACAAAGAGTATACTGTTCACCTCGAACATGTCCACCTTCAAATGTGGCTTTTAATCTTACTCTTCAAATTAGATAAAATTTAATTCATTAAAAGCTAATTATTTTGAGTCCTGAAGTGTACGTATCATCACCCCAGGTATTAAGCTTCTTTCCATGTTGTCAAGCTCCCACTGAAAGCATAGTGGAAGTGAGAGAATGGAACCTAATCACCAAATATGCCAGACAGAGAACAAGAAACCAAGAGAACAATTAGTTGCAATTACTTTTCACACTGAAATTGGAAAATTAGTTTATTATTGTCACGTACAGTCTACGAAGATGAAGTGAAAAACTTGTTTAGCATTCCTTTTTCTCTCCATTTTTAGTAGCTGTTCTTTCCTATCAGTCTTGTGTGCTTATGACGTTATTCATAACAATAACATGCAAGTAATACAGTAACTAAAGTAACCTCCATACTATGGTTACCATGTCAAGTGATTTTTGTGTATTTGGTCATTTAGTTTATTAGCTTCACTTGTACCAAAGAACAGTGAAAAACTTGTCTTGGATACAGTTCCTACAGATCAACTCTTTACACGAGTGCATTGAGGTAGAGCAAGGTAAAAAAAAATAACAGAGTGTAGAATAAAGTGTTACAGTATAGAGAAAGTGCACTGTAGGTATACAGTAAGGTGCAGTGTCATAACAGGTTAGATCATGAGGTCAAGAATCTATCTTATATTATTAGGGAAACATTCAATAATTTTGTAACAGCATGATGGGAGCTGACTTTAAGCCCAGCTTTATGTGCTTTCAGGCTTTTGTATCTTCTGACCATTGAGAGGAAGAAGAAGAGAATATGTCCAGGGTGGGTGGGATCTCTGATTATGCTGGCTGCGTTACTGAGGCTGTGAGAAGTGTAGACAGAGTCCATGGAGAGCAAGCTGAGCTGTGTCCACAACTCTCTGCAGTTTCCTGCAGTCAGGTGCAGAGCAGTTGCCATACCAAACTGTAATGCATCCAGAGAGGATGTTTTTTATGATGCCTTGACATGATTCACCCACTTCCTGAAGTCAACGTCCAGCTCTTTTGTCTTGCTGGTGTTGAAGGAAAGGTTGTTGTCTGGACACCATGCCATTACGGTCTCTATCACTCTCCTGTACTCTGACCCATTGTGGTGGTGTCACAGATGGAGTTAGAACAGGATGTGACCATGCAGTTGTGAATGTACAGGGAGCAGAGTATGGGGCTGAGGATACCTTCTTTTGGGGCAACAGTGTTGAGAATAATAGTGGCAGAAGTGTTGCTGCCTATATTTGCTGATAGCAGTCTATCAGTCAAGAGATCAAAGATCCAGTTGCAAAGGGAGATGTTAAGTTCCAGACTTTGGAGTTTGGAGATGAGTTTGCTTGACATTATAGTGTTATTAAAGACAGAGCAGTAGTCAATAAACAATAGTCTAACATACGTAGGTGTCTTTACTCTCCAAAGACGGATGTAGGGCCAGGCTGATGGCACATGCCATGGACCTGTTTCAGCAGTAGGCATATGGCAGTGAGCTGAGCTTATCTGGAAGATTGGAGTTGATGTGTGCCATGACCAGCCTCTCAAAGCACTTCATGGAGGTGGATGTCAGAGCCATTTGTCTAGTATTTAGGCATGTTACTTTGTTTGTTTTAGATGCAGGGATGAAAGTGATCTTCTTAAAGCAGGTGGAATTCTCACATTTAGGCAGAAAGAGATTATAAATGTCAACAAATACCCCTGCCAGCTGATCTGCATGGGATATAAAGACATAACCGGGTACATCATCCAGGCAGTGGCTTTCTGCGGGTTTACTCCGAGGAAGACTGAACTTACGTCCACAGTGAAGATTATGAGTGCAGGTGCACTGCAAACTGTTGGGGTAGATGGTGACGTTCCAATCCCCTTCTGGTCCAGACATGCATAGAGTCTATAACCTCACCAAAAAGGGAAGCACTGTTTCCAGTGATACTGCCTGACTTTGTTTTGTAGCCTGATGTAGCGTGTTAATCCCCGCCACAACTGATGGCTGATCTGGGACTCAGTTTTAAACTTGTTACCATCTCTTGGCATCCCTGAGAGCTTTATGGAGAACATATCTCAATTTCCTGTAGCAGTCTGGGTTACCTGATTTGAATGCCACAATATTTGACTTGAGCAGGAGTGGTTCATCCATAGTTTCCAATTTGGGAACTCATAGATTATCTTCTTTGGTGCACAGTCCTCAACAGATTTGCTGATAAAGTCTGTGGTGGTGGTGACGTACTCACCTAGGCTGAGTGCTGAGTCTTTGAACATAGCTGTGTCTACTGGCGGAAAGCAGCTGTGTCGAAGCTCACTTGTTCCCCAGACCAGCCCTGTATGCCTTTCTGCACTGGATCATCACATTTGAGGTTCTCTCTGTATGAAGGGAGGAGCGCTTTACCAAAGTGTGAGCGAGGCTGGTTCAATGGGCATTTTTGATGCTTATCTAACCATGGTCAAAGGCGTTTGGGCTGCTGGTGGGTTAAGAGACATAGTTTGGTAATATGCTCTTGAAATTAGCCTGGTTGAACTCATTGGCAATGATGAAGAGGGACTCAGGGTATCCTGTTTCAAGGCTGTCGACCAATGAGTATAGTACCCTGAGTGCAGGCTTCATGTCTACCTATGGTGGGATGTAGAGTACCATCAGGATAGTTTAAAGTGAACTCCCATGGGAGGGATTATGAGTGAATCTTCATTATTGGATATGCTAGTTTGGGTGAGCAGGAATCTGACAGGACTGTCACGTCTATGCTCCACGGAGTATTGATTAGAAAGAAACCCTCCACCTCTACCTTTGGTCCATATGGTGAATTGAGAAGCCCCCAGGTTGCAAGAAAGTCATATAAAGTATATTAATACATTGAATATACAACATACCGTTTACTGCACCCCTTTGTATCAACAGAGTGATGTGCACTTTGGATTAGCTTGAGAACTCTTCTGAGGATTTCTTTATTACTGTTTGACAATTCTAGGCAGAGGAATTACAAGCTCCTTGACTAGAATCAGAATCCCACTCAGAATTATAATCTTACCTGCTATACTTGTCCACGGGTAGAAGACTGCTTGATGTTCACATGCTAAACCTTTGTCTTATTGTGAGCATTTTGAAACTGTGAAACCTTTGTCTTATTGTGAGCATTTTGAAACTGTGAAAGATTTGCTTTGAAGCGTGATCCAAAATTATACTCTATACTATTAATTTCTTCTGTACCTGTATGCCATCACTTCCCTTCAAAGCTGAAAAATTGTTGGACTTTTACTATTTCTGAGGGGTTAAAGTCAAGGTTGTCTTTTAATTTGCAGCAAGGTCTGAAATTTCCTCTTGTTTGAATAGCTACAACTGGGCAGGGTACTGGAAATGTCCACTGACATCTCACTTATAGAACTCCTGACTCCTTGACTCAAGCCTGATAGGATCAGGCCTGTGTGTGAAGTTTGGTTTGAGTCCAATGTATCCATTGGTTAAACAGTAAACACAAAATGCTGGAGGAACTCAGCAGGCAAGCAGCATTTATGGAAAAAGTACATAGTAAACATAGACATAGAACAGTACAGCACAGTACAGGCCCTTCAGCCAACAATGTTGTGCCGACCCTCAAACCCTGCCTCCCATATAACCCCCCACCTTAAATTCCTCCATATACCTGTCCAGCAGTCTCTTAAACTTCACTAGTGTATCTGCCTCCACCACTGACTCAGGCAGTGCATTCCACGCACCAACCACTCTCTGAGTGAAAAACCTTCCTCTAATATCCCCCTTGAACTTCCCACCCCTTACCTTAAAGCCATGTCCTCTTGTATTGAGCAGTTCTGCCCTGGGGAAGAGGCGCTGGCTATCCACTCTATCTATTCCTCTTAATATCTTGTATACCTCTATCATGTCTCCTCTCATCCTCCTTCTCTCCAAAGAGTAAAGCCCTAGCTCCCTTAATCTCTGATCATAATCCATACTCCCTAAACCAGGCAGCATCCTGGTAAATCTGCTCTGTACCCTTTCCAATGCTTCCACATCCTTCCTATAGTGAGGTGACCAGAACTGGACACAGTACTCCAAGTGTGGCCTAACAAGAGTTTTATAGAGCTGCATCATTACATCGCTACTCTTAAACTCTATCCCTCGACTTATGAAAGCTAACATCGCATAAACTTTCTTAACTACCCTGTCTACCTGTGAGGCAACTTCCAGGGATCTGTGGATGTGTACCCCCAGATCCCTCTGCTCCTCCACACTGCCATTTACTTTGTACTTTGCCTTGGAGTTTGTCCTTCCAAAGGGTACCACCTCACACTTCTCTGGGTTGAACTCCATCTACCACTTCTTAGCCCACTTCTGCATCCTATCAATGTCTCTCTGCAATCTTCAACAATCCTCTACACTATCTACAACACCACCAACCTTTGTGTCATCTGCAAACTTGCCAACCCACCCTTCTACCCCCACATCCAGGTCGTTTATAAAAATCATGAAAAGTAGAGGTCCCAGAACAGATCCTTGTTGGAAACCACTAGTCACAATCCTCCAATCTGAATGTACTCCCTCCACCATGACCCTCTGCCTTCTCCACCTGGTCAAACTTCCCTGGATCCCATGCCTTCTAACTTTCTGAATAAGCCTACTGTGTGGAACCTTGTCAAATGCCTTACTAAAATCCATGTAGATCACATCAACGTTTTGGGCCAAGACCCTTCAGCAGGACTGGAGGCAAAATGATGAGGAGTAGATTTAAAAGCTGGGGGAGGAGAGAGAGAAGCAGAAAGTGAACCGACCATCAAGCCCATCTTTCCCTCCTCTCCCCACTTTCTGCTTTCCGTAGGGATCGCTCCCTACATGACTCCCTTGTCCATTCATCCCTACCCACTGATCTTCCTCCTGGCACTTATCCTTGCAAGTGGAACAAGTGCTACACCTGCCCCTACACCTCCTTCCTCACTACCATTCAGGGCCCCAAACAGTCCTTCCAGGTGAGGTGACACTTCACCTGTGAGTCTGTTGTGGGTGGTCATAAACTGTGTCCGGTGCTCCCAGTGTGGCCTCCTGTATATCGGAGAAACCCGACATAGGAGTCTGTTTCGTCGAGCACCTACGCTCCATTCCCCAGAAGAAGTGGGATCTCCTGTGGCCACCCATTTTAATTCCATTTCCCATTCCCATTCTAATTTATCAATCCATGGCCTCCTCCACTGTTGTGATGAGGCTACATTCAGGATGGAGGAACAACACCTTATGTTCCATCTGGGTAGCCTCCAACCTGATGGAATGAACATTAATTTCTCCAGTTTTGGCCCTCCCTCTTCACCAATTCCCATCCCTTTTCCCTCTCTCACCTTATCTCCTTGCCTGCCCATCTTCTCCCGCTGGTGCTCCTCCCTCCTTTTCTTTCTTCGATAGCCTCCTATCCTCACCTATCAGACTTCCCCTTCTCCAGCCCTGTATCGCCTTCTACAATCAACTTCCCAGCTCCTTGCTTCATCCCCTCCCCTTTCTGCTTTCACCCATCACCTTGTGTTTCTCTCTCCCCTCCCCCACCTTTTAAACCTGCTCCTCATCTTTTTTTCTCCTGTCCTGCTGAAGGGTGTTGGCCCAGAATGTTGACTGTACGCTTTCTATAGATGCTGCCTGGCCTGCTGAGTTCCTCCACCATTTTCTGAGTGCTGCTTGGAGAACATCTGCAGATTTTCTCTTGTTGGTACAGCATTCAGGTTTGTTTAGGTTGGGTCAGATTCAGTACTTTAAGTCAAGATGATTTGCTCAATATTATTGCACGTGTCCTCTATTCTTGATCTATATTTAATATTTCAATCTCAAACAGACCAATAATATGTATATATTAGATGGGGTTGACTGAGATACAAAGGTTGGTTTCGGATCAGCTGTGCTTGGATCAGCTAGGGATGGCTTTTACCTTTATGGTCTAGGTTTAAAAATTTGACGATTTACTTTGTTTACTCTTGCTCTGAAAGTGACTAGATATGTCCAGCATTAAATTGGCTGGAAGGTCTCATTCAACCTCATCCCATCCATTCTTCTGTTGGCTCTTTTCATGAAGTAACAATTCTTCTCTTGTTTTGTTTCTATGTACAGATATTTCAACTGTTCTGATTAAATTTCATCTGTCATTACCGTATCCACTCAATATTTTTTGTAGCTCACTTGTTATCCATGAGTTGTCTCCTCAGAATTAAGTAGTAGTTCTGCTTACTGCTTTGTTACTGTAAGTTTTCTACTATTAAAGCTTAAAAGGTTTAACCAATGCCCATTAAAGCCTGAACCAAAGACACTGGTGTAGATCAGAAATTAAACTTTAATAGCAGGACCTCTGTCATGCTGCCTGAAAATCAAACTTTACCGTCTTGCTATGACATAAATCACAAACCCGTGGTTTAAGTAGCTCTGGATGCATGAAAACATCTGCTTGGAACAGCCAAATCCCAATGCAACATATAGACCCTCCTTCCGGCCCACCCTACTATTTCTACCATCCCCTCTGAAAGAGGAGTGGCCAAGATGATGTAAGCACACCAAGAGTGACACAACACTGTTAGGGTGATATGATGAAACGATAACCAACCATTCAAAGTTCAAAGTAAAATTTATTATCAGAGTATATACATGTCATCACATACAACCCTGAGATTCTTTTTCCTGTGGGCATACTCAGCAAATCTACAGAACAGTCACTGTAAACAGGATCAATGAACAACAATCTGTGTAAAAGCAATTACAAATTATCAATAAATAACAAGTGTGAAATAATATGAAATAACAAAATAACCAGTCCTTAAAGTGAGACCGTTGGTTGTGGGAACACCAGAAATAGAACGAGTGTAGTTATCCCCTTTTATTCAAGAGCCTAATGGTTGAGGGGTACTAACTGCTCTTGAACCTGGTGGTGTTAGTCCTGAGGATCTTGTACCCTCTACCTGATAACAGCAACAAGGAAAGAGCATAGCCTGGGTGGTGTGGGCCTTCGATAATGGATGATGTTTTTCTACGGCAGTGTTTCATGTAGATGCCCAATGCATGTATCATGTAGTGCTCAATGTTTAGGAGGATTTTCCCCATGATGTACCCAGTGGAATCCACTACCTTTTGTAGGATTTTCCACTCAAAGGCATTGGTGTTCCCATACCAGGCCATAGTGCATTTTTACCTCGACCATTGTATTTTCAGTGTAGAATCTGTGCAAGTTAAAGAAAAATAAAATCTGTCTTGATAACAGCTAGTCCAAACCTAACACAAATTTGAGTACTTAACTCCTTTTGCCATTTTCAGCCAAAATTGGACGTCCACTTTAAATACACTATAACAAAATGGAATGTGTTATTGATCTGTTGAGAGCATCAAGTAAATACACTTGAAGTTCTCAGTTTATTATAGCTACTTACTAACCAGATCACCTGAGCAGGATGAGATACAGAGATAGCATGGCATAAATTGGTCAAACCTAAACCATACGGCAATAAACACAATCCAACCCAAACCACACATATAAAGTCAGATTCCACTTGGCTTTCATCAGGGAGGCAAGCTCCATTCCACTTGTGTATATAAAATTATTGTAATCTTTTGTATTTTGTATTTTATATTTCTTTTGTATTCTTTTGCAATTATTGTATTCTAAATTATACCTTCTTAAAATTGACATATTGTACAAGAAATCCAGAAGATATTTGGACCAAAGTGAAATATTCCTTCCTAATTTCTTTCTCAAATTATAGCAGCTATTAAGCTTCATTAGGGTGAATAGCAGGTTATCTGTGATGATTAAATTCTTGGCAATGTCATACATTGCTTAGAACATTGCATGGAAAATAGCCCATATTAAAAAAAAAGTAAGGGAACTTGAGCACCTTTCTGGGGTAAAATAGAAACATATTGCCCTCTCATGTTACCTCTTTATTAAAGAGAATAAAGAAATATTGTGAACAACCAGAACCATCATGACCAAGTCACACAAGAGCCACATTTCCTGTATTTTCTGGTGAGGCACTCACAGAAACAAACTTAATTGAAAATACACAGCTCTTTTCTACAATGCAGCTTTGCATAAATTAAATTTTTTGTAGACAGTATCTGAATACTGCTCTTTAACTTATTCCTCCAACACTTTTACTGATGTTTAGAGTCCAAATGGATTGTGGAAGGAAGTCTTCGATCAACTCTCATTTCAGAAATTGTCCAGTTACTGTGGGAGCATCTTAGTAATACTTTCATCAGGCTTTTCCTTCCAGTAACCAATGGATGCAATTGATTTCTATTTTCTTGATCATACACAGACCGTTTATAGAAGATAAGTGTGATTGTGTCAAAGTTGTTTACTCATCAGATTCTTGTTGAGCACTGCATTCCATTCTTAGAACACAATAAGAAATATCCTTGGCAGGAAATTATGTTTTATTGCCAAAGATGCATTGTGCTGCGTCTTTGTTGAGACAAAAAATCCTCAAACACAAAACTGTTTCCACTGTAAAAAGTTTCTAAAATCAGATTGTTCAGGATTCACCTGTCTGGCATACACATTAAATCCAGATGGTCAGGAACTTATAAGACTCAATCCCCTTATGTGCTTTCACATCCCCTTATGTATCCCTTCAAAAACAGCAAAGGACCAGGAGGGGCTTTTTAGATGGTGCTTCACAATGCACACATCGCAGGTGCCACTCTTAAAATAGACATAAGAGACAGTGTAAGTCTCTATGGTGTGCATTAGAAAAGAACTCACGGGCTCGAGCTATATAGAAAATTCTTAACAGAGCTATAATGAGCTATTGATCCCAAAGTACTGTAGGAGCCAGTGATCTCCTGGTGCTTTCAGATCTGCTGGTTACAAACTTGCAATCGTCATAATTGTCCTTATTATTGAAGGTTGGGTTATCAAGGCTGGAGCTCCCTTTTACTCATGTGAAAGACTTTCTTCTAAAGTGGGAAAATAATTTGTTAATAACAAGAAACGTTATGCTGGAGGTTATTATATATTCAGGGCAATGTGTGTAATAGCATTTAATAAATTAAAAGGATTTGGATATTAAAAGTTTGTGAGACTGGAGTCTGTGATAATGGAAAGCTGACACTTCATGATATTATTTTAGTGTGAATTTCAAATTATGAGTGTTCATTTTCAGATGAAGGTTCTTATTATGAGAAGTCATTATGGTGCTCGGTATATCAATATTCATTGCAGTGGGAGAGTTACGCAACACTCAGTATAACTGTATGTTTCTTATTAGGATGTTTTCGATAGAAAAATATATGGTATCTAGAGGCTTATAAATCTCCTGGATGTTATTGTACAAGGTTAGTAAATGAAAGCTGTCTTAATTTAGATTTTTTAATATTGAATTGTGTTATTGCATAAATTTATAGCATTATTAAGTGCTCTAAAGAGTGTACTGTTAACTTTCAAGATGGAGTGTTTTTAATATTGGTGTTTAATATAACAGGTGAGGAGCTTATTTTAATCATCTGTCAAGGTGACTTTATTTTAAATGATACACTGTAGTTAACTTGTGAAAGAGATCTTTTGTCTAAGGGACATCACTCACAGCCTCACAGGATTCCTGGAGTTACAAAAATCAGAGAGGTACTTTTGAATCCTCAATGCAGGATTCAAAGGAGTATTTTGTATTCAGCAGGATCTGACTAACAGTAAGTTGTTTAGTAACATTAACTGAGGATAAACATTGGTCAGGATACTGTGAAGAATGGTGCCTTGAAAAATTTTATTTCTTGTGGCAGTACAGACTGGCCTTCAGTTTAAAACTTCAGTGGAAGTTTGGAGCCTCCAACAATGCAGCACTTCCTCAGGCCCGTAGGAGAAAATTTGTCTAGATCTCATGTCCATGGCTCTGATTGAGACTATCCAGCTCAGCGGTGAATGTGCTAATACTGAAACACAGCTGTTAGTGTCTTACTTTACATTATTTGTACCTTTCCAGTCAGGTACATGACTTTACCCTCTTGTTGGTCAGGTATGGGGATTAATTACAAACAAGAGAAAATCTGCAGATGCTGGAAGTCAAAGCAATACGCACAAAACATTGGAGGAACACGGCAGGTCAGGCAGCGTCTACGGAAAAGCATAAACAGTTGACAGTTTGGGCTGAATGTAAGTAATATTTGCAATAGTTAGTACAATGTTCTGCTGGAGGAACTCAGCAGTTAAGCAATATCTAGTTGGGCTGGGGCAAGGCGAGAGAGCAGTAGTCGATATTTCAGGTTGAAACCCTGCCTCAGGATTGAGTGTGGAGAGGGAAGATGGCAAGTATAAAGAGAAGAGGGGAAGTGGTAGTTGGTGGACTGAGGAGTGATGAAGTTGGCTGGCCAGCTTAAGCGGGCTAAGGGAGAGCAGGAATGGAGATTGGAGATAGAGGCAGGTGGATGGTAGTGAGGTCAGGCAAAGAAAAGGAAAAT
This sequence comes from Mobula hypostoma, assembly GCF_963921235.1. Taxonomy (NCBI): domain Eukaryota; kingdom Metazoa; phylum Chordata; class Chondrichthyes; order Myliobatiformes; family Myliobatidae; genus Mobula; species Mobula hypostoma. The sequence continues at coordinate 41,548,429 of NC_086108.1, forward strand.
GGAGTCAGGTAGGGAGAGGGGAAGGTGAAGGTGGAGACGGTCAGGAAGATGCTAAATAAGAACACAAAGGCTACCAGTACTGGCATCTGAAAAGTAAGCAAGGTGATAATGGGAACCATTATGGAAGAGATGCTGCAATTACAGTGTCAGGAGATCTGCTATCAAGCTGAATCAGTGGAGACAAATAACTGATGCGTGCAAAGCTGGTGCTGGTGTGAGGTAGGCATGGAATTAACATAGTTTCACAGAGCCCCAGAGCGGTGATATGAGGAACTGCAGTTGAAGTTGTGGGCCACAAATGAAGAAATGGAACGAAGAGTCAGTCAGCAGGAGTTTTCACACAAGGGCCGACAACAGAGGAGAGCTGCTTCATCCTTTGAAATATGAATTGGCGAATGATATCATCCAATTTTTTTGTGATTCAATAATAGTAACTGTTGTGTACTGAGAGAAATATCTAATAATTTTCAGCTTGTGAAGCTAGTCATCGTCATGTACTGACAGGAATATCTGACATTATTTAGCATGTGAAGCTAATCAAGACTCATCAGGGTTTGGTGGCAGAGGGCAAGAGCCCCACAATATTTGGCCTGTTATGTCTCTTTCTTCTAAACCACTTTGAATAAACATCTTTCAATTCAATCTTGCTTGATAGGGGATGCCCATGAATCATGGGGTTGAATGAGCACAGTTATTGGTGTCTTTTCAGTCTCTATTCTCATCCTAGGAATGAATGTTCTAAACTTGGTTGTATCCATTGCAGTAGCTCCATGATTACAACCTGTGATATAATGATCAGGGTGATACTTTGATACCTGAGCAAAAGACGTCCCAATGAAATTTAAAACAAAACAGATGCTGGGTATATACTGTGCATTGAATTATCTATTACATACATGAGATATGGAAGTCACTGGATAGGCCAAGGCTTACTAACAAACCCAAATTGTCCCTGAACCAAGTGGCTTGTTGGACCATTTCAAAGATTAGCTAAGAGTCAGCAATATCATTGATTCTGGAGTTGTGCATCAGTCAGATTGTGTCAGGAGTGTAATTTTTCCTCCTTGAAGGACAAAGTGCAGAGGGACAACAGAATTTCTTGTCACTATTTGTCGATGAATTAAATTCAAGTGTCAGGAAGTTATTTTGCAGTTTTATAAAACTCTAGTTGGTCACATCAGGAGTATTAGATTCAATTATGATTGTCCCATCATAGGTAAGATGTCAAGGCTTTGTAGAGGGTGTAAAGAGATTTACCAGGGATTCTGCCTGGATTAGAGGGCATGAACTATAAGGAAAGTTTGGAGAAACTTGGATATGTTTCTCCAGAGTGGCAGAGTTTGAGGGGATATCTGTTAGAGGTTTATAAGGTTATGAGAGATATAGATAGAGTAGACAGCCAGTATCTTTTTCTTATGATTGAAATGTCTTCTACCAGAGGAGATAGACTGAAGCTGAGATAAGTTCAAAAGGAGATGTGTGGGGCAGGTATCCTACCCAATGAGTATGAGGTGCCTAGAATGCATTGAATGGATGATGGTAGGGACAAATACATCAGCGGCATTCAAGGAGGCTCTTAAAATGGCATATGAACGTGTAGGAAATGGAAGGATATGGACATTGCGTAAGTAGAAAGATTAGTTCCGTTAAGTATTTAATTGCTAACTTAATTAGTTCAGCACAACATCATAAGCCAAAGATCTTGTTCCTGTGCTGAACTGTTCCATGTTCCATGTTCTAACATACTAGAATTGCAATTTGAAATCATTGTGCAATGCAAGTAAGATTATAACACAATTTCCAGCCTTGTGCCTTAAAAGCAACAGAAAATGTAGTTTCTTAGCAGAATGCTGAAAATATCATATAGAGATAGGGTAACTAATGAGACAGTACTCCAACGTGCCCATACAAAAAGATCTTTAATGAGAACATTAAATGAGAGGAAACTTAAATTCCTGGGCCATGTCATCAGAAAGGGAGAAATAGAATGCCTTACATTACAAGGCCGTATGCCTGGGAAATGCAGAACAGCAAGGCAAAGAAGAAAATATATAGACACTGTGAAAGAACTAACAGATCTAAGTGTGTGAGATATCATTGACGCTGCATGGGATCGTTCGATGTGGAGTGCCATGATCGCTCAAGCGTATAACGCGCAAAGCACATGAAGAAGAAGAAAAGGTGCCTTAGAAGGACGATTTTACAAACCTTGTTTTCGTCATTCCCCATAAGCATTCAGTGGGAGTTACTATACCAGATAGGCTGTTTACAAAAAGATTTCTGTGGTTCAGCAATCTGCCTGCTCCATTACTCTATGCCACTGGACTCTTCCCCTCCCCACATCAGTACCTATAGGGAACACAAGGATCAGCAATGCGATTAATTGGCTGAACCTCAAAGTTCAAAGTAACTTTTTTTTATCAAAGTACAAATATGCCACCATAAGCAACCTTAAGATTCATTTTCTTGTGGGTATACTTAACAAACCTATAGAATAATAACTATAACAGAATTAATGAAAGACCACCCAACTAGGGCATTCAACCAGAGTGCAGAATACAATGATCTGTGGAAATGCAAAAAGAAGAAGAAATAATATAAATAAATGATAAATATCAAGAATGTGAGATGAAGAGACCTTGAAAGTGAATCTGTTGGTTGTGGGAACATTTCAATGATGAGGCAAGTGAAGTTGAGTGAACTTCATTCTTTCAAAGAGGACCAAAGGTCAAAAGTTTTTATTTATACTGAAGACATTTTATGGGGTGACTAAGTGATAATGTATTGAATATATTTCTCCTTTTCACAATGATGGTCTAATTGCAGAAGTGTTCGTTGATTACACTTTACTTTAATTTATACTTCATTGTCACCAAAAAATTGGTACTAGAACGTACAATCATCACAGCGATATTTGATTCTGCGCTTCACACTCCCTGGATTACAAATATTAAATTTTAAAGATATTAAAAATAGTTAAAATTAGTAAATATTAACAATTTAAATTATAAATCATAAATAGAAAATAGAAAAATGGGAAATAAGGTAGTGCAAAAAAAACCGAGAGGCAAGTCCGGATATTTGAAGGGTACGGCCCAGATCTGGGTCAGGATGAATTCAGTATGAATACAGCACACAGAGTGGTTTTTGTACATTGCCATTTGTAATTTTAAGCTTATATATATCCTCTAATAAAGTTCTAGATTGTAATTAATTGCCCATTTGTTTGCCATTTTGGATGATTTTGCAGTGTAGCATATGTGGAAAATCCATTTTGTCTGTAAGAGATTACTGTGGTTGGATTAAATGAAGTGAGTTCTACTATGGGAAAGTAGAAAAGAGTTGAATGATGATTTGGATGAATGTGTCCCGCCAAACCCAACTGTAGGCACCAATGACAACAGTTGCCTCTGCCGTCAGTTTTGAAGAGGTGCTGGCGATGTGAAAAACAGCTACTTGTAACTCAGGAAACTGTAGGGAAGCTAAGGTTAATGTTCATCGCCATGTCATTTACTTTGCATTCCTCTGCTAGTTTTCTCTTTGGGTGTGTTTTATTAGAGAGAGTCTATTTTCAAAGAAATTAAGGCACACAAAGAAGTAGAAATTATTGTTTTGTTAAGTGCAGAGTTTTGTCCACATTTTTTTCTTTTTGTATTACCTGAAGTGGATGCATTATATGTATTTTGATATTTTTTAAAGAAGTGAATGCTCTTAGGTGAGAGTGTGAATAAAGTCGCAGCTTATCCAGAAAAAATGTGTTGGAGAAAATGAGAAGAGTCTTTTACCATGTCTTTGTTGCATAACTCCCAAAGACCATAAGGCCATAAGACATAGGAGCAGAATTAGGCCAATGAGTCTGCTCTGCCATTCCAACATGGTTGATTTATTATCCCTTTCAACCCCGTTCTCCCTGTAATCTTTGGCTCCCTTACTAATCAAGAACCGATCAGTCTCCGCTTTGAGTATACCCAAGGCTAGATACAGACTGACACTACGAGCACAACCATCCCGCTGCCGACATCAACATCTGCACCAGATGTGGGCAGGATCACAGAAAATAGAGAAAGTCATGTGTTGGAGACTATCAGGTTCTCGTAATCCTGAAATAATTGAAATTCTTTCCAAAAGTGCTGAGTACATTTTTATGATTATAATTTTATGTTGCTGTCAGGTGGGCTCAGTCTTGCCTTAGATTTAAAAGTTTATGAGTAGCTATCCCACTCTAGAGAAAGCAGATTCAATTCTGGACTTCAGTGCAGTACTGTAAAATGTTGCATTTGCTGCAGTGCCATCCTCCAAAGGCATTGATAAAGCAAGGAAATGTCTGGTCTGAGTGACCCTACAATGTCATTTTGAAAATGAGGAAATTTTTTTTGTACCTCTGCACTTACCCACAATCAACATCACTTAGAAAATCAGATAAATTGGACCTTATTACAGATCTGTTAATGGAACCCTGCTGTCTACAAATTCTCAGCCAGATATCTTTCATTACAGAAGTACCTGCCCTCCATTGGAATATCACTCGGCTGCAAAACATTTTGTATTGTTTTATAGATCTAGTAAATATCAAAATTTCGAGCTCTAAAAAGTGCAATTTTAAAAAAGCTTGGAACAGAGCAAAGCCAGGAAATATTACTTGCTTTTCTGCTAATGGAACCTTATTGTACTCTTGCTCTATAAATACATAGTGAAGAGGCTGCTATTCTTAGCTAACTATACACAAACAAACTGTCCTAAGTTAGTCATTGGAAGATAAATATTGTGCTGGTCTATATGGAGATATCATTCCCAATGTTCCCCAGAAGCCACACAGAACAAAAGTGTATTTACAAACCTTCAATACAGTAACAGTTCCAAGGTACTTTGTGGATGAATCATCAATATGTCATATAATCGTTTTACAAAATAAAACAAAGCCATATAAAGAACTATAAAGACAGGTGACCGAAAGCTTTTTAAAGAAATATGTTTTAAGGAACATCTTAAAAAAGGAAAGAGGAATGCTAAGGTTCAAGATTTTGGGAAGTACCTGATTTTGGGACTCACTTAACTGTAGACATAAATGGCAGAGAAATGAAAATTGGGGATGTATAGGAGACCTGAGCTGAAATTGTGCACAGATCCCAAATGGAATAAAATGTGGTAAAGAGGACTGCAAGCTATGACTTTGTTTTTTAAAGCCATGTTTTGCGTGTTTTAAACCAATTATTTTTGTATACATTCCTGGTCAGGGCAAGAATTTCAGCTATATTATTTACAGTCCCTATGCACACATACGGAAAAGCAATGTGAAATCTACCTTATAGGATTTGGGAGAGAGATTGAGGAGACTATATTCAAACAAAGTTGTATGTTCAAGCAACAAATAATCTGCTGGAGGAATTCCTTTCCCCTCACAGGTGCTGATCGGCACACTGAGTTCCTCCAGTGCTTTGTGTGTTGCTTCAGACTCAAACATCTGCAGCCTCTTATGTCTCCTTTATATCTCCAAACTCTGCTGATATTTCCCAAAAAACAAAATGTCACAATGGACAGCGATTTTCAGGAGGGTTAAATATCGGTATAGTTTCATATTGATTCACATTAATCAAAAATGGTAAGGTGGTGATTTAGCAGTTAAAAAGTAATTTCTCAATTCTTTATATTTCATTACATTTTTTTTGGTGATTCTGAGGCACAAATCATCTTTGTGTTTGAAAGTGAAAGAAGTTCTGGTACTTTCCTAACACCTTTCTTGACACCAGATTGTACCAAAGCATGTCCTTCAGTAGTTGTGGTTATACTGGAAGTCACATAGCTGCCAATGCACATAGCAAGGTCCCGCAACAGCAATAAAATAAAATTATAGCTTATCTGTTTTGGTTTTAGCCATAAAGCACAGAAACAGGTCCTTCTGCCCATCATTATCATGTGACCCTTTGCCAATTTATATTAATCCCATTTACCTATATTAGATCTATGTCCTGCTATGTCTTGCTTATTTAATGTTTAAGCATCATGTTTGTATCTGATTACACTACCTCCTCTGGCAGCGAGTTCCATGTATCAGCCACCTTTAGTATATAGAAGACAGAACTTTCCCTTTACATCTCCTTCCCCTCACTGTGAACCTATGCTCTCTTGTGTTTAATAGCCCTACCATGGGAAAATGCTTCTGTATAGTTATCCAATCTATGACTCTTATAATTTTATATACTTCTGTCAGGTCATTCCTCAGCCTCCTTCACTCCAGGAAAAACAAACCTGGCGTGTCCAATTTCTCCCCATAACTAAAGTACTCTACACTCTCTCCAATTAAACTATATTCTTCTAGTTTTGTGGTGACCAGAGATGCACAAAGTGTTCCAAGTGCAGTCGAACTGATCTTCGTAAAATTGTGAAGTCCTGACTTTCATATTCCGTGTCTGACCTAAAAAAGCAAATGTGTCATTGATTTCTATCACTTACACAATGGACTTGAATCCCTCTGTTCATCAACATTCCTTATATAATATTCATTTAACGTATAAAAATTCTACCCAATTTTGACTTACCAAGTAACTTTAACTATAGACCAGGAGTATGGAGGAACTTCCCCTACTCTCTTTCAAGTATTGCCTGGGAATCTTTACATCATCCAAGAATGGGAACAAGATCTCTCTCAGACTTGACATCTCAACACTCTCACCCCACTCTCACCCCACCTTCGCATAAGGAACAGGACTTTTAAAACACAATTGTAAATGGGATTATCTACTAAATTTATGTCTCGCCAGCAATGTGGGACTGTTATTGCTTTTGCCTTTTAATCTCACATTTGTTTCCCATTCCTTTGCTAATGGTGTGAATTTTTCCTGCCAGAATCAACAGCTCCAGTACCCCATCCAAGAAACCTTCCAAAATAAGTGAGCAGGAGGACCTAGAGCTTTGGGGATATTCATTTTTGAGTGCGGAACCAGGGATTATGACCCAAATGGTGAGGTTTAAGATAGGCCATGGGTCCTGAAGTACACAGTGAAAACAGTAAATCAAGACTGAGGATTGCCTCACTCCTATTGTCACAGAAGCCTTCAGTAAGTGAGGTAGGGCTGACAGGGGTGAGTTTCCAGGCCTCAGTGTTGGACTACAGTGCAGAATAACACAAATAATGCCTTCACCTGCAATCTGCGAATGTCAATTTTCCACTTGGAATTTGCAGTGCAAAGCAAGAACAATAACTCCATGTGACACCAGTTCTCTGCTGCCCTTACCGGTTAGATATTAATGATAATTTCAATGTCTCATAACTCTTTCCACGCTGGAGATGGTCTGAATGAGCATCAGGCAGACAGCACACACCCGTCCTGGCCTTTGCAGTATATTCCATGTGTCGTCAAGGACAAGTGGCTCAGCCGTTGTGTTGAATAGTTTCGCAGAGATGGCAAGGCTCCACTAATTCCCATTCCCATAGCAATTTATATTGACTCAATGTACCTATTTCATACAGTTAAAAATTTGCATTTTCCTTCATAGATACTGCCTAACTTGCTGAATTCCTCCTGCGTCTTGTGTGTTGCTACATATTCCAGCATCTGCAATCTCTTGTGTCTCCACTGTTCAAATTTAACTGTGCACTTGGACTAGTATCTGAATTTCCATAGAAACACCCCTAATTATGACCTTAAATGGGCCAGTTTTAGAAAAGTGTTTGGACTGTTGACTTGGTTTTCCTTTGCAAAAGAGGCTTTTTTTAAAATTTTTGCCGAAGTTGTATTACCTTGTGTGATATTGCTATAATAAAAAACTCTTTACATTAGGTTGGACCTTTTATTTCAGTGCCTTTATTTATGCACAGAAATTTCAAACAAAACTATATTTCTTCCTCTGACTGCAGATAAAATAGCAGGACTAGAGCAGTATGTGGATGAATCCAAGGTAGTGAGCCCAACAATCTGATCTTGCAGAAAAATGTTTCATTCATGTACAATTGCCCTGAAGCTAATTGAGAAAAAAAAGGTGGGTTTGATTTCAGGATTTTAAATTTTAATTTTTAATAAAATTCAATAGGAATTTTAATTTTATATTCAACTATATAACATCTATTAATAGGTTTAATATATATAATAGATAATCAATTGAATAATAGGATCAGTATACGGCTCATCTTAATAACAAGAAAGGGAACAAAAACATTTCAAAATGTTAAGTTCATATCAAGGATGGGTGAACTAAACTCTGTGAAATATCATTGCAGGGCTTTTTTTTTGTGTTTGTGTCAGGAAAAAGCAAAATGGTAAAAAGAAAGAAAGGTTTTGTCCAAATGACATCTTTTCATACTGCCCCAGAATACTTGCAGCCAATGAAATGGAGCCACCATTGTAACAGAGGAAACACAACAGGCTAAATATGTAGAGCAAGTTCAGTAAGCAGGAGTATGGAAATGAGGAGTTAAATCTGTTTAACTCAGGGGAAAATGTCTCAGTAAAGAAACTGAGGAGGACACCTGCTCTCCTTTAAATGAGACTTTTACATTCACCTGAGAAAGCGAGGTTTGGTATTGCATCCACAAGACAATACTTGTGACAGCCCTTTTCCCACTACCTCTGTGGTGTGTCAGCCTAGAATTTCTACTCTGTAATGAGACCTAAACACATAATTTTCTGACCTGGAGTTAAGATTACTATAATTTGAAAACAAAAATCTGCTGGAAATCTGAAAGAAAAACACAATTCACATTTCAAGACAAGAATCTGAAGTGATGAAATGTCACTGACCTGAAACAATAAATTGGTAACTTTTCTACAGATGTGCTTGACCTGCTGATTATTTCCTGCATTCTCTGGGTCTTGTCTGCTGTTGTTGGTGTAAACCCAAATTTTTCAGTATAAGTTCAGTAGTTCATGTTTGCACAGTCCTATGACATAACATAATAAGCTAAGTGCCTGAAGTCTGTAACCAAGTATTGAGAATAGCTAGACATAAGCAGTAGTTTCTGCAAATGAATAATGAGCACAGTATGGCTTAGAATGCATAAAACTGCATTATCTTTAATGAAAGACTGACATTGGTTACCAGAATGCTGTTTGTAAAAGTATGATAGAAACTTGCATATAGGCATGATGATGGGTAAGTGACTTAGAGCAGATCATAGCTTTTTGCATGCACAATCCAAATTTCAATCAGTATCCCCAAGGAAAACCTAAACCCATCAAGGAAGCTTTAGGTTTTAACACATGTACAGGAAGACTAAGAAAAGGGATGGAATTCCTACCACAGATCCAGTAGTTCTTGATTTGGTTTTAATACAATTAAAGCTGTAATTTTGTTGCCAAGCGGTAGTTTGTAGCTATGATGACTACCATCAGCTGCCGGAGCATACAGATATTCTCTGACTGTACATTCCTTGATAATGTCAGCTCAGTATTTTTCCTTACATCATAATCTGAAAGAAAGAAGGAATTGCACTTGTTGCAGATGCTCAGCTTGGGAAGAGCTTCTGCTGTTCAGCCAAATTTGCCTCCAAAGAGGTAGAAATTAATCCAATTTTGCTAAAAGTGAAATCTATGATGCCTAAATAAATGTGAACCCAAGCCAAAATTTGACACAGTAACAGCTGTGCTTTGTGTTTTGATTCTGACATTTGGTTCTGTTCAAATAAAGCGTCATCATCCAAGGACAAGTACCTCCCTTGGTACAGCATTGGTAAGGCAGCCTAAATTTTGTACTCCAGTGTCGGCAGCAGTGTTTTGCTGTACAACTTTGTGACTCAGAGGCTCAAGTACTTCCTGCTAAGGTATAACTAACTTCTTGTATTTGTAGTACTGACTTTGTTCTATGAAATTACACACAGAGAAATATACTCATTATTTGTTGCTTCTCTGCAGAAACTTGGTCCATGCAGTTGTAGGAGTACACAAGGACTACCAAGCCTACACTAGAACTCTAAACAAGCTATCCACTTTTCTTTTAAAATAACATTGGGTACTTCATGCTTACAGCTCTGAATAGGATAAGTTATGATATTTCATTGTTCTGCTAATCTGCTTGAAAATATTTCCTAATTTACTCTATCAGAAAGTGTTGTTCACCTCCATCAAATCTGCTATTAACCCTCATTGCTGTATTGAAATGAAACTCGGTATCTCCAGGGCATCTTGTTAAATAAAGCCTGTCATTGCTGGCATTCAAAGCTCTCGTTTTCTTTTTATCAAATATTCCTCTCAAAATTCTGTTTTGTCAGACATGATATTCTGTCCTAAAATAGTGCTGACTTTTGAACAGTGACGGACACCAAGGAAATTTGGGAATAATGTGGGAACATGGATCAACCAGTGTGTGAGTCTCTGGCTCTAGGATCTCACTGAGCAAGTTTCAGTAGCCAAATGGCCTCTTTCTCCTTCACTTCCTTATATTGTTGCCCCCCCCCCCAAAAAGACTAGCAAATTTCTACAGAAGTAGGGCGAAGAGCGTTCTGATGGTTACATCACCTCTTGGCATAGAAGCTCCAATGCAAGGGCTGTGGGCCATTGCAGACATATCTAGTTCCATCACGAACACAACCCTTCCCACCATCTTCGAAAGGTGGCATCTATCATTAGCCCTCATCACCCGGGACATGATCTCTTCTCATTACTACCATCAGGAATAAGGTACAGGAGCCTGAAGATGCACACTCAACATTTTAGGAACTGCTTCTTCCCTTCCACAATCAGATTTCTGATCAGTTCTTGAACCCTTGAACACTACCTTGTTATTTCTCTGTTACACTATTTATTTATTTATCATTGTGACTTATAGACTTGTGAAAGCTTTGCGCTGTACTGCTGCCACAAAACAACAAATTTCATAACATACTGTTGCCAGAGACAATAAACCTGATTCTGATTCTCGGTGTTACATGTTTCATAACATTTTAACATTTTTTTCTACAGATGTCTGAATCACTGGCCAAGATTTCCCAAAATATTCTAGGCCAATATTTTCCTTCAAACAATACCATGAGTAAACAGAATGGTTCCCCTTTTATCCTACTGTTATCAGGGGAACTTGCTGTGCGCAAGCTGGCTGTCTCATTTGCCTGTGCAATGGTTATTTTGGCTGTGAACTGATTTGGGACATCCTGAAGATGTTAGAGACACTTTATAAATAAATCTTAACAACTTCATCACAAAAAACAAGGCTGAATGCTGATGTTGTGCTTGGTCACTGACATTAACTGCCCAGCTCTAACAATGCTCAGCTTGCCAAGTGTGACTTAGGCCTGAATAGTTGCAGAATATTTTGTAATTGGATCAGATTTCAGACTTTAAATGTGCTGCTAGAATCGGGATTGCTGTCCAATGGAAGTGAATGGAGGATTTAGTTGGTTAGTTAAATCTGTAGGCTGAGATCAAAAATGATTTGGAATCAAGACAGAGTCCTGGGAATGAGAGAGAAAAAGCAATGCAATATAAATCGAATAGAATGAATATGCCATATTTTAAAGGGATTTTTTTTCCTGAGTGGATTGTCTGCAGATTGCTCAGCCAGATGTAATGCCAATAATTTTCAGTTATTATTCTGCTGCCCTGCAGTGTTTGTGGCTGATGCAGCCCAGAGCCCAGAATTCACGCTCACTGCGTGTATCTGACTGAGAGACGGAAACAGATGTTCTTGGGACAATACAGCTTGTTGTCACCAGCCATGGTCTGTGGGCACTCATCCCATTTTGTATTTGTTGTATTGACTGGAAACAACACAAAGGGAGTGATCCTTGCCTGAGAAGAAGAACTTGCCATTATGGGATAGCTCATTGTTTAAAGGAAGATCCGTAGAGAGCTAGGGGTTTTCTCACTTGCAGGCATCACAGGCAAGCTTTCAGACTGTGAAATGCCCGCTATTTTCAGCCAAATGTTCTCTTTGAACGTCTGCTCGCATTGAGTATAAATGGACCCAGTCCAGATCCGTGTGGACCCCTTTTAATAAAGTTGTTTCTAATTTAAGTTTAATTTGCATTAAATTGGCTTTTTCGTTAAAATGCACTCGGGATAGTTGGTGTTAGAAAGGGCTCATTGAGTTGTGTCATGGAATGTTTATCATCCATTTAAACAGCAAACAAGACCTTGAGTTAACATCTGAGGACAAATTGGCTGCAAGAATGCAGTCCATAATATAAACCAGAATATCAGCTCGATGTATTTCTAACTCACAAGCAAGAATCCTACTGACTAATATTATAGAATCATTTTCCTGATTTATGTTACTGTTTGTTACTTGGCTGAATTTCATACTTCCTTTGGTGAGCTGTGTTCTAGCGGAGTTCTGTGTAAATGAAAACACTGAGAGTGAGACCATTTAGCAATTCTGTGCAATGGGGTGATTGGGAATTTGTGAGGCAGCCCTTGATTAATTCCTTAAGAAAAAATTTAGCATTTATGATCAAAGACAAACCAAATAGTATAACCAAGGTCTTCAGAAATTCTGCCTCAACTGTTTTCAAACTGTACCAGGTGCTGTATCTAGCCTAAATTATTTCTGTATTTGCCAGTTGCATGTACAGATTGGAGACTTCAGATGCTTTCAAGAACTTTCACCAATAGTAATCTTTATAGTAACGTGTTAATCCAGCATGCTCAGCACTTTGGAAGGACTGGGCTGTCAGATTTTCTGAACAATAGGATATAACTTTTTTTAATACACTAATATAATTCTAATTCACATTTTTGAGATAACCCACTGTGGTAGAATAACTTTTCCAGTGAGCTCAATAAGTTTCAAAAGTGTCTGAGGAGAGAGGGGAGGATCCATTGAGTTTAAAGTGAGCAAGGAACTGGGGCCCCAATGAATTTAAGTGAACCATGGGAAACAGTACCCCGGTGAATTTAAAAGGAGTGTGGGAAACAGAACCCTATGAGTTTCAAGGGACCATGGGAAACAGTACCTCAATGAATTTCAAGGAAGTACAAGAGCGGGCCTTAGCATGACATCACCAGGAATCTAAAGTGCACAGAGGAAATATCACCTGGTCAGTTAGATGCCAAATGATTGACAATCCCAAACAATTGGATAATGCATTATCAGATTTTATTGTTCTTTCAGAAAAGTCACTGCTAGATGGGTTTAGCTTTGGTCATCCTCAAGTTTGAGATACTTCATCTGTCCTCTAAAGGTGAACGTCACTTTCTACTTGGATCAAGATTCCCACAGTCTGATTATAAATGATCATTATTTTTTATCGTTCGCTCTGTCTTTGACATGGCCTTTGTTCACTGGGTTTAACATGACTTTTCTATGTTCCTGAGGTTTGCTGAATAGTCTATGTTCCATGTCTGCACAACCTGAGGCACGATTAGTAATGCAAGATTTCGAGTGCAGCGTGCAACGCTGATCAGTGAATTTCTCTGTGATTTTCCTGTTGTCATAGACATTATCCATGGAGAAAATGTGATAAACTCACTGTCTGAAGTCTGTTCAATTGAATATTGTGACAGGGTATAATTTGCCACAGCTGTTGCCCAATCATCAGTTCTTTTCACTTAATGTTTGATGCAAGAGGAAAAGGCTGTATGTGGTCACATATGCCTGGAAATTGGACCCGCATTGTCAGATTTTATGTGTAAATCTCTCAGAAAGTGTATTTTGTCCATGTTATAAAGTGTATGAAACCATTTCATATTGAGACATCCTGCTACCAGGAAATTCCATCAGATGCTTCCTGTCTAATTCACCCTTCATGTGGATGTCTGTACATTATAATGTAGATGGAATGCACTCATGATGATGTCATCAGTGTGCACATCACACATTATTTACTTCCCAAAAGAACCTGGATCACGTCACAACATATGTTATTAACTCTCAGCAAAAAAGAATACATCAGCCGAAGAGTAGTGACCCATGCATCATTGAAAGTATTCCCTACTGGAATGTTATTTTTACATTTCATCAATCTCCCTTAATTATTTCAATATTTTAAAAATCTCACCACCAGCTGAGCACAGATGAAATCCTGCGTGTTGTGATATCGTCAGGCCCCAGGTACCTTAGTCTGTGGCTCTGATGCCAACATGACTTGGACCACACTCAGCGCAGAGTACCTCTCGTCGTTGTGTCTCTGCAGTTACAGCCCCATTTACTTTCATCTCCCCACAGTTTGTCACAATCACCCCATTTCATTTCTGCTCATCTCCTTCACATCCTGAAATGACACAGCAGTAACCTGCTGAACTGTGCACACTGGGATTAAACTCTTCTTAAAAGGAGGAAGGAAGAGCAACAATTTTGAAAAGTGTGCTTCCCCTTCTTTTGCTGTTATATTTTGGTGAGACCCTGACTTGGCAGCAGGGCAAAATGCCATGTTCATTCAGACACCAAAAATACGTGAAATCCAATTTCCAGCTACTATTCTTTGCAGCCAATGTACATGACATATATTTTGTAATAGAATGTAAAGGATGAGTTTAGTTAGCCTGTTATTTACAGAATCATGATATCAGACATCCCACCTCTCCTGGAAGTTCCAGGAGTCTCCCGCATATTAATAGTGGCTCCCTGATGCCCGCAAATTATATACAATGTCCCGGAAATCAATTTTTTGAGAGCGAGCGAGCAAGAGAGAGAAAGCAAGAGAAAACACGAGAGCAACCACGAGAGAGAGCGCGCGAGCGAGAGAGCGAGAGAGAAAGCAAGAGACAGCGCGAGATAGAGAGCGCGAGAGCGACCACGAGAGAGCACGTGAAAGAGAGAGTGAGAGCAAGCAAGCGAGAGCACGCGAGTGAGAGAGAAAGCAAGCGACAGCGCGATAGAGCGAGCACGAGAGAGACCGAGAAAAAGAGAGAGAGAGAGAGAACGCACACCATGGGAGGATGTTCCAAAAAAAAGAAAATATAAAACGTACGTCACCCCAGACTACACTAAACTGTACCCCTGCCTAATAGGGGTCAAAATAATGACAGTGCGGCTCACTGCACTGTTTGCAACAGTGAATTTTCTATTGCCCATGGCGGGTTAAGACTGTAAAAGACGTGTTGAGGTGAGTTTAACAGATGTCATTCGTTCATTAGCATAGCTAACGTTATTTAAACTAGCTGGCTAGCTGCTAACGTGCTACTCTATTGCAGACATCCCACCTCTCCTGGAAGTTCTGAGAGTCTCCCGCAAATTGATGGTGCTACCTCCCTGAAATGAGTTTTTGCAGGGTGGGATGTCTGTGATATCTTAAAAAAAAATGAGCGCTCTGTAGCAATCTTTGACAGCAAGTAGGTTAGTCAAATCATTTCTGCTGGAGACACTGATTGTCAAATACTTACGTCTTTCTATATGCAACTTCTTTGCTCACTCACTGACTTAGCAGGGACATTATTACACCAAGATAAATGTCTGCGATCAAGAGGCTGACACAGTGGGTGGTGCCACAGCTTTAATTTCTGAATCAGGATTTCAAACTAGTTTAGATTCTTGATGGCTGCTGCCACAACGCACACAATGTCAAATGACATTGTTAGGCTTATTCTAATTTCTAGGGGGCAACAGCCTCCTTTGCTCTCTCTAATCTCCGACTCCATACACTGTCACTCAGAAAAGCCCATATGACAGTAGGTGTAAGAAATTAATAAACTAGTTAAATTGATACAACCTGGGTGCTTTTCTGACGTTAGAACATGTTGCTGGCATAGGTTGGAAGGGTGTTAGTCATTTATTTTCAGGTACCTAATCCAGCAGACGTTAAGGTAGATTTTCCTGTGAATCAATTGTGGAGGGAATTCAGAAGGGATGACTGCACCCTTAATGCAGACCACCCTATTCCATCCATTACTTTTAATGTGTGCATCATTTCTGAAGAATCCATTATGAGGATGCATTGAGATTTTCTTCTTTAATTCCATGTCAGGAAGCCAAATGCAATCAAGGGCAAGAACAGGAAAATCTACTCCAAGGTTGTTAACTAATGGCCTTGTAAATGAGTAGCTGGCAATGACAGTGCGTGGATTACATCTATTTTCTGCTGTTAGGTTGTGTTTAAGTGTTTGAGAAAGGTATGCCATTAACTGGTTCACTATTTCCCCTAGTACCCTTTGGAAGTTCAGAAATGAACATGAAATGTGCTATGTGAATGTTTTCAAATTCTCATCTAGGAGAGGATTGGTTTATGTGCTTTGAACAATTAAAGTTGATTGTTTATTCTTTTCTAAGCTCTGGAAATGAATTAAAGCAACTCTAAGTCAATTACCTTACGAAATTCAGTCTCACTTTAAGCAGAATGAGGGTGGGGGTGGTTATGGAGGTTATGGAGGTTATGGGAGGCTATTGGAGCGTCTCAGATTCCTATTTAATCAATTGGGTTTATAGATCAGTGTGCAGAGCTTCCCTGCTGGTGACAGTTTCCCTGTGAAAATAGCAAAGACCTGCTGATGCTAATGTGAATCCCCCAGCATATGCTGGGACTGAAAAAAAATACAAAAACACATACCAGACATTTAATACCGAGGAGGGGAGAAGTTTTGGCCAATGCTCCAAGAGTGTCTTCATCTCAGGCCGTCCTTGCAACAACATCCATGGTTTATATAAGCAACACAGTCAGCTTGTGAGAATCTACAAATGGACGCTATTCTCTCAGACAGGTCAAGAGACAATGGGAGCCTGTCAGCTGTTGTCCAAATACAACAATTCAATCTTCAGTAATGTACTTTGCATTTGGGACTCTGAAAGGGTTAAAATTTCCTCATGTATTGACTGCTTCCAGTGAAAATTAGTTGGCTGAAACTTGACAAAGGCTCCTTTTATTTTCTGAATGTATATATTAATGAGACCTACTCTCCAACAGAGTTAATTATTTAAGCAGAGACCCAGGGTCCGTTGTTTTACTCACTGACAATATTTTCACCTCATGTCTGTGTCACAAAGGTCACCTGGTGCAGAGCTGACAAAGTGCCTTTCACCGTCACCATGCTCGTGGCAGAGATTTGTAACTATGTCCCTGCTCCACTGGCTTTGAATTATACTGCGAGCCTCTCTGTTTTATATTACAGAGTAGGAAGATGAACAGGGAGTGAAAATAAAATCAAGGGCAGGAGATCATGGTGAAGGACAAGAGTAGACAGGTGTAAGGTTAATGACTCTAAAGTGTATCCACAAGCGCCTGTGGCTTGATGTATGGGCTTTGGACCTGAAATGGGCATTGGCTTTTAAAAGATATATTATTTCATTTGAGAACTTGCATTCCAAAGTTCCTGCATTTGTCCACTGATAGATGATCTGCCGCACACAATAGGCGATGGCGTGTGAGTTTTGCTTTGGCCTCATCCTACATGTAAAAATTCTGCTGAGCTCTTCAACCTTTCGCATTCCTCTCGAAATCTGACGTGTGCTCACAGTGGCCAGGAACCTCTGTTTCATGGCTGCTATTTCAGAGTCTGGCTGTAATTGTATCTGCCTGTTTGGGAGAATAGCTGGCAGGGTGAGGTGGGGGCTGGGGGGGGGAGAGGGTTTTGGATGACAGTTCATTCATAAATAATCTGGCAACAAGCAAACTTGTAAGCTGTCAAAAAGGGGAGCGCAGTCATCATCAGCACCATGAGCCTGTTATTTTTTTCCAAAATACTATAGATGCAGGAAGTCTGACATAAAATTAGACTTTCAAATTTGAACCTATAACTCTTAGAGAAAGCAAGGACTGAACTTCCAGTCTCTGATCATTTTAATTTTCTATCCTTCTCCCACTCTGACTCCTCGTTCATCAGTCTTAGGCATTGTTGCAAAGATGCCCACCAGAAACTCGAAAGCAACTCATCTTCTTTCCTGGCATACTGTTGCCATTTAATTTTAATACTGAACTTAACAACTTCAGGTGAATCGCAGTCTTTCCTTGCCTTCACTAACATGGCTGCACCTTTCTGTTTCAATTCATTACATTTTTCTTTTCTGTCTCAAACAATCGGTTTTTAAAGAACAGACCATCCCCAGGTAGCGAAAGAATTCTGTTTTTACATATTTCCAAGAGGCAATTTTGTCCATAAGTTGGTAGATGCACAAAAATGACTTGACAAGGTAAACTCATTTCCACAGTATTGTAATGAATGGCATGAAAATTGAATTGAATTGACTTTATTTCTTATATCCTTCACATACATGAGGAGTAAAAATCTTTATGTTACATCGTCTAAATGTGCAATGTTCAATCATAGTAATTTATAATAAATAGACCAGTCAATGCCACATAGAAATACACTCAAATCAGCGTGAGTTAATCAGTCTGATGGCCTGGTGGAAGAAGCTGTCCCGGAGACTGTTGGTCCTGGCCTTTATGCTGCGGTACCGCTTCCCAGATGGTAGCAGCTGGAACAGATTGTGGCTTGGGTGACTCGAGTCCCCAATGATCCTTCAGGCCCTTTTTACACACTTGTGTTTGTAAATGTCCCAATTCATGGGAAGTTCACAACTACAGATGTGCTGGGCTGTCTGCACCACTCTCTGCAGAATCCTGCGATTGAGGGATAAAAACAAATAAAGCTGTGAAAAAAGAACAATTACTAAAAGTAGAGGGGGGTGGGAACTAAGGATGATGTTCATAAGTACATACATTAGACTTTTACATTTAATGATATTATGTGAGTTCATTTGTACACAGGATGTTCCGTAAGTCAGGCACTGATGACCCAGGGACACTGCGTAGTGTTATCTTAACAACTTTTGCCTGCAGCCTTTGACCAATATTAATCTGCATTCTTTTGTGCCCTCTACATTTAAAGTATGCCTGACTTCACATTTTTCTAATTCTGTTGATGAGGTGCTTGACCCAATATTTTTCTCCCCACTGATGCTGTTGACCTGCTAAGCTCTTCCTGTATTTTCTGCTTTTGTTTCAGATTTCCTGTAACCTTGTCTATTAGTTCTTCCAATCAAGTTTTTGCTCCTTCACTGCAATCCTCTTCATGAGCTCTTCATTGTGAATCTTTCCTTGATCTTTTAGATCTATCCGAAACCTTTGCCATGTTTCATACACTGCTCTTCTCCAGTTCTGCAGCTGGTAGGGATTGTTCATCTGTTTATCCAGGAGTTACCAAAGAGTTACCTGCAATCACTTCTCTGACCCATCTCATAATGTTACCTCTGCTGTTCCTACAGACCTATCCTGGCTCCCCCAGGCCTCATCCATATGCTACCCACGAGGAATAACATCTTAGTTCTCACGTGCATACTCATCTCTACCTCATCAGATCATTCATCTAATGTTAAGTGGCGGATGAACAAGCATTTCTCGAAATAAAGACTAGGAGAGCCTTTGACTTCCCCATCACAAAAGTCTGTTCCTTGGCCAGTGACGTTACTCTGCTTCCAGGCAACTTTCTGAACACAAGAAACTCTGCGCCTGCTGGAAATCCAAAGTATTTCACACAAAATACTGGAGGAATTCAACAGGTCGAGCAGCATCCATGAAGACGTATAAACCATCAGCATTTTGGGCCGAGACTCTTATCAGGACTTCAATGAAAGGTCCCAATGACAGGTCTCATCCTGAACCGTTGTCTGTTCATTCCTCTCCATAAAGGCAACATTCTGAAACTGGACTAGTATTTGACCCCAGAGTACAACTTTGCACCACATACACACCGTGCTACCTTTTCCTTCCTCTGCCACATTACCTTTGTTCTCCTTCTCTTTAGTTCATCTATTGCTGAAACCTCTGTTCTTTTGTTAGTTAAGGGTCGACTATTTCAATGTATTCCTGTTCTATTCTCTGTTCAAAACTGTTACTCTTATTCGTAACAGCGTCATGTCCTCATCCCCTCTGCCATCACTTACATCCATTGTGTCTCGATTTAAAAATCCTCATTTTTGTGTAAAATCTGTCCATGGACTTGTTTCTTCCTAAATTATCAAACCCTCCAGCTGGAGTTCATTTTATACAAGCTTCTTGAGCATTACCATTGGTGGCATTGCCTTCAGCTGCTGAAGCCCAAAGTTCAGAAATTGTCCCTCCCATAATTTTGGTCTCCTTACTTCTCTGTTCTCTTGTAAAGTGATCTCCGTGACCGTGCTTTTGTCACCTGACCTAATCTCTTCACAACTGCTTTAGAAATACACATTATTGTTGTTGATGAAATACTCAACATGTCTGGCAGTGAAAAGAAATAGAGTAAGCATTTCAGTTTAATGATCTGTCATTCTGCCTCGAATGAAAAGAAACTAACCTGAAGTGTTGGACCAATTTGTCTTGCCACTAAAGCACCCTGAACTGTTGAAACTTTCTAGCGTTTTCTGATTTTATTTCTTTCACTAGATAAGAAATCTTTTAAGAAAAAAAAGCATTTTTGCTTTGGTCTTCCAGCAGAACAGGTGTTGTGAGTACAGCAGATGTAGTGTAAGTGAAAATGGAATAATATTGGGGCAGATGCTCCTCTGACCCCAAGATAGTGAAAATGCAGTCTGACCCAGCCCAAACTCATCAGATGGCAACGTTATCACTTAAAGTTCAAAGTAAATTTATTATCAAACTATGGAGCTAACTACGGATGTTGCGTCCTAGGGGTCTATATTCAAATTACAAGCCAGGATAGTACAATATAGAGAGCAAGCTGTTGTTTACTCAGCAGGCTCCCCCTCTCCACGCAGCTGTTAAATCCAAAGGAACAATAGAGACCGGTAGAGTTTGGCATCAGTTGCATCGCAGGACTTGCCAGTCAGAGTTAAACTCAATATAGTAATGGCTTAAAGATTCCAGCTCTGGATTTTTCCTTGGAAATTACTTCAGAGGCCTTCCCCATGAGTGGGTAAAACCACAAGGCAGTAGAAGTTTGAAATCAGTTTTCCTACTCCTTGATGAACTGCCAGTCACGGCTGACAATCCCCATTTGCCCAAAGTGACTGGTTTTCTTTTTTTTAAATTTTTTTACTTTTATTTGGATAAGGAATTCACAAGTATCATGAGCTTTACAAAGTGACTGGTTTTCAAGCACCAGTAACCCACCTTTGCCCCTTCTCCTGTCAATAGAAATGGTTCCGTGGGCTTCATAGCCAAACCACATATGAAGGCCATGAGTTATACTTGGTTATCAGAGGCTATTTGAGATGCATGCCACTGGGAGTATTAACTCCACTACCCACCCCCATCTCCCCACCTTGACAAAGTTAAGGAACCATGTACGGTGCATATACTACCTTTTTATTGCAGGCTTTTACAGGATCAAAAGAAATACAATACATTTTACAAAAAACTAAACATAATTGACAACTGACGGACACCAGTGTGCAAAAGAAGACAACTGTACAGATAAAAATCAAACTGAGGAAATATTCAGACAGTCTTTGAAAGTGCATCTGTAGATTGTAGAATCAGTTCAGAGTAGCCATAAATTAAATAGGCTATGTTGGTTTAGGAGCCTGACAGACATCCCACCCTGCAAAAACTCATTTCAGGGAGGTAGCACCATCAATTTGTGGGAGACTCCTGGAACTTCCAGGAGAGGTGGGATGTCTGCAATAGAGTAGCTCCTTAGCAGCTAGCCAGCTAGTTTAAATAACGTTAGCTATGCTAATGAACAAATGACACCTGTTAAACTCACCTCAACATGTCTTTTACAGCCTTAACCCACCATGGGCAATAGAAAAGTCACTGTTGCAAACAGTGCAGCGAGCAACACTGTCATTATTTTTGACCCCTATTAGGCAGGGGTACAGTTTAGTGTAGTCTGGGGTGAATTACGTTTCATTTTTTCTTTTTTTGGAGCCCTCTGCCATGGCTCACTCTCTCTTTCTCCCTCTCTCGCTCTGTTTCTCGTGCTCTCTCTCGCTATCTCTCTCTCATGCTCTGTCTTGCACTCTCTCTCACTCTCTCGCACTCTCTCGCGCTCCCTCTCGCTCTCTCTCACTCTCTCTCGTGCTCTCTCGCGCTCTCTCTCTCTCGCTCTCGTGCTCTCTCTCACTCGCTCGCTCGCTCTCAAATAAATCAATTTCCGGGATATTGTATATTATTTGCAGGCATCAG
Source organism: Mobula hypostoma (assembly GCF_963921235.1). Taxonomy (NCBI): domain Eukaryota; kingdom Metazoa; phylum Chordata; class Chondrichthyes; order Myliobatiformes; family Myliobatidae; genus Mobula; species Mobula hypostoma. The sequence continues at coordinate 41,570,351 of NC_086108.1, forward strand.
GGAGCCACGATCAATATGCGGGAGACTCCCGGAACTGCCGGGAGAGGTGGGATGTCTGGCTTGATGACTGTGGGATAATAATTGTTCTTGAACCCGGCGGTGTGGGACATAAGGCTTTTGTGCCTCCTATCCTCTGGTAGTTGTAAGAAAAGGGCATTGCCTGGATGGTGGGGGTATATAATGATGGATACTGTTTTCTTGTGGCAGCACTCCTTGTAAATGCGCACAATGATGGGGAGCCTGTGATGGAATGGGCTGTATCAACCTCCTCCTGTGGCCTTTTCTGTTCCTGGGTTTTGGCGTTTCCACACCAGACCATGAGACAACTGGTTAGAATTCTCTCCACTGTGCATCTATAGAAGTATGTCAAAGTTTTTGGTGACATGCTGAACCTCCACAAATTTCTAAGAAAGTAGAGATCCTGCTGCGCCTTCTCTCTGATGACACTTATTTTTTGGTCCCAGGGCGGATACTCCGATGTGTTGACATTAAAGAATTCAAAGCTACTGACACGCTCCATCTCTTTTCCCCTAATGAAGACAGGTTCATGAACCTCCAGCTTCTTCCTCCTGTATTCACTAAGCAACTCTTTGGTTTTGCTGATGTCGAGTGAGAGGACGTTGTTGTGTCTCCACTCAACCAGATTTACAATCTCCTTCCTATAGTTGATCTGACACCACCTTTGATTCGGCCAGAAACTGTGGTGTCAGCAACAAACAAATATGACATTGGAACTGTACTTATCCACACAATCATAAGACCATAAACCATAGGAACAGAATTAGGCCATTTGGCCCATCAAGTCTACTGTGCTATTCGATCATGGCTGATGTATATTCCCTCTCAACCCCAATATGGGCAAGGTAGATATTATTGGCTTCTTACATATCTACACAGATGGTTCAAAAGATCCAGTGACAGGCTGTTCATGTATTTCTGTTTATGCTTCAAAGTTTCAGATGAAAATTAAAAGATTATCAGATGAAGTATCAGTATTCACGTCTGAGATTATTGCTATCATTTTAGCCTCAGAATGGGTCGAAGGAGTGCACCCTGATCTGTGCTCTGATTCACTCTGGGTTTTGACAGCTATTAAAACAGGTCTTTCAAATTTTTTGGCCAGACATTCATCTTGAGATTGGACAGCATCTGTCTAGGCTGCATGGTCTAGACCTGTGTATCCAGTTCTCGTGGGTCCCTGCCCATGTTGGAGTTGAAAAAATGAGGTGGTAGACATTCCTGCAAAACAATCACTTAAAGCTAAGGATATAAATGTAGTGGTGCCTTTGCATAAGGGGGAAATGAAAGTCTAATTTAAAAAGTCTGTTCAGTCACTGTGGCAACAAAATTGGGATTGGGAGAAGAAAGGATGACATTTATGTAAAATTCAGAGGATGGTGGGAACTCAACTGGGAGATTAGTATAAAAGGAGAGAAGAAGTTATACTTGCATGTTTATAAATTGGGCATACTAGGTTGAGTAATTCTTTGTTCAGAATTAATATGCATGATACGGTCATTTGTACAGAGTGCATTTGTCAAGAAATGGTGCGTCATGTATTGTTTGAATCCGGTTCCTATGAGGCGCAAAGGAAATATTTAATTGCTTAATTGAGATATTTAGGACAGATCAATGTGGAAAGTTTGTTAGGCTATCACTGCCAGTGTGATGTATATACTGTGTGTATATTTGACTTTCTGAAAAGCATTAGACTTTTTTGATATTATCTGAGATTTTTTGGGAGGAGGAACTTAGTGGGTGTACTTCCTGTCTCTTTGCTCCACGCTCCAACTCGGTTGATGGCGGTAATGCACCTCATGTTGGTCTGCCAACCGCCATTAAACTTTACAAGAAGAAGAAAAAGAAAGACTCTGATAGGATCAGAGAGTGGACCATGGGAGAAAGGGAGTGAGGAGGGGCACTGGGAGAGATGATAGGCAAGTGTAGAGAAGAAAAGAGGTATGAGTGAGCCATAGTGGGGAATGGAAGAAGAGAGAAGGGAAGGGGGAAAAATTACTAGAAATTAGAGAAATTGATGTTCATGCCATCAAGGTGGAGGCTACCCAAACGGAATGTGAGGTGTTGCTCCTCCAACCTGAGAGAGGCCTCATTGTGGCAATAGAGCAGTCCATGAACCAACATTGGAATTAAAATGGTCGGCTCTTGCTTGTTGTGGATGGAATGAAGGTGCTCGACAAAGCGGTCCCCCAATCTACGACAGGTCTCACTAATGTAGAGGAGGCCACATCAGAAGCACTGAACACAGCAGGCAACCCAACAGATTAGCAGATGAAGTTTTCCCTCACCTGGGAGGACTGTTTGGGGCCCTGAATGGAAGTGGAGAAGGAGGTGAATAGGCAGGTGTAACACTTTATCCGCTTGCAGGGATGTGCCGGGGGGAGATTAGTGGGAAGGAACAAATGGACAAGGGAATCATGGAGAGAGTGATTCCTGCAGAAAGCAGAGAGTAGGGGTGAGGTAAAGATGTGTTTTGTGGTAAGATCGCATTGAAAATGACAGATGTTGTGGAGAAAGATGTGCTGGATGCAAAGGCTAATTGGGTTGTAGGCAAGGATGAGAGGATCGCTATCCCTGTTAGGGTGGTGGGAAGATTGGGTGAGGGCAAATGTCCAGAAAATGGAGGAAATGCGGGTGATTGCAGTATCAATGGTGGAAAAAGGGAAACCCTTTTCTTTAAAGGAGGACATCTTAATGTTCTGGAAAGGAAAGGATCCTCCTGGGAATAGATGGCATGAACATCAATTTCTCTAACTTGCAGTTTGTTGGCTTTGTTTTTGCAATGGGTCTTATGCTAATACATTATATAAGTACCGTAATGATAATACATTATATAAATGTGACAAGATCGAGAGCAGACTACCATAAAGCTTTACTGCCTCATTATTATTTCCTGGCTTCATTGCTGCAAATCTTGGGACAGAGGCTCCAGATTTCTCCCTAGATCGATGTCTCTTTAATGCTTCAAGACAGTTCAAATTTCCTTGGTGGATTATAAGGAAGTACATACCTTCTGTCCACTTCTGTCAGAAGGTAGTTGATTAGTATGGATTAGAAAGGGTGGAGGGTTACAAAGAGCAAGTTGGAGTTTTAGCTTGGTATATGAGATGAAGAATTCTGACTTGCAAGACATTTCCATGAACAAAAGACAATGAGTTTGAAGAATCCTTGACAAGGACAAGAAGTATACTTGCGCAGTGGCAATTTTAAAATAAAAAGATGCCCTTGTTCCTATTGGTTCCAGTCAGTGACATCACTGGTGATTCTCCTCCCCTGAAGTCCCAGAGACAAATGGTCTAGTGCAGGGGTGGCCAACCTTTTACATTCCATGCGTCAATTTTTTCACGCACGAGTCCAGATGCGCCATACAACTCTTGTACCTCCATTCAATTCTTGTAAAAATATGTTAATATAGACATATTTAGCATTTTTACATGATATATTGATTTAATATAAAAGCAAGATGAATATTACTTACCTTAAAGAGACTTTTAACAAATATATTTTGTCTTCTTTTGATTTCTTCCTTTTTCTTAATCACACATTCTTTCCTTAATTCAGACCCAAGCACTAGCTTCAGTTTTCCATCTATTTCAGTCTGATGTTGTGTTTTATAGTGTCTCTTAAGATCATGTCTTCTATTATGTGAGAAAGTGTTTTCACAAACAACGCACAACTGTTTTCCTGATGGACCCACTATAAATAAGAACTCATTTTCCCACTGTTCATTGAATTCAGGCTTACTATCACTTTCTGCTTTTCTTTTGCTCATTTTCTTTTGTACTGTGATGGGTAACTGAATGTAAAAACAAGGTTTAATTTTGGAAAAAGTACAAAACTGCAAATGTTCACAAAGGACGAACAAAGCACAACTCCGTAGCGCATGAGTGTCAATTGTAAACTGACTGGCAAAAACCTGTGACGCACCGCTGGTGCAGACACCTGGCGCCTCAGGATCAAACGTGTATTGAACAGTTATGGAACGACTGCAGAACAAAAGCCCTTCTTTCCTAGTTTGACTCATTGAACATTTGTTTTTTTTAATTGAAAACGCATTAATGTGAGAGAAGATAAAAGATCTTTTCAGCAAAAGATGTGCATGAAATAATAAAATCGCTGAAAGTAATTGCTAAGTTTTATATTTATTCTCAGTAAAACCCACTTCTAGCTCTAAGCTACTTGAACTCCTGTTATAGATTTTTTTTCTACAAATCGGTTTTTGGTTAATAATCTTTGCATGAGTAGGCTTACTTTTTTTTATTATCACTGGGGTGCAATGCGCCACTTCTAAATCATCCAATGCGCCACTTTTGGCGCATGCGCCGTAGTTTGGCCATCCCCGGTCTAGTGGCAGGGACCAATGAACAATACAGGGAACGCACACACTGAGATGCAACAGCCATGCCACATAAAAGGTGCTGAATATTGTCATTCCTGTGGTAGCAATGAGTCAGTTCACAACAGCATTTTGAACTCCAGAAGCGTATGTTAACAAAAATTGGTCTCTTGGACATGAAAAGGAATGACACAAAGCAGAAATGAGATGTCTGTATGACTGTCTACCATAAGGAATAAAACTACCTCAATCAACACATACTAAGCAAACATCAATGGCTATGGGAAGATCAACAACCCTGTGAAGTTTGAGGTTTGGTCTTTCAGAACAGGTTTCTGTCCATGTACAAACACTGCAGACTGGCACATCCCGAGGTGCAGATGTACGTGCTGAAGAATACACTGAAGCTCAAAGGAGCCACTGCAAAGGCTCTGTGGTGTAGGACAGGGAATTCTGTTGCCTCTGAACAAGGGCAGAGGGAAATACAGGAACAGCTTCCTAACGCTTAGTGAATGCATTGTTTAAGGAAGAAGCATCAAGTATTGTAGGAGAATGTTCTTAATTGATGGTACAGTGATTGCAGAATAAAACAGGCCCTGCAAATATCGGGGCAAACCAGAAACAACCGCTGACTGCTGGGGTTCATGCACTGCTTGGGGATTGGGATGCTGCCTTCAGATTGAGGGACAGGATCACTCTAAGGTCAGCAAGAGCCGCACTCTCCGTGCCATCGGGAAGGCAAAGCATGAGTACACACAGAAGATCCGCAGGCAGCTTTGTGACACCAGGGACACATAACACATGTGGCAAGGCATACAAACCATAACTGATTACAAGTCCACACTGTGTACCAGTGACAGCACCACCTCCCGTTCCCGATAGGCTGAATGCTCTCCGTGCATAGTTTAACCACTTGAATGATGCAGCATCAAGGAAAGCCCCTTCTCTTCACGGGGACCAAACTCCCTGTCTGGCCACAGCCAGGGTGAGGAGGAACCCAGCCAGGGAAAACCCATATAAAATCCCACCTTCCAGCTATATTGGTCCCTTTCCAATTTGCCTACTGCTCAGACTTGGCCCTCCACTCTGTCCTGTCCCACCTAGAAAACAGTGCCTCTTAAGCAAGGATTTTGTTCATCGATTTCAGCTCAGTGTTTAACACGATTATCCCTCAGTGGCTGGCTTACTGGGACTCAATAGCCCTCTCTGTAGCTGGATCTTGGGACTGCTTGATGGAAAGAACCCAGTCAGTCTGGGTCGGCAGCAACATCTCAAGCTCCATCACGCTGAGCACTGGTGCTCCCTACGGTTGTGTGCTCAGTTTGCTGCTGTTGACTCTGCTGACTCACAGCTGCACTGCCAGATTCAGCTCAAACCGCATCATCAAGTTCGCTGATGGTACCACAGTGCTGAGCAGCAACAATGATGAGTCAGCATACAGAGAGGTGGGAGAGAGACTGTCCAATGATGTGAGAACAACAACCTGAGACTCAATTGGCTAAGGCAAAAGAGATGATTGTGGACTTCAGGAAGACACAGGTCTACCACTCTCCATCGCACATCCATGGCTTTGCTGTGGAGAGAGTAAAGAGCACAGAGTTCCTTGGTGTACACATAACAGATGATCTAATCTGGACCCACAATACCTCCTCACTAGTCGAAACGACACAGCAGCATCTATACTTCCTGAGGAGATTAAGGTGTGCAAGGCTCCCCGATCCCCCTCCAACAACTTTCTTCAGGAGCACCATCCAGAGTGTCCTGTCTGGCTGCATCGGTATATGGTACGGAAACTGCAAGGCATTGGACCACACAATCCTATGAAAAGCAAAAACAAGCCAAGAGGATGATCAGGTCTGCTTCCCACCTATCTGTGACATTTACCAGGAGCGTTGCAGATGAAGGGCAGAAGCATTGTTGAGGACCCCTCCCACCTATCCCACAATCTCTTTGATCCACTACCGTCAGGAAGGAGATACCGAAGCATCAGGACTAGGACTGCCAGACTGTATAACAGCTTCGTCTCTCAGGCTGTGAGACTAATGAATACCCTGTCACCACCGAGGTCTCACCACTGGAGCAGTGAGCAGTTTACCATACCTATTACTGTTTTCTGTTTACCTGTACTCGAATAAATGCATGGTGAGTTATATTTTATTAACTCATCTATCGTATTATTTTTTGGTTTATCTGCTGCATATGATATATGTTGTGTGGATGTACCGCATTCCAGTTGAACATTGTTTTGTTTGGTTGTATACGAGTACAGTCAGATAACAAGAACCTTGAACTTGAACTTGAATTTGATAGGTTTGAACATAAAAGTTACCTCGATTTAAAGTGATCAACAATAATTGAATGTGGACTTGGATTTTTCACTATATGACTTACCTCCCTCTGTTCCCAGCTACTCCACCCGAAGGAGCCTTTTTACATTCCTAAATTCTTTTCACTACTAATAAGTAACCTTTTCAAAGAAAATGACAAAAACATTGATTTTGTTTCAACACCCCAGTGGCTTTCTTCACAGGTTTGACTGCAACTGTGTCCAGGAGATTAATCTTGAATTCCTAATGACTCCAGAGCAATTCTGAAGGATTGGTAACTCTTGCACAAGTACCATCTAATTAATCAGAACCTGACCCAAATAACTGACATAGAATCAAGATCAGGTGGCCGCTCTAGCGATGAAACTGGCAGTCAAAAATTTGGGAGAAAACTGAGTTTTTTTCACTAGTTAACTTACAGTGATAATAGATCTTTAAAATGTTACTTATGAAGAACCATGGAAACAATTTCAAGTTTTTGAAATACTTCCCCTTTCTATTTAAAAAACTGTGAAGATATTTAATCCCTTGCCCTAGTACAGTTCCCTAAACTTAATTTCATTCACTGAAGATTTAGCTTTATTTGTCACATGTACATCGAAACTTAAAATGAAACATGTTGCTTTGCGTCAATAACTAACATCGTCCAAGGATTGTGCTAAGGCAGCCTGTGGGTGTCTTCCAGCACCAACACAGCATGCCCTCAACTCGCTGACACTAACTGTGTGTATTTGGAATGTGGGAGGAAACCCGAACACCTGGAGGAAACTCATACGGTCACAGGGAGAACATATAGATTCCTCACAGATAGCAGAGGAATTGTACCCCAATCGGAGATCTTTGAAACTGTAAAGTGATTGCACTAACTGCTAAGCTGCTGAGCCACCCTAAAATACTTAAAATATTAGGACTTTATTCACTAAAAGATGCGTTTCTTATTTTACAGCTTGGTGTCTTAAATTTAGTCAGCATGGTTTGCTGCACAGCCCAGAATGCCAGTGATCCATTTGAACCTGGTAGCAGAAAGCAATTGTCATCGGGGAAAGGAAATCCAATACCATAGAGGTCATAAGATCCTCTTTGGTGACTTTCTTCAATATTAGTGGCAAGAGCCATCACACCCACCCTGACTACAAAATCCTGGACAAGTACTCAAAATACTTCCTTTGATCACAGTTTTGTTACATTTATTCATTCATTATGTGCTTTGTCATATGACATGGGTGTTCCACCTGTCTTTAGACTGTACAGAAGATCCCTTCACACTGTTGTTCTTATTCTTTTGCTGTCCATGACCATGATTGTTCTTGGAAGTTTTTTTACCAAAGTGGTTTGCCTTTGCCACCTTCTGGGCAGTGTCTATGCAAGACGGGTGACCCCATCCATTATCAATACTCTTCAGAGATTGTGTGCCTAGTGTCAGTGGTCACATACCCAGGACTTGTGGTCATCCACCACCTGATCCCAATGCTTCTTGTGACCCTGACTGGGGGGCTAAGCAGGTGCTACACCTTGCTGTAGGCTAGTGGAGGGAAGGAGTACCTCACACCTTCTTTAGAAGAGATTTATCTCCACCCCACCACCCTTTAAAGACAAAGGAAACATTCTCACCAACTTTCAATCACTTTCATTTGACCGATCCTCCTCTTTAAGTTCATTAGTGGGATATGGGCATTGATGGCAAAGCCATCATTCATTAACAATACCAATCTGATCTTCAGCTTGTTGAACCACTGCTGTCCTTCTAGTGAAACTGCTCCTGGTATGGTGAAGAGAGAGTTACAGGAGTTCAGCTCAGATGAATTTCCAAATCTGGACGGTGTATGAATTGGAAGGGATTCTACCTGTGGTGACCTCTCTTTGCTCTTCCTGGTAACAGAGGTCCCGTGGTTTCAGAAAGGTGCTTCCTGATTGAATAAATTATAGTGCATTTTGTAGATAATGCATACTGCAGTCATGGTATGCCGGTGGTGGAGGGAGTGAACGCACCCTAACACTGTCTTTGTTCATACCTCCAGCAGTAGTTTATGCACCAGAAATTATGTCTTGCAAGTGGAAATCCACTGATGATGGATGCCACTCTGCAGAAAAAAAAACAAAAAAAAACAAATCAATTGAACACTGCAAAATGGTTTGCTCTTTGTGCCTTGACACAGGCAGTGCAGAAGATGTACAGTGGGATGTATGGATTTTCTTTCACTGGCTCCCGATTGATGACCCTCACAGTACTATTCATTGTAAGACCAAATGTTTCTCCAAGAGCAATGAGAAGGAAGCATCAAATGAACCTTTTTGTTGGGTTAGTGTCTGTTAGCTTGTTGCAGTGATGGCCAAAGGATCCCTATATCACTGTTGTTGTTAAGGACCCACCTCTCCTCCATCTGCTTTACCAAGCCCTCATCCGTTACTCAATTCCACCTTGTAATCGAGGGTGTTCAAAGTGCTTAGGTTAGACCTGCAAGCAGGAGACCATGAGCCTATGATGTAGCTTAGATACAGACGGTACGAAGGAAATGTGTGTCCTGCTCTATGTGGGGTGAGTGTTAAAAGGAGAGACTTAAGGGCTTTCTTTCTGGCTGGAGATTTAGAAAATAAAAAGTGCTAGCAGCAGGGTGGATGCTGTTCATGCCCTTTCTGCCTCAATAGGGTGCAAAACTTTGGCACGAAACAGAGATACCGGCTGATGGCATGTCTGTGACTGACTACCATCTGCCAAGCCAGTTTCCTTTTTCTGCTCGTTACTGGATGTTAGTCACAACTGCAGTACCTCCCCAATATGTGCCACATTCATTTATATACAAGTCACAGATAATCTTGTAAACGTTCCTGCTGTGCTGAACTAATTAGAATCCCTTTAATTAAATGCTAATAAAACCGGAGTCATTGAAATGTCAATGGTGATTGTCAATATTAGTTATCAGGTATCTGTTGAAGTCTACCTTTGACTTTTATTGATGAACATTTGTTTTCATGACCATGTGCTTATCATTATTAGTTCCTTTTCCATGATCTGCCCAGAGACTGTATTTCAGAAGTGGCACAAATCAAATAACTTTGTGTAGCTACTTTGTAAATCCAGCTTGTCAGCACAGCACAACAGTTTTAATAAGTCATTAACTGAAAATTGAGGTGAGTTATTCCTGGTCTAATTGCTTTTCTTTGACCAAAATTGTTGGAATACATTTGAGATTAAGGAAGTATGATTTTGTGTAAACTGTCAGCATCTTCATTCTGCTGAAAGGAGGAGTGTGTGATTCCCTCAAATGCCTTCTGTCCTCACTGCACCTGCAGACTGATGCTGAATAATTTTGTGAATATAAAGTTCTCATGCAGCTTTTAAAAATTGTAGTAGCTTTCCTGTAGAATGATTTATAGAAAGCTCTTATACTTGGCTATTGGCGCGAAACATTTAGAATGTATCAAAACTGATTTCTCTGTAGCCAGCTGATGAATTTTAGTTAGCCTCAGACAGGAATGCAAAAGTGGATGAAAATACATCCCACTAGATATTCAAGTAAAACAGAAAATGCTGGAACACTCAATAGACCAGGCAGCATCTGTCTTGGTCCCTTTATTGGACAGAAAATTTGCTGAAGAGCCTTGGATTCATACTTTCCACAGATGTGGCCTGACCAGCTGAGTGCTTCTAGCATTTTCAGTCTTTACTTTTGATTTCTTGTTGATTTCTACAATAGAACCGGATAGTCATAATAATGTTGCTCCGTTTGTACCAGGAAAAACTTCTACCCCACAATATGCATTTCAAAGATTAATCTTGCAGTTGCATATGTCCGTTCTGCTTCTTGCAAATAGTTAAATGATGAAGCAAGTATATTAGTGAGCTCTCTTTCCTGTTCAGCTGCCCTCAACCCTCACAAATCAGACACCAAAATGTACAATACTTTCTTGTCAGTCCTGTGGAATCCAACATAAAAATATTGTAGATCAATCAATAAAAGCTTCACTTGCACTTTGACGCTGATATACCTTCTAGTCTTGCACCACAGAGCTCTGCTGGACTGCTGCAGAGAAACACACATTGTGCTTATTACATGTTGATTTTAAAAAAAGGATTGATTGATTTGCCTGACCTTCCTGACACAATCTTGATAATTCCAATGATTACTTCATCTTCAACAGATTTGTAGCCATATCATGCTGAATTAACATGGATTATTGATTTTCCCTATGATCAATATATCAATATTTTCATATTCCCAGCATTGATATACCAGTGTTTCAATATTCCCATCACCTACTGAGTGCTTTAAAAAGAAAATCAATAAGTGAGATAAAAAAGTTTGTGGTTCCACATTTATTGGCATCAAAATGATCTTCTCATCAAGACTAAGAACCTGTTTGGTAAATGTTCAGTACAGATGCTGACATGACATTTATATAAGGGTAGCAGTGACTGCTCCTGTAACATCAGATTTCTGATTAACAACAGTTAATTTATGAAACTGGTCATCAAACATAAAACAGGCGAGTGCGTGAAATGTGTTCAGACACAGTTCATTAAGGACCTACATTACAGAGTTTCATCAGTTAAATTGCACTTGGGCTAGTTAATAAACTGCAGTTTCTACAGTTCATACTTTTAAAATGGAGTAATGCTGACTCTTTGGTGCATGAACATCTTTTTTCCCTTAATGCCAGGTTTTCACGATGTATGTGACAGATGTGTGAGGAAGTACTTGCAGGCTGGAAATTTGTACATGAATGCAGATTGTGCTATTGACAAGCAGGGTTATTTAGCTGTACAGTCAGTCTCCCAAAGGAGAACCACACTAATTAATAGGAAACAGAGACCTTTGACCTGCATTACTCTTATTTTGAAAATGGTGAGGTTGAATAGAATTTAAGCCATTCCCCTGGTCAGAGTTCACATTTAGGAGTCTGTTAATGTGGTTGCTGAGGGAATTGATCAATCTCCATATCTTAATGTATTGATCTACACCCCATCAGCCCATCCCACTTGGACTCTATCAGCTGGTATGAAAGTGAAGACCCCGAAGAGCCAATACAACATGTGAAACAGGTTGGGTGTATTTATACCACAGTTTCATCCTGGAGGCTTGCTGCTCACACCTGCCTGTGTGCCCTGAAAGTAGGGTGGAGCGGCCTCTAATTATTACACCGACTCTCAGAAGCAGCAGGACAAGTGTTTGCAGTCACAGCTTCTTTACCTCACTGAGAGATCTTATAATGATTGATGGATCGTCCAAGGCATTGCATTGTTTTTCTAAACAGTTATGGAAATATGAATTATACTGAAATGCAGATAATTTCAATGGAATCTTATTGTTCTCTGTAAACTTTGTTTAAACATAAGTTGCTCTTTAATAACAATAGCGAGTGCTCCAAATGAGCAAAACTAATAGGATTTCAAAGTATGCTATACAGATACTGTAAGGTATAGAAATTCCTCTCAAATAGTTAATCGGGGAAATCTGCAGATGCTGGAAGTTCAAGCAACACACACAAAAAATGCTGGTGAATGCAGCAGGCCAGGCGGCATCTATAGTACCTCTTCCTATAGATGCTGCCTGGCCTGCTGCGTTTGCCAGCATTTTTTGTGTGTGTTTCTCAAATAGTTAGCTTGTCCTCTGAGATTCAGAGGATTTACCATTAAGCCTATTACACCGAAGCAAGATCCAAGAGGATTTTTGAATGGAGTAACAAGAGGAGAACTTTATTCATGGGGTCTGTGGAGTGTTAAATAATTTTTATGGCTGATTAGAATGGAACTTATCTGATTAATCACTGGACAGAAAGAAGGTGCTTTGAATGTGTGCTGTGTACACTTTGTCAATGAAACATAGAGCTAACAGATTTTTTAAAGCCTCTATCTTCCTCACACCCGACTTTTGTTGAATATCCCAACCCTCCTCCCTCCCCCTGACGCCACCAACTCTCCTCCCCCCTCTAATCCCTGCCATATCTTCACCATTCCTTCCAATCTTCTCCTCTCTGAGGCAGGACGTTCTGTCCTCGGCAAGGGCCTTTGTCCACCTTGCCCACACCTCATTGTGTTCTGCACCCACCACAACGCCAAGCTCTTCTGTTGTCTCTGTCTTTCAGCCTATTTCTTCAGCAACAACTCTCCACCTCATACCAATGACCCCTCTACCATCTCCAACCTTCCTCCTCCTCTTCTTGGACATCCCGTGCTGGTTCTCTGCCAGCCCTGGATCTTTTCATCTCGAATTGCCAACAAGACACCAACCAGCTCAACTTCTGCACTTTTTAATCCTCCTTGAACCTTACCCTTCTGAATGCACTCTCTTCCACTCTGTCCTCACCAATCCCATCCTTACAACATGCAGACAAAGGAGATGCTGTTGTACTGTGGTGGACTGACCAATCCCCCTACCTTGCTGAGGCCTGCTGGCATCTCTGAGACACCTCTTCTCACCTACCTCTTGAAGAGAAGCCTGCACCATCAGAAAACTGTCTCTGACACCACCATTGACCTCATCAACTCTGGAGAACTCCCATCCACTGCCACTAGTCCTGCACTGCTCTTTCTACCTCCTTCCCAAGATCCACAAACCCGACTGTCCAGTAGGCCAATTGTCTCTGCCTGCTCCTGCCCCACTAAACTCGTGTCCTCAGTCCTTGACTCCATTCTACCCATCCTTGGTTCTGTCCCTTCCCACCTTCATCCTTGACACTTCTCATGCTCTTGATCTCCTCACTATTTCAATTCTCTAGCCCTGACCACCTCATTTTCACCATAGACATCCAGTCCCTATACACTTCTCTTCCTCATTGAGAAGGCCTTAAAGCTTTCCACTTTTTTCTCAATAAAAAAAATCTCCCTGTTCCATCTGCCAGAACTGGTCCTCACACTCAACAACTTATCCTTTGGCTCCTCCCATTTTCTCCAGACTTGATGGGCTGTCATGGGCATCCACATGGACCCCAATTATGCCTGCCTTTTCCTTGGATATTTCCACGTTCCAAGCCTTCCCGGTAATGCTCCCCAACTCTCAACCCACTACATTAACGACTGCATGGTGCTGCTTCATGCACTCGCGCTGAGCTCATCAACTTCATCAACTCTGCATCCAATTTCCACCCTGTCTCTAAATTCACTTGGTCCATTTCTGACACCTCCATCCCCTTTTTCAATCTCCCTGTCTCCACCTTTGGAGACAAACTAATGACCAACATCTTTTATAAACTTACTGATTCCAATGGTTACCTTGACTGTACCTCTTCCCTCCCTGTCTCCTGTAAAAATGCTATTCCCTTTTCTCAGTTCCTTTGTCTCAGTGGCATCTGTTCCTAGGATGAGGCCATCCTTTCCAGGACATCAAAGATATCCTCCTTCTTCAAAGAACAGGGTTTCCCTTCCTGCACCATTAATCCTGTCCTCTCCTCCATTTTCTGGACATCCATGCTCACTACATCTTCCCACTGCCTAACAGTGATAGGATTCCTCTTAACCTTACATACCACCTCATGAGCATCTGTATCCAACAAATCATCTCCAAAGGAATTCTGATGCCAAAGACATCTTTACCTTCCCCTTCCCACCACTCTCCACTTCCTGCAGGGCTTGCTCCCTCTGTGATTCCCTTGTCCATTTGTCCCTCCCCACTAATCTCCCTTGTAGCACTTATCCCTGCAAGCGGCCGAAGTGCTCCATCTGCCCAGTCATCTCCATTCAGGGCCCCAAACACTCCTTCCAAGTGAGGCAACGCTTCACCGTCGAATGTGCTGGGGTTGCCTGTGCTTCTAACGCAGCCTGCTCTACGTAGGTGAGACCCGTTGCGAATTGGGGGACCGCTTCATCAAGTACCTCCGCTCCATCCGTCAAAAACAGACTTTCCAAACATTTTAATCTCCATTCCCATTCCTGTTCTGACATGTCAGTCCATTGCCTCTTCTTGTGCTATGAGGAGGCCATCCACAAGGTGGAGGAGCAACACCTTATATTCTGACTGGGTAACCTCCAACCTGATGACATGAATATTGATTTCTTCTTCCAGCAGAAAAAATTTCCCTCCTTCTCCCCTCTTCTTCTATTCCTCAGTCTGGCCTCTTACCTCTTCTTGCCTATCACCTCGCCCTGGTGCTCCTCCTTCTTTCCTTTCTCCTATTGTCCACTCTGCTCTCCTATCAGATTCCTTCCTCTCCAGCTCTATATCTTTCCCACCCACCTGGCTTCACCTATCACCTTCCAGCTATCCTCCATTTTCCTCCCCCACCTTTTTATTCTGGCATCTCCCCACTTCTTTCCCAGTCCTGAAGAAGTGTCTCGTTTTCCATAGATGAGGCCTGCCCTGCTGAGTTCCTCCAGCATTTTGTATGTTTGGCTTTATTTAATGTCAATAGGCCAGGACCAATCAAATTAAATGCCTAAATTTGCATCCCCCAAGAGTTTACCTGAGAAAGTTAATAAAATAAGTGTTGACGTAGTCAGCATATTCAAAGGAGATTGGTTGTGACTGATCCTTGACTAATCTTGTCTCCAGTTGGGAAGGGAAGACAGGACAGAGCAGAGGCTTAGGGATTCATATTTGGATGTTTATCAAGTTACAAGACAGTGATTGTCAGAAAATATATTCCATAAATACAATAAATAAAAAGAAAAGGAGGTCGAAAACAGCCTTCCTTGCCTTACGCTCCGGCCAGCACTAACACCACCCTGCCCCCGCCCCCACTACACCTTATTTATAGTGTAGAATACATCTCAGTTAGACTTATAGCTTGTTGCTTTACCAGCAACAACGGACTGTGCTACCAACCAATTTGTTCTTGCTTATTAAGCCATTACCTCAACCTTCCTACCACAATCATAACCCCTTAGAGGCTCCGTTGCTACAGAACCAAGCAAATCTCCCAAAAGAATATAGATCGCTGATGATTTTAATGTAGGATATGTTTTGAACCAGATATTGTCCTATTGAGGTACCTCACATGCAAATGAAACGTAGAGGTTTGTCATGAACTTTTCTTAGATTTCACATGCGTGTTCACGGTAAACCACGGACTACTATTATTCCTCATTGCTGCTACTACATTGGCAAAGCTCATTTTGTCTGCCTGCCTCACAGCTTTAGCCCTTTGGTGTGTCCCAAGGATGTCAGAGAGAGCAACCGGAGGCTTCGGGTGATACAGGGGTTTGGACCCGGATGGGAAACACCAGTACTGTGTGCACAGTAACATTACAGTGTTATGCAAGGTCTCAAAATTATTATCAATCTGAATTTGCAAATCATCCAAAGGCTTGATAATGTATTTATTGTCCTGTAGAAATTTTGCCCCAACCTTCAATTATTGGAAATCAAAACAAAAAAATAGCTTGAGATTATTTTCTCCGCAACTTCCGCCATATCAAAAGGGATCCTACCATCAAGCATATCTCTACATCTCCCTGCTCTGCTTTCCACAGTGACCATTCCCTCTATGATACCTTTATCCACTCATCCCTCCCCATGAATCTCCCACCCGCCATTTATCCCTGCAGGCAGCCGAATTGCTGCATCTGCTCACCCCCCTCCTCCCTCAATTCTATTCAGGGTCTCAGACAGTCCTTCCAGATGAGGCCAAGTTTCACCTGTGGATCTGCGGGGTTTGTCTATTGTGCCCAGTGCTCCTGACGCGGCCTCTTCCACATTGGTGAGACCCATTGTAAATTGGGGGACCACTCCGTCGGACATATCTGTTCCAGCTGCCAAAAGCAGAACTTCCTGGTGGCCGAAGATTTTAATTCCCATTCCCATTTTCCATGCTGACTTGTCGGTCCATGGCCTCCTCTTGTGCCATGATGAGGCCACCCTCGGGGTAGAGGAGCAACATGTCTGGGTAGCCTCCAAACTGATGTCATGAATATCGATTTCTTCTTCCAGTAGAAAAGAATTTCCTTCCCCCTCCCCTCTTCTATTCCCCACTCTGGCCTCTTATCTCTACTCGCCTGCCTATTACTTCCCCTGAGCCTCTTCCTCTTTCCCTTTCTCCTATGGCCCACTCTCCTCTCCTATCGGATTCCTTCCTCTCCAGCTCTTTACCTTTCCCACCCACCTGGCTTCACCTACAACTGTCCAGCTATCCTCCTTCCCCTCCACCACCTTTTTATTTTAGCATCTTCACCCTTCTTTTCCAGTCCTGAAGAAGGGTCTCGGCCCAAAACATCGACTATTTATTCCATTCCTGACCTGCTGAATTCCTCCAGCATTTTGTGTGCGTTGTTTGAGATTGTACAGTTAATTTGGGCCTAATATTGGAACTAACAATAAAAAGCTTCTTTTCGCATTATGTGTGTTCCATTATGCTTGGATGAACACCACACTCTTAAGAAAATAATTGTTGAGAAGCCGCACAATAATGTGCACTGCACCCGGGGCTATATACTATAGTCTGCTGAGATTTTCAGAAATGTTATTACAGTCCTTGAAGTATTGAATTTTATTTTGTGTCAGACAGTAGGAGAGGAGTAAGCAGTGAGAGACCAAAATTAAATCGTCAAACAGCATGGTCTTGAAATTGGTTTTATTTTCCCTTTATCCAAAAATCTATTTTAATTTGCTGATATTGTATAACAAGATGAAGGTTTCCTTATAACATAATAAATTCCTGTCATTAAAAAGAACATGCTGAATAGCCTTGGTCAGGCTCATTTATTTGTACTTAGTATGATGGTCAAGAGATTGCCTATGAATGGCTGGAAGAATGGCCTGAGTCAGCTGTCTTCTCGGTTTGGATTGAACTGCCCCATTTTTGATTCCCTCACTCAGGAGAAAAGCTTTTTTTGTGTGTGGAGTGGTGTTGAGGAAGAAAGCCATTGGGCTATGTGGATATATGATTGCAATCTGGTTCTAAAGCAGTAGGGGAGGCAGGAGGTGATTCCTGTCTGAGCTTGACTTGCGTTAGCACAACAATCTCCAGGGTCAGACACCATAAAACAAAAGACGTGTTGAGGTCTGGCATCCAGCTTTGTGACTCACAGATTATAAAATGAAGTTGGTCAATGTGCAAATCAGCCCATGTATTTAAAAGGGGGTACAGGATTACAGGAGAGTCAGAATAGAGGAAACAAGCAACAAATTCAGGCTGAGATGCTCATGGTGGGATGTGTACTTCTTCAGCTACAGCCCAAGTCGTTAAAATCTTGTACAACATCCTGCTTAAAATAAATACTTCCAGCTTTTTTAAGTATTGCCTTTGGTATAAAATTTATTTTAAATATATTAGGAATTGTTTTTGAATGATTGATCAGTCAGTTTCTGAATCCCCTGACCTGATACAGATGTTTCCTGATTCCGCCTGTGTCAGTACTGAAGCTCTAAGATTACATATTACTTCTGGTGACATTAGGGAACAAATGCTTGATGAGTTCATTTGACATTCTTCAGCCTGTTATTGTGATGGGGGCTTTAACCCTTTGGGTTTCATTTTCCTTTAAGTTAATGTCTCCCTAGGAACACTATTCTGTCACCCCTGGGACCTTAAATTCATATCACAAGATTAAATTGGATGAGAGAGGTCATTTTGCCTCTCTTAGTTCATTCATCGAGAATGACCTTACACTTACCTCTACCCGCACTGCAATATCTGATTGTTTCTGAAATGATGGCTAGCTGGTTTTTAACTTCAATATTCCACCTGGAAATCCATTCCATCCGTTGATCCTGCATCACTTTCTCTGCCATCAGCTCCAATCTTGCCTTTCACAAATTCAAAATCTGTGTTCCTGTATTTTGCTTTTGGGAGAGAGACAGACAGACAGACAGAGAAAGTTTGATTTCTCACCTTCTCACCTGACACCAATGCTACTTTTATTATTATTCATTCTCTCTCAGTTTCCAGCCTATCACAGATGTTCTCCCTGTCTCTCTGCCCACCTCTCCTCTCCAGTGGCTTAAAACATTATCAGTTCCTGGTTCTGATAAAAGGTCACTGACCTGACAAATCAAAATTATTTTTCTCTTCATACATACTGCCAGATCTGCTGAATGTTTCCAGCATGTTTTATTTTTACCATATGAGAATGAGCTATCGCCAAAATATCCCGAGTCCTCCCCTCTTCTGATTGCATGTGTGACAAGCCTTACACAAAACTCTGAGAATTTCATCTGAAACTTACTTACAAATGATTTACCTATATAAACCTGGTTTTCCTGGTTGGTTATCAGTTAGAATTCCATTCACCATGTTAAATTATAATTACCCTGTAATCATCTGAGCTGGCAAACAACTGGCCAGATTCTTTTAACAGTCTTGCCTTAACATTTACTTTGAGCAGGCATTTTTTTAACACTGCCATATCAGGATCAAAAAGCTGTCAATACAGCAATTGATGATAGAGAAGCCACTTATCATCCATGACACTAGAACTGTGGAAGTTACCCTCAGCGTCGAAAACTTTACTGACAGACTGTCATACTACTTGAGGCATTGTCTTTCAAATGACAATATTAAAGAAGGGCAAATGAAAGGTCCAATAATTGTATTTTAGGATTTTTCATCTGCCCTTCCAGGTAAAAAAGATCTCATGATCTTGAAGAAAATGAAAGCCCAGCACCACCCACCCATGGTGTCCAAGTTAATCTAAATACTTCAGACATCAGTAAAATATCTAAATCATTTAATTTTGCTACTATGGCAGCATGCACTGTGCAAATTAGTTGTCAATTTTCCTACAATAGAGCAATAATTGTACTTCATTAAAGAAAGTTCTGTAGCAGCAAAAATGATCTTTAGACTGTCCCAAAGTTGCAAAAAAAAATTGGTTAAGTGCAGCGTTTTGTCCGTTTTATCTCTGTTGAGAACAGCAAAGAGAATTTTATTATCTGCCTAAACCATGCTGGATATCATCTGTAATGGTTTGATGCCCAAGGTGTGGAATGTATGTGTAAAAAATTCCTCATCGCCACTGTTCTGTTTTGTAACTCCAGAAACTAATTGAAAGGAAGGCACAGGAGCTGGGATTCTTGAATACTTCATGTTTCTTTTAGCGAGGCACTCACATATGTGGTGGTATAATGACATGCCATTCACATACCTCTGATATATAGCCCATAGTCAATTATGTAAACAAAGAATGCTTAATCATACATGTTTACAATATTGCTGAAATATTACTGAAATACTGAATACATGACACTGCTCCCTGCTTAGCTATAAACTCCAACTCCATATAGAATGCATCTCAACCATATACACAGTTTCTATATAACACAACTACTATACAGACATACACAGCAGTACATTTTTAAATTGACCCATTTATGCCTAAAGATTTAATCACTGAGGAGGATTTCTTACTCTTGTGGGATAATGTCTTTCCTGATGGGGGGGAGGTGGGGTCACTTTGCTTGGCAGGTGAAGCATGTGGCTATGAAACAATCTCAGGTTCTGGGGCCTGCTGCATGGTTCTGACATCTCTGGCTCTTCCCTAACAATTGAGTTTACTCTCTTTAACTGAGCAATGTCACATCTACAGATGATATCAACACAATCTCCACTTTCTCGGAGAGTGACCCAGTTCTGTCCTTAATCTTTCCAAGTACCCACTCCTGCTTGTCCAGGAGTGAAACATCAAACTCCAATTTGTCACAATTGTTTGTCCTGCATACTCCTTCTGAGATTGGGCTTGACGAGATCCAAGCACGAGTGCAAGGAATGACCCAGGAACAGTAGAGCTAGAACTGAGCTTGTGGCCAATTCCTTTTTAATTAATTTGCTGTTACTTCTCATTCTGGCTGGTTTGGAGCAGTTAAACTTCAAAGTAAACTGTATGTTTTTTCATCCATTGTACTCAGCAACACTGGCACTCATTCTTTGTTGGCTGTTTTTTGCTTCAAAATACTGCTAAATTCATTCAGTATACATCATGCAGTTATTTGTTGTACAATTGAACACGTCTGTCTTTCCAATGTAGCTAGCCATTTCCACTTTTTAAAAATGTATTATTATTATTATTATTATTATTATCATCATCATCATCATCATCATCTGGTACTCACTGATTATGAACACATTACCATACTTGTTGCTTGTTGATTTAATCCATTTTCTTCCATTTTTGTAATTCTAACGTCTTTCTCCCCTTCCGAATAAAATGTGCTACACTTCAACAAGTAGGTAGTCTCTCCGGTTAATTTTAAAACTTCCTCGTCACCACTGTTACGTTTTGTAACTCCCGGAACTAATTAAAGAAGAAGACAGGAGCCAAGGTTCTGGCCTTTTCCTTTTCTTTTAGTGAGGTGTTCACATATGACGTGGTGGAATAATGACATACGTGATTTACGGACTTCTTACATATAACCCACAATGAATTATGTAAACAAACAAGGAATGCTTAATTAAATAATATATGTACAATATTACTCAAATATTAATGAAATATTGAATACACTACACATTGGATCCATAGTTTAAAACACAAGACGTCAGTTGGTGCCTGATATTCAACGAAAGAACAGTGAATTGCAACAAGTCCCATTGCAGCCACTTTACAGGTATTCAGTTATTTTTGTAACATATCCTGCTTGACTGTTACACAATGAAAAATATGTTCCCTGTAAAAGATAAACAGGATATATATTTTAATATCAGTGGTTGGCGAAATATTAGGTGGATCAGGGTGAATCTTATCGAGCCTAATTTCAATCACTGAAGAGCTGGTTTGGGGAGGGGGTGGAGGGAGCTGAAGGTAAACTAAAAGAGTTGCCAGAGAATGGAAGAGGTTGAAGAAGCTGGGTGGGTGAGGAAGGACTATGAGTGCAGGATCTGAGAGGTAACAGAAATGAAGGTGGAAAATCACCTCTGCAAAGAATTGCACAAGATTCTATCACAATTTATCGGAGTATTTCTTCCCCTTCTGGATGTTTGGATTTTTTACAGAATAGATGCAGACGTGAACTCTCTTGATTTGATTTCACAATCTTTCTAATATACAAAAATTATCAGAAGCTCCAGTCATTTCCAGATCCAGGATATATCCTAACCTCTGTTACTTCCCTTTGACCCCTTGTTGACTCCTGTATTGCCTGTTCAATAGCTATCTGCTTTTATAGAGCAGAAAGCAACACACAAGAGACTCCAAACATATTGGATGTAGGAAGTAAGCTCCCCTCATGCTATTCCCAATACCTTTGTTTTAATAATAATGCACTTTCTTCATGTTTTGGTTATTGAAATGATATATTTAAACCATAATTATACCTAAAATATAATATTTTCTTTCTACTTAACATTTATGGCTTATGTTCTTGAAAGTGTTTAAAATTGAACACTTCAGTGGAACTTGATGTGCATACAGTACGTCAGCACAACTAGTAGCAGACATTTTGCACGTGTGTAGCATTGGTGATCCATGTGAAATATCCTTCTCACTACTGGCTGCCTGATAGAGTGCAGATTTCATCAACTTCAATGGAAGGCTGAAATCACAGCTTCAGATATGAACATATTTACTAAAATCCCAGTGTTGGCAAACGTTTTCAAGTCACATTTGTCAAGTGTTGTTCAGAGGTCATAAACAGGACAAAGTTCTGGCACCTGAATGAAATGAAGTTAGTTCAGGGATGCAATGTGATTGTAAGTATTTTAAGTTCAGGTCATAGCACGCTGGAGATTTGACCAGGCAGTTGTGAAGCTCAGTTTTATGGATGATGTGATTTCTGCCTTGACTGTGCAAGGATTCAAGCCCTTGCTGTGAAATACCACTTTAGAGGAGCTTCTGATTTTAAGCAGGCCTACCTGACTGTGGTCAGTCCCCAATACCAACTCTTAATCCTGCCTGGAAATTATTACCTTTTGGCTGATACTCCCAGTCAAAACGGTTGTTTCTTTCCCATTCCACACCCCTCCCATTCCCAACTGGGCCCTGATGTGAGAACATCCTCAATCCCCAGGCCCCAGTTAGATTTTTAATTCCCCTCCCCCAACATGCCTAATTCTTGACCTTAGACTTGTTCTCCATTGTGACGTGCGATTTCCCAGATGTGCAATGTGTGAGATACAACTCTGTAAGGACCATTAGTAGTGCAGAAACCTCAGTCTTTGGTTGCAGCTGAAATTCACTGCAGTGGACCCACAACCAAGACATCCCATGGCATTGGCCTACACCAAGCTGAAACCTACAGTCTAAAGGGTCTCAGAATGCCCAGAATGCAGGATGTAGGTGAATAAGGCCAAGTGATCACAAGAGCAGTTGGGCAGACTGCTGATTCAAGCTGTACATTGGCGAAGAGCAGTCAGAGTTAGAGTCTCTTTGCCGAAGGGAAGCACAGAGTCCATGCAACACTTTCAGTGGCTGGGGAATAACTGGTGCACGTGCTGATAAACAGCATATCGTGGATGTTAATGAGCTGGATTGTTGGCATGTTTTGGTAATGGTGAGACATAGAAAAATTGAATCATATGTGAAGGATGTGCTTAAACACACCAGTCCAGAAATTTTTTCAGGTGTCTTAAAAAAATCGCACTAGCGGTGTTGCTTCTTGGTGACTGATTGGTAAGTACATCCTGACCTTCTGTGAGGATGATCTGTAGCACTAGAGGTTTTTATCCAGCACAGAACTGCCCTCAAATGATGACAATGCTAATGCAAAGCCGAACATACACCTACCTATTTGTAGATCAGCCGATTTTTACTAACCCAATTCTTTCTGAAAGTGTTCTAAATAAAGGGCCAGTGTTCAAATGGGATCCCTTGCCCCACCCTGATGTGGCTTTCTGCACCTGCTCGGCAGACTACAGAAGAGCGGCTGCACATGAGTGCCCAGGTTGCATGGCCCACGGAGGTCGGGGGTCATAGGCACTGCCGACTTGCTGGCCTCATTATTGTTCCAGGCTGCTGCTGCCACATCTCTCTGTCCTCCACTTCCTGCTAAGTGGGAGACGTTAACTCAATGGTATGCTCAAAGACAAAAGATTTTGCCTACATCTTTGTCAGCCCACAGGAAAAGGCAGTGCAAGGACAAAGTGTTGATGGAGTTACAGAGTTCTCCAAAAGGTGGCATTCATTTCCTTCAGTTCTGTGCTGTTAATGTGTATCTCTCCGGCAACCTGAGAAAGAATATGGTTCCTCCTGATCCTCTTCCCTGTTGGCCTGTTCAGATCCCACAATGTCCTTAGGAGCCTTCTCCCTTGATTCTCCCATCTTTGCAGGATCCTTTCTTTCAGAAGAGACACTTCAGTGCTGCTTGTATTGTAGATACTAGCTTTTAGAGCTAGTTACTGAGGTTGCTGCTTCAAGATAAAGTATCAGTGGCTGTGAGATTTAGCAATAGGTCATAGATTACTGTATTGCACTGAAACTGATACAGTGCAGCATTACGTAGAAAAACCCTGTTCTGGGAATTTTGCAGTTGAAGGTGGGAGCTTCGTTGGAGTATTACAAACCATCGCTGTGCTGCACAGCCCTGTTTTAATGCTGTTACATAATGTAGGACAGCACGATCATGTAACAATTAGCATAATACTTCACAGTGCTGGCAGTCGCTAGTTCAGAGTTCAATTCCCACTGCTGTCTGTAAAGAAATTGTACGTTCTCCTCATGACCACATTGGCTTCCTCGAGTTCCCTCCCCCGTTCCAAAGAAGTACGGGTTCAGGATAGTAAGTTGTGGACATGCTATTTGGTGCCGGAAGCATGGCAACACTTGCGGGCTGCCCCAGCACGTCCTCAGATTGTGTTGATTGTTGATGCAAACAGCGTACAGTCGGCCCTCCTTATCCGCGAGGAATTGGCTCCGAGACCACCCGCGGATACCAAAAAACGTGGATGCTCAAGTCCCTTATTTAACCTGTCTCAGTGCAGGTGGACTTTAGGACCTGGAGTAGCTCCGGACCTTATTTAACCTGTCACGGTGCCAGTGGACTTTAGGACCCAGGGCAGCACAGGACCCACCACCCACATTGTTTCTGTTCCGTTGACTTATAATACCTAATAGAATGTAAATGCTGTGTAAATAGTTGTATTGTTTAGGGACTAATGACAAGGGAAAAAAGTCTGTACATGTTCAGTACAGACGCAACCATCGTAGCTCTTCTGGGAACGCTGATGCTGCCTCAGCATCAGCCGATCCCGATTCTCCCGTGATCTTTATGTTCTTGAGGCTGTAGCGCTTTACATAGCTAGCCAGCCATCCCTAGCACTAACACGTCCACGAATTTCAGCTTCATTCTGCTTTATTGTGCGAATGCTGGATTTGTTCTTACCAAGCTTACGGCCCACTTCAGAATGCGACATGCCACTTTTCAAAAGATCTAATATTACTAATTTCTCAGCGAGAGGTAGCACTCTACGCTCCCTCTGAGCCTTTGGGGAATTGCTTTGACCACGTAATTGCTTTTTAGGAGCCATTTTTTCACAGAAACAAAGTAGCGAACGAATGAGACGCGAGGCGAACAATGCTCGAACAACGAGTGCTGGAGAGAGAACTTCCGGGTTTTCCCGATTCACGGTTGGTTGACTTCGCGCATTCAGAACTCATGGATAAGGAGGGCCGACTATTTCACTAAATCTTTTGATGTTTCCATGTACATGTGACAAATGAAGCTAATTTTGTAAAAATATTCGGGAAAACAACTTCTAGAAATGTAATGTGGAAAGAGTGATCCACTTTATAAATGATCAGTGGGGTGGGAGCCTGCAAATTATATACTCCTCCTTTGTTGGTGTCCTCTAAGGATCAAGGATGACTTCCTTCCAGTCCAGTCTTGAGTTGGCTGTTGAGGCCAATGTGGAACAGATGGCACAGGAAGAGTGGTCAGATAAGTAAATTGTGACCTGGTGCATCCTTTTCCACTACTAATGCAAATGATCCATGTGCTCGTCACACATGTATCCAGGTTTTTGATACCATCCCAAATGGCTCTTCTATGCCTTGAATGGTCATGGTCCAGAGATTTCCCAGGGGTCAGTTGGGATTTTGTGTTGCAGCAAGGAAGCTTTAAACCCCTTCTTGAATCTTTTCCTCTTCATGGACAGACTTTCCTACAGCAGGGCTCAGAGCCATGGTTGGTTTCGAGTCTGGTGATGAGTATTTAAACAAACTGGCCAGCCAAGTAGACAACTGAGTACAACTAGGGCCTCAATACTAAGGGATGTTGGTTTGCTTATCCTCATGATTTTGGTGGATATTGCTGATGTGGTGTTACTGGTACCATTCCAGTGCCTTGGGTATCTGTGGTAGGCAGTTCAGCTCTCAGAAACATTTTGGAAGGCAGGGATCACTGTTGGCTGATAAACCATGAGTTATGTGCCAAACTTTGATAGACTAAAGGCTATGCTGGCAAATTGACAGCAATGGTAAATTTCATTATGGATATCGGGCTTTGCCAAGAAATGGTACTCGCAATTTGGTCCATTTACCTAGTTTTTCATTGTAAGGCCTTTTGTCTCCTATGCTTCATTGAGTAGGGCCGGGTAGGGACTTGGGATCCAAACGTGCTTGAACACAAGCATCACCAGTACATTGCAGCTCAGCGACGAAGACTGAGCTGACTTTGTTCATGGAGTGTGCTTGCTCTAGTTATAACTATTTCCCAGTTATTCTCAAGAACTGTTGCACTCCCACATAAGGTTTGTTTGAGGTGAGCGAAATGTTGATTTGATTAACATCAGTCTTTGTTGAGATTGGCTCTGTTTTAAACCTGTTGGTTAATTTTGTGATTTGCACATCATCATGATTCTAATGAAGTTCAGAGACAAGGAGGGTTTTAGTTAAGATTTTAGTGAGATTAACAAAGGTTTTATAGTGAGATTAACATGGTGCTACTCCCTCCATTTCTGTTAGAGCTGCACATGGTGAGTGAGTCAACTGTGCCTCTATATATGGTTGAGGAGGACTTTAAAGTGTTCCTTCCAATGGCTATTAATGTCGTGGTCAGTTCATCTGTTCTTTGTTCTTGTTGGGCATTTTGGTTCTTGAATACAATTGATGATGCAGCATCAGCCAAGAAAAAATAATAGATTACAAAAACATATCAAATAAATGTATGTATTGAAAGTGATATTAATAATAATATTTAATAAGGTACATGTGGGAACAACTGAATATGTCATAATATATTACTCTTGTTTTGTACACTCCTATATGCATAATGATGCAATTTTGTATCTACATACTATTTTATGCTTCCAATATAATTGTTCAGTTATTCATCATTAATGTAAATAATGAGAACACCTAGACATTCACCAGGAATATTAAGATCCAGTAATTAGGGGTTAAAATAGATATTTGGTATGATTTCACTATTAAGGCAATTAAAAATAAGAAAAGGCTGCAGAGGGAATGAATGCTTCTCAGTTTTGTTTTCAGAATCCTGCAGCTCAACTTGATGTCATAACACGTGCCCCATAATGTGTGAAATGCTGCAACAGATGCATATTCATCAAATTTTTAGTCTTTGGATTCCTAGCCACTGATGTTCTAATGAAATTAGTTGTGTGATGACATTGAAATTATTCAATCTTGATGCATTTAGTCAGAGTTGCTGAGTATGAAGTTGGTGCTGGTCCTGGAAAGTTAGGTTTGCTTGAAAAGGTTGGCTGTCATTAAAGCTCTATAAGTCACTGCAATGTTCTGAGCGGGTCAATTTAACTAATAGCATGGCACAGACCAGAAAGGCTGAATGGCCTGTCTCTGTGCTGTACTGCTGTATGAGGCTATGACTCTATAAGAGTTTCTGATAGCACTTTTAGAAAAAAAATTCAAGAGCACAGTATTTCTCTTTTATTCCTAAAGCACTTTGAACAACTGCTCAGTTTAAATTATTATTAGGGCTATTAGTTAATGAATAAATAATTGTAATCTACCAGTCCCAATTATTGATTATAAAATAGAACAATGTGCAAGAGGCTTTATCAAAGAATTTCCTTGTTTTATGTACTTTGGAATCAAGGAACGCTTGTTTTAAAGTAGAATCCAGTATTTTAAATATTTGTGGTTTAATGTACCATCTACGGTAGCTTATTCACTTGTATGTTTGCTGCATTGGTCAGATCATGGCAAGTATTCATCCTCTTACCGAAGGAGCAGGTTGCTGTGGCATGATTGGTGTAGAGAAAGAAACTAAAATCTGACAATATTATGCTTGCCATTAACCTCAAGACAGCCCGGGTTTTTGCTTTGTAGTCCATTGAGAATTTTTGTATTGTGGTCGCTAATATAGTGGACCCAACCATGGCAGAGTAGTGAATGTTGACTTTATGCAATCGGCTTTACTTCCCATTTTCCAGAATCAGCTTCCATTTGTACTTCAGCTGAGAGCTCATTGAGCACTTTAGAATATATTAGCAAGATGTAAATGTCAAATATCCCTCACCACAAAATTGTGCTCTTCTTCTTGAATATGAAAGACACTCAACCACTTTAAACATCAGGGCACTGATAGTTTTCCTTCATTATTGTTCAAACTGTTAACCTTGAATTAACTGGTGCTTTCTGTAGTATGCTGATCCGAGGGAATATGTGCCCTCATGAGTTAAAATCCTTGGGTATGTACAAATGTGTTAAATCAATCTATAATCCAAGATGTAAAACCATGAGCAAAGATGAGGTATGTGCATCAGCTGGCAACAAATTTTGTGCTCTTTGTGTAATTATATGGTGTTGTTTAGACCGCATATAGGCTGAATCTTAACTACCAACTCCATATAAATAGATCGACATGGAAGTGTGTAAACAATTTGGTTTGGTAATGCAAGAAAGAGGCTTTAGGGCTGATAATGCTGCATATAAAAGCCTGAAGACTTTCTTAAGCCAGTATATACAATGTGTAAACCAGCCCTCTACTGCCCTCGCAGTGCATTGTGTACGAAGCTAGGCAGGGAGTTAAACACCTTCTCAAAAAATTACCCAAGCCGGAATCTCTCTTCAGGGCTTTTAATGAGAAAACTTTGTGAAAATGCAGGAAGTTAAGTAAAACACGTATTAAATTCAATATAGAGTCATCGTGTGCCTAAATATACTAATATTATCAATTATTCTCACAAACAGCGTTAAACACACACGCAACATTCTATAGCTATGACATTACCAGAGTGAACTCGTGGTACAACGATAGCTTAATAGCGATGAATGATAAACACATTATTTCCTTCAAAATCCATCTACTCATCTACGAAGTCCATTTACCAACATTAAGAAAGCTGAAAACTCACAGATATTGCCGTTTCAAAGATAAATAAAGAGTGGATGGAGATGGATGTCTTTCTACCGTATTTGCTCGGAGCTGAAATCCGAAATAACTCACACAGGAAATGAGGTAAAAAAACAGCTTACAAATAGGAAGTGATGTTTTTACAAAACAAAAAGTACCTCTAGAGGCAGAACAAGCCCAATAATTAATTTTAAAATTACAACAGTCACCCAACAAGGAATATTACAATTGAAGGTTCAGTATGAGCAACCCCATGGCCAGGCTTTTCCTCAGCCTCAGTCCTCTCCATTCCCATCATCTACTTGTCCTTGCTCAGGGGAACGTTAGCTGCATCAGGGGAGCAATCCTCATTGGCTAGAATCATCAGGAATTCCCATTTGTTGCTAGCCATGCAGCATGAATAAGGGAAAATGATTAAAGTAACTGAATCTGTACTTTTGATTGGGTTCATTCAATCTCGCTGCAGCAAACCCTGCCCTAAAGATCTGAATCCTAACCTGTAATTGTGATAGATGTGGCAACCTCACATATCATTTTAAAATGTCATAACACTCATGTTAACATCTGCTCAACACTGTTTTGTGCCATGTACCAGCGTTTGTGAAACTACCTGTGTCCCGAAACATCCTTACCAAACCTGAGATTAATTGGGTTAAGGATATTAGGGGAGATGGCTGTGGATGCTAGAGATTAATTATTACAGCCACAGAGTATCACTGCAGGAAGATAAACCCAAACAACTTTCAGCAGTTTCATCAATAATAATTCCTTCATCGTGAAGTCAGGAGTTGGGCTTTGAAACAACATGGAGTTTCATTCTCTTCACAACTCCTCTGATAAGAAAAATGTTATTTTGGTCTACCAAAGAGTTCTGAGTAACATCTGAATGTGGGCTAAATTAAGAAAGAGTCCAACCATTTTCCTTAAAATTCTTAATGGTACCATCCGGGTTGCATCCTGCAGGATCAACCACCTTAAATGAACTAGCATGTTAACTCTGCTGCTACAAGAACTGGAAAGAGACTGGGTATTCTGCAGTAACTCCTTGAAACCTGTGGTAAACCATATATATATATGTTGTAACTGGGTTACCTGTCTGGACACAGCCCTCTGCTGACTGCTCCTGTGGCTCCTCCCACAGACCCCTGAATGAAGGCGATTGTGCCACTGCTCCTCCCTCAGTCCAGGGGCAGACACTCAGCATGCTGGAGGTCACATTTTACTGCTAATAAAAGCCTTTCAGTATTTACTCTACTTCCAGTCTTTTGGAGTTATTGATAGTGCATCAAAACCTGTCCACAATCTACAAGACTTAATTCAGAATTGTCAGGAAATCGTAGGCTTAGAGCTCAAAGAATGAGATCACAAATGCAGCTAAGAAGCTCTTCACCACCTAGTGCAAGTAAATCGAAGGGCCTATTCCTGTGCTGGTCATTGTAGAACAAGCCATTTAATCAGTGCCAGTGTACTCAGTTCCTAGTCCATTTCTTACTGCGATATGAACAAAGTACAGGATGAACTGCAGCAACTCACCAAGGGACATTTCCATCCCTCGTTACTTGACCATTCAGGAAGGATTGAAATAAGGGCGATGGAAGAGCAGTGACTCTCTAAATCACACATCATGCTAATGTCACCAAATGTTGTTGATCCCTCACTGGTAGGTCCACATGCATAAATTCCCTGCAGTGCAGTTTTCTGGAAGCACCATCAGCAGAAGGGCTCCAGCAGTTTAAAGAGAAGTCCCAGAGACAATTAGTTTCTCTTGGCAACTCAGCCAATAAAAACAGCTAAGGCGCACATCAATCATATCATAAGAATGTTTTTAAGAATGACAGGAAGAGTAAATTTTATTGAGATTCTATGCGTTCAGTAACAGTCTATTACAATACATCATCATAGGAAATTGCCTCATTACTAACTATTGAGTGGTAAGTTCGATATACCTGATTAATTGAGAGATGTTTATTAATAGCCTAATATAAGTTGCTGGGAAAATGATGGAATCTATAGTTAAGAATATGATAACTCGGCATTTAGGAAATCACAATATCATTTTTTTTCAGTATCTCTGTAGTTTCAGAGGAAGGAAGTAGAGCGTGCCAGATTTTGGTGGATGTAGCCATCAGTAAAGATAAAAGAGAACCAAGACCGTCAGCATATTTGAATTATCAAAGGATGATTTTTCAAGTGCTTCTCGAGAGTGTATTGCATGGATTAAGCACTCATGAGCTTTAGGATAATGCATTAACATGGATGGGGTTAGAACATGCTGGAATGCGTGGAGGAACATTTATCAAATATGCTAAGAGGCTGAACCTAGAGCTACGTGGGCTAAAAAGCTGGGGCACCTCGTATTGAGATGGGAGCAAATTTTGGCGGTCTTCACCCCAGAATTCTATAGCTGTTCACGGAAAAAATTAAACTCCTCTGATCTCCTTTGGATTTCTCCCCTCTCAGCTTAAGCATGCCCTCTAGCTTAGAGTCTGGTGCCATGGGAAACAAACATTCTATCCATCTTATACACCCTTCATGATTTTGTAATTCTCTACAAGTTCACTCCAGGCTTCTTAAGTTCCAATGAGAATAAACCCAACATATCCAATCTCTCCATATAATTACAGATCTCCATTCCAAAACCAGTTATCATCAAGCATATCCAAAAAATAGATCCATTGGTTTTAAAAATAAGGAAATCAAAGAATATATAGATTAGGTGCAAAGGTGGAGCTGGAGCTCTAGGTCAGACATGATATTGAACAGAGACAAGGCACATTGAATGTTTGACCTATCACAGCTTTTAATTTAAATTAATAAACTATTCTGTCACATCCACAGATTCAGAAGGCTTGTAGGTGGAACAATCTAAATTTGTTATTATTTTGTAAGACTAAAGGATAAGAGAAAATCATTTGATTTTAGAAAAAGCAACAGCATCAAATGCATTTAAAAAGTAAGCCAAAAGCTTTTTATTATTTTCACTAATATGATCTTTCTACTTCTGTTCTCACTAGTATGTGACACAGGTAGCAATCCTGAGGTCAAAACCTGGAGGTCCTGTCCCTTTACTTAGAACCTAACTCCCTGAACTCACTTTACAGGAACTTGTCACCACTCCTACCCACGTCATTGCTACCAATGTGGACTGCAACCTTTGGCTACCCCCCGCCCCCCAACTTAAGATGTCCCTGACACTGGCACGTGGGAAGCAACATACTATTCAGAAACCTCCTTCTCGTCCAGAGAACCTCCTTTCTGTTCCCCTAACCAATAACCTATTACTACAGCTCATTTCTTCTCCCCATTCCCTTCTGAGCCATAGAGCTTGACTCAATGCCAGTGACCTGACTACTATGGCTTCCCTCTGCTATGTCATCCCCCACCCTCAACAGTATCCAAAGCAGTATACCTGTTGTTGAGGGAATGCACTGCATTGGCTGCCTATACCCTTTCCCCCTCCTGACAGTCACCCAGTTACTGGAGTCCTGCACCTTAGGTGTAACAACTTCCCTGTGTGTCCTACCTATTAAACTGTCAGCT
Organism: Mobula hypostoma; assembly: GCF_963921235.1. Classification (NCBI taxonomy): domain Eukaryota; kingdom Metazoa; phylum Chordata; class Chondrichthyes; order Myliobatiformes; family Myliobatidae; genus Mobula; species Mobula hypostoma. The sequence continues at coordinate 41,602,705 of NC_086108.1, forward strand.
TCCCAAATGATCCAATGTTCATCCAGTTCTATGTCCAACTCCTTAACACAGTCTGTTAGAAGGTCAGCTGAATGCACTCCTTGCATGTGTCATTGTCCGGGACACTGGAAGTCTCTCTGCCTTCCCACATCCCACAACAGGAACATTCTACTATCCTATTTGGCATCCCTACTGCTCTAAATGTTCGATAAGAAAGAAAGAGAATAAGTAGCAAAAAAAAATCTACCTATAGCTTACGGCTCTTCTTATGCCAAAGCCTCAACTAACCACTCTAACACTGATCCACTCACACAATGGATGCTCCACTTAAACCTAACTTCTTTTCATTGGATCTTGCCAAGTGCCTAATTATGCACAACCCACTGTCTCCTTGGGAACTGGTGTGCAAAATGTGCTGACTGTCCCCACTTGCTTCTTTAAATTCTCCCTCTCTCTCTAGGCAAAACAATGTCTCCTTGGGAACTTTGGCATGCAAAATGTGCTGATTGCCCCCACTCGCTCTTTTTAAACACTCTGTCCCTCTATCCAATCCAATGTCACTTCAGGAAATGTGTGCTGAAAATGTACCAACTGCTGTCGCTGGCTTCTTTTAAACTCTCTCTCCTTCTATACAATCCACTGTGGCATGCAAAATGTACGCTAATACAAAAATCTACACTTTATGCAAAAATTGATAAATAGTTTTCTGCCAGCGAACATAGCAAATCCAATTAATATGGAGACGATTCAAAAGAAACGTCTGTGGCATACAGTTCTCAATAGAACTGATGATGTCAGTCATGAAAATAGGTGGAGCGAACTCGGCCTTTTCTCCTTGGAGCGACGGCGGATGAGAGGTGACCTGATAGAGGTGTATAAGATGATGAGAGGCATTGATCGTGTGGATAGTCAGAGACTTTTTCCCAGGGCTGAAATGGCTAACACGAGCGGGCACAGTTTTAAGGTGTTTGGAAGTAGGTACAGAGGAGATATCAGGGGTAAGTTTTTTACGCGGAGAGTGGTGAGTGCGTGGAATGGGCTGCCATTAGTGGTGGTGGAGGCGGAAGTGATAGGGTCTTTTAAGAGACTCCTGGATAGGTACATGGAGCTTAGAAAACTAGAAGGCTGTGGGTAAGCCTAGGCAGTTCTAAGGTAAGGACATGTTCGGCACAGCTTTGTGGGCCGAAGGGCCTGTATTGTGCTGTAGGTTTTCTATGTTCCTATCTGAATGTCCACTGTCATTTCCACTGAGTTTCCATTTAACAGTCTATGTAGGTGTCACTCTGCCCAAGAGGTTACCTTTACTGATTCTCTAACAAATAACGAATAGAAAACTGTACCATTTGGGATGCAAGACTGAAAGTAATTGAGTCTTCATAGTTGTTCAATAAAAGAAAGCTTGAGAATGCCAGTTGTCCACATATACTCTTTTTTTTGGCATCCATTAGTCTTGCGAGACCATGGATCTGCGCCTGGAAAGTCTTCGCTCTCCAGGGCGCAGGCCTGGGCAAGGTTGTATGGAAGACCAGCAGTTGCCCATGCTGCAAGTCTCCCCTGTCTTCGACACCAATGTTGTCCAAGGGAATGGCAATAGGACCCATACAGCTTGGCACCAGTGTTGTCACAGAGCAATGTGTGATTAAGTGCCTTGCTCAAGGACATAACACGTTCCCTCGGCTGGGGCTCGAACTCACGACCTTCAGGTAGCTAGTCCAATGCCTTAACCACTTGGCTACGTGCCCACACTCAGTCACCACCTTATTAGGTGCAAGAGGTATGTAATAAAGTAGCCAGATATTTTTGTATGTTCATGGTCTTCTGCTGCTGTAGCCCATCCACTTCAATCTTCGACGTGTTGTGCATTCAAAGAAGCTCTTCTGTACACCACACGTAGTTATTTAAGTTGCTGTCACCTCTCTGCCAGCTTGAATCAGTCTAGTCATTCTTTACTGGACTAGACTGTTTAATTGTTGTTTTCTTTGGAGCTTAACAGCTTACCTGCTAGTATTTTTTAATAACTACTTACAGGATATACATGTAACTGTTTAGTATGTTTCCTAGTGGTCACAGTATGTTTATGCAGTTGTTCAGTGTGTCCCCTAATGGTAAGCTGTGGAAGCTTCCTTTGGTGTTACATTATTTGAATACGGACTATCAGATTGGATATCCCTTATCCGCAAATTTGCATGGAATGCTTCTCATCTATGGAGTATAAAAAGAGCTCACCATGTGGCAGTTCCATCTTTCTTCTTTTTGTTTCTTTCTCCCTTCACTTACTAAATCACCACCACTGTCCGTTTTTAATTTTTTTTCTGTTAACGCTTAATAAAGTTATTATGAAGCAACAAGTTTTGTGCCTCATTCCTGACTTCTAAAATCATCGGAGTCTAACACCTCTGACTGCTCTCATTAACAAGGCATTTTTGCTGACAGAGTTGTTGCTCACTGGAATTTTTAAATGTATTTTGCACATTTCCTTGGAAATCTAGAGACTGTTGTGCACAGAACTCCCAGGAGATCAGCTGTTTCTGAGATACTCAGATAACCCCATATAGCACCAACAATTATTCCATGATCCAAGTCACTTAGATTACATTTCTTCCCCATCCTGAAGTTTGGTCTGAATACCAGCTGAAATCCTCGACGATGTCTGCATGCTTTTATGCTTTAACTTGCTGCACATGATTGGCTGGTAAATATTAACAAGCAAGTGTACCTAATAAAGTGGCCACTGAGTGTATTTTTGAGTGAGTAAGGTCCAGATTTCTATTACATGCAATAAGTGTTGTCCAATGTCCTTCCAAGTGGCCAAGCTCAAATTTTAAGATTATTCTCGCTTTCTTCCAAAGATGGATACGGGGAGACTTTCTGATGTTTCTGGTGAATATTCGTCTATTAGTAGAATGTGAATGTCAAGTACGCACTGAGTAATATAAAAAACTTGAGTTTATGATTGCTGAGACTGTGCAGAATAATATCATTTTGCTCCCCTAATCTTTTGATGCAGTCTGTGGGAGTAAAGTTTACCGGCACATTTTTATATATTTTGGAGTCAATTACTACAGCAACTTGGCAGCCTGTTGATCTGTTTCAGGCTATGATTTATTTCCTAAGCAGCTATTGCCAGTCATAGAGTCTTGTCAGCAGACTTAGGGGAGCAAAGGCAAGAAACATTTAGTGACTAAAGTTGTCATAACTGGGCCACAACAAGAATGGTACCATTATTCACATAGTAATGATGAGTATGGCATTGGTGAGAATTGCACACATAAGCAATATTATTTGATCCCTGGGGAAAACAAAGCAAGAGCAAGTTATAAATACTAAGTCCAAAGGAAGTGTGTACATGGGATTCTCATTCATGATCAGTGCATGTTAAATTAGATGTAATGGTATGCGAGGAGTGTTGATACCTGGATAGACTGTAATCAAATCCATTAGCAATGTAATAAATAAATTAAGGGCTTCCTGAAATTATGATTGTTTTATAGACTAGTGCTTAAGATGATGTGTGTCTGGCAGCAGATGATTTGTGAACTTTGTGATCCCTTGGGTGATATGCTCTACTGAATTTTCCAGCAAGGGGCCTTGGAATAGGTAGTCGTTAACCAATTGTGCACCTACAGTGTAATACACCTAAACAGTTGTCAATCAATTTCTAACCAGTAAATTCTGAACAATGGCAGCAAGAGGGGTGCCCCATTTCCAAGAATGATTGAACATTTTACAGAATTTAAAAATGTAAAAGCAACAACCAGGAGACATAATTTTATTCTGAGCTACAGCTGCACTCAACAGGCATAGGCAATACCCTCAGTAAGACACAAACCACGGGGATGGGGTGGAGGGCTGGGAGGCAGCAGATGGATGATGCAAATATTTTGCCCTTGGTTAGACAATTGACAGTGTATTTCCCAGTATGACAATATCTATACTGAGTATGGCACATTTTCACCTGTAAGTAAGAAAAATGTAGACAGTATTAAACTTAAAAGAACACCATTTTCCTGTTATTGTTTTTGATAATTAATTTATTTTTCTTTGTAGGTAAAGATTTAATTTTTCAAATAGCTACAGATGAATTATTGATGAGTGAACAAAGCCTTCTTTTTAAATATTTCAGATATTTAAGAATTGGATCATGTCTTAACAATTTTAAAATGTGCGCTGAATTTGGGGTCACAAATCTGAATTGATTTTTGTTTGCAGACACAAACTTGTAGATAATAGCCTGCTTGAACGCTGATTGTCATTGTCAAACACAATTTATTGTTATATGTGAATAGAGTTAAAAAGCTTCAGTAATTAAACCAATTCATGCATTATTTTATTGTTACAGTTTAGTAGAGAAAATATATTTTCTGTGAAATGCATGTAACAAATTTGTTTCACCTTTTGAAGCTGATGGACTAAAGAACTTGGAGTGTTAGCTGGAGCACAGGTGAAACTGTTACACACTTGCCCATCTTTTTCCTGGGTAGATATGAAGTAGTAATAACTACTGGCCATGATAGTAAGCCCTGTCTCCTGAGAATGGATGTTTAAAAGTGCAATGATGCAGAAAACTCTGGGCACTATAATCATTTTCACCACACACCTTCCTGTGGAAGAACTGAGGAATTTTCCAGGCACATTTCTGGGCCTTTTGCTTTTTATGATTTGAAGGTAAATGTAAGGGCCACAATTAAGTCACTTACTATTGATACTAAAACTGCCCACATGGTTGGTAGTGAGCTAGAAAAATCTAGGGTATAACTGTAGACTGGTTAGGTGGGCACAAGTTCATTCCAGAGAAGTTCACTCCGCATCTGGGAGCCAGAGGAATATGAAATAAATAAGAACATAAGAAAATAGGAGTGTGGCAAGCCATTCGACCCCTCAAACCAGCCTCTTCAATCAATAATCAATAATAGATCTGCCCCAACCCTTATCTCCTCTTCTGTGCCAAATAGAAGGAGAAATTATAGGGTACTGTGGAATACATGTCCATAAGTTCCTGAGGTCATGTTGTGGCCCAAAAGGTAGATAAGTAGTGAAGAAAGCATAGTAAAAACTTGTCTTAATTGGCCAAGGCAAGGAGTGTAGGTGCAGGAACATCATAGTAAAGATGTAAAAAATATTAAGCAGTGCTGTGTACATTCCTGGCAACTGCACTACTCGGAAGTGTAACTGAACGGGAGAGAGTACAGAGGAGATTCGTGAGGGTTTTGCCAGTACAGGAGGAGCAAAGTTTTGAACAGAGACTGGGGTAGTTTTGGAATAATGGAAATTGAGACATAGTTGTGGTGAATAAGATTATGAAAACCTTAGGCAGAGTGAATGTTGAGGACTTAGTGCCATTAGCAGAGAGCTTTATAATGAGGGTCATTTTAAATAATTGGTAAAAGAATGAGGTGAAGTTGAGGAAAATATAATACTGCTCAACATTTCAGTGGAATTCTGAGCTTGATAGATGAAAGAATGTTGGACGCAGAAATTCTCACCATCTTTAAAAAGCAACTAGATGAGTGAGAACAGTGGTGGTCGCAACCTGGAGAAAATGAAATTAACTGGAAGTACACACTGGCAGTTGGCCATAAATTTCTATGAACTGCAAGCTTAAAATATCTTTTAAACTATTGCAATTCCCCTTGAATATGTCATGCTAATGCATCAAAGAGACAAGCATTTATGTTTTGCCTTTCAAATCTTCTGACTCTCGTTTCACCTAGCATTCAATTCAGGAGTATGATATTTACAAATGTGTATCTGTGCCCCAAAATGTGGTGAGTATAGTTCCTCGTACAATGGTATGAATCCCGGTGAGTTTAGTTCCTCGTATTAGGTGATATCAATCCCGCAATGTAACTTGGATCTCCATATCAGTCCAAGCAAGTAGCAAATGCAGAGAAATATCTCTTTATATTCTGAACTTGGTCTCAGAACACAAGGAAGAAAGCCTTTATTCAGTGCATTACACAAGCTCAGGAAGTATCTTGTTCTGATGAATTGCTTTAGAAGCTTAATCACTGCAGTGATGTAGGAAAGACTGCTAATTTGTGCACAGCAAGCTCCCACAAAAGTCTGCACGCAAGTGAAGGGAAAATCCTGTTTACGTGGTACAGTTGAGCGATACATTTTGCCAGATGTACACCTTGACTTAGGATTGACCACAGTAATACACCTCCTGTCACAAAGGGAATATTACAATTTTCCCTTTTTATTAAGAAAAATGATAAATAGTCTTTAGTGGAATGTCACAGAGTGTACAAAGGAGGGTTACACAGTGCAGATAAGGGGAACACAGATGTCATTTTGCTTACATATTAAAGAGATTTTTCTTCTGCTCTGTTTACTAACTTCAATGATGGCTTTCATTTATCAGCAACAGTTTAAATGAACTAATGTAAGGAGGTGTGGGAAGAGCCATGCATGCAACAATAATGCTCTTGTTCAGGATTTGACTCCTTCATATTTAATGACACCTCAGGCATTTGTTTTGGCTTGCAGACTCACTTGCTTAAGATAACCCCGAACTATAGTAGAATTAATAATAGATGATCATGCAGATCTCTTGTCACATTGTTAGCAAATTACTTAATTAATAACTTTAACAAAGGCAGTGCGCGCCAAAGGAAATAAAGTTAGAAATACTGACATTACTGAATGACGCAATGTATTCATTTTTAGATTGAAACAAAATCTCACTTTGATTATTGCATGTCTAACAAAATCCTCTTTGTGGAGCATTGAGTAAAGTCACTGTCATTTGACTTTTGGGAGCTGGCATCGAAGTGGAGAAAGAATGATAGGATGATAATTCTGTCAGAGAGTTTGAGCCGAATTCTATACCTCTGCTGATATGAACTGGAAGATCCTGATGGAAGTCATGGGGAGCAGCAGTTACAACCTCTTTTTTTTTTAATTTTATTTTTATTTGGATAAGGAGTTCACAATTATCATGTACTTTTTTCACACATATAACCTTTTCCATTTTTTTATATGTATAAAACTACAATTATTTATACATTCTTAAGTACACATTGAGATGATATAAAAGCAAAATAAACATTTAAATAGATAATTATGTACTGTGGTAAATCTAACCTATTAGGCTAAGTAATGAAATTAGTTGTTAAGAAAAATGGTAATAATAGTTTCCATACAACCCTTCTGGACCATTTCCACTGGTCCAAAATGTTGCATACAAGCCTATATACCAACCATTGTAGGTGTTTATATCCCAATTTGTTCGTGCTTGTTCCTGCCCGCAGACATAATTATCCAATCCCTATGTACTTATTTACTTAATTTTTTCATTTTTTTTTATCCCTTTCCCAAATCTTTCCCTTTACTTGTGTTAATTCTCTATTTTAGCAGTTACAATCTCATTGTGTTAATAAACACTTTCATTCTGCAGTTTGTTGGAGAGAAAAAGCATTAAAATTTTTAAGCATCTTTACACATTGAAAAAGATCTGATACTAATCATGCAAAATGAACAAGCATGAACAGAGGGGCACGTTGACTGATTTTAGGACAATTTTGACTCCATTTATTCTAAGCTAACTCTTTACCCCTGCCTGCCCAAGGGCGTTCTTGAACTTTACCTCCTTCACAGTAATAAGGCTTTTGAAGAGGAGTAGAAAAGGGAACAATCACTTTCCAGGTCAGCCGAAGAAGAAGTAGATTAACATTTTGTTTTGTTCAATCATGTAGGTTGTGTTTTAAATCCAGAAACTTCACTCAGTGACTAGGTAATGAACCAGGTTTTTCTGCTCTTTCAAAGAGAAATTTTGACTCATTCAGCACAACATTGAGTGCTGAAGAACTTGTTCCTGGACTGTATTGTTCAATGTTCTGTTTGATGTCTTTTACTACCAATTGGAATCAGAGTCATCCGTTAATTCCATCAATAATATTGGTGACTTCAAAGCAGGTTGATTACTAGTTGCTGATATTTCAAATAGATTATAGTTAATGTTGCAACAATGTGTGGCCTTATTCAAAACAAACTAACGGAAGTTGTAAAAATGAGTGAACGTTTGACTGAACTGAGAAAAGTTCTGGGTGAAACTACTGTGTTATTACCTCAAACAAGAGAAAATAAAAACAAAACATGAAAGGGGAACAAAAGATAGTGGAAACATCATACAGAGGCAGGTAGCAACTACATTGGGGGGGGGGGGAATTCCAGCCGACTTAGGAGGAAAGCAATCAGCATAACCGGAGACACCACACACCCCGGCCACTCCCTGTTTGACCCACTGCTGTCCAGCAAAAGGTTCAGGACACTAAAAGCCAGAACAAATAGACTGAGGAACAGCTTCTATCCCAGAGCTGTGGCCTCCCTCACACCACTCCCACAGAACAATGACTGGAACTGTGAGCACACACATGCATACACAAGGACTCAAATACTTGCACTAACGGCACTTTGTGCATTACTGTGATATTCTGGTGCTGCTGCAGTTTATTTTCTGTTACCTACCTATTTAATACTGTTTTTCTATTACTGTCTTGTTTTTATCGACTGCTTTATTTAATTGCCTGAGAGTAAGCCAAACAGAGTTTCATTGTACCTATGTATAATGACAATAAAGATCATTCAATTCAATTCTATTCAATCAAAAAGCAGATTTAATACTTTATGCTTAAACTTTAAAATCTTTTGAGTTTTTTGTTTGGTGAGGTGCTGTACGAGTGGGTAGAAAGAGCTAAGGAGATATTTGGTGCAGTCCATGAGGGATAAGATTTGGTGAAGGGAAATGATACACAGGACCAAATGATAATGTCTCATTCTGTGTGAACAAATTTTAAAGTAGAACAGCATTCTCCAAAATGCACAAAGACTGTGTTATTTGGCCACAGGGTAGAAACAACCCAGATGGAAAGCGTGCAAGGGGCCAGCCGGATTCAAACCCAGGACCTCTCACCTCAAAGTCTGGTGCGGCTGTAGGATATTGGACTTCATTATATGGGATGTTGAATACAGGAAGGCTTTGCTCCAATTTTCCAAAACTTTGGTCAGACTTCATCTGGAATACTTTGTGCTGTTTTGGTCTGCAGGGTATAGAAAGAATAGAGAGCACCATAGTAGTATAGCAGTTAGCGTGATGCTATTACAGCTTGGGACGTTCCGTAGTTTGGACTTCAAGAAGTTTGTGTATAAACCATGTGGGTTTCCACCAGGTGCTCTGTTTCCTCCCACAGTCCAAAGACGTACCGGTTGGTAGGTTAAATGATCACAGTAAATGGTCCTGTGATTACGCTAGTATTAAATAGGTGGATTGCGGGAGGTGCAGTCCATTGGGTCAAAACGGCCTGCCCCTCACAGAATCTCCAAATAAGTAAATAGAGCACTTTAGTTATGAGGAGACATGGAAGAAACATGGTCTGTTCTCATTGGAGCAGACGAGGTTACAAGGTGCATAAAGATAGAGCAGTCTGCAAATAACCCATATCAGGCATAGATAAAACTAGAGGACATAGATTTGAGGTAAGTGGAAAGAGGTTTCAAGGGGACATAAGGCAGAGCTTCTTCACCCAGAGAGTATTCAGTACCTGGAATGCATTGCCTGAGAGAAGGGTAGAAAATGAGATGCATTGAAGAATTGTCTAGCTGAGCTCTTGAATCACCTTGGTGTGGAAAGCTATCGACCAGGTGCTGCACGGCGGAAGGGCCGAGTGGCAATGGTCTACGATTCCATGGCACGCCTACTGAAACTGAGAAGTGCAACAGCTGCCGTAAAGAAGAATGCTATAGGATAGCTCACTGACTAGGGAGGTGGCAGCAAGCTTCCTGGACAGCATTAGAAAACCTGGTGCATGATGTCCAAGGGAGGAAGATGACCTCCCACGATAGAATAGCATAAAAATTGCAGTGTGTACATCAAGTCCACCAGAGAATTTCCAGCGTCATTGCTGCTTGTTTTAGTGAACACTTAGTAAGAATTGTATCAGAGAATATCCTTTATTTAGGTGACCCTGGTGAAAGATGCAGCAGCAAGAGCATGAAATAACAAGTATCTCCAGAAGTGGGGATTAGAATCAGCAGCAACAGTATTTGAAGAGGGTGCTCAGTGGGGGACAACCACTAAGATGTAGGTCTCTTCAGTGATCACTACCAAGCTAAGCAGCTCATTCAGAGCAGTACTTTTAACTCCTCTAATCCTGTGTCAAAAGTGAGTTACATCACATTTCAGCTGGAGATTCCTTGGCCAGCCAGGAGAATCTTTACCTTGTTAAAAAAATCAGTAAAATTGCCTCCTTCTGTGTCCTCCTCCACCCAACCCTGAACTTCGACAATGACATGGAATCACTTTGACTCATTTTGAAAGTGATGGGTGGGAAAATTAGTTAGAAGGGACTAAGTGGAAACTCCACAATACCTTCTTAAATGTATAGGTGGTTATAGTGATGGGGAAATTAGCATATAACCATATAACAATTACAACATGGAAACAGGCCATCTCGGCCCTTCTAGTCTGTGCCAAAATCTTACTCTCACCTAGTCCCACCGACCTGCACTCAGCCCATAATCCTCCATTCCTTTTCTGTCCATATATCTATCCAATTTAACTTTAAACGACAACATCGAACCTGCCTCAACCACTTCTGCTGGAAGCTTGTTCCACACAGCTACCACTCTCTGAGTAAAGGAGTTCCCCCTCATGTTACCCCTAAACTTTTGTCCTTTCACTCTCAACTCATGTCTTCTTGTTCGAATCTCCCCCACTCTCAATGGAAAAAGCCTATCCATGTCAACTCTGTCAATCCCCCTCATAATTTTAAATACCTCTATCAAGTCCCCCCCCAACCTTCTATGTTCCAAAGGTTCAATGATGAGTGATATTAATAGTGATACGTGCATTTGGTACGAGAAATGACAATGAGAGTGATGTAGAATGGGGTAATTTAGCATGTCAAGCAATGCACCATAATAGGGTGGATTATTGGGGAAGTGGCCCACCTCCTGACGGATTTTTCCAAGAGGGGATGGAGCCTTAAACACCTCTGCCCCAATGGCACCTGTGGTAATGGAAAGAGTTCAGGAGACAGCAGAGCCAGGAGGATTGGTTGTGACACAGTATTATACCCTTTTTGACAGCTGTACATGACCCAGTTGAGTTCAGAAATCATCATAAGTTGTTATTAATTATTATCTGTGATTTCTGCAAAGCAATGTTTGCTCTACTTAGAGCTTAGAAAGTGATGTTGAAAGTGAAGTCAAACTGTCACTATGCCAGATGACCAGTTGAGTTCGAATTTTTGACTTCACTTTATCAGTACTTAATTATTGCGGAATAGAGCAATATGATTTTTATTTTCTCTCTCCCTTCTCCTTAACACAATGATCAATTCTATGTTTTTTCACTTATTAAGCATAATTAGAATATTTTTAAGACCATAAGACCATGAGATATAGAAGTAGAATCAGGCCATTTGGCCCATCGAGTCTCCTCTGCCATTTCATCATGGCTGATCCAATTTTCCTTTCAGCCCCAATATCCTGCTTTCTCCCCTTATCCCTTCATGCCCTGACCAATCAAGGATCTATCAACCTTTCCTTAAATATACATAAAGACTAGACCCCTACAGCTGCCTGTGGCAATGAATTCCACAGACTCTCCGCACTCTGGCTGAAGAAATGTCTCCTCATCTCCATTGTAAAAGGACACCCCTCTATTCTGAGGCTGTGTCCTCTGGTCTTGGACTCTCCCACCATAAGAAACATCCTCTCCACACCCACTTTTTCAAGACCCTTCACCATTCAATAGGTTTCAATTCTCATTCTTCTGAATTCTATTGTATACAGGCCCAAAGCCACCGAACACTCTTCAAGCCGTTCAACCCTGGAATTCTTTTTGTGAACCTCATTTGAATCCTCTCCAATTTCACACATCCTTTCTAAGATAAGGGGCCCAACCTACTCATAATACTCCAAGTGAGGCCTCGCCAGTGCTTTATAAGGTCTCAACATTACATCCAATTTGTCTTCCTCACCACAGACTCAACCTGAAAATTAACCTTTAGGAAATCCTGCACAAGGATGCCTAAATCCCTTTTCAACTCAGTTTTTGTATTTTCTCTCCATTTAGACAATAGTCTACCTTTTGAAAAAGGATCTAGTGCTCTCCCGGTGTATTTGACGAATAAACTCTTCTCGGGCTTCCAGCTAGGTACTGATATTGATTTTAACCAATGTTTCAATAACAAACTCTGCCATCTTCATCCGAGATTATGCCTGGGCATGTCTAGTCTGGTGTATTTATACCCCCGTCATCTGTCTCTCCTGACTGGTTAGTCCTCATCCAATCAGGTTTCTGCTGTTCCACCAATTTACAATCGAATTCCAGTTCTTACTTAGAGAGAAACCTCTGTCTTTGTTAAAATTCATTTCCTCTACTTTTATTGCAATGGCTCCCTTTACCAGGTGGTCCCAAAAGCCATTTGCAAGGCACAGTAGTTTTGTGTCATCGAAGCTAATCCTATGGCCATTGCGAATGCAGTGTTCTGCTACCGCTGATTTTTCCAGATAACCCAAACGGTTCCTTGATGCAGGCTTCCACCATGTGTCCTATCTGGCCAATATGCTCTGTCCCGTATTCACAGCGAATCCTGTAAACATCAGCCGTGCTGAGTCCCAGATCATCTTTGATCTGCATAAGCTATGATTTGAGCTTCCTTATGGATTTATGGATGATATTAATCCAGTGTTTCTTCAGGGTAATGGCGATCCTTGCAGAAACCTTGCAAATATAGGGAAGACAGGTGGTAGTGATGAGTTCCTCCTCATTGTCAGAGTTCCTGGTTTTTCATTCAGCCCTGTTAAGGGCCCAATTGATTTCCTTCACCTTGTAGCCATTTTGTAGGAATGTCATGTGTAATTATCTTATTTCCCTTTGGGTTCAAAATAGTTCTCGCACAGTTAATCAAAGTAGGATTGGGAGGCTTGATGGTGCCTGTTATTGTTGAGGTATAAGTGCATGTAAGTGGTTTTCCGATAGATGCCATGTCTGAGGCTACCATCCAGTTTCCATCGTATTAGAATGTCCAGGAATGGGAAGCAACCATTCTTCTCCATTTCCATCATAAATTGAATGTTTGGTTGCTGTTCAGATGTTTGTGGAACTGTTGGAGTGCCTGGAGTCCATGAGGCCACACTACGAAGGTGTCATCAATGTATCTGAAGAAGCATTTGGGACGTAAGAGCGATGAACTCATAGCCCTCTCCTCAAAGTCCTCCATCTATATTTCCACAGTTTCTGCAAGGATCGCCAGGATGCTGAAGAAATACCGGATTAATACCATCCACAAACCCATTAGGAAGCTCAAGTCACAGTTAATGTGGGTCAAAGATGACCTGGGGCTCAGGATGGCAGGCATTTACAGGATTCCCTGTGAATGCAAAACAGCAAATATCAGCCAGACGGGATGCACAGTGGAAACCCGCATCAGGAGCGCAGAAGAAGATCCTTTTGGGTTTCCGGAGAAATTGGTGGTCGCAGAACATTGCATTTGCAATGGCCATAGGATTGACTTCGATGGCATAAAACTACTGTGCCACACCAATGACTTTTGGGACTGCCTGGTGAAGGACGCCATTGAAATAAAAATAGAGAAAAAGAATTTTAACAAAGGTGCAGGTCTCTCTCTAAGTAAGAGCTGGAATTTGATTTCCAGCTTGTAAATTTACGTTTGTAAATAAGGTGGGAAAGCAGAAACCTGATTGGATGAGGACTAACCAATTAGGAGGGATGGATGATCGGGGTATAAATACCATCGGACTAGGCATGCCCAGGCATCATCGCTAATGAATATGGAAAAGTTTGTCATTGAAATCTCAGTTAAAATCGATACCTGTACCCAGCTGGAACTGATAAGAGTTTATTTGTCTACCCTTTCATTTCTTCTAACCAAGTACATGACCATACACTTCCTGACACTGTATTCCATCAATCACTTCTTTGTCCATTCTCCTAATCGGTCTAAATTCTTCTGTAGCTTCTCTACTTTCTCAAAACTACCTGCCCCTCCACCTATCTTTGTATCATTTGCAAACTTTACAACAAAGCCATCAAATCTACCATCCAAGTCATTGACATATACCATAAAAAGAATTGGTCCCAACACAGACCCTGTGGAACACCATTAGTCACCGGAAGCCAACCATTCCTTGCCTCCTGCCAATCAGCCATAATTTTATCCATACTGATATCTTTCCTGTAATTCCATGGGCTCAAAAATTGTTAAGCAGCCTCTCGTGTTGCACCTTGTCAAAGGCCTTCTGAAAATTCAAATACACAACATCAACCAATTCTCCTTTGTCTATCCTGTTTGTTATTTCTTCAAAAAATCTCAACAGATTGTCAGGTAAGATTTTCCCTTGATCAAACCACGCTGACTTTGGCCTACTTTATCTTGTGCCTCCAAGCACCCTGAGACTTCATCCTTAATAATCAACTCCAACATCTTCCCAACTACTGAGGTCAGAGTAACTAGCTTTCTTTCTTTTGCCTCCCTCCCTTCTGGAAGAGTGGATGTGACACATGCCATTTTCTAGTCTTCTAGAACCATTACAGAATCTAGTGATTCTTGAAAGATCATTTTTAATGCCTCCACAATCTCTTCAACCACCTCTTTTAGAACCCAGGGGTGTAGTCCGTCTGGTCCAGGTGACAATGAAGGGTCTTTCTCCAGTTATTGGTACAGAGTTTCTGTCTATTGGAAGTTCTTAAATACGCTGTTGCAAATCACATACCAGTTGAGGTTTCAGCTGAGTAAGTACTTAGTGAGGGGTTTATTTTTCTGCCTATTTCTCCCTAGGTTCATTACTCCGAATTTCCCCATCCTCTTCCTGCACTTCCATTCCTCACCAATGAGCAAGCTGAGAAACTGAATTTTCAATATTGTATATAAAACAAAATGAAGTATTTAACTGATCTAGCTAATTTTCATACATAGAATTAAGTTGGACCGTCCTAGAGATTTTATTTAAACTTCATGTCAGTTCTATTCACAATTAATCTCAATGAAATATACTTTACAATGAAAAGTCCACCAGTAAAGCTGTATGTTCACAGGATCATGTCTGCAGCACCAGACAAGAATCTCCTTAACATCTGGGATGCAGCCAGACTCTGGTAACTCTGCTTGCAAGATTCACTGAACGGAAATCAAACAGACCGTTGGCCAATGAAATAAGCATTTTCTAACTTGATGATCATAATTAAGTATTTCTATTATCTGGATACATTTGGTTCTTTCAGAATGTTCATAGTTAGTAGTTATAAACACAATTTGGTAATATCAGTATGCTGATTTGCCTCTGATTTATTCTCCATTTTGAATGAATTACTGAGGCAAAGTACAGCATGCTGATGTGAATATACAGAACATTTGCTGTTATTGACTGTGGATGGATTTGCCACTATGTGTGTATCTCCTAATACTTGACATGAAACCCACAAAACAAAGTGGCCAAACAACTGGTTAAAGTTGACATGGTACAAAAAATGGTTTTCCTCATCTCTCACCTTGTCCAAGTACAAATAAGCAGAGACAAACTGGTAAAAGATCATAGAAGATATTTAAAATTATCATTGTACTAGTGACACACTACTAATGAACTCATAGATTTTTCAAGCACTTTTGAGCAGTTTGCAAGATACCATATGACCTGGGAGGTCTTAGCAGATTAGTCTTTTTGAGGTTCTCAGGATCTGAAACAATCTGTATGATTTCTATTCTCAGGAAATAAAAGTATTTGGAGATGAAATGTTAATTAAATCTGATGAAATGCTCAATGTATATTTTTTTCAGACTTTGGGAAAATCTTAAACTAAAGGTGTTGAATGCTTTTTACATTTTAGATAATTGACTCTATCGTCTGATTTCAAAGATTGAATATTAAAGATTAAAGATCAGCTTTTTGTCACATGTACATTGAAACATCAACGCATACAGTGAAATGTATTGTTTGCCTCAACAATCAACACAGTCGAAGGATTGCTGGGGGCAGCCCACATGCCGGTGCCAACAATGCATGCCCACAACTTGCTAACCCTTACTAATCCATATGTCTTTGGACTGTGGGAGGAAGCCAGAGCTCCCAGAGGAAACCCATGTAGTCACAAGGAGAATGTACAAATTTTTTACAGACTGCAGCAGGAACTGAATCCAATCACTTGCGCTGTGAAGTGCTATGTTAACCATTGTGCTGAAGTGTCAGCCTCATGTCACATGCTGATTATTTTCCATGATGTAATCAGCGGGATGCTGACGGGTCACGGCAGAGTGGAAAGCTTGTTTTCTCATGTGGAAATGCTTGGAAAAATAAAGGGTCACCCATTTAAATCTGAACTTGAAAGGGAAATAACTTTACCTTCCTGAACCTGGTGGTGTAGTACTTCAGGCTTCTGTATCTCTTGCCAAACTTTAGCTGCATAAAGATAGCATGGCCTGCATGGCAGGGATCTTTGATGACAGATGTTGCCTATTTGAAGCGGTGCCTCCTGTAGATCCTGGGGAGTAACGTGCCTGGAATGTATTGGGCTGAGTCCACTTTGCTCTGTCCTGCAGGATGAGTGTGTGTGGAGGTGATCAGTAGGGGTAACAAAGACTAGATGGGACCCTGCATCATATGGCATCATCATTGAATGAAATATGTGGATTGAACATCAAGGACTTCCCACTCGGGAAAATGAAGCCTCCAACTCCCTTGACCCACAGATCAGGCAAGGCTAGTGTATTTTGAATATCACAGAAGCAGACCTTGCCTTTCAAATTATGACCTCCTTCTTTATGGTAATGCAAATGAATTTTACCCAAGCAGCGTTACAGTTAGGTATCACTCACCGCATTTCCAGATTTTAAGAATATTGACGTTTTGGGTACAGAAAATCAAAATGAATTACTGAAGTCTTGTAACTGAAGAACAAATATTTTAGATTAAATTCATTTGCATAGTGTACTTACAAAGTTGCAGCAAAATATTCCAAGCCCAGACTATATATAGATTTCAGATAACTATTTATTGATCACCTGTCAGGTGTTACTAGTTACATAATTCAGTTATTAATATTCCCCACTAAAATATAACTTGAGGACTGCTCAGTTATTAAAATATGCCCAATATATTTGGTGGTATGCTAACACACCTTAAAACCAGTTTTCTGTTTTAAGAAATCGATCATCTGGATATATAATTGAAGTTATAGAGCTGTTAAAGGCCTTCAGCCCACCATGTTCATACCAACCATATTGCTCGTATATGCTAATCCCATTTAACTGCATTATGTATGTATTCTTCAGAGTCAGGTTCACTGGCATGGAACACGAAATATGTTGTTCTGTGGCAGCAATACATAATAAATTAACAGGCTCGTCATGATCATCATGACTCCAGTATTTCTACTATTCTTTAATGTTTCTTAATTGTACACATGATTTTTTTGTGTTCTATCGCTGAGCAGCAGTGAACCATCTGATTGGCCTACCAGAGTTCCCTTTGAGAACTGGTTGACTTGATCAGCATTTCTGATCTGGCTATTGTTCACAATTGCACTGAAATAAAAATAACTATATATATATATATAAAATTTAAATTAAATAAAAGCAAAATAAATAGTGAAGTAGTGTACATGTCCATTTAGAAATCTGATGGCGGAGGGGAAGAAGCTGTTCCTGAAATATTGAGCATGTGTCTTCAGGCCCCTACACCTCCTCCTTGATGGTAGCAATGAGAAGAGGTCATGTCCTGGGTGAAGAGAGTCCTTAATGGCAGATGCTGCCTTCTTGAGGCATTGCCTTTTGAAGATCTCCTCAATCCTGGGGAGGGTAGTGCCCATGATAGAGCTGGCTGAGTTCGCAACTTTCCGTAGCATTTTTCAATCCTATACTAGATGGTGATGCAACCAATTTGAATACTCTTCATGATATATATGTAGAAATTTGTGACATATCAAGTCTCCTCAAGCTCCTAATGAAATACAGCTGCTGTGGTGCTTTTTTGTAATTGCATCAATTTGTTGGGCCCAGGATAGATCTTCAGAGGTGTTGACACACCCAGGAACTTGAAACTGCTCACTCTTTCCACTACTGATCCCTCGATGAGGACTGGTGTGTTTTCCCTCAACTTCCCCTTTCTGAAATCCACAATCTTTGGTCTTAATGGTGTTGAATGCAAGGTTGTTGTTGCAACCCCACTCAACCATCTGATCTGTCTCACTTCTTTACCATCCTTCTGCGCCATGCCTATTCAAATGCCCCTTAAAGGTACTGATTGTATCTGTGTCCACCATCTCCTCTGGCAGAGACCTCTAGATATCAATCACACTCTGTGTTTCAATAAAAACCTTTCCCCGCAAATTCTCCTTCCTCTCATCTGAAGCCAATGCTCTCTTGTTTTTGATTTTCCTGACATACAGAAAAAAACTCTATCTCACCTGTTTGTGCCTCTTAATTTTGGTTTATATCAAATCACTCCTCAATCTCCTTTGCTGCACGGAAAACAAATCCAGCAAATCCAATTTTCCCTCTAACTAAACTCTTCAATCCAGCCAACATCTTGCAAATCTTGTCTGCAGTCTCTCCAGGACAACCATGTACTCCTTGTGATGTAGTGATGAAAGCCACACATAATACTCTGTGTGATCTAACCAGTATTGAGCAAAGTTGCAACATCCCACCTCTTACATTCTGTGCTCTGACTTATAATGACAACTACAGAATATACCTTCATCACCATCCTATCTACCTGCGAATCTGTTTTCAGGTAACTGTGGACTTGAACCCCAAAGCCTTTTTGTTTTTCAACATTCCTTAGTTCTCTTCCATTTACTGTATATACCCTACTCCCATTTGACTTCCCAAAATTAAATTTCATCTGCCAGTGTTCTGCCCAATTTTCCACCTGATCTGTCCTGCTAAATCCTTGCACAACTTTCTCGCTCTCCACAGCACCACCAACTTTCATGTCATTCACATAGTTGCTAATCATTCATCCCACGTTCACATCCAGATAGTTAAAATATATAGTATACTAAATGGGTCCCAACACTAATCCCTGTGTACAGCACTAGTTGCAAATGTCCAATCAGGAAAGCATTGTTCCATCATTCTTCTCCTCTGCCTTCCTCCACCCCGCCAGTTTTGGATCCCATGAGCTAGTTTGTCTTGGATCCCATGTGCATCAACCTCTGGACCAGCCTGCCATGTACCTTACTAAAGTCCATATGGACAACGTCTACTGCCCTACCTTCCTCAATCTTCTATCATCAATCTAGTTTGCAACGCTTTCGATTCCAGTGCTTCTTTTAAAGTACAGTCTAATGCAATGAAATAGTGTTGGAATTATTCTGCCTGCATGCGTGTCATTTCATTGCTGATGCAAACTGGTGGATTGCAGCTGCTCTTCGCAATTATCTATCAAAGCAGTAAATTTTGGGGAATTGAGCACAGACCAAATGTATTTTTTTGTGTTTGGCAGGTTGACGACCAAATGAAACTACTTCAGAACTGCTGGAGTGAGCTTTTAATCTTGGATCACATTTACAGGCAAGTGGCACATTGGAAAGAAGGCGCAATCCTCCTTGTTACTGGGCAACAGGTGAGTGCAGAATGCAACACACTGAGGGGACTGCAAGGGCTTTTGTGGTCCATTTACCTTTCTCTGACCTCTTTAAAATATTTGACTTTAAAGCCGATTGGAATGTACAGTGATTCAATTTTGCTTTCTTCCAAACATGACATACTGCCAATATTTGTTTTAGTGGTAAGAAAACTGAAATCAATACCTTCCAGCATAGTAATATTCATCATTGTGCAAACAGAATTTGTTGTTGATAGCAAAACTATTTAATTTTGGCTGTCTCATAATTGGGAATAGAACAGTAGCGCAGTATTCATGTAACAGCATTAGTAATCTAAAAGTTGACACAATAGCCCCATCCATGAGAATTTTAATTCCATTTAAAAAAGACAGAGAACAAAATAAACCACTGCCAGTAAACAATATCTGACAAAAATTGGTGGATTGTTATAAAACTCTAACCAATTCAATAATGTATTCTAGTGAAATCTAATCTATATGTGACACTAACCCCACTGAGGTTGTTTCTCTGCTGTCTTCTGAGGTTACTGGCTACCTGGTTATCTAGCAACGTAGTTCTTTAAATGGTTTCCATCCTCTCAGGGCAATCAATGCAATATAGGCAACAGTTACAGTTCATCACTTGTTCAAAGCTCTTTTTTAGAGATTGAAGAGGAAATTAAATCAAGTCAACCTGGAAGTCAACAATATCTCAGAAGTGTCAAACGATCAGGTTTTCATAACCCAGCACCAGACCAGGAACTCAGTAAATCACATAATTGGCTTTTATCTCTTTCAGTTCTAATCCTTTCAATCACAAATTATGCCCCTTGTAATCCTTTTCATGATCCCATTGATTGGCCTAGGCAGTATCATCATCTGCCAGAGCAGTAACCAAATTTCCTGATCCTCTATAACCATTTACCTAATCACCAACCCAATGATCGACAATCTAACCTGTGAAGGATACTGTATCCATCTCTTGCTCGGTAGTACCTGTACCTTGAGCTAACCAAGGGGATTACAATGGTGGGCCCACAAAGTAGTCAATAGCCCAGTCTCCAGTGCATTCTAGAATTTTGATGACAACTTCTGCAAAATACATACACATTTACCTCATAGCATGTGTTATGCTACATCAGAATGCTTTGAAAGGGCTATTGGTAAATGCTGCATCTTTATGTATCCTCTGCAAATCAACTAGAAACTGTTAATGCTTTTGGGTGAGAAGTGTAAGGGCTACGGTCTTTCTCCGGGTACTTAAGCAGTGACGCCTCCTGTACAGACTGAGTGTTGCTCTGTCCAAGTTAGCATCTTTCACCTGGTTCATTAAACGAGGATCATCTGCTGTCTCGGGTAGATTTAAAAGATCCCATGGCACCATTTCAAATTAATGTTATTTTCTGTGCTCTGGAACATATTTAGCCATCATCCAGGGGCACAAAACATTTCTAATCATTATCAAATTGTTATTTGTGGAAGATTAACTTCACCATTACAGTATGATAATGTAATACAAGCATTTTGGAAAAGCATAAGACTGTGAAAGGCACTATAATAGACCTTTCGTCATTAAAACTGGAAGGGTATCCTTATTGCCAACTCTTGTTTCATGTCATTTTGAGATTTCATCTGATGACATTGCTCACTCATCTCTTGGGTGTCCAGCATTCCTCCTGTAATCTTGCCTGTCGCCAAATCTTGCCATTGTCCATGAATGTTATTGTGTGTTCGTCCATCGTCAACGTCGATGAGGACCTCGACACCTTTATGATAGTGTCAAGACTAGCGCGTGATTTGGATTTAAGTGAGGGAGAATTACACAGCGTCAGCCTCACTCTTCCCAATTCCCATCTGGATCCAGGGGCAAGACAGAGTCAAGACGGCTGGAGATGGGACTAGGCGCGTGGATGACCAGGACGTCTTCCGTGTCTTGTCCTGCTCTACACATTCCACGATGCTTGCAGAGACCGCCTTCTTGACCATTGGACCTTCCATTGGTCTTGTCGGCTCAATCCGCCGGAGTCTGTCTTCACATGCTGGGATAGACAACTTCCTATCTCACCGAGGGTTTGAGACCCATCGGCTACCCTCACCTGGTTTAGCCGGCTTGTCAAAGCCGTTGCCCGGTGTATGGCCGCTATTGAATGCAAGTAGCTACAGGGAGCCACAGGTGAGAGCTGAGTGCCAGGTGGGGACCAAAGGTGGACTAACTACCTTGAAAAGGATGTGACATCTTCCCCCACCAGAGGTGCTACCCCTCCCTGACACCCCATACACCCCATGAATGGTATACCATTCACTCAAGTATTTTAGCATCTATCTTGAATAAAGAAAGTGATTTATTTTGTGTTATAGTGAGATCAATATGATTTATAAAGTAAAAAACACACAGAATTGACTTTTCAAAATAGCAAATATCTAGCAAGTAGCACAACAAAGTTTCTGTACAATATAATTACTTCAAAGTACAAAAAATATCCAAAATTAAATCTAATTCAAGATTGCTGACTGCTAACTACTGCAGCAAGGCTTCAAAGAACAAAATATACCCAAAATGAAATCTCTCAGCCCACAATAACTTTGGCGTTTAGCAACCAATGATTTAATAGGTGAAACTAGCTCAGAATTTCCATCAACCGCTGAAGGACACATTAGACCTTTCCCAACAGACAACTCTTTACAGAAGCGAGAACAACTTGTCTTCAAAATCTTTACCCTCAGCTACATGCCCTACTTCTCTAAAAATATGGACTGCCCATGACCCTGCCTCTCCAAGGTCTCCTGCACATAAAATAAAAGCATCTGTTAGTCTTGCGAGACCATGGATCTGCGCCTGGAAAGTCTTCACTCTCCAGGGCAAGGTTGTATGGAAGACCAGCATTTGGCCATGCTGCAAGTCTCCCCTCTCCACGACAGCAATGTTGTCCAAGGGAAGGGCATTAGAACTCATACAGCTTGGCACTAGTGTCGTCGCAGAGCAATGTGGCATTAAGTGCCTTGTTCAAGGACAGAACACATTGCCTCGGCTGGGGCTCAAACTCACGACTTTCAGGTCTTGGCCATCAGGCTGCACAACTTCAGTTACATCACTGCTAGTCTGGACCAACACAACATCCTTACCAGATGATTGGTCAAAATAGTGTTCAATTAGCTTAATTTTTCCCAACACTTTTAAGAACTCAGCACTCTCAGTAGCAGTTCGTCAGGAGTTCGGACATCCACCCTGTTCAGGTCACAAGCATTATCTGTGGATAACCGCTTCAAATCACATTGAACCTTTATCTCTGTGGAATCCATGATAAAGTACCTTAATCACTTTCCCTGACACAAGCCTAACCACTGGCTTAAAACACAAACCATTTAATCAATCCTAAAACAGGAGTCACACAGCATCCACAATCCCCGGACGATGGCCCCCACAAATGTAAGCCCTCTCACCAGGGCTCATGTACAAACTCAGCTCATTAGCTAACTCTATTATCATGATTCAGAAGTGAGAAGGCCACCATTCATAAACAATATACATCTAGGGTCAGTATAGAACCTAGGGTCATCCAGGTTCAACCAAGGAGGAATGTCGTGAAGTTCCAATTAAAGGAACCTTGATGTGAGCAAATGCTGTGTAAATACTACCCATACACAATTATTGGTCAGCAAGAAATAGCAGATCATGCATTGCATAAAATTATAAAGAAAGTATATTTACCAATTTCAGCTTTATCAAACAGTTAATAGGGAAAAGAAAATAAAAATTGCACTACAGTTAAACCAATCCAATGTGTACTTGACCATTGGAGATTGTACTGGAGTATTTGGAGGTGACTCTCTTACTCACACGCCGGACCCATGATCTGCGTGAAAGCGCCCGCCACATTCTGAACTTCCCTCGAAGTCCATCTGGAACAAACTGGCTCTCTCTCAGGAGTATTAGCCCTTCCTCCTTGGAGCCATTCATCTGCACTTCTTGCAGCAGGGACTCTTCTTCCAATGGCATTCTGTGGCCCCCTTCCTTGTACCCCACTCCACAACTCCCATCCAATTGCATCAGCTCTTCATCTGTCAGTTCTTGGTCATGGGATGCCAAAACCTCTTCAACATCATGTTCGTCAGCTTCCACAAGCCAAACTCACTTTGTCCTTACTTCATTCACCACAATCGAAACGCTTAATTATGTCTAGTTTTACACTAAGTGTAACACTCTTACGAGCTCTTTTAGGCTTTTCCGATACCATAGAACTCATCTTGCAAATGGCTGCTCACAGGCACGTGTTAAAGCAATGCCGGCGAGAATGCAGTTCTGAATCTGGGGAGAGCGGCTGCTCGGGGCGTGCGCTGCCTTTTATCGTGCACTGATTTTTTCACGCGCTGATCTTTTTATCACGTGCTGCTTTTTTTCTTCTAACAGTGAAAACACCTTCTGAAAGTGAAAACAGGGTACTAAAGTAGGTCTTTCGTAACAGTGAGGTTTCGTAAAACGAACGTTCGAAAAGCGGGGGACACCTGTAATTGCCATCAAATAGCACAATAAGGTTTCTGTGCAATATAATAACTTGAAAGAACAAAATATATCCAAAATTAAATCTAATTCAGATTATTGACTGCCGACTACTGCAGCAAAGCTTCAGAAGGTGAGTTTTGGTTCTTGAGAAACAAAACTAAATCTGCCTAACTCCAGTGATAACAATATATTCAGAAAAATTTCACAGGCTGGTGTGAGCTCCACTTCAGTCAGTCTTATGATTTCTTTCCTTTTTCTTCCTTTATCTCTTTCCCTCTCCCCCTTTCCTCCCTCCCTCCCTCCCTCTCCTCTCTCTCCTCTTTTATACATGTTTGCCTAATTTCTCCTGCATGCCATCCCTCCTACTCCTCCTGCAATCATGACCAGAATAAGAGCATGGCTTAAATCGGTGATTCCCAAAGTGGGAGTTTCTAAAGCAGCAATGAAAATAAAGGGGATGGTGGTGTGTGGCACTCGGTAGCAAGAGCAGAAGTTGAAGGAGTACAGACTTAATTTAAGAAATTAATTATTTATTATAAATATTTGATCCCCAGTGTCTCATAATTGATTACGATGATCACATGGTCGCCTCATCACTTGCTAACTAACTGTTCTCTTAAATTTGCTTGAAGCACATTATAGTTTCTGAAAAGCAACATGACACTTCTGTATTCGTGATATCATGAGAAATCTGGACTAGAGAAAATGTGTTATTTCCCGGCCCGCGCATTATTGCCATTTACTACGTAGTACAATGTTAGCTGGTACAATTCCTCTACTCGAATCATGCAATGACTCAGTTTCTGTGAATTAGGCTATAGCATTCAATGGGGTATAGTTCAGAATCTGCCCTTTCAAATGGTCTTGACCAAATTTCTCTGGCCTATGGCACAACTGAAATATTGTGGCCCCACTTTACGTACCTTCAGGCAGAGTTAGGTTTTGGCTGATCTGTGATGATGTCATAATTTTCTCCTTTATTGACCACAGTGCTTGAGCTTGGACTTAAAATAGGCTATTGATCATGGTCACTAATCCACAACGAAAAGAGTGAAAGCAGACCAAACAAGAGAAGTGTAGGCAGCACACATAAAAATTGCTGGTGAATGCAGCAGGCCAGGCAGCATCTATAGGAACAGGTACAGTCGACGTTTCGGGCCGGGACCCTTCATCAGGACTAACTTAAAGAAGACTAATTCCGCTAGTTGGAGCTGAGTGGTGGTAGAGGGGAACTGGTTAGGTTTGGAATAAATTATAGATGGGGAGCAGTGAGAGATGGTTTCACTAAACTCCCGTCGAAGAGAAGATTTAAACTTCTTTAGCATAGGCATCACCAGAAGAGGCTCTACAGTAGTGAATTTAAAAACGCAAACACGAGGAAATCTGCAGATGCTGGAATTTCAAGCAACACACATAAAAATTGCTGGTGAATGCAATTTTTAGAAGTGTAGGCAGTGTAGTGCGGCGTAACTAAAAATATGGATTTATACCGCCACCAAGCAACCAACAGCAGCCTTTGTGTCTGTTGCGTGAAATAGTTTTTTTCAAATGAGGCATTGAAATATCCAGGTGCTTGAACATTTAAGGAGAATACACTCTGATAAAGCAAACAAGAACCTGGCTTATTTCAGTCACTTAGTGAAAATCTTCGGAAATGGAAAACATTTCAAAAGATGTTTGCCAGCACCTCACAACAAAACAGTAATAGCTTGCGTGCTTCAAACAACATTTCATTGCTCATTGCTAAATCTGGAAAGCCCCACACAATTGGAGAAGAACTGATTCTGCCAGCAGTAAGGGAGGTTCTGAGTATGTTTTTGCAAGTCACCAGACCAAATAATTAAAGTGATTCTGCTCAGTGACAACTCTTTTCAAAGTTGAATAGATGAAATGTCTGAGAATGTAGAAGACCCCTTGTTCAACATACAAAGGACATCAGAAGTTGCTCTGCAGTTAGTTGAGTCAACATATCTATATATTTACCAATCACTGTGTAATTCATAGACAACCATTTTGTCACAAAAAGCCTCAGTGACGGCTGCACAAATTATTAAATGCTGTTATCATAGCGGTAAATAAAATCAAGTCCCATGTTCTCAATTCTCAACCATTTCAAGAGTTTTGTATTGAGAATAATGATGAACAGTTTGAATGCTTCCTGGTGTACACATAGTTTCGAAGGGAAACTGCCCGCGATGCTTTTCTGTGCATTTTTAAACTGTGATAAAATTCTTTGAAGACTCAAATGCTTCATTCAGTAATCAACTCAAGAATATTAGGCATAGCATTGCTTATTTGACAGAATTACTCTCAAAGTTTAATTAAATCAAACTTCATTTGCAAGGAAATGATGTGGATCTTATCAAAGTTAAATTAATTCTCTCCATAGAAGTTAATCCTATTTAAGTGCTTCATTGGCTGTCATGATCTTTTCCAATTTCTGAGCTTCTCTGAGTTGGAAGAGAAAGAAAGAATACCAGTTGATGATCTTCAAGTAAACTGTGTTCTCCTGGGTGAGCTGCATAAGGACATGTCAGAGAGATTTCAGGATCTTCTCTCCATCCAAATTCTGGACTGGGAATAAACCCGTTCCTGAACATGTGATGAGGAATTAATAGGAAGGATGGAGAATGAATTGATCTTGCTGCAAAATGACTTTGAGCTGAAGCCAGTGTTCAAAAAAATCATACCAAGACTTATGGTTGCAGAAAGAAATCTCAGAATGCTATCCTGTACTGTAGATAAAGGTCAAGAAGTTCTTTATTGACTTTCCAACATCATATTTAGTAGAATACGGTTTCAATGCAGTCATCTGACTTCTTTCAAAGCAAGAAAACAGTCTGCAAATGACTAAAAGTGGGGATCGGGATGTGAGTCTCCTTCTGAATACTATTCAGCCTGATGTCAAGCAGCTGATATCACTGAGCCAAGCCCATCCAGGTGAAAAAGCAATGAATCCGTGAACAGTTGGACGATTAATGTACACCCTAAAATTGAGGAAAATTATTTTACCGTAGTTAAATAAAGAAATAATTTTATTTGTAGCTTTAAATAAACTTGAATTTTTTTTTTGCAATTATTTATCACTGCTTTGGATTTGCAGTTCCTATTTTCTTTCACTGTGCATCATAAATTAACATTCTTTACAGTTTTTATGTAATGGCTGGAGAGAGAAAGTGGGGTGCTGGGGATGGGGTCTGGGAGACAAGGAGGCGATAACCCATAACAGTTTGGGAACCACTGGCTTAGATCAACTAACAAGATACTGTGTGTGTGTGTGTGGCTTGTGGATCTCAATATGAAGGATTCCTTACAATGGTTCCAGACTTGGTCTGACACTGAAAGGAGTGTTGTGAGGTAAATTTTATTACCTGTAGGGTATGGAGAGCCAGTATTGTTCATCACTGACCTGGGTTCTTCCATGATTCTGAGGCAATAATCTCCCTAACAAATTCAGCCTAGGACATCTCTGGGACACTGTTCTAGGTTGAGTGAACAGTTAAGGAGTTTTAAATGTGGAATGACTTTCCTATATTAACTTAGTATGGCATAGCTAATATTGTACCTAAAGAATGCACTCTATAAAAACATCATCCATCCAAAACCAATTCGTGTTTTATGTTGTCGCTTTTTTTCAAGAGACTGGCTCTCTCTCCCAGTCTGTCTTTCGCACTCTTTCTCACTCCTTCAGCTAAGTTACTATTTTAGCCTCACATTCAAACTTAATTTACTTTCTGATCTGTACATAATAGACCTTGAAGTGTGACATCACTTACACAACAAACTTCAATAATACTATTATTGGCAGAATTCTAGCTGTTTGGGTATCAACAAAAATGCTTTACAATGTTTCTGAATTTCCATTAGCTTGATTGTGATCTAAAACAAAATAGCAATGTGATATATATTAACCTACAATTCACTAATTACTTTTAGTTGTGCAGACACCTAAAATCAAAGCTCTGTAGCATGTCTTCTGTTTAGCTTTGACTTGTGTTGCACCCTCAGTGCAGAAAAGTGTTGAAAGGTACTTTATGCCATCACATTCCGAGGAATTGCCCAAAGGAGGATTGTTGACTTTGTTGAAAGAGATGGTGTAAATGTAGTGAATTCAATAGTTCAGTAATATTTGAGTAATGTTATAAATATACTGCTTGATTAATCATCCTTTGGTTACATAATTCATTATTGGTTATATGTATGAAGTTCGTGAATGGCATATGTCATTATGTCACGTGTGCGGGCCATACTAAAGTAAGTATATACATTTGTACGGGTTCCTGTGTTTTTCTTTTGAGAAGCTTCTGTAGTTACAAAACATAACAGTAAGGGTTTTGTGAAGGAAGCGGAGAACATGAAGCCTGGGCAAATGAGCAACTATGAGCTAACAGTGGTCCATGAAAGATGCCAGGGAGGGAATGAAGGAAACTCAGTGTGGAATGCAGTGTTGTCAGAAGTTCCAGAGATAAGAATGGGTAAGATTGATGCAAAGGAGTTTTCACGTGAGGACCGGGTGTTAGTTTAGGTCAGCAAGGACATGCATTGAGTAAACAAATGTTTTGGTTAGCTTTAACCAGGTGTTGTGCTTCCAGAATGTGGTTGGAGCTGCTCTCATCCAGGCAGATGCAGGGTATTCTATCCTACTGCTGACTGTAATAGATGACAAAAAAGTTTTGGAGAGTTTAAGGGGTTGTGAGTCACTTGAAATTGACCATTCAGTCTTTTGTCGTAATTCTGTGATTCATCGGGCCAAGTTTTTGGCAAATGGTGTAGCCCAGGATATTGAGCGTGCGGTATTTAGCAGTGGTAATTCGGTATAATGTTAAAGATAGGTGGGGAGAGCTTCTCTCATTGTAGATGGCCTTTGCCAGTCTTTTATTTCTCAGAAATGTTACTGCCTCTTACTAACTTCGTCTGTCTAAATGTTGTGGAGATTGGCTGTTCTGTTTGCTTCATTATTTGTGGCAAATGTGAATTATTAGTTATCAAAAATGAGTTTCCTAACTCCACCTCTCTTATAAAAATCTTTCTTCCTCCTACAATGATCACTCATAGCTGGTGCACTATTGCGTGCATTGGGCCTTTAGCCCTGAGGAGTCACTAATCAGAGTGTTTGGAGTAGAGCTTCATATTATGTGATTTTTGTAGTCATACAATTGAGACTGAATGTGACATTTCATATAATATAAACATAAAGATGCAGGCACTGTTCTATAGTGCTGCCATGTGTGCTGAAGAACCATACAGTCTTCAAGTCATCGTCGTTGATAAGATCTTACTCCCAGAGAGGTTATTTTGATCAAAAGCCAACAAATCACTTCTGTGTTTCCAGAGCATTACAAAAAATACAGCAATAAAAATGTGACACTCTCATACCACTCTTTAAGGTAATTAAAGAAAGCTGCAGTTTAAATTACTGGCCCTGACTGGCATGTTCTTTTCTTACTTAATCAATAGTTCTTGAGGAAGTTTTCTGCATCATCAGTGCAATTTCTACCACAGGCTTTTGTTTGTTAGCTAGTTTGCACATAATGCTAGGTTTGATATATTGTGTGTGACATTAGAAAAGCAGCCAAAGGCTAAATAAAAGGAATAACAATTTTTGTCTTGTTGCATTGTCTGCTGCAGAGTGTTATTAGTGTTTTGATTGGTATCATAACAGCAGGCTATTTATAATTAAGGCCCAATGCTTTGATGCTTATTCACAAGAGCCTGAGGGATTTTAAAAGCTTTGATGCTTTTCTGTAAGGTATTACAGCACTATAGCTTAAGATCGCTGTTTTCATATATATTAAGTTGTTTTGAGTTTTTTTAAAAATTCTATTGACTAAGTCAACACAGCTTTAAAGTTAAGTTGATATATCTTGAGAAGTTTTCCTGCTTGAACACAAAACCACAGTATCATTTAATCACTTTACATGTTTTCAAATCTTCATTTTATACATCAATGAGTTAACAGAGATTGAGCAATTAGGGAAGTTTTTGATTCACCAAGCAACAGGCAGATTCAACTCACCGTTGATTGCAGTATTTAACCATGTTGACCACACTTGAGCTCCACTGATACCTGCTATGACAGTAGGGGAAAGCGATACATAACTTTGTTTGCGCCATCATTGATGGAACGACTACAAATAAATAATCAATATTAGTCTTGATTAGGTTCACAGGTGAGACTGAGGCAATTATCTTAGGCCTTTGGACAAATAGGTCTAGGAATATAGTACAGGCCTTTGTCCACAAATAACGTCTCTGCTAAAGGACCAGTAAACTTGGTAACTTAAGGGAAACTCAAAAACAAAACATTTTCAAGATTCTGTTATAGCATCTGATTTGACAGCAGTGGTTCTAGTCTGGGGATATGCTGTACCATGGAGCTTCATTTCTAATCTTAATATGACCATTCACCTTACGTGGAAACACTCGAGAATTTTTCCGATTTCTTTCTCCTGTAGATAAGAGAAACTGCTGCTTACAGAAAAGAGAAACACTTCATATCTCTTCCATGTCATTGTACATCTGTTCCGATCTGGTATCATATTAAGACAACATTTCAAACGTGATTTGATTGGTGACTAAGTATTTAAATAAATATCTTGCTCAACTTTCTAGATCTTCCCAATGATTCTTCAAAATTGTGAATTCTAAAATTTCCCCTCCTTCAGCTAAGTACTTTCTTCTCAAAATCAATACTTTGGATCAAATAGCTAATTAACCTTCTGCATAAGAGCCTTTTTAATTTGATGTGAAAAACCTGGCTGGCTGATAAATGCACATCAAAAATGCCAAGTATAAATTCATTCCTGCACACCCTTTCTAAGAATTTTGGAGTTGAATTTTGCTGCTATGTATATGGCAGGTAAGCAGTGTCTGTGTAGATTTAAAGTAGCCCCAGTCTATTTTCTTAACAACAAAAGGATCCTTTGAGATAGTACCAATTTACTACTCTTGCCGTAGTTTTCCCTGAGTAAGCCTCCCTCTGCCAAACATTAGTACTCAATTTACATTGATGCTGGGGAACAGCAACTGCTTTCTCGACTGCCAGATTACAAGTGTTGCACTTCTCTGGTATTTGCATACTTTGATTAATGAACATCTGGTATTCCTCAGCCATTGGGGAAAAGCTCGATGCCAAACAGTTCATTATCTTCCATTATTTTACACCCTATTAAAATGACAGGCTTCAACAAGCATCTCTCCCAACAAAGTTAGATTATTAGGAAGCACTTGTTTGTATAACATTATTCTCCCTTTGCTATCGTTCCAAGTAATTCCGATTGATGTTAATGCGACATCTAATTGTATATTGCACAGCCAAACAACACTGGACACGCTGAATTGGTCTGAATATGTAAGTTAAATAGACTTACTATGAGAACTGCTGGAAATCTAGTTGTGAAATGAATGTTTCACACTACATTTCTGATATTTCTCAACAGGACTAACAGTAAGTTCACAAACTTGCAAATTCCAAAACCTGCAGGTTTGGAAGACTGCTCTTTGTTGATGATGTCCGGTCCTTATAATCAACCTTGTTCTCCTCTTTGAGTCTGGTGTTGGAATGCAGAGCTGACAAACATTTAGACCTAGTGCTTGGACAACAGGGAAATCCCTGCAAGGTTAAGGGTAAATAATGTACTGTATATAAATTAACTTATATTTTAATTAAACAACTTTAAATTTAAAATATTAGAAATTATTAAATCTTGAACAGGATTGACAATTTGGCGTCAACCCTGTTCAAGATTTGGTGATATGACTTAGCAGCCTGTCAAAGTTTTAAATTTGATCCCTTAACGTTATTTATGTCTTTCAAATCAACACTGGCTGATCTGGAGAAAGTAAGTTTGTACTTGCCTTGTGACAAGTGTGGTCACCTCGCTACAGTTGGAGTCGCAGAGAGGTACAGTCCAGAAACAGCCCCAAAACAACCCCTCTGCACCAAGTCCATCACAGTAGTCAATCACCATCAATATTTGTCTTTCACTAATCCCTTTATTTTTTGGTCTCCCCAAAGATTCTATCACTTACTTACATAATGGGGCTACTTATAGTGGCCAGTTTACCTCCCAACGTTCATATCTTTGGGATGTGGGAGGGAAATGGAGCACCTGAAAATAACCTATGCAGCCACAGAGAGAAAGTGCAAACTCTATACAGGCAGCATTTGAGGTCATAATCGAACCCAGACCTTCACACTGTGAGACAGCAACTCTACTTACAGCACCATCCTTCAGACCCATTCTCTTAGAAAGCGTACTAGACATTTAATGATCTTTCGTGGGTCAAGAGAACAGGAGCTCCCTGAATGCAGAACACCTTGAAGCTAAGGGATAGATGAAACAAAGTACATTATTTTTTTTTACATTTACTGTATTTTGTATTTTTGAAATAGTAATTGAATTGCTTGTGGAATATAAGCTGAAATAATGAAGGACCATATTTCCATGGTCAGTCCCATTGATCTGTTTGGTTCAAGATTGAATGCAATGGCATGTGCAGAAGCCATGAAGATTGTATAGAGTTTGCAATGTGAAGTCTCCAGACCTACTTGCAATATCTGGCCGTGTATTAGTCATTCTGATCCAAGCTAGAGCAAGAAAACAGATGTTGTAATTAGCCTCGGCAGCTGGATACTAAGGTGGGTTGGTGAGTCATAGGCTTATAGTAGACATCAGTAGATAAACTAAAGGTGTAACCATGGGCACCTGTATGGGTCCCAGCTATGCCTGCCTGTTTGTTGGCTTTGTGGAACAATCTATGTTCCAAACCTATTCTGATATCTGTCCCCCACTTTCCCTTCGCTACATTGATGACTGCATTGGCGCTGCTTCCTGCACGCATGCTGAGCTCGTTGACTTCATTAACTTTGCCTCCACCTTTCACCCTGCCCTCAAGTTTACCTGGTCCATTTCTGACACCTCCCTCCCCTTTCTAGATCTTTCTGTCTCTGTCTCTGGAGACAGCTTATCTACTGATGTCTACTATAAGCCTACTGACTCTCATAGCTATCTGGACTATTCCTCTTCTCACCCTGTCTCTTGCAAAAATGCCATCCCCTTCTCGCAATTCCTCCGTCTCCGCCGTATCTGCTCTCAGGATGAGGCTTTTCATTCCAGGACGAAGGAGATGTCCTCCTTTTTTAAAGAAAAGGGCTTCCCTTCCTCCACCATCAACTCTGCTCTCAACACATCTCCCCCATTTCACACACATCTGCTGTCACTCCATCCTCCCGCCACCCCACTAGGAATAGGATTCCCCTTGTCCTCACCTACCACCACACCAGCCTCTGGTCCAACATATAATTCTCCGTAACTACCGCCACCTCCAACGGGATCCCACCACCAAGCACATCTTTCCCTCACCACCACCCCCCCGCTTTCCGCAGGGATCGCTCCCTACAGGACTCCTTTGTCCATTCGTCCCCTCCATCCCTCCCCACTGATCTCCCTCCTGGCACTTATCCTTTTAAGTGGAACAAGTGCTACATATGCCCTTACACTTCCTCCCTCACTACCATTCAGGGCCCCAGACAGTCCTTCCAGCTGAGGCGACACTTCACCTGTGAGTCGGCTGGGGTGATATACTGCATCCGGTGCTCCCGATGCGGCCTTCAACATATTGGCGAGACCCGATGCAGACTTGGAGATCGTTTCGCTGAACACCTACGCTTTGTCCGCCAGAGAAAGCAGGATCTCCCAGTGGCCACACATTTTAATTCCACGTCCCATTCCCATTCTGAATTGTCTATCCACGGCCTCTTCTACTGTCAAGATGAAGCCACACTCAGGTTGGAGGAACAACACCTTGTATTCCGTCTGGGTAGCCTCCGACCTGCACACCTCTCTCCTCAAGACTCTAGTTATGAGAGATCTGAATTCTTTTATGTCCTTTATTAAAATTATTCATGGATATAAAAATAGTTAGCTAGTCAACACTGATTTGGAAGGAAACTGCTTTTCACAGATGGACTAAAATGTTGTGCTTCTCCTATCAATAATAACAAAAAACACTATCTGGCATATTTTACATTTAATTTTTATTGAATGAATTTTTTCTCCTCTCACATTCCAAGTATGTTTATTCTTTACCATCTTTTAGACATCCGCAGGCCATGTAGAAACTAGTAAGAGGATAAGCAGGAGAAATAATCTTAGGCCACAGGCAACACTGAAAGGGGATTTGGAACTATTTCTTTTGCTTCTTTGCCCCTAACCACTACTCAATCCATGAGTTTCTGAGAAATCTTTGTCAGTATAGTTTATACTGGTTATGTCTGTTGAGTGCAGTGAAATTTATGGCACCAATATCCATACTTCTATTATAGTATCACAATGTGTAATCATTGTTTATATCGTACACCAGAGGTATTCTGCACTTCTATCCCAATCAAGAAAACTAACACTGAATAAATCTATTTTACAGTGCTTTGAGGTATATAGCCTATCAAAAAGTTCAGTAAATATGGGTACTTGAAAGATAATAAGTGGCAAATATATACTGTATATAGAGAGAGTGCCTGACTGGATTGCTCCATTAAAGACCTAGTGCAGATTAAATGAGCTGAATTGCCTTCTCCTGTACTGTGCTGGACATGATTCTACAACAGATCTGTGCTAACAGTCACGCTACACGTGAGCTGCTTCCTGTCTTAACATTATCCAGTCCATTCTGTATATCTTTAAATACCCTTAATCCATATTAATCTATCCTGCCCTTAAATTCATGTATGATTTTCATTTCAATCACTCTATATGGTGTAAATTTCATGACAAACCTTCATGGTCATTATTAACTATATACATATTTAACTATGACTAAGATTACTGTTTCTGCGAGTGTTCCTAGTTATGATTACTTCAACCAGTGCTTGAGATATTACCAAACATGGATACTGAGCATCCTTGTTACGTTGCCTCACACTTAACAGAGCCACATTGTAAACCTGGTTAAGAGTGAGTGACGCCACAGGAGGTCACATTCAATTACTTGTAACTGATTCTAACACTAAGCCCACTCTGCCTGAAGCACTCAGGTAGCATCATTAACATACTTTTCAGCACAATTAAATTGATATAATTTGATTGACGCCTTTGGGTGATAGTTTCACTGACATAATTATTTATACTGATCCATTGTAGGAAAAAGAGCTAGAACCATCGAAAATTCTCCAGGCTTGCAGTTAAAACTAAAGATTCTACTCATCATATTTACTCAATAAAAAATTCCAGTCTGCCTTGTTTTTAATTGCAAATCCTGCTCCAGGGACTGGCTCACTTGCTTAAGAGGCAGCAATGTTCCATTCACCACTGAACATTCTGCAGTCAATTATGGTAATGAATTGTCAATAAATATAAAAATTTAATATAGTCGGCTCTGAGTGAGTGGCAGATATGGACTTGCCTCACAGACAAATTTGCTACTGCTGCAAATATTAAGTGCACCTGAAAGAGCTGCTGGCAAGCTGACAAGTCTGTAAGGACCTACAGCACAGCTTAGGGAGTTAAAGAAGCCCCTAGGTAGGTTCCACGTGATGCCATCTCACTATGCACTTTGAGTCATCATCTACCTGAACACTACAAAATACTTCACAGTTTTTGGATCAAAGGCCTAAACCAAGAATAAATTAAAGGATACTTCAGAATTTTTTAGGCAACACCATTTTCTAGTGAGCTTCTGCTTTGCTGCATACTTGTTGTTGATTGCTTGGATTAAATAAGGGTTGTGGGAAACCATCACATTAGATGGGTTGGCTTTGGTCTGTATCCTTTATTAATCTGTTTTCCATTGTTAAACCACAAAGCTCACAAGCAAGCACTTATCTCCTGGCTTAGAAGTTAAACCGCATTTTATTATCGATGTGATCACATCTTAAGTTGAAGCAGGGAATATAAAAATTATTCGTTGGAATAAAATTGCCATAATAAATTATAAATTTTAATGATCAATTTGTTTTCTGTTCTCCAGGTGGATTTCTCAGTGATTGCCTCACAGGCCGGGAGCACTCTCAATAATCTCATGAGTCATGCTCAGGAGCTTGTGGTGAAACTTCGTTCATTACAGCTCGACCAGCGAGAGTTTGTGTGCCTCAAGTTCCTGGTGCTCTTCAGTCTTGGTAAGTACCTCATTCTGTAAAATTTTAATCAGATGTCAATGCATTTGACTTATTAGTTGGACTTTTTGAACAAAGGTGCACTGT
Source organism: Mobula hypostoma (assembly GCF_963921235.1). Classification (NCBI taxonomy): domain Eukaryota; kingdom Metazoa; phylum Chordata; class Chondrichthyes; order Myliobatiformes; family Myliobatidae; genus Mobula; species Mobula hypostoma. The sequence continues at coordinate 41,638,956 of NC_086108.1, forward strand.
CTCTTGGTTTAAAACTTGAAAAGCAGTGTGGGAAGTAGTAATACAGAAAGATGTTTGTCATGTTGACAGACATGTTGGCATTTTGGCTGCTGGTTAGAGAAAAGCAAAATACTGCAGCTGCTGGAAATCTGAAACAAAAACAGAAATACTGGGGATGCTCAGTAGGTTAGCCAGAGAGAGAGAAAACAAGCTAATATTTCAGGCCTCTGGTATACTAGACTCCCTCACAGCTGACTGGTGGTACTGAGTAAGTCTGGCTCTTGGGCATGTCAAATGCCAGTGAATAAAATTGAATTTCTCCACTTCAGAGTAACAAAGCATTATATTGCTGTCATTTATAGTGTCCAAACAGTGGGAATCGGTAAAACAGGCAGAAGATGAATGGAAATGGAACATAAAGGCTTCCATGACTGTCTAACAGCAATGTGGATAGGACTTATTTTTCGCTTGAAAAAAAAATTGAGCTGAACAATTTTTCTGTGAAAATATTTCTGGCAAGCATTTTTCTATAGAATCCCCTACATATCCTTAGTTATCTGTGAATGGGAGATGTGTTGTAAACAGACATCGCTCTCAAGCTAAGCTTAAAATGTTATAAACTAAGAGAAAATAAAAGAATATTTCAGACAGGAGTAGATCAAGCAGCCCCTCAAACCTGCTCCATCATTCTGTAAAGTTATGGCTGGTCTACACTTGGGTTCAGCTCCACTTTCTAACCAATTTTCCCCATAAACATCAACTATTGTTCAAAAATCAGTATTGAATATATTTAATGCTTTAGCTTCAACTTTGGCTGTGACAGTAAATTCCAAAGATTAATGACTTCTTGGAAAGACAAATTTGTAGTAGTTAGCACAACACTTTACAATACCAGCGACCCAGAGTTCAATTCCTGCCACTTCCTCTAAAGAATTTGTATATTCTCCCCATGACCACACTAGCTTCCTCTAGATGTTCTGGTTTTTTCCCACAGTCCAAAGGCTTACCAGTTAGTAGGTTAATTGGTCATTGTAAATTGACCTATGATTAGGCTCGGATTAAATCAGAGGATTGCTGGGTGGCATGGCTCGAAGGGCTAGAAGGGCCTATTCCACACTGGATCTCAGTAAATTATTAAATACATTGCTTAAATGAGCAAGCACTTACTCTAAGGCCCTAGCTATAATTCCCTCATGAAAGAAAACATTATCTTAGCATTATAGGTAAATCCCTCAAAATCTTAAATGTTTTTAGTGAGATCACCTTTAAATCTTCCAACTTCTAACCTGATCAGTATTTCCTTGTAATGAAATCAATCCAGTGAGTCTCCTCTGTGTGTCATTCAGATGTTCATTCACATTGGTGAACAAAAGCTGAGCGGTGTGTGAAACATTCAAATGATCCATTGCAAACTAATCTCGCTCAAGGAAAATCAGTCAATTCTCAACTTGAAAAGGATACATACAGAGAGATTTAGGCCAGTTAGAAGGGTGGGCTGAAAGATGGCAGATGGAGTTTAATGCTGATAAGTGTGAGGTGCTACATTTTGGTAGGACTAATCTAAATAGGACATACATGTTAAATGGTAGGGCATTGAAGAATACTGTAGAACAGAGGGATCTAGGAATAATGGTACATAGTTCCCTGAAGGTGGAATCTCATGTGGATAGGGTGGTGAAGAAAGCTTTTGGTATGCTGGCCTTTATAAATCAGAGCATTGAGTATAGGAGTTGGGATGTAATGTTGAAATTGTATAAGGCATTGGTAAGGCCAAATTTGGAGTATTGTGTACAGTTCTGGTCACCGAATTGTAGGAAAGATGTCAATAAAATTGAGAGAGTACAGAGGAGATTTACTAGAATGTTACCTGGGTTTCAGCACCTAAGTTACAGAGAAAGGTTGAACAAGTTAGGTCTTTATTATTTGGACCGTAGAAGGTTGAGGGGGGACTTGGTAGAGGTATTTAAAATTATGAGGGGGATAGATAGAGTTGATGTGGATAGGCTTTTTCCATCGAGAGTAGGGGAGATTCAAACAAGAGGACATGAGTTGAGAGTTAGGGGGCAAAAGTTTAGGGGTAACATGAGGGGGAACTTCTTTACTCAGAGAGTGGTAGCTGTGTGGAACGAGCTTCCAGTAGAAGTGGCAGAGGCAGGTTCGATTTTGTCATTTTAAAAAAAATTGGATAGGTATATGGACAGGAAAGGAATGGAGGGTTATGGGCTGAGTGCAGGTAGATGGGACTGGGTTGAGAGTAAGCATTCAGCACAGACTAGAAGGACCGAGATGGCCTGCTTCCGTGCTGTAATTGTTATATGGTTATATGCAATTCATGGGCAGTTTTATTTACTTTATATTCATGTCATTTGATGGCAATGGGTACTATGATGGCCATTGATCAGAAGGATAATATGTCTAGTTAATCCCTCGTATCGTTAGCCAATGTACTGTGGTGATATCAGTGCAGGTTTATCACACAATTAACAGCAGTAATGTCATTCCATTCACCACCTAGAAAATTTTCAAGTCAATAAATGTAAATCCAAATGAAAATTCTGTTATATTATTTTTAGAATTAGGTACTGCTTCTGTTTTGAAGGTTTGCTGACATAACAATAGGTTTAATTAATTCTCATCAATAAAGAAAAAGTTTGAGTGAATACAGTGGCAGGGTGTTCCCTGTACTTTGCCATGATGGTCATAACTATATTGTCTGTGTACTTAGGAAAGTTGGGCAAGATAGCCATCTGAGGGAAGGATACTCCTGTTGAAGTGTTTCAATCGATTTTTGGGGCGAGTGGATATAAAATATAAGTATTATTATTTCCATGCCAGCTGGGAGTTAGGCCAAAGGAAAGCCCAAAGGAAGCTAGAAGGAAGATTGAAAATTTGCTTAGGTTCTATGCATAGGTGAGCCAATTCACTATTGTTCCAGCAGTATTATTTGCTGGTGTACATTTTAGAAAATGGACAACCTAAGATTGAACTAGTACTGATTGCACTTTCTTTTGGAAGTTCTATAGTTACGTTACAGTTTTTGGAGGATTAGTGACAATGGAGAGCACTTGACTGGACATATGTAAGCTGATGACTTTCCTTAACTGGTTGGATAATTTTACTTACTGTTGGGATGATCCTTCTGGGGCAGAAATAAAGAGACTTTGATCCTCATTTTTATGAGCATCTTGGCTGATTCAGAGGTGGAAACAGAATCTAAATACCTATGGGGAATCTTTTCTCATTTATGCATACATGTATAGATTCAAGTAAGTGGAACCAGGTTTCAGAAGCAGGGTGGAATGCACAGCTGGGACTAAATGTGCACAGTTTGTACAGATGACCAAACTCTTTTCTCTCTCCTTTTTCCCCAATTTATTTTCATCTTTCAGTTATCCGAAATAAATTCGATTATATTTAGGAAGAGTGGTAAATATCCAACAACTTGGATGTTGCATTTTGTACATCAACTATATTATTTTGAACATAAAATGGACTTTTGTATGTCACCATTCTCATTACAAGCTGTGTTCCATTTTCGTTTCAGTCAACATGGCATAAATTTTTATTTGACGTCTTTTCTTTCAGCAATCTATTCAAGGGGTTTTTATTGTTTGAGTTCCAGTTCATCTGGAGTGCAATGATGAGAAGACCTTGAATTCTGGTCTTTCTTTTGTAGTGGGAACATGGCAGTTTCAGGAAGAAAATGGATACTCCCGGTGGACAATATTCAACTCAGGAGTTATGCATTGAATCTGGGTTTCTGAAGCTGTGAAACTGTACCTCTAGTAGCTCCACAAATATCTGTCACAGTGAGAACAGAAAATCATGTGTTGTGAAGTTGTATCAATAAAACCTGGAAAAAAAAAACACACAATCCATCAGGAGATGGTTAATAGTCACAGTTCCACAACAGCCACCTCAAATGTGATATGCAATGGTTTTAACCCTCGGGTTAGGTGTGACTGATCTGACAGGGACAACCCTTCTCATTTTTTTGTGTGTGCATCCGTGCGTCTGTCCGTCATTCCGTCTGTGCGTGTGCGATGTTGGCGGGACGATGTCTTTTTTCATGCCTTTTTTAAAAGGCGCAGAGCGAGAGAGAGAGAGACTGCGTGGCCGCCACTCCTCACACAGACATTTTCACAGTATTTTTCCCTTTATTTTATGAGGTTGAGTTGCGATCTTGACACTCAACCTGGCACGGATGGAAAGCGTACTCGGGAGCGGATCCGACTGGGTTTGAACTGGGAACCTCCATTCCAGAGTCCGGCGCTGATGTCATTGCACCATCAGCCGGCCCGGGGGACAACCCTTCCCAACACCAGCCAATCAAAATCTCACTTCTTGTCTGAGCGTTCCAGTGATAAGGCATTCTGGCAAAGGACAAATGCTCCTGTAAGGCCTCAAGGGCATTCTGTGCAGACTTCTGCCAGACTGACTGTCTAAGGGTATTTGTTTACACAAGCATTTCTACAAGCGATGTGTAGCATGCAACAGAATAGAATATTTTATAAAGTGTGGCCAAACACATTCTTCACATTACCTTAGCATTTAGTGCTTTCACATCTGGGGTCTAAACGTAGATGTATCTGCATACCAAAGCAATCATCAAGTCAGGACGAAGGGTCTCGGCCCGAAACGTCGACTATACCTCCTCCTATAGATGCTGCCTGGCCTGCTGTGTTCAACAGCATTTTTTGTGTGTGTTGCATCAAGATAAAGGGATGTGTGGGAGTGCACCAACACATTTTTCTTTGATCTGTGCTGCACCCAACAGGAAATTCTGACAAAGTTGTGTTTCCCAGGTTTACGATCATTAATGAGCAGCACAGGAAGGTGAACTATGGTGATGTTGGCTTGGATTAGTAGAGAGACTTTAACAGAGTATCCCACAGACACGATGGTCATGCAGTATAAGATTAGCTTGAAGAGAGAAATCCATAGCTGAATATGACTGTGCTGCTTCTCCAAGGTCCCGATTGTCCCCAGAGCTCAGCTCCCCTGCAGTGGAGGAGGCAACTTTGTTTGGGGGAAATTCTGCTTCTTTTGTTTCGAGATTGTGGCTCCCGGCATTCTGGAGCTAAATGCCTTGCTCTTCATTGTTGCCATTTCCCAGAACTGGGTCTGTCATTGCTGTTGGTCTGAGTACCTTTGGCCCTGTCTCAGCTATGCCTTCCTTGTCAATAGTGTGTTAGCAGTATCACCCATTTCTCCTCACACTTTCCTGTTTGATTCTCTGTCTTAAACCTCAGAAATCATTAACCTCCCAAGGTGGGGATTCCAGATGCCTATTACTGCCCTTGACTACTTTGAATATTGGTACCTTTGGGTCTGCAAGCTTTTGTTTAATTTTGGCCATCCCAGCTGTGGATGGCTTTCCCCGTCCTCCACGTCCTCTAGACTGAGTTCAGTGGTAACTTTCAGGTGTTCACACTCAATGCCGGCACATTGCTCTGTATCCCCCTCCACCAGTGTATATTCCTCCTTGACATGGGCACACATCATGTGAAGTGACAGTGGCTGCTGGAGTTCTGTTCGCCTTTCGAGCAAGTATGGCTAACATCCTTTCCTCCTGTCCCTGTGTCTCCTCCTGTCTCCATGGCTGAGTATAGCTGTGCTAGTGTCATATGCCATGGCAACTGGACAAGTTCATGCCAAACAAGATTCTCATCTGACCTAGTCTCATTTGCCCACATTGGCCTATATCCCTTTAAGCCTTTCTTATCCATCTACCTATCCAAGTGCCTTTTTAATGTTAATGTGCCTGCCTCAGCACTTCATTGAGTTGCTCGTTCTCCATGTAGACCCCCCTCCAGTGAAAAAGTTATCCCTCAGCTTCCTTATAACTCCTGTGAAATTGGACTGATTTTTAAGAGGTGACCTGTCTTCCTACCCAGGTTGCTATATCTAGCTTTCGTCCTGTAACTTGGCAGACCTAGGGCTTTACAGGTGGTCATTTTGTGCCCAGGTTTGCTGTACTCTGGGCTGTCCCAGGTGTACCTCATGCCCATAGCTCATGCCCGTTGAGAAGCATCATGACTGTAAATGATGTTTCCAGTCTTAATCTTCAGCTTTATCTAATTACCCTTTATGCTAGACCAGCCGCCATGCATGTCTTAAACATGAGCACCTCCATAACGGGTATCCAGAGGCTCAACATATTTGATCAGGTTTTACTCCTTCTTTTGTGGGATGCTGAGGGAGGATTGTACTGTGTATCGTACCAAGGTGTTTCTTGTCAAAAACACTGATACCCTTCCACTTTGCTGAAGTACTTGCTCCCTGAGAAGTCTTAGGGGACAAAGATCTCCTCAGATCTGAACCCACTCGCCTTGCAGCTTCTTCATAAAAATGCGTCAGTCCCATGGCACATTGGAGTTTGCAAACATCATGCGCAATCACATAATGTCTCCACAGTCTGTGCCCTAGTGGTCAAATAGTCTGATAGACGTGGCTCCTGGCTGTGACAAAAACTTACTTTAGTGAAAGATTGCAGAATAAACGAAGAATTAAATTTCTAGTCTAGAAAGGCTTTTCACTCATTCCCCATTCATTATCCACACTGGATGGAAAGCAGATAAGAGAAATGACTAGGTATTGATCCAATCCATCTACACATTCTTTACTTAATCAAATATTTAGGTGGAATACTGATGTGCATCTGGCGTAGAAGCAATGTAGAATGAGGTCTCAGCAGTCCATCAGCATCTGTTGTCTACTTCATCTTAAATAGACATTGTTATAAAATAGAAATCAAAAGCATATGAAAGATAAAGCATATATCATCAAACTTGAGTATCAGTAACTGTGCAGTGTCATCTGCAGTTGGCAAGCATAAGCTTCGAGATGATTTGCCAAGGAACTGTGCCTGCAGAATATTAACACAAGATCCAATGATTTGCAAGAGGATTCATGATATCTCAAACTTTGGTGATTCATTGTTCATGCAACAGTTCTTTTTAATTTCAACTCCATTCATAGTATGTGGCCTTTGCTTGTAAAGTCAGCATCTATTGCCAATCCTTAATTCTTCTGAAAAGCAATCTCAGATGACAATTAGGTCACCATAATGATGGGTCTGGAGTTACATTATATAAGCCAAAGCATGCAGAAATGGAACACTAGGCAATTTCCTTTCCTAAAGGAGACTGGCGAGCCAGGTAGTTTTTTTGTTCAACAACCTGTTGTTTTCCATTCACTATTATTGATGCCAGTTGTCTTATAGAAACATAGCAACATAGAAAACCCACAGCACAATACAGGCCCTTCGGCCCACAAAGCTGTGCCAAACATGTCCTTACCTTAGAACTACCTAGGCTTACCCATAGCCCTCTATTTTTCTAAGCTCCATGTACCTATCCAGGAGTCTCTTAAAAGTCCCTATTATTTCTGCCTCCACCATCGTCACCAGCAGCCCATTCCATGCACTCACACTCTCTGTGTAAAAAACTTACCCCTGACACCTCCTCTGTACCTACTTCCAAGCACCTTAAAACTATGCCCTCGCATACTAGCCATTTCAGCCCTGGGAAAAAGTCTCTGACTATCCACACGATCAATGCCTCTCATTATCTTGTACACCTCTATCAGGTCACCTCTCATCCTCCGTCGCTCCAAGGAGAAAAGGCCGAGTTCACTCAACCTATTCTCATAAGGCATGCTCCCCAATCCAGGCAACATCCTATTTTTATTTAAATACTTGAATTTAATTTGGCCACTACTGTGGTGGTAATTGAACCTGTGACTCCAGTAAATTGTCCAGTCCTCCAGATACCAGTTCAATAATTTATCTGATTGTAAACATGACTCTGGTGTCAGTGTCATTATCATTTTTCATCACTGTATAAGCAATAATGTATAAACATTTTATTAATAAAATGTATTAATGCACTTTATCCTAGTACCATATAACACCACAATAGTATCACATAGATTACTTCATTAATAGTCTGTTTAACAAGTGGTTTATATACATATGTGTGCAAATGTTCCTGAATCCTGTAAAATAATCAGTGCTGTTAATTAAAAAAGGCTCCACAGACAGCAATCGCAGAAATAAGTATCTTGGATTGCTTTAGCGCTTTGCTCCTTATGCTTGCCAGCTGCATCTACCCTGCACAGTTACTGATATTTAAATCAGGAAACATATCCTGTGATATGCCACAAAATAAACCATAAAGAAATGTGGTAACTTTATTCTACAAATGTAAATTCATATCTGTTTTGAAAGAAACTGAATGTATTGCTGAATAATATCAAAGTACATGGGCTCTGCAAGTTACCAAAACTATTCAATCCTCTTCCAGCAATCTTATTAGAGTTGAAGTAAGCTGCAAAATAAAACTTGCTTGGTACGTGGTTCATGAACATTTGGGGAGATGAGTACCACATATTGTTTTTTGTCCCTCTAAATTCTGTGATGGAAGAAATGCATCCAGGTCAGGGGAAGATTAATTAATTGAAATTGTGCATAAAAGTGTTAAAACAAAGGAGGCAAATCACTGAGTTAGGCTTTGAATATCATCTGCTGTGGTGAATGGTTGGACTGCAGACCAGCATCAATTTGGGCGAGCTCTGACAGAGTGAGGTTTCATTCAATAGGTAGCAGGGCAGGATAACTAAGCGCAGTATTTCATGTAATTCAGGTAAAGTGACTTTTTCATGGACTGGTCAATGATTGGTCATAGGCCAATGCACACACCTGACAGACTGCATGTGCAGGATAAATGCCTTAAGTTTTAAAGGTCATTTGCTCTTGCACTGAATGATAAATATTTATGTCAGAAGCACAGCGTTCTCTGCCATATTATTGATGGCACAGATTTACCTTTTAACAAGACTGCTTATAGTGAAGGCATCGACTTTAGCTTATCATCCACATTGTAAATATGCATATGATGTGAGGGATGTGCTGAAACATGAACTGCAGGTGTTTTGTTATTTGGTCTAATTATGGTTTACAAAATAGTTTGCATTCATATACTGCATTTCCATGGAGAATTCATCACATCACAACAATTTAAATAAATGTAGCTGCGGTGCTCAGCGCACAATGTAGTTAACTGTGTCCTCTTTCTGTTAAATCAGTCATGCACCTATTGTTGGCTGTGTCAGAAAGTGTTACACTGATTCTGGCATCCACTTAGTAGTATTGCATAACAAGGATTGACAATGCAAAGTTATAGAAATAAATAGAATTTTAAAGTACATTAAGATTTAAGCTGCAAGGTTCATCATCCATCTTATTTCTACTAACTCCATAAGATGGATTACCAGTTGTTTCATGAATGCATCTGTGACATTAGCTTCAGCTCCACAATCTCTCCACTCTTGAGTAAAGACTTTTCTCCTGAAATCCTCATGTATTGGTGAAAGTATTTCTGACTCTTAGTTTTGGGATCCCTGCAGGTATGAAATTTCAAGGCATGAAGGACCAGTAAGTCAGTTGCAAACTTGCTGCTGAATTAAGCATATTTTAAATCTAAAAGCAATAAGTAAAAACTGTTTATTTCTTGATTGTGACTACCATGGAAACCACACTGAAGAGGTCGCCTTCATGTGTGAATGCTAGACAAATCTATCAAAACTTAATTCTGCTTTTATATCTTACACTTTCAGTGTCACTTAGCTGTGTTTTTGCACACAGAAGGCTGCTGAAATTTGTTTCAGAATACATTCTTTGGAAATATCAGTATTTTTCCTCATGTCTTGTACTCAATATTTAAATTCTATTAATTAAGAAATTACTGGAGATCTGTATAAGAGACATTTTATTTTCAAACTGTGAAGGTTATGTTTCAAATACATATCCTATTACTGTGTTCTTTAAGTACCACACGATTCCACTCCCTTTACTACAAAACCTCTGATTAACAGCCATCAGCTATGTGGCTGGACTCCAAGTGGATGTAAATTATTTAGATGCATCTCATATTTTTTTTATTCATTACCATGATATGGGCAAGGTCAGCATGTATCACTCATCCCTAACTGCTCTGGCGGAGTGATAGTGAGTATATTTTTTTGAACCGATGCATTTTATGTGCTCCCTCAAAATCAAGGTGTGGAGATCTGGATTTTGACCCAGCGGATTGAAGGAATTGGCAAGAGGAGTGTTACATTTCTAACTCAGGATGCTATGTAGGGGTGCCAAATTTGAAAATGGTGCCTTCCTATACACTTGCTGTCCTTAGCCTTCTAGTTGTTAGATTCAGGAGCTGCTTTCAAAGGTCTATCCACACCCCAAACTACACACCACTTATGGTGGAAGGAGGGAATGTTTCAAGTGGTAGAATAAGTGTTAATTTAAAGCACTTTATTTTTACCTGGGTGGTATTGACTTTCTTGACTGCAGCAAATGACAATCCATTCTCTGGAGCTGTGCCTTAACCTGATAGAGGGTCTCAACCCTCTCCACCCCCTGTATAAATGTTGTTTGACCCACTGAATTCCTCCCGCAGTCTGCTCTTTCTATTCTGGAAGGCTTTGAAGAGAGGGGAGGCGAGTCACAAACTGCCCAGGCCCTGGCAGCCACTTCATTCATATGGTTTTAAGGCTCCATTTTTTTTTTGGTGATGATTAAGGGGTTGTGGTTTAGCTTTCTCAGTTGGAGATGGCCATTGCTTGGCCCTTGTAACCATTGTGCTTACATTGTTTCTCTGAGCACTAGCACCTGTAAAGCGGATACCATGGACAAACATTGCCATTTTGACCTTTACACTGGACAGGTTCCGTCATTGTTGAAAATAATGATGTTTATAAAATTACTGTTTGTGGCCCAGTGGCATGGCAGTTAGTGTAAAACAATTACAGCACTAATGACCCGGGTTCTATTACACCACTGTCTATAAGAAATTCTTATGTTCTCCTCATGACCACAGGGGTTTCTTCCAGGTACTCCGGTGTTCTTCCATGTAGGATGTACGGATTAGAGTTAGTAAGTTGTGAGCATGCTATGATACTGCTGGAAACGGGGCAACACTTGTGGGCTGCCCCAGCACATCCTTGGATGTGCTGGTTGTTGACACAAACAACACATTTCACTGTATGTTTCGATGTTTCAATGTACATGTAAAAATAAAACAAATCTGTCCTTAATCAATATCTCTTTTCATTGATTGCTTAATTGGCAACTTCCAGATATAGCAGGACGACAATAATAATCTCCTCTGTTGCCTGTGGGATCCTTCAGCACTTAGCACTCACCTGTTGGGTGCTGCATCTGCAGTCTAATACACATGTAAAACAATCAGCAAACTCATTTTCAGGTATATTGGAGGACCTCCTTTCATCCACTTCTAGTCTCCTTATTGAACTAGAGATGGTTCCATAACCAGATGGTAATAGTATAATGAGGAAAATAACAGATTAAAAGGTTACAAGTTAGGCGGAATAACTTAATCATTATTATGTAATTGTTGGGTAGTAGGGTGGAGATATGTCTCTACCAAAGGAGATGTAAGGCGCTCGTTCCCTCCGCAAGTTGGCATGTGGCCAAGTGGTTAAGATGTTTGTCTAATGATCTGAAGGTCGCTAGTTCAAGCCTTGGCTGAGGCAGCGTGTTGTGTCCTTGAGCAAGGCTCTTAACCACACATTGGTCTGCCAGGCTGTATGGGTCCTAATGCCCTTCCCTTGGACAACATCGGTGGCATGGAGAGGGGAGACTTGCAGCATGGGCAACTGTCAGTCTTCCATACAACCTTGCCCAGGCCTGTGCCCTGGAAACCTTCCAAGGTGCAAACCCATGGTCTCACGAGACTAATGGATGCCTATCACTATACGGTCTCATAATCTTATAAACCTCTATCAAATCTCCCCTCAGTTTTCGTCACTCCAGATAAAACAACACAAGTTTGTGCAACCTCTCATTGCAGCACGTGCCCTCTAACCAGGCCTCATCCTGGTAAGACTCTTTTGCACCTTCTCCAAACCCTCGACATCCTTCCTATAATGGGGTGACTGGAACTGTATGCAATACTCCAGATGCAGCCTAAATAGGGGTTTATAAGCTGCAACATAACTTCCTGACTTTTAAAATTAATGCCTGAACTAATAAAGGTAAGCATGTTACATACAGCCTTAACCATCCTATCCACCTATGTAGCCACTTTCAGGCAGCTATGAAATTATACCCCAAGATCCATCTGCTCATCAGCAGTGATAAAGGTCTTGCCCTTAAGAGTGTACAGTACCTTTGCATTTGACCTACCAAAGTCCAGGATTATCTCTGGTTCTCTTCTTGAACAACATTAGCCACTCACCATTCCTCCGGGACCTCACCTGTGATTAGAGAGCACATGAAGATATTGGTCAAGGCCCCAGCAATCTCCTGCCTCTCTCAACAACCTGGTGCATATCCCATCATGCCCTGGGGACTTATCCACCTTAATGCTCTTTAAGAGACCAAACACTACTTCCTGCTTTACCTCAAAATACCCTAGCTTATTAATACTCTCAGCAATAATTTCCCTATCCTCCACATCCTTTTTGGTAAATACTGATGTAAAGTACTAATTATGGACCTCACTCACATGCTCTGCTTCCAACCAAATGTTCCCCCTTTATCCTAGAGTGGTCCTACCAGCTGCCTAGTTTTCCCTTAGTTATTCTCTTGCTCTTGATGTTTATATAGAATGCATTGGAATTCTCTTTAATCCTACTTGCCAAGGACTTTCCATGGCCCCTCCTGGCTTTCCTAATTCTCTTATTGAGTTCTTTTCTGGTGCCCTTATAATCCTCAAGGACTTTGTTTGATACTTTATACTTTATTGTCGCCAAACAATTGATACTAGAATGTACAATCATCATAGCGATATTTGATTCTGCGCTTCCCACTCCCTGGATTACAAATCGATAGTAAATATTAAAATTTTAAATTATAAATCATAAATAGAAAATATAAAAATTGGAAGTAAGGTAGTTCAAAAAAACTGAGATGCGGGTCCGGATATTTGGAGGGTACAACCCAGATCCGGGTCAGGATCCGTTCAGCAGTCTTATCACAGTTGGAAAGAAGCTGTTCCCAAATCTGGCTGTACAAGTCTTCAAGCTCCTGAGCCTTCTCCCAGAGGGAAGGGGGAAGAAAAGTGTGTTGGCTGGGTGGGTCATGACCTTGATTATCCTGGCAGCACTGCTCTGACAGCGTGCAGTGTAAAGTGAGTCCAAGGACGGAAGATTGGTTTGTGTGATGTGCTGCGCCGTGTTCACAATCTTCTGCAGCTTCTTCCGGTCTTGATTTCTAGCTTCCTATGCTTTACATACTTTTCATTTTTCTTCTGGACTAAATTCATCACATCTACCGACATCCTCTTACCTTGCCATTCTTGTCGTTCCTTCTGACTGGAACTTACCTGTCCTGTACTCTGTGCATTTGTTCCTTAAACACCCTCCATGTGTCAGATGTGGACTTGCCCAAAAACAACTGTTCCCAATTAACTATCCCTTGTTCCTGCCTAATACTCCCATAGTTCACCTTGCTCCAACATACTATTCTCCCTCAAGGTCCATACTTAGCCTATCTATAGCTGTCTTAAAACTTAAGGAGTTGTTGTCACTGTTCCCTAACTGCTCACCTGCTGAAAAGTTGGTCACCTGTCCAAGCTCAATACCCAACACCAAATACAGTACAGCCCTTCCTCTTGTTGGGCTATCTACATATTGATTTAAGAACTCCCCCCAACCCGGATAAACCTGACAACTTCTGCCCCATCTGAACCCCTTGCTCTCAGAAGGTCCCGGTTTATATTAGGGAAGTTGAAATTCCACATGACAACAACCCTATTGTTTTTACACTTTTCCTTAATCTGCCTGAAAATCTGTTCAACGTCCCAGTGGTTTTTGGGAGGGGTCTGTAGTATGATCTCATCAGAGAGTTTGCATCCTTCTTATTTTTGAGTTCTACCCAAAATACAGTATTGTGCAAAAGTCTATACAGCTAGGGTGCCTGAGACTTTCGCATTGTACTGTAGTTATTTAATGTATTGCATTGTACTGCTGCTACAAAAAAACAAACCCTGACTCTGATATGGGTCTCTAATATGGACTGAGAGTGGGAAGGCGGTAGGGGGTGGGGAAACATGGTTGGGAAAAAGGGAAGGGAGAGGGGAGGGAGCAGGAAGCACCAGAGAGAGATTCTGTAATGATCAATAAACTAATTATTTGGAATTATATGACGTTGCCTGGTGTCTCAGGGCTAGGTATGTCTGAAAACGCACCCGCCCACCCCTAGCACTCCTTCTCTGCCAGCTGTCCCACACCCCTCCCACGGCACTCCACCATCGCCATTTCCAACGTACTTCACTCCCACCAGATTTACAAACTCTCTCTCTGCTTCATGTTGACAAATACAGCGATGTGCAGTACTGTGTCTGCACTCCGAGTGTGACCACCTCACTAAAAGTTTCATCAGAGGTACTTTCAGCATCTCAAATGGTCCTGAGTACTTCCAGCACCAGCTCCAGTTCCTTGACTTTGTCAGTCAGGACCTGAACCTGGATGCACTTCCTGAAGATGTTGTCATCAGGGAGACCATTAGGTACCCTGCAATCCTACATCTTACTGTAGGGGTATTCCATTGCCTTAACCACCATCCTCTACCTTTGTCAATTCTCAAGCTTAAGTTCTAGTCTCTGCCTGTTGTCACCAGAGCCCATTGAACCAAACTCTGACCACATAAACCTCACTTCTTTTTATTGACCCTTGCTAGGTTACCAATAACCCAAGCAATCTCCCACTCCACAGACAAGTCCTTACAGGCCCCATTCACTTTTTAAATGGGTGCATAAACATCACAAGGAGCTGTCCCCAACTCATTCTGTGATCTCAAGGTCCACATACAAGTCCCAACAGACTCTATTCGCTTTTTAAAGTTGATGTGTAGGGTCAACAAGCAGCTCTCTAGCGTTCATGGGTTCATGGACTGTTCAGAAGTCCGATGGTAGAGAGGGTGGAGCTGTTCCTACAACATTGGCTGTGGTCTTCCTTGATGGTGGTATTGAGAAGAGGGCATATCCTAGATGGTGAGGATGCCATCTTCAATCTTTTAAAGATGTTCTTTGCCGCCACTAAACAAGTTTCACAACATATGTCAGTGATAATAAACCTGATTCTGATTTATCTCCAGCTGCTTTTCCAATTTGAAAACCATGTCCTACTCTCACTCAGACTCCACTAAGCTGATCTTTGTTGTGGCCGTTGATAACCCATCCTGTAATCCTGCTTCTGCCAAGAATCGTGCAAAAAATGGAGCACTAATCAATCCACCAAGAGAAAATGGTAGTTGGTAATCATAAGGGAATTATCTCATACATATTAAGCCTCCCAGGGCTACCGACAAATAAAATGCAACTATTTTACAGTGACACTATGCTTTTTGCTCCCTCATTTCACTTATAAGAATTCTTCAATTCAGTCAGTTTTATTATTGGTTGGTGGATACCACCCACCCAGGAATTCTCTCTTCCCTCCCCTCCCATCGGGCAAAAGATACAAAAACCTGAAGGCAAGTACCACCATGTTGAAGGACAGTTTCTATCACATTGTTACGAGACTTTTGAACAGACCTTTTGTATGATAGGATGAACTCTTGACCTCTCAGTATGCCTTGTTATGATCTTTATGTTTACCTGCACTACATTTTATTTGTAGCTTTAACACAGTTCTCCATTGTTATTATTCTCCTCAGTGCACCGTGAAATGATTTAATCTGTATGAACAGTGTACAAGACAAGCAGTTCACTGTTTTTTGGTACATGTAACAATTATAAACTAATACCAATATCAATACCAAAGGATGGCAGTGGTGCACTTCAACTACCATCAATCTACATCGGAAAAACCTATCATTAATGTTTTCACTCTGCAGATTTACTGATGACTTTGGAACCCATTCATTATTTTTCTGTCAACACACATAGAAGTTTCTGGGGAGCGCAGCAGGCCAGGCAGCATCTATAGGAAGAGGTACAATCGACGTTTCGGGCCGAGACCCTTCGTCCTGACTGTACCTCTTTCTATAGATGCTGCCTGGCCTGCTGCGCTCCCCAGCAACTTTTATGTGTGTTGCTTGATATTCCAGCATCTGCAGATTTCCTCGTGTTTGCATTATTTTTCTGTTATAGTTTGAATCAACTTAATGGTCAGCCAGGCCATTTTGGAGTTAATCGCACAGCTTTTTTTACATAGTCCAGGCTGGATAAAGACAGCCTATTTCCTTTTCCAAAGGACATTAGTGACCAGCTGGGTTTCTACAACAATCTAGTAATTTCAAGAATACATTTTTTGATGCTAGGTGTTTAATTCTAGATAATTTCATTAATCTTATTTAAACTTCTTAATAGCCCTGCTCTTGCCCCAGCATAACTTGCCCCTCTGGGGATATCGCAGGCTGTGTAAACCCTTGTGCTTCCAAAGTTGTAATCCATCTGGCAGATATTTACAATAACAACAGGAATTCTGCAGATGCTGGAAATTCAAGCAACACACATCAAAGTTGCTGGTGAACGCAGCAGGCCAGGCAGCATCTCTAGGAAGAGGTACAGTCGACGTTTCAGGCCAAGGTCCTTCGTCCTGAAGAAGGGTCTCGGCCTGAAACATCAACTGTACCTCTTCCTAGAGATGCTGCCTGGCCTACTGTGTTCACCAGCAACTTTGATATTTACAATAATATGGGAAAGGCCACAGTTTTTTCCCCTCCACCATCAGATTTTTGAATGGACCATGAAACCATGAACACTACCTCACATTTTGCTCCCTTTTGGCTCTACTTATTTTTTATATTTTTTATTGCAACTTATAGTAATTTTTTAGGTATTGCACTGTACTGCTGCCAAAAAACAACAAATTTTATGACATATCAGTGATAATGAACCTGATTCTGAACTACTGGAAGATGCAAGCCAAGCTACTGGTCGTTAAGGGACTGCAAAAGAAGGCAGGTGACTATCCATAATTGCCTCTTTGCAGATCCCATGTACAAGGCAATACTACTCTGTCAGAGCGGAGAATGCAGGTCCTGCTCTGTTGGTAGGGCTCCTTATGAATTGCCCGTGATGCAGAAGAAATTCCCAGGATGATTAGTGGATCTCTCATTTTTTCATGTTTGATTAACGAAGAGAAGCTGAATATCCTTATCCTTGCTGAGCAATTCATTGCACTAACTGGCCTGGATATGGAATTAACTGAAGTGCTGTGTTTGAGAGTGTTTGCTCTTAGCAGGGAGGCAATTATCGCTCTGTGCATTATTCAACAGGTAGGTATGCAGAAAATTACAGATGTCAGCAACAAGACGCAGTGTATATGTTTTATAGGCTCACTTCTATCATCCTCACTAAAACCAAGGTTATGTTACCAAGCTCCTTAAGAATGTTTTGCTGATCCGTAAATGATTGCCTGCTTTATAACATTTCATGGATGAGAATGTTGTGGATAAAATAACTTCTCACTCTGGTTGCTTCCATTTAATGGGGATGTTATTGGGATAAGTAGGGCTCTACTGTTACTTGAACAAATGCAGGAGGTATGTGCTAGGTTCACCTCTGTGCTGCTAAATGGTGCAACTTCTTTCATATAGCACATGGAAAGCCAACAGAAGATTTGTACAGGCTTCCAGAAAAATTAACATCTGTAAAGCTAAAATGAAAAGTTGGCCAAAAGCTTTACTCTTTGTTCATCCACTTTCCTCAGAAGAATATGGACATCCGCATTGTTTACATGTGGAAGTTTTATAGGCACCATGCTATGTTTGATAAAGGCCACAGAGGATTAGTGCGTTAAAGTATCGAACATTCAGTGAGGTATTGCAATTGTGAATCCCAGACCTCATACATGTATAAATGTGTTGTGTGTAAAGTCCAGCCTTGCCTCTGTTATCCCTTGACAAAGTGGAAGTTCTCAAAGTGACAGGTTCCAAGCTTTGCATAAGAACACGAGAAGTAGGAGCAGAAGTTAACCATCAAGCTTCCAAACTTGTTCCAATGTCTGTCAAACTTGTGCAAAATCTTCTGCCTCAGTGCCTTTTTCCAGCACTAACAATTTCCTTAACATCAAAACTTTGGTCTGAGGTTATTGTTCTGACCTGACAGAAAGAAAATAAAATCCCCTTTCATGAAGCTGTTTAAAATGCACACTGAGAGCTGACCAATATTAATCAAGGAGACAAACTCATTTGTTTCAAAGGAATGCAATACACCAACATGGTTGGTCTCAGGAATGGAAAATAAATTCAGTTAAGACCACATATCAGAGAAATTGTTAATATTGATTGTGACATTCTCAGAATTAGATTGTGTGAAAAGACTTTGTAATAGCAAGTCATATTCCTCCCTGTGGATAATTGTAGAATTATTATCCATTTAGTGTGGCAAGGCTGCGGTTCTAATACTACAATACAAACTACATGGTTTTGTCGTGAGCTTTGAGGGCACAGCATGTTGATAGAGCAAATTATATTTTTTGGATGATTTAATCTTAACCACTTTTTAGACAAAATCTACCCAGAATTAAATAATGGTCAGATTTGTTGGTTCAACAGTTATTTCATAGCATGTGTTATTCAAATACGATTTTTTTCAAATGTCCAGTTTTTGGAGTTTGCTTTGACTATGCTTGCAAATTATTGAGGCCGTGATCTGCAGTGGAATGACATTTGGGGCAAAGGACAGTGAGTAATGCATTGATGCTGCCAACAAACGCTTCTGGGTGGTCATCTGGTGTGAACTTGGGAGAAGGTTGGCACAATCAATCAACATGAGGATGGTAGGATGAACTATTAGAGGTGATTACTGGTAGGAAAGTGTAAAACATTATATTTGAGGCCTGTTTGAAATGCGAATAATAGACAGAATTACTTATATGTGAATGTTTTATATTAACATTGGGAGAGAAAAATTAGTTGATTTGAGCATGCAATCCAAATCAATATGCAGTACACATGAGCTACACAGTTATTTTCATATGGCAACCATCTATCAAAATGGAAAGGCACAGAACCTTTGGTTTGAAAGAAACATATTTGCCTTACTACGTGACTTTGCAAATCACACACTGGTTGCATGCGAACAATATACTGTACTCGTGAAATGAGCTGGGAAAATCCGATCAGATGACATCTTTGACCTTGTTTTAGTTCCTGGTCAGGGAAGCTAAAAGTAAATGCAAGTTAATAGAGTTTTAATCCAGTACATGCGCAGCTTTAATGGGTAAAACAGTTAGGGCTTGTGTTAATGGAACTTGGCAGAGGAGATAAGCGACGATTTGTCACTGGCTGCATTTGACTGGGTGCCTGTAAAATGAAGTGCCAATAAAGAGGAGTTTAGACATTACTTGACCCATGTTCTCTTTACTCAGCAGCTTGTCTTTACACTGAACACAATCTGAAACAAGCACCAAGTGACTGGCACCACATTACAATCACTGTCAAGCCTTAGATAAATGTAGTTCATTTAAAAATGAAGGGTTTATCAATGGGCAAATAATTGCTGAGCACTATTGATTCCCTGCATCTCACTCAGCCTGGGACATCAGGGTTTGCTGAAATGGTAAACATTTAATCAGCATGCATGTCAAACAATGGACTCCATTCAACTGCCGCAAACCAGTGTAAAGAAAGACCAAGATAGTTTAAACACCACCATGACCTGACCTGACAATACATATTTAATCTACTCTGTCTACATGTTATATGGTGCAGCAGAGGATATGTTTTTTGCTTTTCCTGCCTGATAACAGAAGCTTTAGCAAACTGACAGTGTTGTCTTGTGGATTGTTTCAAAGACATTCTACACAAAGCTTGATGATATTTACTGAACACAAATGGGGGTGGGGGGAAGGGCTGATAATATTTGCAGAGTCTTGACACGGCTTGATGTCCCAAACCAACCAAAAGGTCAGGCCATTGTAATTGTAAATCTGAGTGCCCTAGCCCCTGCATCGTGTCACCACTTAGTGTGGCTTCTGATGTATAGCGTGTCCAAGCATTTTTCTATACCTTGTAGACTCAGGTCATAGTACACTGTAAATCCGAACATTGTATAAAGTATGCTGAGAGATTATCCTGGAGCAAATATAAAGATAATAGCTAATTAAAACAATAATTGAATATTGGCACATTGCATTTTAAATTCTGTTCAGTTAGAACTCAAGATCGTCTCAGCCACAAGATAGACTGTGGCTGTTAATATTTGTGGAACACAAGGTTGGTACATATTCCAGTTTTGTTTTTCATTGACATTAGAGCATTAAGCCCTGTTTGAGCCCTGCGAGAAGTGATGCAAGTATGCACCAAACTAAATAGCAAAGAGGTGAAAGTTTCCTCTGCTACAAGGTCTAGTAGAAGGATTTTTCTGCCACAAGGTCTAGTACACATTGTAGGTAGTTTTCCAAATAGATGGTTTACAATTTCATTACCCACTTTGCACAGATGGAATATTCACTCACACATTTAGAAATAAAATTTATCCATTTCTTGTTGAAATTATTATTGTTTCCAGTCACAGAGGCAAACACGACTAATGTTTTTGAGGAAAATGCCACAGAAATGATATTGATAAATGAGCAATCAGTTATCAAGTCAGATTACCTCTCACTGAAAAGAGCAGTTCTGCTGGCTGGAATGACAATTAATGCAACTTTATATTGTTATTCTAACACGGATAACCCTGGCAGTTGTAATTATGTAGACCAACATTAGAGCTGAGTACAATTCTTACACAAAGCATTCATATTAAAGAGCAATGAATTTTCAAAGAATACCATTGAACATTGATTAAAAGCAGCATAATTCATATCCACTAATGGCTTAAATCTGCCTAGATTAGCAACAAGATGACCATCAGAATCAGGTTTATTACCTTATTATATGACACGAAATCCATTGTTTTGCAGCAGCAATACAGTGCAAAGGCATAAAATTGCTAAAAATTACAAAATAAATAAATAGTGTTAAAAAGGAATAATGAGGTAGTGTTTCTATTGAATTCCCAGAAATAATAACCTAATTAACCACAAATACTATCAGCTGTCAAAATTGATGTTCATTTCTTTATAATGTGCATACAAGGGAGTCTGTGGTTACATACTCCAGAGACAAGAGAACACTGTTTGCAAATTACCATTTCTTAAATATATGAAATAATTTTAAATTCTGTAAAGATTGATTAACATTCAGTAGCTGTGACGGTTCGATATTTACACCTCTGAGAGTTGGCAGAAGCACATTATGGTGCATAAAACTGCTGGTACGTCTTAATTAACTGCAAGATAATAGGAGTTTTTTTTCTAGTAAGCAAAGCAGTTTGGCAGTTCATGTATATAAGTCATTTCCAAGTTCAGAGTTTAAGATTAATCAATATGGACACAAGAAAGAAAGCTGGTCCATGCTGGGAACTGTGAGCACTGGACTGTTTGAGGTGTGACAAGCAAGAGAATCTGAGACACTTAAAATAAAATCAAGGGAAAACTTATGAAAAAAGAAACATTAGGTAAGAAACACCATAACAGTCAATGGATTTTAACCTTTAACAAGGTTTGCACTCATATGGAGAGCCAGTAGAAAGCTGACAATGATGATACGTTACAAAAACTGAGTACAGTCAATAAAAGACTGCCTTCACTCACAAAATATGCCGAAGCAGTTACTTCTGTGGTAAATAGTTTCAAATGTGTAAATGCCTAGTAATGAATAAGATTCAGGGCAGTAACTATTTCCATGATTGATGAAAGGAAGTGTTGCATCCTGCAGGTCTTATTATTTTGGCACTTAATGCTTTTCTGCTGATTAATTCTTGATCTGACCAGAAGTTAAATAGATGCTCCTACTGTGCAACCACCCAACCAGTTGACATGCTGTTATATTATTTTCCTTCAGTTTCACTGAAAAATAGCCGCAAGTATTTTCTCTGTGGGATCCTCAGTCCAGGAGGCAGCGAAAGAAAAGATATCAAGCCAGAAATGAGACAAGCTACAAATTGGCAGTTAGATGTTGGTGAAGAGCTGATTACTACAGTTCCATGCAGATAAATTTTGTGCAGAATTTGCCAGACCGGGCATCTTGGATAGATCTAATAAAAGGAGCTTCAGATGAATAGTCTATTGACCTGAAACGTTAACCCTGTTTCTGTACGTGGATATTTACATAGATATTATCTGACCTGCTAAGTATTTCCAGCACTTTCTGTTTCATCTGCAACATGCCCTGTTTATTTAACTTCGTCACCCTTCAACACAAAATTACTTAATGATGCAAATTATGGGAAATAGCTGCTGAAGGCAACAGATAATTGGAAACTTGGTGATGACAGGGCAAAATTTATGATTTGAGGACAACATGGAGGACAGCAAATAAGAACAGCAGGTTCTGAAAAAGAATTACAGGTTGAAGCGAACTAAAATATCATTCAGTGTTATCAACCTTGAATAAAGACATAAATTCAAGATTGTTTATTGTCGATCTTCAGTACATGAGTGTAAAGGAGAATAAAATGATTGTTACTCCAGATCTGGTGCAGCATAAAAAACACAATAATTATAAATATAAAAGC
Organism: Mobula hypostoma; assembly: GCF_963921235.1. NCBI lineage: Eukaryota > Metazoa > Chordata > Chondrichthyes > Myliobatiformes > Myliobatidae > Mobula > Mobula hypostoma. The sequence continues at coordinate 41,661,470 of NC_086108.1, forward strand.
ATACATACATTTATAGTGTGTGTATGTGTGTGTGTGTATATATATAGGATTCCTTGTATATACATAATATTAAATTATATACATGGATGTACACAAAGTGTCGCTAGGTGCAGAAATATCTGAACATAAGGTGACTCTGATAGAGTTTTGCGGCATCTCTGATAAAGGGAGATACTGTAGTATGGTAACATGCTGTTCACCCCGCTGAGTTCAGGTGAACATCAAGCACCCATTTTTCTCCATATGTATATTCGATACAGGAGCAGCTTAAGGCCTAGTTCTTCCAGAACACATTCCCTTTCTAACCCCAAGAGATCTAAGCATTATCGATTAATAGCTCCACATATGATTAGTTCCTAGTTATTGCTGAAGTCAGATAAGTAGAGAGATTGAAAATAAAGTTGTAGAGAAGAAATATCATATGTGGAAGACAGTCAGCAGTCATCTTAGAAAAGTCATGTTTCTCAGAAAATTGTTTAATGTATTCCCAGTTAGCAAGAGAGCCATAAATTCATATTAAAGAGCATCATGTTTAAAGCGATGAATGTTTGATAACTATTTCAAGTAATCCATAAATATTAACAGTGGGTAGACATTTTTCATTCACTCCCCATCATTTTCAGTCAGGGTACCATTGTTAGCTTCCATCAGTTTTTTGTTTGAAAAGAACTTCAGCTATCAATCAAGGTGCTGCAGCCATTGTATTTCAGCTGTGGAATGGAGGAGATGGAAGGAGTAAGTTTTGTTTCACAGCAGAAGCTTGGTGTAGTACGTAGAAATTAAATAGCTCTGCTGGTTGTTCACTGTAAGCAGCTGCAAAGGGAATCTCCAGCTTCACAAGTTCTTAGCAGTCAATTCCTTCAGAAGTTGACAAGATAGCAGTTTAAGTTGGTATTGAAGGTACCGTGGAAGGAACTGTTCTGGTGGAAGATTTTGAAGATATCGCTGAGAAGGTACAGTGGTACATGCTTGTCTTTCCTAAATTAGGAAGAACTGCTGGCAATTATGCTGTGATATTAATGATCTCAAAAGGGGCATTTCAAAGTCCATTATGTACTTTGGCTACCAGATGCTTGAAGACATTTCAGATAGCAATAGTAGATGCAAAATTTGATATTGCATATCAATAGAAGCTGAAGAGTTCATCAAGAAACCAAACTGATAATAACCTTTTCATACTGCCTCGTTTAGTATTAAGGTAAGCTTTATAAGCTTGCATTTTACTGGAGTTTATCTAGACACCTTGAATGATATGGCATTGAAAGCCACATGGTAGGCATATTACCTGCTTGTTCAAATAAAACAAATTCTTTAATAGAAGGTAAAGGTACTAACATTTATGCTTTACCGGCATAGTGGAAACTAATGGACATATATTTGATTATTGCAGAACACTATTCAAATTGCAGTAACAAATTTGTTCACGTATGTTGATTAGAAAGTCAGAAAAAGGAATGCTGGTTAATAGTCATAGGCTGTGATCACAAAGAATATATTGATTTCTCAGATATTCTTTCTTGTTGATCCATCGTGTATCAATGTTAGAACCCAGAGCAGACAAATCAATATCTACCATCAGCACTGGACATTTAGACAAAGGGGAGGATATCATTGTTCTATCAGACTCGCTGTTTAATGAGCACCGAAGAGTAAAGAGTGTAAAAGCATAAAGTGATCTAATGGATGTTTACCAGTCTCTACTCTCAGCCTCCAAAAGTTTTCCAATCATTCCTGATTCGCACATGGATGTCTCTTTTGTTTGTCTCAAAATGTAGTTCTTGAGGGTTTGTTCCTTAAATTTCAGTGGGAAGCTTTCCCCACCCATTGGAAATTTGGGTCAACCTTTTCCAATCATTGAAATTACTATTAAGTAAACTTGACTTCTACTCACTTCTCTATTTTACATGCCCACTTAAGGCAAATAAAGCTTTCTCTTGAAGCACCACATGCAATCGCAGCTTCCTGATATAAATTTCCACCATCCGTGATGTTCACAACTCCACTGTACTCCTTATGTCTCTCTTTTGATTCTTTGACCGTCTATTCACTATTTATCTAGCCAAACTCTTAAAACTGAAGACATCCAATTTAGCCACACAGATTTTGTGCCTTAACATGTACTCCAAAACTTTCCTTAGCCATGATCAGAGACTGCACCCCCATACTATTTGAAAGCCCGCCTGATGTTGCCCCAAGTTGAGGGCTGTTTGAGTGCTGTCACAACAACCTCACACTCAATTTCAGAAAAGTGAAGGATTGTGGACTTCAGCGTAGGTAAGTCTGGAGAATACATTCCTGTCATCATCAAGAAGTCAGTGCTGGAAAAGGTGAGCAGTTTCAAGTTCCTGAGGGACAACATTTCAGTGGATTTCCACCATCTGATTCTTGAACAGTCCACAAACACTACATCTTTATAGTGCCTTTTATACTATTTATTTATTTTTGTAATTTACAATATATGTCATATCTTAGACTATACTGCTGCTGGAAAACAAATTTCTCAACTTATGTGAGTGAAAGTAAACCTAATTCTGATTGTCTGTCCAAGACAAAGATCAACCATTTGCACTTCAGGGACATTATCCAGTTCTGTGCAATATTTTAACTCTTCTGCTGATGAAATGCATTGTTCCACTTTCAAACTTGAGCTTTCCACTGCATCCCTGGCTGGAATCCCATCACCCACTTTCTATTACTCTGAGTTCAACCAAAGCCCTAAAGTTTTGTATTCAATCGCTTAAGTGCATTATCCTTACATTTATAGTTTCCAGCCTCCACCTGTCCCCCAATCATACAACACTTTAATAATCATCTTTCTGTTCAAATTCCTCCAAACCTTCAGTTTTCTTTCACTTTGAAGCTGCATATACAATTCTACCCACTTCGGACAACATTAGAGGAGGTAAAGACTCTATAAGTCTTTTTTATCTCCCTTTCAATTATCATGGCTAAATTGGGTATAAGTACATGTCCATCTTTTGCCCCATATACCTCAACAGCCTTAAGTTGAAAAGAAATAACATTTGACAAAGTCAGAGCTTATTTTCCGTGCTTAATTGTCTGTTAGAGGTGGTGTTAAGTAAAATCCTGAACTGTTGCAGTATGTGTAGTGAAGTTCCTCCTACTGCGTTGTTTAATCAGAAGTTCGAGAATTTTCAGCAGTGAGAATGGGCTGGGATCTCTAAGGAAGTCTCTCTCTCTCTCTCTCTCTCTCTGGCTATCCAGCCCATAGGATGATGATGGTTCCTTTCAGTCAGTTATCGGGGTGGTACCCCACTCCTCAGAAAGGAACAGCGTGTGCGTGAATAGATTTTAGGTGAGTAGGGGGTTGCACAGGTCCAGTCCCACCCTCTCGACATCCCCTCCCGGATCCGGCGGCATGGTGGGGTCCAAGACAGCTGGGGGTAGTTCTGTTGCAGTGAGTGGCCAGACCAAGCTACGATGCAAGGAATGCCCTTTCCGCGCTTCACAGTACGTGTTTGCTAGTTGAGAACCCTCACTATGCGAGGGTTCATCTGCCCTTTGACAGGTCTTGTTTTTTGTCCTGCAGGGTGTCAAGCCACACATCCTCACCAGGCAATCCAGGTGGGGGAGCCAGTTTAGTCGCCGACCACCCGACCATGCAACAGGTAGTACTGGGTTACATGGTACCAGTAGCACTCAGACGAGTGACCTGATCTGAGGAAGTAAATCAGAGATAAACTTGTGAGGATACCTGCTTCCCTTGCTCTCCCAAGATAATGAGATCACAAATCCGTGTGAGTGCTGTGGAAGGTCCCTTGGTGAATGACTACAGTATAACTGGTGGTTAGTAGATAACGGTGTTGCTCAACATCTGTGGTGGAGTAAGGGCAACGTTCAGGATGATGGATAGGGATGGACCATTTTATCCTGGATAGTTATGCTTCTTGTTGTAGCTGCCCTCAGCCAGGCAGGTGACAAAAATTCCATCCCACACCTGACCTGAGCCTTATATATGGTGAAGGGGGTTTGCGGAGACAGGAGGTGGGAAATTTCCCACTGGATGAACAGCCTCTGATAGGCTCAATTGAGTTGACAATTAACAGCGAACCACACCCTGCCTGGGATACTGATTTCAGTGATGTTGAAGATCAAGAGGAGGTCGTGTAGTCTCTGATATTGGAGAAGATAAATGGTTGACATCTATGTAGTAGAAATGTTAACTGTTCCAAATCAGACAAGCTTGTATATTGTCCAGGTCCTCCTGTATGTGTGCACTGATTACTTCATTTTTTGAAGATCTACAACTAGATTTATTGAGTGTGTATCCATAACCCCACCCTTCACTGTGATGGATAGGTATGATACACGACCTGAAGAACTGTGGCACTGAATTTGAAATGATTGGCCTTCAACTACTGTATTTAAGTAGTTTCCACCCAATTTTCTTCAGTTGAATTACCCAATGCTGCAGTCAAATGTCCCAAGATAATTTCTTGCAATGTTCTAAAATTTATTTCTTTTGTTCGTGTTTGGATTAAGGGTGTAATGAGCTCTGGAGCCGAGTGGTCTAGGCAAAATGCTGATTTAGTGACAAATTTATTGACAAATCATTGCTGCTTGATAGCATTCTTGGCGGCACCCTATATCAATATACTGATGACAGAGGGTGGACTGAAATGGTAGTAATTGACCTAATTGGGCTTTTTCTGCCTTTGATACATGTTTCTAGTCATAAAATGCATGTACTTCACTTGTTCTGGAGTAGAGGCATACTCAGGAGTGCATGTCTTTGGCACTGCAACTGGGATATTGGGCAAACTGCTGGCCTTTATCATGTAACAACAGGAATTCTGCAGATGCTGGAAATTCAAGCAACATACATCAAAGTTGCTGGTGAACGCAGCAGGCCAGGCAGCATCTGTAGGAAGAGGTACAGTCGACGTTTCAGGCCGAGACCCTTCGTCAGGACTAACTGAAGAAAGAGTGAGTAAGGGATTTGAAAGCTGGAGGGGGAGGGGGAGATGCAAAATGCTAGGAGAAGACAGGAGGGGGAGGGATGGAGCCAAGAGCTGGACAGGTGATTGGCAAAAGGGGATACGAGAGGATCATGGGACAGGAGGTCTGGGAAGAAAGACAAGCCGGGGGGGGGGTGACCCAGAGGATGGGCAAGAGGTATATTCAGAGGGACAGAGGGAGAAAAAGGAGAGTGAGAGAAAGAATGTGTGCATAAAAATAAATAACAGATGGGGTACAAGGGGGAGGTGGGGCCTTAGCGGAAGTTAGAGAAGTCGATGTTCATGCCATCAGGTTGGAGGCTACCCAGACGGAATATAAGGTGTTGTTCCTCCAACCTGAGTGTGGCTTCATCTTTACAGTAGAGGAGGCCGTGGATAGACATGTCAGAATGGGAATAGGATGTGGAATTAAAATGTGTGGCCACTGGGAGATCCTGCTTTCTCTGGCGGACAGAGCGTAGATGTTCAGCAAAGCGGTCTCCCGTCTGCGTCGGGTCTCGCCAATATATAAAAGGCCACATCGGGAGCACCGGACGCAGTATATCACCCCAGTCGACTCACGGGTGAAGTGTTGCCTCACCTGGAAGGACTGTTTGGGGCCCTGAATGGTGGTAAGGGAGGAAGTGTAAGGGCATGTGCAGCACTTGTTCCGCTTACACGGATAAGTGCCAGGAGGGGGAGATCAGTGGGGAGGGATGGGGGGGGACGAATGGACAAGGGAGTTGCATAGGGAGCAATCCCTGCGGAATGCAGGGGGGGGGGAGGGAAAGATGTGCTTAGTGGTGGGATCCCGTTGGAGGTGGCGGAAGTTACGGAGAATAATATGTTGGACCCGGAGGCTGGTGGGGTGGTAGGTGAGGACCAGGGGAATCCTATTCTTAGTGGGGTGGCGGGAGGATGGAGTGAGAGCAGATGTACGTGAAGTGGGGGAGATGCGTTTAAGAGCAGAGTTGATAGTGGAGGAAGGGAAGCCCCTTTCTTTAAAAAAGGGGCCTTTATCATATGTAGTGTCCCCAATTGTTTTTTGAGGCAAAGTGAAAGAAAAGGGCTAATGGTTCATCCTCAGGATGAGCCTAAGGTGAATTAGCCATTTGGCATTTCTGGCTGAAGATGATTCTGACTACTTTGCATTTGGCACTTGACAGCATGTGCAATGCTCCACTATCATTAACAATAAGAATATTCTTAAAGCTAATCTGTTGTTTTGATAATTATTAGATTATCTAAATTTCAGGGCATATAAACCTAGTTTAGATATTCCTCTTATTAATTTAACCTTTCAATTCCAGATATCTACCTATCCATATGTCTTGAGCAAAACTCAATATGTAGCTTTCTATCCAACCAACCAAATCTTCTGTAAGTAGGATGAAAAACTAAGGGTCCAGCACAAACATTTATTTGAAGCAACTGGTCACACTGTGCCACATAGAACACCTGCTCATGGTTGTTTAATATCTGCTAATAATCCCTGATGAGGGACTTTAACAGATGACTTCTGGAAGCTCATGAAAGCAACTTCCATTGACATTACATGGTCCATGCCTTTATCAATTTTCAAAAAATTGCTATCAACTTTCTCCTGCACGATCAAACCTTCAGAAATCCACGCTGTATTAGTTTGCTTAGCTCTTTCACCATAGACTCAAATAATCTCCTGCTAATTTTTATCATGCTCTCTTTTCTTAAAATGATTGGAACATTTCAGGAATGAATCAGGAATCGAGAGAAGTCAGGAAATTCTGAGATCTGAAAGTGCTCACTGAGTTTCTTTAGGTCATCTGGGGAAGAAATAACTCACTCTTGTGCATTTTATAATGCCATTATTTTCATTGATATTCCACTTGCATTAAATTTAGTGAGTTCTGACCCTTCTTCAGTATTAGCATCATTTGAGTATTCAGAATGCTGTCTTCTGGCTCAAACTGATGCAAGGAAATTATTTTACATGTTTGTCATTCCATTATTTACACTTATAATGCCTTCATTATTGATTTTCACGATGTCAGTTTGCTCCTTCTCTCAACTTCTCCCCATTTTGCCTCACAAGTGGATTTTTTTTTGTAGCCCAGCCAATAATGTCCATCAACCATCCTTTCACTCCACTAGTAGCTGTATCTTTATAGCTTCACACTCCAAGATCTACCAATACCACCTCTTCTCTTAAGGCCATCACTTTAGCTGGGATGTTGGTGACTTCCTCCTGATATAGACAGATAAAGATTGGAAAGGGCTTATATAGTGAACTCCATGAGAGCCAATTAGCTGAGTGACCAATTTACATGCTGAAAAAATTCCTTAAATTTTTAGGTCTGGTTGGTTTAGCTTGGGGTCCAATTAACTCATGAGACAAATGTGATCTACCTCTAACATGATCACCTATGTGAATAATGCTGTAAAAGTACAAATCACTGTTGTTATGTATTAGGAATAGCGTTATTCTAGCTCATAGTGAAGAACTGGATAAAGAGCATGGCCATTCACGTTACCTATGACCCTTATGATTTTAAGGTCACCACACAGCCTCCACTCCAGGGAAAGAAGTTGCAGCCTATTCAGTCTCTATAACCCAAGCCCTCCAGTCCTGGAAATATCATTGTTAATCTATCCTTTACCCTTAATGGCATCCTTCCTATACCCAGGTGACTAGAACTGCAAACAGTATTCCAAGAGCAGTTTCACTAACGTCTTGTTCAGCTGTAACGTACTGTCAACTTTGTACTCAATGTCCTGACCTATGAAGGCGAGTATGTGAAATGCCTTCCTCAACACCTCAACTCCACTTACTGGGAATTATGTACCTGTAGCTCTATCTTCTACAACACCTTCCAGGCCTTATTATTTCCTGTATAAATCCTGCCCTGGTTTAACTTACCTAAGTGCAACTTCTTACTTCTGCTCAGTTTAAATTCTTTTTCCGTCTGGATCACTTCCCAGGTTGGCTTCGATCCCTTTGTAAATTTAGACAATCCTCTTTACTATCATCTGTACCATGAATTATACTTGATTTTTTCCCCATGTCTGGAGAACTTTGTCCACATTTGCCCCAAACATTGATTCTGATTTTGAATGTAGCTAAATAGGGTTCCCCTCAGCAAGTACACAGTAACCTACCCTAGGGGTTATAGGCCCTTCATGGGCCAAATTATGGAACCCCTACTTACGAACAAGCTCCCAAAATATAATTAATTTCCAAAGCTCAATGTACGTACAAGTGCAAACACGAGGAAATCTGCAGGTGCTGGAAATTCAAGCAACACACACAAAATGCTCGTGGAACGCAGCAGGCCAGATAGCATCCATAGGAAGAAGCACTGATGAAGAATCTCGGCCCGAAACGTCGACTGTGCTTCTTCCTATGGATGCTGTCTGACCTGCTGCGTTCCACCAGCATTTTGTGTGTGTTGCCCGTATATACAAATTTTTGTTTGTTCCTATTTGCGGCAGAACTAGATATCTATCTCTCTCCCTCCCGTCCCCTCCCCCTCTCCCTCTCCCCTTTTCCCCTCTTCCCCCCTCCCCTACTTTCCCGCTCTCTTCCTCTCACCCTCCCTCTTCCTTCCTCCCTCTCTCCTTCTCCTATATATTATTCCTCTTTCTTATCTTTCAAGTGCTTTTGATGCCATTCATTGGAGGTATAGCAACTATATTGAGAACCTCTTTCTGTATTTTTGGACAAATTGGACTTGTGGACCCTGTAAAAACTGAGTCCATTCATTACGTGGTGTTGTCAAGCTTCTGGAATGGGGCTTAAGTCTTTGACTCAGGCAAGAGAACATCATTGCAAGAGCTAAGCTAATGTAACTGTGCAGTGATATTACAGTGATTTCAACTCTTGGGAACATTCAGAGTGCATACAGGTTATTCAATTCCTTTGAAGAACATTGAATCCCAAGAGCAATTTGTAGCAATTTGCACACCGAGGAACTGCGCCACTTGGTAAAAGCATTGAACTTCAGCTACCTTAACTGTCCTCTCCATAAGTAAATTGATTAGTGTGTTGTCCCTTCAGAGTTTGACACTTGATACATGTGAACTTGCAATTTATTTTACATGACTTCGGAGTAATAGTCTGCATTAAATGTTCACCCCATAGTAACTTTACATTTAAATTAAAAACTGTCCTTGATCTAAAATTCTTCCTGAAGCAGAAGATATATGATGTTATTGTAAATTATCTAAGATAAAATGTGTATTCTTCTTGTGGCACTAAGGGGGTTTTAGCTTGGCAGATCTATTTTGAGTGTCGGAAAGAGATGGAGTTGAGATGAATGGATGCATTAGTGTAAAGGAGATGGGCAGCAGATTGTACGCTGACAGTGCAGGAGAAAAGAGACCAGATAGAAAGATTCTGTGCCTCCAGGTAGGAAAAGTGGGATTAGGAGGCAGTGGACACAAGGAGCTGTGCTTGTCGGGGAGGGAATGAGCATAACCTGGAGCCCCATTGCATGAAGGAGTACTTGGAGGATCAATTCCAAATATGGGAAAGCAGGACCTCCAGATCAGTGCATGTCCCTTATTTTGTGGGTGAAGCAGGAAATACAGAAAATATAGAAAATTATGAAAACAAATTGATAGTTTTTGTGAGAGATACTAAATGCATACTGCATAAAACATAAGCTGTAGATAGTGCTGCGTGCATCCAGTGAGATGAAGTTCATATAGACAATTAGAAAACTTCTCAATAATTCTGCCCCTGAACAAAGCTCAATGTAAATTTATTATCAAAGTACATATTTGTCATCATATACAGCCCTGAGGTTCATTTTCTTCCTGGCATTCACAGTAAAAACAAAGAAGCACAATAGAATCAATGGAAGACTGCACCCAACAGAATGAACAAAGAACTAATGTGTAAACGACAACAAACTGTACACAAAAATCAGAGGATCAAAACATAATCATAATTATAAGTAAATAAACAAGCAATAAATAGCGAGAAGTGGAGTTGTGGAGTCTTTGAAAGTGAGTCCATAGGTTATGGAATCAGGTCAGTATTGGGGTGAGTGAAGTTGTCGAGAGGTGGGAGGACATCGCAAGCGATCACTCTCGCTGGAGGCTGGAACTATGCAAAGTTCTTAAAAGAGGAGAAGAGAAGCTGAGGCTTGCTGCTGAAGAAAAGCACACTCGTCGGAAAAACAGCACCAAGACAACACTGGAAGACAGCACCTTCAAGTGCAGTCACTGCAGTCGAGATTGTCACTCCCGTGTGGGCCTCTACAGCCACAACAGACGCTGCTCTACCACACAGACTGAAGCAAGACTTTCCAGGCGCAGATCCATGGTCGCACGAGACTAACGGATGCTACCACCGAAGTTGTCCCCTCTAGTTCAGCAGACTGATGACAGTAGTGAGAAGCACATGCCTTGGATGGTGGGGGTCATCGATACTGCTTTCCTGCGATGTTACTCCTTGTAGATGTGCTCAATGATGGGGAGGGTTTTACCCGTGATGGACTGGGCTATATCCACTATTTTTTGTTGGCTTTTCCGTTCAAGGGCATTGGTGTTTCCATACCAGGCCATGACAAAACAAGTCAGTATACTTTCCACTGTGCATCAATGGAAGTTTGTCAAAGTTTAAATAACGTGCTGAATCTTCACAAACTTCTAAGAAAGTAGACACACTGCCCTGCATTTTTTGTAATGGCATTTATGTGCTGGGCCGAGGACTGAAATGATAACACAGAGAAATTTAAAGTCGCTGACTCTCTCCACCTCTGATCCCCTGATGAGGCTGGCTGATGGACCTCTAGTTTCCTCCTCTTGTAATCAATAACCAGCTCTCTTTTTTTGCTGACATCGAGTGAGCCATTGTTGTTGTGGCACCATTCAGGTAAATTTTCAATCTTTTTCCTATTTGCTGATTCATCACCACGCTTGATTCGGCCACTGAATAGTGACGGGTGCATGCTCTGACCAACTGCACTGAAGAAAAAGTGGCTCCTTTCTCTTTGTTTAAATGACTATTTCATGAAACACCAAACAATTTGAAGTCATATTTTCTGTACCAAATGGTTTAATTATTCATTCTTCACCTTTATTGATCCATTGCTGGGATTTTATCTTTTATTATTTATAGTGGACATGCCTTCATTTCATGCTTCTGTAATATCTCAGAGAAGTCTTTAGTATCATCAGTGAAGGTGGGGCCAAGTATTTTGAAATAACTGGTGTCAATAACTTTAACAGCACAAATTGAAAAGTGTTTCTAGACATCTATTCAAAATTACCATGAAATGAATTCTACCCCAACATTCAAGTTGTCAAAACAATTTGTCAAAGCAGGGAAAATGATTAGTGATATTTCACAAAACATGTCATGAAATATCCTTTGAATTCTAAAGAAACATTTGTTAATACTGATTAGCCCACCTGGTCCCATAAGTGTTTTATGACAGTGAATACTGAATATCTGAAGCCTTGTGCAGAGATTCTACAGAAGATTCTACAGATTCTACAGGTGCTTGTTAGAGACCATCCAAGTAGCTACTTCTGTCTTTCTCTACACTGCTGCTCATGTACGATTGAGTAGTCATAACAGTAAGGATACTGAACTTAAAAATATACATGTACAACTTACACCATTACGGAAGCATTAATGTCCTCACTCCCTCTTGCCACTTTTTAAAAGTCACTTTCTCAGACTTTGGAAGAAAATGTTGAATGATCCCCAAATCTATCACATCTTATCCATCTTAATAACAAAGGCCTGTCAAGATACCAGCTCAAATTGAAGAAATCACCATAGGATAAACTCCCAACAATATATCATATTTAATTGTGAGGAACTGTGGAGGTCAGCACAGAACACACCAATATCCCAGGGAAAGACTTCATCACCACTCCTGGACTGAAGTTTTAACACACGTTGTGGACAACCCTTCAGCACAATATAGAGAAAATGAAGATTTGATCATCTTTTTTGCCAAAAAAACTCAAATCAAGAATGAAAAACTGATGGCACCTTTCTAGGGCACGTAACTGATATTCACTTGGCTGGACTCAATGCCATTGCCTGTCTCCAGAGACCATGTATTGACTATATAATTTGTCAGCACTTCAATGTGATTAGAAGACCAAATACCCAATGAATCAAAAGAGCACAACTGATTGATTTAGCAAGTCATGTTTGTTCTTCACATGAGATCAATGAATACCTTCCTTTCTATAAAGGGTGTGGTAGGTGTCAGGCTCCTCAAAATGCAGTGTATCAAAGAAGTGTGATGTACCAGCGTTGTGGGGACACAGGGTCCAAAGATCTTTTCAGGACAAGGATAATTTCTTCCCTCATTTTCTATCTGATACTGATTTTCAAGCTGCTACTGGGTCCCTGTTGATAATCATTTATCCTGATAGTGTCCAGGTGGAGTGCACATAAGTTGGGCACACTCTCAGACAAAATCGCAGGATAGTGATTCCAACCATGATAACTGTGGCCACCTCTTTTTGTCGTGTTCCGAGTTCATGTATTGAAGAATGCACAATGACAAAGTGCTGTGAGTGGAATCTCTATCACTACTTCCTCATCCCTCTAGTAAATTTATTCCTTAATAACAGTAGGAAATATACTCTTGAATACTTGGATAAAGAGTCACTTACTGTATTTGAAGGGTATAATAAAGAGCAAATACAAACTTTTCCGTAGATAAGAGGTGATGGAAACTTTGTTCTAGCTTGTACCATGCCTGATTTTTGATACACATAAAAAAATTAATTTGATTTTTCCATAAAGAGTTTTCCTTTTTGGAAGAAACAGCCAAAATGTGTATAAAATTCCCATGAACATCGATAAATGTTCACTGCTGTTATTATTCATCCATAATAACTATGGTAACGTTCCCTTGGAATAAACAAATGTATATGACAGCACGTTTCTTTAGTCAGCAGGTATTGCCACTTAGACCGTCGTCAAAGTTTGGGAAAGAAAAGGAAAATCTGCAATATGGATTAACTGTCCTTCACACACAAAATATACATCCCAAGACACTTCAATGAATTATTAATTAAAATTTGTCAAAAAATTATTGATGGAAGCTTGGCTTTAATGACCTCATTAGGTGAGCAGTTTCCAACCACAGGCCTGTGAGCTTCTCTAGGTTTTAAAACAAGACCAGATACTTGACCCCAGAATGATTTTCTGTCATTTTAGGCCCCTTCTTACCAATAGTCAGTGAATATTCGATTTAATTCAACCCTTTCTTGCTTATCATTTCAGAGCAGAATATCTGGTAAACTATATACATTAATGGAATCCGAATGTTAATAAAATCATATCCAACTCTGCATCTTATGCACTGCTCCCTATATAACCAGGGCCGGACTTCGGGCAGGGCTAGGCTAGGCTGCAGCCCAGGGGCCAGAGCAGCAGAGGGGCCCAAGATAGGTAGCTACCATCATGGTGGACAAAAAAAAATATGAGAGTGGAGCACAGAAAGGAAAAAAGAAACAAGAAAAAGAGGACCGTGAGAAAGAAGCATTAAAAAGCCATTGAAATTGACAGAATTTTTTAAACTTGTTCTTGATGATGCAGCAGTACCATCGCTCTTGTCACAGTCTGAGACCAGTGGACAAATGGAGACTTGTTCAACAGCTAGCGCTAGCACCGGGGTTAGCACAGGACCACCGTCCTTGCCACAGTCAGCAACTAACGTTGAAGAGGCAGAGAGCATGACTTTAGGATTCCTGACCACAGAGGCTTCCGAACAACCAAGTCGGGCTGCCATTAATGTTAACGTAACCGCTACTGAGGATCCTTACAGCACTGATCCTGCTCGCTGGGGAAAGGAAACGTTACATAATTCAGTCCGAGCATACTGGGCTAAGAAAGGGCCGGAGTCCTGCCAGAATAGGAATGTGGATATCAAAGCTTCAGAACGAGTATACAAACAGCAAAGACGTTTTTTCTCCAAATTTCACTTCAAACACAATGGTGAGTACAGATCAAGGCAATGACTCTTATATTCCCCATCCACTGGCTGTGTGTTTTGTTTTGCATGTCATATCTTCAGTGATGGTAACTGTCGGTCCATCTTTGAAACTGGCTTTAGCGACTGGAAACGTGCCGCTGAGCGCATAGGAGAGCATGAAAATAGTGAATACGACAGGAAAACGATACTGACCTACGTTACACTAGCGTCTGACAGCGGAAGAATAGATACAGAACTGCAAAAACAGTTCAAGTCAGAGTGTGTCTACTGCAGGGGTCCCCAACCGTTTTTGCACCACGGACTGGTTTATTATTGACAATATTCTTGCCGACCGGCTGACTGGGGGGAGGTGTTCAAGTAGGGTTAAACTCACCTCAACATGTCCTTTACAGTGAGGGTTGCCAACTTTCTCACTCCCAAATAAGGGACAAAAGTAGCAGTCAAATACGGGACTCCTGAGTTTGCCCTGAGAAAGACTACCATGATCATGAAGCCTTGCGCAGGCACCTGTGTGATGTGCGCATGTGCGTACGTGCCAGTTTTATTTCCACAAATCGGTTTTGGCTTAATCTTCCCGACTACATTGTACATACATTATTCCTAATTTATATAAACTGTGTATTTATCATATCATTCCTGCTTTTACTATATGTTAGTGTTATTTTAGGTTTTATGTGTTATTTGGTATGATTTGGTAGGTTATTTTTTGGGTCTAGAAACGCTCAAAAATTTTTCCCATATAAATTAATGGTAATTGCTTCTTCGCTTTACGCCATTTCAGCACGAAAGGTTGCATAGGAACGCTCTACCTTAGCGGGGGAAATATGGGACAAGGGCGGTCACGTATGGGACAAACCAATTTAGCCCGATATACGGGATGTCTCGGCAAATACGGGACAGTTGGCAACCCTATGTTCAAGTTCAACAGCGTGTGACAGGGAATGAAGAAAGGTGCAGCTGACTCATATCATTTCCTCGCGGCCCGGTAGCACATGCTTTGCGGCCCGGTGGCTGGGGACCGCTGGTCTACTGGACTGACGTATTGAGAAGAGTGGTGACGGTTGTGAAGTTTTTGGTCGAGAGGTGACTGGCTATCCGAGGCTCCAGTGATAAACCTAGTAAGTAATAAGTGGTCTTTACTCTGCAAGCCACACAGCACAGCAGTAGGTTAGTATGTGCTAGATCTCATTTTTCAAAAAGATTATTGGAGTATTTTCAAGTTTCTTAGTTTGCAATAGTGCCATCTCTCTTGGCCATTTTGTCTCTCATTTCCATTTTACTTTTTCAGAACACACGGTTGGGAAAAATACCGGATAAAAATGCTTTGGCATTGTTTGAGAGATAAGGCCTATGGTATTTGCAGCAACAGCTAAATAAAGATTTAAGATAGGGTACATCATACTTCATCTCCCTCATAACTTTACTAAGCCAACTAAGCCTAGGTCAGTTCTTGAGTGCTTTAGATGCTGTCCTTCAAACTAAGAATCTGCATTACTTTCTGTCCTCCCTCTTAAGGCCTGTAAGTTTATAGCCTACATATTGTACTAAACCGATGTCTTGGTCCACAGCTTTGATATTTAGACCAATACAACCTTTGCTCTTGTTCTTGCCTTTTTTTCCTTGGTACAGCATTTTACAGTGTCGGCAGGGGCCCATCAGTGCCTGCAACCCAGGGACCCCATCCCCACTAAATCCAGCCCTGTATATAACTCACAGTTTGCTGGGATGGTGGACGCTATAAGTATCATTTGAGACTCATGCAGTCTGACTAGTTACAAATGGTTAATCATGCTGTCTGAACAACTGAAATTACGTACTATGGGCTGTCCAAACATGTTGGACTGAATGTCAGACACCTGGGATGATACAAGAAGCTTATCTCACTTGCTCTCTACATATTTGAGCTCAGTGACAAGATCCAAAAGGTGATTAAGCTATGCGTGGTATACTAGTGGGCTCTTCCTTCACCCCACCCATCCAACTCAAAATTGTGCCCCATAACATTTGGCAGAAGGCAATTATGGCGTTCAGAGACATTTAAAAAAACTATTATTGATGCAAATAATTATAAAAAGTGAAAAATCAGCGAACATTTTAATTAAAATTTAGTTAGGCTAGGCATAGCTCAAATGCCATCTATAAATTTGCTGATGATACAACCATTATTGCATCTGCCAACCATTGTTAGCAGAGTCTCAGATGGAAATGGGAGAGCATACAGAAGCCAGTGATACCAGCTAGTTGAGTGGTGTCGCAGCAACAACCTTGTACTCAATGTCCATACGACCAAAGAGTTGATTGTGGACTTCAGGAAGGGTAAGATGAGGGAACACAAACGATTCCTCATAGAGGGATCGGAAGTAGAAAGTATGAGCGATTTCAGGTTCCTGGGTGTCATTATCTCTGAGGATCGAACCTGATTGCAGCATATTGATGCAGCTATAAAGAAGGCAAGACAACAGCCTTATTTCATTAGAAATTTGAGGAAATTTGCTTTGTCACCTAAACCCCTCAAACTTCTATGGATATGCGGTGGAGAGTATTCTGACAGGCTGCATCACCGTCTGGTATGGGGGGGGGGGCGGGGGGGGGTGCTAATGCACAGGACCAAAAGAAACTACACAAAGTTGTAAAATTTATCAGCTCCATCATGGGTACTAGCCTCCATAGTGTCCAAGACATCTTCAAGGAGCAGTGCCTCAGAAAGGCAGCGTCCTTTATTAAGGAACCCCATCACCCAGAACATGCCCTCTTCTCATTGTTACTGTCAAGAAACAGGTACAGGAACTAAAAGGCACACAACAGAGTGATTCAGAAAAAACTTCTTTCCCTCTGCCATCCAATTTCTAAATGGAAATTGAATATATGAACACTACCTCACTTTTTATTATTTCTGTTTTTGCACTACTATTTTTAATTTAACTATTTAATATACATATATATACTTACTATAATTCATCTGTTTATTGTTTTTCTATATGTATCATGTATTACATTGTACTGCTGCCGCTAAGGTAACGGATTTCATGACACATGCCGGTGATATTAAACCTGACTCTAATTCTGGTTTATTAAAGCACAGAACTGTAGAAATAATTTAAAACATTATTGTAAGATAATTTAAAGAGAACTTCCTCTTTGCTGTCAAGAATTACCATGGAGATCAGTGAGGTTTTGGATTCTACATCACGTCTGACTTATTGTAGGATCTAAGTGGAAGGTCTCTTTCCCAATCAGCATGATGTAATAGAATCACAGCAAAATGGAGGGCTGCTGCTCGTTTCCACGAGGAATCCAGTGACGGGAGGTAGAGAGAGATTTAGTACCCTGAATCAGTAAACATCCCAGATTCATAGTCTGTCCAAGCAGAGGTCTTCGTTCTGTTTGAAATGTCTGAACACATCCAGATCTCTTGGGCAATTTGGTCTCCTAATATGTTACAGTACAATAACAATGTATTTATCAAGTCAAGCCAAGCCAATTTTATTTCAAGTATGATAAAGTAACGCAATGAAAATTTTGCTAGCAGCAACATCGCAGGCATATATGTACAGACCTATTTATGAATAATCTCTGTACCAAAGCAGATCAGTGCTGAAAGTAACAGGCAGCAAAATCTTCAATATTACCGCACCTGCAGGAGCATGCTATAGTTTTGTGTTCAGTGAAATAGAGTCTAGTCCATTCTGACCCTCACTTTTTCATTCAGATGTATGATACATAGTCACCAGTGTTTCAGAGAGCACCAGTTTGAGATGGATCTCTCTTCAGCGTGCATCTGGCAGTAGTCTGAAGTGGTCAATAAATGAGGAAGCTAAATCCTGTTTTGACTTCCCTGGTTGAAAGTGTCCTGGGCATGAGAAAAGTAAAATTTGGGCTTGCCATTCCTGTTCTGACATGTCTGTCCATGGCCTCCACTTCTGTCACGATGAGGTCACTCTCAGGTTGGAGGAGCAACACCTCATATTCCATCTGGTTAGCTCCAACCTGATGGCATGAACATCGATTTCTCTAATTCCCGTAATATCTGCCCCATCCCTATCTCTCTGTTTCCATTCCCCATCTGGTTCTCCTCTCACTCCTTCTCTTCTCCTCATCTGTCCATCACCTCTTGCTTTCCTTTTTCCTGTGGTACACTGTTCTCTCCTATCAGATTCCTTCTCCTTCAGGCCTTTCCCTCTTATACCTATCACCTCCCAGCTCCTTATTTCATCCCCATCTCCAATCCACACACCTTCCCCCTCCCTTGTCTCACCTATCATCTGCCAGTTTGTACTCTTTCCCCTCTCTCCACCTTATTCTGGTTTCTTCCTCCTTCTTTTCCAGTTTTGATGAAGGGTCTCAGACCAAAACATCGATTGTTTATTCCCCTCCATAGACAGTGCCTGACCTGCTGAATTCTTTCATTATTTTGTATGTGATGCTTTGGGTTTGCCCAGCCTTTTCCACACTGCTCCCAATCCACTTCAATCACTAAAAAATAATAATTAGACACTCTGCTCCTCCCAGCACCCCAATGACATGTAATTCTGGGCATGCTTCCTTTGCATTTGCATCCACAGGTTTATTTCTATATGCAGGGAAGGTAAGGAAATATTGTTTTGTACATTAGCAGATCTTTCTGAGAAATATGGACGGCAAGTTAGAACGCTGAGGTGGGGTACAGGCTATACAACTTAACTGAGACACTTTTGCCTGAAATGCTAATGCGTTTCGATTGGTTCTTAGAAGGTAAGCAACATAAACACAAAGGCCTCAACTGCAGATGTTTCCCTTCAATTAATAAACGAATCTGCAAATGTTAGAAGTGCATTTCTATTTAGAAAATAAATGGATGTTAATGGAAAACATTTATTTAATATACTTTTAATTCATTCTCAAGACATATATTGTAGGCAGCAATGAATTTTTTTGTCCATTTAATTGCCCCAAAGTGATAGTTGCCTTTCCTGAACCACGGTGGGGGTGCAGGAGGGAGGAAATTGATCCTGGAGTCACGTACCAGGGCACACAGTGTGGAACATTGCATTTCCTTCACTGAAAAGTACTTGTGAATCTATTTCATTTTCATGGTCACTTTTACCCAGAGCAGGTTTTTATTTATTTCAAAATTCTTCAAAACTAAATTCAAATTTTCCATTTTTAACTTAAATTCTGCAGAGAAATAGCCCAGCCCTTTAGAAGGCTAGTAAAGTAACTATTATGCCTTGATACAGTACTGCTGTCAATCATAAATAATTTCTCCCCAGTTGCAGAATGTGAATATGTTGATAATGCTTCGATGGAAAGCTGCCTTAATGCATGCTGGGAGTTCACTACACGGCTCATTCAGACAGGCTGCACTGGGGCATCCTTGGAGCTTAGCACTAACTCCATTACACCTCCTCTGAGCTAGCCAAGTGATAGGGCCAAGAAGCTCCATAAACATCAGAGGAAACAACTTCTGACTGAATCTCTTGCTAAGAGAAAGATTATTGTACATGAGAATAACATGAGGTTAAGTTTTATTTGTTTTATTTTTGCTTTGTGCTTTCTGCTTTTATTCTTATTGCAATGCCAAATTTATTTTCACTGGTTTGTTTCTGTCCTTAGACAGCAACCAAAATTGTTCTTTAAAATATTTTAGCCAACTATATTTATTTACCTTTATGTTTGTTCTGGATTTTTAAAAAAAATTTTAATGTGTTAATTCTTATTACACTTGATGTTATGGTACGACCAGTAGTGATTGTCTATCTGGATTTTTTTTTTAAATTTTAATGTGTTAATTCTTATTACACTTGATGTTATGGTACGACCAGTAGTGATTGTCTATCTTGAAATGTTGTCGAACAGGAGGATAGCCACAAGCATTTTGGTGAAGATACTCCCACAGCGGGACAGCAAATTCCCAGATGTAGACACAGTAATGATAAATGATCAAGGATATATTCCCAAGTCAGGATGGTATGTGACTTGAAGGGGAACCTGCAGATCATGGTGTTCCCATGTAACTGAAGCTCTTGGCAGTAGTGAGTTTTTCTTTAGGAGGATTGCCTGAGTGACTAACTGAAAGGTATTTTATATATGCTACACACTGCAGCCACTTGTAGAGGGAACAAATAATTATGGTGGTTTATAGGGCACCAATCAAGCAGGCTGCTTGGTCTTGGATAGCACCAAGCTGCATGAATGTAGTTGAAGAGTATTCCATTAAGCTTCAGACTTGTGCCTTGTAGGTTATGGAAAAGATCTAGGATATTCTCATTCATCAAAGGATATATTGGTAAATTGGTTTACTATTGTCACATGTATCAAGGTGTAGTCGAAAACTTGTCTTGCACGCCATCCATACAGATCAATTCCATTACAACATGCATTGAGGTAGTACAAGGTAAAATAATAACAGAACGCAGAATAAGGTTGTATAGTTTACACTAAGCATCAAATGCCTCAACCCAAGCTACCAATATTCACCACCTGTGATACAGTCACAGGGAAACTGCAGTGCAGGTAGACACTGAGGTGCAAGGTCACAACAGGGTAGGTTGTGAGGTCAAAAGTTCACCTTACTATACCAGGGAACTATTCAGTAGTCTTATAACAGTGGGATAAAGGCTGTATTTGAGCCTGGTGGTACCTTTGTAAACGCTGCTCAAGATGGGAATGGGGAGACTAGAGAAAGTGTGCAGTGGCTGGGATCGCTGGCTGCTCTATTAAGGCAGCGAGAAGTGTGAACAGAGGCCGTGGAGGGGAGGCTGCTCTCTGTGATGTGCAGAGCGGTGGCCACGCCGTTCTGCAGTTTCTTGTGGTTGCAGGCAGAGCAGTTGCCATGCCAAGCCGCGATGCATCCAGGTAGGACATTTCAAAACTGGTGAAGATCGAAGGGGACAAGCCAAATTTCTTCCCTCTCCTGAGGAAGTTGAGGTGCCAGTGAGAATTCTTGACTGCGGCATCCTGGACCGGGACAGGCTGTTCGTGACGTTCACTCCTAGGAACTTGAAATTTTCAGCTTTCTCAACCTCAACACTGTTGTAAAGAGGAGCACGTGGTCTTTCTGAAATCAATAACTATGTCTTTTGTTTTGTGACACTGAGGGAAGGGTTGTTATCCGGAGCACCATGTCACTAAGCTCTCTATCTCCTTGCTGTATTCCAATGGATCATTATTTGAGATAAGGCCTACTATCATGGTATCATCTGCAAACTTACAGATGGGGTTAGAGCAGAAACTGTCCACACAATCATGAGTGTACAGTGGGTAGAGTAGGAGACTCAGTTTGCAGCCTTGTGGGGGCCTGGTGTTTAATCATGGTTGAGATGTTGCTGCTTACTGTATTGATTGCAGTCTGTTGGTCAGGAAGTCAAAGATACAGTTGCAAAGGGAGGTAATGTGTCCCATATATAGGAGTTTGGAGATGCGTTTGATTGGAATTATAGTATTGAAGGCAGAGCTGTAGTCAATAAGCAATGGTCTGACATATAAGTATCTTTATTGTCCAGATGCACCAGAGGTAAGTGAGAGATGGCATCTGCCATCTGTTTTGGCAGGAGGTGAACTGCAGTGGGTTGAGGTTGTCTGGGAGGCTTGAGTTAATGTGTGCCATGACCAACTTCTCAAAGCACTGCATGGTGGTAATGTCAGAGTCACTGGGTGGGAGTCATTAAGGCACATTACCTTGTTATTCTTAGAGACCGGGATGATAGTGGTCTTCTGAAAGCAGGTGGTAATGTCAGATTAAAGTAGGAAGAATTTTTTAAAAAATGTCTGCAAATACCTCCCACCAGCTAGCCTGCTCAGTATCTAAGGACAAGGTCAGGGACACCATTCGGGCCAGATACTTTTCGTGGTTCATTCTCCGGACAACTGACCTTATATCCACAACTGTGACTGTGGGATCAGGTGCATTGGAGGCTGTCAGGGTGGGTGGTGACATTTCAATCCCTTCTGTTCAAAACGTGCACAGAATGCATTCAGCTAATTGGTATTCAATTATATTCAATTGGTATTCAGTTGTTGGCAAAGCTGCCTGGCTTTGTTTTGTTTTGTAGCTCGTTATAGCACGTAAGCCCTGCCATAACTGATGACTCATCTGGGACTCTATTTTGGACTGGTATTGCCTTTTGGCATCCCTGATAGCTTTACAGAGGTCACATCTTGATTTCTTGTAAAGTTCAGGGTCACCTGATTTGAACACTGCAGTCCTATATTCAGTAGAGAGTGGAGCTCCCAGTACATCTATGGCTTCCAAACCCATCCTCTGTCCAGATCTTGTAGTTACAGTACTTGTATGGCTGATCCAATTGAGCTTTTGGTCAGTGGTGTTTCCAAGAATGTTGGCACTAGGGTCTCAGTAATAATAATGCCACTGAATGCCAAGTGTACATAACTAAACTCTTTCTTGTTTGAGATAGTCATTGGCTGACACTTTCATCTATCCTACCAGTCTTCATTGATGTTCCTCCACGAATCTAGGATCCACTGTGCCGCACAGTTCTTATCTGAGCTCTCCCCTCTCCTTGCCACCCCACCCCAGCCCCAATCAGTACTTTGTGGCTGTTTTACAAGTATGAAATTCAGCTAAAAGTTTCAGTAAATTTGCACACAGTAGTCTCAAACATCCAGGGCCAATGTGCTATTGTTCAACTGAGTTAGATAAAGGACTATTCTACTACATAGACCTGTACCCTTTATTCTAAAAAAAAGTTTGATTATGATGAATATTTCCAGTCCCAAATCAACCAGTGCATAATCACTCAGTTGGTGAAATGCATAAATTGAAAAGATAATAGAGGAAACAATTTTACATATCTGGCACTCTTAAAATGCAATTTCATAAGGAACAGAAGGTTCTGAATCTTAAGTAAATAGAAAATATTCATTTTACTATTGTTCATGCATTATAGGTTGGCCTCAGTTCTTTATTTCAAATCGCCTTACTCATGCATTGAACGTTGCTGATTATGTTCAGGGGTACATCATGCTAATATGGAGCTCACAGTTCCACAAAGGAACATTGACTACTGCAGCACTTTTGCCCCTGAGTACTGTAGCATGGCAATACAGAACATGCTGGTCACCAGACCTGGGTGCAACAGACATTTCACCGCACCCCTGGAATTATCATCAAATTCATACGTGCTCCATGATGAGCTGAGGGGCCAGGTACAGTTCTTAACTGTCCTCTCAGGTTGCACCAGCAATACCTAACACTACAGGGTGGCCTCATGTGAAAAGCTAATGAAGGTAAGAAGTTTGATTTTTGTTTTAATTAAAGACATGAACAAAATAGTTTACATCAGTTAAATATGTTTTAGCTGATTTTTTAAATTGAAATCAATTTCAAGAATTTAAAGTGTGTGAAGCATATACATGTTAAAACAACGAGAAAGTCCTCACTTTTTGCTGCTCGTGACCCTCACCAGCTCCTGGAATGTCAACAGCACTGTGAGAATCAGTGACAACAGCACCCAACCTACAGCAGACATCCTACCTCTCCCAGAAGTTCCGGGAGTCTCTCGCATTTTGATAGTGGCTCCCTGATGCCCACAAATTATATACAATGTCCCGGAGACCAATTTTTTTGAGAGAGAGAGAGCGCAAGAGAGCATGAGAGCGAGAAAGCAAGCGAGCACACGCACGCCTTGGCAGAGTGTTCCAAAAAAAGAAAATATAAAACGTACCTCACCCCAGACTACGCTAAAGTGTACCCCTGCCTAATAGGGGTCAAAAATAATGACAGTGTTGCTCACTGCACTGTTTGCAACAGTGACTTTTCTATTGCCCATGGTGGGTTAAGACTGTAAAAGACATGTTGAGGTGAGTTTATCAGGTGTCATTCATTCATTAGCATAGCTAACGTTACTTAAACTAGCTGGCTAGCTGCTAAGGAGCTACTCTATTGCAGACATCCCACCTCTCCCGGAAGTTCCGGGAGTCTCCTGCAAATTGATGGTGCTACCTCCCCGAAATGAGTTTTTGCAGGGTGGAATGTCTGCTACAGTGTGTTCGGAACTGCACAGCCGTGGAAGGAATATGTGTCTGTGCTTCAGAGAGGAGGGCAGGTAGTCAACTGTGAGAGACAGGCCTGATCAGCATGATCTGACCCATTGTACAAAGTAAAATCAATGCAGAAAAGTATACTTGTTTCGTATTTTTCAACCAATAGGTTCTCCTAGCCACAGGACTGAGTAGGTAACTAGAAAGCCGGTATCGGCTGCCAACATGCAAGTCCTGTGGGTGTACACAGAGAGCTTTAGGTCAGGGACAGTCAAAAGTATTAAATGATCCAGTTGGGCATTGGGCCAATACAACCCATTAATACAACCATTATTGCTTTCCAATTGAAAGTGGACAGTTACTAATAGGCATTGATAGAGTTGGTTTCCGCAGTTGCTCTTGGCATTTATGCTATATAAATTGATTGCTATCTTTATTATGTGAGCATAAGTTGCATTAGAGAGATCGATTATCATCTCCACCAACCCTTTCGATGAGACTTTTCTATTTATAGTACCAATGGAAAATTGAATGTAACCCTTGTGAATATAGAATATAGACAGCAGCTTTACAAAGTTTAACTTCTGTGACCAGATCAGGAGAACCGGCAGACCTTCACCAAAAATGACCACGATGTCACTCAAGTCCTTAGGTTGCCCTCTTGAAGCAGTGCTGGCAGTTAGAGCAAGTTTACGGTATAACGCAACTCCAGCCTGTCTCAGGAAATTGAAGGGGAAAGGGAGCTGTCGTTTAATTATACCTCCACACATATAAGACTGTAAGATATACAGCAAAATTAGGCTATTCAGCCCATCGAGTCTGCTCCGCCTTTCAATAATGGCTGATTTATTTTCAACTTTAAATACACCCAGTGACTTGGCCTCTGCAGCCTTCTTGGCAATGACTTCCACAGATTCACTACCTTTTGGCTAAATAAATTACTCCTCATCTCTGCTCCAAAGAGACGTCCTTCTATGCTGAGGCTGTGCCCTCTGGTGCTAGACTCTCACACTATCAGAGACATCATCTCCACATTCACTCAATCTAGGCTTTTCAATATTCAATAGGTTTCAGTGGGATGCCCACACTCTTCTATAATTCAGTGAGTACAGGCTCAAAGCCATCAAATGCTCCTCATACGTTAACCCTTTCATTCACGGGATAATTCCTGTGAAGCTCCTCTAGACTTTCTCTAGTGTAGTACATCGTTTCTCAGATAAGGGGCCCAAAACTGCTCACAATACTCCATGTGTGGTCTGACCAAGGCCTTATAAAATCTCAGCATTATATACTTGCTTGTATATTCTAATCCCTCGAAATGAATGCTAATATTGCATTTGCCTTCCTTTCTAACTACTGAACCTGCAAGTTAACCTTTAGGGAATCCTGCCCCAAGGACTTGAAGTCCCATTGCTCCTGTGATTTCTGATTTCACTCCCCTGTTAGAAAGGCTACATTCCTTATGAACAATCACCATCAACTGCTTACATCTGTTTCAACAAAATGAAAAAATAATCAGTCTAAATTAGCTGCTGCCTCTCATGCATCTGAAGTTGGAAAACCTGGAACACGAATGGTGGGACAGTAATCAAGGAACTCAAATAAGGTTGAAAATCGTTAGAGGAGGCTTTCTCAAGAAAAGCAGCAGTAAGAGTGATGCAAATCATAACTCAGTCACAAAGCGATAATTATAACTTTCACCTCTATAGGCTCCATTGTGCACTAGTTTTCGGAGACTAACTGTAACAATGATCTTTTTAAGTCACGTGGATATGGACAGAAATCTAGCAAGGGGAGTGTGTGGGAGTGGGAACCTAATTCAAGCCGCAGGCTGTCTCCATTTCTTTGTTAGGATGCTAGTGATATTCCCGCTCAACTGTACAATAACAAGAAATTGCAAAACATATAATGATTACACACATTTTTGGCAAAACAGCAGGTAGATCTGTAATAAAGAAGGCTCCAAACATTTCCATTGTCACTGGTACTATGCCAACATGCAGCAGGTGTGTTTGCTGCTTCTCCAGGAGCTGGACAGGAATTGCCCTATTGTTGGATGCATGCGACTGGTGCCAATATCAAAGTCAATATATGAGAATAGTGCTAATGTATCGATTTAAAATCCAGGGACATAGAAGCAAAGCCTATGCTATCAGCTGTCTACAAAATCCATTCTGTGACTTCACACTGGATTTCCTTTCCTTTCACTTTGTCTAGCATGGCTCTCACTCCCAGATGTGGAAAAAGATAAAAATGACTTTTAAATTTTAAAGCAATATTACATTTATCCCTAAATCCAGCAGTTTCCTTTGATGCCAAGTTTTAAATTTGACCAATTTCAGAATTGCCATGCACTTCCCAAGAAGTGTCTTCCTAACAAAAAGGCAGTAAAAAATATCAAAATGAGTTGTATAATACATGAATATTTTCTTATTCTGCTTTTGGTATCTTTATACTGAAACTTCAGCTGAACAGACAGCTACAGGAAATTAATTCTTATATCTGCCACTCTCAATTCCACAGCATCAGTGAGAAATATCTCAGGAAAATTGCCATAATCACAAGCAGAAGCTGTGACCTTTTTTCATTTTTGTTTTCTTTTCCTCCTTCTTCATTCCCTTTCTAATCCTCTAACCTTCCTGCATGTGTCGTTGAGGAGCAGAAAAGCATCAGTGAATGACATTGCATTCACAAGGTCCCATAGGTACAATGGATCATTGAAAGGGATGATTGCAAATATCTATGCTGAGTCTAGGGTGGAAAATTGATCAAAAGAGCCATAAAGAAGAACTGTAGAATATACTTGCAACACTTCATGCTCTATTAGTATCTGAGGAGAAAATGAGGCTTGAAAGAGTTTGAGCATGTTTATACCGCATTTTTACAACAATAATCCATTCTGTTTTTAATCTTGCAGTTCAGGACACTGAGATATCTCTTATCCTGGTTGTTAATTTCAAATCGGCACAGTCACTCATCTACTAATATGTAATTACTTAATCTAAATTAATTGATGACTATTTTGCTTGGAAATCCTTCTTTATTTTTCTTATGAATATCAGTCATACTTAGTTTTGAATGTTGGTGAAATACTGTATATAAAATTATCTCTAAACTGCCCAATACTGAGTAAGTTATAACTTCAGGGAAAAAGACTAGTACAAAAAAAGACTTCTGCTTTGCTGTACTTTCATCATTTGTTAATGACAAAGGAGGTCTGTGCTGATTTTATTATATGTAGATTTCTATGAAACTGCTTACCAGGCAAAATATAACATTCATTTGAAATGAGGTTCAAGGGCAGGAGATATCTAGGCCTGGGTATACAGGGACAATTCAATCTCCATTTTGAAGTCAGTACCTCAACTATAAAAAGACAGTTTTGATTATAAGTGTGGATATAGGAACTTAAAATAGAATTGGTTGCACAAACCTGTAAGAATCAATCTATTGAGGTAGTGAAAGTGACAAGTTAGGAGAAAGCCTTGATTTCTGATGAAGGGGATGTAGTAGAGAGGGAGTAGTTAATCAATAGCACAGAGACATGATTCAATGTTATTTTTATATTTTTCTCATAAATTCCTATGTCCACATTTAGAATGGAAACTGCATGTTAACATGTCATACCGTAATTATAAGCTCCATTATACATCTGTACAATGGAAATTTATGATTGAAAAATACATTATGTACAAAATTAAATGTATATTAGCAGTGCTATCATGATTGAGAATTCAACATTGTGAATACATTATTAGCATTATATATTTACAGGCCGATATCTGAATAACCTACATGATGTTTAAATAACTCATACGTTTCTTTTAAAGAATGCATCCTGGTATCTTTACTGGTTTCCTGGAAATACAATGATGGACAGAGTTGTAGATCTCAATGATTTCATATTTTCCAGCTAAGTTACTCTTTGATGTGAACTCATTGGTGGTGATTTCCAAGCTCTTCAGTCAATGCAAATGGTAACTGGCTTTTTTGCATTTGCTGAGCTGATGAAATTCATTTTCATAAAGATAAGCTACTAAAATGCAGTCTAATTTAGCAGGGACAGGCTTGAGATTGCTTGGCCTTTGCTTGTGCATAAACATATTATTTGATGTGCTACCATTTTGAGGAATGCTATCCTCATGTACATAAATTATCAAATGGACATTAATAGAAAGACTTACTTATTACTCTAACATGAGTCAGAGATAAAACAGTAATGTAACTTTTGAAATTTCATGCACTTCTGGCTATGTTTAGTTATTGTAATCAAATCTGTTAATTTGACAAGCAGTTTAAAAAGACAGACCCAAGAGCTCATGGTGTTGGGGAAGTAAGGACTGATTATCACATAGAAAAATAAAAATCTGAATAAATGGGTCTTTTATTGGGCAGGTAGGTTGTAGCTACCCACTCATAAGGGTGAATTTCTGGCCCTCAGTTATTTGCGATATGACATATTCTCAGCCAGCATTCATCACAAATTGGGGGTTCTGGTTGCATGAGAATTACTCTAAGAAGGTATCATTACACATCACTCACAGGCCTTTAAATAAATTCCTATTGATAATGCCATCTCTTTGCCCCTCTAAATAACAATCTTTTACACTACAATTCTATATTTTGAGGCTAATCAAATAGATTTTTCATGGTTACTTGAGAGTTCCAGATGCCTAAGTATTAGATAAATAAGAGATTTTTGTACAGTCATCTGGAAGAAGGAAATCTGTGTGAGGTTTGTTGATGATGGTAAAATAGATAGATGGACAGGCTTCAGTTGAAGATATGTGGATTTAGCCCTAAGATAAGGATTGGTTAACTGAGAGAGCTAAAACTTGCCAACTGGAGTTTAACATGTGAAAATGTGAAGCTAACCTCTTTGGTAGGAGGAATCAAAAGGCATACCACTCTAAATGGAGAAAGATTGGAAATGAACAGAGTACAGAGGGATTTGGGTGTTCTTGCGCATGAAGCACAGAAACCTAGCATGCAAGTGAAGCATGTGGTTAGGAAGACATATGGCACATTGTAGCACAGAAACCTAGCATGCAAGTGAAGCATGTGGTTAGGAAGACATATGGCACATTGCTGTTATTGCTGGGCATCAGAGCTGAAAGACAGGAAAGCATCACTACAATCCCACATCATGTTGTTGAAGCCACTCCGAGAGTACTCCAGTATAGTTTTGGAAAGGTTAGGCAGTGGATTCCATTTAATTGGGACATATTGGGACTAATATACTTTGGCCCAACTAAGCAGCTGCACCAAATGGACAAAGTTTAATTGAAATAGTTAAAAAGTTATAAAAAAGGACAAACTGAGTAACACACTATGTATTTAAATGAATACAGAACAAATTATAACACTACCAGTACTACTGAAATACTATAAAACTGTGTATTAGTTCCTAATACTTATTGACAGAGCAATTCATCCACATCATGTTCTTTTGACTGTTAGTGAACAGAATCAGTGCAGACAACTAGTGCAGATAATGAACTGCCTTCATTAAATGCTGTTGATAATTGCATCCTTCAAACCTTCATTTTCATTGTAGCCTTCAAGATGATTATCAATACCTTCAAGTCAAGTCAAGTCAAATCAAGTCGCTTTTTATTGTCATTTCAACCATAAACTTCTGGTACAGTACACAGTAAAAACGAAACAACGTTCCTCCAGGACCATGGTGCTACATGAAACAATACAAAGCTACATTAGACTAAGTGAGACAACACAAGGCTACACTAGACTATGTAAACAACACAAAAACTACACTAGACTACAGACCTACACAGAACTACGTAAAGCGCACAAAACAGTGCAGGGCAGTACAATAAATAATAAACAAGACAATAGGCACAGTAGAGGACAAATTACAATATAATAATAAATGATGTAGATGTCAGTCTAGACTCTGGGTATTAAGGATTCTGATGGCTTGGGGGAAGAAACTGTTGCAAAAAGTTAGCAAAAAGTTCTGAACTGTCTTATTTTTATTTTTTGCCAACTACCAGTGACAAAAACCACTACTTTTTGAAGATAAATACATGCAGCTGACACTATTTAATAACTGTTTACTCGAAATACGGTGCTGCGTCTAACAGCCATGCAAGCTCACCCAACTAACACTAGTTAGAAACTGTTCGGCAACCATCTACTGCCCCAGTTGAGTGGCATATTGTCCCAAATAAATGAAGGGAATCCTGGTTCTCAATTAGTTTGTGTTCTTTAAGACTTGTCCCAGATAACTGGCTGCCCCAATTAACCAGAATCCACTGTACTATTATTGGAAACACAAAAGATTCTGCAGATGCTGGAAACCTTGAGCAAGACACACAAAATACTGGAGGAACTCAGCAAATGATCAGCACTGGCAAGGGAGGGGGCAGAAGCTAGAGAAGGTTGGGAGAGGGTAAGGAATGCAGGTTATGGGAGACACCAGGTGAGTGGGGAAGGTGGGTGGTGGAGGGGAGAATGAAGTAAGAAGCTGGGAAGTGATAGGTGAAAGAGGTCAATGGCTGAAGAAGAAGGGACCTAATAGGAAAGTACAGTGGACAATGGGATAAAGAGAACACCATTCCTCCTTCCCTTACTTCCTTAACTGACTGACCTCTCTTATCTTCAGCCCTTGACCTCTTT
Organism: Mobula hypostoma; assembly: GCF_963921235.1. Classification (NCBI taxonomy): domain Eukaryota; kingdom Metazoa; phylum Chordata; class Chondrichthyes; order Myliobatiformes; family Myliobatidae; genus Mobula; species Mobula hypostoma. The sequence goes on from NC_086108.1 coordinate 41,691,996, forward strand.
CACCTATCACATCCAAACTCCTTACTTCATTTCCCCTTCCCCCACCCACTCCCCTTCCCCCTTACCTGGTCTCAGCTACCACCTGCTAACTTGTACTCCTTTCCATACCCCCACCTTCTTATTCAAGCTTTTACCCCCTTCCATTCCAGTCCTGATGAAGGGTCTCAACCTGAACTGTTAACTATCTATTCCCCTCCTTCGATGCTGCCTGACTTGCTGAGTTCCTCCAGCATTTTGTGTGTGTTACTATTATTGGAGATGTCCTGAAGAAATTTACTGTACTAATTCCGGAAATTGGAGGCTTGTCATTCCATGAATGACTTCCAGAACTGGATTTGTAGTCTTTAAAATTTAGAAGAATGAAGAATGATCTTGTTCAACCATATGAGAACTTACAAGGGTATGACAGAAGTTAAAAAGTTTCTACCAGTCAGAAAGTTTTAATGAAGGGACAGCCTTTCAAATCAGAGGGTCCAAAGAAATTTCTTGTCGAGTGCGGGTGTCTCTGATGTTTATTGCAGGCTAGGCCACTGCAGCTACTTAAAGATAGATTTTTTTTAAAAGCTCATCTAACTGAGGGTTATGTGGAAAATGCAGAGGAGTTAAACCCTGGAGCAATTCAACTGAACGCTGCAGCAGGCTCGAAGGAGCAGACAGGTTAATTCTACTCTAATTTCATCAAATTCGAACTTGGAGGGGGAACCTTAAATCCACCTGGCTGCAATGTAAATTAAATCCAAATTGCTGCCTGCTGCTCTTTAGATGGTATGAATTCAAATATTATCAGGTCTACATTTAACATAGCCTAGAGTTAGCAAGGATACTTGGTCATAGATGAATCATTAATTTTTTTTTTGTCAGTGGATGAAAGAGAAGCAGTTTCAATGTAATGAAAACAGCTTTAAACAGTGAAGGCAGTTGAGGTGGTTTGTGACTGGAGATGATGGTTGTCACATTGAAACTTTCACGTTTCAATCTACTGACTAAAAGAACCTTTATGATTCATCTACAGATTGTAAAATGACAAAGCAGTTAATTTGTAAAGTATTATTCCACTCAGCATCATAAAGAATTTGTTTTCATTATGGCTATAAGGTAAAAGAAACTTTGCTACATTCATCTAGAATTACCTAAACATAGAGGAACTTCCTATTTTGTTACACAAACATGATTTAGTTACTTTAATGTTGGTTAAATTCTGAGCAAAAACTCTGTCTTACAATATTTCTGGCCTCTAAGGTGAATTTACAACAGTCAAGCAGAAGGAATCCCCGGGGAATTCTCAGTGATATTTGTTCTGCCTTGAGTGTGTTTATATAAATTATTACCACTTCCCAGTTCTGATTTGGAAAGGCTAATGATATAATCTGTCGGTAAATATATATATATATAACTATATATTTAACTTTAACATTGTAATAAGTGGAATGTTCAATCTCTGCTGGTGGTAAATGATGAGAGTGATAAACAATAATCTGTGACTTCATGGGGAATTAAATATAAGAACAGATTTTCAATGGCTGCTAGTTTCCAGCCAAGTTACAAAAAAAAATTTGCTTTGTGGGATGGGGCAACAAGCTCCATAATGGATGTACAAAAGATGCAAAGGATGTATTGTGCACAGATATTGTTTCAGTCGGAGGCATTGTTCTGTATTCCAGTCATTTTGTGAGCCACCATAAATTGTGCACACTTTCCTTGTAAGCAGTCAATTCAGCTTGGCATACTAAACTGCATAATGCCTATTCTTGTTTCACGCACCTTCGGTCCATCTACCATAGGCTTCTTATTAGTGTCAAATAAACTGTACGTGATAGTAATGGGCTAGGGAAAGAGAGAAAGGCAGAGAGAGATGTAGGAGTAATGGGAGAGAGAAAGAAGACTGGCTGGAAATCAAAGATGGGGCAGAGGGGATGGGAAAGAAAGGTGGGAAGAGATAGAGAGCTATCCTGGATATCTCATTCGATCATTCTCTCTCTCACTCTCTGTCTCATTTTTTTACTCCTCCCCCAGCCCTTCATCTCTTTTAGTTGGCAAAGAGCCATCATGGTGGTTGGTAATGGTTTGCTGAATCCAAGGCCACCTCAGGCATATCACTTATTATTGAAAGTAAAACTGCATACATGCTTGAATTACTATTCTTTTCAAGGACTACATTCTATTTATTGCTCCAATTAGTTTTAAAATTATATTGAACTTCCTGAATGAAATGGCATGGTAACACTTTCCTGGAAGCCTGCATGCTTCAGGACCAAAGAGTTAAATCCGATGCAGCCAAATGATTTAATTAAGCATTCTTCAATAAAGTATCTGAGAAAGTAATCCAGCACTGGAATTACTTTCTACAAATATTTATAGTATTTCATTCAGAATTAACTAATTACAACAATTGAACTTGTCAAGAAAGGCTAAATATTCACTCACAACTCATTATATTTCTCGGTGTTTTATCATACAGCATAATGCATTATTCTCTACAATGTTTGAGCTCAACAGAAATTTTAATCGTTCATATTTAAATATATTCTAACCAACTATTCAATAACTGTGTAAGACTCAATTAACAATTAAAATATTGTATAATTGAAATAGCAAGTGAAGGGAGAGCGAACAGGAGAAAAAAAACATACATTGCCTTTCCATCTCTAGCTACCTCTAACAGTCTCTTCTATCCGTGTGTGGTGGTGACAATCCACTGCAGCATCAATCTAGAGATGGTATCCATCCTTTCCATTTTCTCATACTATACATTAATATCAGCAGCAGAATAGAATTTCACAACACTATGAATCCTTATTGCCCAGAATATCTCTTCTTCCTCAGGAGCAGGTGGAGATTCAACATGACATCTAAAAGTTGGACGAACTTCTATAGATGTGTGGTGGAGAGCCTACTGACTGGCTGCATCACCAGTGAATGGAAAATCCTACAAAAAGTAGTAGCTATGGCCCAGTCTATCATGGGTAAACCTCTCCCAGCCATTGAGTACATCTACATGAAATGCTGTTGCAGGAAAGCAGCATCCATCATCAAGGACCCCCACCACCCAGGTCATGCTCTCACCTTGTTGCTGCCATCAGGAAGGTTGTATAGGGCTTCCAACACCAGATTCAGGAGTAGTCACGACCCCTCAACCATCAGGCTTTAGAACCAAAGTAAATAACTTCACATGCCCCATCATTGAAATGTTCCCACAACCAATGGACTCAAATTCAAGGACTCTTCATCTCATGTTCTCGATATTTATTGCTTGCTTCTTTATTTAATTATTATTGTTTCTTCTTTTTGTATTTGCACAGTTTGTTGTCTTCTGCACTCTGGTTGAACACTTCAGTTTGATGGTGTTTTATTGATTCTGTTATAGTTATTATTCTATATTCGAGATATTATTCAATTGCAGTAGGCAGTTTAAATGGTTCAGCATGGACTATAGATGGGCTGTACTTTCCATTAATGACTCTATAGTGAGTATGCCCACAAGAAAATTAATTTCAGGGCTGTATATGGTGACATATATGCACTTGGATGATAAAATTTTACTTTGAACTTTACCTCCTGCACTCCTGTCATCATTTCCTGTTGAGTCAGGAAAGTTGAAGGCATCCCAGAAACATATCATGTTGCCAAAAATGAGGTTCAAAACTGGTCAAGCTGCAACAGGACCACACATGTTACAGATAGGATAAATACTCAGATCAAAGCTCTGCAGTCTTCTTACATCCAATCAGAAACTGCGGCAAACAGTTAAACATTTAAAAGAAATGTCTTTGAAACACCCTCCAAACAAGACATTGCCACATTAAGAATGAAGCACTTGAGAACATTTTAAGGCAGAAGTAAGGACTGGATAAACCATTTCAGTATCCTATTGAACTCCATTAACACTGAACCATTAACCAGCCAATTGAATTAATTCAATTTAAGTGCAGCAATTCACCAAGGCTTCTACACTAGCACTTCAAAACCTGGTATCTCTAACTCATAATACATTTCCTATATTTTCAAGTTCCTCTCCAATTCATTGCCCCCAGAAGAATCCTGGAATTCCCTGTTTTTATAAATCATAGGTGAAAGGACAGAGTAACACATACAACGGGGGCCAGGGCAGCGTAGCAATTGGCACAACGCTATTACAGCTCAGGGTATTCCAGAGTTCAAAGTTCAATTCCAATGCCATTCTGTAAAGAGTCTCTCTACATCCTCCCTGTGGAATGCTTGGGTTTTTCCCCAGGTGCTCCAGTTTCCTCCCACAGTCCAAGGTCATGCTAGATGGATTGTATGTGTTACTCTGTCCTTTGCAAATTGTCCCATGATTAGGTTAAGATTAACTGGGGTTGTAGGTTTTCTAGGATGGCATGGCTCAAAGTGCCGGAATAGCCTACTCTATGCTGAATCAGTAAGTAAATAAAATACAAATGCTGGAAGTACTCAGCATGTCACGCAGCATCTATGGAGAGGAATAAACAGTTGTCCCTTCATCAGGACCCGCCGAAGGGTCTTGTCCGCAAACATCAACCGTTTACTCCTTTCCGTAGATGTTACCTGACCCGCTGAGTCCCTCTAGCATTTTGTATGTGTTACTCTGGATTTCCAGCATCTGCAGAATCTCTTGTGTTTATGATTAAAGAATATTTGATTTGCTTCATTGAATAACAAAGCACCTTTCCTGTAGATCTCATTCTTATTCTGCCCTCTTCTCATCGTTACCATCAAAGAGGAGTTGGTTCTTGAAGACACACACTCAACACTTAAGGACCAGCTTCTTCCCCTCCACCATCAGATTTTGAATGGACAGTGAACCTATGAACACTTCCTCAGTATTTATATGTATATATATATGTATCTGATTCTGATAAATTGAGGTGAACTGAGAGGAAAAGTCCCAGATTCTAGGCAGCTTATCTATCCTGATCATATAGCTAATGCAAATGCAGCAATTAGCCTTCACAATCTAGTAACATGGACAAAGTTGTTTCTTCTGGGCATTACCCAGTCACCTTTAATAAATACGTGGACAGCACCAAGATGAGAATTAGCCTTGGATGTGACATTCAGTCTGGGAGGCATTTCAGACAAACTTTATGGAGAAGGCCAGCAGTTTAGTATGTAACCATTGTCACTTAAGCATCAATGCAATTTGTTCTGGATTTTTTAATTGTGTATTTATTAGGATCCCTGAAGTCCCAAACTATCAGCTTGGGAGTTTTTGGCTACGCTGTGATGTTGGACTTCAGTGGAATCCTGCATTGGGTTACTACAGAACTTATTCAGAGAAGAGTGGTAGTTACTGGCATGCTGCTGTCTGTAAAGTTTAGGTATGAATATTTGCCTTCACACTGGCACCAACAGTACTGTGGTAGTGAAAACAGAAAATGCTGGGAAACACTTGGCAGGTCAGGCTGCATCTCTGGAGAGAAAAGCATTTTGGAGAACTGAAGCTGATATTGTCCAGAAGGTTCTTCAGAGGTCAAGAATGAGGTGAAAAATCTTACGATTACAGCCAATTTACTATATGTTCATTATAGTACAGGTTAAACAGATTCAGCCTGTATCAGCAAGCAAGGTATTTAAAAAAGTAACAAAGGAATTTGAGTAGATACTTTCCTTTTGACCCGGCTGATGGCGTAGTGACATCAGCATCAGACTTCGGGACGAAAGATCCCGAGTTCGAATCCAGCCGGCTCCCCTGCATGCTTCCATCCATGCTGGATTACGAGCTGGTGATCTCTTTGGAAACTAACCTGGCAGAAGGCAATGGCAGACCATTGCTGTAACTTGCCTCATACGTGGTTCCCCACTACATCAGAGAGGCGTGGAGGGAAATCGTCTGCTAACCGGAGAAACTAATTTCCTTTTATACTGCAAACTGATGTGAACATGTACTGACTGAGTTGCACCTTAGCTTTGCAGACAAAGAAACTACAGTATAGAAATAAATACACTGCAAGTTATGAAATGTTAACAAGCACTCATGCACAAACATATGACAAAGAAAGCCACATGAAAACCTACAATCTGGACCATAATGCAAAAAGATGTCAAAGCTCCAAGCTGAGGCTGAGGAAAAATTAAATAGAAAGCCATATTTATAGCTTGAAGCAGGAAGAATATATTGATTACTACTTAACAGTAAACTAAATTCCACTTGCCTTTTGATAGAGTAAAATAACAAGACGTAAGCCATTAAATAAGGAATGTGGACAAAACATCAAAAAAGCCAGCAGTTGCAAAGTAACAAAAAGGCTACTAAACTGAGCTGTAAAAAAAAATAAATTGAGAGATAATCAGAGCTGTTTTTCAGATAAATATTGGCCAACTCAGGATAACCAAACCAGTACAAAGGAGAAATAAAACGTTCACCCTGACATTACAAGCCGAACACTTGTAGTGGGTTGCATATTGCAGGAGGTGACATAGAATTTGGGCCAAAGAGATGGTAGTTGATAATTGAAGAAGTTTACATGGATTTTCAAACTATGTTCAACAAATTTCCATTGTGGGATTAATAAGAAGGTTGTGGTTTGTAAGGCAGATGATAAGATTGCCTGGTCTCAGAACTAGCGTAACACTGAAGTAATGATAGGTGGAAAATGATGCTGTAAATTCCAGGATCTCTGTTGCTTACAATACTTATGAATATTACAGAATGGTGGTATGATTAAAATTGCTGATGAGGTGAAGCTCTGTGGGCAGATAATGAGTTGAAAGTAAATTGGCCCCAGTCTATCTAAAGATAATCAATTATGCAGATGGGCTGGGATGTAGCAGAAGATTCTTAATGCAGTCTTGAATAGAGGATAATGCATATATGAACTGATAATCATTAATATGTAAAGGTCCTATTTTGTATTAAGTCATAGTTTGTGGAATTGAGGGAAACACAATCCTGTGAGATACAACCACACAGCTCAGTGACTCAAGGCGAGCTGGTCTACCTGCAAGAAAATATCAAATGAAAGCAAAACATAAATCTTCACTGGCAAACTAAACACTGAAAAGTTTTCTAGTGATCACTAACATTGTGCCAATCTTTGAGAAATTATCAATAAAACATGTCGGGCATTGTGATGCACATGGGGAGCATCAAATTATGTTGAGATGAGGATGCACGGAAAATACCAGTAGACAAAGTCTACAATCAAGCTACTCACTTCATAAAATATTGAATTATTCTAGAAAAGTTTTTAAATAACCAGGTTAATTTGAGACACTGGGTGGGGGTAGGTGTAAAAAAAAAGGAAGATTCTCTAGAGGAAAAAAATTACAGTATAGAAGGTGAGGTGAACAAGTGGCCTTTAAAATAGGGTGAGAGGGCAAAATTGCCAAACTCTCCAGTGAATACCCAAATACTCAGAATAATCTTTTAGTAAAGCAACAACATTGATAACAGTGGACAAGGTAGTTTCTGATGTTATACCACTATTTAAGGCATGGCTTAATAATTCGAGGACATGATATACTCCACACAATCAAACTCACAAGTAGGTTATGAGTGGAACAAGCCTGAAAGAATAATCAAACTTTTACCTCACCAAGTATCCACATACTTAGAAAATTCTGCTTCTTATTCAGGGGCTCCAGCAAGCAGACTGGCAATATTGCCAGTACTCCTGTAACCTGCAGCACTAGGAGTTTGTAGCCCTCCATCCCTTACAACTTTTAAAAGAAAAATAAAACAAGCATGATATTCATCAAATAAAAACTGGCAATAAGACTCCGATGTGTCAGGCCTGCACCGGCCTCCCTGTCTCCACCCAGCTAACTGGAGTCGCCTGCCACTCATTTCCAATTTGTCACCTGCAGCCTATTTAAACCCAGCTCTCATCCACAGTCCTAGCTCACCCATCGAACCAGCCCACCTCAGCTAGTTGCTCCTAGCCTTCAGTTCCCTTGTTGCCTATAGAGTATCTGTTCTCTCTTGTTCTCTGGCCCCTCATGGCTTGTTATTTTTGCAGTCTATTAATAAAGTTAGAGATCATCACCAATTCATCTCCTCTGCTGTGCTTTGGGGTCAAGCCTCTTCTACATTTCCTGACAGGATGGTGAGCCCATGATTGATCCACCAAAATTTGCTTGCCTAAAGGAAATTGTCCGTCAACATGAGAACACAATCCAGAAGCTGCAGGAAACCATTGACAATCTATTCACCAATCTCAACCAACTATCCATCTCATACAGCAACCAGACGGCAGCTAATCTCTTCCCTTGAAGCCCCAGATTCCGGTGCCTGAATGCTTCAATGGATCCCACATCTCCCAGTGCTTACACTATGAACTCCAGCCATCTCTGTATTCTATAGACCGGGTCAAGATTTATTCTGTCATTTCTCTCTAGACTGGGCAAGCTCTCACCTGGGCCATCTCTAACAGGGACAATAAAACCACCATTTGCAATAAAAATGAGGAATTCAGTGCTGAGATGTGTTGAGTTTTTGACCATCTGGGACATGGAAGGGAGGCAGCAGATCAGATACATCGGCTGCATCAAGGCTTACTCTCGGTGCTGAATTACACCGCAGAACTCAGGACCCTCGTGGCAGAGTGCAACCGGAATGCAGAAGCACCACTGGAACATTACCGTCACAGCCTCTCGGAGCATTTGAAAGATGAGCTTTCTGTCCAGGAGATGCCCACTGACCTCGAAACCCTTATTGTTCTCCGTATTGACAAGCATCTTAGGGAACAACCCTCCAAATCCCCAGCCGGAACACCAGTTCCATTCCCAGAACTATTTCAGGCTGCAGGACCACCAATCAGCAATGCCTGCAGAACTAGAACTACGCAGTTAGTGACAGCTCCCTTATTCACACCCCCACCCCAACCCCCAGAGCATGAATGTCAGCAGAGAAGCCACTTGTGCGCTTACTATGCATCAAGTCCCCACGGCGACGGGTAATCGGCACTACCAGGTAGAGACGAGGGGCCCTATAACTGGTAAGCTCCCCCCCTCAAGCCCCTCATTCCATCACTATAGCTAGACTCACTCTCTCTGTCCACCTCCACGCCCTGGTGGCTCTACATGCACAGGAGACTCTGCTGGATTCCAGCGCAGCAGGCAATTTTCTGGACTCTGTGTGTGCAGCTTGGAGTCCCTACTGAGCCTGTCTCTCACCCCTTCTGCATCATGGCCATTGATGGATGGATGCCCCTAGGGATACGGGATGATCAGAGCATGCACACGGCCTGTACACACCAGCATCAGCAAGCATCCCGAATCCATCACTTTGCTCCTTATCAACTCCAACACTCCTCTCATCTTGGATTAGCCCTGATCTCTACTCACGGCCCTCATTTTGACTGGTCATCCAGGTCACCGCTGAGCTGGGGGACCCACCTGCCTGCAACCTTAGCTGACTTCACCCCGTAAATCCGTGGAGATGGAGAAAACCTCTGACCTCACTAAACTCCTTCAGACGTATCATAACGTAGCCAGCACCCTGCTATTTCACAGACCACACAACTGTGATTGACCCCTCCCCAAGTCCTCTGTTCTCCCTCTCCCTTCTTGACACCCAAGCCAGGAATGACTGTATCGCTGAAGCACTACAACAAGGCCTCATTTGACCAACCCAGGCCCCAGCTGGTGCAGCATTCTTGGTCAAAAAGAAAGATGGGAGTCTCTATCCCTGCATCAACTACCATGGGCTCATCGAAATCACCATTAAGAAACGTTACTCTCTCCCCTTGATGGATAGCACATTCAAAATAATCTCCTGGGCCCAGATCTTCACCAGACTGGATCTACGGAGTGCATAGAACCCAATCAGTATCTACCAGGCAGATGAGTGGAAAATGGTGTTTACAACACCCACTGGCCTCTGGGAATACTCGGCAATGTCTTTCAAAATCTCCAACTATCCTGATTTCAGATGTACATCAGTTTGACCTTCAATGTGCCCAGTCTAATCCCTCCACCCAGCAGCCCTCTGGGCACCTGCAGTCACTGACTATGCCTGGATGCCTGGGGTCCCACATCATGGAATTCTTCACAGTTTTACCACCTCCTGATGGGGCCATGTGATCATGACAGTGGTGGACCAGTTCCAAAGCACCCACTTCATTGCGCTCTCTAACCTGCCAATGAATGGTGGACCTTATTCTTCAAAACGCTGCCACGATTTCCCACAGGACATTTGTATCAGACCACAATGTGTCTCTCACTTCTGGAAAACCTTCTCCTCCCTCCTCTGCACCTCAGTGAGTTTGTCCTCCGGCTATCATCTACAGACCAGCAGTCAGTCAGAAAGGGCTAATCAGCAAATGGAGGGGTCTCTGTGCTGCTTCGCCACCTCCAGTCCTTCCATCTGGAAGAGGGTCTGTTTTGGGGGGCAAACTGTCCTACAATATACACACCTCTTCTGCCACCCTTCGAAGTACTTCATGGCTACCCACACCCATTGTTCCGTGCAGAGGAGACAACAGTGGAGGTCCCAACTGACTGGGTCTTGGTTCACCATTGCCAGAATGCTTGGCAGAGGGCATGGAGGGCCATACTAACTGCCAGCTACTCCTACTACCACCTGCTGCACCTAGCTAGACCATTCCAGCCAGGAGACCGTGTCTAGCTGTACACAGGGGATCCGCCCATGCACCATTTCTGGCAGTTCTTACCCCTATTCCTTGGTCCCTTCAAGATTACCCATCAACTCAATTCAGTCACTTAACATCTCCTGCTGCCATTGATCCTCAGGATCTCACCTACCTTCCACGTGTCTTACCTCAAACCTGTTGTCCATAGACCACTCAACCCATTGAGCCTACACCTCCAGAAAGTAGGATGATGGAAGGTGGTCCTGTGTACACTGTTCACTATCTGATGAATTCACATCATGGCGAACAGTGTGTGCAGTATCTGGTTGACTAGGAAGGATGTGGCCCAGAGGAGAGGTCTTGGGTGCCATTCTGTTTCATCTTGGATCCATCATCAAGGAGTTCCACTGGATCCATCTGGATCGTCCTGGAACGTCGAGTGCCAGCTGTAGGAGAGGGCTTTCTATCAAGGCCTACACAGCCAGGCATCTCGCAGTCTCCACCCAACTAACAGGAGTCACCTGCCGCTCATTTCCAACTCACAGCTGCAGCCTATTTAAACCCAGCTCACATCCTTGTTCTCCCATTGAACCAGTTAGCCTCCACCAGTTGCTCCTAGCCTTCAGGCACCTTGTTACCTGTGGTGATTAGTATCTGTTCTCTCTCATTCTGTGCCCTCCCATGGCTTATTATTTTGCAGTCTGATATTTAAGTTATCGGTCATCGCTGAACCGTCTCTGATGCTCTGCTTTTGGGTCAAACCTCTTCTACATTTCCTGACACTATGTCTTCAAATAACATGTAAGAATGATGATATACACAAGTCAGCAGGGAAAGATTTCAGAAGTGATCCATGCACTGTTAGGTTGCTGTGAAGTTTGAATGCTCAAAATAGCAATTTGCATTAGTTAGATACAGAAATTATTTTGTTTAACTTTGTTGTATCCCATGTAAAATTCTACCATTTGGATGGAGCATTTCAAACACACCCAATAAAACTTACAAACAGACACACTGTATAGTATATTGCTGGCATCATGTGTTGAACAATAGATTTAGCAACATCAATGGTCTGCACTATTAACTCCTGTGGATAGACAACACAATAATTTAGAGGGGCTGGATTTCGCAAATAAATGTTAATTAATCCCTAAGTGAATAATATTTAATGGATTATAAAGGATAACACAGACAGTGATTCAGGAGAAACAATGCTTCCCTACTGGCTATGATTAACAGTAATTCACAATTTTAATTTTGCTTTGTAAACTCTTCTCCAGGCTTTTGGTTGTAGTTGCCTCATTTTTATGCACTTCCCTTTAATTTTCAACAGAAAATATGGAATGATTATCTTGGAATGTTTCCACACAGGTCATGCTGATATAAATAGAGTCATTCATATAGCTGAAGTAATAATAATCAAATCAATTCATAAAGCTATCTTAACACTGCGCAAAACTAAAAGTGAATCTTATGTATCAGATTCTTATGTATTAGAGGGAGGTTGGGGGTAGTTGATGATGAGCTCTCACAACGATAGAGTCTTAGAATGTATTTATAACCCAGGGAGCAAATAATGACTGGTATTGATTGAATTTTTTTCGCCCTACATTTGATTGATGGAAGAATCAGTGGCCAATCCTTGAATATTATCTAAATTCGAAGGTGTACCACAGGCCTCGAGAAAACTGCATCCCAGAATCGTCTTTGAAGAATTATCTGCTTCAGTCTAGATTACAATAAAAGAGTCTCTTTCACTCAAATAGTAGCAAGGAAAAACATTCCTCAGGGACCTTGCATACAATGTAGTAGATACTTAATAGCATTTTTTAAAAATCAGTAATTACAGCATAGCAGAACATTTACAATAGAGATTATGGAAGCTTATGATTACTTTGATTGTCACTGAGTGCTGGCAATAGACGGAGGTGAAACAGACTATTTTAATGTACAATCCCTTTCATAGTGCCCTTTTACCCATGAGGAACCGGTGAGAATTAGGAGCACTTTAGCAGCCATTAAAAACGGGGAAATTTCAAATGTGCTTTTTAATGTTGGCATAAGGTCAAAGGGTATTCCAATAGAGTATCCCTTGTGAAGGACTTGCACTTCATTTACCTGCAACTCATCAGTCAAAAAGCTTCTCAGTCCAAAGGCTTGTGCTGAAGATTATTTTATAAGCTATCCGACTGTACCAGATGGTTCATTAGCAGTGTGTGTGCAGGTCAAAAGCTTTCAGAATCATTTAGACATGTCGGACTGAAACAAGAATGTTGTCGGGTTTTAACTGTAATTTACAACAGAATGTTTGGATATTCATTCAAACTCAAGTCAGTAAATTAGTCAGACATTAAAACTCATTTATGTTGGAAGTATAGGCGGCACAAAAAGGGACTGGTTCTTGATTTCGTAGCTGTCAGAATATTTCCCAACATGGTTTCTCGTGCTTCAGACACATTACACTGTGAGATTAATATGTTTAATGTGCATATAAGTCACACCAAATGCACCTTAACGTTCCTTAGCTCAGTTTGTTCTGCCTGCTAAATGCATAGGTGAAAGGCAGCAGCGTTATCATCTCCACAAACCTGCAAACCATAACTGCTTGAAAGTGAAAGGATTTTAATGCCAGTGGATCCCAGTTACTAAGTAGATTATTTAGATAAGTTGGGCCATCACCTATGTATTTACCTGCTGCACTAATTTTCTACTTTTAATTAACAAGGATTATTTATTTGTGTCTTCTTCATTTCAAAACAACTAATGATTTCACATTCCATCTTTTAGAATGGGCTCAACTGCAAATTAAGACTTAAGTGCTTTCTGGATTGCTACGTTCCTCTCATTCGCCACCACCACGTCCCGCATCCCGCTCCCTCTTCATTCACCTCTGACTGCTTTAGCCTCTTTATTGATCATAGTTCTGATGTTTCTTTCAGATGTAAAAAACCTGGAGAACTACCACCTGGTTGAGAGTGTACAGGAACAAGTTAATGCTGCACTGCTAGACTATACGATATGTAACTATCCTCAGCAAACGGACAAGTTTGGACAGCTTCTCCTGCGATTACCTGAAATTCGGGCCATCAGCATGCAGGCCGAAGAATACCTCTACTACAAGCACCTGAATGGAGATGTACCCTGCAACAACCTTCTCATTGAAATGCTGCATGCCAAGCGAGCCTAGACTACAGCCCCGAGGCCTTTGCGTCTTGTGCAGAAATTCTAAGCTGCACCAAGCAACTGTAATTTTAAAAGGGAGAAACGAGAAACATTTTGGTGCACTAAGTGGAAAGGGGACATTATAATGAGATCTGTTCATCATAAGCCAAGTGTTCTATCAGGGTATTGCCATGGAATCTGATAACTGTAAATCCAGAACAACAGCACTGCACATCCCTCATCCGCAAAGGAAACCTCTGTGAGGCCTTTCAGGAAGCGCTTACTCATATAGAGTTCACTTTGTCAAACCGATCAAATAAATAACTCACACTCACTTCTAATTTCTTCGGCTAGATCACTAATTCTGGGAAATATAAAAAATAAGCTTGTGGTTTGGGCACTAATGGCAATACAGTTGGGGGCTCAAGTGCACTAAGAAACCCTGAGATTTCAAAGCATGTGGGTTAGGAAGCAAACCTGGTATTAGTAATGAGCTGCCATAATCTACTTGATCCCTCCTCCTCCCCAAAGCAATGTCCCCAGTGATCGTCGGTGTGGTACCTGATAGGGGATCTGAAGGCTTGCCTGTAGAATGGCTTCTTTCTCCATTTGTTCACTTAGATCACAAGAGCCCATCTATGTGTGAGGCCTGCAAAGGCTTCAAGGAACCATCTGTCAAGTAATTAGTTTGACAACCACCTTAACGTACCCATTAGGATTTTTTTGCCAAAGCGTGTACGTTATTTGAAGACCAAAGCCTGCTGCAGAACAGTAAAAGGAGAGGGAAAAGTGAACTATAACTTGATCTGGGATTTCAAAAGCTCATCTCACATTCACAACTCTTAATACTTAGCATAGTAGTATTAAATTTGTGATGTCACAGTTAGGTAGAGTATTGCCTTATTTCTGTGAATCTGAATATGCGAGAGAATATAATTGAAGTATTAATACTGTAAATTCTGCAAACAAAGGTGTTTACATTTACTAGCTCCTGTGGGAAAGAACTGTGATGACATGAATTGCAAAGCAATGATTTCCTTAATTATGTTTGATTGGTAACTTTTTTACCAGTACTTAATTTTTATGTCGTGAGACACTAAAATCAAAAAGGGAATCTCACTAAGACTTTAATTTGAACAGATAGATTTTCGGCCACAATGATGACTTGTAGAATTGTATAATCGATTAGATTTTTTTCAGGATTGTTGGCTTTGTTATTGGAATTGTACGGTTTATATTGTACATCAATAGTTTATGCTGTAGAGAATTATGTTACTAATTTATTTCTCCATTGTTTCATCTCTGTGGAAGAGAGCAGGAATGACAAAGCCAAATAACTGCATATTTGTTCATTGTAGCACCTTTCAAAAATTTGCAGCTACAGCCAGTTCAGGGACAAACATATATCTTAAAAAGAATCAAGCAGTTCATTTAAATATATATTATATATATTGTACGAATCTGATAATATAAAGAAAAGATAAATCTGTTGCAAATGATGTGAACTATGGCTTCATCTTTAGCTAAGCAGAAAGCTTTAAAGTTGAAATCTTGCATTAAATAATAAATTGTCTTGTAAACTATATGTTCTATACCAAAGACTGTAGTTAGCTTATGTTTTCTGTATTCCGTGGTCTCACTGCAGTGCAGAATGTAAAACCGTGATACTTACTTCAATGGACATAAGCACTGAACTAGCTTTATCTGCTACATAACAGAGGGGTAGATTTGTGTCTCCTCGCTGTACTCTTAGCTGCCTGGAAATCCCTTTACTGATGTCTTACAGAACATTGTGAAGCTAATTCTCTGTTGTGTTGTTTACAATTATTTTAGAGAGTATTAAATGGGTGTATTGCACAGAATTCAATCAGAACAGTTCTACCTTGGGATTTCAAGGACTCTGCCAGGCCACCGGGTACCTCTCACACTGCCCAAAACTGTACTTCACTGAAATAGGCTGTGATAAATGATTTATCTGGCAAGCCCTGGTAGTAAATATAAAAGGATGCAGAGAACACAAAATAATGTTGCTTCTACTGTTTTATTATTGTACTACTTTGTGTGAACAGACATTCTGTCTAGTCAGTACTTTCTATGTATTGCTAATGTTCTGCAGCTGCCTTGGATTTCAGACCATTCAACTCCTGCTCAGTGTGCAGATACTTGGTTCCTAACTTTAAATGTACTATATAATACGTGGAATGACGCATTGTCACGTCACTTCTTGCCAAGAGTTTCTTTACACTGATGGAATTTTTCAGTATTTCAATAAATAATGATATGCACGGCATATCGTTTGTTGAGTCCAAGATCTTTGTCATGTTATTTGTGTTACACCGCAACAGGTTTTACCTAACGAAAATAAAACAAAAATTAAATACTACTGTTTGCAGTCAATAGTAAGTAACATGCTCCGACCTCATTCCACAAAAGGAAATGATTTCAGGTTACACACAGAGACACTGCCACCCAGTTGCTCCCCCAGACACCCTCACCCATACTCAGATATATGATAAAGTGGACAGTTACTGTCATACCATCAAAAGCATGGGGGCAAAACAATTCATGACTGCCACGTCCAGATTCTATGCTAAAGTATCATGTGTCCCAACAGGTTTTTAAACATCCTTTATTACTTGCCTCATCAAGGGTTAGGGTTTAATTTCATAAGTTCTCCCATCAATAGCTGTCTTTATAACCTAAACTGGGTGTCTGTCTCCAGCTTTCTCCATTGATGTATTAAATATTTCTATCAATTTCCATTGTGGGACTTGCTATCTATTAAAGTTTAAGATATAGGACTGAGTCTAAATGTAAGCATACGAGCAGATTACCTTATTTCTGAACCCAAAAAGACTTAGTACAGATTTTTTTAAAGCAATAAGTAAAACCAGGAATCTCAGATTGGAAGTGAAAGTGGATAGAATGCTTAACAGGCTAATCTCTTTCTGAAAGAGAAAGGTAAGGTCATCTCTTGGCTCTTCTCAAGAAACAACCGATCTTCCTTATTCAGATTTCCAGTAGTTTTCCAGAACTAATAAGATGTCCTTCTTCAAAGAAAAGGGGTTTTCTTCCATCACCTTCAATGCTGCCCTCACCCACATCTTTTCCTTTTCTTGTATGTTTGCCCTCACTCCATCCTCCCACCACACCACCAGGGACAGGGTTTCTCTTGTCCTCACCTACCACCCCATCAGCATCCGGCTCCGTAACTTCAGCCATTCCAATAGGATCCCACCACCAAGCACATCTTTTCCTCCACCCCACCCTCCCCACTTTCCACTTCCCGCCAGAATCGCTCCCTATGCGATTCCTTTGTCCATTCATCCCTCCCCACTGATCTCCCTCCTGAAACTTATCCTTGCAAGCAGAACAAGTGCCTCACCTGCCCCTACACCTCCTCCCTCACTGCCATCCAGGGCCCCAGACAGTCCTTCCAGGAGAGGCTACATTTCACCTGTGAGTCTTTTGGGGTTATCTACTGTATCTGGTGCTCCCCGTGTGGCCTTCAGTATATCAGTGAGACCCGATATAGATTGGGAGATCACTTTGCCGAGCACCTACCCGCCGTCTGCCAGAAAAGCAGGAACACCCTGAGGCCACCCATTTCAACTCTACTTCCCATTCCCATTCTAACATGTCAGTCCATGGCTTCTCCTGTCACGAAGAGGCTACACTCAGGTTGGAGGAGCAACATCTCATATTCCGTCTGTGTAGTCGGCAACCTGATGGCATGAATGTTGATTTCTTGAACTTCCAGTAATTGCCCTTCCCCCCTCACCATTCCATTCCTGTTTCCCTCTCACCTCATCTGCTTACCTGCCCATCACCTCCCTCTTCCCTTTCTACCCTCTCTTATCAGATTCCCCCCTTCTCCGTCCCTTTATCTCTTTCACCTATCAACTTCCCAGCTCTTTACTTCACCCCTTCCCCTCTCCCGGTTTCGCGTATCACCTACTACCTTCCTCCCTTTCCCCCACCTTCTTGCTCTAACTTCTCATTTTTTTCTAGTCATGATGAAGGGCCTCAGCCCGAAATATTGACTGTTTATTCTTCCATAGATGCTGCCTGGCCTGCTGAGTTCCTCCAGCATTTTGTGTGCATTGCTTGGATTTCCAGGATCTGCAGATTTTCTCATCTTTCCAGTCATTTTAATTGTTGCTTGCCTAAAAGCTTTTAGCAGACAATAGTTTTCTATTTGACTTGCTTATCCTATTTCCTTGCAGGGACGTACACAACTTGGGACAAGAAGGTCACCTTGTCCCCATTGTAAGCCACCATCATTGCAACAATACATACAACACAAACTAATGTGTGCACATTCACCCACAGTGCCAAGAGCCCACATGTACGTCTCTTCAGAAACCAGCATTTTAAAATTCCTGCACGCAAAACCTGATTCTCCACATTCCAACTCTCCAAAATCTGGAATTCCGTTTAAGGCACAGCTTTTCTTAAGCACCAGCTAACAGGACCTCACTCAAAAGGCCACTAGTCAAATACTGTAAACCAGCTTTGTTACCGGGGTAGGAATGTGTTGTTGGCAATTTGACCCGATTTTCACTGAGTCTATGCACATTTTGAGCAGCAATCATAATCTTCCCTCTCCAGGATGGGACAAGTGTCATTTCTAACTTCCTGGCTCAGCTAATATAACAATAATCTGCAATCAACCTCATTAGCATTACAGTGCTTTGGTGAAACCATAGTTTGGTCACCAAGAAGCACATAATACTCATGGGGTGGAAACTACACAGAAAAGAAGTGCTAAGCTGCACCACAGGCTAATACGGTTCATGTCCAGAAAATAACCTAGCCATCACTCACTGGGTCAAGCTACTGAACCCCAACTCACATGTGCATTCAGTCATCTCAGGCTGATCGGACAGGCAATACAATTGGAAAGCTCACTACTTGTTTGATCACTATGACAAACCAAAGTTGGCCTGTTTGGTTTTACAGCTAAGCAAAGGTGACTGATGGAGCAGCGTTCCAGCTTAGCAACTAAAGAGACAGCTAACAAAAAGCACTACAATTAAATTGCGTAACAAAAAAATAGAACATATGTTTTGGAATGATACGAGATATTCTTAAGGATTGAGATCATTGAACTCTTTATACAATAAGTAGTCTGTGAATGAGCAGAATTCAAAAAATTTAGGGCAAAATCCCTGGTTTTGCACTTGAAATAATTTAATGGTTTTGAGGGGGAAATTAGTATTTTGTTGATCAATAAGACGGAATTGACATTCCTCATGAAGAAACACTTTCAAGCATTAATCTTAATCTTACCTTGATTTACCTTTTATGTTTTTAATCTCCATTCTTTCTGGGGATAATGAATATATACGTGAAGGCATCAGAAGATTGCAAGAATAAGCTGAAATGAAGCATTGTCCATTTTCTCTTCAATTGTTTCAAGGGTCTGGTTTACTTAGTTAATATCATATAATCCAACATTAATCTATAGCTCCTGTATTTGTTCCATAGTTAACTAGAAAATTATAGTCTTGGGCCACTTATTTTACAATAATATTAGAATACTATCTACAAGTGTATTTGTGCAGATTATCTTTCAAAACCAATGGCACATCAACATCTATTCACTTTAGAACAGTTAACAGCATTGAAAATCTATGCAGAAGTAATTAGTTATGCTTTAAAACTCTAAAAGCACTTCTGCACGTAAGTACCTACAGTTGGGCGAAACTCAAGAATGCCACATAGACAAGCGATTTCACTTACTACAGAACCAAAATCAGGGTCACACACACAGCCTATTACAATATATTCATAACAGCTACAATTCATTTTTAAACGTATGACATGTAGAAAGTGACAATAATGTGACATACCATAAACCTCGTCACTATGTGGAGAGTTTTTAGTCCTTTGAGTTATGATTTTCTGTTAATTTAGCATAATTACAATTATTATGAAATACTTTAGCCATCATAAAAAACAGATGAGGACAATCATTAATTTTACACGTCCCAAATATCAACACATCATCAGTATTACAACATTCCTTTACCAGAAATGAGATATTTCATAGTCAATCCTACAGATACTAACTAAAAAAAAATCTGATAAAATAAAATTACCATGTGATCAAATCAGAAAATGAGTTCATCATGCAAAACCTCATTTTGATCTGGTGTGAATCTTGTCTGTCCATTTCTAAGAAGAATTAGTTCTGGTCCTTATATTATCATTGACTAAATTATTTAAAATTTTTGATAAGCTTACATAGCATTGCCAATGTCCAGTTACTATCCATTGGGACCAGCTCTAATTGATACTGAAGATGGCTGAATGCATTGCACCAGTTTTTTTAAACAGTCTGCTATTGTGTCTGATCTTTCTGCTAATTAAATTGTGATGCTTTGACCATTATCTTAGGACACATCTAAAACATTTGCAGTCATGATTTTTTGCTGACTTCAACTTGATTAATCATTTCCGTCAGTAATCATATTCTAAATATAAGAAAAAGAGCTGGATGAATAATATTTGCTCATGCTATTTTACAACAAAAACTCAATATGCCGTTCCTCAGAGGACTGTTGTCTGATGTGTTTAAGTCAAGTGAAACACAGCTGGAGCTAAACTGGAGGCTAACCTCCTTGATCTTATAAATGACAAAAAAACTTTTAGGTAGCAGAGAGTGGCCTCAACCTTAATGATGACAGAACACCCATTATCAATCGACTTCATCAGTTTCTTTAAAGACACTCAGGAGCTTACTGCACCACACACAGAGGATCCATTACAGCATTGTCACTTTCCAGACTAGTGCACAACGCAAGTCGGAAGGACACCTGTCATTTTGATTTAATCAGTCCAAATACAAGCTGCCAACTCGCTTCATTGATGTGACGTTCAGCGAATAGCAAGAGTGATCCTCAAGCTCTAAAGGAACGTGTAGGCTGCAGGCATCCTCCATGTTCTCCTGTCCACTGCGAAGCGGGCCGGCAGGTTTGCAACCCTGTAGGTAGATTTTTTTGAAAAAATATATATTGAATTAAGACAAGGAGAAGCATTTCTTTCTCTTTAAGAGCTTAAATGTCCCGGAAACTATTACTATCTTTCAAAAGAGTCACAGATGAGTGATTTGTACTCCCAGTGGTAACTGTCCAATCCCTTTTAATTGGGTAAAGATATACTGACAGTTACCACCTGCTCCTGCAAAATATATCCAACACAACTCTCTAACGTTGATTATCACTTTTCCCCCCCGTGTTCTTTGAACGCTTGTTAATCATCTATTTGTATAATGCACACTAAAATAAAATATAATTCTATTACAACAGTTATCTGTACAAAATCTAAGGTTTGGGCAATATTTTTGAAATATGATGTGTTGCTAGCTAAAACATTAACTCACATCTTTTTTGAAAAAGCACATTTTCAATCTCTTCCATATGACACAAGTCATTATAAAATTATAATGGGTACAAAGTAAGTTCTATTTTGTAATGTTGGTTTACATCAAATACCAATAAAAATAAATTCAGAGCATTTGGAGATGTTCTTTGGATTGTATTAATGAAAGCTTTAGATTTTTCTTCTATTCAGTGGTGACAATCTCTGAAGCCTACGACAACATTTCCAACATTCCATTAATTAACAGAACAATGGACACGCTTTAGAAAACCAATCTGTCAGTTTCAAAATACAAACACACAATTCAGCCTCTTCAGTCACTAAACCTTACAGTGGCATTTAAATTGTACAGACACCACATAAAAGATTCAAGGCTACCTACAATCGAAAGCCCAAGCGGGCACATTGACAAAAAAAAGATCCTTTTGCAAAAAAATAGAACAACTAAATAAAAGATGTCATCTTTTAAAAGGTGGCTTCAGTGTGAACTCAATTCTCAGTTATCAGTCTTTTATTTTGGGGGTTTTTTTCGGTCTTTTTAGAAACTCTGTTCTGCACAATGGCGCAATGTAAGTTGGAACTAAACTCCTCCATTTTCTAAGCCATTGTGTACAAGCTAACTACCAAGTTGCCCAATACACCTAATACTTCCTTGCACATGACCATGAACCTACTTGAAAAGCTCAGGCCATCTATGCCTATGTCCAAGGCTTCAGTAGCAAAACCAGTATATTATCTAACCCTCTCTCCACTGGAACCCAGGGCATCCTATTCACCTCACCACCATACTGTGTTTGTTCCTGTTGACTTTTAACTGATGACTGGACTTTTCCCCCAGCATGTCCTCTGAAGAACACGTGACACCAATCTACTATTGCGAGAATGGTCAGCTCAAGTGAGTTACACTTTAGAAGACGGACAGACAACTTGATTAAAACAGACAGGATCCTAAGGGGTTTTGACAGGGAGGATGTTCCCTCCTGTGGTGGAATCTAGAAGCGGGGCCGCTATTTTATACGGCATTGTCCACTTAAGAATGAGAGTAGGTGAGATTCTATTCTCTCAGAAGGCAAGAGAAGCATGGTCGTGGAATTTTCACGAGGCAGAATCTGTAGTGAGATTACCACAAGTAAGTCATGGACTTTCCTGAATCGAAGAGCAGCTCAAGAGCTGAGTGTGCTACTCTGCACCTAATCCAAATATTTCTAAGCTGAGGAAGATTGTCCACCCTTGCTTAAAGTGACACAGTTTTTTTGAACATTGAAATGAAGGAGAATATGGGTTTGATTACACTGCAAAGGAACCGGATTCAAAGATTCAAAGCACATTTATAATCAAAGTATGTGCACAGTAAGAACCCCGAGACTCGTCTTCCCACTGACAACCACGAAACAAAGAAAGAAAACCGCAGAACCTGACCAAAGAAAAACATCAAACTCACAATGTGCAAAAAGAAAGAACAAATTGCGCAAATGTCAAAAAAAAATTAGTGAAAAAGACAGAATATAAAACACCAAACCAGAAATCATCAAAACAGGCCAGATATATTCAGTTCAGTTCAGTTCAGTTCAATTTAGCACTATGTCATTCAATAACTTAAGGCCACAGAGCTAGTCCATCCAGAACAAGAATCACACAAAATAGCAACAAAAAAGGGAGTGGCCAGAAACGAGAAACATATTGTAATGTGAACTACAGAGTCCAATCCACAAACAACAAGATAGAGCTAGGTGAAAGCAGCAGTAGGTCACAAGACTTCATGAGTAAAATAGAAATCAAGAAAGAAGGTTGATATGAAACAATATGAACATTGTCACTCGATACGTCATGGTGTGCCCTGCCTACAAATACCAGGATTTTCCCTCCTGTGGTAGTTAAAATCTTCAGATGGAGCCAGCTACCCCCAGTTATAGACTCTTGTTGTAAGGTAGTGTCTGCCTGGATGAGAAGGGAGGGCTTCTACAAAACAATGGTAAATTATACTATGTCTTAGTCAAATAATCTTTTGAGTATAACACATCAGGGATGTGTGGTCATGAGATTTTGAAATTTAGGAAGAGTAATATGAGTGGAGGGAGGAAGTGATGCTAAAATGCCTCACAATGATTGCAGGAGAGTGAAGAGAGATGACAGATGGAACTTTATATGAAATGAGATAAGAGGTGTACTCTTAACTCTCTCTGATAACCTTTCATCTTCTTGATTATCAAGAATCTGTCGGATTCTGCATTAAGATACTCAGACCCTGTTTCCATTATCCTCTAAGACATAGAAGAATTCACCCCATCTCTAACTTCCATGGTTGACCCTTTCTTTTTAACCAGTGGCCATGGATTTAGATCCTTCCACAAGACAGAACATCTTCTCCAGATTCACCCCATCAAGATCCGTCACAAGCTTAAGTGTTTCAACCAAATTACCTCACAATCTTCGGATCCTAGACACAGAGTTATTTTATATTATGGCTTGGTCTGGGGGCCGGACTAGTAACATTGACCCCAAACCTCAAGTCACTCCTCTTTACTAATGATCAAGGACTTCTCTTATCATTTCGGATCTCCCCTCCCCCTCCCACTTTCAAATCTCTTACTATCTCTTCTTTCAGTTAGTCCTGACGAAGGGTCTCGGCCTGAAACGTTGACTGTACCTCTTCCTATAGATGCTGCCAGGCCTGCTGTGTTCACCAGCAACTTTTATGCGTGTTGCTTGAAATTCCAGCATCTGCAGATTTCCTTGTGTTTGCGTTCCCAAGATGTCTCTTATTTTTTGTAATATTGTTTCACTGTACACATTAAATAAATCAGGGGAGCTACTGTGCTGTAGCTTTAAATAAAATAAGAGATGAGGAGGAATATCTTTAGCTAAAATGTTGTGAATCTGTGAAATTCATTGCCACAGATGGGTGTGGAGGCCCAGGTGAACAGGTTTCTTCATTAGTTAGGGTGTCAAAGGTTTATGAGGAGAAGGCAGGAGAATGAGGTTGAGAGGAAAGCAAATTAGCCACAATCAAATAGCTGAGCAGACTTGATGGGCTGAATGCCTTGATTCTGCTTCTACGACCTACGGTCTTAGTATCCAAGTAGGATGGAAAGAAGATCCTGCTGTACTAGGGCCTCAAAGCAGGAGTTCCCAACCTTTTTTACTGCATGGTCACCTACCATTAACTGAAGAGTCTGTAGACCCCAAGTTGGAAACCCCTGTCCCAGAGACACAGGGGTCTACCATGCAAGTCTCACAGTTGTTTGGTTCCTCCAATACTGTCTGCCTGTCCATTAGCAGTTACACGCCTATAACCTTCTACCCTCAATGATTCCCATTTGTCCATTTCCTTAAAGCTGGTGAATACCAGTGGTTGCAAGTTCAAATTATTATGATGAGACATTGATTGTAATTTCATTTGGGTCCTGTAAGCATTTGTGAGATACATGCAGCTCTCTCCCCTCATCCGTGTGACCACCTATTCCCTAAAACTTCGAATGGCCCCTGTGTGCACTCATAAAAGATCTGGGACTGGAAACGTGAACACTGACTCCCTTCCTAAAACATTGCATGATCTGCTGAATGTCTTATTTTTGTTTGTCATGCCCCCTGAGACCTACCCTCATATTTTTCAACATGATCAATTTCTTGGCCGCTGTAACATTTTCGAAAACCATTGTAGCATTGTTCAGTGATGAAACTATCACATCAACCTATAGTAAAACCATTGTTAATTAGAACAGGGTCGGATGTTCAGCTCACCCTTTACATTGCTTTGCTCTAGAAGTCAGGTACAGCTAAAGTGCCCATCTATTGTTTCAGAGAAGACAAATTGCATGTTGATGTATTAAGAAGAAAAAACCAGAGATATGAGAAATTAGAGCAGGACATATGTCTTCATTGCAGGCATCTGTTTGTTCAATTCAGAAACCCCACTCCAAACAGACAGCTGAAGAAGGCCATTAAACATGTCGGTAACCATGCCATGCCTGGCCACTGCTGGCAGGCCAAAGTCAAAGAGGGATAAAAGAGGCTGATTCCACTGGAAGGGATATATTTAAAATGCTGTAGCCCAAACACTGCATGAACAAGTGCTACCAGTAGCCCCTTGAGTGATTTTCTTGCAAAGTTACAATACATATAAATCCTGGTCAATGGCAGTCAGCTGAAGGTTTAGACTAGTGACACACCCTATTAAACTATAATGTGATCAAAGGGATATTGGATCAGCAGAGGGAATACTGGTTTGCATTCTGCTCTAGTTTAGCACTGTTTCTTATCACGATAAGCACCCAAGTGTCAACCTGTCAGCAGCCTATCACAGCTCCTGCTAGTTACTCTGCCATCCCCTCACGTTTCTGTCAAAGTTAAACATCCCTCTCATTCAAGAGCTTGAAAAAGAAAAAGGAATATTGGCCTGGGAGATCTAAATGCACATTAAGATTAACCCAAGGTACATCAGGGAGACATTTTCCAGAGCTACACCGAAGTGGTGGTGCCTGAGAACAGTATAGCCTTTTGTGTGAAACTAAAGTAATGTAACATTGAATTGAAACCTCTTACTAAAGCGCAACAGCAGACAACTTAGAATGCATGGGACAATATGAGTTCCTACTTTACTGATTTATTGTCATTGTGAGGACAACTTAGAGCAGGGGTTCTCAACCTGGGGTCGACAGACCCTCAGTTAATGGTAGTGGTTCATGACATAGAAAAGGTTGGGAACCCCAGACTTAGAGGGAGCATCTTTGAGGAGAATCAGTGTATTGTAATGGTTGTTTGCACGTTACACTTCCATCATTTTTCCCCTTCTGCCTGTGGATGAGAACAGTTTCAAGGTGAAATCTTCTTATTAAAGTGAGCTAGACACTTCTGAATTAATTTGCTTTAAGTTACAGTATTGTGTAACTTCGCAGAGGCATTGCTATCTAATCCATTGGCAGAGAGTGGCAAAATTCCCCTTAGAGGTGTACTTCCCATTACCAAATACCGTTATAAACCCTTGAAATAATCATGAATTTCACTTTCCACACCAACCCCTCCCTCACATATATGTAAAATATAGTGCACACAGGGGAATTTAACATGTGTATGCTAAACGTACTTACATAAACTTAGCTAATCAAAAAATCTCCATGTTAAAACAAGAGGACTGATGCAAGTGTTTAAGGAGTACTAGGGGAATTTCATGAATGAACCAACACATTATCTATAAATCAGAAATTCTATTAATGTTTGTATTCCAAATATTAAACTGTAGATAAATTTGCAAACAAATTCCTCTCTCATTGTATTAATTTATTGTATTAATTATTATTAATTTACAGTTAAAAAATTACATAACAAAATCATTTCCTGAGTTCATCCTTCTCACAGCAATGGTGGACTTCAAAGGGAGACCGATAGCTTTAAAAAAGTCTTGCATGATTGAGTCACTGTCTAAAAATGGGACAAAGATCAGAAGCAAAATTGTGAAAGCTTCTTGGTAGAAGTTACAATTGCCAGTGTCATCATACAGACGACATTCCTGTAACATTATACAAGCCTTGATTGAGAGCATTAAAACTGATTGTTTTAAATGGGGCAACACCTGCATAAAGACAGCATACACAAGGATTTAGAATGAGTGCTTTGGCTGGCTGTAACTTTAGGTCACATGCTCAAAATTAGCACTGTAATCTAAGGTCAAAGTGAGAAATGAAACGAAGAATCCCAACTGTGTTTTTTAGAATGAGACATTTCAAGAATTTCACTGCCAAGCAAGGATTAGAGACAGCACAGATACTACAAACAGAATAACATTTAAAAGGAAGACTTGACCTTCATTGCCGTAAAAAAAAATGGAAATGTTTCCTGCTGCCTGCTAGATGAACTAAATGATTGAAGAAACCTTGGGGCCAAGCTTTCTATTGCAGTGAATAAGTGGAAAATTGCCCATTTCCCATCAAAGGCCATCTAATCTTAGGAAATAAACCTTATTAAAATTACACTGATGTAACAAATCATAGAAAACTTTTCTATATATTATAAGGTTGGCTTGGAAGTTGGGTAGTAGGAGGGTGGGGTGGTAACTAACTTTATACGATTCTACTATGAGTGTTTCTCCTTAACTGTTATGAACTGTACATTTGATATGTTTGTTTTGCACTGTATAAACCTCTTTTTTTTACTTTTTTTTTGTTGTTGCATTGTAGGAACTTGTAAAAAAATTAATTAAAATAAATTAAATCATCAGGACATGAGAGGTCCTGTGATGAACAAAGACACTTAGTGGCTGCTGTGCCGGGCTGCAATGGTTACAATCTTCCGATAGGGAAGACGATCTACAAAGCTAGAGCCTTGGGAAAGTTACTCGGAGAATGTCATAATGCTGTACCTCATATGTCTAGCTTGTGAATATATTTAAGGCAGTGATAAATAGATTTTTCATTGAAGAGACCCTCATAATGTGGGGATTGAGCAGAAAAGTGGAAATTGGCACAAGAGCTCTTATAATGGAAGAGCTGTTTCAAGGGGCCATACGGCCGATTTCACTTCTTAAGCCTTTACATTCTAATGGATTCGAAATAAGGTGTGTACTTAATACTTATGAACTGCCTAGACATTTCTGCATCATATTTTGCAACTTACCACTGAAAAGGCTACTAGAGGATTAAAAAAATACTGTTAGTTATAATAGCAGCTACAACTCAGATGAAATAGCTCACCATAGAAATAAAGTTTTTGAGTATTTATCTTTGTAACTGTAATTTCCACCGTTTGAAATAACACTGAAAGTTGAGTAACATGGAGTACGACGGCAGCACTGTATTCTTATCTACTGAGTAAAACTGGTAATCTCCTGGCACTTTGACTTCTGGCTATCAACACAGAACTCACATGATAAACTGAATCACTGTTGAGCATTTTTTGTTCTCCTCTCTGGGTGTGAAAGAAAGAAATCTAAACTTGAGCTTCAAATAATTATCTCAAGAAAATATAACGAACATTAGCAGGAAGCCAAATTGTAACAGATCCTGCGATCATTCAACCCAAGATCCAAGTTGAGTTCCCAACACCAGTCACCAGATATGAGCTGAGGGCAGGTTAAATTCCCACATCTTAACCAAGTAGTTCTGAAGTCACTTAAGACCAGAAAGTTCTGCACAGTTTGGCAAGATGCATTTCCACTTTTGGCAGTGTTCTTACCAACATTTTTCTAAACATTTTTGGGCTTCTGGCAATTTCAACATTGATTGCTCATCCTTAAATAACCCATCTTCCTAAATTCCTGCTCTCCTTCTGGTAAACGTACTCCAACAATGCTATTTCTCTTGCAACATGGAAGGGAGCCATTCAGTCCATCAAATCTGTACCACTCCCACTCCCCTATTTACTGACCTGTTTTACTCTCTGTTCCATAAACCACCAGATCCATCCTGAAAATACAGTCACCCTCCTACACTAGGGCTAAAGCAGAGTGGTCCACAAGATCATGGGAAGAACTTGAAAACTCCCACACAAACTCCACACAGAAAACAGAGATAAATTTCCAGAATCTTGATGCAGTGACAATGAAGGGATGTCTGTAAATCACAAAAGCAAGAGATTCTGCAGAAGCTGGAAGTCCAGAGCAACACACAGAAAATGCTGGAGGAACCCTGCAAGTCAAGCTGCATCTATGGAGGGGAATAAATAATCTACATTTTGGGCTGAGACCCCTCATCAAGGTTAGAAATGAAGTGGACAGAAGGCAGAATAAGGCACCGGAAAGGTGAGACCAGGTGAGGTGAAGTAGAGGGCTCAAGAAAAAGGAATCTAATGGGAGAGGACAGTGGACCATGGAATATAGGGAAGGAAGAAGGGAACCAGAGGGAGGTGATGGGCAGACAAGGAGAATAGAAGGGGGTGAGAGGGTAACCAGAATGGGAACAGAAGAAAGAGAGAAGTGGGAAAGGGGGAGTAATTACTGATAGTTAGAGAAATCGATGCTAACGCCATCAGATTAGAGGCTACCCAGACGGAATATGAAGTATTGATCCTTCAACCTGACGTTTGACCTCATTGTGGCGGTAGAAGATACTGTGGACAGACATGCAAGTATGAGAATGGGATGTCGAACTGAAATGGGTAGGTATCGGAAGATCCTGCCTTTTGTGGTGGACAGAGCGAAGGTGATTGTCAAAGCAGTCCCCAATCTGCATCAGGTCTCATTTACACAGATGAGGCTTCGCCGGGAGCACCAGATACAACAGATGACTCCGACAGACCTACAGATAAAGTGCCACTTCACTTGTAAGGTCTGTTAAGGAACTGTAGAGGGAAGTATCGCACTTAGCACAGTTTCAAGGACAAGTGCCACAAGGGAGAAGTGACATGATGGGGATGTATAAGATGTTAAGAGGCAGAGATACGGCGGAGAGCCAGTGCCTTTTTGCCCGGGGTGTCATGGTTAATACAAGAGGGCATACTTTTAAGGGGGGAAGGGAACGTCGACTCAGACCATGAGAGGCCTGCATCGGGCATTTTCATGCCTTACAAGGTGCAGATTAAGTCTGTGTGGGGCGCCACTCCTCGCACAGACACAAGAGCAATGTGTGGTTAAGTGCCTTGCTCAAGGACACAAACATGCTGCCACAGCTGAGGCTTGGTCTAGCGACCTTCAAATCACTAAGCGAACGTCTTAACCACTTGGCCACGTGCCCAACACTTAAGGTGAGTTTTAAGGTGAGTGGAGAAAAGTATAACGAGGATGTCAGAGGTAAGTAAAGAAACTACCAGAGGTGATAGTAGAGACAGATACATTTGGGACATTTCTGAAAACTCTTAGCTAGACACGTAGATGAATGAAAGGAAAATAGAGGGCTATGTGGCAGGGAAGGGTTAGATTGATGTTGCAGTAGGTTAAAAGGCTGGCACAACATTGAGGGCCGAAGGGCCTGTACTGTGCTGTAGTGTTCCATGTTCTATAAAACTGCTCAGGAGAATAAGCTTCCAAAGGACTGGGACCCATGAAAGTTCAATATAAGGATTGCAGTATAGTATTTTAATCATGTGATTACCACATCAATTTACAGATTTCATCGGGGTGCCAGTACACAACCTTTGTGCACGTGGCCGTATTGTATGAAATTGCAGCCTCCTCCGTAATCTTCAAGACTACATACCTACAGCCTATTTCTCCCAAGTCTTGCTCGTCTTTTATTCATAGACACATAAACAATTAAGTTTAATTGAGCAATTAAACGACATTAAAAAGTTATGCTAGTGATGAAGAACTGAAGACAGTATAAAACACTAGATTCAGTCCAACAATCAGATTTAGTATCACATCAGCTTTGGTCCCACATCACTGTTTATTGCTGCATCAGGTTTGTTTCTATATCAATTCCAGTTTAGGGTCATCAAATCCAACAAAACATTGGATTTCCTATTATAGTCAATCTCAGTGCTGTTTTTGCCACTGTACATTATGAATCTTTTGTTGCCTTCTGCACCCCATACTGAATTCATCCTCCACTCACAACATTGCAGAGACATTGTGCAATAGACTCGACTATCTTCCATTTCCTTATCCAGGCACCTTTTCCTTTCATGCAAGCTAGGACAGTGTTATTGGTTGTGATCTGCCACGGGATTCTGAAATGTTTTCTGTCTGAAGTTGATGCAGGGGCACTTTAATAAGGCTGCAAGACTGTAATCTTGTGTGGTGATTTCCTCTTTGCCAGGCTTAAGGTAGTGAGGTCAATACAAAATCTCTACCTCCGTCTCAGACGGGGAAAGTCTTCTCTGTGCCATCTGGGTTCTTATACCTGAATCCTAGGGTTCTGAATTCTGCCATCCTGCTCATACCTCAACAAAATCAGCTTTCCGTGCTAACAGATAAAATTAATGATCCTGGAGCTGTGTGAATCACCCAAAGCTGGTAATCAATTTATTAAAGAGCTGGATTGAAGGCTTATGGGGAAATGCAGCGTGGTTTCAACACAGCAGGTGCCACTAATCAATTTAAATGGGTGTGGGTAGATGCACTGATGTTACCAATGTACTCTATAATCACACCAAGGCTGCAATGTGATACTGCCATGAAGCAAATTTACACATTACTCTCCCATACTGGGTTTTACAACTGGGATAACATTAGTTCCTGGGAACGCAGAAGAGCTTTTCAATAGGTCAAGGTATTTGTTAGCATTCACTTCACTTGGGAACACGTCTAAAGTTGAGTAGCCTGCTTAGAAACAGTGTTAGGATTTGAGTTTTGAAGTTGTCTTTAAAATGTAAATATTGTGAAACCTTATAACCTGAGTACAAAGTAGATAGGTCGTCCCAATCCTGTTTTTTATTGCACACCATCAATCTAAAGTTCAAACAACAGAAAACCAGAAGTGAATATACAGCTCTGATATATTACCAGACATCCACCGTCCAATGAAAATAATAGCAATGCACAGAACTTTGCCACTTAGCTGCAAAGGGATGTTACTAATCTGAGTAAAATTTTTTGCTGCACGTTTGGGAAGTTTGGCTTCAGGCTTCTGGACGTCTCCGAACGAGAGTCTTTCATGATCATGATATCCGAACAGACACCAAAATGTTAGTGTACAAAGCAGTGGTAATCCCAACGCTCCTGTACGCATCAGAAACCTGGACAACATACCGACGACATCTGAAGGCACTTGAAAAGTTCCATCAACGCTGTCTTCGAAACATCTTAAATATCAGCTGGGAAGATAGAAGAACCAACGTCAGTGTGCTAAATGAAGCAAAAACAACAAGCATTGAAGCCTACATCATCAAGAACCAACTAAGATTGAGCGCTCATGTTGTTCAGATGAAAGACAAACGTCTGCCGAAACAAATCTACTCCCAGCTTAAAGAAGACACACGTAAAAGAGGCGGACAACAGAAGAGATTGAAAGACGTCTTAAAAGCCAACATGAAGAACTGTAACATCAACATCAACAATTGGGAAACCAATGCCAAGGACAGGAAACTCTGGCAAGCCATCATCCGAGAAAGAACGGCAACTTTCGAAGCCAACAGATGTGCAGAATTTGAAGAAAAGAGAAGAAAATGGAAAGAGAGGCAGCAACAACCAAAGCCCAATCTGCCATCTGGAACTACCTGTCCTGAATGCAAAAGAACTTTCAAAGCCAAGATTGGACTCGTAAGCCACTTGAGAGCCCATAAGTAGATCAACAGAACGAAGACCATCATCCTCGACTTCGAGGGATAGCCACGACAACGAGTATTAGTTAGAAGGTTGCTGTTGGCTAACTCAAATCTGAGACCATGTTCACAGTCCCAGCATGTCAGCACCCGTGCTGATGCTCACAAAATGTGACAAAAACCCAGTGCCTGGTTGCATCATCCAAAGTCAGCCCCAGCAGCACCTCACTATGTCAGTGCTCAGCCAAATCCATGGTTTCCATCTGTTACGGTGTAGACAGATAGCATCCAATTAATATGTTTCTCCTCAAGGCCGGTGGGAAAGGTGCTGTGGATCCAGGAAATAGCTGTGGCATATGGAAATGCTGAGAGATGTTTCCTAACAACGGCTGATGTGGATGGGCAGAAAGAGGACAGAGGAATGGCCTGAGGCAATATATATCCAAGAACTGCTCCCATGTGCCAGGAAGAATGCTGCACCCTTTGTCTTGAAGTAATCCTACCAAAATGTCAATTTATTTCTCCTGCAACCTGATGAGTCAGTCAGTGGGCCTGTATCCTCTGAGCTGCCAAAGAGATCATCAGACAATGGCATCCACGTTACAAGGAATCAGAATCAAGTTTATTATCACTGACATATGTTGTGAAATTTGCTTGTTTTGTGGCAGCAGTATAGTTCAAGGCACAAAAGAAACTATAAATTATAATAAAATAAAATAATACATTGTGCAAAAGAGAAATAGTGAGGTAGTGTCTGTGGGCTGTTCAGAAATCTGATAGCGGAGGGGAAGAAGCTGGTCCTGATACACTGATTGTGCATCTTCAGGCCCCTGTACCTTTATACTGATGGTAGCAATCAGAGAAGGGTATGACCCAGATGGTTAGAGTCCTAACGATGAAGACATTGTCTTTTGAAGATGTCCTCAATGGTGGGATGGCTTGTGACCTTGATGAGCTAGCTGAGTCTATAACCCTTTGTAGCTATTTCTGATACTGTGCCATGGAACCTCCATACCAACCGGTGATGCATAGTCATTCATTTTCTCTCTCTCTCTCTCTCTCTCTGCCAACTCTCAAGTACGGGATCTCGAAATAAAAAACAACACTTCGGACGGACTAACATCGAATTGCGACTGTTGTCTCTCCTCTCACTGTGGAAGGAGCGTTAGTGAGAGAGAGTGCCTGTGAGATGTCAAAAATGATGAAGCGAACAGTTAGCTTTTGATGCACTGTGGACTACAGTCTCTCTTTCGGAGCTTTGCTGTTTTTGGCATGATGGGTGCAGCGAATGCTGATTCTTTACGCTAGAATGTGGGGGAGGGGAGGGTTTGATGCTGCTGCTTATGCACAGGAGGGGGCAGGGGTCTTTGGGGTTCTTACGTTTCTCTGTCATTCTTTGAGAGTTTTCTTCTGTTTCAAGGATGTCTGGGGACAGTAAGAATTTCAGGCTGTACAGTGCCTATAAGAAGTATTCACCTCCTCCCCTTTGGAAGTTATCATGTTTTATTGTTTTGCAACATTGAATCACAGTGGATCTAATTTGGATTTTTTTTTTGACACTGCTCAACAGAAAAAGACTTGTGCCAAAGTGAAAACAGATCTCTACAAAGTGATCTAAATTAATTACAAATATAAAACACAAAATAATTGATTGCATAAGTATTCACCCCTTTAAAGTGACACACCAAATTATCATTGGTGCAGCCAACTGGTTTTAGAAGTCACATAATTAGTTAAATGTAGATCACCTGTGTGCAGTCAAGGTGTTTAAACAGATTGTAATAAAAATACACGTGTATTTGGAAGCTCTAACTGCTAGTGAGCCAGTATCCTGGCATGCACTACGCCATGAAGACAAAAGAACACTCCAAGCAACTCCATGAAAATATTACTGAAAAGCGCAAGTCAAGAGAAAGAAACAAGAAAATTTCCGAGTCACTGAATATCCCTTGGAGTACAGTTAAGTCAATTATCAAGAAATGGAAAGAATATGGCACAGCTGTAAATCTGCCTAGAGCAGGCCATCCTCAAAAACTGAGTGACTGTGCAAGAAGGGGACTAGTGAGGGAGGCCACCAAGTAACCTATGACAGCTCTGGAGGAGTTACAAGCCTCAGTGGTTGAGAAGGAAGAGACTGCATAAACAACAACAACTGTTGCCTAAGTACTTCACCAGTCGCAGCTTTATGAGAAAGTGGCAAGGAGAAAGCAACTGTTGGAAAAAAAGTATAAAGAAATCTTGGCTAGAGTTTGCCACAAGGCATGTGGAAGTCAGCTGGAAGAAGGTTCCCTGGTCTGATGAAACCAAAATTGAGCTTTTTGACTATCAGGCTAAATGCTATGTTTAGCATAAACCAAACACTGCACATCATCAAAAACACACAATCTCTACTGTGAAGCATGGTGATGGCTGCATCATGCTATGGGGATATTTCACTGCAGGCCCTGGAAGGCTTGTGAAAGTAGAGGATGAAATGATTGCTGTAAAATACAGGGAAACCCTGGAGGAAAATGTGATGCAGTCTGCAGGAGAACTGTGGCTTGGGGAACGAGAAGAGAATGACCCTACGCATAAAGCCAAAGCTACACAGGACTGGCTTACAAACAACAAGGTTAATGCGTGGAATGGCCA
Source organism: Mobula hypostoma (assembly GCF_963921235.1). Taxonomy (NCBI): domain Eukaryota; kingdom Metazoa; phylum Chordata; class Chondrichthyes; order Myliobatiformes; family Myliobatidae; genus Mobula; species Mobula hypostoma. The sequence goes on from NC_086108.1 coordinate 41,726,834, forward strand.
AGTTAGAGTCCAGCTGTCAATCCAATTGGGAATTTGTGGCTGTTCACTCACGATCCCCATGCAGTCTGACCGAGCTTGAGGAGTTTTGTACAGAAGAATGGGGAAAACTTGCAGTGTCCAGATGTGCAAAGCTGATAGAGACCTATCCACACAGACTCAGAGTACATCTACCAAATAATGACTTGAAGGGGATGACTAATTATGCAACCATTATTTTGTGTATAATAATTGTAATAAATTTAGACCAATTTGTAGAAATTTGTTTTCATTTGACATGAAAGAGTCTTTTCTGTTGATCAGTGTCAGAAAATCCAAATTAAGTCCACTGTGATTTAATATTGTCAAACAAGAAAACATGAAAACTTCCAAAGTGGGTGAATACTTTTTATAGGTACTATACACCGTATACATTCGCTGATATTAAATGGAACCATTGATCTTCAGATGGTAAAGGTAAAACAGGCTTGGGCAGAGTCTGTGCAGTTTGGACAACTTTAACACCTCCTGTGGCTTATGCTCACCAGGTGGGAGGAGGAAGTTAAAATCTACATCAAAATAACAATGTGATCTACTTTTAGCTCACGGAGCAGCAATATTATGGTAATAGACTGTGAGAAAGCTGCAGCTAAATAATAGTTCATTTTTATAGATCTTTTCTTGCATTGATTTTCTGACCTACATGTAATATATGGTCAAAAAGACACAAAAAGAAAAATCTCCTCTGTTCCAAACGCCATTAACTAAAAGATTTCTTCATCAATGAGATATGTGCTGGTGTGCCAAATAGTTAATTATTATTTACTCTTATCTCTTGATATTTCACTGTCATGAAATAATAGTTAGGACAGTAATACTCGGTTCATTGTGCTTTGCTAAAAACGATTTTCTCTTGGCTATAAGTGCACACAGGAAATTCTGAAAAAGCTTAAACAGAAAGGATGTGCAAATGTACAGCATCCTAAGGAAATCTTTATGCACATATTTAATTGTTACTGAAAAGGTCAATTACTGTCATAGCATTACAGAATCGGGTAACATAGAACACAGTAATATAGTCTTTCAACCTCATACTGGAGCTTGGAATAAAATAAAGATTCAATAATTATATGTACACAAATTCTTCCTGCTATGACTTTGATACATATATAAAAACAAAGCATTGTGTTTTTTTTATTATTTGAAAAGTGAAGTTTGAGCTTGGTATCTATATAAAATCAAAGCATATCATTCCATTATCAAATGCATGAACTGTAATTTAACCCCAGTTGCAACACTGAGATTGCAGTTGATTGTGATCAAACTCCATTTAATTCTGCTTTTTTTTATTTTCTTAACCTTTTGGTTCACAAAAAATTCTCATTCTCACATTCAAAATTAACAACAGACCAAGCCATCAAAGGGTACTTGTGGAAGGGAGTTCCAGATTGCTACTGTGCCTTGAGGATTGAAATATTTCCTAACTCTAATATTTTAGAAGATACAATTATTTTCTAAATTCTGAAAAAAATATTTTTGCTTACACATTCAACACTATCTTTGTATAATTCTGTGTACTTTAATAATGAAAGATTTCTAACCTATTGAAAATGCATTTTACAATTTTATGTGAATTAGAATTTTGAAACTAAAATTACATCCACAATATTGTGCAAGAGTTTATTTTTTACTGGGTCACTGGGAATGTTTAAGATGATGGCAGCTCCATTCTGCAATTAATTCCTCTTCAGAAAGTCCTAGTATTATAGTTTAATGTAATGTGATTAAATAAAAATCAATATTAAAATATTCACACAGGCAATACCAAATTTTTATAGGAAAGAGTAAATGTGTCAATCAATCAAAAGAAAATATTGTGAAGCATTCATTATAGGCACCTTGTGTACATTCATAACCTCTGCTCCTTAGAGCTGTGTTCTGCTGATCACAATTCCACAAGCATCTGTACGAAAACCACATGCTCCTCAACTGTCAGCTGACAAGCTAAGATATCTCTATATTGCTCGTGTTAAGAGAATTTTAAGGGCCATTTTAACAGATGTTGGAACTGCAATTTTACATGATCAGAAACAATCTCTCAAATAACATCTTAATGCTCTACATTGATCTTGGCTAGTATGAATATTTGGTTTAATAAAGACAAATTGCTTTTAATATGAAATTTGCATACAAGTTAAAATGGTGCAAGACACTTGCTAGACTTGCTTGTATTTGATACCAACAAAATAATCAATAAATAACGGAGGACACGTATTGAGCAACTGTGAGAAAGGCATTAAGGGTTTCCTGAAGTTAATTTGTTCTGACTCTTCGTGCTTCTCTCTTACTTATTAGTTCAGCTGCATAGAAAACTGTGACTTGACAGACAGGAATGTACCTTTATCAATGATAGGCGGCAGGGTGGTTAAATCTCCTTTTATAGTGTTGGAAAAGTAAATGAGAGCATGTAACTGTCAATGATTAACCAACAGAATAACTTGGCTCACTCTAGTCTAAAGGATGTCTAATTATTTGACTGATGGAGCAGTAGTACATGGTTTTAGTGATACAGACTTCTTTATACTCCTAAATATCACAGGAATATTTGGAAACCTCAGTTTTGTGATTCCTCATCCCATACTAACAGAAACATCGCAACAACTGGGATAAGACCAGAGTCTGGAGCTGTTGAACTATGTCCACAAATTCATTGGAATCACTGTTCATATAATTCCAGAATACTTTTGGAAAGAGTGACTTACCTTTTTTGTATTAGGACCATACACATAAAAACACTTAGGCTTTGATAAATAAATGCTAGATCTTAACCTAATGATCACCAATATGCATTAGAGTAGGAACTTTATTCCAACTCTTCTAGGTGCTTCTAATGTAACAAGCAGAAATATATTTCCTTAAGGCAGGTGGTCCTAGAAAGTTAGTGAACCCTGTAGAATTTTATCTATTTCTGTATAAATATGACCTAAAATGTAACTAGATCTTCATGTAAGTCCTAAAACTAGATAAAGAGAACCCAATTAAATAAATAACACATAAAAGTTTTACTTGTTCAATTATTTACAGAGGAAAAATGATCCAATATTGCATGTATTTGTTGGAAAATATATGTGGACCTTTGCTTTCTGTAACTGGTCTGACTCCCTTGTACAACAATAACTTCAACCAAATGCTTCCGGTAACTGTTGATCAGTTCTGCACATTGACTTGGAAGCATTTTAGACCGTTCCTCCAAACAAAACTGTTTCAGTTCATCAATATTTCTAGGATATCTTGCATGAACAGCCCTTTCAGATCATGGCACAGCACCTCAATTGGGTTAAGCTCTGGACTCTGACTTGGCCATTTCAAAACATGAATGTTCTCCTTTTTAAACCATTCCTTTGTTGATTTCCTCCTGTCTTTCTGATCATTGTCTTGTTGCGTCATCCAACTTCTATTAAGCTTCAGGTGACAGATCACTACCCTAATATTCTTCTGTAAAATGTCGATACAATTTTGAATTTATAGTTCCCTCAACAATTGCAAGCTGTCCAGGCCCTGAGGCAGCAAAGCAGCCCCGAACTTTGATGATCCTTCCACCATGTTTCACAGTTGTTAGGAGGTTTTGGTGTTGGTGTGCAGCGCCCTTTTTGCTCCAAAAATAGAATCAGGTTTATTATCACTGGCACTTGTCAAGAAATTAGTTAACTTAGCAGCAGAAGTTCAATGTAATACATAACATAAAAACAAAAAAGTAAAAATAAATAAATAATTCGATTACAATATATGTATATTGAATAGATTAAAAATCGTGCACAAACAGAAATAATATATTTAAAAAGTGAAGTAGTGTTCATTCATGGGTTTAAGAATTTGATGGTAGAAGGGAAGAAGTTGTTCCTGAATCACTGAGTGTGTGCCTTACGGCTTCTGTACCTCCTACCTGATGGTAACAGTGAGGAAAGGACATGCCCTGGGTGGTGGGGGTCCTTAATAATGGATGCTGCCTTTCTGAAACACCGCTCCTTGGAGATGTCCTGGGTACTTAGTAGGTTAGTACCGAAGATGGAGCTGACTAAATTTACGACCCTATGCAGCTTCTTTCGGTCCTGTGCAGTAGCCCCTCCATACCAGACAGTGATGTAGCCTGTCAGAATGCTCTCCACAGTATCCATCTATAGAAGTTTTCGAGTGTATTTGTTAACCTGCCAAATCTCTTCAAACTCCTAATGAAGTATATTGCTGTCTTGCCTTCTTTATAACTGCATCGATATGTTGGGACCAGGTTAGGTCTTCAGAGATCTTGACACCCCGGAACTTGAAACTGCTCACTCTCTCCACTTCTGATCCCTCTATGAGGATTGGTATGTGTTCCTTCGTCTTACCCTTCCTGAAGTCCACAATCAGCTCTTTCATCTTACTGACATTGAGCGCAAAGTTGGTGCTGTGACCCCACTCCACTAGCTGGTATACCTCGCTCCTGTACACCCTCTCATCTCCATCTGAGATTCTACCAACAATGGTTGTATCATCAGCAATGGTTGTATTATAGATGGTATTTGAGCTATGCCTAGCCACACAGTCATGGGTACAGAGAGAGTAGAGCAGTGGACTAAGCACATATCCCTGAGGTGTGCCAGTGTTAATCGTCAGCGAACAGGAGATGTTATCTCCAATCCACACAGATTGTGGTCTTCTGGTCAGAAAGTCGAGGATCCAATTGCAGAGGGAGGCACAAAGGCCCAGTTTCTGTAACTTATCAATCAGAATTGTGGGAATTACGCTATTAAATGCTGAGCTACAGTCAATGAACAACATCCTGACATAGGTGTTTGTGTTGTCCAGGTGGTCTAATGCCATGTGAGAGCTATGGAGACTGCATCTGCCATTGACCTATTGTGGCGATAGGCAAATTGCAGTGGGTCCAGGTCCTTGCTGCGGCATGAGTTCAGTTTAGTCATGACCAACCTCTCAAAGCATTTCATCGCTGCCGATGTGAGTGCTACCAGGCAATAGTCATCAAGGCGGCTCACATTATTCTTCTTAGGCACTGGTATAATTGTTGCCTTTTTGAAGCAAGTGGGAGGTAGCAGTCGAAGGTTGAAAATGTCCTTAAATACTCCCGCCAGCTGGTTGCAACAGGTTTTCAGAGCCTTACCGGGTACTCCGTCAGGGCCTTCCACCTTGCAAGGGTTCACCCTCTTTAATGACAACCTAATATCGGCCTCTGAGACTGAGATCAAAGGGTCACCGGATGCAGCAGGGATCTTCACAGTTGCAGTTATATTCTCCCGTTCAAAGCAGACATAGAGGGCGTTGAGTTCATCTGGTAGTGAAGCAACACTGCCATTCATGCTATTGGGTTTCGCTTTGTAGAAAGTAATGTCTTATAAAGCCTGCCAGAGTTGTCGTGCATCTGATGTCACCTCCAACCTCGTTCGAACTTGTCTTCACCCTTGAAATAGCCCTCCACAAATCATACCTGGTTTTCTGGTACAGACCTAGGTCACCAGACTTGAATGCCACAGACCTTGCCTTCAGCAGACAACATACCTCCTGGTTCATCTACAGGTTTTGGTTTGGGAATATACAGCAAGTCTTTGTAGGCACACAGTCATCCACACAGGTTTTAATGAAGTCGGTAATGACTGCAGCATACTCATCCAGGTACAAAGATGAATCCCTGAGTACAGTCCAGACCACCAATTCAAAGCAGTCCTGTAGGCGCTCCTGTGCTTCCCTTGTCCATACCTTCTTGGTCCTCACTACTGGTGCTGCAGTCTTCAGTCTCTGCCTATACTCAGGAAGTAGAAGTACAGCCAGGTGATCAGACTTCCTGAAGTGACAGCATGGAATATCACAGTAGGTATTCTTGATGGTGGTGTTACAATGGTGCAGTGTGTTGTTTCCTCTGGTATTGCAAGTGATCTGTTGATGGTAATTATTTAGTGATTTTTTTTACACAATGGCCTGGGTGAAATCCCCCAAAATGATGGTAAAGGATTTAAGGTGTGCTGTTTTGTGCATGTTGATCCCATTGCTCAGATCATCTAAAACCTGATCATCTAAATTAGTGTGTATTTCTGCCAAAATGTTCAACTTTTGTCTCATCTGTCCACAGAATATTATCCCAGTAGCATTGTGAAACATCCAGGTGGTCTTTCGTAAACTTCAGATGTGCAGCAATTTTTTTTTTGGAGAGCAGTGGTTTACACCATGGTGTCCTTCTATGAACACCATTCTTGTTCAGTGCTTTTCTTATAGTGGACTCATGAACAGAGACTTCAGCAAGTTCTAAAGATTTCTGAAGGTCTCTTGTTTTAAACCTTGGGTTCTTTTTCACCTTCTTCAGCACTGAGCATTCTGCTCTTGGTGTGATCTTCGAAGGACACCCATTCGTAGGGAGAGTAGCAACAGCACTGAATTTCCTCTGTTTGAAGACAAGTTCTCTTAAAGTGGACTGATGAACAGTCAGATCTTTAGAAGTACTCTTATAGCCTTGTCCAGCTTTGTGCCTCTCTACATTTCTTCTCCTAAGGTCCTCTGAAAGTTACTTTGATTGAGACATGGTGCACATAAAGAGATGTTTCTTGAGAAGAGCAGGCTCTGTCAGTAACCTGACTTTGTGTGTCTTTTTTTAAAGGACAGGGCACCTCTACAACCCACACCTCCAATCTCATCTCATTGATTGGAACACCTGACTCCAATTGGCTTTTGTAGAAGGCATTACCCCAGAAATTCACATACTTTTTTGAACCTAGACTGTGATTGTAGTAATGACAAGAAGAAGTACAATGGTTTGTATGTTATTAGTTTAGGCAGAATGTGTTTCTCTATTATTGTGCCACATTTTGAGTAATTTATGCAGAAAACCAGATAATTGCAAAAGGTTCACAAGGTTCCCTATTTTGTTCTTGCAATTGTATAATTATGGTCTAAAAATAAAACCCTTTGGATACACTAATGTAGTAATAATATTAACAACCAACTAAGCCAAGGTACATGTTGACATTGGTCCACCGAATCCATTATCTGCATGAGGAATTCCTCGACAGGCCATCAATGCATTTTCAAATAATACTCTAATGTGATGTTTTGATATCAGCAAGTTGTTAGTAGCTTTCTTTTCTTAAAAAGGACAAATTCTCTTTGATGCCAGTTTATTCTCCGAATCAGCTCCACCCAAAACATTATGAAGGTGAGAATAGCTGAATTTCAAACTAATTAGCCAAAATACCCAAAAGGGAATATGCAAGAAAGAAAATGCAAAAGTAAGTCAATGCCAACTCAATTTACCTTAAGATCCCAAACAAAAGCATACACCAGTGTTGGACCTATCTCTATTACCCACTGAAAGACTCCCAGAAATAACTATTTAATAATTTTAACCATTTTGCACTGATATAATTTGTAGTTTCACACGGTACCCCGGTTAAACATAGAACGTAGAATAGTACAGCACAGTACAGGCCCTTCGGCCCACAATGTTGTGCCAACCTTCAAACCCTGCCTCCCATATAAGCCTCCACCTTAAATTCCTCCATATACCTGTCTAGTAGTCTCTTAAACTTCACCAGTGTATCTGCCTCCACCACTGACTCAGGCAGTGCATTCCACGCACCAACCACTCTCTGAGTAAAAAACCTTCCTCTAATATCCCCCTTGAACTTACCACCCCTTACCATGTCCTCTTGTATTGAGCAGTGGTGCCCTGGGGAAGAGGCGCTGGCTATCCGCTCTATCTATTCCTCTTATTATCTTGTATACCTCTATCATGTCTCCTCTCATCCTCCTTCTCTCCAAAGAGTAAAGCCCTAGCTCCCATAATCTCTGATCATAATGCATACTTTCTAAACCAGGCAGCATCCTGGTAAATCTCCTTTGTACCCTTTCCAATGCTTCCACATCCTTCCTATAGTGAGGTGACCAGAACTGGACACAGTACTCCAAGTGTGGCCTAACCAGAGTTTTATAGAGCTGCATCATTACATTGCGACTCTTAAACTCTATCCCTCGACTTATGAAAGCTAACACCCCATAAGCTTTCTTAACTACCCTATCCACCTGTGAGGCAACTTTCAGGGATCTGTGGACTTGTACCCCGAGATCCCTCTGCTCCTCCACACTACCAAGTATCCTGCCATTTACTTTGTACTCTGCCTTGGAGTTTGTCCTTCCAAAGTGTACCACCTCACACTTCTCCAGGTTGAACTCCATCTGCCACTTCTCAGCCCACTCCTGCATCCTATCAATGTCTCTCTGCAATCTCTGACAATCCTCTACACTATCTACAGCACCACCAACCTTTGCGTAGTCTGCAAACTTGCCAACCCACCCTTCCACCCCCACATCCAGGTCATTAATAAAAATCGAGAAAAGTACAGGTCCCAGAACAGATCCTTGTGGGACACCACTAGTCACAATCCTCCAATCTGAATGTACTCCCTCCACCACCACCCTCTGCCTTCTGCAGGCAAGCCAATTCTGAATCCACCTGGCCAAACTTCCCTGGATCCCATGCCTTCTAACTTTCTGAATAAGCCTACCGTGTGGAACCTTGTCAAATGCCTTACTAAAATCCATACAGATCACATCCACTGCACTACCCTCATCTATACGCCTGGTCACCTCCTCCAAAGAACTCTATCAGGCTTGTTAGACACAATCTGCCCTTCACAAAGCCATACTGACTGTCCCTGATCAGACCATGATTCTCTAAATGCCTATAGATCCTATCTCTAAGAATCTTTTCTAACAGCTTTCCCACTACAGATGTAAATCTCACTGGTCTATAATTACCCGGACTATCCCTACTACCTTTTTTGAACAAGGGGACAACATTCGCCTCCCCCCAATCCTCCGGTACCATTCTGGTGGACAACGAGGACATAATAATCCTAGCCAAAGGCTCAGCAATCTCTTCTCTCGCCTGGTGGAGCAGCCTGGGGAATATTCCGTCAGGCCCCGGGGACTTATCTGTCCTAATGTATTTTAACAACTCCAACACCTCCTCTCCCTTAATATCAACATGCTCCAGAACATTAACCTCACTCATATTGTCCTCACCATCATCTAGTTCCCTCTCATTGGTGAATACTGAAGAGAAGTATTCATTGAGGACCTCGCTCATTTCCACAGCCTCCAGGCACATCTTCCCACATTTATCTCTAATCGGTCCTACCTTCACTCCTGTCATCCTTTTTTTCTTCACATAATTGAAGAATGCCTTGGGGTTTTCCTTTACCCTACTCACCAAGGCCTTCTCATGCCCCCTTCTTGCTCTTCTCAGCCCCTTCTTAAGCTCCTTTCTTGCTTCCCTATATTCCTCAATAGACCCATCTGATCCTTGCTTCCTAAACCTCATATATGCTGCCTTCTTCCACCTGACTAGATTTTCCACCTCACTTGTCACCCATGGTTCCTTCACCCTACCATTCTTTATCTTCCTCACTGGGACAAATTTATCCCTAACATCCCGCAAGAGATCCCTAAACATTGACCACATGTCCATAGTACATTTCCCTGCAAAAACATCATCCCAATTCACACCCGCAAGTTCTAGCCTTATAGCCTCGTAATTTGCCTTTCCCCAATTAAAAATTTTCCTGTCCTCTCAGATTCTATCCTTTTCCGTGATAATGCTAAAGGCCAGGGAGTGGTGGTCACTGTCCCCCAGATGCTCTACTGCTATGCTGTGAGGTATTTTTATTTTAGCAGTTTTCTGGAAAAGCAGTGTGTTCTGCTGGTAAGAGTGTTTTGCCTTCGGCTGAAGATAAGGAGCCATGTTGTGTCAGCCAATCAGCAGTGGCATAGCATGGAACATTTTCAGACGGAGCAGGAAGAGTTTTCTCAAGGTCAGTTGTCTGGTTTGGGTCTTTAGGCGGGAGGTGTAGAAAGGAGAGCAGCAGGGAAGATGCCTGGGGGATCCCATCCGAAGGGGTGCCCCTACTGTAAGGAGTGCTTCACGAGGTGGAGTATTCCAGGAAGGGAAGTTCTACCTGTAGTTGGTGAAAGAATTTACTGCCATAAGTAAAGTTACTCCCGGCTACTGCAGAAATGAGCTCCAATGTCTATGTGCTCATTTAGACTTGTTTAACTGTAACAGGCCCTTTTATCTATCTTTTCCTTTCTCTGTCTGATAAAGTTGAAAATTGGTAAATATACTTTCTTTATAATTTTATGCTGGTGTACAATCTGTCCTTTCTAGGCTACCAATAACTACGTATGTGTAGTATTTACATGACATTCGCTCAAATCGAGGTTCCCTTAATCAGAACATCCTGACATTCCTGTTTGCTTAAACCCCAGATCATACATAGTCATACTTTATTGATCCCGAGGGAAATTGGCTTTTGTTACAGTTGCACCATAAATAATTAAATAGTAATAAAACCATAAATAATTAAATAGTAATATGTAAATGCCAGGAAATAAGTCCAGGACCAGCCTATTGGCTCAGGGTGTCTGACCCTCCAAGGGAGGAGTTGTGAAGTTTGGTGGCCACAGGCAGGAATACGGACCATTGATGTGTATTACAGCCTTCCCACAGCTGAGTTTTGTGGCTATTAGCAGGGTTAGTTAACGAGCCATTGGTGTACGAGTCTGCAGAGAGGGTTGCACACGGATTAAGGCTGATTTATACTGCGTCAAATGGACACCGCAACATACACAAGTGGCCTATGCGCGTTGTGAGCATTTATACTTGTGCGTTGGTGTGCCTGCGTTGCTCTGCAATTCGGGCATGTCGCGCATGCGCACACACCTGCCCGCACAAAGCTTCGTGGTCATGGTAGTCTTTCTCGGGGTAAACAAGTTTAAAGCGAGCGTCTTTTTTCGTAAAAGCGAAATGTGTCCTCCACAATTTCGGAGATCTGTAAAGCTTTATGGAAAGCATTGCAGCCAGAGTTCCTTCCCCACCCTACAGTCGCCCAATGGGAAGCTATTGCAGCATAGGAGGAAATGCGATGCTACCAAGCAGACCAATCACAGTTGTTGCGGTCTGCGTTGCCGCGACGCGTAGTTACATTTTGGGAGAGGTGCGCGTCAGGCTACAGTGTAGGGATCCGCGTAGGCTCTGCATAGGATTCACAGCTACGCCGTACCTACAAAACTCAACAGGTCAGGCAGCATCTATAGAAGGAAATAAGCAGTTATACTACGGGTTGATACCTACGGCATCAATTTGACGCAGAAGTATAAATCAGCGTTTATACTGTAATATTCAGAATGTAGATGGAGTTCTGTAAAAGAATAAACAGTGATGCAATACCTTTTAAAAGGTAGTCTACTTCTCTGCTCTTCACTTCAACCCCCACCCATTCTCACTAGGTCCCCACTAGGTAAAATGCACAGTGCTGTGAGGACACAACTGAGCTTTACTGGTGCAGGTTCACCCTGGTTAGGCTTCACACAGAATGAAAAACTGGTCTGGAATTGTAGGACTTGGGGAAAAAAATGCTGATCTTCTGGCTCCCAACAATAGTTAACAGCATCTAGGAGATCCTGAGACACAAGCAATTCTGCAGATGCTAGGAATATTGAACAACACATGCAAAATGCTGGAGGAACTCAGCAGGCCAAGCAGCACCCATGGAGAGGAATACACAGTCGTGTTTCAGGCCGAGACCCTTCATAAGGCCCGATGAAGGGTCTCAGCCCGTAGTATAACTGCTTATTTCCTTCTATAGATGCTGCCTGATCTGTTGAGTTTTGTGTGTGTTGTTAGTCATAGTCATAGTCATACTTTATTAATCCCGGGGGAAATTGGTTTTCATTACAGTTGCTCCATAAATAATAAATAGTAATAGAACCATAAATAGTTAATAGTAATATGTAAATTATGCCAGTAAATTATGAAATAAGTCCAGGACCAGCCTATGTCTGACCCTCCAAGGGAGGAGTTGTAAAGTTTGATGGCCACAGGCAGGAATGACTTCCTATGACGTTCAGTGTTGCATCTCGAAGGAATGACTCTCTGGCTGAATGTACTCCTGTGCCCACCCAGTACATTATGTAGTGGATGGGAGACATTGACCAAGATGCCATGCAACTTAGACAGCATCCTCTTTTCAGACACCATCGTGAGAGAGTCCAGTTCCATGCCCACTACATCACTGGCCTTACGAATGAGTTTGTTGATTCTGTTGGTGTCTGCCACCCTCAGCCTGTTGCACCAGCACACAACAGCAAACATGATAGCACTGGCCACCACAGACTCGTAGAACATCCTCAGCATCGTCCGGCAAATGTTAAAGGACCTCAGTCTCCTCAGGAAATAGAGACGGCTCTGACCCTTCCTGTAGACAGCCTCAGTGTTCTTTAACCAGTCCAGTTTATTATCAATTCGTATCCCCAGGTATTTGTAATCCTCCACCATGTCCACACTGACCCCCTGGATGGAAACGGGGGTCACCGGTATCTTAGCTCTCCTCAGGTCTACCACTAGCTCCTTAGTCTTTTTCACATTAAGCTGCAGATAATTCTGCTCACACCATGTGACAAAATTTCCTACCATAGCCCTGTACTCAGCCTCATCTCCCTTGCTGATGCATCCAACTAAGGCAGAGTCATCCGAAAACTTCTGAAGATGACAAGACTCTGCGCAACAGTTGAAGTCCAAGGTGTAAATGGTGAAGAGAAAGGGAGACAAGACAGTCCCCTGTGGAGCCCCAGTGTTGCTGATCACTCTGTCGGACACACTATTTTGCAAGCACACGTACTGTGGTCTGCCAGTCAGGTAATCAAGAATCCATGATACCAGGGAAGCATCCACCTGCATCGCTGTCAGCTTCTCCCCCAGCAGAGCAGGGCGGATGGTGTTGAACGCACTGGAGAAGTCAAAAAACATGACCCTCACAGTGCTCGCTGGCTTGTCCAGGTGGGTGTAGACATGGTTCAGCAGGAAGACGATGGCATCCTCAACTCCTAGTCAGGGCTGGTAGGCGAACTGGAGGGGATCTAAGTGTGGCCTGACCATAGGCCGGAGCAGCTCCAGTACAAGTCTCTCCAGGGTCTTCATGATGTGGGAGGTCATTGCCATCGGTCTGTAGTCATTGAGGCCGCTAGGGTGCGGCGTCTTCGGCACAGGGACGAGGCAGGACGTCTTCCACAGCACAGGAACCCTCTGGAGCCTCAGGCTCAGGTTGAAGACATGGCGAAGTACTCCACATAGCTGAGGGGCACAGGTTTTGAGCACCCTGGTACTGATACCATCTGGTCCTGCAGCCTTGCTTGGGTTGAGACGTTTCAGCTGTCTTCTCACCTGTACAGCTGTGAAGCCCACCGTGGTGGTTTCATGTGGGGAAGGGGTATAGTCATGAGAGCAGGGTGGGGGACTGTGAGGAGGGGTAGGAGGGGAGAGTGGAATATGTGCTGGTTGGGGGCCGACAACAGATGGCTCATGTGTGGGATGGGCAGGGGCCACAATGTCAAATCTGTTAAAGAACAGGTTAAGTTCATTGGCCCTGTCCACACTGCCTTCAGCTCCTCTGTTGCTAGTTTGCTGGAACCCAGTGATGGTCCTCATCCCCCTCCAGACCTCTCTCATGTTGTTCTGCTGGAGTTTCCATTCAAGCTTCCTCCTGTACCTGTCTTTAGCCTCCCTGATCCTGGCTTTCAGGTCACTCTGTATTGCCCTCAGCTCCTCCCTATTTCCATCTCTGAACGCCCTCTTTTTAGCATTCAGGATGTCCTTAATGTCCTTTGTCACCCATGGCTTGTTATTTGAATAATAAAGGACAGTTTTTGTCAGAACATTGCAGCCCACACAGAAGTTGATGTAATCAGTGAGGCACTCTGTGAGCCAACCTGAGGACAACCTGAGGTACATCAGTTGTGATTGGGAAGATTAAAAACTGTTTACCTTCCAGCCTTTGGTCATGCAGCTGGGTCACAGTTTTTTGGGAACTTCTGGTTTTCCAGGCTAGCACTCCTCAGCCAATCCACACAGACCCTACAGGAACTCAGTGAAAGCTCCACCATTTCTCCAAACTCGTAGGGCATGCCCTCCTGTGCTGAGAATCTCCATAACAGATGCTTCAGCCCTCACAAACCTCTATATATCTCCAAGCACAACACTCTACTGCCACCCTCCTGACAGGCGAATGCAAAAAAAAACTTGTGCAAAGGTCAGATCTGACTCTTCTTGGGCTCCTTTCAATATAAATATTAGGTCCATGTATAACACAGGGGGAGTCCAACAACAGCATAGGTTAGACAGGAGCCTGAACAAAATATATTTTCCAAAATATAACAGAAACGCTTTCAAAGTTCAGCCATCACTGGCTTTCATTATAAATTTGAGTTTAGATGATCATTAACACTGCAGAATGTCCCAGAGATGACTGAATATGCTGCAGCTAAAACAGTATCCCACCGTTCGTTCCAGATTACAGTCTCCTTTCAAATACTCCCTATTCTATATTGCCAAACCAGTCCTCATTCTCAAAACCAGTGAAAACTTAATAAGACCAATGCAATCAGGAGAGATGAACCTCCTTTAAAGAGTGGCTGTTCTTAACATAAAAGTAATTTCAGGTGAATTAAAACCCATAGTTATTGTCTAGAATCATGTGCCAATTTGGTTTTGGAATTTGGCTGAAACTTTTCAACACAGTTTTGAGGTCTTCATTATAACACCTGTAGTTACTGAGACATGTCTATTCAATGGCCTGAACTGCAATTTAGGTACAAGGCAAGGCTAACAGCAGCCATTTTAGTTCAAAGTTCAGAGTAAATTTATGATTAGGTTACATACATGTCACCACATAGACTCTTGAGATTCATTTTCTTGTGGGAGTACTCAATAAATCCAATAACCTTAATAGAATCAATGAAAGTCAACACCAACATGGCAGACAACCAGTGTGCAAAATATAACAAAAAGAAAGGGGGAAAAAATAAACAATAAATATCGAGAACACGGAATGAAGAATCCTTGACAGTGAGTCCATAGGTTATGGGAACATTTCAGTAATGGGGTGAATGAAGTTATCCCCTCTGGTTGAGAAACCCAATGGCTGAGGGGTAATAACTGTTCTTGAACATGCCAGTGAGAGTCCTGAGGCTCCTGTATGTTTTTCCTGATGGCATCAGTGAGACAAGGACCTGGCCTGGGTTGTGGGGGTCCCTAATGATGAATGCTCCATACAGATGTACTCAATGACAGGGAGGGCTTCCTCGTGATGGACTGGGCCATATACACTACTTTTTGTAGGCTTTTCCCTTCAAGGACGTTGGTGTTTCCATACCAGGCTGTGATGCAGCCAGTCAATATATTCTCCACCACCCATCTACAGAAATTTGTCAAGGGTTTAGATATCATGCTGAATATTCACAAATTCCTAAGGAAGCAGAGGTGCCACCATGCTTTCGTCGTAATTGCACTTCAATGACGGGCCCAGGATAGGTCCTCTGAAATGATAACACTGAGGAATTTAAAGTTGCTGACCCTCTCCTCCTCTGATCCCCCGATGAGGACTGGCTCATGGACCTCTGATTTCCTCCTGAGGTCAATAATCAGCTCCTTGGTCTTGCTGACATTAAGTAAGAGGTTGTTGTTATGGTACCACTCAGCCAGATTTTCAATCTCCCCAAATAAAACTAGCGTTTCATCAAAAGAGCAAGTCTGCCAAGATCTTTAAAGACTAATTTCCTGAAAAATATTATTGTCTTCAATTTTCCCACCTTGATGCATCATGATTTTACGCTGCGTCTTACATTGGATTAAAAATAAACTCAACAACTAGCTGTATGTGACCACATTTTATGAGGTTCATTCAGTGGTTTTGATTATATAGCATAATTAAGGAGCTCATCCTTTTAAGAGTTCAAGCAAAATCGCCTTTTTTATTCAATGCAGTAACATCCAGGATTATGGTTTAGATCCACCATCAATCTTACTCAAAGCCTCTACTGTCCTACATTTCAAGAACTACTCGAAATCCAGTAAAGGGTGGGAAGAATTTTCCTCCAACTCATAACTGTGAAAATTAAAGCCATCCACAATTGGAACTTGAACTTAATCATCTATCAGACAATCAATGGTAACTAGAATTGTCATAAATCAGAATAAATATAGTGTTATATTAAAATTAGAAATGGTTGATGATAGAAGTAAATGACAAAGAAGCATAAGTGAACTTGAGCATTTTCATTACAAATATTAAAATCAGCAATTCTTCTAAACGTGTATTTGGTGATATATCATGACAGCAATCTCAAACCACTAGAATCAAAATCTTATGATTCGTAAGCATCCGTCATTTACCACAACACCAGCACATTTCACACATTCATAATCAGTACTAAAATTAAAAAGTCAGACTTTTATTTGTTGTGGGTCATTCAAATTTAGAGTCAAAACATTTACGCAGGATGAAGCTTAAACTTTGACACCTTTCAAAGCAATTCAATGACCAAGAGCTGTTTATCAAATTCACTTTAAGGGAGAAGATAAACTTAGAAGGAGTTGCCATTAAGCACAATTGCAACATGACATATCTTTCAAATTATTATGGGGAATTAGGCTGCATTGTCAAATAATCCAAAATATTTTTGGTAAAATTATTCATCCAAAGCGATTCTATATTATCTCATTTGTATCTGGACTGGAATTCACTGAGAATGATGCGATCCTTTGCAAAACTGTACTCTTAATTTTATGATTATACCCTGAAGTGCAATTTCTATAAATGCTATGTTCGTGCTACAGTGTGCTGGTCATTGTTCTCTAATGCTGTACTGGACATCCATTACTCTCTCACATGTCACGAAAAGATTCATTGTTCAATTGAAGTGATGGCTTCCTCACTTAGACAGTTAAATCATGTTGCAGCAGGATTGGGAAGGAGGAGAGGCGGGGCCCTGGACACGGGACTGGGGGCTCCGGGCTGTAGTGGTGGCCTGAGTGAGAGAGGAGTTGGCAAGCAGGCCTGAGGTATCCCTAGTAGTGTCTGAGCCTTTTGGGTTTAGGTGAGGGGGTACAGAGGTCTCAGAGGGTTAAGAAGCTCCCAGATAGATTGGCCTATTTAGCGCCCGTGGGACGGGAGTAAGGTCCACTGTTTGGAGAGCACTGTCACTGTGTGTATCTGTGTATGTGTGTGTTGTGTGTCTGTAGGACTGGGTGGCGAGTTATTTAGAAGTCATGAGGACATGACTTTATTTGGTGGGAGGAGAGTGTAAGGGGGTTTCGATTTTTATGTTACTGCGGAGGCTAATTAAAATGGCGTCTTTGTTATGTTAATCTGGGTGAGGCGGCTTTGTTGTCTTAAACGCTGAGAAAGTTTGCGCTAGCAGCTTGTTGTGGTTTAGAGGGTGATAAGAAATATGTTATTAACCAATTGGGATAGTTGTTATGGTTTTGGTGTATTTGAAGATACTGTATGCGCGGGGTTTTGGGGCAGAAGGCGGGAGAGCGAGACAGAGGATGGATGAGGTGCTGTGAGTCCGCTAACGGGGTCGGACCCCGAGCGGGACGTTCGGCAAGGAGACGGAGATGGATTCGTGTGGAGCGTCTGGTCGACCACCGTTGTTGGTCCCAGGCGGCCGGTCGAGGTGGTCCGAGGGGGTCGCAGGGTGAAGAAGAAGGTCCTTGAGCTCCAACGGGTTTTTTGTGCACGAAGAGATTGAACTTTGATAAGTGTGGCGCCTTTTATTTTCCTTTTATGTTTTATTCTCTTTTAATTATATAGTTCCAGTAATATCTATAAACTGTATATCATTTAATTTCATCTGGTGTATTGTCTGTTATTTGGGCGGGGTGGGGTACCTCACACAGCATCCACACCAACTAATTACCCAGTTTGGCAGGGCCGAGGCTGTTTCCCTAGACGACAGCGAGTCGAGTGACCCTGAGGGTGGCCAGGGGGGCTACATTGTGGGGGCTTTGTCCAGGATGCTTGAGTCTGTTGGTATGCTGTGTGGGTGCCCTGTTTAAATCTGTAATGTGTGTCTCTGTGGGTTATTTGCTGGTTATTGCTGTATGCGTGGTGGGTGAGGTCTTTGTTCAAGTTCAGACTAGCATTGACAAGTTGGAGGTGGCACTAGGGGCTGTCCCTGCGGTTGGGAGAGAGAGGGAAGAGTGGTCTGATTTGGAGGTAGAGTCTGCGAATAAATGTTCTAGCTCTGGCAGGCTCCGCCTGGCACTTGGGATAAGTGTCCACCCCAGGAGGGGCGGAGGCGTGCGAGACGTGGGCGGAGCGGATCTCTCAGTTGTTAGATGAGTGGCAGTGCTCAGTTGAGGGAGAGCGACAGGGATTGGTTGAAAGTTTGAGTAGGCAGGCTGGTGACGGTGTTAGAGCTGTCAGGTTCACTTACACCATAGTGACAGCTGTCAGTTATTTGAAAGAGGGGGGAAAGTTTTCAGTGTGTCTTCTCTGGCGAGGAGGGCGGCTAAATTGCTTGTAGTGCCAGGGGGATCATTTCAGGGGATCAGTTGTTCAGCTGATCAGAGAGGGATCGAGAAACTTAGTAGAGGCCCATTGGGGGAAAGGCTTGGGGTCTCTGGGGAAGCACGTTCCCAGCAATGTACCACTGCACTTCCGCAAGGAAAAGACCCTATTCCTGAAGGCTTAGAGGGACTACGCCCCAGGGTGTCAATATGAATAGAGGGAAGCGATGCTAAAGCTATCCTCGACCCCGGGGCGCAGATCAAGTTGTTGGACAGTTCATTTTACAACCGGTGTCTGAAGCATTTATCCTTGACAACCGCAAGGGCACCGGAGACTTTGGGTACTAGTGGCAGTAGTTATCCAGAAGCCGATGATTGGTTAATGACCCTGGAGTTCATGGGGGCATTGTCTGGGCACCCAGCGTGTCGAGTTGCTTCGGAGGACGTGTGTAGCAGCCTTGAGCCGGTACCGAATTTAAACGAGACCCAGCGGTGGTACGGCCTGGGGAAAGTAGCTGAGGGTGAGACCCTCTTAGTAGACGCTCCGAACTACCACGAGGGAGGGGAGTTGACCGCTGAAGACACCTCAGTGAGAGAGAGGTCGCGGCAAATGTACCCTAGTGGCGTGGGAGATGAAGGCAGCGTGTGTGGGGATTACGCGACGTGGTTTAATGTGCTGCATCTGAGGGGTGGATGTTGCCAGATCCTGAGGAGTGCGGCTGTTGAGCTGAAGATGGCCTTTACTAGTTCCCCAGGATTCTTCCGATCCAAAACGATACCCAAGGGCATATCCGGAGCCCCTGCATCCTTCCCGCGGGGCATGAGGAAGACCATGGGGGAAGTGAAGGTGTGTGGAGTTTTGATGTATGTGGATGACCGCCTAGAGCTTGGATTCGCCTGGGGGGACTATGAGGCGAGGCGAGTGGGCTGAGCCCGGGCGACCGAAGCGAAGTGTCAAATGTGGAGGAGTTTTTGGCCGGAGGAGTTTGGTGCAATGTGAGGAAAATGACCCAACATACCAGTTGAACTTCCTGGTGTTGGGACAGACGGTGGTGGACCGGGGGATGGAAACCCAGGTCGTCAATCTGAATGAGACACAGGGAAGAGAGGGGATTTGCACAGCACTGCGGTCATATACTGACGAATTAATCCAGCGAGAAGAAACAATGACCCGCCTTCGAAGGGATCAGCAGAAACTCAAGACGTCGATTCAGAACAGATTGGAAGACTTGCAAGTTGGAGAAGATCATGGAAGTGTTCTGACTAAGGTCAACAGAAAACCAAGAGCACAGGGAGGGGAGTTTGACTACACTCCCGAGGAGGTAAAGAAATGGAGGACAGATCTCGGAAAGGGGAGGCGGACGCTTGAAAGGAACCTGAAGATGACTATCGCGAGTTTAAATGAAGTGGAAAAACTGAACGTTGACCTGGAAGACGTCCTCAGGAAGAAACAACCGGAGGCTGAACATTCTTTAACTGCTGCTTTTCAGGTCAGGGTGGAAGAAGCTGGTGGGGTAACTGCGTCCCAGATTGAGATGGCCAGGAACCCTGAGTCAGAACTGCGGAGGCTGTGGCGAGAGTTGAAGGAGTCCCCGAAGAAGCTGACGTCTCGACTGCAGGAGGCTGAAGGGGTAGCCCCGGCTAAATGTTTCAGTTTGGAGAAACTCAAACAGCAGCTACCGATCGATGGAATGAGGAAGGATACGGATTCGAAGGATGATGTGCTGCACATGTGGAACATGCTGCCTTTCGCTAACTTCCCCGTGACTGAGGAAGAGACCTTTGGCCCTTCTCCCACTGAGTCAGGTGTAGTGGGGAGGGTTAGCTGTGGGCAGTCTGAGTTGCGGCAGGATTGGGAAGGAGGAGAGGCGGGGCCCCGGACACTGGACTGGGGGGGTCCGAGCTGTAGTGGTGGCCTGAGTGAGAGAGGAGTTGGCAAGCAGGCCCGAGGTATCCCTAGTAGTGTCTGAGCCTTTTGGGTTTAGGTGAGGGGGTACAGAGGTCTCAGAGGGTTAAGAAGCTCCCAGATAGATTGGCCTATTTAGCGCCCGTGGGACGGGAGTAAGGTCCACTGTTTGGGGAGCACTGTCACTGTGTGTATCTGTGTATGTGTGTGTTGTTGTGACTGTAGGACTGGGTGGCGAGTTATTTAGAAGTCATGAGGACATGACTTTATTTGGTGGGGGGAGAGTGTAAGGGGGTTTCGATTTTTATGTTACTGCGGAGGCTAATTAAAATGGCATCTTTGTTATGTTAATCTGGAGAATGCTGCTTTGTTGTCTTAAACGCTGAGAAAGTTTGCGCTAGCAGCTTGTTGTGGTTTAGAGGGTGATAAGAAATACGTTATTAACCAATTGGGATAGTTGTTATGGTTTTGGTGTATTTGAAGATACTGTATGCGCGGGGTTTTGGAGCAGAAGGCGGGAGAGCGAGACAGAGGATGGACGAGGTGCTGTGAGTCCGCTAACGGGGTCGGACCCCGAGCGGGACATTCGGCAAGGAGACGGAGATGGATTCGTGTCGGAGCGTCTGGTCGACCACCGTTGTTGGTCCCAGGCGGCCGGTCGAGGTGGTCCGAGGGGGTCACGGGGTGAAGAAGAAGGTCCTTGAGCTCAAATGGGTTTTTTGTGCACGAAGAGATTGAACTTTGATAAGTGTGGCGCCTTTTATTTTCCTTTTATATTTTATTCTCTTTTAATTATATAGTTCCAGTAATATCTATAAACTGTATATCATTTAATTGCATCTGGTGTATTGTCTGTTATTTGGGCGGGATGGGGTACCTCACACAGCATCCACACCAACTAATTACCCAGTTTGGCGGGGCCGAGGCTGTTTCCCTAGACGACAGCGAGCCGAGCGACCCTGAGGGTGGCCAGGGGGGCTACACTGAGAATGATGCTATCTTTGCAAAACTGTACTCTTAATTTGATGATTATACCCAGAAGTGCAATTTCTATAAATGCTATGTTCGTGCTACAGTGTGCTGGTCATTGTTCTCTAATGCTGTACTGGACATCCATTACTCTCTCACATGTCACGAAAAGATTCATTGTTCAATTGAAGTGATGGCTTCCTCACTTAGACAGTTAAATCATGTTGACATGTTGTCAGTTACCTTACACAACTGAAACAAGGCAGGAAGAAACTACTTTGTATATATTGTCTAAACGCCAGACACTTCAGGGATAAGTGAAAGATCTCGATGATTCTTTTGCTACATTTAGAGTTGTGTGCAGATGAGGCCAATTCTACTTTACTCAGCAGCAGTATCCACTGTTTTATTGCCTTTCCCACTACCCAGTTCCTTTATCTTGCATCATCAGCTCTTTTGCTCTTTAACCTCTTCTGCCCTCTATCCTATCACAGACCATCACATCCTCTTTTCCCCTCTTTGCTGCTTCTTACAAGAAAGGGCATCAAAACGTTCCCCATAGATGCTGCCTGATTTGCAGAGGTTTCCTAACTTTTTCTGCTCTTATTTTAGATCTCCAGTATTTGCTGCATTTTGTTTTGTATTCATGTGGTGTATCACTGCATCTTTATCCAGTCTCCCACCTCCTCCCTCCGCCTCTTCCTCCCTAGCTCAGTCGACCTATCACCATTCAACACCCGCAACGCCCATCCCACCACATCTCCCTCCTCACCATGCCAGCTTTCTACACTTGCCTGGTTTTTACATAGATACCCCAGCTACTGGAGGACAAGGCTGCCAGGTTTAGTTTGCAGCAGATAATGTGAAAAGTATATGAGGGATAAACATCTCCCTCGCCAATGCACTTGTGGTAGATGCATCTGTCCATGATAGCTTTGGCAGCTGTGACCACAGCATATTCCTTGTGAAGATAAGGTCTCATTGCATCCCAAGAACATCATGCTGTAAATAGAATAGACTTGGATCAGGATTGGCAGCTGAAAACTGGGTATCCAAGAGCCACACCGGATCTTTAGCAGCAGCATAAATGTACGCCACCGCAAAGTGTAATATCAAGGCCTGACATGTTCTGCAATGCAAGACAGCAAGGAATAAACCCAGATTCAGTTAGGAGTGAGAGTGCTTACTAGGAGCAACAGCAGACACACCAGATAATAATGAGGTGCCAGAGTGGTGCAGATGGAATATGTGTCTAAACAGCAAGAAGCAAACAAAAGAAAGAAGAGTCATCTTGCAACAAATGGACAAATCAGAGCTCTGCAATTCCAACCATGATCATGAATGGTCATGGAAATCAAACAACTAACAAGAACCTCAAAATCATCCACAACTTCAAGAATGTGTGTGTGTGTGTGTGTGTGTGTGTGTGTGTTGGGTGGGGAGGGGGGATTTTTACATTTTCAGCCAGAAGCATGGAAGAGGAAATCCATCTCAGCTTCCTCCTCAGATCCACAGGTGCAATTTCCAGTCAGTTTACTTGAACCCATTTAATAACAAGAAATGGTTCAGATCAAGAGATACAGCAAAGGCTCCAGGATCAGACAATAAGGTAGTTTTAGTAGTAAAGATCTGTGTTCCAGAACTAGCTGCATCACTAAGTATGCTATTATTTATTTTGTTTTTATACAACACAGAACAGGCCATCGAGTCTCACCATCGAGCAACACACCTATTGAACCCGAGCCTAATCATGGAACAATTTACAATGACCAATTAATCTACTAACCAGTACATCTTTGGAACGTGGGAGGAAACCAGAGTACCTAAAGGAAACCCATGCATTCACAGGGAGAGCGTAAAAACTCTGTACAGATGGTGCCAGAATGCAACTCTGAGCTGTAATAGCATCAGATTAACTGCTGTGCTACCATGGTGCTCTAGTAGAGTTTCATCAGTTCACCTAGCTGACAATGTGCAAAGGTACATCTTGCTCACAAAAAAACAGGACAAATCGAATCTTGCTAGATACTGTCAAGTCAGTCTTCTCTCAATCATCAGTCACGGAGGCTGTTGTTAGCGGTACTTACATGCAGAATTTACAAACCAATAACTTGCAAATGACAGGTTTGGGTTTAGCCCACACCGTACAGCTCCGGACATCATCACAGCCTTGATCCAAACGTGGACCAAAGAGCTGTATTCCAGAGGTGATGTGAGAGTGAATACCCTTCACACAGACACATTTTTGTAGATCCAAGGTCGGTCGACATTGAAGGACAAACACTGCATGATTGGAGGCAAATATTGCACATAGGAAGCTGTTTGCGATTACTGGAGGTAAATCATATCAGCAGAATATTACCGAAAGAGTCTCTCTGCAGTGTCTGAGTGTCAACTGTGATGGAAATTCACTGTCCAGGGCTAGGAGGGCTTTCCTATTTTTGCCAAAGTCAGTTTTCTAACATAACAGCTGAAACTTCTAAAGATCAAAGAGTTGTGTTTGAGTAAGATAAACTTCCAAACAAAATTCTTTGTTTAGCTTCTTGACATAAACTTGAGTCAGTCTTCAGTTCTTAATGTAGATGGCAAGCAATTAACAGTTTGAAGGTAAAAGGAGAGCTTTGCAGACAAATACACTGTCCGTAGAACTCAGTATGCTGGTTCACAGTGCTTAGTCTGACTTCTCAAGAATTGTAGTTGTAAACAATGGGGTTATTTAACTGGGTTTGTTTCAAAACAGACAACCTGGCTAAATTACTTAGTTCAAGGAAGCTTGCAGACCAGACTGATACTATCACTTAGCACATCAAATAGATCTGTTAATATCCGGAAGATTTGTACACTCAAGAGATTCAGCTTCACAAAATTAATTGGGATTAACTGGAAACTGTATCTCTAGAAGCTTTTAAACTGTTGGTGTAAAAAGGTATCTGAAAAATTTCATATGCGTGTGAGATCATTCAAGTGGCAGAAAAACAGTGCAAATGTAGAGAGCAGTTCAGGCTTATTAGGAATGGTTTAAAAACATCAAGAAGAATGACAGAAACAGGGGGAAAACTAGAAACCATTCCTCTGCCTTCAATTTATGTGATATATGATTCATTTGTTTGCATCATTGATATGTCTTTTTAGCTTATAGGAATTTTATCTGTGTTTTAGAATTCCTTTATGGATTAGAAATCATTACAAATGTGGAAATATTTTATAAGATAATAGATCCTCTGAGAATTTTAAACGTGCTTTAAGAATTTTGTCTGGATTTAAATGTGTATCACTAAAAATAATTAACTGTGTTTAAACTACTTTGTTAGCTGGAAGTATCTCCTCCTTGATGGGGGTGGGGAGCACCACTCGATTAGTGGGGATTGGCAGCTAAACTTGCCATAGAAAATAAACAGGGAAGTGAATTAGTTTTTGAGGCGCAGGTTGTTACAATATAACCGTCTTTTAGTGAGGGTACCCATAGCTATCTATATCAGAGAGGGCTTAAGATCTTTGTTTGAGTTTAAAACTTTGCAGTCAGCAAACCCAATACCATCACATAACCACCTTCATCAGTAGTTGTCCTTCCAACAGAAGGTGAGGAGCAGGATGCTTGAGATGTTTACACAATGTTCAATTCTATTCGCAACTCCTTAGTAGATGAAGCAGACTGTGCCTGCATTCAGAATGACCTAGAAAACATTTATACATTGGTTAATGAGTGACAACACACATTCAGTAGAAGTGCCCAACAGTGACCATCTTCAACCACCTCCAACAGAATCTAACCATCTAACCTTGGCATCCAACAGCATTACCAATGCCAAGGCCCCATCATCAATGTGCTAGAATCAACACTGATCATGATCTCACCTAGACTAACCACAATAATAGCATGGCCACAACAGCAGCTTAGATGTTTGGTATCCTGAAGTGCATGATTCACTTTCTCATACCTCAAGGCTCTTCCACCATTTGTAAGGCACAGATAGGTAATGTGATGGAATTATCTGGTTAAATATAGTGCTATAAACTCTTAAGAAGCTTGTCACAATCCAGGCAAAACCAACTTGATTGATGAGCAACCTATGATGGCGATGATGATGATGATGACGTTGACTCAGACCTGAGGGGCCAGCGTCGGGCATTTTCATGCCTTACAAGGTGCAGTTCGAAAGGCTGTGTGGGGCACCACTCCTCGCACAGACATTTCACAGTATTATTTTACGAGGCTGTGTTGCGAGCTCGACATCAACCCGGCGCAGATGGAGAGCGCGCATGGGGGCGGTCTGTCACTGGATCTAACTCGGGAACCTCCGTTCTCGAGCCCGGCGCTGATCTCACTGCGCCACCAGCCAACCTAAACCTATGAACCATCCCAAACATTCATTCCCTCCACCAGTGATATACTAAGGACCATCTACAAGATGCACTGTAGTTATTTACCCACTCTAGTGGCAATCCCAGCCCCAAACTGGAGTCCTCTATCATGAAGGAACAAGAAGACAGCGTTGGTTCCATCCTCCTGTAGGTTCGCATTTAAACTGAAGACCATCCTGACATGGAAATCTATTGCTAGTCCTTCAACATTGCTTGGGTCTAAATCCTGGAACTCTTTTCTCATCAGCACCACCAAATAGAGTGCACTGGTTCAAAAGAATGACTCACCATCACCTCAAGGACTTTTGGGGTTGGGTAGTAAATGCTGTTCTTGTCAGTGATGCTCAGATCCCAGGAAATAAATGCATTTATAGAGCCATGGAGCCATAGAAAAGTACAGCGCAGAAAAAGCCCCTTTGGCCCATCTAGTCCATGCTGAACCATTTAAACTGCATACTCCAATCGACCTGCACTAGGACCATAACCCTCCCTCCATACCCCTACCGTCCTTGTACCTACATAAACTTCTCTTAAATGTTGAAATTGAGCTCACATGCACCACTTGCACTGGCAGCTTGTAGCACACTCTCACTACCCTCTGAATGAAGAAGCTTCCCCTCATGTTGCCCATAAACTTTAAACTTTTCTCCTTTCACCCTTAACCTGACCTCTACTTGTAGTCCCACTCAACCTCAGCAGAACAAGCCTGCTTGCATTTACTCTATCTATACCCCTCATAATTTTGTATACCTCTATCAAATCTCCCCTCATAAAAAGAATCATTATTTTCTCCTTTGTCCTAACTGTGACTCCAAGTGGTACAGAGTTTCTACTTGATTTCCTTTGACTTCAATTTTACTGGAACTCCTTAAACGGAGCTTGATGGGATTAGGCAGAATGATAGTTCACTGAAAATTAAATGGGCCAAAGGACGTGGTTCTGTGCTGCATCATTCTATAACTCTAAACTGAAATGAGATCAAGGGCACATCTCTCTTTATCTTGTGAATTCAGCTCATTAGTCCACATTTAAATATGACCACAAGACATAGAAGCTGAATTGGGCCATTTGGTCCATTGAGTCTCATCCCCCATTCAACCATGGCTGATTTTTTTTTCCCTTTTCTGAACCCAATTCTCTTACCTTTTATTTATAACACTTAGCCCTCTCACTAAACTGAAACCTATCAATTTCTGCCCTAAATACACCCAGTAACTTGAACTCTACAGCCTGCCATGGAGTAGGCCATAATGAAGTCAAGAAACAGCTGAATAGGTTGGGCTTGAGATTTGATTTCATGTCACCTTCTATCACTTTGAGATGTTTGACAGTAGATTAGTTGAGAGAGAGAGATAGGAGCAACAATTCTTTTTTCCCTGCTTTTTATAGATAAATATATTTTCCATAATGCTGAGAGATATTTGTGCCTAAACTATCCAGAATACGTTGTCTTGAGGCACAGCTATTTCAGGAACACATCTTCTACATAACTAGATGATGTCAGGACCACACAGCAATTTTAGTGAACTCAGAGATTTCATGGCATTATATGGAGTCAATCAGATTGGCTGAACCAGGCATCAATGATGGTGAGAATGTCAGTCATCAGTCGAGATGGAACATCCACTCAGCACTTCGAGCTGAACACGGCTGCAAATGCTTCTGCCTCGCTAAGACATTTATCTGCTGGACTCCATCATCAAGGACCGATCTGCTCCTGAAGCCACTTCCTCACTTCAGCCATCTAACTGCCCAGTGTGATTTATCAACGGATGTAAAAGGACCGCAGAGCTCTAAGCTGATCTGTTGATTAAGAGATTGTTTAGCTTTGTCTTAAACATGATGGTTAACCAATATGTGATCAGCAGGTTGAGAGTACATTTTAAAATATGCTGGACACTCTTCTTCTCATTGTGCCAGAGCTGGACCCTTGCTTTGAAGGTCAAGGCTGATTGAAGGGCATTCAATAATGTGCCAGGTTAAAGGTTCCCAGATTGCAAAAGGGCATGACATTTGCAGTGATATGAGCATGCTTAGAGGAATGGCCGAGAGACTATTTTTAAGTTGGCAAGCTGTAATTAATGAGGTGCTACAGGGATTAATCTTGGGGCCTCAACTACTTGCAATTTACTGTATAATATTGGCTCAGATGCAAGATTTTGAGTTGTGTAGCTGACAATGCAACTTTAGGCAAGGACAAGTTATAAAGTGATCACAAAGAGGCAAGCATGTATAATGTAAAAATGTCAACCGGGTGGTCAAAAATTTAGTAGATGGAATATTATGTAACAAAATAATAGGAAGAATAGTAAGGCAGAATATTGTTTACATGGAGAGAGACCTCAGATGCTTCTGTACAAAGATCTGGAAGCCCTTGCAAATTAATCTCACAAATCCAGGAATTAGGAAGGCAAATGGAATCTGGGCCTTTATTGGTAAGGGGGTGGAGTTTGAGAGTAGAGGTGTTTTCTTACAACTGAATAGGACATTAGTGAGATCAAACTCAGAGCACTGCGTAAAGTCTTACTCTCCTCAATTTATGGGAGATCACTTGCACTGAAGGTATTTCAGAAAAGATTTAAATTGGTTCTTGGAATGAGGGGTGCCTTATAAGAGAGTAGCACCCACACTGATTAAATATTATGAAAATGAGAGATGATGCCACTGAAAGTGAGGTTCAGCAGGGGATAGGCAGGATAAACGTTGTTTCCCATTGAGTGATATTCTAAAATAGAGGCACAGTCTTAGAATAAGAGGTCAACCAGTCAAAACAGAGAGGAGGAGGCTATTATTTTCTCAGATGGTCATAAGTGTTTGGAATTCTTTACTCTGGGCAACTGTGGAAAATATACCACTGAATATATTCAGGTGGAGATAGATTTTATGGACAATAGGGTAGTCGGGTATTAAAGGGGGAACAGGCAGATAGATATGAGAAGTTAAGGCTAAGAACAGGTCAGTTGTGATCCCAGTGTATGGTGCAGTGGAGTCTATGGAGCTGTATGGCTGACTCCTGCTCCTATTTTTTTTAATGTTCTTGAGGTCAGGGATTGAATTTGAATACATCCTACTGACTGGCTGCAGCCCTACATGGATGATTAATATGAACTGCACGATCTGATGATTGTCCCACACAACAGAAGGTGAACTTAGGTTAGTGAGGAAGAAGTCAAATAGATTAATTCCTTGCCTTAGTCTCTTGTCAGGTCATATCGGCCAAGCTTTTTCATATTTAGAAATGCATTTTGTGCTGACACTGGGTTGAGTCATTCTTCCACTGTTGCTCCTCATCTTTGATCTGATACCCTGAGACATCATTGGATCAGTGTAACTGCTGAGATTCCCAATGTCTCTCCCTCAGTACAACTGTGCTGTCACCTCTGATAGGCAAAATATTTACTCTCGTTGTTTGAAAGCTAGAGTTTGAATTTAAATGTCACTGAGCAGAGCATGTGTGGATTTTAAAGTCAACTAGTTCAGTGGTCAACTGGTGTTACTAGTAACTAACTGTGGCAATCCTGAAGTTTAAAGCCATTAGAAAAATCCAATTCAAGGCTCGTGCATAGGTTTTCCTTCAAGTGTACCAATCATTGTGCTAGATTCCTCTAATGTGTCAAGTCAGTGTTGCTGAACAGTAGCAACAGCTAATTAACAGCTTCTCTCCCCCTTCTCATTCTTTCCCATTTTTCAGTCAAGTTCATTTAGTCCCAATAACTCAGTTTGTAACTGGTGAAACACTGCAGAAAAAGAACTCCCCAAAATGATCATTAGAACTGGATGTCAACGTGTATTTTAACACATTGCTTACCCCACTCACTGAATTTGGAGCACATCTAAGCGACCATTTCCTGCCTTCATAGTGGCCCAGGTCAACACTTAGCTTGCTTTTTGCTTACCCCAAAGGAGAAGAGGGCAATTACAAGACAGGAAAATAAAGTAGATTCTAGAAATCTGAAATAAAAATAGATAGAGCCACATCAGTGGAACGAGAAACACTTCAGGTCGATGATCATTTGCCCTAAGTTTTAACCCTTGTATTTAAATGGGTATCTGTAAGTGTCTCATGTACAAACATGTTATAAGCATCGTGCATTACTTTTTATTTTTATTTTATTTAGCAATACGGTGTGGAGAAGGCTCTTCCGGCCCTTCAGGCAGCACCACCCCAGCCACCCCACCGACAACCGCGATTTGACCCTAACCTAATCACAGGGCAGTT
This sequence comes from Mobula hypostoma, assembly GCF_963921235.1. NCBI lineage: Eukaryota > Metazoa > Chordata > Chondrichthyes > Myliobatiformes > Myliobatidae > Mobula > Mobula hypostoma. The sequence goes on from NC_086108.1 coordinate 41,756,654, forward strand.
TACAATGATCGGTTAACCTACCCAGTACACCTTTGGACTGTGGGAGAAAACCAGAGTGTCCAGGGAAAACCCACGCATTGCAGGGTGAGGACATACAAACCCATTGCAAATGGCGCCGGAACTGATCTCCGGATTCTCACACCCCATGCCATAATAGCATTGTGCTTACCACTATGCTATTATGGTGTCCAAAACCATGGCAACCATTTTCACTGCAGCAAAATGGATTAGATTTGTACCTGACTGGATCCTACTTCAGGTTAACATCAATGAATGACAAGCTCAGGTATTGCAATTCCGTCACTTTGTAGTTGATTATTTTAAAAAGCATTGTTAAATTCATCCCTTTGACAGAATTAAGTTAATATGATCAGGCTTGACTTGGCTGAAAATTAAATCCAGACATGTTCTTGCAGCATTAATTTCTGTTACATATCTAAAAAAAAATCACATTGCATGCAATAGAAATATACTGCCAATCCCGCAAAGCTTTTGATCTGTACCATCTTATTAAACTTTTATGAAAAATCAATAAGAGTTCAATCTTGTTATAGGCCATACCACAAACCTCTGTCAGCTGTGAACTAAGGTTATTGAATACATGTATTACTGCTTGTGCAGCCGATCATCCAAGTTTGGAGACAAATAGAATTATGTGAATCTATATACCACCAGACCTAAAACAGACACAAAGTGCTCTGTATTAGTGATCACTTCTGTATTAAGTGATCCCTGTCTGCCACAGACATTTCCCCAGTTCCAGCAGTAATGATTTTAATGGGAGCTGCACAGTCACTTGTCTCACAGAACAAATTCTGTTCTGTTAAGACATCCATTGCACGATTCTCTGAAGACCAACGACATGTTCTTCCCATTACATTCAAACTATGTGCAAAAACAAAATTAAAACGGAGTTCATGTGGATCTAAATTAAAATAAATCTGAGGCACAATGAATGGAAGTACCAGATCCCATTACGGTCTGTCACATGATCAAAAAAAAAGTCACTGTATTTAAAATTGGAATTCAAATTCTTAATAAAAATGCATTTTAGTGAAATTGGACTAACACTAGATACAAATGGATGATATGATTTTATCCCCTCAACCAGACTGATGATGTGACAAATCTGTTACTTCCCATCATTGTGGATTTATTAGTCAAGGTGTGTTCAGAACCAAATAATTTGAAAGAGCATTATACTTGGAATTGAAATCCTAAAAGTGAATGCTACGCTATATGTATGCAGAAATGAAATGAGCAGAAACTTAACGTGGCAAGCTGTGCAGATAAAGAATATATTCACAATTTCAGATCGGCCAAGAATCCAATGCTTCACATCCAATATCATATTGGCAGGCATATAATCGCAATAGCATAGAAAATGTGACTGAGCAGCACTGGATTTTGTCAAGAAACCCACTTAGCACCTAGATACTTGGTGGCCACATTTTAACGCTCATCCCATCTACATGGAGCACTGTACTTTACTATGGGAGGTGCAGAGCCCCACTTAACAAGTGAGCGCAAATGACTAAACTATTCCCAGCACTTGTTGATTAGTACAGTAAACTCCTGCTAGCGATAGTAAAGCACTATCAGAATTGATTAATATATTGCATTTGAGGAGTTCATCGAAAAGAATCACTGCTTTACACTGGATACTCAGCTGATACTTCCAAACAGATCAATTGATGTGACAAAAATTGCTTGATTTTTTCAAATATTCTTTGATCATTGCTTTTTTGGTTCTCTCCCCCAGCCAAGATTATAAAACTAACTTCCCAATTATCAGGAGCACACTCCTAGTAACAACGAAACTCAGACCTTTTAGGAAACGGTTATATCCAGAAAGAAAGTGTCAGTTTTAAACTCCTGCTGTTTTCCTGTTGTTCTCTGCATCCTACATCCTCCCATGGGAACCACATCCTGCACCAAACTCCTGAACCTAACTCACTACAAACAGGAAAAACCATGGTCTCTCCAGTCTCCAGTAAACTCAGTCAGTGGCCTTTCCAACGGGAGCAACTTTAATTAAACCCATGAGTTCCCCAGGCTCCAGTATCCTCAGTGGCCATTCAGACATCAGCAACTTTGTTTCAAAAATAAATCGGCAAGTTGCTCAACAGCAGGAGATAAATGGGGGAAACCATCAACTCACAGTAAGCAGGAGTTTACTCAGTCAAGAATGCATGAGCCTCATGTGGGAGATTTATTTTAAAGGAGGTTTTTACGGCATTGGCCAGACAGCACTTGGAGTACCGCAAGCAGTTTTGAGCCCCTTATCTGAGAAAAGAAGGATTGACATTGGAGAGGGTCTAGAGGAGGTTCATGATAACAATTCCGGGAACTAAGGGTTAACACATGAAGAACATTTGGTGGCTCTGGGCCTGTACTTGCTGGAGTTCAGTTGAATGAGGGGGGAATCTCATTGAAAGGCCTAGATAGAGTGGATGTGGAAAGGATGTTTCCTATAGTGGGGGAGTCTAGGACTAGACGGCACAGCCTCAGAACAGAGGGACGTCCATTTAGAACAGAATGTCCCATTCATCAAGAGTGCATATCAAGTGTCCTGACCAGCTTCGTCACTGTTTGGTACAGGAATTGAAAGGCATCTGACCACAAGTCCATACAAAGGTCTGTGAAAACTGCTGGAGGAATCAGCAAGGTCTCTCTTCCACCCATTAGAGATATTTATCAGGAGTGCTACATATGCAGGGCCCTTAGCATTGTCAGTGATCCCTCCTATCCATCCAATAACCTCTTTGAACCCCCTACCATCAGGTAGGAGGTACTATAGCATTAGGACTAGAAACAGCTTCGTTCCCCAAGCCGTAAGACAAGGGGATTCCCTGCCATCACTCAGGTCTCGTCGCGCATGAAGTGCCAGTAGCGTTAAACTGCTTACTTTTTAACATGTTTCATGTACGCACTTTATTATTTGTTGACCTATTTGTGGTAACATTACCTGTGTTTTTTTGTGTGCGTTATACTTTGTGTTGTGCACTTTGATTCGGAGCAATGTTGTCTTGTTTGGTGGTTTACATGTCTACAGTTGAAAGACAATAAACTTGAACTTGAGATAAGGATGAATTTCTTTAGCTAGAGAGTAGTGAATCTGTTTAATTCACTGCCACAGATGGCCTTGGATGTGAAGTCATCGAGCATGTTTAAAGTAGGAGTTGATAAGTTCTTGATAAGTCAGGGTGTCAAGATTTATGGGGAGAAGGCAAGAGAATGGAGTTGAGAGGGATAATAATCAGCTGTGCTGGAATGGCGGGGTAGACTTAATGGGCCAAATGGCCTAATTCTGCTCCTATGTCTTTTGATGGTATAGAGTTTGCTAACAGTAAAGTTCTAAATTCAAACATAGATTTAAACCTTATTTGATATATAGCAATGGGAATCCTCACTAAAGGGAAGTTATATTGCAATGCATTGCAGATGAATAAATTGTCCATTACAGAAATCAAATACAGAGGAATAGATTCGAGTTCACCCCGTCTTTCTGTCATTCTTCTTGATATTCCAGGACCATTCCTACCAAGCCTGACTGCTCTCCATACTTATACTGTTTTTCTCCATCTTCACACATACATGCAATATATTTTCAACTACCTTTTTTACACAAATGGTCTAAAAGTTTCTGGGGGCAGATATCCTAGAAACCCACTATTAATGTTGTGAGGTTTTCTCTCAAGCATAAAAACCTTCCAACCATTAATAGATCAACTATTTGATGTGTTAAGTGATAGTATCATTCTGGTCTGCAAACTTGTTGAACTAAATAATTTAGGCAGTGTTGTCTGGTTTGATTCAACTTAATTAACATTACCTCACTGTCTTACACTGTGCTCTAAAAACTGGTTCCTGCTTATGACCAGAAGCTAAACAAAGAATACTTTTTGGAAGTTTAACCAATTCAAAATCAACTCTTTGATCTTTAGAAGTGTCACCTGCTGTGTTTAGAAAGCAGAGCTTGGCAAAAAGTGACCCCTGGTCCTGGACAGTGAATATCTATCACAGTCTTCTGGACTATGGAACAGAAACAAGAATATTAAATCTCCTACAAGAGGATTTAGTAATCGGTAGAGTGGACTGTATTCAGGGATTAATCTTTGAATCTGGATGAGTATGCTGCAGTTGTTATCGACTTCATTAAAAGCTTTGTGGACGAGTGTGTGCCTACAAAGACTTACTGTACATTCCCAAACCAAAAGCCATGGATGAACCAGGAGGTACGTCGTCTGCTGAAGGCTGGATCTGTGGCATTCAAGTCTGGCAACTCAGGCCTGTACCAGAAAACCAGGTATGATTTGCGGAGGGCTATTTCAAGGGTGAAGAGACAATTTTGAATGAGGTTGGAGGTGATATCAGATGCACAGTAACTCTGGTTGGGTCTGCAAGACATTACTTCCTACAAAGTGAAACCCAATAGCATGAATGGCAGCGATGCTTCATTACCAGATGAACTCAACGATTCCTATGCATGCTTTGAAAAGGAGAACACAACTACAGCTGTGAAGATCCCTGCTGCACCTGATGACCCTGTGATCTTTGTCTCAGAGGCCGCCGTTAAGACTGTCTTTAAAGAGAGTGAACCTTCGCAAGGCGGAAGGTCCCGATGGAGTACCTGGTGAGGCTCTAAAAACCTGTGCCAACCAACTAGCGAGAGTATTCAAGGACATTTTCAACCTCTCACTGCTACGGGCAGAAATTCCCACTTGCTTCAAAAAGGCAACAATTATACCAGTACCTAAGAAGAATAATGTGGGCTGCCTTAAAGACTATTGCCCGGTAGCGCTCACATCGACAGTGATGAAATGCTTTGAGAGTTTGGCTATGACTAGACTGAACTCCTGCCTCAGCAGGGACCTGGACCCATTGCAATTTGCCTATCGCCACAACAGGTCAACAGCAGACACAATCTCAAAGTCTCTCCACACGGCTTTAGACCACCTAGACAACACAATCACCTATGTCAGGATGCTGTTCATCAACTATAGCTCAGCATTTAATACCATCATTCCCATAATCCTGAATGAGAAGTTGCAGAACCTGGGCCTCTGTACCTCCCTCTGCAATTGGATCTTCAACTTTCTAACCGGAAGACCACAGTCTGAGCGGATTAGTGATAACATATCCTCCTTGCTGATGATCAACACTGGCGCACCTCAGGGATGTGTGCTTAGCCCACTGCGCTACTCTCTGTATACACATGACTGTGTGGCTAGGCATAGCTCAATTACCATCTATAAATTTGCTGATGATACAACCATTGTTGGTAGAATCTCAGGCGGTGACGAGAGGGTGTACAGGAGTGAGATATGCCAACTAGTGGAATGGTGCCGCAGCAACAAGCTGGCACTCAACGTCAGTAAGACGAAAGAGCTGATTGTGGACTTCAGGAAGGGTAAGACGAAGGAACACATACCAATCCTCATAGAGGGATCAGAAGTGGAGAGAGTGAGCAGCTTCAAGTTCCTGGGTGTCGAGTTCTCTGAAGATCTAACCTGGTCCCAACATATTAATGTAGTTATAAAGAAGGCAAGACAGTGACTATACTTTATTAGGTGTTTGAAGAGATTTGGCATGTCAACAAGTACACTCAAAAACTTCTATAGTTGTACTGTGGAGAGCATTCTGACAGGCTGCATCACTGTCTGGTATGGAGGGGCTACTGCACAGGACCGAAAGAAGCTGCAGAAGGTTGTAAATCTAGTCAGCTCCATCTTGGGCACTAGCCTACAAAGTACCCAGGACATCTTTAGGGAGCGGTGTCTCAGAAAGGCAGTGTCCATTATTAAGGACCTCCAGCACCCAGGGCATGCCCTTTTCTCACTGTTACCATCAGGCAGGAGATACAGAAGCCTGAAGGTACACATTTAGCAAGTCAGAAACAGCTTCTTTCCCTCTGCCATCCGATTCCTAAATGGACATTGAAGCTTTGGACACTACCTCACTTTTTTTTAATATGCAGCATTTCTGTTTTTGTACATTTTTAAAAATCTATTCACTATGTGTAACTGACTTACTTGTTTATTTATCATGTTTATTTAATTTATTATCATTATTATTATTATTATTTTCTCTCTCTCTGCTAAATTATGTATTGCATTGAACTGCTGCTGCAAAGTTAACAAATTTCACATCACATGCCGGTGACAATAAACCTGATTCTGATTCTAACTTCAGATCAGTTTGCTCTCACTAAATGGTGTTTCACATTTGGGGGGGGCTGAGTAGCCGCCTTCTGTATTCTCTCCTCCCCTTCCCAGTTCTGATGAAGGGCCACAGACCTGAAATGTTTCACTTTCCACAGATGCTTTGACCTGTTGAGTTTTTTAAAGCATTTCCTTTATTTTTTTTTAATTTCAGATTTCCTGCATCTGTAGTTTGTTTTATTTTCACTCCTGATTTACTTTATGAGTTTATATGATCTTTGCATTGAAATGAAACTCCAAATTGTCCTCTACATCTTGAAAAGCAGGAAAGATGGGCAGCACAACTGTTAGCTCCTCCCTACGATGTTAGTCTGCTCCCTGAAGGAAGAGCAATTAGAAAGATATTAATGCTGAGGTGATGACCATCAGGTCCCATGGACAGGTTAGAGGGAAAGCTGATTCTGAATCAGTAGCAGGTTTATTATCACCCGCATGTGTCGTGAAATTTGTTAGCTTAACATCATCAGTACAATGCAATATATAATAATATAGAAAGAAGAAAAAAAGTAAATCAATTACAGTCTATATATATATCTATATGTTTATGACTAGATTAAAAATAGTGCAAAATAGAAATCATATTTTTTTTTTAAGTGAGGTAGTTAGTGTTCAAGGGTTCAATGCTCATTCAGGAACCGTATTGAAGAGGGGAAGAAGCCGTTCCTGAATCATAGAGTGTGTGCCTTCAGGCTTCTGCACCTCCATCCTGATGAAAACAATGAGAACAGGGCATGCCCTGGGTGATGGGGGTCCTTATTAATGAACATCGACTTTCTGAGGCACCACTCCTTGAAGATGTCTTGGTTACTAGAGGCTGGTTCCCAAGATGGAGCTTACTAATTTTACAACTCTCCGCAGTTTCTTTCGGTCCTGCACAGTAGTAACCCCACCCTCGTACCAGACATTGATGTAGCCTGTCAGAATGCTCTCCACGGTACATCCATAAAAGTTTGACTTTTTTAGTTGACAAACCAAATCTCTTCAAACTCCTAATGAAATATAGCCACTGTCTTGCCTTCTTTATAGCTGCATCGATATGTTGGGACCAGAGATCTCGACATCCAGGAACTTGAAATTGCTCACTCTTTTCACTTCTGATCCCTCTACAAGGATTGGTTTGTGTTCCCTCATCTTATCCTTCCTGAAGTCCACAATCAGCTCTTTCATCTTACTGACACTGCTTAAGGTTATTGCTGCAACACCACTCAACTAGCTGGTATATCTCGCTCCTGCACACCGCCCTCTCAGCTCCAGTAAGATATGAAGTATATTAGATCCTAAGCGGGCATCAAGGGTAGACGTCGAGCTGTTTCCTTAAAAGGACATAGTTACAAGGAAAGAGGAAGTCAGTTGGAACAGTGGTGAATAAGAATTTCTTCGCAGAGAAAGCGTTGACTCTAGAACATTCTACTCTGGAGGGTAATTGAGGTCAGATTACTGTGGGTATTTAAAGAGGAGACGTTCAATGCTGCAAAAGTGGCCAGGTCTGCTTATCCTCTCTAACTTGGTAAGATGCTTAAACTTTTTTTGACTTTGAGATGCCACATGTAAGTCTATCACCAACTGTTGTAGACAATTTCATCATTTGGAAGGGTAGTCAAGTGGGTAGGAATCCAATATAAATAAGTTTTATCGGCATCTATTCCAAAGAGGACATACTGGATGTTTGGAAAGAATGAGAAAAGATTCAAGGAAAGATCAGATGCAAATACATATGGCACCTATAATGTGCACTGCCGGGGTAGGGAGGGCACACATGTTTCAAAGATGTTAAGGAATAGTTAAACCAAATTTCGCAACTAGTTCAGGATCAAGGTATGCTTACCATTAAGACTGCCAATCATCTAGTCTAGAGACAGCATGTGGAACAGACCAGCTCTCTCTGTGGACCAGCCTTAAACCAGTAATGTGATATGAACAAAATTAAATTGTAGCAGACCTTCCACCCTCAAGTCTTGCAATCCCAACTCTCAGACATCAATATCCTTGGTTCCATGACATAGTTTGTAATTGGTAGTCAGTCACTAAGTTAGAGCTGAGTTGATATTTCGATACGTACGGCTGACAAAAAGCAGAACAGCGTGCCAAAATCTCCACAGGCAATTTCCCACTTTCAACAAGCAATTTTTGCCACAATTACAATTTCTATAGAATCAAAAATACGTCATTATCTTTCTATTTCTCACAATACATAGGCTGCATGCTAGGAAGCTGTGCAGTTATTTAATTACGGAAAATAAATTAGAGACTGTCAAATAGGCTATGATATGACTCAGGAACAATCAAAACAGTCAACATATTGTTGGTGTAAATATATGGCATAACATTTCACAGCAGTCTGCATTGCTGAATGTATCCTGTTTGAACTAAGTCCCTTGGGTAATGAATTTCCTTAGCTGCCTGTACTGTTTAATATCACACAATCACTTTGAAAAATTATATTCTGTGAGGTTTAACAACAAAATAGAACTAAGTGCAATCTCACCATACTTCTGGATAATATACTCACATAGATTTGGATCATTCATAATATAAGCTCTAATGTACAATTTTTCTGTCAGCATTCCTGTTATATAATTCTAACTGGTCAGAACCCCATAATAAATCCAGTACAAGAATACCACTGCCTAGCCCCATGAGATCATTGATCACTCTTCCTACCTCTACTCATCAGCCGTGAAATTGTCATTAATGCCTCCACTAATTCCACAATCAACCATTCCAAAGTTCTGCTGGCAAGCCTGACACCCTCTGCCTGTCATAAGCTGAAGATTCTCCTTCTGCCCAGGAGCGAACCTCTGCCTCATCTTTACTTCCCAGGATCTGGGCATTTCCAGCAATGGCAGCATTTGTTGACCCTCGTTAAACATACTTGAGAAGGTGGTGCTGAGCCAACACATTGAATTACCTGCAGTCTTGCTAATGAAGATCCTCCCACATTGTTTTTAGGTAAGAAGGATCAGAATATGTTTCCATGTGCCTGCTACCCTTGCCCTTCTTAATGCTAAGAATGCTGATTTTGGCAGTGCTGTCAAAGTAGCTTTGGTGAGTAATTACAGTGCAATTTGTAGAAAGCACACACTACAGGAAGAGGTAGTGATATTTAGAGTGGCAGATGAGTGCTAGTATAGCGGCTGTTCGTTCTGAATGCTGCTGACCTTGAGAGCCATTGGAGCTGCACTCACCCAGGCAAGTACATACAAACAATCACAATCATGACTGGGGCCTTGCAGATAGTGGAAAGGTATTAGGATGTTAACAGGTGATTCATTCACCACACAATGTTCAGCCTTTGATTCATTCTTTTTGCCTTGTTATGCATACAGTCATAGAGTCATAGTAAAGTACAGCACAGAAAATTGCTTTTTGGCCCATCTAGTCCGTACTGAACCATTTAAACTGCCTACTTCTGTCAACCTGCATGAGGGTCATAGCCCTCCATGCCCCTACCATCCATGTACCTACCCAAACTTCTCTTACACTTTGAAATTAAGCCTACTTGCACCTCTTGTGCTGGCAGCTTTTTCCACACTCTCACAACCCTCTGAGTGAAAAAGTTCCCCTTATGTTCCCCTTAAACTTCTCTCCTTTCACCCTTAACCTATGACCTCTGGTTACAGTCCCACCAACCCTCACTGGGAAAAAGCCAACTTGCATTTACACTATCTATACCCCTCATAATTTTGTATACCTCTATCAAATCTCCTCTCAATCTTCTACGTTCCAAGGAATAAAGTCCTAACCTAGTCAATCTTTCCATAAAATTCAGGTCCTCCAGATCCAGCAAAATCTTTGTAAATGTTCTCTGTACTATTTCAAATTAATTTACATCTTCCTTGTAGGTAGATGACCAAACTGCACACAATACTTCAAATTAGTCCTTAACAATGTCTTACAACGTCCCATCTCCTGTACTCAATACTTTGATTTGTAAAGGCCATTGTGCCAAAAGCTTTCTTTACAACCCTAATTTCCTGTGATGCCATTTTCAATGAATTAAGGACCTGTATTCCCAAATCACTTTGTTCTACCACACTCCTCAGTGCCCTATCATTCACTGTGTAAGACAAAACCCTGGTTGGTCCTACCAAAATGCAACACCTCACACTTGTCTGCATTAAATTCCATCTGCCATTTTTCAGCCTATTGTTTCAGCTGGTCCAGAGCCTTCCCTGCTGTCCACGACACCCCTAATCCACAGTTTGCTGATTCAGTTAACTACTTTATCATCCAGATCGTTGATATAGATGACAAACAACAATGGACCCAGCACCGATGTCTGTGGCACATCACTAGTCACAGGGTTCCAGTCAGGGAGGCACCCATCTACTACCACTCTCTGGCTTCTCAAACACAGCCATTATCTGATCCAATTTACTACCTCACCTTGAATACCAAAAGTCTGAACCTTCTTAACCAACCTCCCATGCAGGACCTTGTCAAATGCCTTGCTGAAGTCCATGTAGACAAAATCCACTGCCTTGCCTTCATCCACTTTCCTGGTAACTTCCTCAAAAACTCTATAAGATTGGTTAGAATTGTCCTATCATGCATAAAGCCATGGTGACCATCATTAAACAGTACATGTCTATCCAAATACTTATATATCCAGTCCCTCGGAATATCTTCCAATAAATTTCCCACAACTGATGTCAGGCTCACCTGTCTATAATTTCTTGGTTTATTTTTAGAGCCTTTCTCGAACAATGGAACAACATGGGCTACCTTCCAATGATACCTCACCTGTTGCAAAAGATGGAAAACGATTCAACAGCATAAAGAAAGGACAACTGCTATGCTATTTGACTGCTGGATTAGAGAGTTTCAATGCATTTTCCATGCACCTTTATTGTGGAGAGAAAACAGAAGAATCTGATAAGGGCAACCAAGGAAAGTGATTTAATTGTAAACAACAGGAATTCTGCAGATGCTGGAAATTCAAGCAACATACATCAAAGTTGCTGGTGAACGCAGCAGGCCAAGCAGCATCTATAGGAAGAGGCGCAGTCGACGTTTCAGGCTGAGACCCTTCGTCAGGACTACTGACGAAGGGTCTCGGCCTGAAACGTCGACTGCGCCTCTTCCTATAGATGCTGCTTGGCCTGCTGATTTAATTGTAGCTGCCTAAAGTGCTCTGCTCAGTCTTCTGATCCACAATATCTCTCTTCATCTTCAGGGTACATTTTAACTTTCCCAAACTGTTGGTTGGAGATTATTTTATTTCCCTGCAAAGATAATGTGTTTCCCTATCAATTAATGATCAGATAATGGTCCTGTGATCTTGGCAGAGGTTTCATATCAGCAAGGATGAGTTATTAAGACCTGCAAATACACTGAAGTTACAGAGCATGTGGTATTTCACCTACATGTTATTACGAGTGGTCTCAATATTTATTAACAGATTGCATACAATTCACACATACCTAATGTTATATACTGCTGACTCCTCATCTTGGCTTGTGTAGATATGCATCACTGTTCACACAAATAAAGGTGCATAGAAAAGAATTGTGCGGAATCCACCACACATCAAAAATATGAGTGATTTCATGGCCAAAAATGTAATGGTAGCTGAGATTGACATAGCAGTCACTATAGTTGTGAGCATAAAGAGGTATCACAGGGAGGATGAGGGAAGACATCATCACAAATAGGTTATGCACTGAAAACAGAATCTAGTGCTGTGCCGTGATGGAGCAGATTAGCTTCTAAGGAAAAGATAGAATAAAAAGGATTAATATTAAAGAGAAATAAAGTTCAAAGTTCAAAGTAAATTTATTATCCAAGTACACATATGTTACCATATATAACCCTCGGATTCTTTTCTTGTGGGCATACTCAATAATCTATAAACTAATGACCATAACAGAGTCAATGAAAGATCACACCAAATTGGGCATTCAACCAGTGTGCAAAAGACAACAAGCTGTACAAATAGCAAAAGAAAGAAATAAGCACTAATAAATAAATAAGCAATAAATATTGAGAACATGGGATATAGATTCCTTCAAAGTGAGTCCATTGGTTAGTTTGTAGAACAGAACATTTCTTCTTCATTTTCTACATTATTATGATCACATCGATCAGCCATTTGAACTTGAGAATACTCTGGTGTGACCTGTGGACCAGTGCTGCTGGGACACAAGCCAGGGCCTGATCAATCCTGGCTGGGTCCTAGGTGTGAGTGTCCGATGTTGAAAGACTCAAAACACCCAGTAACCCCAGGTTACATCACCGATGATGTGTTCCAGCACGCCTTTGGATGCATCTCAGCAACATGGTAGCTCTCGGTTAATTTGTAAACTGTTTACCCCCAGGGTAACTAGGTCTAAGACAACTTCCAACAAAATATAAAGAATTACTGTAAACCAAATGAAAAATAAAAAATACGTAAAATATAAAATAAGTTATACAAAGTAAATGCTGTTCAAACTGGAGGTAGCTCGGAGAAGATGGCTATGAAAGAGAATAATAGCCCATAGGAAAAAAGTAATAACAAAGGAAATGAGCAGAAAAGTTTTGTTTCTCCAGGGTAGGGTTGTGGATGGTCAACACTGATGTGACAATATTTTGGTTTGCAAAAATGGGATGCAATAACTCAATTGGAATTCTACATGGTGTGGTGGGGTGAGAAGGAGGCAGACAGAATACAGGTGTAGATTCACTACTAGGAGACAAAAAACAGACGCATACAGTAATCAATGAACAAACTTCAGGCAATAGACAACCATCTTCTTTCTGATGCATGAGTTTGACGTGTCTGTGTGAAAACTAGAGAACAACAATTTGCAGTGCCTTGTAAAAGGATTCATCCCCCAACCCTTTGTTCACATAAACCTGAATCACAACCAGGGACTTTGATCAAGTTAACCGAGAATTTTTATTTGTGAATCACCTGTTCCAATTTTCACAGTAGAGCCAAAAAACAGGGAAATTGTAAAGCTCGATAAACTAAAAATTCAAAAACTGAAGTGTCTGCCGTTCAAAAGTATTCATCCTCCTTTGCCTTGCACTTAGTTGAACTAATTCTCTCAGTGGTCTTTTTGAATATGTTTCTATTAGCTTTGCACAATGTGGTGGAGCAAGATTTATCCATTCCTTCTTGCAAAATTGCTCAAGCTCTGCCAGATTATTTGAGGAGTGGTGGTGAGATTTTGCCAGAGATCTTCAATTGGGTTAAGGTCAGGACTCCGACTGGGCCACTCAATGACATCATTTTTTTTTTATTTTCAGCCACTCCATGGTTGAACTGGCAGTGTGCTTTGGGTCATTGTCCTACTGAAAGACTAACTTCCTCCCCAGTTTATGCTTAATGGCAGCAGCTAGCAGGTTTTTATTCAGGACCTTTCTGTACTTAGCAGCATTCATCTTCCCATCATTCCCGAGCAGATTTCCAGACGCCGCTGCTGAAAAGCATCCCCAAAGCAAGATGCTACCTCCACTGTACCTTACAGTAGGGATGGTGTTACCCAATGGATGCGCAGTACTAGATTTACACCACACATACCTGTTAGTGTTGACGCCAAAAGTTCCACTTTAGTCTCATCCCACCACAAGACCTTCTTCCACAACTTCACAGTATCTTCTAAGTGACACTTTGCAAAGTCTCTACGGGCAAGGATATGCTTTTTTTTTAAGCCAGGGCTTCTTTTTTTTTTCTCCACTTTTCCATAAATACCCCTTTTATGCAAAGCCTTAGAGATTATGGAGCCATGAAATTCATCTCCAGTTGCAGCCGTTGACTTTTGCAGCTCACTCAGAGTGACTGTTGGCATCACGGTAACCTCTCCATTTTTCTCCAGCAACTAAGCTTAGAGGGGAGGCCTGACATAGACAGTGTGGCTGCAATTCCATGTCTTTTCCACTTTTTCAGCACCGCACTGAGCTCTGATATTTGTTCAGTGCCTTTGAGATGATTTTGTACCCTTCCCCAGATTCGTGCTTCTCTATTATCATTTCCCTGACTTGCTTTGAATACTCTTTTGTCTTCATTTGGTTTGGTCTTTATAAATCTACCATCCTGTTGGACCTTACTGAGAGAGGGGTATTTAATCTTGTGAGTTCATTGAAAACAGGTGATCCTCCAGTCTTCCATATCATCAAATGTGGTGAGTTGGTAAGGTAATATATTGCTATTGAGAATTGAATTTAATTGAATTGACTTTATTTCTTACATCCTTCACATACACGAGGACTAAAAATATTTACATTACGTCTCCATCTAAATGTGCAATGTGCAATCATAACAATTTATAATAAATAGAACAGTCAATGTAATATAGAGTACACTCAAATCAGCATGAGTTCATCAGTCTGATGGCCTGGTGGAAGAAACTAGTGTGGGAAGTTAGTGTAGTAAATTACAAAGGGAATGAAAACTTCACAATTTTGCTTTATAACTTTTAGTAAATTGTTGACAAGTTTTGGATTTTTTCTTCTGATTTGACATGATGCACAATGTTTTGTAGATTAGCTCAAAAATCCTACTTCAATATATTTTAAGTTTTGAAAACAAGACAGTAAAATGTGAAGATAGTTGTGGGGGCTGAATACTTTTTTAAGGCACTGTATATCCATTCTTAGGAAGTTAAATTCCAACTAATATGCCCAAAATCAAATTCACTCCATGTGATATCAATCAAGAAACATCTGAGAGCACTGGATACAGCAAAGACCACAGGAACAGATAATATTCGGCTTTAGAACTAAATACCTGTCCTCTAGAACTAGCTGTGCCTCCAGCTAAGCCATTTCTGGACATTTACATCACTACCTAATGTGGAAAATTGCCCATGTCTTTCCTGAACAAAAAAAGTCAGGATACATTCAATCCAATCTATTAACTCCCAATCATCAGCAAAATGTCTGAAGACGTCATCAAATGTGCTATTAAGTGACACATACTCAGCAATAAGTAGCTCACCAGTGCCCAGTCTGGATGTCACAAACATGGACCGAAGAGCTGAACTGAGAGTGACAGCCTCTGATCAAGGAGCACTGGTAAACCGTAGTCACTGCCCATCAAAGGAAAAACACTTCCGTGACTAGGATCAAGCATTTCACAAAGGATGATGATTGTAATTGTCAATGGTCAATCATCTCAAGCCCAGGACAGCACTGGAGGTGTTCCTCGGGGCAGCATCCTATGCCCCCAACCAACTTCATCAAAGGCCTTCTAGCCATAAGGTTAGAAGTGATGCTGTCTGCTGATAGTTTGCACTATGTTCAAATCTATTTGCAACACCTCAGTATGTGAAGCTGGTCTATGCTTGCTCTGCAGCCAGACTAAGGCAACATTTGGGCATGGGGTGACAGGCAAGCAGTAACATTAACAACAGAAAAGTCCTAAGCAATAACAATTTCAAACAAGCAAGTGTTTAACCAACATACAATCACTAGGAGAAACTCAGCAGCACAGGCAGTATCAGTGGTGAGAAAGGGGTTGTCACCATTTCAGGTCGAATCTCTGCATCATGACTGAGGATGGAAAGGGACAGCAGCCAGTATCTTCTCCCTCCATCCTCAGTGCTGATGCAGGTTTTGACTAAAATATTGACAATTCCTATCCCCCTCCCCCTGCCTACCATTGGGTTCCTCCAACAGATTGTTTGAGATGGCAGATTCCAGCATCTGCAGTCTCTAGTCTAAGAGTCTAACCATCCAGTTTGGATATTCAAAAGCATCACTATTACTGAGTCCTCACCTTCTCACTCCCAACCATAGGTCACTAGTGTCCAGCAAATGAAATGGAAACAGTCACTTAAAAAAATCAAGATTCCCAGGGAAGTTCTGAGGCTGGATGTGAATGACATATGTCAAAGACTTTTCACCATCTACAAGATATAAATCAGGAGGCGCCCCATCAACCACCCTAAACATTCATTCCCTCTGCCACCAGGATTCTGCGGGACATTTCAAAGATCATCACACTTGTGGCATTATAACATGTGAGCCATCTGGAAAATGTGTCGCAGCCATTTGCCTTGGCTACTTTATCAGGACTTCCCAAACCCATGGCCTCTGGCATGAGGAGGAAAAGGGCAGGAAGCTCATAGAAACAAGAACATTAACAGTTTATCCTCCAAATAACACACTTTCCTGACTTAGAAGTATATTCCCGTTCTGTCACCTTCAGGATCTGAATTGAGGCATTCCCAATCCAATAGCATTTTGGGAGTACAATCCCCAAAATGAACTCAGCAGTTCAAGAAGGCCACTTAACAACTACCTTCTCAAGGGCAATAAACAAAGAGCAATAAAAACTGACCTTGCCAATATTGTTTAGGTTCTGAAAAATGAACAAATAAAAAATACGCTTCTCTCTACCCTCTCCATCCTTAAACCTGCTGGACTCTGTAACATTAGTCATGCCACATTTGTCAAATTATACTTGCTAAACAAAAGTGAAATGATTCATTATAAATCTAACAGAGCAAGCACCCTGATAAATAATAGGTAATTATCAGCTGTTCATTCTACACTGCATTTATGTAACAATGGGGCCTTGATGTACACTGGATGTATTTTAAGCTTGCAAACTATGAGAGCAAACTGGCACTCTTAGCTAGTATCTAGAGACAGCCAATAAAGTTAAAGATGCAGCCTCTAATGATAGATGACGTGGTTGTGCTTTGTGACAGTTTGTCTGCTAGGAGGAGTGGCAGCTGGATTCAATACAGACTGAACCTTCCCATTCCATTTTAGATCTGAAAATTCTAGGGAAACAGCAATAATTATCATTGTAGAGTAAAAAAAACATAAAAATTACATTTCACCTCAGCTGTTTTACCCCTTCTCAAATGAAATTCCTTATTTCATCTCTACTAAGAAGTTTCAGCATTATTAACAGATAAATGAGTTCTTTAAGTTTTATTATTATTGAAATAATGTGGAATGGAATCACATCATAAGCATTAACGGGGCAGCGAGGAATTTCTGTTCCAGAATTCCACAACTTTAACAATGTTTTCAAAATCAAAAAGAACATGATTACTGTAATAAATGAACTAATATGTTAATGAAATATTAGTAAAAGTTAGTATTGAAATTGCTCTATTTCAGGCATCAACAATAGTTCTGAATGAAAAGAATTACTTCAGGTTCAAATTGAGAGTCAGGGTATTTGCACGATGGACAGATAAGGGAAAGCAAAATTCTTTGACTATTTTAAAAATAGCCATGCATCGTTCACTGCCAAATTCCCCCCTTCTCAATGTCTGCAACCAATTCTTATGGCAAAGGATGCTAACTCTCTTCCCCGGAGAGCTGTAGAGGCCAACTGATCAGGCGTATTTAATGTGAAGATACATAAAATTCTGTAAAACTGGGGTATCAAGGGATATGGGAATCTGGCACGGAGGAACTAGATCAGTCATGATCATACAGAACGGTGGGCAGGCTGGATGGGACAGCTGGCCTGCTCCTGTTTGCTTCTTTCTGCGAAATTGGCCAGAACTTGGGGTCAAATGAGATTGGTGTAGATGGGCCAAGGGATCAATATGGACCACTGCTATGCTGTAGAATTCTATCTATCAGAAATAATTATTTGTGTTTGGGTGTAGGGAAGTAGGCAGAGAGTGGGAACACCGTAGGATGATGAATAATAAGACACCATTCATCTACATAAGTCCATTCAAGAGAGTATGCCTGATCTGTAACTTCTGTTCCACCTACCAAGCTTTACTCCGTATTTACATGAGGAGGAATTGGCCAGTCATCCATTTTGTCCAAATATGGCAATTCTTGTGTCTTTCACTCCCATCTCTCTCTCCCATCTATTGTGCTTTCTCTGTCCAACTTTCAGCATTCTTCAACCTACCCCCAAAAGCATGCCTGCTTTTCTGGAATGGTCATTGTTTTATAATGAAGTTTCCCTGCCCCTCTTTTTGTGCAGTTGCCTTTCTGCTACTACCAGGCACTCAGTGAAACACCTGAGTGGATCGTACAGCATACAGTATGCAAGGCAGTTGGGGACAACACAACAACAAGGGCAGGCAAGCACTAAACCAAAGACATGGGGCTTAACCAGGAATTTGGAGTTCAAGTCCCAGCCACAAAGAAGGAAGTGATGACAGTAACACAAGCAGGTGTGAGACTGACCAGGATAGAGTAGGAGAGTGGGGAAGACATTTACTTTCAATGACTTTCCAACTCATGTTCCCAGTATTTTTTTTTTTATTTACACAAATTGTCCTCTTTTACACATTGTCTGTCAGTTTTTGCTTATGCATAGTTTTCATATATTCCATTGTAAATGCCTGCAAGAAAATGAATCTCAAGGTAGCATATGGTGGCATATACATATTTTGATGATAAATTTTCTTTGACTTAAGTAACTGTTCTGAAATACTAACTCTTATTTCTATCTCTACAGATGCTGTCTGGCTTGCTGAGTATTTCTAACATTTTCTGTTTAATTTTAAACAACTTGGAATTAGATTGCACAAAGTGTTCAGAAGCAGAATGGCGCAACTCTCTAACAATGTTCTCCCTTCCCACAACGGCCATTTCAGATAACTTCAGAGTTAATGTTATTAAGCAGCAAGTATTTAGTGTTTGGAATGTACTGGGAGGTTGGAAGTCGAGGCAGATTTGGTTATGTTGAACAAAAGGCGCTGGATAACTACATGAAAGGAAAAGGACTGTAGGACTTCTCTTCTACAGACCTGGTAAAAACTCATGGCCAAGTGGCTTCCTTCAACATTTGCACCATCCCATGACAATTAAAATATGGCTTTGTGAAAACAATACAAATTCCTTAGCAAAATAAATATGGTTACAACAGCATGTATATTCTTAAACATGGGGAATCAAAATGTACCAATCAATGCAGGAGCAAAAGTCATCAGTCAGGGTGAAATGAGGAGGGAGGAAATGTTAAAAATCAGAATAAGTGTCTGTTAAGTTCCACATTGCTATAGCATGAGAGACATATAGTATTCCTTTTTTTTGTATTTTAATGTGAAATGCAAGCAGATTGCTGGTTATTAATTTGAATTATGCTCCCTCCACAGACTAGAATAAGTTTAGTATATTCTCACTTGATGACCGTCGAGCCTTGTATAAAAGACAAATTGATCACCCAAGCTAATGGTTCAGCAAGACCATCTCCAGCAAACTTGAGTTACTGTACATTGTGCTGATCTGATCCGCACCATCACCTTTAGAGGCTGAACGAGTTTTAAACTCACTTTGTATGACAGATGGGTCTATTGCTGAAAAATTAAGATAATTCAAAGCGCATAAGAGTTGAATTTGGTTTCAGATTCACAGAAGTCTCTGCAGACACTAAAAAGAAATCACATGGCTGATAATCTCAGTATTAATATCCAGCTACTTCTCAGTAAAGATGACTGTTCAAATATGCCTCCAGAAATGGCAGAACCAATTTTGAGTTACTTTGTTAAGATATTTCCTGCAGGTCAATTTTTTTTTAAGGCATGGGCACAAGATAATTAGCCTTAGTGACTTTCATCTTAACAACAATGAATAAAAAAGCTCATCTTTTCTCTAAACTAGCTATGGTATGTTTGTTTGTCATCTATCCAATCCTACCGACATGTTTAGTAATATTCTTTATGTGCTCATCAGAATGAAAGATGTCAATATATAGAAATAAATATTGTTCCACTTAACATGTGGAGGTGGATGTCTGCCAGGAGGTGTGGCAATGGGTGATCCCGGCATTAGAAGAGAAAGCTTTGCTGTACCACGTTGATATTGCTCTGTTCTAATTTGTCAGCTGTGGCTGTCTCAGAAACAAGACTGGTGAATCAGGCACCACAGCTGAAGGGATTTTCTGTTGTCAGTCGTGTGCTGAAAGCTTGTTTGACATTACCATTGCTAAGTTTGGTGTTCTGCTTTTTGTTTGTAGCAGCCAGTAAAACAAGCAAAATATCTGAATCCTATTTCTGTAGGTCGTACTACAATATAGACCTGCATTGATATATAGTTTGCTTTTAACATGCATAGTTTAATTAAGTTCAGAGAAGACTGAAGACATCCTTGCCTGTTATAAAAAATGTTTTAAGTATTAATGTACAGACAAACCTTTATGCATTTCCCTTCAAGCTGTTTCACGGGATTTCCAAGGCAAAATTAACATACTTTTCTGCAACCTAGCACACAGAGATGGCACTTTAATGATGACTTTAAAATGCATGTGTTTAAACTAGCTTACCTATTGGATACAGCTTTCTTGCATTTAAATCACCTATCGTACTCAAAAATCTTCAATTAATGTTGCAGTCAAGCCGCGTTGTTGAAACTGAACAAACTATGTAGGGTGAGTGTGTACTGGGGGCCTACATTAGTGGAAAATTAATCAGCATCCTGATTGTGAAAACCATAAATTGAATGCCAAAAGAATATTGTGCACAGAGCTTGTCTGGTCTGAAACTGGATATGAAGTGAATCAAACAGCAATGCCTTCAACAGAAATCTTGCTGATGAAGTGGGTTCCTGAAGGCTTTGGTGTCACAGTATTTTGGCAAGTGTTTATTGCATTTGTTTTAATCAACAGAGAAACTTCATGTGACTTTAGGTATAGAGATAAAATGCAGTACAAAGCAGATTCTAATTCCAACTTCAAGCTCCAAATAGATTCTTTTTTAATAGACAGAACATTCTTCAGCATCCAATTCCTGACATTCTTTGTCAAATTAAGTGTTGTTATTTGTTTAATCTTTATGTTATCTTAAAGTTAACCGCTCATGATCTCTAAGAGACCTTTTTCAGGATTGGTAGTTGGTTAGAAGCAACCCACTCCATTAATGAAATAGGTTGTGTTTGTCAGTATTGTTATATATATTCAACAGGACAGGCGGTAGCCATCAATATTTGTACTCCAATTAAATCACTAGTAAAGATCTCTATGGTCACAATTCTAATATTGCTGGAATAACAAAACAAGTGAAAACAGAGAGAAATTTCCTCATCAGCAGCTGAGAATGAGAAAGTAGTCTGCCAAAAAGATTTTAACATTGAGCTATAAAATCACAGAACTATTCTTACCTGGCCACATCTTTCTGGAAAAGAAATCTGTTTCTTTTTTCACAGACTAAGAATGTGTTGTAAATGCAGGCATTCCCCTGCCTGGGAGCTCAAAAGGGAGAAAGAGGGTGATGGCTGCAGTGGCATATTATGATAGTGACGCTTCTCTCAGTGTGCCTGCAATTTTGACATTACTATGCTGTTATTAATATTATTAAAAATCATTTTCTGCAATTTCAACTCTTGGGGCACAGGTTCTAATAATTTAGTTCAAGTTGTTACTGCAACTCCACCAGTATTTCCAGAAGATTCTTCTCACAGATCAAAATCAGTAAGACTAAACTTCTAAAACAAACGGCTGTTTGCATTTTTTCTTCCCACTGACAAAAAATCTGGTTTTGTCCTTTTGCAAAATAAGCAAAAGATCAGGTCATCACTTAAGGATTTGATATTAATTCTGTGTTATATACAAGTGAGACTGCATACAGATTAATGTATTCAATAATACATACATAAATGTATGTGAAGGAACAAAGAGCAATGGAATAAGAGCTAAAAGGAAGAACTCTTCTAATTGAAAGATAAAATGAATATTCTCAAAATGTTATGCAATTTTTACAAAAAATAAACTGGTAATTTTGGAAAATTATTTCAAGCTGAAATAAAACATTAAGAAAATGCTAGCAGCTGAATGATGGTTTAGAAATGTCAACTCTCTGCTGTGCTGTTAATAACTAATGGAATAAACTGCCACCTAGTGCTAAAAACACATCCTCTGCCTTGAGAGAACTAAGTCAATGCGAGTTACAAAAGGTAAAAGATTAACTTCAGGGCAGAAGTTTTGCAGAATTGACCCCTGCATCCCAAGGAACTGATAAAGGGCTTGCCAAATCATAGTATGCCAGCCACACTTCAGTAAGCATGCAAAACATATTTGATGTTAGCATAATTTTCCTGTTGTCCATGCTAATACACAGCACTTTCTGCAATTTGGATTCTTGGATAATTGACTCTTCCTTTTGGAATGCAGAGCAAACTTGATGGGCCGGATGGCCTAATTCTGATCCAATGTCTTAATACTTTGACCTCACAGGGAATCTCATAATCTAGACAAGTTTGTGATTAAGAGTTAGATAAAGGTAACCAGCAAAACAGTACTCTCTACTTTTTTGCAAGCTATACTCCTGTTAGGGCTATTCCATCAAACAGCTTCATAACCATTTCTTCTTCCAATGTCCAGGTAGGTTAATTTGATTTTTCAAGCTTTCTTTAAATTTTTTGAGAGTATATTGCATCTTTGGTTTAAAGTGAGTATATCTTGCCATGTAATTCTTCTGAAAATCTTGAAATCATTTAGTAATCATCTGAAAAATGACTCAATGATGCCACTACATTTGAGTGCTGGGATTTGTGCGACTTGAGTGATGGAAAAACACAAATGCGTTAGTTATTTCACAAACACAGACTTAGCATTGTTACATTAGCCACTTTAGAGTACTGCAAAGTGTAGTGGTTGACAGATGTTCTTGTGACTGGAAGGCAGTGGGGTTCCACAGGGTTCCGCACTCTGCCATTTGATATCAATTACTTACTCCTAAATGTAGGGAGCATGATTAAAAACAAAAGTTTGTGAATGAGGAGAAAAGCTTTAGACTATGAGTAGATATAGAGAGCCCAGCTAGTTAGGCAGAAAAGAGGCCTGAGAGGCCTGGGAAATTTAATCCAGAGGTCCTACATGAGTACTTTCCCTTTGGTGTTCACAAGGGAAACAGACTTTCTAGTTGGAGAATTTAGTAATGGGGTAGTTGAGAGTGTAAAGTAAGTCTCCACAAATAAAGAAGAGGTATTTTTTAACCTTAGTGACATTAAAAGTCGGTGAATACCCAGGGCCACATGGGATTTATCCCAGGCTGCTCAGAAAGCCAGGAATGGGATTGCTGGGGTACTGGCTGAGATTTTCAAATCTTCAATGGACACAAGTGAGGTACAAGACAATTGGAACACAGCAAACAAGGTTCGCTTTTCATGAAAGGCAGTAGTGGAAAGTCTGACAACTTTAAACCTGTGAGCCTAACATCTGTGGCAGAGAAGTCACTGAAAAAAAAACCTGAGAGGATTAATCATTATTTAGAAAGGCAGTGACAAACATGGCTTTGTCAAGGGCAGAACCTGGCTGACCAATTTGATGAAATTCTATAAAGAGGTAATTAAAAAGTGCATCAATGAAAGTAGAGTAAAAGATGTGACTGACATGGACTTCAATAAAGCCTTTGGCAAGGTCCCACGTGGAGTCCAGGACAAGTTGGCAAAGGAGATCTAAAGTTGGCTTTGGACAGGAGACAGAGGATGATGATAGAGGGTTGTTTTTTGCAGTTGGATGCCAGTGACTAGTGGTGTCCCACAGGAATTTGAGCTGTGACTCTAGCTTTAATAATATACACGAATGACCTGGATGTGGACAACAATTTTGCTGATGACACAAAGAAGGATGGAGTGACTGAGAGTGTGGAACATAGTCTAAGAGTTCAGAGAGGTATTGAAATGCTGATAAACTGGGCTGGAGGTTAACCAGGATATTGCCTGGGATGGAAGAAGTTAGATCTGAAGCTGAAGAGGTTAAGAGGGGACACGATTGAGATATGTTAAAAAAGTGTATAGAGAGGGCAGACTGCAGAAAATATTTCTCTACATCAGAGGTAGATAAAATTAGATGTCAGAGTAAGGGGGAAAAGATTTAGAGAGAATAGGAGGGACAGTCTTCTTCTGCCAGAAAGTGTTAAGTACCTAGAACGAACTGTGTGAGAGAGCGTTGAAGCTGGGTCACTGACAAAATTTAAAGAGTGTCAAGGTGAGATGAGCATTTGAATCAGCCAAGTAAAGATGACAATGGACTAACGGCTTGGATTAATATGGAAGAGTGCCCGATCTACATGGCTGAATGGTTTGTTTCCAGCATGCGCGATCCTGTAACTCCATATAGTGACAGTCTCTTAAGCAGTGTGGACTAACAGAAGGCTCTTTGACTACATATATCCTCAGATTATTAAATGTGGCAAGGCAGGTCAATAAAGTAGTTAAAAAGGCAAAGAGAATGTTTCCCTTTATAAGTATTTGCATAGTGTGTAAGAGCAGAGAGGTTATGCTAGAACTATACACTGCACTAGTCAGGCCACAATTTGAATACCACGTATACTTCTGGTCTCCACATTACAGGATAGATGTGGTAGCACTGAAGAGAGTGCAGAGGTGATTTTCAATCACATTGCCAGGACTGGAAAACTGTGACAATGAGAAAAGATTGGAGAGACTGGTGGTGTGTTCTTTGGAATAGAGGAGGCTATGGAGAGAGTTCGTTGAGGTGTATAAAGTTATGAGAGGTCCAAATGGTGTAAATGGGAAGAAACTGCTTCCCTTTACAGTGATAGCAAGGTAAACTGATGGCAGGTGAAGAACATATGTCCTACCCAGGGGAATCCAGCATTGATTAACGAAATGCTTTGACAGTTCATGAAGACACAAGGGATTGCAGATGCTGGATCTGGAACAAAACAGGACACTGACAGCGCTCAAGCAGGGTAAAAAGTCTAAGGATAAAAAGTCTAAGACTACATTTTAGCTCGAAACCCTTCACAGATGTTGAACTGCTTGGATCGTATATGGATGTTATTTGAAGAGACAAGATCTCCAAGTCTATAGACCTCGTGGTGATGGAATTAGACTTTGTCAGTGTCTCCTTGACTGGTGCAGGCACTGAACACCCTCCTTCTGTGTTTCCTACGATGTCTATGATTCTACTACCATCACCACTGTACACAAGGGACTAGAATTCATCCCTGCTCAGCAATACAGAACATGCTACTTAGTTCCAAAAGGGCACTGTACCCTGTCTCTGAAGTATCTGAACTTTGGTGGCATATTCATTTGAACTGATGATCAGAGGATACCTGGGAGCACTTCCTGTCACTCCTGACCAGGAGCTATTGGGGAAAAGTTAAAGAGATGGAAAATATTAACGATCTGAGTGCCTTGAAGAGAGTGTTTGGAGAAATATGGAGTCAGTGAATAGTATGATTTTCTTGTGTTGATTCATCAGTTTTGTGACGTGTGAGTGGCAAAAACATGCAAGAGCTACACTGCAGGCAGAAACTAAAGACGAGAAGGAAGCAACCAAGATATTACCCACCATAATCGTAACATGAAGCAACAGCAAACAATTACAGAAAATGCCATGAACGTCTTTGTTGCAAGACTGTAAAGGTAGAGGAGGCTTACCACAGCTACAAGCAGCTTTGACAAGACCTCACCTGGAATACTACCTCAGAGAGAGTGTAATGCCAGTTCAATTAATTAGACTTAATCCTGGATTCAATATAACATTTGGAACGGGGAGCATTAGCTGAGGTGCATTAAATTGTGGGGGAGTAAAGAGGATGGATCTATTTCCCTTCATATTTATAGATTAAAAAACTGATGGCAGGTGAACAAACAGTTTTCTATCCAGACGACAGGCTTATTCTAATATTCCTCACTTAGCAATAAGGTTATTTTGAATGTTAACCTTCCTAGCAATTTTTGATGGATTATCTTTGCAAGTTAGTGCATTCAAGGACAAAACCAAATAAACTGAGCAAGCTTCACATTTAAAGTGGCCAATTAGAATGATATAGAAGCCACACAATGGTGCAAGAAAAAGGTGGATGGAGTCATTGCAGACTTTGTTAAAGGACACATTTCAAGTAATAATCTATCATCAATCACATATCATTAGGAGCTGTAGGTTTCCAAGGTAGAAAGGTAGCTAGTTGGAGTGGTAAGACATGGTTATCTGCAACTATGTCACGGCAGAGATTTGTGCTGTAATTGATCTCTGCAGGAGGACAATGACTTTCTGACTCCACAAGCTATTGTAAGTGTAACGCTCAGTTATATTGGCTCGTATATGTCTAGGGGAAATCCCACCCAGCACCTGCCTCAATGCTTCCCACGGAGTCGGTTCCCGCCCGAATCAATCCCAAACATCAATCATCAGCCAGCACATCCAGTATGTTTTACCAAGTACACTTTATAGATATTACTAAGTCTATGACATTAATATAAATTCGATACAGAAAAGGAAGTAATGAAAAAAAGGCACCAAGAATTATCAAAGTCCAAGTTCTTCGTGCGCAACCGTTGGAGCTCAATCGATTCCTGACGACCACCCGGATCCTGTCGACTCACAGCTCGGGACCACCCGAAGTGATCGACCGGAGCCTTTCCACACATACGCTGTCCTCCCCGTCTCTCCTCCGACTCCCCGCCAAAAACCCCCACATATCCACCGTCCTCCCCGTCTCTCCTCCGACTACCCGCCAAAAACCCCATCCCCAGTCATATGAGACAGCATTATCATCCGAAAAAAAATGACACATGAACACCCATTGGCTAATAGCACCCTGCTGTCTGTAATAACCTAAGCAACTGTCTAGCTGGAGACTTTCTCAGCATTTAACATAACAAAGAAGCATTCCCCAGTATAACATAACAAAGAAGCCATTTTAAATTTAACATACAAAAAAGAAAGACCCCGTACATAAGTTAGTCATTCATATTTAGAAAAATCAACCAAGTAAGTAGTCTCGATATCTCCACCAGGCATCAAGGAAGCATTAGCAGACTCCATTTTGAATAATATGGTGAAGGTGATTACTGACCTCTAGTGTCTAACAACAATGGAAACTATTAGGAGTGCACAGGATTGTAAACATATGCTTTATGGCACAAAAGCACTCTTCTTGAACCTCCTCCATCCTATAATCTAACATTTTCAGAGTAACGCTCCATTCCCTTCTCCCTCCAATCCTTATCAGGACTCTACTTAAATGTATACACAACAAGAGAAGATAAACAGACCAGGCCTCTGCTCTCTTTGCTTCCCCTTTGGAGTGAGTTCCACATTTTCACCATTCTTTGGGCGAAGACGGTTCTTCAGAATTCTCTGCTACATTTCCTGCTAATTTTCTTATACTAACAACCTCCAATTCTGCTTATCTCATTAGTGGAAATATTCTCACTGTATCTACGCTATCAAACTCTTCATGAAAGACCTCTATTTAATCACAACGTCAGCCTTATTTTCTCAAGAGAAAAACAGTCTATTCATGTTTTCCTGATGTACGTATCCTCACATTTCCTGTTTCACCCTTTTAAATCCCTGCCGCCTCCTCACCAGTGTGTCTCTATAGAGGGCACAGTATCAGAATAGAAGGACGCCCCTTTAGAACAGGTATGAGGAGAAATTTCTTTAGCCAGCAGATGGTGAATCTGCAGAATTCATGGCCACAGATAGCTGTGAAGGCCAAGTCATTGGGTATATTTAAAGCAGAGGTTGATAGGCTTTTGATTAGTAAGAGTGTCAAAGGTTACAGGGCAAAAGCAGGATAACAGGATTAAGTGGGAAAATAAATCGGCCACGATGGAATGGTGGGGCAGACTCAATGGGCTGAATGGCCTAATACTGCTCCTATGTCTTATGGTCTTATATACGATTAATATATGACGATTAGAAGTGCTTGCAATACTTCAAATGTCATTTAACCTAGGTTCAGTACAGGCTTGTAACAACTTCCCAATTTTCCAATTCAATATGGAAAAAAAAACTCTATTCCATTTGACTTGTCATTCTTTACTTAATGGCATTGACAATCTGTGGCAAAATGGTGGATTTTTCCTTTGAGAACACTTTGCTCCTCAGACTCACTTTTAAAATTAACAAAAATTTCTCTCTCTTTCCAGCTAGGATGAGGTAACTCACAATCACTGAACTTCATTTGCCCAGTTATGTGCTTGTCCTCACAGGTTACTAATGTCCCCCTGTAAGTAACTGCATTTCCCCTTTGGTCCTGACCAATCCCCCAATTTGGTATCAGCCACAATTTAAAAAATGTGTTTTTGATTCCTGAGCTTAGATTGCTAATGTAAATTGTAGCAACAGTGGTCCCAGTAATGATCCTTTTGGAACACCACAAACCACTTTCTTCCAGTGTAAATAGCTACCCTTGACTCCCACTCTTTCTATGTCACAAAGCCAGCGAGCAAATTTTTCTGCTTGCTACCAAACTCCACAGACTCTGATTTTCATTAGTCTATCAAAGGGGTCCATTTTGAAAATCTGGATATTCTATATCTACCGCAATGCCATTGTCCATTCTCTGTTGCATCAGCATTACATCATTGACCAGGGATATCCTTTCAAGCTCCCACTCTTTCAGATTTGGAGCCAGCACGCCTGAGGGAGGTGGGACAGTGGCATGTTCCTGACTGTAATTCTTTCTCTGATTAAGGGCAAGATTATTGCTTTAGCTATTTTACAGCTGGAATTTGGCCTTGAAATCTGATACAAGTGAAGGAAAAGTGATAGCCAATTACAAGCCTGCACCAGGCTACTTCAGAAGTTCAGTGTCGTAGCCAGCTGCGTGTGGCAGGTTCTGCGCATCATTAGTGGAGAAATATAATCTGCTTATTCTGTGCCGTTGGGCACAGAGGTGCTTAGCCGACTGGCGAGCAAACCGTAATGTGTAAAATCAACTGACGCCATTTCATTTGGAAGCAAATAACAGCCTAAAGTGAAAACATATCTGCACTTGCAAATTCTATACTTCCTGAGAGAGAATCGGGTGTTTATGAAGATATATGAGGATGCACAGAAATGAATTAGTTTGAATGATCAATTGCCTCCCTTGCTCCAAATGACTGACAACTAGTGTTAGAGCAGGAACTACTAGGAATACCTTGCAGAGTGAAGATCCATGTTCATTTAAGGCTGTAGCTGGAAGCTCATACACACAGAAACAGGAGTTATCCTGAACACACCGCTTTCTACCTTATTTATTGTTATTGCACTCAAGTCATTCTGAGATATCATTATTATACACACGTCATGAAAGAGCACCAAGTACATTATGGCTGGTATATAAACTAACAAACAGTAGCATGGACAAAACCCTGTCGCTGTACTAGCTGGCCGTATATATTTTCCTACCAGAGCTGCTGCTTCCAGCAAAAGACAAGTAAAAGGTATATGAAGCCGACAAATATATTTTAAACGGTCTCTAACAATGTGTGCATAGTGCCTGCCTAATCAGTACAAGCTTGCAAGCCATAGCAAACACGAGGGGGAAAAGAAAACACAAGAGATTCTGCAGATGCCGGAAATCCAGAGGAACACACAAAACGTGCTGGAGGGACTTGGCGAGTCGGGCAGCATCCATAGAAAGGAATAAACAGTTGACATTTCAGGCCAACTCTCTTCATCAAGACTGGAAAGTATGGGGGAAGAAGATTTGGGGGGGAGCGGGAAGAAGATTTGGGGGGAGGGGAAGGAATGCAAGCTCAGTGCATTATGTACAATTCTGACTTGCTGAATTCCTCTAGTGTTCTCTATGTTTTACAGGCTAGAAGGTGCTAGGTGAAGCCAGGTCAGGTGGGTGGGTGGGGTGAGGTAAGAAGCTGGGAGGTGATGAGTGTAAAAAGGGCAGAAGAAGGAGGACGTTGATAGGAGAGGAGAGAGAACCAGAGGAGAAAGGGAATGAGGACGGACACCAGAGGGAGGTGTGGAGAACAGAAGGAGTAAGAGTGGAGCCAGAATAGGGAATGGAAAAAGAGAGGAGGGGGAGGGAGGAGGAATTACAGGAAGTTAGAGAAATCGATGTTCATGCCGTCAGGTTGGAAGCTACCCAGGTGAAAGTGAAGTAAAAAAACACTTGGTTTAATATGGGTGATAGTTCTGTTGTTTTGGAAGTTATCAAAATAACTTATCTCGTTGCTAATCAGGAAAGCAAAACAAAAAGCAGTGAAGATCATACAGCAGAATTCAAATGGAAATGCCTTCCTCCAGTGACTGGGATGGATCTGCAGCCAAGTGCACCTTCTCACAATGCAGTTACATAACTGCTGGGCACTGGTAGGCAAGGCCTAACACATAAACTTAATTTTCAAAATTAAATTTGCATCATGTTATCTTCGATGGTTCATCTTGCTGAAAGACATTTCAACATGCAGGTTGCTTCTGATAGTGCGGTGAAACTCTCCCTTCAGAAAATAGTTACAATTCTAATGTCTCAGCCTTTTCAATTCATTAATCCTTTGGCACTGATCATCATTTTGACTAATTAATGTTCAGCAAATTTGTATGCAACTTCTAGTGTTGATCTATGATCCCACAAAGCTCAAAATGACTAATAATTCTTCTGCATTTTAACTCTCCACCCTCTGCTTTCAGAAAGACTGCGAAGTTTAAGAACTAAACCATATAAACCTGTTTATATATCTCAGCATGAAATCATCAACTGGTTAATTAGCTTTTCAACATTCAATTCAGAGTGTAGACTGAAAATCAGTCAGGTTCCAGTGATTAGTTCACCAGGTTAAATGGGTTAATTAGCTGAAAATTTCTGTAGATGCTAGAAATCCAGAGCAACACATACAAAATGCTTGAGGAACTCAGCAGGTCACGCAGCATCTATGGAAATTAATAAACAGTTGATATTTCAGGCCGAGACACTTCTTCAGGACTGGAAAGGAAAGGACAAGATGCAGAACAAGAAGGTCATGTTGAAGGGATTTAACCTTCTTCAAGGTAGGCATACCTTGGAGAAACTTCAACTTGGAACAGCAAATTATCAACAGAGGAGATTCTTCAGATGCTGGAATTACAGGCTTAAACAACAGTCTCACTTAAAACCAAAGAAACTCTGATATTTTATTTTGTTTCTCTCCATCACCAGCACAGGATATCCTTGTTGTGTAACCAATATGTGTGCTTACATAGATCAGATCCAAATTAAATCTAATCACAGTTAAGAGGGGAAAAAAACAACTTCAATTTCACCAACAAATTACTCTAGAGTCATAAAAGTAATGTAACAAGGCTTATTGAGGCCAGGTTAACATTTCCTTCCGCAGCATCAACAGTGCTCTTAATTTAATGTGGAATACCTTGTGCATAAGTCCTATTGTTAGTGTGGAGCTAAAATTTAAGTCATCCTCAAAGTAGGTAAGATACTATATGTAACTACAGCGAAAGTCATATTTGACAGTTACCTTTATAGTATGTTACTTCTCTTACTGACTAAGCAGGTTGCGCTGAATTAAAAAAATGTTCAAGTCAATTTCTTGTTCTTTACTAGCAGCACATACAAAATGCTGGAGGAACTCAGCAGGCCAGGCAACACCTAGGAAAAGGGTACAGTCGAAGTTTCCTGCTGAAACCTTTCAGCAGGACCCTTCAAAACCCTCCATCCTGCCGTAGAGACCCTCTACTTATCATGACAGTCCTCAGCATGAAATGCTGACTGTTTATTTCCCTCTTGACCTACTGGGTTCCTCGAGCATCTTGTGTGTGTTGCTTAAGATTTCAAACAACTGCAGAACCTCTTGTGTCTCTCCTTTGCAGCTCAGTCTCTTTTCATTTCCATGCATACTTGTTCAAATATCAAAGCAAGTCAGGTATCAACCTCACAAAATGCTGGAGGAACTTAGCAGGTCAGGCAGTATCTATGGAAAAGGATAAACAGTCAACATCTTGGGAGTCCTGAAGAAGGATCTCGGCTCGAAACGTTGACTGTTTATTCTTTTATATAAATGCTGCCTGGCTTGCCGAGTTCCTCCACATTTTATGTGTGTTGCCTTGGATTTCCAGTATCTGCAGATTTCTCATGTCAGGCATCAATCTCCTTTCCCACTGCTGGATTCAGCAGCGGGCCAACCAGCAGCCCAGTGAATGGGCAGTGAGGTGGCATCTGCATTAGCTCACAGCTTTATTTTCCAGTGGTGTTGGCATACAGTTAAATAAAATTGCCATCCTGTGGAAAATGATAGATGCATCTAAGTGTTTGAATTATTCAAACAATTAAATGCTTTTAATGTTTTACAGCAGTTCTTTAACAATATGAATCTATTTGAATCATTTTTAAACAATGTCTGAATATAAGAGGCATATAAAACTACAACTTTGACAGCAGGTGTAGCAGGTCAGTTGGTGTGGCCCCCAAGATCTGACAGAGGTCAGCTCAGTGTGTGGTGGATGGGCTAGCACTGTGGGTAACAAATCTAGATAGCAGCCCAAGTCCAGCAGGTTCTGACCCACGCTTTTGTTGCTGCTGGTGACCTCCTGAATTACAATTAGGCTACAAAACTCACATCAATTTACCTATGATAACTTGTGTAAGGAATTAGAATCCGTTGCTCACCTTTCCCAAGCAAAAGGGTCACATTCACCCTCAGGCAATGTAGTGAAGGTGCAGGAATGAGCTTCCTTAACTACTGGTATTGGTTTTTTATTAGAATTGGCTTATTATTGTCACATGTACCAAGATGGAGTGAAAAGCTTGTCTTGCATACTGTTCATACCAATCAACTCATTACACAGTGCAATGAGGTAAAACAAGGTTTTAAAAAAAAAATCAGCAATGCAGAATAAAGTGTAAATCTACAGAGAAAGTGCAGTGCAGGCAGACCATAAAGTGCAAGGTCATAATGAGGTAGATCGTGAGGTCAAGAGTCCATCTTATCATACAAGTGGCATTTTCAAGAGTCTGATAACAGCAGGATGGAAGATGTCCTTGAGCCTGGTGGTATGTGCTTTCAGGCTTATGCCCAGTGGGAGAGAGGAGTGAAAGTGCTGTCTCATCTACTGCTTAGGCTTTGTACCCACACCCAACTCCCGAGTGTTCTGCAACAAAATTCAGGCCCCTCTGCGTCACTCCCTAACTCAAGTATTTGCTGTATTTTTGAAATTTGCTTTACTTTTGCCACAGCAGTACCGTGCAATATATAAAATCACTGCAGCACTGTGCAAATCTCTCTCATATGTACACACACACACACACGTATACACACACACCTAAAAGCTTTGCACAGTACTGTATATTCAGACTCCATACAACAGAAATGTCAAGTTGTACAGAGGCAGTATCCATTGCAGACCCATCAACAGGGACGAAATGTCAGTTTTATTCTTTTGCAAGTACATTTTTAGCAATTCTGTTCATATTAGTTTCTGAACAGAACATTACACATGATGTTACGGGATGGGTAATCTGCTAATAAATCAAGTCAGGCTGTCAGTTTATATCTGTCTGCTCTCATATTAGTTTCAGTGTGTAACTTATGTTTGTAACTGATTTGTAACAGAGAAATGCACTGTATTTAATCTCAACCTGAGATTAGATTTTGCAAGGTAACAAGGCTGCCTCATAATTAATAGACAATCCAAATCAGGTATGAATTACCCAACAAGTACATGTCAATTATTTTATCAAGAAAATCATATTGTCATAATTACCAATAATAAACGTGCTTCATTGCCTGCACTGAATATGATTTACATCAAGTCTAAATTTTCAACTTCCTATATTATCAGGACAAGGTAGTGGGTGTACCATATGAAGTGTACAATTATTGCTTTTACCATAATTTCAATCCTATATTCTGTAGAAAATTCTATTGGACATCTTCAAATTATTTAACTAAGCACAAAAGAATTTTGTAATCTTCCAAACGGTGGAACAGAGTTAACCCATCACCAACTTCAAGTGGCTGGAAATGAGGTGAGTAGCTCCATGACTTTAATGGCTGTTCAGATGATAAGATAGCTTAGCTGCAAGTTCATTGCCATCACTGGCACACACAATTGGAATTTCCCTCCAATCCAGTTTAAAGGGTTTTGGAACATATTTAATTGTTGCTAACCTTAAGGTCAGAGGAATGACAGATAGGGTATTTCTTACTGTGTCTCGGACTGAAATAAAAGATCTAATCGCTCTCTTTCAGATGCAGCATTTTAAGGGATGCCTGGAAATTTTGTACTTTTGGAGGAGCCACTTAATTATTCTCAGAATGAACACCTCAGACTCTAATTTTGCTAGGCTTGGTAAATTAATGCTTATTGCAGGTGTTGAAAACTCACTTGCACAGAAATTAAGACTCCAACAGTTTACTTAGATGATGAATGAGTGCATTCTCAATTATACTCTGGGGTGAAAGCATACAGCTGGGGGCAACCTTGTCAGGATGTTTAACTCCACACAGGCAAAACAGGAAACCAAACATTATGATATTGGATTGACAGTCTGGCCTTGTATTTACTAACGTGGAAAACAACAATGGCCAATGGTTGAATTACATAACATGGCAGCTCAGTCAAAGGAGCAAAGGCACCCAGTCTCAATATTCCCCTTGTGGAAACATAATGACACCCACCAGTGCGCTAGGAAGTAGTATTAGTTTTCTTCAGAAAAGTTACGATTTCTCAGGCAATAACAATATAGTTGCATTGTGTTGTCTTAATTAAACTATAGCCAGGCCACGTTTACCAGATGACAAGGTGACCTGGCTAATTAAAAAAAAGTAGAACACCTGATTTCCCCCTATTGTCCTGCTGCCACTGCTTGCAGGCCTAGCTTAAGGCCTATCCATCCACTAGTAACATCGATAGTTACTTTGACTTTTAAGATCAGTGGTCCCCAACCTCTGGGCCGCGGACCGACACCAATCCGCGAAGCATGCAGGGATGCAGCGGTAGCCGGGACATCTTTAAGAAAAAAGCTGAAATAAACAAGCTAATTAGTTAGGTGCTGCCCGGCACATAAATGTCGGCCCAGATCAGAGGCAATTGCCGATTGCGTTGCCTCTGATCTGGGCCGACATTTATGTGCCGGGCGACACCTAAGTAATTAGTTTGTTTATTTTGGCTTTTTCCTAAAAGATGTTGTGGGTGCATCCCTGCTACTGCTGCACCACTGCATTCTTCGCAGATCAGTATCGGTCCGCGGCCCAGAGGTTGGGGACCACTGTTTAAGATGGATTTCAGAGCTTGTGAGAAAACCTATTTCATCAGTTTGAATCATTTATTGCCTCGCTACAGGAAGGATGTGGAAGCCATAGAAAGGGTGCAGAGGAGATTTACAAGGATGTTGCCTGGATTTGGAAGTATGCCTTATGAGAATAGCTTGAGTGAACTCGACCTTTTCTCCTTGGAGTGACAGGATGAGAGGTGACCTGAAAGACGTGTATAAGATGATGAGTGGCATTGATCGTGTGGATAGTCAGAGGCTTTTTCCCAGGGCTGAAATGGTTGCCACAAGAGGACACAGGTTTACGGTGCTGGGGAGTAGGTACAGAGGAGATGTCAGGGGTAAGTTTTTTACTCAGAGAGTGGTGAATGCGTGGAATGGGCTGCCGGCAACAGTGGTGGAGGCGGATACAATAGGGTCTTTTAAGAGACTTTTGAATAGGTACATGGAGCTTAGAAAAATAGAGGGCTATAGGTAAGCCTAGTAATTTCTAAGGTAGGGACATGTTCGGCACAACTTTGTGGGCCGAAGGGCCTGTATTGCACTGTAGGTTTTCCATGTTTCTATTGCCTACACACACAGGGTTACATTTCACAAGAATCAACAATCAGTGTCATTTCTGGTGAGGGGCTTCTCTCTTCACAGAAGTTGCCTGACTCACTGAGTGTTCCTATTTTTACTTCAGATATCCAGCATCTGCAATTTTTTTTTTAATTTTCAATCCAAAGTTAGCACCCATTCATCCATGTTAACAAACAGTTATCAATACTGGTCACAGCTTATATTCAATGATCCGATCTGCAGCCTGCAGTGTACTGGGCGTTGCAGGAGGAATTCCTTCCATTAGGTGAGTGGGGAGACAGGAGTGACAATATGAACAAAGAATAATGAAAATAACTTTGTGAGTTGTGGGCATGAGCAGAAGCAAGAGGTGGGGAGAGGTCTGAAGATAGAGTGATAACTTGAATTAGGAGGAATAAGTAGGTTCACCCATTTGAATGAAGCAAGGTGTGGGATCTGACAAATGGATTGAACTACAAGAGAAAAGAATTGCCAGCAGAAGGTCAGAATACTGAGAGAAATAAAAAGTGTTGTGGATGTGGTGCATGGGTCAGAATAGGAGTGTCTCAGTGAACTGGGGTGGGAAAGAGGGAAGAATAATGATTTCATATCTACTCTGACAATGATGCAACAGTCTTTAAAACCATGTAACAGTCACCTACAGTGTCAAAGACAAGAAGCATCTTGCCCTCTGCAACCTCCTGCAAAATTCAGCAAGCATTTATTTCTATTTTGCCCAAATTAATAGTTAAGCAAGTAAAATTATTGCAGTCATACCTGTAGGCTAAAGAATAGCAACTCTGCGCTCTACCACACTTTCAGAGTATCTGCATCTGTTGGGACTAGGTCAGTTAATTTTTTTTTTGTGCCTGATGGCCAGCATTTGCTAGTTTTGCAGACTGGTGCTCAGTCCCAACATAAAAGGGGAAAATAGACCCCTGCTATTTGAGCTTTGTATTATAAATATTATATTGGCAATGCGTGTAGCTGTGCATTTACATTGGTATTGGATGTTCGGACTTGATTAAAATCCTACTGTGAGAAATGCACCAAGCTGATTCAGCAGCAGTAAATTAATAAACAAGAGACTTATTGGCATTGCTGTCTGTTCTTGATAGATCATAATAGCCATACTTACTGAAACCTGCACCATAACCATACAGTCTGTATCTCCTTTACCTTAACTTTGAAGCACAAATAGTAGTCCTCAGTCAGTAAGCAGATCCACATCAGTACAAGATCTTAATGTGCTCACTGATTTCCCCAAGTCAAAAGATATTACGCCTGAAAATGTGTTCTCAGATGAATTATCCAGCTAAAAGTCAAAAGTCAGTCATTGCCAGAAAGACCCTAGGCAAAATAAACATTTTAATAATAGCAATCAAATTGTTATTTTTATGTTTGGCACCTTCAATCATACCTACAAATGTTAGAAAAAAGTATGAATGAAAGGCAGGGGGGAAGGGAGGGTTGAAGGAAACAGCCTGGCAAAGTATTTTTAGTGCAAGAGCTGATTTGCTAATTCATTTTTACTACTGATAGATCTTGTTTGTCAGTCAGCCACAAGCTGCGATCCCCATCACCTCTTATCAGTGTTTTTTGTGTGGAATTGGGAACTTCTGACCTTCCTTTAACAGAGATGATCCCTTTTCCTCACAACTACAAGCCACAATGCTGACCTGGATACATAAGAGGCGTTCCCCTCCCATGTTACAGCACAGCTATACCCTTAAGCCATTCTTCCATCCACTTCCCTCAACTGCTACAGCCTTCTACATTGTTTTGTTTTCAGTCGTGTCCCCATCCCACAGCAGCATATAGTACCTTCTGCAGTGCACTGGGGTCTAGTTTCATCATGGCCTGGCCATTCCAATGCAACTTCCCTGATGCTGTGATTAGACCACACTGGATTTCATCGCCCAATACTTGTAATGGAACAAGTATATCAATAGCATAAAATGATACATCTAGTTTGCTGGTCAGACACAAGCCACCATCCTCTCTCCATCACGGTGCTAAGAGGAGGAGGTTGCCAAACATGGCTCATTTATTATTAGGAGAACTGTTCTATACTTTGGCCTGACATACAGCTAAAACCCTCACTTTGCCACTGAGCCAACTGCGTACAAAATTGACTTGATGGACCGAGTCAGTAGGTGGTTGTGAAGGGTTGATTTTCAGATCGAATGCCTGTCACCAGTGGTGTGCCACGTTGATCAGTGCTGGGTGGCTTGATAAGTAAGCTAGCAGCTGATAGAAAATTGGTGGTGTGCTGGATAGTGGAAAGGGCTGCCTGAGGTTACAACAGTATCTAGATCAACTGGTAAAGTGGGCAAAGAAAGAGCAGGTGAAATTGAATTCAAGCAAGTCCTAAAGTGATACATTGTGAGAACTAAAGCAGGGCAAGACTTGCACAGTAAATGACAGGATTACGATGAGTGCTGTAGAACAGAGTAACCTAGGGATACAAGAACACGTTTCCCTGGAAGTGGTGACACAGGCAGACAAGGTGGTGAACAATGCACATGGCATGTTTATCTTCACAGAATGGGCATGGAGGACAAGAGCTGGGATTTCACAGTACAGTTATACGAACTTATAGCAAGACTGCACCTGGAATATTGTGTGCAGTTCTGGTCACCACATCATAAATATATGGTTAAGCTGGAGAGGGTACAGAAAAGAATCATGAGAATTTTGCTTGAGTTATCAAGGAAAAAAAGAGAGCATAGACTGTATTCCCGGATAAAAGAAGGCTAAGTGGTGACCTCGGAAAAGATTATAAAATGATGAGTGGCATATGTAAAATTGATGGTCACAGTCTTTTTCCAAGCGTAGAGGTCCAAAACTACAAGGCAAAGATTTAAGGTGAGATAGAAAAAAATTATAGGGGCATGAGGGGGCAGACTTTTCACATAGAGGGTGAATGGACATATGGATCTAGCTGTCTGAAGAAACAGTAGAAGCAGGTACAATTTCAGTACTTGAAAGACATTTGGTTGGGCGATAAATAGGAAATGTTGAGAGGGTTATGAGCTACATTCAGACAAGTGGCACCAGCTCAGGAAGGCACATGGGTTG
Source organism: Mobula hypostoma (assembly GCF_963921235.1). NCBI lineage: Eukaryota > Metazoa > Chordata > Chondrichthyes > Myliobatiformes > Myliobatidae > Mobula > Mobula hypostoma. Next base: position 41,795,343 of record NC_086108.1, read on the forward strand.
GCATGGATGAGTTAAGCTGAAGGGCATGTGTTTCTGCTGACTTCATGACACCTGTTGACAATGGCTCAGTTAATACCTTAGCACTATTCTCTCTGCATCAAAAGATTTCCAAAGGATCAAACACAAACAATCCAGGAGGACACTCCTCTGCAGCATAGAGGGCTTCCTGCACTATAAAGGGATGCTATCTTTGGGATTTAATTTTCAAAAGAGGCAAATCAAATTTCCTAAATGCACCCCTGACAAAGAGCAAAGAAGTTTTTCCCTGATCAGCAACTGAAGTCAATTTCCACATTTCTTTGTGGGATAGCTGAAAACATATTAGCATCTACATTCCTGATGTTTCAACAGTGGCTACATAGAGCACGCTATAAACTTTTGAAGTTATGAAAGGTACTGTGTAAACACAAACCTACTTTTCTTCTTAAATTCTATGCAGCATATAAGGTATCATGGGAACATTTGTTTTCCTTCTGTTCTTATAAAACTGCAACAACCAGAATTCAACACAAGAACCTTTAACACTTGCAATCACAAAGCAAGTAAAAATGAAATTGCCATTCTTGTTACAGTGATAATTACTCAACGATGACAATTAGCAATTCAGCACACAAATGGCAAAGCATCAATGTTTTTCAATGGCTTATACAATGAAAGAATTTAAATGAAAGTCGAGCTGATAGCATAGATTGGCGTGGTCTATGATTTAATAGGATGGATGATTGTGCAAGCTTACAAATGTTTTGAGGTTGATGTCAAACATTATAGCCAGACTGCCAAATAGAGATATTCAGGCACTAGCCATTGGATTGTCAGCAATGAGTAAATTCTACAGAGAAAATTATTGCCTCAAGGGCTACAAAATTCACCAGAGGAAGAAAGCAGAAGAGGAAAATATATTTTACATCATGTAAAATTGCAAAAGTGGAACTGAACAAGTTGGGAAATATAAATAATCAATATTATTGTAAAATATTATAAATCTAACAGGAAAGGTGATCATATGTCGTTATGTCCCAACCACATCTGCTGCCTCTCCAATGAAAAGTAAAACAAAATTCTGCAAATAGGAAATTAAGTGTGGTAGGTAGTGCACTCACATTACCTTCCATGTCTCCAAAATTGTGATGCAGTGCTGTGAACTTCAGAGATGAGTTCATTGCATTTTCTCTACTATATAGGACATTTTCTGCTACTCAACAGAGGTGAATTTCTGAGTATATGTATTGTAAAAATAGTATCAGATACCTTTTGCCATTTCGATATTCAGATAGAAATATAGAATTCAGAGATTTTGATCTCATCCGCTTTGAATTACTCTGACCTTTTGATCATAAATGGAGTCCACTGAAATGTTATAATAACTTCCTCCATTTATAACTCAACACCCAACCAGTTGTGATCTGCAAAAGTACCAAAAGGCAATTCCATAGATCTAATATGGGAGGGGGTTATGCTTTTAGAAATGCATTGAATATCAAAATTAAATTAAATTAAATTACATTCATTTTTTTCTCTCTGGTAACCACTAATCCTATTAAAGCTGTTAATTTGTACAATAGGAATTTTGAAAGCTATGCATATTGAATAAGACAATACATTGGGTTTCCAGTACTTAGAACTGCACCATCAACTGCTACATAAATTGTTTTTATTACGGTCAAAATCATTTAAGTGCCTGTTCAATAAAATACTAAACAACAAAATCACAAAAAATGCTCTACAATCATGTTTTATCATTGAATATTATTCGTCAAGAACAAACCATGAAACAAAGAGGATGAAATTGAGAGTTCATAAATTGTTCATAAATTAATCATTATTAAATAGAGTGATAATGGAATCTTGAAGGACGTTGTAGCATGTTAAGATTCTTACTTCACTTTCCTGTAATCATCCATTGCAGCATGAACAATGAGTCACAAACTACTATCAAAGAGAATATGTGCAAGTCCAATGTAACCCATCTGAATGTATCAATAAGTGAGTCCAGTTTTACCCATCTGAATGTATGCATGAAGCACTTTTATACAGTTTATGTAGTTGTGGTGCTTGGTGTCTATCTTGTCCTGCAGTTAACTCAACAAAAGACAATGACATTAGCATTGGCCAGAACTTGAAGAAAGTAATAACAACAGGTGAATGCACACACTGAAATTAATCAGCAAAAAAGAACTAGACAGCAACTTGTAGTGAGGCAGCAATACCAAAAATTACATAACTTCAAAATCTACACATTGATTTTCTTTACCTTCATGAACACAGCATTTCACTTCTAACTTCCATATGGTTTCATAAAGTTCCAGCTTTTGCACATTAATTGCCCACTAAGTTTACCAGAGAAAAAAGTCTAGATTGTAAATTGTAATTGGAAATTTTCAAGTGCCAAATTCGACTTCTCTTTAATGCACTGCTTCTTTGTTTTTGTCTCTTTTCTTCGATTAATCTAATTCTTTTGCCCTTTTCTGTTGTTCTTCCTACACCTGATTTTACATTGAATTTATCCACTTTAGTTCCACCTTCGTTGACAGTCCTTGCTCTGTGAATTCTTTGATCCACTACCTCTTTGCTATTGTTACTAAAATCATAGCTTCAGCTTTGCCATTGTAAGTTCATACTTCCAGTAAACAGGGAGACAAAATATTTTGAAGTAAAAGTCTACCAGAACAGAAAATGCCTCAACTTACTTCAATGTAACTAAGTCCAGCTTAAGTAAAGTGTACTTATTGGTACATTGCCAGATGAATTCCATCAGATAGCTATGCATCCATTGTTTTCATTATTCAATCACGTAAGATCTGAAGTCTATAGGACATAGTAGAAGAATTAAGCCATTCAACCCATCAAATTTTCTCCATCATTCAATCATGGCTGATTTATTTTCACTCTCAAACACATTCTCCTGCCTTCTCCCCTTAAACTTTGATGTTCTTACCAATCAATAACTTATCAACTTCAGCTTTAACTTTATCTTGGACTTTAGAAACAGCTGTGGCAATGAATTCCACAGATTTTCCACCCTCAGGCAAAAGAAATTACTACTCCTTCCTATTCTAAAGGGATGTCCCTCTGGTCTGAAGCTCTGACCTTTGGTCCTAGACTCTCTCATTATTAGAAATATCATCACCATGTCCTGTGTATCTAGGGCTATCAGTATTAGTTCAATGAGATTCCCCCTTCATTCTTCTATACTCCAATGAGTATAGGCCCAGAGCCATCAAATGCTCTTCATATATTAACCCTTTCATTCCCAAGATCATTCACGCTAACTTCCTCTGGACCTGCTCCAATGCCAACACATTTACTCTTAGATATAAGACCCAAAACTGGTCATAATACTCCAAACAACAACATACATCAAAGTTGCTGGTGAACGCAGCAGGCCAAGCAGCACCTATAGGAAGAGGCGCAGTCGACGTTTCAGGCCGAGACCCTTCGTCAGGACTAACTGAAGGAAGAGTGAGTAAGGGATTTGAAAGCTGGAGGGGGAGGGGGAGATGCAAAATGATAGGAGAAGACAGGAGGGGGAGGGATAGAGCCGAGAGCTGGACAGGTGATAGGCAAAAGGGGATACGAGAGGATCATGGGACAGGAGGTCCGGGAAGAAAGACGGGGCGGGGGTGACCCAGAGGATGGTCAAGAGGTATATCCAGAGGGACAGAGGGAGAAAAAGGAGAGTGAGAGAAAGAATGTGTGCATAAAAATGAGTAACAGATGGGGTACGAGGGGGAGGTGGGGCCTTAGCGGAAGTTAGAGAAGTCGATGTTCATGCCATCAGGTTGGAGGCTACCCAGACGGAATATAAGGTGTTGTTCCTCCAACCTGAGTGTGGCTTCATCTTTACAGTAGAGGAGGCCGTGGATAGACATGTCAGAATGGGAATGGGATGTGGAATTAAAATGTGTGGCCACTGGGAGATCCTGCTTTCTCTGGCAGACAGAGCGTAGATGTTCAGCAAAGCGGTCTCCCAGTCTGCGTCGGGTCTCACCAATACATAAAAGGCCACATCGGGAGCACCGGACGCAGTATATCACCCCAGTCGACTCACAGGTGAAGTGATGCCTCACCTGGAAGGACTGTTTGGGGCCCTGAATGGTGGTAAGGGAGGAAGTGTAAGGGCATGTGTAGCACTTGTCATAATACTCCAGTGAGGTCTGACCATTTCCTTATAAACCTTCAGCATTAAGTCCTTGCTTTGATATTCTAGTCCTCTTGAAATGAATGCAAACCTGCATTTGCTTTCCTTATTACCGACTCAACTTGCCAATTAACCTTTAGGGAATCCTGCACTAGGACTCAAGTCCTTTTGCACTTCCAATTTCTGAATTTCCTCCACATTTAGAAAATAGTCAATGTCTTTATTCCTTCTACCAAAGTGCATGATCATACACTTCCCTGAACAGTATTCCATCTGCCACTCCTTTGCCCATTCATTCTCCTAATCTGCCTGTCCTTTTGCAGCCTCCCTGCTTTCTCAACACTACCTGCCTCTTTCTTTGTATCATCCACAACTTCGCCACAAAGCCATCAATTCCATTATCCAGATTACTAACATATCTGTGAACACCACTAGTCATTGACAACCAATCAGAAAAAGACCCCTTTCTTCCCGATCTTAGCTTCCTGCCAGTTAGCCAATCTTCTATCCATGTTAGTAACTTTCTTGTAATACCATGGGCTCTTACCTTGCTAAGCAAACCCCTTACAGCATCTTGTCAATGGCCTTCTGAAAATCCAAGTATCCAACATCCATTGACTTTCCTTTATTTATCCTGTTTTTTATATCCTCAAAGAATTCCAACAAATTTGACAGGCTAGATTTCCCCTTAAAGAAACCATGCTGACTTCAGCCTATTGTATCGTGTGCCTCCAAGTAGCCCAAACCCTCAACCTTAATAATGGACTCCAACACCTTGCCAACCATTGAAGTCAGGCTAACTGGCCTATAATTTCCTGTCTTCTGCCTCATTCCCTTCTTCTTTTTAAATCTTTTTATTGAGTAAGTATACAAAAAAGGTAAGCCATATAAACATTAATACAATGTTAAAGTATAATAAAATTCCAAAAGATAACAATACCAAAAAGAAAATACTACAATGTAATTTAAGCATAAGAAACCAAGATAACATAATAGTATACTAAATTTTATATATATCAATGGAAAAAAAGAAAAAAAAACCCCCCAAAAAAAAACCCACCGTGCAACTAACTAAAAGCAAGGCAAAGCAATGGGCTAACTTGAAACCAAACAGAGTTAAACTTAAAATCACGTCCTCAATCCCGACCTCCATTAAAACAGTGAAAAAAAAACAAGAAGGGTAAATATTACATTAAATGAAAATATCGAATAAAAGGTCCCCAAATCTGTTCAAATTTAAATGAAGAATCATAAAGGTTACTTCTAATTTTCTCCAAATTCAAACATAGAATCGTCTGAGAAAACCAAAAAAAGGTAGTTGGAGCATTAAGCTCTTTCCAATGTTGTAAAATACATCTTTTCGCCATTAAAGTAAGAAATGCAATCATTCTACGGGCTGAAGGGGAAAGATTACTAGAAATTTTAGGTAGTCCAAAGATAGCAGTAATAGGGTGAGGAGAGATATCTATATTTAATACCTTAGAAATAATATTGAAAATATCTCTCCAAAAAGTTTCCAAAGTAGGGCAAGACCAAAACATATGAGTTAAAGAGGCTATCTGCCCCGAACATCTATCACAGAAAGGATTAATATGCGAGTAAAAACGCGCTAACTTATCTTTGGACATATGTGCTCTATGAACCACTTTCATTCCCTTCTTAAAGAGTGGAGTGACATTTTCAATTTTCAAGATCTTCAGAATCATTTCAGAATCTAGTGATTCTTGAAAATCTCTTCAGCCATCTTTCTCAGAAACCTGGGGTGTAGTATCTGTCACCTTATATGCAGACACTCCTGTGCCTGACATCTCTTTCTGAATATATAATCAATGTATATAAGCTATCTTATGTATTTTTACTTATTGTGTTATTTTTAATTACTGAGTTCTTTATCTTATTGTGTTTTTTTGTGCTGCATTGGATCCAGAGTAACAATTATTTTGTTCTCCTTTACACTTGTGCACTGGAAATGACGTTAAGCAATCTTGATTCCTGATTTAATTCAGACAACTGCAGTGTCAACTTTGCTTCAGTTTTAACCAGGGCTGTGATTTTGTAGGCTAGAGAGAGGGGGTGGGGCGCAAGATTGTGCAGCAAGTTCTGACTCTACCTTAGTGCAGGTCACAGAGTTCTGAGAACAGCTCGACATCTCCTCGTCAGGTGCTCGCGGCAGGCTGGGGGTTGACAACTGCCCTGAAGAACAAAAATTAGTCAGACGGAATAGTGACTGTAAATTTACTCAACAATCCCAGATTGGAGCAAAATGTCAACAACATTATCTGCTCAAGTTAAATTCAGAAGTATATTCCATGTTAAGAGAAAACTCCTAGGGGTCCATTCCCTTGCTGGATCTTCACCTCAATAGCCAATACAATGTGATTCTTGGCAGTGAGAGACAAACATAGCAGGTAACAGAAACATCATCACTTTACATAGTTTTCCACTTGGGGAAAGTGATGTAAATAGCCCACAAAGTAAGCAGTCATCTCTAAATTAACTTTAACAGACCGTACATTTTATTACCTAATGTTGCACAGTATTTACACAATGCATAAATTATCTCACAGCAGGAGATAAATTTTTTAAAAACTCATAACAAAATGGTTTTCCTTGTACTCATTATAGAAATTATAATTCCATGGTTGACAGTCAGACTCATTAACTCATTATGGATGGTTCAAAATACTTTACAGTGTTTTACCAAACACTACGATTATCTTCAATTTCAACCTCATCGGCACTCACATTTTCACATAAGCCACTTTCCAGTGTGTGGTAATTAGAAGCACATATCCATCTGTTGACACGAGATCCAGCAGTTGCTGGAAATCCAGAGTAACACACAAAATGCTGGAGGAACTCAGCAGGTCAGGCAGCATCTATGGTGAGGAATAAACAGTCGATACTTTGGGCTGAAACCACGTAGCCCAGGTGTGCCTATTATTCAAACAACATCCTGTCAAAGCATTGACTCAGCCTAAAAGTTCCATGTTTGTTTTAAATCTATTGACTATAAACTACTTGATTGATTTGGAACAGTTTTTGCATCTGTAGAACTAGAATCAAAAAATTGCACTTTCTTAACAACTCACTGATTTCCTATACAAAACAAACTTTTCAGAAAAGTCAATACTATATTGATTGGAAGAACCATAACTTTAAAAAGAGAGAATCTGCAGATGCCAGAAATCGAAGTAATACACGTAAAATACTGGAGGAACTCAGCAGGCCAGGCAACATCTATGGAAAAGAGGAAACAGTTGACATTTCGGGCCGAGAAACATTGACTGTTCACTCTTTTCCATGGATGCTGCCTGGCCTGCTGAGTTCTTCCAGCACTTTATATGTATAACTGAGGATGAATTCTTGGAAAAGATTTGGATACAGAAATTTAGATTATTTCAGAAAGTGTGGGAAAGCGACATTTAATTCTATATACACTACTCAGATATCAAATCCATAATAAACCATTTTAATGTTGGTAACAACACCTTCCCTTGGAATCTTTCCATAAGATCAAAATTACCAATCGTAAGTAAGGAAAGCCTAATGGTGCACCTATTTGGACAGCTGCCTCACAGACCCTGCCTTAGAGCTGGGTGGATTTGGTGCATTTTCCCTATTGGCCAATATTGTTTCTTCCAGTATTTCACTTTTTTCCCCACATCCCAAAGGTTGGTGGGTTAATGGCCACTGTAAAGTGCTCCCAGTGTGTTAGTGAATGGCAAAATCTGCAGGGTAGGGGGAGAGGATGAGATTGTAGGGTGAATAAAAAGCGGTATTACTATGGGACAAGCGTAGGCTATTGACTTGGCAGGTAGACTTAGTAGGCTGACGTGCTGTTTCTGCATCTCTTTACGACTTAAAGAAGCTTAAAGACGGCAAACGTAAAAGAGGTGAACAACAGAAGAGATTCAAAGACGTCTTAAAAGCCAACATGAAGAAATGTAACATCGACATCAACAATTGGGAAACCAATGCCAAGGACAGGAAACTCTGGCAAGCCATCATCCGAGAAGGAACAGCAACTTTCGAAGCCAACAGATGTGCAGAATTAGAAGAAAAGAGAAGAAAATGGAAAGAGAGACAGCAACGACCAAAGCCCGATCTGCCATCTGGAACTACCTGTCCTGAATGCAGAAGAACTTTCAAAGCCAAGATTGGACTCATAAGCTACTTGAGAGCCCATAGGTAGATCAACAGAACGAAGACCATCATCCTTGACCTCGAGGGATAGCTACGACGATGACGACGACTCTCAAACAGTGTGAATGTCCAAACATCATTGCTGCACCATTAAGAATACCAAACAAAATACAGTAATTCAATGAAAAAATACAGAACCTAAAACAAACCAAGATGTAAATCTTTTCTCAATACAACCCTGGGATACTGTCAATACATGGGAGCTCATTTAACGTAGACCCATTTAATTTTCCACTGAACTTTAAGTGTCAGTAATGGCAATTTTGATCTCAAGCAATGCCAGAAACAGCAGTAGACTTAGCCATGCAGAAAAGTAGTTGCAATATTTTTATCGACCAAGGACACCTAAGTCATTGCTTTTTCTAATTCTAATTAAGCTTCAGTGAGTTTGTTCAAATAATGAACAGATTGTTTTCTTAAGTTTTGAATCAGTTTACAGGCACTAATTAGCAAAACCCAAGGTAGAATGGCAAGTCAAGGCAGAAAGAGACAAAACCCATTTAGATTACAAACAGTAATGAATTTTTAAATATTTTGATGCACAGATAATTTTTTTTCTAACTGATCAAAATTAAGAAGCTGAGTTTAGCAATTCTGCTTTGTCACGTTAGTGCCATTTGATCTGGAATATATAACCCACCTCCCCCACCCCCACCTCTCTTTGCCGTAGGTTGGAAGATAATGCTTTTATTTTGCTAAGAACAAACACAGAAAAGTTATGCACATGGACAATTCAACTGGAAAGAATGAGTTCATTAAACCACTGGGTTAGTACCAAGCAACCATATTTTTTTGCTTATATCATTTAAATGTCGGGAAATTGCACGACCCAGACTGTAAAGGAAACAGTACCTGGAACATGCCTACTTGGCATATGCAAACTCTTTATTTGTAGCACAACATAAAACTAGTCGTAACAGTGGAAGTTGATGTAAACAGCTGGAAATAGCAGTTCACATCTTGTGCACTTTGTTCAAGCCATCTGGATGTTCCATTGTGTTTGGTCAGCGCTGACTGTCGAAATCTGACAGTTGATATATGTTCAGTTCAAGTAAACTGCCGCAGCCTGCTCTTGGGACCCCATGCTTAAATTTTCAGTGTTTTGTGGAAATTTCTGTCAGATTGGAACAGAGTTGTCTGTATCCTCTGTGGCAGCCCTCCAAATTCCTCAGGCATTTTACTGGAGCAGTGTTCTGCTTTCATACTTTGTAGGTTATGAAAACTATGCCAAAGTTCTTGTGAGCAGCTGGACGAGTGTCAGCTGACAGGAATGATTTTTCAATATGCACCACAGAATAAAGAGAAAGCTTGCTCCTGTGAGAATTGAAGTTGTGTATGTTTGACAAGAACGCCATCTAACAAATGAGCCGCTTGAAATAAGTCACACGATTGTTGTTCGATATTCTTCTGTCTCTTCTGCGCAGAGGAATGACAAGGAAGACTTTACACAAACACCTAACAAACAGGCATTTACTGATAACTACACAAACACATAGATCAGGCTCCACATTGTTGCAAGCCTAGACTTAAAGAATTTGATCCCAATCACCAATTTGACTGTTCAATAATTGTTCACCATCTTCAGTAGACTTAACCTCTTCTCATTTCTGAAACAGATTGACAGTGACATAGCTCATTTTAGATACTGAAGTAAATCTTCACATTTGTTTGATTCTGTATATATGCTACCCCTGATTTTGATCTCTGTGCTTTATGTGACAGGAGGTGCAAAGTTTTGCTGTGACAGGTTTATATAATCACCTGGACCACATCCAGTAATTTGATGGAGAAGCTCCAAATCCTCCTGAAATTGAAAACAAATCTCTCAACCAGTGCTGTAAGTAAAACCCAGGGGAAAAAAAATCTTCAGAAATCCATGAAAAAGTGTACATGATTAACTTTGTTCAAAATATAAACTATAGGAGGTGGGGGGGAAGAAGTATTGGGCAGTGGAGATGGAAGTCCAAGTGATAACTCCTTCAAGGACATAGCTAAGGCTGGCAACTTTACTGTCGAATGATCATTGGGTGAGTAGAGGAAAAGAGGTGGGTCTAGATTCACCATCTGGCGTTTGTGAACAGCATTCCCTGCTTTGATTTTGTTTCAGATCCTTAAGACCAAATTTGCTGAGAGGGAACATCCTGGTCCAACAAAGCAAGGTTCTATCTGTCATCAGGCCCGCAGTCTGTATAATCAGGTCACATGGGCAAGCCAGAACAAGCACTGTCCACAAAACTGCCCAGGAAAGCTGGAAGAAGAGTCAACACTATGCTGACCCAATTTTGTTGCCTAATTTGAATTCATACGTGCCAAGTACTGTATGTGTATTTTGTAAATTTAATAAGCATTTTAACAATATCAAAGGCTCCTGTTGAAGTAGGGACAACAATTAGAGGACAGAGATTGAAGATAACTGGCAAGAAGAGAAGTGAAATAGTAAGAAGCTGGGAGCTTGAACTTACTGCTTGAAAGGGTGGGGAGGCATATTAATTTCAAAAGAGAAATATGGAAAGAAAATACATGCTTCCCTAGAGGAAAAAGAGTGAAAGAGGGGGACCAAATAAGTTTCTCTTCCAAAGAACCAACACAGGCATGATGGACATGCTGCATGTTGGCGCATTTCTACAAACCTAATGCAATCTAAGCCATTACCAACCAGATGGAAAAAATAGTGGTTTTTGTGGTGAGCTGTTAGTTTGGAAGTTGTGCAATGTAATATCTAGTGGGAAACTAAGAGGCAAAAAAGGATAAAACAGTGAAGTTGCTGTACTTAAAAGGCTTTAATAAGACTATATTTAACTATCAGTGTAATTGCATTCATGGAGTTCCAAATGGAACTAATGCTTTTGTTTACCAGGGATCACAGTTTTATAAATCCATAATCAGCTGATAATCGATTTTGCAGCTATTATTTGTAGGGAGCCAGTTTTAAGGCTTTCCAACTCTACTTTCCCTCCCCCACGGCTATTTGGATTGAATGCCCTAAAATCACTGTTGATTTAATTTCAGAACAATCATTTGAAGGTCATTCTTTCTTCCCAATTTTTCCATTACAAGATACTTATTAATCTCTTACTAACAGACTGGGACATCTATATCATGGATTCCATACAAGCACCATCAATACAAGGGTGAAGTTGACATTTCTCCTTCTATATCCATCCCAAAAAATTCTAGAGCAGCTGTAAATTACTGAAGCTGTGTATTTAAGAAAATGCTTGCGGAAAGTGCATGTTTGAACAGTTCAAGCAATTAACGATGATATTTGCATTAACTTTTCTTTATCATATCAATAAACTTGAGCAGGGCATAAGCCTTTGAAATAAATACACAAAGTATTAAACCTAGCTGCACCAAATCATGGAAAGCAATTTTTTAAATTTAAAGTTCCTACTACCTGTAATCTACAACATAATACAAGAAAGACCTTGCATTCAGAATTTTTTGTAAGATATAAAGTTAAAATCTAAGTTTTTATATGCACTGGGAATATGAAAAGATGAGAAATCTATATAATTATTTTTAATTTTGTATCATAATTCATGACTGTAACAACATTCATTTTATGTAATAATCTTTAAACCTCCCATCAAATAAGGGTGGATCATTAACCAAGGAAAAGGAAACACACTGAAGCATGTCATTACATATTTACAATAAAGATGGATTTTAGCAAATATCAACCAAATCTATATGACACTAAGTAAATCTTTGTAACAAAAATTAAATGATAATTTAAAGGCAAGTTGATTTCTCATCAAAGATAAAGAAATTAAGGATATATAAATTGTGAAGATAATAATTTTGTTGATGAAGTTGTTATTTTCTCTGGTGCCCTATTCATTATGTAAAGTTAAAAATGTATTGTGCGTCAGTACTGCTCGCATTCCTTAATGATCTTCTGCACCTGCTCATCTGGTACATTTTTAATTAACACTCTAAGGAGGTTTGTCAGTAGTAATCAAAAACATTGTCACTTATAAAGCTGTGGCAAAAAAATCAATAGTTTTTCATCAGAAAAGGTTATTTCTGGCATAAGTGAACCATTTAATTACTTCATTCAAATAAACAAAACTCCATACTTTAATGACTCGATTCTATGAATCAATACAGTCATACATTTTATTAAGCAGCAACATGTAGGAAGGTATTTTAAGTCCTTCTAATCAAGGCAGAAGCATGTTCCTTATTCTCATTTCCTTGGTAACTGCAATAAGTTTCAAACCCTTTGCAGGCCCATGATTTATACACAGGAATTGACTCCCATGGCAGTAACACAGTGATGGGTGACTAGTTCTCAACAGTAACCTACTGGCACTTGATAAAGTGCCTGAAGCAGAATGAATTCACTTCTTTTTTCCTCACTCATCAACAGGCTCTGCCCTGACCCCCCCCCTCCCCACCCCCACACCATCCTGATGGATGTGACAGGGTCTTGTCGTTTTTGACTGAGAAAACTGACTACTGAGGCTTATTTTTCCAGCACACCCCAGTTCCGTTTCATGTTCACCTTCTTCAAAGTAGAACTAGGAACACAAAAGGATTTTCATCGCTAACATAACATTTATGGATAGTTTGAAACAATGACACTGAGCTGCAACTCCCGACAAAAAAATAAAGAAGAGCATTAACTTTCAATTCTCCTACAGGCATTGCTTCACAGCTCATAGCTATTGCTTTTTTCAATTTCTCCCCAGAGAGTCAGGAGTTATTACCCCTGTCGATGGAGGAGAAAGGGATGTTATTCCCCTGTCACCCACCCAACTCTGGCATATTCCCTTTCCTGATCTATAGCCTTCCACAGTGAAAGAGTCTGACATGCTGTTAGTTCTCAACTATGTCAGATTCATCTACCTGTATGGCTGGAATTATTTTACAGAGCCCAAGTGGCACAATGTCACAGGAGTCAAGATGAAAAAGAATTTCAAAAAAGATGTGGTGTGAAAGACACGAGGTACACAGAAACAACTACCATGTTAGGTATTGAGAACAACTATGTTAAACAAGGAGCCTCCATTGTATTGAGCAAAGCTACATGTCTTTTGCATTGTTCTAGTCTACAGAAAGTAAATAAATCAGTGTTTTGCATTTGAAGTGCTGAAAGCAGCGCCAATAATTCTGATTAATTATGGTTTTAAATACTGCTAGAAGAAAATAGAGATAACTTCTGTGGACAGCAGATGTACTTTATAGTGTGTCTCCAAATTATCGATTTTTCACTGGAATGACAGCCCTGATTAGGTTGTGCTTTTATGTGCCTCACATGCAAAGGAAGCATGGCAGAACACTGAGACGGGATCCTTCTGGCTGAATTTGGCGTTTCCCATTGGAACTGCTGGAGTTTCGCTACGTAAATTAAAGTCTTTGACTTCTACACATGCCTTATCCAACGAGGAAGACCATAACATATTGAGTGACCGATCATATTACATCTGACAGTAAATTCCAATCAGAATCAGCATCGGTTTTGGATATTTGGATTTTTGGATTCTAGCCTTTCTGACAGTAATATCAATTAAATTATTGTAATTTGATGTTTATAATTATTTCAAAGTTTTTATGTACCATTGAATGAATCTGTTACTTTTTTTAAAATCAGCTATTTAATTTTATTTTTTTAAACGTCCATGCCAGTCACTGTGGGACTGCTAATATACTTGATGTTTTTGATAGTAGACAAAGCACCGAACCACCTTTGCCTTCTTTTAAGGATGTCAGTGGCATTCTAGATGGGGCCTCTGCTCTGGTCCACAGCAAGCCTGGTTGTCATCTGAACCTCACCACCCAATTCCAGGAATGTCCACATCCATCTTAGCTGGCTACAATGTTCTAGGCAGTGATTCCAGTTGATGGGCAGTTCCAGCACCATCTGACCCTTTGATAATTTATTTTCCACACATTATAAATGAAAATTTAATTTCTCAAACTTTTTACTAAGATTCAGCAATTATGTACATCTATGCTAAACTATCAATATAATTCTGTGGCCACTAATAAACAAATACTGTATTTGAAGTTTCCAGTCTAAGAAAGAGCAGATCCACAGAAAATCTAGGTACGATGGAAACTAATCAAGTCTTTGAAATTGATTTGTATCATACTAGCATTGCATCAGAAGAGTTGGCATTCTCTTGGTTACTCAATACATCCACTGGTTGAGTGGTTCTGATACTGCAACTTTCACTTTGACAATGACTACACAATAAACAAACCATCTCAGTTTGGGATAGTGTTAAAAATATAATAGATTCAGATTGTAAAATTTCCAAATAAGACTTCTAAATCCTGTACCACATACACAAGACATCAGAATACTTGTAAACTTCTTAGTCAAATGATCTCTGCATTGGTTTCAAGGATTTTGAGAATTTTACTATGAGTACAAGCCACCGACTTTCAATTCTCCCTTCTATACAATTCAGGCATATTCCCGGTGTTGCCTCAGGTAATCTTTATGTTTGAATATAAACACATGAATTAAACACACTATTACACAAAGCTGAAGAGCATACTGGAAATGGTGTGAATGTGGCACTTTTGAAAGTATAGTGGTCATGACACACTTTATTTACTGTAATTGAGTTGAAATTTATGCCAGAGTTAGAGAACACCAGCTGTTAAATGGTTGACAAAGAGGGGAAGTTTAAAGCTAGTTTAGATTTAAGATTAACAGTCCCCTTAGGAAACTGAATCTGAGGTCAAACATTTTTTTTATTTAGCTGTATTGTTTGTTGCGGTACTTGTCATTCCTGGGGATTCTTCTAAATTAAACTACACCCAGGGCGTTTACTCATGGTATGAGTGACCAGTCTCATATACTGTATTTTTGCTAACAATTATGCATTCTGAAAAATAACTCAATTCTTTTTTTTGTGCTTGGAAGAATGGCTTTCAAAATGCAACGACATAGAGAATGAAGCAAACCTGTTCAAAGAATGCACGACAAAATGCCATCAGGATGAGCCCATGTGCAATGCCCAGGATTAGGGACTCCATGTAAGTTAATTTTCTTTTCATCTGTACTTGCAAATAATTGAAGATGAAATCTCACACAATTAGTCTATATAAAGGCATTTGCTTTTTCAGTCATAAGAAAATCAAGCAAAAACCTCAGGGCTTTGGAGTAAAATTGATGTTAAGAGGTCCTGGCTATCTGTAGCATTATCCTACTGGTAGGGGAGATTGAAACAGAGAGCTGGATTGCAGATTCTAATGGATGAAAATGATTAAAAGATCCCGTGCCACAATTCAAAGATGAGAGGGAGGCCTCTCAGTTCTGACAGAAGATTCCTCCCTACGACTGCCACCAAAATGAAGCAACATGGTAAATCAAGTAACTGCTGTTTCTAGAATCCTGCTGATTATAAAGTGCTGCCAGATTTCCCTCTAAAGCAAGTCATGTTTTTTAACAGAATTATGGTGCTTTAGAAACAGAAGTCTTTCTTTGACCGTCTGTACCTGACATAAAATTTCTAAAGGCCCGTAGAACTCTCTGACTGAGTGATAAATTATCTATGCTTATACTCAGAATCAGATCTTCTCTGATTGGCATAAAAATTGACCTTTTTAAATAAGAGTTTAAAACATAGTTCAACATGCCTTCTCAATTACAGGGGAAGGAACTGTTTTCCAATCTTGTTTCATTTATGAATGATCAGAACCTGGATCCTCTAATTAAACCAACACAGCTGAGCTAAATAGTCTTGTTATATCTATATTCCTCACATAATTTTAAAAAGTCTGAATTATATTCTCACTTTATTTATGCTGAAGAAAATAAGCTGCAGATGCTTGGATCATTCTGACCAGTTTCCGTGAACATTGTCCAACAAGGAAAGCGCTTGCAGCTATGTCATGCCTAGTTTTCATCCCAAGTCCTTCAAAAGTACTTTACAGCCAGTAGTTTTGAAGTCCTGTCAAGGTAATGATGCCAGAAGTGTGGCCCATGCTTGGCTGCACAGAGGCCTTCACATGCATTCACTATCTATTCCCCACTGCTTATCACTTATCTGGTGCTAATCCACAAGGTCATACTTGCTGGACCTAATCAGTGAGGTCACCTAACATAATCAGATGTTATGGATGGGTGGAACAAGCCCAATCCACAAACATTGACACCCAGTGGAGCCAAGACCACAGTACCACTGTCTGCCTCAACTCTCAATCATTTGGAATGCTTTTGAATGCAAAAGAAATGTCGAGAAAGGAATAATAACTAATTTAAAAACACTTAAAGCTACCTATTGCAAACAAAAATCATTTGAAAAAGTTCAATTGAGCTTATTCTTGCCTCTCTTCCTTATGATGTAATAGTTCCACTAAAATAAATGGGCTCACAGATTCTACAATGGGTCTAATATTAACCAACACACTTACTAAAGAATCTCAGGAAGTTCACATTCAATTGAGGCACTCAATGAACTGACATCTGACATACTTGGTGGCTGCAATCCATCAGCAAGTTCGCAACTTCCATATATGGAAAAAGGCAACACCTAAATCCCAAGGAGTTCTCCAAGGATCTGCCAGCAAATTATAGCAGGATTCAGGCGGCTACTTTTAAAGCAGCCACTCATACCTACAAACATAAACACACTGCAGAGATGAATCTCCAGCTGATCTAGAATTCACCACTTGGAAGGGTGGTGGAACCAGTTCTCTTTCAATATTTTTATTATTGATTTATACAAATATACAAGAATACAGAGTACAGGAAAAAATGTGTCAATACATTAAGCTAAATTGCATATAAAGACTCCTTATCCTGTATTTGTACAAGTCAATTAGTTTGTAACATTGAAAAATAATAATTTTATTATATTAAAAAAATCTAACCTACTACCAAGACCGAAGCTGATTAGTAGAAAAAAAAGAAAAAAGATTGTTAGTCATCATCTGTGCTTTAACAGCAAATCAAAGGTCTTTAAAATAATTCAGAAGAGGTCCCAACAATGTTTGAAAGTCCTGGTTAGATTCAAAGATAGGACGTCGAATCTACTCTAAATTTAAACATGACATCACATCACGTAACCATTGGGGGTGAATAGGAGGGGCTGCATCTTTCCATTTAAGCAAGAGCGTCCTTCTGGCCATAAGAGACATAAAAGCCAAAATGTGCAAATCAGATGGCTCCAGAATAATATCCTTTCCTCCAACAATACCAAATAAAGCAGTCAAAAGACTAGGCTTGAAATTTACTTTAAAAAGTATCAAAAAGGTTTGAAATGCTTCTTTCCAATATTTTCCAAGACTCGGACGTGCCCAAAACATATGAATCAGTGAAGATTCTCCATTATTACATTTATCACTATACGGAGATACATCTAAATAAAAATGAGACAACTTATCCTTCGTCATATGGGCTGAACCAGTTCTGACAGTAACTTTCGAAAGGAAATTGGACAATAACTGAAAAATGAAATAAAATCTGCAGAGCTACAAGAAAAAAGCAGGGAAGTGGACTCACTGGGTCACTCTTTCAATTCAATAGTTCCATTTAATACCAGAGGATGTATATAATATACAACTTGAAATTCTTATTCTCCACAGACATCCTCAAAACAGAGGGAAAAAACCCAAACGGTGAATAACAGAAAAAACATAGGAATCCCAAAGCCCCCTGCCCCCCTCCCACGCACAAGCAGCAGCAAGCAACATCAACTTTCTTTCCCCCCCCACTTATTCCAGCATAAAGCTTCACAATTCTCACTACCTGCCACCCAAGCAAAAGCAAAAGCAAAGCCCCCAAGGAGAGATCATGGTCTACAGTCCATCAAAAAGAAACTGCTCTCTCCAACATTTCAACGTCCACAGGCACTGTCTCTTACTAACTAGGGAGAGACAGATATCAAACAACAGGAATTCTGCAGATGCTGGAAATTCAAGCAACATACATCAAAGTTGCTGGTGAACGCAGCAGGCCAAGCAGCATCTGCAGGAAGAGGTGCAGTCGACGTTTCAGGCCGAGACCCTTCGTCAGGACTAACTGAAGGAAGAGTGAGTAAGGGATTTGAAAGTTGGAGGGGGAGGGGGAGATCCAAAATGATAGGAGAAGACAGGAGGGGGAGGGATAGAGCCGAGAGCTGGACAGGTGATAGGCAAAAGGGGATACGAGAGGATCATGGGACAGGGGGTCCGGGAAAAAAGACAAGTGGGGGGGGTGACCCAGAGGATGGGCAAGAGGTATATTCAGAGGGACAGAGGGAGAAAAAGGAGAGTGAGAGAAAGAATGTGTGCATAAAAATGAGTAACAGATGGGGTACGAGGGGGAGGTGGGGCCTTAGCGGAAGTTAGAGAAGTCGATGTTCATGCCATCAGGTTGGAGGCTACCCAGATGGAATATAAGGTGTTGTTCCTCCAACCTGAGTGTGGCTTCATCTTTACAGTAGAGGAGGCCATGGATAGACATGTCAGAATGGGAATGGGATGTGGAATTAAAATGTGTGGCCACCGGGAGATCCTGCTTTCTCTGGCGGACAGAGCGTAGATGTTCAGCAAAGTGGTCTCCCAGTCTGCATCGGGTCTCGCCAATATATAAAAGGCCACATCGGGAGCACTGGACGCAGTATATCACCCCAGTCGACTCACAGGTGAAGTGATGCCTCACCTGGAAGGACTGTTTGGGGCCCTGAATGGTGGTAAGGGAGGAAGTGTAAGGGCATGTGTAGCACTTGTTCCGCTTACACGGATAAGTGCCAGGAGGGAGATCAGTGGGGAGGGATGGGGGGGACGAATGGACAAGGGAGTTGTGTAGGGAGCGATCCCTGCGGAATGCAGAGAGGGGGAGGGAAAGATGTGCTTAGTGGTGGGATCCCGTTGGAGGTGGCGGAAGTTACGGAGAATAATATGTTGGACCTGGAGGTTGGTGGGGTGGTAGGTGATGACCAGGGGAACCCTATTCCTAGTGGGGTGGTGGGAGGATGGAGTGAGAGCAGATGTACGTGAAATGGGGGAGATGCGTTTAAGAGCAGAGTTGATGGTGGAGGAAGGGAAGCCCCTTTCTTTAAAAAAGGAAGACATCTCCCTCGTCCTAGAATGAAAAGCCTCATCCTGAGAGCAGATGCGGCGGAGACGGAGGAATTGCGAGAAGGGGATGGTGTTTTTGCAAAAGACAGGGTGAGAAGAGGAATAGTCCAGATAGCTGTGAGAGTCAGTAGGCTTATAGTAGACATCAGTGGATAAGCTGTCTCCAGAGACAGAGACAGAAAGATCTAGAAAGGGGAGGGAGGTGTCGGAAATGGACCAGGTAAACTTGAGGGCAGGGTGAAAGTTGGAGGCAAAGTTAATAAAGTCAACGAGTTCTGCATGCGTGCAGGAAGCAGCGCCAATGCAGTCATCGATGTAGTGAAGGAAAAGTGGGGGACAGATACCAGAATAGGCACGGAATATAGATTGTTCCACAAACCCAACAAAAAGGCAGGCATAGCTAGGACCCATACGGGTGCCCATAGCTGCACCTTTAGTTTGGAGGAAATGGGAGCAGCCAAAGGAGAAATTATTAAGAGTAAGGACTAATTCCGGTAGACGGAGCAGAGTGGTGGTAGAGGGGAACTGATTAGGTCTGGAATCCAAAAAGAAGCAGAGAGCTTTGAGACCTTCCTGATGGGGGATGGAAGTATATAAGGACTGGACATCCATGGTGAAAATAAAGCGGTGGGGGCCAGGGAACTTAAAATCATCGAAAAGTTTAAGAGCGTGAGAAGTGTCACGAACATAGGTCGGAAGGGATTGAACAAGGGGTGATAAAACAGTGTCGAGGTATGCAGAAATGAGTTCGGTGGGGCAGGAGCAAGCTGAGACATAGGTCGGCCAGGACAGGCAGGTTTGTGGATCTTGGGTAGGAGGTAGAAACGGGAAGTGTGGGGTGTGGGAAATATAAGGTTGGTAGCAGTGGATGGGAGATCCCCTGAGCGGATAAAGTCGGTGGTGGTGTGGGAGACAATGGCCTGGTGCTCCTTAGTGGGGTCATGATCGCGGGGTAAATAAGAGGAGGTATCCGCGAGTTGTCGCTGTGTGTGGGAGACAATGGCCTGGTGCTCCTTAGTGGGGTCACGATCAAGGGGTTGTGGGAGACAATGGCCTGGTGCTCCTTAGTGGGGTCACGATCAAGGGGTTGTGGGAGACAATGGCCTGGTCTTCAACCCTCCTCTTCTTCATGGACTTCAACCCTCCTCTTCTTCATGGACTTCAACCCTCCTCTTCTTCATGGACACCCCGCTCTGGTCTTCTGCCTGCTCTGGATCTCTTTATTGCTAACTGCCGACGGGACATCAACTGTCTCGACTTCACCGCACCTTGTCCCCATTCCAACCTCACTCCTTCAGAACGCTCTGCTCTCCACTCCCTCCGCACTAATCCTAACCTTATTATTAAACCTGCCGATAAGGGGGGTGCTGTTGTAGTCTGGCGTACTGACCTCTACCTTGCCGAGGCACAGCGACAACTCGCGGATACCTCCTCTTATTTACCCCTCGATCGTGACCCCACTAAGGAGCACCAGGCCATTGTTTCCCACACCATCACCGACTTTATCCGCTCAGGGGATCTCCCATCCACTGCTACCAACCTTATAGTTCCCACACCCCGCACTTCCCGTTTCTACCTCCTACCCAAGATCCACAAACCTGCCTGTCCTGGCCGACCTATGTCTCAGCTTGCTCCTGCCCCACCGAACTCATTTCTGCATACCTCGACACTGTTTTATCACCCCTTGTTCAATCCCTTCCGACCTATGTTCGTGACACTTCTCACGCTCTTAAACTTTTCGATGATTTTAAGTTCCCTGGCCCCCACCGCTTTATTTTCACCATGGATGTCCAGTCCTTATATACTTCCATCCCCCATCAGGAAGGTCTCAAAGCTCTCTGCTTCTTTTTGGATTCCAGACCTAATCAGTTCCCCTCTACCACCACTCTGCTCTGTCTAGCGGAATTAGTCCTTACTCTTAATAATTTCTCCTTTGGCTGCTCCCACTTCCTCCAAACTAAAGGTGTAGCTATGGGCACCCGTATGGGTCCTAGCTATGCCTGCCTTTTTGTTGGGTTTGTGGAACAATCTATATTCCGTGCCTATTCTGGTATCTGTCCCCCATTTTTCCTTCACTACATCGACGACTGCACTGGCGCTGCTTCCTGCATGCATGCAGAACTCGTTGACTTTATTAACTTTGCCTCCAACTTTCACCCTGCCCTCAAGTTTACCTGGTCCATTTCCGACACCTCCCTCCCCTTTCTAGATCTTTCTGTCTCTGTCTCTGGAGACAGCTTATCCACTGA
The DNA here is from genome assembly GCF_963921235.1 of Mobula hypostoma. NCBI lineage: Eukaryota > Metazoa > Chordata > Chondrichthyes > Myliobatiformes > Myliobatidae > Mobula > Mobula hypostoma. Next base: position 41,816,961 of record NC_086108.1, read on the forward strand.
TGTCTACTATAAGCCTACTGACTCTCACAGCTATCTGGACTATTCCTCTTCTCACCCTGTCTTTTGCAAAAACGCCATCCCCTTCTCGCAATTCCTCCGTCTCCGCCGCATCTGCTCTCAGGATGAGGCTTTTCATTCTAGGACGAGGGAGATGTCTTCCTTTTTTAAAGAAAGGGGCTTCCCTTCCTCCACCATCAACTCTGCTCTTAAACGCATCTCCCCCATTTCACGTACATCTGCTCTCACTCCATCCTCCCACCACCCCACTAGGAATAGGGTTCCCCTGGTCCTCACCTACCACCCCACCAACCTCCGGGTCCAACATATTATTCTCCGTAACTTCCGCCACCTCCAACGGGATCCCACCACTAAGCACATCTTTCCCTCCCCCCCCCTCTGCATTCCGCAGGGATCGCTCCCTACACAACTCCCTTGTCCATTCGTCCCCCCCATCCCTCCCCACTGATCTCCCTCCTGGCACTTATCCGTGTAAGCGGAACAAGTGCTACACATGCCCTTACACTTCCTCCCTTACCACCATTCAGGGCCCCAAACAGTCCTTCCAGGTGAGGCATCACTTCACCTGTGAGTCGAATGGGGTGATATACTGCGTCCGGTGCTCCCGATGTGGCCTTTTATATATTGGCGAGACCCGACGCAGACGGGAGACCGCTTTGCTGAACATCTACGCTCTGTCCGCCAGAGAAAGCAGGATCTCCCAGTGGCCACACATTTTAATTCCACATCTCATTCCCATTCTGACATGTCTATCCACGGCCTCCTCTACTGTAAAGATGAAGCCACACTCAGGTTGGAGGAACAACACCTTATATTCCATCTGGGTAGCCTCCAACCTGATGGCATGAACATCGACTTCTCTAACTTCCGCTAAGGCCCCACCTCCCCCTCGTACCCCATCTGTTACTCATTTTTATGCACACATTCTTTCTCTCACTCTCCTTTTTCTCCCTCTGTCCCTCTGAATATACCTCTTGCCCATCCTCTGGGTCACCCCCCCCCTTGTCTTTCTTCCCGGACTTCCTGTCCCATGATCCTCTCGTATCCCCTTTTGCCTATCACTTGTCCAGCTCTCGGCTCTATCCCTCCCCCTCCTGTCTTCTCCTATCATTTTGGATCTCCCCCTCCCCCTCCAACTTTCAAATCCCTTACTCACTCTTCCTTCAGTTAGTCCTGACGAAGGGTCTCGGCCTGAAACGTCGACTGTACCTCTTCCTACAGATGCTGCTTGGCCTGCTGCGTTCACCAGCAACTTTGATGTATGTTGAGAGACAGATATCGCTCCTTCCACAGCGACAGAGTAGACAATAGTTGCTATTTCGATGTTACAGTCAATCTGAAGCATTGCGTTTTTTAAATTTTGAGTTTCCTGACTCGAGAGTTGGCAAAAACAATTACCGAGTGCAAAGCCCTCCGACAGCCACTCTCGCTATCTTCAATGCTCCGGCTCCCGCTACATTTCAGTATGCAATACTGGCAAAAGCTTGTGTCTAAGAGCAGAGTTACAATGATCTGAATGGTCTCAGCTGCAATTCACAGCTGTCTCAGCATTTGCTAGCCCAATTGAAAATACCTCCACTTTATTTGCATTTTTTCACTACAAGCTCAATAGTCAGCCAGATCCTTCCCAAAGCAATATGCAAATCGTCCAATATAATTAGTCATGCGATTGTACTTGGTACTTCAGAATCTATCCACCTTATAAATATATGTTTCCAGAACCCCTGTTACAATCTAACTTAAGACGTGCTGAAATTTTATTCCCATCCAGTTCCGTCACTTGACCATGTTGTTGGGGGAAGCACAGAGCTGGAAAGAATGTAATGAGTATTGGCCACCACGGTCCACTCAGAATGGCTGCCTTAACAGTGACCAGGAAAAATACCTGAGGCAGCAGCGCATCAACACTTTCAGCTGGAAAAAGTCTTTTATGCCGGGAAAGTAAAGGATAGAAAAATGGGTTTCACGTTTTATTTTTATAAATACTGTATTCTTCCCCCACACAACTCTGATAGGAGTACATCTGTCTCAGAATACCACAGAGCTCCTCTAGCTGTGCTATGTCCTCATTATGCAATTTTCTACACCACTGATATAATTCAAAACACATTCGACATTGTTCAGGCAGTTTTGTGCTGTGCATTGCAGTCTTACAATTGGTTTCTTAAGGGAATTGATTAAACTCACATATAAACTGATGAAATGTGTAAAGTCTCAGATAATTGCCTTTCACACTATCATACATTTTAATAGCTATAAGCATAATGATCTTTGATCTTCCTGAGGAACTGCACACATAGAATTGGACCCGTATTAAGTATTTTGGGGACCAGCTAGCATACATCATTTTTATGCCATGGATGGAACTGTCCATTGAGAAATGAAGGTATACATTGTTGATGCCAACCAGATTTAAAGAACTGTGTTACTGCAACAAGCGATGTTGGCTGGAAGGGCAAATTGTTTATATTCAGAATGTGCAGAATGCAGAGTTCTAGCCGCAAATAGATTATTCAAAATTGCATATCAGTATACCTTTAAATGTGCATACAAATTTATTTTTATATAACTTTAGAATCAGAAGAGCAGAATCAGAATCAGGCTTATTATCACTGAGAATTTGTGGTAGCAGTACAGTGCAAGGCATAAAAATTATTTTAATTTACAAAATATGTAAATAGTGTAAAAGATGAATAACAATGTAGTAGTGTTCATGAGTTCACGAACCATTCAGAAATCTGATTGTGGAGGGGAAGAAGTTACTCCTAAAATATTGAGGCCCTCGACCTCCACCCTGATGATAGTCATCAGAAGAGGACATGGGTGGTGAGGGTCTTTAATGACAGATGACACCTTCCTTAGGCACTGCCTGTTGAAGATGCCCTTGATGGTGGGGAAGCTAGTGTGAATGATTGTGCTGGATGAGGTTACAACCCTCTGCATCTTTATCAATCCTGTGTATTGCAGCCTCTATACCAGGCAGTGAAGCGACCACTCAGAATGCTCTCCATGGTATGTCTGTAGAAATTTGATAGGGTCTTTGGTGACATACCAAATCTCCTCAAAATCCTAATGAGTACGGCAATTCTTTATGATTGTATCAATATGATGGGCCCAGAACAAATCCTCTGAGATGTTGACTTCCAGGAATTTGAAGCTACTCACCCTTTCCACCACTGACCTCCCAGTGAGGACTGGAGTGTGCTCACACAACTTCCCCTTCTTAAGCCTGATATCAATTCCTTGGTCTTGCTGATGCTAATTACGAGGGTGGTGTTGTATCACCACTAAACCAGCCATTCTAACTTATGCCTCCTCAACAGCACCTGAGATCTTCCCCACAACAAGTGTTACTTGTGAATTCATGGCAGTGCCTAACCACACAGTCATGAGTGTAGAAAGAGTAGAGCAGTGGGCTAAGCACACATCCTCGATGTGCACTTGTATTGATTGTCAGGGAGGAGAAGATGTTATTACTGGTCGACATTGACTGCTGTCTCCTGATGAGGAAGTCAAGAATCCAGTTGTGGAAGGAGGTACAGAGGCCCAGGTTTTGAAGCTTGTTCATTAGCACTGAGCAAATGATGGTGTTGAATGCTAAGCTGTAATCAATAAACAGGTGTACTGTAGGTATTATCCTCACTTTCAAAGGGTGCAGAAAAGGCTTTGAGCTCATCAAGGAGTGAAGCATAACTGTCATTTACGTCTCATTTATTCTGCGGTATGCCACATTCATCCTGTTCCAAAAAATGACATTCTCATTTTGAAACCAGTCAGACGCTATAAGAGAAAATGCAACTAATTGAGTGAGAGTTGGGTTGGACGTATGTGTAGCCAAGTTGAGGAACTGGGGATTGATTGATATCAGAAGATGGCAGCACACACGGTCACAGTAGCCTCTTCGACTCCAATCAACGGTGAAGTTTCTTGTTCTGTTCATCTTTTTTATGGTTGAAAAATAGTTCTGATCATAAGGAACACTAAAATCTGCAAGTTTACCCAGTAGCGAGCGGGATAATGAAGGTGCTCGGTAGTTACAACCTAACGTGTGGAGCAGACCTCTGCACCACACAGTGGCCTGTGCTCCTGACGATTCTACTTGCTAACATCCAACCACTAGAAAATAAACTGGATTACCTGTGGCTGCATCTGAACCAGTGTGAGATAAGGGATTGCTGCACACACTTTCCAACAGATACATGTCTCCAGGACACCATTCCAGATTTGGCCTTCCAGCTAGAAGATCTAATCTCCTTTTGGGCTGACAGAAATGCTATGACCTGTGGTAAGACCTACAGAGGAGGTCTGTATGTCTACATTAATAAGAACTGGTGTGTGAACACATCGGTAGTAACAGCCTACTGCTCACCACAGATAGAGATTTTAATGGTGACGTGCAGACCCTTCTACTTATGAAGGGAGATGACTGCCATTGTGATTGTTGCTGTTTACATCCCCCTTCCCCTGGGCTGCTGGGAGAGTGCTGCAGGAGCTCCACGGCCACCATCTGCAACCTCGAAGCCACTCACCCTCACCCCAATGATTTCTTCATTGTTGCTTGTGACTTCTGTCATGCCAATTTAAATACAGATCTGTCAAAATTCTACTAGCATGTCAGCTTTGCAACCAGAGGTGGGAACACATTAGACCTGATTTATGCCACCATTCCTGGAGTCCACAAGTGTGCTCACCCACCACTCTGCCCTTACCTCCGATACTCAGACCACGTATCCATTTTGCTAATCCCTGGATACAGAGCACTGGTTAAACGTGTTAAACCAGTTTGCGGGGATATCAGGACCTGGCCTGGGGGCACTACCTCATTGCTGCAGGACTGTTTTGAAAGCACAGACTGGAGCATATTCAGGGAGGGGGCTACCTACGATTATCACGTCAACACTAATGAAAATGCAGGATCGGTGAATGGCTACGTCGGAAAATGCACTGAGGTCTTTACTGTGATTAAACACTACAATGCAGGGCAGTCCAGAAACCATGGTTGACCGCAGAGATTCGTGCACTGTTTAGGGATTGGGACGCTGCCTTCAGATCAGAGAATAAGACAGCCCTAAGGTCAGCAAGAGCCGCACTCTCTCATGTTATCAGGAAGTCAAAGTGAGAGTACTCACAGAAAACCCACAGATACCTCTGTGACACCAGGGACATGTGACACATGTGGCAAGGTACAAAAACCATAACCGATTACCAGTCTACCCTGCGCGTCAATAACAGCGATGCCTCCCTTCGGGATAGGCCGGATGGTTTCTGTGCACGATTTGATGCAGTGAATAATGGGACATCGAGAAAAGTCCCCTCTCCTCTTGAAGAACAGGCACCCTATCTGGCCATGACTGAGGTGAGGAGGAACCTACCCAGGGTGAACCCACAAAGAACTGCAGGGCCGGACAACATACCTCGTCAGGTACTGAAGGATTGTGCAGACTCACTAACAAAAGTCTTAGTGCACATCGTTAATATCTCTTTGTTATAGTCCGCTGTCTCTGCAGGCTTCAATAAATCCACCATCTTTCTGGTGCAATGGTAACTGGCCTAGACGATTTCGGTTTTGGTTTTGGTTTGCTGGCCTTTATTAATCAGAGCATTGAGTATAGGAGTTGGGATTTAATGTTGAATTTGTATAAGGCATTGGTAAGGCCAAATCTGGAGTATTGTGTACGGTTCTGGTCACCGAATTATAGGAAGGATGTCAATAAAATTGAGAGAGTACAGAGGAGGTTTACTAAAATGTTGCCTGGGTTTCATCTCCTAAGTTACAGAGAAAGGTTGAACAAGTTAGGTCTTTATTCTTTGGAGCGTAGAAGGTTGAGGGGAGACTTGATAGAGGTGTTTAAAATTATGAGGAGAATTGATAGAGTTGACGTGGTTAGATTTTTCCATTGAGAGTGGAGAAGATTCAAACAAGAGGGCATGGGTTGAGAATTAGAGGACAAAAGTTTAGGGGTAACATGAGGGGGAACTTCTTTACTCAGAGAGTGGTAGCTGTGTGGAATGAGCTTCCAGCAGAAGAGTTAAGGCAGGTTCTATGTTGTCGTTTAAAGTTAAATTGGATAGATATATGGACAGGAAAGGAATGGAGGGTTATGGGCTAAGTGCAGATCGGTGGGAATAGGATAGGGTAAGAGTTCGGCATGGACTAGAAAGGCCGAGATGGCCTGTTTCCGTGCTGTAATTGTTATATGATTATATATGGTCATATGATTACTGCCCAGAGGCACTGACTCAACAATCATGAGTGGCTGGTAATGGATCATATAAAATCCAACCTTCCTGCTATATTGAATCGTTTCCAGTTCTTCTACCACTCAAACTGGTGCACTGACGATGCCATAGCCTTGGCCCAACTCTCCGTCCTGTCCCACCGAGAAAGCAATGCTTCATATGCAAAGTTGTTGCTCATTGACTTCAGCTCAGTGTTTAACACAATCATCCCTCAGAGGCTGGTGAGTAAACTGTCCTCAACAATCTCAGCAATCCCCTCTGGAACCGGATCTTGGACTTCTTGATGGAAAGACCCCAGTAAGTCTGAGTTGGCAGCTCTCCTCAAGCATCATCAAGCTGGGCACTGGTGGAAGAGAGGCTTGTCCAATGGTGTGAAAATAACAACCTAAGGCTCAACATGGTCAAGACAAAACAGATGATTGTGAACTTCAGGAAGGTGCAGGTTGACCACTCTCCATTGCACATCAATGGCTCTGCCACAGAGAGAGTTAAGAACACCAGGTTCCTTGGTGTACACATAATGGATGATCTAACCTGGACCCACAAACCCTCATTGGTGGAGAAGGCTCAGTAGCATCTACAGTTCCTGAGAAGACTGAGGTCCGCAAGGCTCCCTGCCCCCATTCCAAAAACTTTCTACAGGAGGACCATCAAGAGTGCCTCGTCAGACGGCATCGTTGCACTGTACAGAAGCTGCTAAGCACTGAACCACAAATTTCTACAAATAAAAACCACCGAGAGGATCACTGGGGTCTCTCTCCCCCCCCCCCCCGTCCGTGATATTTATTGGGATTGTTGCATACAAAGGGCCCAAAGCATTGTTAAGGATCCCTACCGCCCACCCCACAAACTTATTGACCCACTACCATCAGGACGGAGATCCAGGAGCTTCAGGACTTAGGACTGCCAGAATAAATACCCTGCCACCATTGAGGTCTCAGCACTAGAACACGAAGCAGTCAAGCGCAGCACCTTTAAGGACCATCGCCATGGCTGGAAGCACGGCGGGGGGGAGGGGGTTAGTGTTGCGGGGGGGGGGTTGGTTTCGAAGCCTGGCTGAAATGCAGAGAAATGAGGCCTCCTCTACCCAGCATCTCGTTGGCAAATGTGCAGTCTCTGGAAAATAAGATTGACGATCTCAGAGGCAGATCTCAATTGTTTGCTGTAACAAGACTTGGTTATCTGCGGACACGCCGGATGCAGCAGTCAGACCAGATGAATTTATGGTTTTCAAGATGGATCAGACTGCAGATTCTGGTAAAGAAAAGGGTGGAGGCCATGTGTTTTTTTGGTCAATTCTCGTTGGTCCTCCATCGTGGTAGTTATGTTGAACTCGTGTTCCTCTGACTTGGAACAGCTGTCGATCAAATGTAAACCATTCCATTTGCCTTGGGAGTTCTCATCTGCGATCCTAACAACAATTTACACACCACCAGCGGCCGACTGTAAGCAAGCACTCGTGACACTGCACGATGTCATCTGCCAACAAGAAACAGCCCATCCTGATGCATTTGAAATTATAGTCAGGGACTTCAACCAGGCCTGTTTAAAGAATACCCTGCCCAATTATCACCAGTATTTAACCTGTAGCACCAGAGGTTGCAACGCACGAAACCACTGCTACACTATGATAAGGAATGCCTATCGTTCCTTGCCTAGACTCGTCGTTGTGGCTATCCCTCGAGGTCGAGGATGATGGTCTTCATTCTGTTGATCTACTTATGGGCTCTCAAGTGGCTTACGAGTCCAATCTTGGCTTTGAAAGTTCTCCTGCATTCAGGACAGGTAGTTCCAGATGGCAGATCGGGCTTTGGTTGTTGCTGCCTCTCTTTCCATTTTCTTCTCTTTTCTTCAAATTCTGCACATCTGTTGGCTTCGAAAGTTGCTGTTCCTTCTCGGATGCTGGCTTGCCAGAGTTTCCCATCCTTGGCATTATTTTCGCAATTGTTGATGTCGAAGTTACATTTCTTCATGTTGGCTTTTAAGACGTCTTTGAATCTCTTCTGTTGTCCGCCTCTTTTACGTTTGCCTTCTTTAAGCTGGGAGTAGAAGATTTGTTTCAGTAGACGTTTGTCTTTCATCCGAACAACATGAGCGCTCCATCTTAGTTGGTTCTTGATGATGTAGGCTTCAATGCTTTTTGTTTTTGCTTCATTTAGCACACTGACGTTGGTTCTTCTATCTTCCGAGCTGATATTTAAGATGTTTCGAAGACAGCGTTGATGGAACTTTTCAAGTGCCTTCAGATGTTGTCGGTATGTTGTCCAGGTTTCTGCTGCATACAGGAGCGTTGGGATTACCACTGTATGCAGTGGCAGCAGTTGCCTAGACTGCATTTTAGTAAATCAGGCCACCTGGCTCTCCTTGTACAATCTGCATACAGGCAGAGCCCAAAAAGCAAGGCTCCAGAGATTAGATAACTAAGAGGTGGTTACAGGAGGCAGAGGAACGGTTACAGGGTCGCCTTGAGTCAGTGGACAGGGCCGTGTTCAAGCATTCATCTGAGAATCTAAATGACTATACCAGGGTTGTAAAAGATTTTACCAAAACCACTGTAGCTGAGCGTATCCCAAGAAATTGTTTAGAGTCTACGACCATCAGAAGCCATGCACTCACTGCTGCCATCAGGTAGAAGGTACAAGAGCCTCAGGACTCGCTCCACCAGGTTCAAGAACAGTTACAACCCTTCAACCATCAGGCTCTTGAACAAAAGGGGATAACTACACTCATCTACTGAGGTGTTCCCACAACCAATGATCTCACTTTAAGGAAGCTTTATCTTGTTATTTTGTGCTCTCATTATTTATTGTTCTCTATTTATACTTGTATTTGCAGAGTTTATTGTCTTCTATGCTCTACTTGATCTAGTTATAGTTACTATTCTGTAGATTTGCTGCGTATGTCCACATGACAAAGAATCTCAGGGTTGCATGTGGCAAGATATATAGACTCTGATAATAAAATCCACTTTCAACATTTACTATACTATTACTGCTTATCTTTGCTACACACTACATTAAATAATACAAGGAGTGATTGATAAGTCGATGGCCTAGGGTAGAAGGAGTCAATTTTAGAAAACCTAGCACATTTATTTTTCCTACATGTACACACTTAGTCCTGCGATCGTGGAGCATACGGATCCCTTCTTTGTAGAAGTCGGCATCTTGGACCTGTAGAAGTGGTCCACAGCAGGGGTGATTGATAAGTTCGTGGCCTAAGGTAGAAGGAAATGAGTTATTAACTTCAAACTTTCTGCATTTCACTCAAAGAGTTGAACTGCACATGCATGTAACAAAAGCTGTATAACTCATCTCCTTCTACCTAAGGTCACGAACTTATGAAGCACCCCTGCTGTGGACCACCTGGAGGTCCAAGACGCTCTCATTACATGCACATGCAGTTCAACTCTTTGAGTGATAATGTAAAAAGTTTGAAGTTAATAACTCATCTCCTTCTACCTTAGGCCACGAACTTATCAATGACCCCTGCTGTGGACCACTTCAACAAAGAAGGGATCCGTATGCTCCACAACCGCTGGACTAAGTGTGTACATGTAGGCGGGGACTATGTTGAAAAGTAAATGTGCTAGGTTTTCTAAAATTGATTCCTTCTATCTTAGGCCGCGAACGTATCAATCACCCCTTGTATTTTATTAACGTTTGTGGTAATATTTTATTTATTATGAATTCGTTACATGTTTTGTGTGTGCACTGTGGTCTGGAGGGACGTTGTTTTGTTTGGTTGTATGTATGTAGTCAGATGACAATACACTTGAACTTGAACTAATGTGTACTAAATATGAAACATTTCAAGAGCTCTTAATATTAAACTCTCTATTCCAAGTGGATTTGTTTAAAAGCTTATCCAATGAACAGTGTCTCTCCTAATAGTCCTCCATTCTGACATGATGCTATAAAGAGAGGATTATTATTCTGTATAATTCCAAACAAACTAGATTAGAAATTCTATCACATAGGACATGATTTTCTCTACACATTATCTGACTGAACAAAGGTTTGAACTGATCAAGGAATGAGCTTGTAATCTCACAGATCACAACTGCATATAACACAACAGTGGCATCACTGCAGTTCAGCAACACGGCCATGCCTTTGGGCTGCAGATTAGATTTAAAGAATCAAAATGGTACACCCAAGGGAAGGAGGCACTGACAGAAAGAAGCAGAAGTGAATGGTGTTATTTAAAGGGATATTTCTAATCTGCATTATTATTGGGCTTCCTTTTGTCAAAGTGGATGATTGGGTTAGCCTCAATGTAATAACAGACACATTCAGATATAATTCAGATGAGATATTCTATAATATTTTGGGAGTGTGGGGCCAGCTACTTTGGTTTTGAGTCCTGATGTCCACCCGTCACCATCATCTGCAATGTCAAACTGCCTGCTCCTGTAATTCACTCACTCACTCGAAGCAGTAGTTCCCATTCAGAACCATTGCTTCAAGGCCGCAAACTGCAACAATGAATCAGAGTTTAGGCGCGGCTCCTGAAATCACGCAGAGTTTCACAAGAGTCTGCAGGTCATCCCACTCACACACAATGCAAGTACACAAAGAAAAGTTATTTCTCAATGGCATCACTGCAGATTGAACGCACTCATGTGGCCTCTTCCAAAACACAAGAAGCGCTACTGAGAAGAATTTTTCACATAATCCATTGAGGTAGGCCATACTCAACCCTCCGCGCTACTTCCATATTCCGTGGGATTTATGAAATCACCCTTAGCTTTAACAGTTACTGGCTCCCTAAACTTTGTATCGTGATCCTGCAACCATGCTAAGAGGCAGAAAGGACCACAAATATTGAGTAGCTTAGACAATGAACAGTGAGGCCCAGCCTCAAGCCATTACAGATTATCACAAATATTTAGACACTGTAGAGATATATTTCAATAAAAAATAATGAACACTATTATGATATATATACTTTTAAACCCATCCAACTGATGTAATATTAATTTTAAAACATTTAGCCACATTTCTAAATGGTGATAAGTTGGAACTTTATCATCAAGTGTGTCAAGAACTGCCAACCAAAAAGAACTATCCAGCCAATCAGGTGGAAGCTGGAGGCAAAGTTGATGAAATTGACAAGTTCTGCATGGGTGCAGGAAGCAGTGCCAATGCAGTCGCCAAGGTGGCGGAGAAAGAGTTGGGGCGCATTACTGGTGTAGGCTTGTAACATGGACTGTTCCACACAGCCAACAAAAAGGCCAGCATAGCTGGGGCCCATGCGAGAGGCCATGGCCACACCTTTAGCCTGAAGAAAGTGTGAGGAGCTGGAAGAGAAGATGTTGAGAGTACCAGTTCTGCCAGACGGAATGGAAGAGGGCCTGTGGTTGGGTCTGTTGCCAAGAAATGAAGTGAAGAGTTTTGAGGCCTTCCTGGTAGTCACACTGATTGTACCATGATGGATGGAGAACTGAGGAGCTGGAGATAGATTCCACCAGTATGTCAGATCAGTGAGATTGCTGAATCAAAGGATGGTCTGGGAGATTGCTGCATTTATATTTGATGTTCAGCATATTCTTTGCTGCAGTGCCCAGGTGGAGAAGCCCCAGCAGTAGTGCTATACACACTGCGGCCTGATCCGCCCCATCTTGTTCAAGTACTGAATAAATACTCTTTGCTTATCATGGGTATAGTGCTGGTATCAGGAAACAGAAGAGCTTCAACACAATTGTTTTGAGTCTGTAGAATGGTTCATGTTCAAAGTGTAACACTCGCTTTGCCTAGTGGCATGATCTCGGGGGTGATAACCCCCCTGCCCAGCCAAACTTTAGAACTCCCATTTGGGTGGATACTGCGTGAAGAGTCGCCCGTGTCAAATCAGTACCCCAAAATAACAAACAGTACACAATATGCGGTTAAACAAGTAAGATTTTATAACTCTTACTTGGACTATAAGACTAGTAGAGAACAAAATATAAAATAAAAGGCGCCAAGAATTTATTTAATCAGATCTGTACAATTCGTTGGAGCTCACGGTTTTCCTTCGCTGATTCCTCCTTTGATTACTGTCGACCCTTGGCTCCCGCCAGAGCCCAGAGGGTCAGGCAGCCCACCGACTCCTCAAGTCGCGTTTCTTCTCTTCATTCCCCTTGCGCCTTCTGCCCAAAGCCCGCGAAAACCAAACAGCTTTCACACAAACGAGAAAGAATAACATCTCGCCAATTGGTTAGCAACTGAATGCCGAAGTCCCATTATCTCTACCTATAACCCAAACATGCTGCTACAGAGAACCTATTACCTCAGCAGTTAACATTACAGAGAAGCCTTTTATTAGCCTTAGCAGTTAACATAAAAGTGAAACCCCGACAAAAAAATCAGATGAGCACGTCAGCACAATCATGGACCTTCTCAGCAACTGTGCTGAGGACTGTGACGTGGAATTACAGTATTGTATTGTACCAATGTACCTGAACCCACAGTCACTGTTACAGAAGTAAGAGCATTCTTCCAGAGAGTGAATCCATCGAAAGTAACTGGCCCAGATGGAGTCCCTGGCCACGTCCTTAGACCCTGTACTGATCAGCTGCCATGGGTGTATTTACAGACATTTATAACTTCTTACTTCTTCACAAAGACCACCATCATCCTAGTATCAAAAACAAGTAGGTAAAGTGCCTTAATAATTACTACCCAGTGGCTCTGACATCCACCATCATGAAGTGCTTCAAGAGGCACACGTTAACTCCAGGTTCCAGACAACCACAGCCCACGACCATTTCAAAGCTTCTACGGCAGATGCCATCCCCCTTGCCCTACATTCTGTCTGGAGCATCTGGATTGTAAAGGCACCAGTGTTGGACTGTTCTTTATTGATTACAACTCTTCCTTCAATACTACAATTCCATGCAAACTCACAGAACTGGGACTCCACACCTCCCTTTGCAAATGGATCCTTGAGTTTCCATTCTCAAGGATAGTGTTTCTATATTTCATTAGGACTTTGAAGAGATTTGGTTTGTCAATTAAAACACTCAAAAACTTCTACAGTTGTACCATGGAAAGCATTCTTACAGGCTGCACCACTGTCTGGTATTGCGGGGGCGGGGGGGGGTGTTACAGGATCGGAAGAAAGTTGTAAAATTAGTCAGCTCCATCTTGGGTACTAGCCTCCATAGTATCCAAGACACCTTCAAGGAGCATTGCGCCAGAAAGGCCACATCTATTATTAAGGACCCCCTTCACCCAGGATATGCCCTCTTCTCATTGTTACCATCAGGAAGGAGGTACAGACTCAACAATTCAGGAACAGCTTCTTCCCTTCTGCCATCCAATTCCAAAATAGACATTGAACATATGACCACTAACTCACTTTTTAAAAAATAAAAAGTGGGCTGAGAAGTGGTAAATGGAGTTCAACCCGGAGAAGTGTGAGGTGGTACCCTTTGGAAGGACAAACTCCAAGGCAGAGTACAAAGTAAATGGCAGGATACTTGGTAGTATGGAGGAGCAGAGGGATCTGGGGGTACATGTCCACAGATCCCTGAAAGTTGCCTCACAGGTAGATAGGATAGTTAAGAAAGCTTATGTGGTGTTAACTTTCATAAATCGAGGGATAGAGTTTAAGAGTCGCGAGGTAATGATGCAGCTCTATAAAACATTGGTTAGGCCACACTTGGCGTACTGTGTCCAGTTCTGGTCACCTCACTATAGGAAGGATGTGGAAGCATTGGAAAGGGTACAGAGGAGATTTACCAGGATACTGCCTGGTTTAGAGAGTATGGATTATGATCAGAGATTATGGGAGCTAGGGCTTTACTCTTTGGAGAGAAGGAGGATGAGAGGAGACATGATAGAGGTATACAAGATAGTAAGAGGAATAGATAGAGTGGATAGCCAGCGCCTCTTCTCCAGGGCACCACTGCTCAATACAAGAGGACATGGCTTTAAGGTAAGGAGTGGGAAGTTCAAGGGGGATATTAGAGGAAGGTTTTTTACTCAGAGAGTGGTTGGTGCATGGAATGCACTGCCTGAGTCAGTGGTGGAGGCAGATACACTAGTGAAATTTAAGCGACTACTAGACAGGTATATGGAGGAATTTAAGATGGGGGGTTATTTGGGAGGTAGGGTTTTAGATTATGAAGACACGTAGTCCCCTTTTATTGTCATTTAGCAATGCATGCATTAAGAGATGATACATTATTTCCTCCGGTGTGATATCACAAAAACACAGGACAAACCAAGACTAAAAAAAACTGACAAAACCACATAATTATACATAGAGTTACAACAGTGCAACAATACCATAACTTGTTGAAGAAGTCCATGAGCACAGTAAAGTTCAAAGTTTCTCAAATGTCCCACATCTCATGCAGACGGGAGGAGGAAGGAAGAAAAACTCTCCCTGCCATGCCGACCACAATCCGACTCTGAGTCATCCGAAAACTTCGAGCTCTGATCAGCTCTCCGACACCGAGTACTGAGCGCCATCTCTGTCCGAGCAATTCGACCTCTTTCTCGGTCACCAAAAGCAGGCAAGGCCGGGGATTTTGAGGCCTACCCTCCGAAAGATTCTGGACCACACAGTAATGACAGCAGTGGATGGGCGTTTCGGAAATTTCTCCAGATGTTCCTCTGTGCTTTCACATCTGCCTCCATCAAATCAGAAATTGTCCACAGCCCCTACTTAACAGATACAACATCATTCTTCACTGGAGAGCTGCGCACGCGCAGTGCGTTGCCATCTTCTCCTCCCTGACATTGAGGGTTTGAGGGTTGGCACAACATTGTGGGCCAAAGGGCCTGTACTGTGCTGTACTATTCTATGGTCTATGCTCTGTTTCTGTTTTTGCAATATTTTTAATCTATTCAAAGAATAAAGAGGACAGAGCTCATTCAAGATGGCACTAAATGGCAACTCCTTTGCTTGCATTTTCGGAAACAGCTCTATTTCTAACTTTGAGATCTCTTTTTTTCCCTTTCAAGTTTTTTTGAAGACTCTAACCTGGAGTTACACACTGACTTTGTTTCTTTGCAGGAATGGGGCCCACTCTCAGGGCCTCATGACCGGCCGTTTTTCGATATTCCAAGGACGCAGTCTGGAAGGTGACGCGGCTTCCAGGGTTCCGGATTTCCGTGGCTCTGGCGACAGGCTGATTCAAGGCTAGTATCACTGCCTGATGCGTCGCAGGAGAACACGGAAGATCAGAATCAGCAGGCTTGCTGCTGGCTCTATGTCGAGGGACCTGAGCCTTCCTGGGGCCGACTCTCTGGGTACAGACCTCAGAAAAAGCGATGCAACAGGCTTTTAACACCATAAACAGCAAGTTGTTTGTTGTGTCTCCCCTCTCGCTGTGAAACGGGGACACCTCTTCTTCCCTTATTAGGGAGAGAGAGCCTGTGGTACATTGAATACTGGGTGAACGAGTAGTCCTTGGGGTACTGCAAGTCTGTGTTTAATTGATGCTTTGCTGCACACTTGAGTGCTCGGTGGAGAGCGCCAATGCTTTTTTTGCTGGTGGTGGAGTGGGTGGTCTTTGCCCTGCTGCTGATTGTGCATAGGAAGGGAGGCTGGCAGGGCGGGGGGGGGGGGCTTTGGGGGTTCTAACATTTAACTGCCATTCATTCTTTGGGGCACTCCTCTGTTTTCGTGGATGTTTGCCAAGAAAAAGAATTTCAGGATGTATATTGTATACATTTCTCTCACATTAAATGTACCTATTGAAACCTATATATATTTACTATAATTGATCTAATTACTGTATTTATTTATTTATTCATTCATTCATTCATTCATTCATTCTTTCTATGTTATCATGACTTGCATTGAACTGCTGCTGCTAAGTTAACAAATTTCACAACACATGCCAGTGATAATAAACCTGATTCTGATAGACTGCAATGATTAAGCAGCAACACTTCTATCACGATTACCTTCAACACTGGTACACTACAGAGCTATATCTTCAGGGTTCTGCTCAGCTCCATGTACGCTCGCAACTGTATGGTCAGATTCTGCCTTAACTCCATCTACGTCCTTGCAGATACGACTGTAGTGGGCCGTATCTCAAATAACGGTGAGTTGAAGAGCAGGAAGGAGATGGAAAACCTCGTGACATGGTGTCATGACAACAACCCTTCCCTCGATGTCAGCAAAACAGAAGAGCTGGTCATTGACTTCTGCAAGGGAGATACGCACATGGCCCCGTTTACATCAGTGGCGCTGAGCTTGAGAGAGTTGAGAGTTTCAAGTTCCTACAGATGATCATCACCAGTAGTCTGTGGTGGTCCAACCACATTGATGACACAGCCAAGAAAGCTCACCAGTGCCTCTACTGCCACAGGAAGCTGAACAAATTTGGCTTGTCCCCTTTGACCCTCATCCATTTTTATCAAGGCACAAATAGAACGTATCGTATCCCAATGCATCATGACTTGATATGACAACTGCTCTACCTTTGACCACAAGAAACTGCAGGGCATAGTGGACACAGCTCTACACGTCACAGAAAACAGCTTCTCCTTCATATACTCTCTCTTTATACTTCTCACTGCCTCAGTTAAGCAATCAGCATAATCAAAGACCTACCCACCCAAGGCATTCCAGGCAGCATTTCTAGGAAGAGGTGCAGTCGACGTTTCAGGCCGAGACCCTTTGGCCTGCAACATCGACTGCACCTCTTCCTAGAGATGCTGTCTGGCCTGCTGTGTTCACCAGCAACTTTGATGTGTGTTGCTTGAATTTCCAGCATCTGCAGAATTCCTGTTGTTTGCACCCAAGGCATTCTTTCTTCTCCCCCTCCCACTGGCCAGAAGATGAAACAGACTTTAAGCACATACCACCAGACTCAAGGACAGTTTCTATCCCGCTATTACAAGACTTTTGGATGATCCCTAGTGCAATAAGATGGACTGTTGACCTCACAATCTACCTCGTTATGATATTGCATCCTGTTGTTTCCCTGCACTGCACTTTGTCTGTAACTGTAACTCTTCAATCTGCACTGTTATTGTTTTACTTTGTACTACCTCATTGAACCGTTGTGAAAAATTCATCTGTAGATGAGTTTTTCAGTCTGTGAGCAATATTGGTACCACAGAATCCAAAGGTGTTTTCATAATGTTCAGTATCATCTGCCTGGTACAGATTCATAGGACCAAGCTCCCTTGCCAAGTTTAAACCAGGCCTAATCGGCAAGGCCACCTGATGTACTGTAATTCAGACATCTCACCTCTCCCGGAAGTTCCGGGAGTCTCCTGCATATTGATAGAGACTCCCTAACGCCCGGAAATTATATACAATATGCCAGAAATCGATTTTTTGAGAGGGACAGGGGGAGGGAAAGGGAGAGCGAGAGGGAGAGCGAGAGCGAGCATCCTGATTGTTCTCTCTTCATGCTAAGTAGACCTATCAGTTTTCTCTGTGGGCGGGCTTTACAGTCGACCTCAAAAAATAATGACAGTGTTGCTCGCTGCACTGGTTGCAACAGTGACTTTTCTATTACCCATGGTGGGTTAAAATGTTGAGACATGTTTAGGTGAGTTTAACAGGTGTCATTATAGCATAGCTAACGTTATTTAAACTAGCTGGCTAGCTGCTAAGGAGCTCTCTATTGATGTCCTACGTGATGAGGCCAAACTCCCTGTAGACTTGCTTAAAGTTGTAATAGAATAAACATGATAATATAATATAAGTACACATTTTAATGTCACATTTTCTGCATATACCCAACTTGGTTTACAGATTAGACAAAATCACTAAACAAGGTATTACATACACCAGTGGAGGTCGACTGGGGGGGGGTCTGGGGGGGGGGATATGGGGTTGCGGGGGGCAGGGGTGCTACCTCCTGAAATGAGTTTTTGCAGGATGGGATGTCTGTGTAATTAAACAACAATGATGAGGTAGAACAAACCCCAACAATAGAGGTACTGAAGTACTTTAACAATGCAATACTTGCGGTGTTATTTTCAGACAAAATTAACAAAATGTTTGAAATGCTTCTCAATACAAAGAAAAAATCCACTTTCTTTGAGTATTGTGGGCTAACAACAAGAGTGAAACTCTGTCTGGAGAGAGGAACTTGTTACCCAAACTACATGCATTCTATTAGAATTGCAACTGTGGTACAAGATATTTCCAGAGTACATCACAGCTGCTGCAAAAGCAAATACTGTAAAAGGCCCCAGAGATCTCTGTAACCAGGATTATTGATTATCCACATTATTTTTGAAAGCCATGTTCCCTTCAACGTTTTCAGAATCCCAGATTTAGTATTGGATTGGCCATTATTCTTAAGTATTATTTCCTTGTAGCCATAAAAGAAACCTTTTACTTAGAAAATAGCCTGCTCTCAGAAGTGGCAAATGTACACACATTATAGCTAAAGCAGCAAGTTGTGTATGACAGAGTAAATGGCAATGATTACTCTCAAACGTTAGTAACTTTGAGAGTACGGCACTCTAAGTGTTTGCAAAAGACCCCTCGTCAACCTACCCCCCACTGTACAACACTGCGTCCATGTTGAGACCCTGGAAAAGATAAAAACTCTAGTCTGGTATAGGACCCTATATTTTCCAGACTCATCGCGGACACTTATTACCTGGGAGCTGTGGTGAACAATGGGACCATTACTTTGCAACTGTTTAAGGAAGGTCCACTCTTCTCATACACTTCAGTTAATGCAACAATGACGACTAGCAACTTACTGAATGAATTGAAGAGACCTTCACTCTGGAGTGATGGCGTCACAGACTGAAGAGTTTCCCGTCTGTCCTATGCATGAGATCTACATCAATTGGAAGCTTGCTGGAGGCAACGTAGAACACTGCGGTGAGATTTAAAGACATGTTTGGATTGACACAGCCTTGCATGACATTACGTTGCTCTGAGATTTGGTTTGCTAAGGACCTGTTAAAGATTGTGATTTGTGTATGTAGTTGCCATTAGATGGTGATAAACCTTTGAACATAGAAATCTACAGCACATTACAGGCCCTTCAGCATACAATGTTCTGCCGACCATGTCACCTACTCAAGAAACTGCCTAGAATTTCCCAACCACGTAGCCCTCTATTTTTCTAAGCTCCATGTACCTATCTGAGAGTCCCTTAAAAGACCCTATTGTATCTGCCTCCACCTCTGTTGCTGGCAGTGCACTCACCACTCTCTGTTTGAAAAATTTACCACTCACATCCCCTCCTGTACCTACTTCTAAGCACCTTAAAACTATGGTCACTTTAAACCTCCTCACGTTAGCCATTTCAGCCCTGGCAAAAAGCCTCTGACTCCACATGATCAATGCCTCTCATCATCTTATATACCTCTATCAAGTCACCTCTCATCCTCTGTCGCTCCAAGGAGAAAAGGCCGAGTTCACTCAACCTATTCTCAGAAAGCATGCCTCCCAATCCAGGCAATTTGAGAACAATTTAGCATGCTCCCCAGATAAGGATGGAATCAGAGTCATTAGTGAGGTCAAAAAAGGTCAAATACAATACACGCTGCTGCTCACTATATTTTTCATGGAATTAACATATAGTGAAGATCAAGTCAACTATGCCTCTACCAGATATATAGTATATACACTGTGATTCAGCCACTGGGAGGAAGAGAGTAAGGACCACCCCTGTGATGACCATCCCCGTGACAGGCAGTCGGAAGAAACCCTTTCTAGTTACTACAGTTGGAATGTTCTCCTTTCTTGGAAGATTACAGCCATTTCAAACCACATCCCATTTCTTGGGAGGCATATCTCAATGAAGGCAGAGGATGCCATCAAAGCCCTTGGTCATTTAAGCAAAGAGATATTTGAAAATCCACATCCCAAACCAGCACAAAGCTACAGTCAACCGAGCAGAAGTGACACTTGTCCTCCAACATGTTTATAACAAATGAGCAAAGTACAGCAGACATCTTCCAAATCCACTGGTAGAACTAGTAAACCAACATCACCTTCCCCTCCCAGGTAAATATCCACAGCTGCAAGGCTCCAGTTACATTCAGCTAGCTTCAACAGTGCTAACAGTGCTAACCTCCCAAACTATTGTGAGCAATATCACAGCAAGAAATTACCAGGTTGAGGGAGGAAATGATTCGAGGACGGTGTTCAAGTCTCCATGAAAATATACAGGGCTTCCAACAACTGGCAATAATCTCAGGCCTGTGGCCATTCAAAATGGGTAAATGAATAACTTAGAGCAGGGATTCCCAACCTCATTTATGTCCATGGACCAATGCCATTAAGCAAGAGGTCCATGGACCCCAGGTTGGGAACTGTTGAACTAGAGATAATCTGGCAAGATCACCAAGGAGCCTGCCATTGAAAAACATAAGGTGTGCAAGGCCTCTTAATCTACCCAGGCACACTGCACAAAGCCTGGGGATGACACTAGCTTTTACACCTCATTCTGCATTGTTATTGTTTTTAATATTATAGCTGGGGGCAATATGATGTGAGCCATGAGGTGGTAAGGAAGATGGGGGGGGGTGGAGAATAGATGGTACTGATGGAGGAAGATGATAATGATGGTGTGGAGGGAATGCAAGATGTCAACAACTATGAGAGTAGTCATGCTACAGGAATTAATTTGGACCGGAATCATCATTCCTTGGGGATTAGGGACAAGCAACTTACACAAAAGAGTATAAAGAGTTGGGTAAAGCCAATTCTGCAGCAATAAAAAAATATTTTCAAAAACTTTAGAGAATTTTTTTCTATAAATGACATCACCAACTTGTATTGCTACATTTTAAAATAAACATGATGCAAATTGCATTATTGCAAGTTAAAAATAGGGAGTTAGCAGCACTGGGTGTAATCAAAAAATAAACATTGTTAATGTTCCGGGTATCATTTTTTGTAAAGATTTCTCAAATTATGTTTCAATAATTGTAAACCATTGTCCTCCTTCCATAAAGAAGTTTCATTCAGTAGGACAATTTCTAACCGTTTACCTTGGTGCATGTGGCTGTTACACCTGTCAATTGACCTGCAGAGATTAAATTACTCATCTGGCAATGTATTGGGAGTTGGTAGGAGGGAAAACTACTTCTTTCTTGATGTTGGTTGCTGTCAGTTGAACAAGTGCCTCTATGATAATCACCATGTCACCAGAAATATTCTTTCATTCAGCAAACCAGGAACGAGAAACACCATTTTCAGCTTACATCTTAAACCATTCACGGTGTGCAAATGGAGTTAAGAACATTGATTATAAAATTAAAGTGGAATCTGAAACATCACAAATAGTTACAAAATTGAAGACAGTTAAATTTGATTATATCTTGAAATATTTATATGAGGGCAATAAAATATACATGAAATTATTTTTGTTTGCTAAACAGTGATCATGACCTCATGAACCATTAAAATTCACTTGCACTTCATGCAACAAAATACACTAAAGTACTTTACAGCAAACTTAGTAATTCAGTGCCTAACTTTCTCATTGGATGTCTGATTTTTCTTAATTTCACTTGAGAAAGCTACAAGCAGAGATTGCTGTGGTAGAGTATCGAACAGTTAACCAGGATTAAACTACGGCTGCTAGTTGCACAACACAATGTTGGCCATTGCTGACAATATTTCCATCATGTGACTGTAGAGTCAGAGCCGTAAAGTTAATCAGCTGGGAAGGGTGGTGAAAAAAATTGACAAGAATTATAGTTCAAATAGTGGAACTAAAACAGCAAAATGCTGGAGGAACTCAACAGGCCACATGCAGCATCTATGGAAAAGAATAAACAGTCCACGTTTCGAGCCGAGACCCTTCCTCAGTCCTGAGTTCCTCCAGCATTTTGGGTGTGTTGCTCGGATCTCCAGCATCTGCAGATTTTCTCTTGTTTGTGATTGGAACTAAAACAGAACTCACTTTCATTTGCAGCAGCCGTATTTTGATATATGACACTATTGTCATAGAAAGACATTTTGCAAATACTTTGCAGGTTCACTCCATCCGCAACCTGTAAGCCATCATCCTTAGCAAGGCTCTCTGATCCTGTCACAGGTGAACTAGCTGGTCTAGAGCTGGTCAACGAGCTTGAGGGTCGAGAAGTAGCACAGTTCTGTTAAAATGAACAGAAGTAAGGTTTGGATAACATTGAATCACAATCTAAGTCAGAACTTAGGCCAAGAACTTTGCATAGGAGCAATGATTAGGCCATTCTGCCCATTTTGTCTTCTCTGCCATTCTATCATGGCTGATCTATTATCCTTCTCAACCCCACTCTCCTGCCTTCTCCCCATGCCTAACTAATTAAGAACCTAAAACCTAAAACCTAAAACCTAAATATACCAAATGATTTGTTCTCTACAGCTATCTGTGGCAATGAATTCCACAGATCCATCACTCTCTGGCTAAAGAAGTTCTTCCTCATCTGTTCTAAATGGATGTCCCTCTATTTAGCGGCTATGTCCTCTGGTCCTAGGCTCTCCCAGTACAGGAAACATCCTCTCTACGTCCACTCTGTCTAGGCCTTTCAATATTTGATAGGTTTCAATGAGATCCCCTCCTATTCTTCTGAACTCCAGAGAGTACAGGCCCAAAGTCATCAAATACACATTATATGTTAAGCCTTTCATTCCCGGAATCATTCTCATGAACATCCTCTGGACCTTCCCCACTGACAGCATATTTTTCCTTAAAATAAGGGCCTAAAACTGCTCACTATCATCCAAGTGTAGTCTGACCAGTGCCTTATAAAGCCTCAGCTTTATATCTTTGCTTTTATATTCTAATCCTCTCAAAAGGAATGTTAACATTGTATTTTTCTTCCTTACCACAAACTCAACCAGCAAGTTAACCTTTAGGGAATCCTGCACAAGGACTCCCAAGTCCTTTTGCAACTTTGAACTTTGAATTTTTCTCCCCATTTAGAAAATAGTTTACACCTTTAATCCTTCTACCAAAGTGCATGACCGTACACTTCCTTACGCTATATTCCATCTCCCATTTCTTTGCCCATCCTCCTAATTCTGCCCAAATTCTGCTACAGACTCCCTGTTTCCTTAACTGTACCTGCCCCTCCACCAATCTTTGGGTCGTCCACAAACTTGGCCACAAAGCCATCAATTCTGTCATCCAAATCACTGTCATATAATGTGAAAAGAAGCAGTCTCAAATCCGCCCCTGCAGAACAGCACTAGTCACCGGCGGCAAAACAGAAAAGGCTCCCTTTATTCACACACTTTGCCTTGCTGGTCAGCCAATCTTCAATCCATGCTAGGATATTTTCTGGAATACCATGGGCTCTTATCTTGTTAGGCAGTCTCATGTATGGCACCTTGTCAAATGCCTTCTGAAAATTCAAGTATACAACATCCACTAACTTTCCTTTGTCTATCTTAAGTTGTTATTTCCTCAAAGAATTCCAACAGTTTCCTGTTAAGGAAACCCTGCTGACTTTGACCTATTTTATCATATGCCTCGAAGTACCCCAAAACCTCATCCTTAATAATAGACTTCAATATCTTCCTAACTATGAGGCTATTTCAAAAATATTAGGGCATTTCCTTATGGCACGCAGCTACAGTAGCTCTCCAATAATTCAATGATCACTACCAAAATTGATTACTCATTTACTTCATTGAACAAATCAGCAAATTAGTTGTGATGATACTGTAATACATTTTTAAACATTTCAGAATTTTAAATAAATTATATCTATACAAGTTTGTTAATCATGCAACATGGAATGTTTAAGATAAATGATAAAATAAATGACTAAATGCTCAATTTGCAATATTTATACATTTTAACAATTGCCTTAAAGAGCAGGTAAATAGCAATACAAGTCGTACAATCCAGTGTACTATCTCTACAATGAACTGGATACCATTTATGTACAGGCAATTTGCACAATGCAATGGACACCAAAGCACCATCCCATGTGCATAAAAAAGAGCATTAATAAAGAATAAAAAGGAGTATTTCAATTCTCCTGAGGTGGAAAAATACTGCACAGGCAGTGGGCCAGCGGAATAGCCCTGATTACACTATTCTGTCCAATGATCTGCAAAAAATGTAGCAAAATTGACCATCAAAAATATTAGCCTCAAAGCAAGTCCCAGAGTGTAATATTTTGATGCAAATGAGTTGGCTAAAATTGCATTGTCATCACATAAATGAGGCATTATTTCTCATTCATAACTTTATCCAAAACATGTATTCCTTCCCAAATCTAAGCTATAAGATATTATTTTTCCATGCTTAAGACATAGAATGAATCAATACTTTGCACTGATTTAAACTCAGTACACTTTAAGAGCTACTTTGAGAATAAAGCTGAAAATAGAGAATATTAACTTAGTAAGTCTGCTCATTCATTGTTTCATTCTTCTTGCATCTTGTCATAACGTGAATTAGGACCAAAAACTAATCTGCTTCCAATTTAATTCCATATTTCACTCCTGTCAAAACACCGTGTGGCAAGTACTGGAAGACTATCATTTTTTATTGTGAGTGTGCTACAGGACAGCTTTATTTCAAGAAGCAATTTGACACTGTGCCTACCACCTGCAGGTCACTTAGGTCATTCACCGCTGCAGGTCCTTGCAGGTATGAAGAGCTTTTAGGCAGCAGCTCTATTTTGGTCTATAAAGTGAAAAGTAGAAAGTCATGAATCTTCTGCTTTCAAATCCACATCCACTGAAACATGACCTACAGTATAAATCATAGTATAAAAACTACGATAACTAATAACCACAGCACTCTTTTATTGAAATTCAGATCTTCAGCACTGGTCTCTGACGCCCACCAGAAGAAAACAAAACAAGAGCATGAACTGTAAGATTTTCCTTGTCATCCAAGAAGTTTGCAGCCACCAAAGGAGGAAATTACAGTACATTGCTGACTAAAGGCTCAACAGCACATTTAGGCAAAGCTTTTTTTCTGGGATCAATAAATTAAAACAGATTAGTTTTAAGCCCAGAAAGTTGGAAGGGTCTAGAGCAGGAGTGACTGATTTTAGGTACATGTACCATGTAAGTGACAAATCAAGCTCCCACTAATGCACACAGACTGCAAGGTGGTAATCACATCACATTCTTGTGCTATGATTTTAAAAAGTTCTATCTATGGGGCAACAGCGACTACAATCTTGAAGCCTACTAATTACCAGACAGAACAGAAAATAAAATGAGTATGGAGTTCAGTTGGCTCTTATTTGAAACCCTGATTACCATGACCTGATTTGGCATGAACCACCCAATGATAAGCTCCCTTTGATAAGTTTTAGAATAAGCTTCAGATACTGAGATAATTTGATCATTCTTTTTTGGAAAGTGAAGGCATTTGTTTCCACTTTAGGATTCCTATTGTTCATTCTTGGAGTGCTGGTACTTATTACCATGTCTCTCTGAACTTGAGAAACTATTGGCAAGACTCCCAAAACCACAGAACATGTTCTACAGGTGTTCTTACGATACTGTCCAGTAGTAATGGCAAGATTTTAACCCAATATTATTGAAAAAATAGTGATTGTTCCAGATCAATATGGATTCCAACTCAGAAATTGAAGGTGATGGTGTTTCCATGTGCTGGTTCTTATATGTGTGGACATTGTGGCGCTACTGAAGAGACTCTGTCAAGTTGTTTCAGTCCGTCCTGTAGATTAAACACACTGCAGCCGCAGCATAAAGATGGAGGTGGGGGAGGGGGAGGTTTAAGTCACCCTTGAGAGACTCTTGATTTAACTGTCTACCTTGTCCTAGAAATCTCTGACTTTCTTGAACGCTGTCCTGACCGCACCCATTCAGGCAAGTTCAGACTGTTTCTAACATATCTGTGCTTTATACAGAAGGAAAAGTTTGGGAGGTCAGGCAGTTATACCCCCGTCCCTGATATCTTCACCAGAACTGTAAAATATTATGCAAGTGCATATGAGTGGGCCTCAGTAGTTATGTTCAACATTGTTTAACCTTCCCTGTGTGAACAGCACTCTCTTCGTCTTCTGAATTAGTCACGTAAATTTTTCAGCAGTAATCCAAAGGCTGTTGAAACCCTGAGAGTTATGCAATGTTAGTGTCTCTTCACATTATTGGCACTTATAACATGCCTGGAACATTCACCATAAGCTGATGCAAATAGCCAACACAGGCTGGAGGCCACCTCATGTGCCTGCTGTGCCAGTCGTTCACCACTTCAATATAAAGCATCCTCAACGCTAACTCAGCAACCTTCAATCTCCAAGGCTGTATCAACTATCAAGGATTATTGGCAGAAGTAAATGAGAGCGCATATCAGGAACAATAGGGTTGTATGAGGGATAATTCTTAACTACCGTTTACACTGATACATATAATTAATGGAGCAATGATACTCCTGCATTTGGTGCTACTGGGAGGCAGGTGGTGCAGTGAGTGTGGATTTTGTTAGAAAACAAACAGATGGTGGTAGTAAAGGTGGTAATAAAGATTGTGAGAGTATTAAGGTATTGGAGATGGGAGGGTGTTTCATGTGAAGGACTCATGGATGAAATTAACGGCCGTTGTGTTCAATGCTGTTCCAACAATTCCTCATTGTTCTCCTCACCTTTCAACATCTGCTACTCAGAGGGCACTAAGAAAATCCTTTGGAATCTATCTTGTAATCACAAACAGATACTCCCAGGACTGTAGTAGAAAGCTCCTTCTAAAAAAATCCAGATACCAGAAGCATTCTTAAGCATCCTGACATTCTGCTCAAAAATGTTCGGGGGCTGGCCCAACTCCAATTGTAAGTATCCTCTACAGCTGTAAGTAGCAGACTAATACCAGCCCTTGTCAAGCTAGCCCAGTTTGTGACTATAGGTATTAAAGAGAACTGAAGCAAGGTGAATAAATTCAGATGCTTACCAGAGCACAGAATAGTTCTGCACAGTGGATTGACTATGGTCACAAATGAATGAAACAAAGTAGTAGAAATTTCTGGTAAATTTAGATTTATTATTGCCACATGCACCGAGGCACAGTAAAGAACTTTGTTTTGTATGCCATCCACACAGATAATTTCAGTACAACACTGCATTGTGATAGTACAAGGGAAAAAAATAACCAAATGCAAAATAAAGTGTTACTGCTACAGTGCAAGTGGACCATTAGGTTAAAATGAAGACTAAGATGAAGTAAATAATTGTGAGGTTAGGAGTCCATTTTACCAAATAAGGGGACCATTCAATAGTCTTATAACAGAAGAAGCTGTTCTTGAGCCGGATGGTATGTGCTTTCGTATACTCTGCCCGATGGGAATGAGGAGAAGAGAGAATGTCCAATGTAGCTGAGGTATTTGATTATGTGACTGCTTGAACCAAGTCAATAGAAATGTAGACAAGAGTCCACGGAGGGGAGGCTAGTTTTCATAATATGCCGAGATGTGTCCACAACTCCCTGCAGTTTCTCGCAGTTTTGAGTGAAGTAGTTGCCATACCAATCCATCATGCATCTGGATAGGATGCTTTCTATGATGCATTAATAAAAATTGGTGAGGGTCAAAGGATATGGAAAATTTCCTTAGCCTCGTGAGAAAGCAAAGGTGCAGGTGCACTTTGTTGACCGTGGAGCTTATGTGTTGAAAAAGGTCAGGCAATTGGCAATGTTCACTTTTAGGATTTGAAGCTTTTAATCTTCTCAATCTTATGTATCACCTCCTTCCTGAAGACAACATCCAGCCCAGCTCATCTGTTTGCTGACATTGAGGGAAAAGTTTTAGGCATCACACTGTGTCACTAGGCACTCTATCGCCCTCCTATACTCTGATTCATTGGTATTTGAGATACTGCCCACTGCCGTGGTTCTATCTACAAGCTTGTAGATGGAGTTCGAGCAGAATCTCGCCTCACAGTTGTGAATACAGGGAGTAGAGAAGGGCACTGAGAGTTGGGCACCAGTGTTGAGGATAATCATGGTGGAAATGTTGCACCTATCCTTACTGGCTTTGTCTGTTTGTCTGGAAATCAAGACTCCATTTGCAAAGGGAGGTGGTGAGTTGCAGGTCTCGGAGTTTGGATACAAGTTTGCTTGGAGTTATAGGATCAAAGGCGGAACTGAAGTCAATAAATGATAGTGTAATCTAGGTATCTTTACTGTCTTTTCAGACTGACATCCATGAAAATAATGAGAACCATCCAAAAAATGCTGATGCAATCCATAGTACTGTATGTCTTATCCTACTTTGACCTGCCCTTTAAAAAGGTGATGAAAATGTTAGTGTCCTCCCCAGTAAAGCAATATCTTAACAACGTGGATATGCCATGGATGTCACCTATTGCAGCTAATGATATGCCTTGGCTTGAGTTGAGAGACTATGGCAACTTTGAAAGTTCCACACTGAACAATGGCTTCAGTTGTGACTACAGGTAATACCACATTTATGTTCCACACTATTTTCCTCAAGGACATTCAGGTCTCCAAAGTATTTCCCCAGAATCTTTTCTTCCCTCACCTCCCAGCTGCTTGGGTTTTCTTGGGCGTCCTCTGTGGTCCCCTCTCGTCTTTCAAAGACTAACCAGGTCACCTATGAGTGCAGCCAACCTCTCTGCAAAACAACTCAGCACCAGCAGAATTCTTTTCACAATTCAACTGTAAAACACATCAAACAAAAAAGGGAATAGGAAACTCAGTTTGGTAGTGCATGCTGTTCAGCTGCAATGCAACATGCACACAGCTTTTAATGCATCCCATGTCATCGTGTAATTTGGAAGGGCAGCAGCACCCATGCCAATCATCCACACCAGAAATACACAGTCCAGAGTTCCCTCAACTTGCAGTAATGACCTTATGTTATTTCATCAAGAAAGTTATGTATAATTTACATATGTTAATTTAAGCTTACATTTGTAGTATACTGTGCGACTGCTGTTGCTGCAAAAAAAAAGGCTAACTTTCATGGCAGTTATACCCTGGCTATGTCTGGTCATGAAAATAAACTTGAACTAGGTTGGCTCATCAGTCTGCAGTGCAACATTAATTGAACACAAACTCTGTCATTTTGGAGCCATGAACTTCTCCATGCCCCAGAGACAATGGGGGAGTATAGCATTTAACCACAGAAAGCACTTTTTTTCTCTCTCCCTCTCTCTTCTCTCTTCTTTTCTCCCTCTCCCTCCCTCCCACTCCCCTCTCTCTCTCTCTCTCTCACACACAGCTCTCGCCTTCACTTTTCACCAGAACAGGTAATAAGCATTGATCTGAAATAATGACCTCCATTCTTCACAGATGCTGCCTGACCCAATGAGTATTTCCAGCAGTTTTTTTTTCCAGAATCTTTTGTTTTATTTCTTTTTGATGCAACGATTGGTTGAAGGGTTGTCAGTGTAGTGTTTAGTGAATATTTGCAGTTTGAGAACCGACTGTCCAATATTGGACAGTTTCCTGTCCTCCAGAGTTTGAGTCACTCAGGACATGCTTACTGCAGGCTGTACATTTTAACTGGCACAGATCATATGCCTCCTTCTCCTGAGAGGGCAGAGTGCACTGGCAATCATTAGTACACGGGTGCAAGTACTGAAGAACTGGTAAGGGTATTTGAATGCTAAGCATCACTCTTGGTAAATGAGTAGCAAGTGTATTGCATAGATCAGGGGTTAGTGGTGCAGTCAGTGGAGAGAAATGGGACCCGATTATGTATCATTGACCTTGGCCTGCACACAAGGCCAATGCTTCACCTCTGTTTGTTGGGATTGACATTGATTTCTATATTTTTCCTGTGCTGCTTGCCAACAACACGCTTGAAGGCATTTCCAACTCTATGTGTGGGAAGAGGATCTCTCTCTTCTCCTCTCCTCTAAGAGAGTCACCAGATGTGCATCAGAAAACCTGGGTATGTTTTCTTGCCATTTCTTCCTTAACGCTGTCAGTCTCTAAACTGACTTCTGGCATCACTTGCAACCATAAAGCATCTCCCCTTTGAGTTGGAAGCCCGGTTTAATCAGTACTGCCTAACCACTCACCAATTCAGAGCCAGTGGTTATGCACTGAGATAATCAAGAATGCTGATTCTAGTGGGTGATTGCTGATATCACAGCAATGAGGTCACAGGACAGGCTACACGGAACTCCTGCACTAGGTCAAAAGGCTGCAGTTTCATTGCATATTGTGAACCTAGCATCCCTTATCAGCACTCCTTAATTTAACCTTCACCACAAAGGACTAAAATGAGGCTTTCTACCACATACACTTTGTAGCCTAACACTGAGCAGCAAGCCCAAGCCCGTGAGCAGTCTCAGCGTGGACAATAAATCCAAGTCCATTGCTTTACCATGGGTAAAATGTTTTTCACCATCAGTGCAACCAAATTTCTAGGCCTGCATTTTTGACAAAAAGGCTGAAGCTGAGCATTAAACGCATTTTTTTTCCAGAAAGGACTTGCTCCCTTCGCAGGCAGCCTCTTCAAAACATGGAAAATCATTTTGTGTTACCTACGGTATGTCAACAGCCTAAATATATTACTGACTGATCATATTTTACAAGTCACAATTTTTGTAGTGTCAACCTGTCAGAGGTCAAAGGGGAAAACATGCAAGATTCCCAAATCAATCTGGCTGTAGAAACTGTCTCATTTCATTTCAAATTACCTGCTGTGCCTGCAGTCTGGGACAAACTGCCTGCTCTCATAAAGCATGACAACTTGGGTCGAGCTAATGTGATCATTCATAATGGACAAGCCAAGTGGTACCTCCTATTAACTATTTTTAAACCAGTTCACCGAGGTACGTGATCTCTGCCAGAGGCACAAAACATAAATACACTGTTGACAGGTTAATGTCAAAGGACAACGCTAAAGGGATTTGAAACTTTGTAGCTTTATAACAAAGTTGACTCTATTTTTCTTGGCCACACCAGGCAGATGTGATGCAGTGGAATACATACATTGATTTTTATGTTAATTAGGAAAATCAACTCTATGGACTTTTCAGTGATATATTTATATTGTCTATGTTCCTTTATTTCTCCTGAAAACCACATATTGATTAACTAATTGATGCATTGATCAACACATCTATCTTCATTTATCAAATTGAAACTCAGATTCCAAGCAACCACCAAGTATTTTTTACTCTGGTGGGAAAACCTTGCTTACTCAAATCTTTAAACCCATTTTCCATCAGAGGCACTGTTGTGAGAATGAAATTAACTATTTCAGAGCAAAAGACTCTTTGAAAGATATGAAGCAAGCTGAAGTTCCCTGACTTCATCACATCATCATCACTGAGGCCTGACACGGCCATTCTGTCAGAAGCCTTGAAGCAGGTGGTCATGGTAGGACTGGCGGTGCCCTGGGAAGACCGGACTGAGGAGGCTTTTGAGCATAGGAAAGCCAAGAGTTAGGAGCTGGTAGAGCAGTGCCAGAAACAGTGGTTGAGAGGCACCATGCAAGCCTATGAAGTTGGGGCATAGAGTTTTTCCCAGCTGCTTCTTTAGAACCTGCTCTCTCCTTGGCATGATGGGGGCTGCAAAGAAAAGGTCCGTCAGGACTGTCACAGAGGCTACTGAGTGAGCCTCCAAATGGCTATGGATCAAGAGGTGTGACCCATGGGCCATTGCTGCTGGGACATAGGCAGGGGCCTGATCAATCCTGCCTGGGTGAGAGTGCTTGATGTTGAAAGATCCGAAACATCTGATCACCTCAGATGATGAGTCCCAACGCGTCCCAGGACAAATCTCAGCATCAGCAGCGTAACCACAGGAATAAAATCATTACGCCATCTGATGCACCATCATATAACCATATAACAATTACAGCACAGAAACAGGCCATCTCGGCCCTTCTAGTCCGTGCTGAACTCTTACTCTCACCTAGTCCCACTGACCTGCACTCAGCCCATAACCCTCCATTCCTTTCCTGTCCGTATAGCTGTCCAATTTAACTCTAAACGACAACATCGAACCTGCCTCAACTACTTCTGCTGGAAGCTCGTTCCACACAGCTACCACTCTCTGAGTAAAGAAGTCCCCCGAGACCTTGACAACATTCAGGAAGGGGCTGATAAGTAACATGTAGTGTTAGTGGATCAGCAATGACGGGCAGTAAGTAAGTAAAGGCATCCATTAGTCTTGCGAGACCATGAATCTGCGCCTGGAAAGTCTTCAATCTCCAGGGCGCAGGCCTGGGCAAGGTTGTGTGGAAGACCAGCAGTTGCCCATGCTGCAATCTCCCCTCTCCACGACACCAATGTTGTCCAAGGGAAGGGCATTAGGACCCATCAATAACTCCAAAAGACCAGAAGTAGAGTAAATACTGTAAGGCTTTTATTAGCAGTAAAATGTGACCTCGACCATGCTGAGTATCTGTCCCGGACTGAGGGAGGAGCAGTGGCACAATCGTCTTTATTCAGGGGTCTGTGGGAGGAGCCACAGGGGCAGTCAGCAGAGGGCTGTGTCCAGACAGGTAACCCAGTAACAAAATATTCACCACATTCACCCCTCCTTTTTGTAAAAAGAGTCCCGCGGGGTGAAGTGACCGACAATATTTAAAACGAGTATATTTACAGGTCAAGTCTATCAGGCGGTCGAGTCCGTCGCTGTGATCTACGTAGCACCAGCGGTGATTGCACCGGCGATGGCGGTTGTGCTGGCTCCGGCCTGACTTGAGGTGCCAGCACGTTAGGCGTCGGTAATCCCTCGTGCGTGTGCATCGCGCCCGGTATGGGGGTGTTGTGTGGTGTCTGTGTAGGGCTTGGAGTACGTGGTGTATATATATATCGGTGGATACGGGGTTAATAGTCACCATGGGGTGTTCAGGGTAGGGGCCCAGTGCTCCTGCGGGCGCCAGGTCGCGGATGGAGACCGTGTCCACCCGCCCATCAGGTAAAACCACATGAGCATACTGGAGGTTCGCATGAAGTAAGTGAACCCTCACAACTATCGGGGAGTACTTATTGCTCCTCGCATGTTTCCGGAGCAGCACTGGCCCCGGGGACGTCAGCCAAGTTGGTAGGGTGGTCCCAGTGGTCGACTTTCTGGGAAAAGAAAAGAGCCGCTCATGAGGGGTGGCATTGGTGGCTGTGCATAACAGGGAGCGGATGGAGTGGAGTGCCTCGGGAAGGACCTCCTGCCAGCGAGAGACTGGCAGTCCCTTTGACCTGAGGGCTAAGAGTGTGGCTTTCTACACCGTGCCATTCTCCTTCTCTACCTGTCCATTCCCCTGGGGATTATAGCTCATGGTCTACTAGTTGCGATACCCCTAGCCGGCAGGTATTGGCGCAGCTCGTCACTCATAAACGAGGACCCTCTGTCACTGTGGATATGGCCTGGGTATCCGAACAGAGTGAAGAGCTTGCGCAGGGCTTTTATAGCTGACATGGTAGTGGTATTGGGGCAGGGGATGGCGAAGGGGAAACGTGAATACTCGTCAATAATGTTAAGAAAGTACACATTGCAGTCAGTGGAGGGAAGGGGGCCCTTAGAGTCAACACTCAGTCGCTCAAAGGGGCGGGTCGCCTTGACGAGTTGTGCTTTTTTGGGTCGGTAGAAATGCAGTTTTCACTCTGCGCAGACTTGGCATTCCCTGGTCATCGTCCTGATCTCCTCAAGGGAGTAAGGCAGGTTCCGGACTTCACAAAGTGGAAAAGCTGGGTGACCCCCGGGTGGCAAAGATCTACATGTAGGGCGTATAGCCAGTCGATCTGCGCGCTGGTGCACGTTCCCCGGGATAGGGCATCGGAGGGCTCGTTGAGCTTCCCAGGCCTGTACATGATGTCATAGTTGAAGGTGGAGAGTTCAATTCTCCACCTCAGAATTTTATCATTTTTGATTTTGCTCCGCTGTTGGTTACTAAACATGAATGCGACTGAGCGCTGGTCAGTCAGCAGGGTGAAATTTTTGCCGGCGAGATAATGCCTCCAGTGCCTAATAGCTTCCACTATAGCCTGGGCCTCTTTCTCCACCACGGAGTGCCGAATTTCAGAGCCTTCAAGGGTACGGGAGAAGAACGCCACCGGTCTTCCCGCCTGGTTGAGGGTAGCAGCCAATGCAAAGTCGGAGGCGTCACTCTCTACTTGGAAGGGAATGGCCTCATCCACCGCATGCATTGCTGCTTTGGCAATGTCCCCTTTAATGCAGCTGAAGGCCGCGCAGGCCTCGGCTGGGAAGGGTAATGTGGTGGACTTGACCAGGGGGCGGGCCTTGTCTGTGTAGTTAGAGACCCATTGGGTGTAATATGAAAGAAGCCCAGGCATCTCTTGAGGGCTCTGAGGGTATTGGGAAGAGGGAGTCCCAACAGGGGGCGCATACGGTCGGGGTCAGGGCCAATGACTCCGTTCTCCACGACACACCCAAGGATAGCAAGTCGGGTGGTTCCGAACACATGCCTGTCCTTGTTATAGGTGAGATTGAAAGCTTTGGCCGCTTGGAAAAATTTTTGGAGGTTGTTGTCGTGATCCTGCCAATCGTGACTGCAGATGGCGATGTTATCCAGATATGGGAACGTGGCCTCCAGTTGGCACTGGTCCACCATCCGGTCCATTTCCCTCTGGAAGACAGATACACCATTCATGACACCGAAGGGGACGTGCAAGAAGTGATAAAGCCTGCCATTCACCTCGAAGTTGGTGTAAGGGCGGGCCTCCCAGCGAATGGGGAGCTGATGGTAAGCGGATTTTAGGTCTGTGGTTGAGTACACCTTGTACTGTGCTATCTGATTGACCATATCTGCGATGCAGGGTAGAGGGTGCGTGTCGTGCTGCGTGAACCTATTGATGGTCTGGCAATAGTCCACGACCAGCCTATTTTTCTCCCCGTTGCGAACAACGACCACCTGTGCCCTCCAAGGACTTGTGCTTGCTTCAATGACCCCCTCCCTAAGCAGCCACTGCACCTCCAACTTAATGAAGGCTCTGTCCCCTGCGCTGTACCTCCTGCTTTTAGTTGCCACAGGTTTACAGTCGGGGTCAGGTTGGCGAACAGCAGTGGGGGAGGGATCTTGAGGGGGGAGAGGCCGCAAGTGGGGTTCGTTGTGCGGCTGTTGGCATGGTGTTGGGTGGGATGTGCGGGTTGGTGTGTGTGGGTGGTCAGTAGCGGGGTATGTGACGTATTCCTACAAAACTGAGGATTTACAACAGTGATTGGTGGGAGGGGCCCGTCATACTTCATTGTCACGCTTTTCAGGTGGCTCTGGAAGTCGAGCCCCAATAGCACAGGGACACACAGTTGAGGCATGACCAGTAACATAAAGTCTCGATATCCTGTGCCCTGCACCACTAGTGTTGCTACACAACCCCCCCCCCACCCCCGATGTCTGTTGTATGCGACCCGGAAGCCATGGCGACCCTCTAACTTACCAGCCATATCGCGAGTCCGCAATGCTGCACTGTGTCCGGGTGGAAAAAACTCTCTGTGCTGCCCCTGTCAAACAGGCAGCTTGTCCTGTGCCCCTCCACCAGGATGTCCATCATTGACCTTGCAAGCTGGGGGGAGCGCTTTGGTCGAGGGTCATGGAGGCCAGAGTTGAGTCACTGTCTTGGTCTGGCACGGCACGGTGCCCCGTGAGCACCCGTGGGTCATAGGCGGTGGGAGGTGGCGCCAACCAAGATGGCCGCCCCCATGTCTCACACGTGGTGGCGGCATGCAGGCAAGATGGCGACCCCCATGCCTCGCATGCAGCGCTGCTCGACCCCGCTCGCGGTTTGGACTTACAAGCCTTGACGAAGTGGTCCTTCTTTCCGCAGCTGCAGCAGGTAGCTTCTTGGGCCAGGCAGCATTTACAGGGGTGCTTCTCGAGTCCGCAGAGGTAGCACTTCACAGACTCGCGACTGGCAGCAGCTGTGGTCGATTCGCCGGTGGGTTGCGGGGTCTGCGGTGTCCACGAGGCCATCGGGGTTCGCGTGCCTGGAGAGCCTCAAGAGTTCTGCAGAGCGGCCTCCAGCATGTTGGCCAGCTCAATCACTGAACATAAGGTAAGATCTGCTTGGTCCTTCAGCCGCTGGCGCACGTACACTGATCTGGTCCCCATGACGAAGGCATCTCTTACTAGGAGCTCCACATGCTGTTCAGCCGTCAGCCCCTGGCAATCGTAGGTCCGCACGAGTGTCTGTAGGGCCTGGACAAACTCAGCCCTCGACTCCCTGGGCCGCTGCTGCCGTGTCGCTAAGCGATGCTGCACGTAGACGGTGTTTACCGGCCGCAGGTACTGTCTTTTGAGGGCGCTCATCGCACCGTCGTAGCTCGGCTGGTCTCTGATCATCAAGTAGACCCGAGGACTGACCCTGGAGAGGAGAACTCTGAGCTTCGCGGTGGGCTCGGTCACTTCAATCTCCTCTAGGTATGATTCGAAGCAGGCCAGCCAGAGTTCAAAAGCATTTCCAACTTCAGGTGTTTGCGGGTCGAGGTCTAACTTGTCGGGTCTCAGATCACGTTCCATGCTTTAAAATTACTGCTAATAAAATTGATGCACCATCAGTAACTCCAAAAGATTGGAAGTAGAGTAAATACTGAAAGGCTTTTATTAGCAGTAAAATGTGACCTCCACCATGCTGAGTATCTGCCCTGGACTGAGAAGAGGAGCAATGGCACAATCGCCTTTATTCAGGGGTCTGTGGGAAGAGCCACAGGAGCAGTCAGCAGAGGGGCTCGTCCAGACAGGTAACCCAGTTACAACATATATATATGGTTTACCACACTATCATTACATTTTGATTAGCTCTTCTTGAAAGTTTGCAGCTTTAATAACAAAGTTCAGTACATATTCACTGACCATATCAGAAAGAAGTGACTGAGGAGAAAACACATGTGGTTTACGTGTTAATTAGAGAAACAACCAACTGAATTAACCGACATACTGACCTTTTCATCACACTTGGTACATTCCAGGCAAAGAAGCTAACTATTTTGAAAATTGTTTAAAATTTAAGACTAAAAAAGGATAAAACTGGAAATGACTGTAGGCCATTTAGATCATAGATCATGGATCATGGCCTTGTGTCCACTCTCTCTCTCACTTTATGCTCATAATCAGTGATTCCAGCGGGGATCAAATATCTATCGCTTTCAACCAGCCATCCACATCTCCCTGGGGTAGAAAATAGCAAAATTTTCTGAGCTATTAAGTTAAGAAATTTTCTTCCTCGCAATTCAATTTTCCGGTCCTTATCTTGAGATTGTGCCTGCCCGCCCCCACATCTCAGTTTGAAAAAAAGGCATTCCAGCTGCTGTGCTCTAATCCAGTGGTCTCCAACCTCCCCAAAGAGAGTCAATAACTTTTATTTCGGCTTTTTTCTTAAAGGTGTGCTGGGTGCACTCCGGCTACCGCTGGACCCCTGCATGCTTCACGGCCCGGTATCGGACTGTGACCTGGAGGTTGGGGACCACTGCTGCAATCCAACTCAGAATTTAATACATTTCAACTACAGGTTGAACCGCTCTGGTCCAGCATCCTGTGGTCTGGCAATTCCCATTGTCTGGCATGTTTTGAACCTGTAGTACAGATTTGCACCATTTAATTAATTCAAAGAACGATCTAACTAAGATCTACAACCTGCACTAAACCATGGCTACTTAATCTACCAGTGCAATCTTTGAAATCTCAGCCAACAGATTTTCCAACTTGTAAAAACTTCAGATAGCCAACAGTCCTCAGAATCCTTGTATGACCCGCAAGCAGCTAAATCTAGAAAGAACATCCCTTCTACTCAGCGGAAGATATTATGGGGGCAACTTCTGTGCCCTGCATTTTTTGTTCCATTACCAGTCAAATGCTAAGAGTGTTGGATTAGAGTGTGTTAGTCTGTATTTGATTTTTCATTGTTCTAGATTCAAGTTGAAGGCATTTGCTGTTCATTCGCTCCACAAACAACAACCCATTCATCCCACAAATCATCTAATAAATTATACTGCACAAAGCTGTACGAACCTGTTGGAATTCTTTGACGAGATTACAAGTAGGATAGATACAGGGGATGTAGTGGATGTTGCATATTTGAACTTTCAGAAGGCCCTTGACAAGGCGCCACACATGAGGCTGCTTACCTAGTTAAGAGCCCATGGTATGACAGGAAAATTACTAACATGGTTAGAGCATTGGCTGATTGGTAGG
This sequence comes from Mobula hypostoma, assembly GCF_963921235.1. Taxonomy (NCBI): domain Eukaryota; kingdom Metazoa; phylum Chordata; class Chondrichthyes; order Myliobatiformes; family Myliobatidae; genus Mobula; species Mobula hypostoma. Next base: position 41,855,194 of record NC_086108.1, read on the forward strand.
AGGCAGCAAGTGGCAATAAAAGGATCCTTTTCTGATTGGCTGCCAGTGACGAGTAGTGTTCTGCAGGAGTCAGTGTTGGGACCACTTCTTTTTATGCTGGATATAAATGATTTAGATGATGAAATAGATGGCTTTGTTGCCAAGTTTGCAGATGATATGAAGATTGGTGGAGGGGCAGGTAGTGTTGAGGAACCAGGTAGGATGCGGAAGGACTTAGATAGAATGGGCAAGAAAGTGGCAAATAGTCATAGTCATACTTCATTGATCCCGGGGGAAATTGGTTTTTGTTACAGTTGCACCATAAATAATAAATAGTAATAGAACCATAAATAGTTACATAGTAATATGTAAAGTATGCCAGTAAATTATGAATTAAGTCCAGGACCAGCCTATTGGCTCAGGGTGTCTGACCCTCCAAGGGAGGAGTTGTAAAGTTTGATAGCCACGGGCAGGAATGACCTCCTATGACGCTCTGTGTTGCATCTCGGTGGAATGAGTCTCTGGCTGAATGTACTCCTGTGTCCACCCAGTACATTATGTAGTGGATGGGAGACATTGACCAAGATGGCATGCAACTTAGACAGCATCCTCTTTTCAGACACCACCGTGAGAGAGTCCAGTTCCATCCCCACAACATCACTGGCCTTACGAATGAGTTTGTTGATTCTGTTGGTGTCTGTTACCCTCAGCCTGCTGCCCCAGCACACAACAGCAAACATGATAGCACTGGCCACCACAGACTCGTAGAACATCCTCAGCATCATCCGGCAGATGTTAAAGGACCTCAGTCTCCTCAGGAAATAGAGACGGCTCTGACCCTTCTTGTAGACAGCCTCAGTATTCTTTGACCTGTCCAGTTTATTGTCAATTCGTATCCCCAGGTACTTGTAATACAATGTTGGAAAATGCATGGTCGTGTACTTTGGTAGTAGCAATAAATGAGTGGACTATTTTCTAAACGGGGAGGAAATCCAAAAATCTGAGATGCAGAGGGACTTGGGGGTCCTTGTGCAGAACACCCTAAAGGTTAACTTGCAGGTTGAGTCAGTGGTGAGGAAGGTAAATGCCATGTTGGCATTCATTTCAAGAAGTCTAGAACACAAGAGCAAGGATGTGATGCTGAGGCTTTAGAAGGCACAGGTGAGGCCTCACCTTGAGTATTTGGGCCCTTCATCTTAGAAAAGATGTGCTGGCATTGGAGAGGGTCCAGAGGAGGTTCACAAGGATGTTTCCAGGAATGAAAGGGTTATCATACAACCATATCTGATGGCTCTGGGGCTGTACTCACTGGAATTCAGAAGGATGAGGGGGGATCTCATTGAAACCTGTCAAACATTGAAAGGCCCAGACACAGTAGATATGAAAAAGATGTTTCCCATGGTGGGAGTGTCTAGGACAAGAGGGCACAGCCCTTAGGATAGAGGGGCGCCCTTTCAGAACAGAGATACAGAGAAATTTCTTTAGCCAAAGGGTGGTGAATTTGTGGAATTTGTTGCCACATGCAGCTGTGGAGGCCAGGTCGTTGGGTGTATTTAAGGCAGAGATTGATAGGTTCTTGATTGGACATGGAATCAAAGGTTATGGGGAGAAGGCAGGGAACTGGGGTTGAGGGGGAGGAAAAAAAAGGATCAGCCACGATTGAATGGCGGAGCAGACTTGATGGGCTAAATGGCCTAATTCTGTTCCTACGTCTTATGGTAATTTTGCCTCATCAGCAAACTTGGTCATTTGTCCTTTCATCTGAGAAATTTCCTCCTCCACTTTTCCCTTTGTCATGTTTTCTCTCCTGATCTGCTTCTGTTTGTGTCACAATTCTTTCTGAACAACTCTTTTCATTTCAACAATCAAAGGTATAGTAGAAAAGCAATGAGAAGGAATGTTTCCATTGTACCATCATCACAGATCAGGCACAGAATGCTCTGGCTATTGTAATTCAACCTCAAAAGAACTGTCCAGGTATATCAGTTTAAAAGATCAATCATCCTGGTGGCATATTAAATGAAAATTGCTCTTTTCATGTTAGCCGGTTAGGTCACCCGTTTTTCTTTTACCGGTTAGTTATCACATTGTTAGTGTGCTAACTGATATGTGCAGCAAAAAGTATGCAATAAGATTAAATACCTTGATGTTTATACGATGCACAGGGCTTCTTACTGGACTCTGAAAGTCATGTTTACAAGTTTATTTCTGGGCTATTTACAAGTCTGCAATATGGTTCCTCCATCATTACAACCACCTCTTACTCAGTAATATTCATTACTTGCAATTGTTCTCTCACCACATCACATTGATACATACATGCATTTTTGTCCTGAGTGTTTTAATTTCAGAATACAATACTGTTCATATTTCTAGTGTTCTAATCCTCTTATAAAGATTATGCAATTCTTGCTGAGTTGCATCAAATGATATGAATTTCTCTATCTTCTTCATGAGTAGTTTTTCTATAGGCATCTATTTCAACATTTTCACCTGTCCCATTGGTGAGTACGCAAAAGGAAGATATGCACAACTCGGTGTGTTTTTGAAATACATCTAACTGCCTTAATAGTGGACAAGCTATACATGTGGGCACGTGGCCAAGTGGTTAAGGCATTTGACTAGCGACCTGAAGGTCACGAGTTCAAGCCCCAGCCAAGGCAGCGTGTTGCGTCTTTGAGCAAGGCACGTAACCACACACTGGTGCGACGACACTGGTGTACTGGCCCTTGCCCTTCCCTTGGACAACATCAGTGTCGTGGAGAGGGGAGACTTGCAGCATGGGCAACTGCTGGTCTTCCATACAACCTTGCCCAGACCTGCGCCCTGGAGAGTGAAGACTTTCCAGGCGCATATCCGTGGTCTCGCAAGACTAACGGATGCCTTATATATACATGCAGTTTGGAACTCGATGGAATGATCTAGCGCTCTGCTGTGTCTAGAGAACAGAGAAAGGACCCGAAAGGAACCGAGAACATGAGCGGACTCGTGGAAAAGACGAGAGGTGGGATGCAGGATCATGAACGACTCCACCTCGAAGCGGCGAGGGAGATTGAAGCAGTGAGGTGAGTGCGGAGGGGGTCAGTGATCGCTCCCAACGGAGGCCACTGGGTCAGCAATCGCTCTCAACAGAGGCCAGACAGTCAGCGATCACCCCCTACAGAGGCCACCAAGGGAAATGTGGAGGGAGTCAGTGACCGCTCCCAATGGAGGCCACTGGAGCACTCAGAGCAAGGTGAGTTCTGAGTGACAGAAGGTCTGTTTCAGTGTTATCTTTCTCGTGGCCCATAGGTCAAAACTTGGCCATCTTGCACAAGAATTATCCCAAGTTTGCTTTTCCAGGACACCACTTTGTCACGTCAACAGTTTGTCATCGAAGCAGTGTGATGCTCATTCACTCTGTCCGTGTCCTTCACCGGTTAGAGGGTTTGCTCATGGGTAGCCATTTGACAAGCTGCTACTGTTACTTCTGTGCTTCACAGCTCTCTCTTAGATGTGAAGAAATTTACTTCAGCAATGGGTAAATGCTAGAAACCGTTGGATCACAGTAGTATCTATCCGTTTTGGCATGATAGCCTTCACCTTTGCTGGATCTGGTATGCTCCCATGAGGTATGAAGGAGAGGTCCTTCTGTTTAAATTTCAGTTCCTGCATGTTGCACTTCAATTGTTTATCTCTGCCCACCTTTGTCTTTTCAACCGTCTGTTCTCTTCAAAAGTTATTGACTCTGGTCTTTGTGCCAACAAACCCTTCAAGAGCATGAAAAGCCTTTGATGAAGTCCTCAAGGTGCTGTGGTGATTCCAAAGGGCCACTCCAGTGACCCCGAAGTTTTTTTTGAATAAACAAATTCTGCTGTCTGCACCCTACATGTCAAAATCCATTCATGGCATCCAACACAAGAAAGATTTTTGTTCAGCACAAGTAAATGTCTTTCCACTGAGTTGACTTTTATTTTTCTTTCCTAAAACAGAAAGGTGAATGGTGTGCCACTTAGGAAAACCAAGCATTTCCAATCATTTGCCACATGTCAATTGTGTGATATCTCAGTAGAGTTATAACTATCTGGTATAAGGCCATGGAGTTTTAGATGTCTTATTTTTACAATGAATGCAAAATAGTTCCATGTGAGCCTAAGAATACACACATTTTCTCCTACAGTATCTCTCTACAGCATCTCTCTACAGCAAGTCAGTACCCAAGGCTAAAGCTCACAAATTTGATAATAACATGCTCAAACACTTTTTTGACCACACTGTATTGTGTTATCTCCAGCATCTGTTCTTACTTTTAATAATTTACATTTTGCCATATTCTGCAGTTTATTGGTGAGACGTTGATGCACTATCAATTGCTCCAAAAGACTGGAAGTAGATTAAATACTGAAAGGCTTTTATTAACTGTAAATGGACCAACGTCCATGCTGAGTATCTGTCCCGGACTGAGGGAGGAGCAGTGGCACAATTGCCTTTATTCAGGGGTCTGTGGGAGGAGCCACAGGAGCAGTCAGCAGAGGGGCGTGTCCAGACAGGTAACCCAGTTACAACATATATATATGACTTACCACAGACATGTTGTAATTTTATTTCAGAACTATTTGCAGATCACCATTTTTTACACTAATCCAACCCAAACCCATTTCATTCTCCCTACATTCTTATCAGTTCCTTCCCAGTTTCTATAACTGACCTGCACACTTGGGGCACTTTACAATGGCTACTTACCTATCAGATTCTGAATCAGATTTAATATCACTGTATATGTTATGAAATTTGGTGTTTTCCAGCAGCAGTACAGTGCAATACATATTATTACAAAAACTATAATTACAATAAGAAACATGTATATATAAACAATAAATTAAATAAGTTGTGCAAAAAGAGAGCAAAACAAGAAAAACATAGAGAGGTAATGTACATGGGTTCATTGTCCATTCAGAAATCTGATGGCAAAGGGGAAGAAGCTGTTCCTAAAATGGCGAGCAAGTGTCTTCAGCTCCTGTACATCCTCCCTGACAGAGGCAATGAGAAGAGGGCACGGCCTGGGTGGTGGGGGCCCTTAATGATGGATGCCATTTTTTGAAGATGTCCTCAATGCTGCAGAGGCCCATGGTAGACCTGGCTGAGTTTGCAAGTTTCCTGCAGCTTTTTACGATCCCGTGCAGTGGCCCCTCCATACCAGATGGTGTTGCAACCAGTTACAATGCTCTCCACAGGACATCTGTAGAAATTCGTGAGAGTCTTTGCTGACATACCTGATCACCTCAAACTCCTAATGAAATATGGCCTCTGTGACTTTTTTTTGCAATTGCATCAATATGTTGGGCCCAGGATAGATCTTCAGAGATGTTACCACCCAGAAACTTGAAAGTGCTCACCCTTTCTACTGCTAATCCCTCAACGCAGACTGGTGTGTGTTCCATTGATATCCCCTTTGTGAAGACCACAATCAATTCCTTGGTCTTATTGATTTTGAGTGCAAGGTTGTTGTTGCGACACCACTGAACTGGCTGACGCATCTCATTCCTGTACATCTCCTCATCACCATCTAAAATTCTGCCAACAGCAGTTGCGTCATCGGCAAACTTACAGATTGCATTTGAGCTGTGCCAAGCCACACCATCAAGGGTAAAGAGAGAGCAGAGCAGAGGGCTAAACACACATCCTTGAGGTGCACCAGTGTCGATTGTCAGTGAGGAGGAGATGTTATTTCAAATCCGCACTGACAGTGGTCTCCTGATGAGGACGTCAAGGATCCAGTTGCAGAGGCATGCACATTGGCTCAGGTTTAGGAGCTTGTTGAAGGGATGATGCTATTGAACACAGAGCTGTAATCGATAAACAGCTGCTTTACATTAGTATTTCTGTTGTCCGGGTGATCCAAGCCCAAGTGGAGAGCCGGTGAGATTGCATCCACTGCAGCCCTACTGTGGCGATAGGCAAATGTTGTCTACCTGCTCATGTCTTGGAAATTGCAAGGAAGCTGGAGTGTGCAGGAGAAACCCAAGCAGTTACAGAGAGAACGTGCAATCTCCACACACAGACAGAAGCAGAGATCAGCATCGAACCTGGCTCGCTGGAGCTGTGAGACGGCCGTTCTCTTAGCCGTGCCACTGCGCTATGTAATTCCTCACAACTTGCTGAAGCGTAAGCACTCAATACTCTCAAATATAGTACCCTCTCTTAAAAACCCAAAATCAAATAAATCTGGCCTTCAGTCGCTGCTACCACCTAAGCTACAATAGAGTTTAAGGAAGAGAAGGAGGGAGGAGAAGATGGCGGCACGACGCAGCACGCGCGGCCATTCTGAATGATATCGATATGTGTTAACTAGGGGGCCGTGCACAATCCTGATTTGATGGAGACACCCATGAGAAGCATGGAGGAACACCTGGAGTAACTTCTGAAATGCCCGCTTCGCTGCTGCTCCTACTGTATGATCGAGAATCTCCGGAGGGGAAGGCCCCAAATCCTTGGCTTTGCCTATTGCCTGTTGTCAGGGCCGGGGTCGAAGCACTCAGCAGAGATTGTGCTTGGTGCTCGGTGTCGGAGAGCTGGTCGGAGGCTCAGAGTTTTCGGACGGACTCGGAGTCAGACTGTGGTCGGATGCTTCCAGTATGCTGCATCAGCAAGTTGGCGGCATTGGAGGTTCACCATCTGCATGAGATGATGGGACTTTCGAGAGACTTTGAGACTTTTACCATGCCATTCTCTGTTCGTATCAAATTACAGTATTGCTTTGCACTGTTGTAACTATATGTTATAATTATGTGGTTTTTGTTAGTTTTTAAGTCGGTTTGTCATGTGTTTCTGTGATATCATTCTGGAAAAATATTGTATCATTTCTTAATGCATGCATTACTAAATGACAATAAAAGAGGACTGTGTGTCCTCATAATCTATTCATAATCTAATATTCCTGCAAGACAATAACAACATGCTTTTAATTTCCCCTTTGTGTCAGTCAGTGAAAAGGAAAAGCAGGAAAGGTATATAACACGGAACCACTCCAATATCAAAGTATGTACATGTCATCATACACGTATATACCTTAAGATTCATTCTCTTGCAGGCATTCTCAGTAGATCAAAGAAATGCAAAAGAGTCAAGGAAAAACTGCACACAAAGACTGACAAGCAACCAATGTGCAAAAGAAGACAAACTGCAAATAATAATAATACAAACCTAATCCAGTTTTAGAGTCAAAGTCCTACAAATTATATTATGAACCATCTATTTTTACAGATAGAACAATCCATAATAATGGTCTGGATATTATATTAGAGGGTAAACAAGCAAGAACAGCTTACTGAATAGATATAGCCACTCCAAACACTCATAACATACAGAATTCATAAGCGAAAAACACAAGAAATATGCCGAGTTAAAAGAGGAAATTAAAAGACTGCGAAACACATACAGGGTCTACAACGGTTATCATCCCAAAGTCACTACACAATAACATTAAACAATTAGGCCTACACAGCAAAGTTTATGTAAAACTCCAGAAAGCCACAATACTAAACACCACTAGTTAATAGTCTGGAAGTTCCTCGCAACTGAAGAACAAGTATGCTTGGCTATGCCCATACCTTAGGTTTTACGAGCTTAATAATAATAATAATAAATAATAATCATGATAACCTACCAAATATTAGAAGGACTAGATAGGGAGGATGTGGAGAGTGTGATTTCTATGGTCAGGGCATCCAGAACTCAAAGGCACAGCCTCAAAATTGAGTGACAACCTTTTCGAACAGAGGTAAGGAGGAATTTTTTTAGCCAGAGAGTAGTGTATCTGTGGAATGCTCTGCCACAGACTACAGTGGAGAATATGTCCGTGAGTATATTTAAAATGGAAGTTGATCGTTTCCTGATCGGTCAGGGCATCAAAGGATATGGTGGGAAGGCAGGTGTATGGGATTGAGTGGGATCCAGGGACAGCTATGATGGAATACTGGAGCAGACTGAATGGCTTAATTCTGCTCCTATGCCTTGTAGTCTTATAACATGAGTTGTAGAGTTCACGGAAGTTAATCCACAGGTTCCGTGTTGAGGTGAGTGAAGTTATATACGCTGGTTCAGGAGTCTGATGGTTGAAGGATAATAACTGTGCCTGAACCTATCTCCAGTTGACCAGATGAAATGTAAGGCCAATCAAACAACTGCAGTTCAGCACAAAGTAAAGAGCTTGCACTTATACTGTGCTTTGCATTGCCTTGGTGCCTCAAAGCTCATTACAGCCATTGAAATAAATCTGAATAGTTGTCTCTGTTGAAAAGGAAGCAGTGTGACTCATTGCCAACTTATTTTTAAGAAAGTTCTGCATTATAACAACACAAAGCCTCCCTGTGCATGAAGTTTCATAAACAAAATGTATTAATAAAAATTTACTCAAATATGCAATTGTTTGTAATGCCTCAACAATTGACAATATATACGAATTATTTACTTACTGAAAAGTTCAAAGCTTTTCTTCTCTCTTGTAGTCTTTTGATGGTACTCCTTACCTACGAAATGACAAGCAAGATCGTACTCAGATTCCTTATTTCAAGAACAATAACACAACTTTCTCAAAGAAACATTGCTTTGAGAATTATTAGTCATACAGCAATATGTAAAATGCATTTGTTTTAACAGAGCAGTTACTTCCTATGAATAGAGATCAGGCAAAGCAAAATTCAAATTTCAAAGTACATTTATTATCAAAGTACTGTACATATATGTCACCATATACAACCCGGATGTTCATTTTCTTGCAGGCACACTCAATAAATCCATAATGGAATAATAACCATAGCAGGATCAATGAAAGGCCACGCCCACTTGGGCATTCAAACACTGTGCATAATACAAACTGCAAAACACAAAAAGAAAGAAATAATGATAATAAATAAATAAGCAATAAAAATCAAGAACATGAGATGAAGAGTCCTTGAAAATGAGTCCATAGGTTGTGGGAACATTTCAATGACAGTGCAAGTCAAGTTGAGTGAACCCTTTGGTGCAAGAGCCTGGAGGCTGAGGGGTAGTAACTGTTCCTGAACATGGTGTTGTGAGTCCTGAGGCTTCTGTACCTTCTTCCTGATCAATGGCAGCAGCAAGAAGAGAGCATGGCCTGGGTGGTGCGGGTCCCTGATGATGGATGCTGCTTTCCTGCTTCATGTGGATGTGCTCAATAGTGGGAAGAGCTTCGCCCGTGATGGATTGAACCATATGCACTACTTTCTTGCAGAATTTTCCATTCAAGGGCAAGAAAGGTAAATTACATCTGAAAAACTCTGGGATACTAAGGGGATTTTCTCCCCCCAAATGCTTAATAGCGTTCAGTTCAGGATTTTTTTCCTGACATGTTGAACTGGACCTATCTAAAAGAGAGAGCATGGGTTTTTTTTAAAAAATCATGTAATGATTTTACTTTCTATTTGTTGCATTTACACCGGTCTCTCAAAGTCTCAAAGTCTTTGTGCTACCTACAAGGGCTAATCAAGCCCATCCTACAAAGGCCCACAACAGCTGGGAACGCTGCCAAGGCTACATTCCCCTCACTTGTACCTGCCCATTGGACCTGAACTCCAATAAACAAAACTTAAGTAAATAATAGCAGAACACTGCTCAAAATAATCTTCATTTCTTGCATAAAAGCAATGAAACAATGACAAGTGAAATCCTGCACTAATATATCATAAATTATTCGTGGAATCAACAACAAACCCATTAGCCTTTAAATTGTGCCAAAAACCATGTTGAACAATATATAAACACAAGAGATTCTGCGGGTGCTGCAATTCCAGAGTAACACACACAAAATGCTGAAGGAACTCAGCAGGTCAGGCGCTGCAGACAAAGGAACAAGTCCTTCACTTACATAGTACCCTTCACATACCACTTGACAGTCCAGTAGAATACTTCATGAAGCAGTAAATATCAGAGTAAATTTATGTGCAGCAGGTCCCCAAAAACAGGATGGTGCTGACAATTACATTATCAAGGTTAACAAGTGAGGAATAAATATTAGCCAGGTTACCACTGCTTTTCTTGAAAGTAGTATCAAAAGATCTTTTATTGATGCAGCCAAAACCTTGTATTAACACTTCCACAAATCTGCATAGCTTGCAGTGCATTCCTTCAGTTTCGCAGTGGACCATCTGCTTGAGTTTGGTGCTTAGGTTTCTAGTCTTGGACTTGAACTCGATCTTGTGACTCAGAGGGAAGCTCATTACCAACCACGTTACAACTAGAAGAGAAAGTACTCCTTCTCAGAGGAAACTAAATCACAAAAGTTACTCTCTATATCAGAATCAAAATAAGACTTATTATCACAGGCACGTCGCGAAATTTGTTAGCATAGAATGTCTAATTACGGTGATTTGCAAATAATGGATTATTTGTTAATTATCTGTTAAATTGTGGTTCTTCATCTAAAGATATCAGTGTCAACGTTCAACTAAAATAATTGAAAAATAGTTTTATATTGTAACACTGCAAAATGAAACTGATTTAAATATATTATGATCATATTTTCAATCCATTGTCTATTGATGTGGATGGAGAATTGGTTAACAGACAGGAAGCAAAGAGTGGGAATAAACGGGACCTTTTCAGAATGGCAGGCGGTGACTAGTGGGGTACCGCAAGGCTCAGTGCTGGGACCCCAGTTGTTTACAATATATATTAATGACTTGGATGAGGGAATTAAATGCAGCATCTCCAAGTTTGCGGATGACACGAAGCTGGGTGGCAGTGTTAGCTGTGAGAAGGATGCTAAGAGGATGCAGAGTGACTTGGATAGGTTGGGTGAGTGGGCAAATTCATGGCAGATGCAATTTAATGTGGATAAATGTGAAGTTATCCACTTTGGTGGCAAAAATAGGAAAACAGATTATTATCTGAATGGTGGCCGATTAGGAAAAGGGGAGGTGCAATGAGACCTGGGTGTCATTATACACCAGTCATTGAAAGTGGGCATGCAGGTACAGCAGGCGGTGAAAAAGGCGAATGGTATGCTGGCATTTACAGCGAGAGGATTCGAGTACAGGAGCAGGGAGGTACTACTGCAGTTGTACAAGGCCTTGGTGAGACCACACCTGGAGTATTGTGTGCAGTTTTGGTCCCCTAATCTGAGGAAAGACATCCTTGCCATAGAGGGAGTACAAAGAAGGTTCACCAGATTGATTCCTGGGATGGCAGGACTTTCATATGAAGAAAGACTGGATGAATTGGGCTTATACTCGTTGGAATTTAGAAGATTGAGGGGGGATCTGATTGAAACGTATAAAAATCCTAAAGGGATTGGACAGGCTAGATGCAGGAAGATTGTTCCCGATATTGGGGAAGTCCAGAACAAGGGGTCACAGTTTGAGGATAAAGGGGAAGCCTTTTAGGACCGAGATTAGGAAAAACTTCTTCACACAGAGAGTGGTGAATCTGTGGAATTCTCTGCCACAGGAAACAGTTGAGGCCAGTTCATTGGCTATATTTAAGAGGGAGTTAGATATGGCCCTTGTGGTTACGGGGATCAGGGGGTATGGAGAGATGGCAGGTATAGGGTTCTAAGTTGGATGATCAGGCATGATCGTACTGAATGGCGGTGCAGGCTCGAAGGGCCGAATGGCCTACTCCTGCACCTATTTTCTATGTTTCTATGTTTCTATTTCCATTCACAGTGTTTAAAGCAAAGCTGTGATACCAGAGCTGATCATGAATCAAAAGAGAAAAAGCATATGCAAAAAAACAGCAGGAATTTTCCCATGATATTACAAGGAAAACTATTTATTTTGAAAAGAAATGCAAATGAAATATAATTAAAACAATTTGCGGCATTCAAACAACGGCTAATACAATGGCTAAGAGCTAGAATCCATCTATAATGTTACTGATAGTCATTTTCATAGAAGTAAATGTGCACATAAAATGCTTTGAATACTCTAATTTATAGTCCCCTAGCTTCCTTTTCTCATGGAAAATCCAGAGCTATTTTTCACGTTAATGTAAAATAGATCATTTAGTGTGTCAGTCTGTTTAATCAAAATAATCCGGCATCAATTTTGATAACTGAACAATTTGTATCCCAGTGGAAAAATACTCTTTTTTTAGACTTGCAGATGATGAAATTTCCTATCATGTAGATAAGCAGGAGGAGGGAAAAGGGATGAGTTTTATTCACTGATCCAATGAGCAATCATTCATTCCTAATGTTCATCATGAAAACTAACTAACAACGCTGTTTCACAGATGTGAAATGGTTTTTAAAACGGTAGAATTAGAAGTCATAAATAAAAACAGCCAACCGTGTCAGGGGAAAAAATTGAAAGTGACGCATTGGCATGAAAACTGAGGAGATGGCTGCTTTGGGCTTTAAGTGATCATGTGTCACACATAGCTCATGGCAGCACTCAATTTGTATAGCTTGTGTACTTGAATATTGACACAGGGCTGGAAGTTGTAGCTGAACAGATTGAAGTTGCTCGCACCCAGCTGAAGACTTGCCAGCAGTTAATGAACGGGAACAATAGACTGCGCACACGTAGGTTATCTACTGCAATGATACAGTATATCCTTAAGATGCTGTACCTGTCTGAGTTTGAAAAAGCAATTTATTCATCATCCATCTCACTCAGCTTGCTGTCCAGAATGTATTTCGTTGTTAAAGTAAGAACTATTTTTATTTGTACACAGAGTTTTCATACATGGCCATTTCACTTCCAGGGTGGAAATGTAGGCTGGTACAGTACTTAAAGAGCTATTGAACAAACTTTTAATAGTTCTTATGTCTTGTATCCTACAGTCGAGGGAGGTTTCCAACTCAGCAGTAGTAATGGCCTACCAGATTAGTTTGAAGCTTGCACAGGACCTGAAAGCCAACCGGAAGGGTAAACCGATGGACAAACAGATCATTAGGAAGATGCAAGTCTGAACTATTGACTCCAGTTTTAGATACAAATGTAGTTTGGAATTCTATTCTTCAGGATTCCAAATCCACATAATGGATTCAGATTCCACCACAAGTGGGTTGACAATTAACCAAGCTTTGTGAAAAATAACTGAAGCCATGGTTATTTCTTCGTTGTCACAGGAGACATCCAAGTTAGTTCAGGTCCTGTTGGAAAGCTTGAGAGCAGCCCAAAATAAATAAGCACACTGCCTGATCTTAACGGTGTTAAGAATCTTGCAGCTCATTCCTTAAAGCAAAAGTGAGAGTCACAGTGAATAGTCTCTGCAATGTCACAACCAATTCTGCATGAAGAGTTATTAGATACAAGCAACTTTATTGAAAATTATATGGATTTTTTTTTGACAGAGCACAAACAACCCTTTGCCATTAGCAATAATGCAGAACTGTAAAGTATTGTTCTGGTAGGATGAATAGGTCAGGCCAAAATAAGTACTGTTAATAGAACTAGCTTTTCAACTTTTAAACCAATCAATGTTTCAAGGCCTTGGCCTCAGTACCTCCTTGTGCAAGTGGATCCTTGATTTCCTCACTTGTAGACTCCAGTCAGTTTGGATTGACGACAACATCTCCTCCACGATATCCATCAGCGCAGGTGTACCACAAGGCTGTGTGCTTAGCCCATGCTCTGTTTGCTTTACACTTATGGCTGTGTGACTAAGCACAGCTTCAATGCTATTTTGAAGTTTACTGGTGACACCACTGCCATAGGCCAGAAATCAAAGGTGGTGACGAATCAGCCTGTAAGAGGGAGATTGAAAATCTGGCTGAGTGGTGTCACAACAACAGCCTCTTACTCAATGTCAGCAAGATCAAGGAGCTGATTAATGACTACAAGAGGCGAAAACCAGTGGTCCATGAGCCAGTCCTCATCAAGGATCGGTGGCGGAGAGGGTCAGCAACTTTAAATTTCTCAGTGTTATCATTTCAGAGGACTTGCCCTGGGCCCAGCATACAAGTACAATTATGAAGAAAGCGCAACAGTGTCTATATTTCCTTAGGAGTTTGCAAAGATTCAGCATAACATCTAAAACTTTGACAAACCACTATAGATGTGTAGAAGAGAGCATAATGTATTGACTAGCTGCATCACAACCTGGTATGCCCTTGAACAGAAAAGCCTACAAAATGTAGTGGATACGAGCCAGTCCATCATGGGTAAAGCCCTCCCCACCATTGACCACATTGTCACAGGAAAGCAGCAACCATCATCAGGGACCCATACCACCCAGGACGTGCTCTCTTCTCACTCCTGCCATCAGGAGGAAGGTACAGGAGCCTCAGGACTCACACCACCAGGTACAGGAACAGTTACTACCCATCAACCATAAGGTTCTTGAACCAAATGGGATAACTTCACTCAACTTCACTTGCCCCATCAGTGAAATGTTCCCACAGCCTATGGAGTCACCTTCAAGGACTCTTCATCTCATGTCCTCGATATTTATTGCCTATTTATTTGTTTTTATTATTTAATTCTTTTTGTAGTTTCAGAGTTTGTTGTCTTTTACACTGGTTGGTGCAGTCTTTCGTTGATTCTATTACAGTTATTATTCTATTGTGGAATTGTTGAGTATGCCCGCAAGAAAATGAATCTCAGAGTTGTGTATGGTGACATATACAGTATGTACTTTTATAATAAATTTGCTCTGAACTTCTGTCATACAACCCACCACCTGTTATGACACATTTTCTAAATTACTACAAGAATCACAAACACTAGCAAGCTCACTCCGGCAAACAAAAAACAAGCTGCTAGAGGAACTCTGCAGGTCAGGGTGGAGGCAAAGAGAGAGTGAACATTGTAGGATGGGACCCTGCATCAGGACCAGAGTGTAAAAGGGAGACGGCCAGTGTAAGGAAGTCAGGGGGAAGAGTGAGGCAGGTGCTAGCAAGCAGTAAGTGGATCCGGGGGGTGAGAATGTTTGATTGACAGGTGGGGGAGGGAGGGATGGAGATAATGACAAATGCTGGAAGGTGACTGGTGGAGGGAACAAAGGGGTGATGATTATCGAATCCAATAAGAAGAGAAGGTGGTAGGTGGAACCCGATAAGAGGGGGCTGGTAAGTAGAAAGGAATAGAAGGGGGAGGGGATAGAAAACCAGGGTGTCCTTGTTTGGGTGAGAGGCAAATGCAATGAGGTTGGGAAGGGGAAAAGAAACCAAACCATCCTCTGTCACTATTTCAATCTCTGCCGCCACCCCGCCCACCCCACCTGGCTTGCTCCATTTGCCCTTTAACCCCTCCTTACCTGAGTCCGCCTATCAATTACCACGTCCTGCCTCACCCTTCCCCCTCAACCCTTTACACTGGCTATGTCCCCTTTACGCTCCCATTGCAGATGCAGGGTCTTGACGCAAAACATTGCCTCCCACAGATGCTGCCTGACCCACTGAGTTCCTCCAGGCACTTGTTTGTTTTTTTGCTGCAGATTCCGGCAAATACATAGACACATTGACTCGGGACTTAGAAACAGTAGTAAGCTATTCAATCCCTCAGTGCTTAACTACTTCACAACTAACCTGAATTTTTATTTCACCTTCCTGCGCCATCAGTAGTTTGATGGATGGAAGAGAGTCAGACTATTCTAACTGCAATGAAGCAGGGCATCTGGTGCCATTTAATATAAACTCTACATTTGGATTTAAGATTATAATTAGGCAGTCAGGAGGGATGTTGAATAACTTGTCAATGTTCCTCAACATTCTGAATGTACTTGTAAGCAACAAATGACAGATCACAGAGGTACTAGCCTACAAAGTACTCAGGAGATTTTCAGGGAGCAGTGTCTCAGAAAGGCAGCGTCCATTATTAAGGACCTCCAGCACCCAGGGCATGCCCTTTTCTCACTGTTACCATCAGGCAGGAGGTACAGAAGCCTGAAGACACACACTCAGCGATTCAAGAACAGCTTCTTCCCCTCTGCCATACGATTCCCAAATGGACATTGAACCTGTGAACAGTACTTCATTTTTTTAACATATATTATGTCTGTTTTTGCATGATTTCTAATCTATTCAATATATGGATACTGTAATTGGTTTACTTATTTATTTATTTTTCTCCTTCTTCTATATTATGTATGGCATTGAACTGCTGCTGCTAAGTTAACAAATTTCACATCACATGCCGGTGATAATAAACCTGGTTCTGATTCTAATGAACCTGCCTAATAGACACACAAGTTAATACAACACTAACCAAAACCCCTGCCTGGTCTGTGCAACGGGCAATATTTATATTATTATAGTGTTTGCAAAATTCCCAGCATAGGAAGGAGATCTGTTGAATACTGATCTCTAATGGAGGCGATGTGCAAGGACTATAGTGACAGTGCAGATAGGTCATCCTTGAAGCTTCTGCAGACAAAGCACCTACAGCTACTACTGAACAGCTCAGCCACAAACAGCAGTCATGCAGCCAAGACGATTAATGGACTCTCCTCCTCCAGTGGAAACAGGGCAAGTGAAAAGCATATGGCGAAATTTCATAGCATACAAGTACGTGACAAAAAAAAAACTGAAACATGCTGTTGACGTGCTTCCTGACCATGTTGAAGTCTATTACTTGGTCTTTCATACTTGCAGCTCTGAGCACAGTAAATGTGGACGGCGGGCTCAATTACAATGCTCACCGGTATAGTTTCCTATCACTGGGAATGAACAGGCAGCATGGGTAGTCCACTATTAATCCTATAAAACACAGGTCTTCCCCGGCTACCAATGCTTGTCACGTACAGCCCGTACATACAAACATGCGTTTGGAAGATTGATGGGCCGGACCTGCTGGTTGCATCTTCCACTGTGTGGGAACTTGGTGTGCGGCCACTTTCTGACTTGTGAACAGTCTGGGTTATGAACCATTCACAGGATTGAAATTCTGTCAAACCTTGGGAGGATATTCTGTAACTAGAAGCAGCCTCTTCAGAAATAATTTAGTAGAATCATTAATAAATGTCCTTTGTCAACAGTAAAGAACAGACAAATTACAGTTAGCCGCAAATAAAACTATGATCCAGTCGAAGACGGATGTTTGTTTGTATGCAGACATCCCACCTCTCCCGGAATTTCCGGGAGTCTCCCACATATTGATAGTAGCTCCCTGATGCCTGTAAATTATATACAATATCCCAGAAATCGATTTTTTTGACAGAGAGACAGAGAGAGAGAGAGAAAACGCCATGGCAGAGTGTTCCAAAAAAAGAAAATATAAAACGTACGTCACCCCAGACTGCACTAAAGTGTACTCCTGCCTAATAGGGGTCAAAAATAATAACAGTGTTACTTGCTGCACTGTTTGCAACAGCAGACATCCCACCTCTCCAGAAGTTCTGGGAGTCTCCCGCAAATTGATGGTGCTGGTTCCCTGAAATGAGTTTTTGCAGGGTGGGATGTCTGTTGTGTGTAAAAAAAAATCTGGTTCAACAGCTATGAGGCAACACCTGTACTTTTCAATAGAAACAAAACATTACCTTCTTACTCCAGTCAATGCATAGTCCTCTCATGTTGATGTTTCAAAGGTAAAAAGTAGCTTTATTTGTCACATGTAAATTGAAACATTTAGTGAAGTTCACTGTTTTGAGTCAACAACCAACACAAAGTTTTATTATTACATGGGTGGCCATTTAGTTATCAAGTCTATTTATTTCTCTGATTTGTTTCACAAAGTTCACATAAACATCTATCCCTGACAGGTCCATTTTCATGCTTTACAAGTCTTTGACTCCAGGGCAGGTGGAAATGGACGTAAACATCTTGACATAATGCATGGAGAATTGTCCGTATCTTAACAAACACTCTGTTTCTTCAAGCTGACAAATGCTCGACCTTATTGCTACCCTTCTGGTCCAAGTATTGATAATTGTTATATTATATCATCATCTGAGCAAGGGACAACAGAGATGTCCATATCACCCATACCTTAACAGGTATTGATGATTATTTTCGGATGATTGTCTAATCCACTGCTATCTCCAGCAACCTGGGCCAAAACACCAGTATGAACAGAAGCTTTGATAGAAGATCAATGTCAAAACTCTCAAGGGCCCATTAGACTCTTATCAGACAGTGTCTCACAGACAACCTGCCAACTTCTAGGCTACAGGAGCAGACATTGGCTCCTGTGCCAAGAAGAACTAAGACTGGCTTTTTGAAAATCACCAGGCACCGAGCTAATTAACCACATTTGTAAGGTGTTCAGGAACTGGAAGCTTGACTTCCTCAAGGAAAAATAAATAGATGACATGTCTAACTCTTGGCTGTTAAATCACCTGTGCCTCCAACACCGCACTTCAATAAGAGCCAGGAATGGGATGAATTTCATCAAGGATAGAGAGGCAATCAGTGTCTGCTGGATGGAACACTTCCTGGACCCTTTCAATGACAACTCTGTCCTTAATATGAGCACGCTTGACTGCATGCTACAGCACCGTATACAGACCAGCCTTGTTCTGATACCTAACTGACGGGAAAATAAGGTGGATAAATCCCACTTAAAAAATAATAAGGCCTCAGGAACACTCAGCAAATTCCTACAACTCTCCATCACGAAGCTTTGACTTTACATCCACATCTTCATCTGCTACATTTGGAGCCTAACACATAACAAAACTATAGAAGGGAGTCCTTGCAGACTGACACAAAACAAATCATCACCAATGTATCCTGAACATCTCCTCCCCCTGTGGCTGAAGAGCCGCTCCCCAAATTAAAGTATGTATTCTTTCTATCTGGACGTGATTTCATTGTGTATCCACTTCAAAAGAAATGCAAGGAGCAGCACCAGCCATTTCACACTGCCATTATCAATCTCACCAAAGTCTCTGACTTCATCTATTGGAAGAGACCATCCTTAAATTTAGCTGCATGTAAAAAATTGGCTTGTTCTTGCATTTGTCCCACAATAACACGCACATCATGCTATTAACCAATGTGCTTATGAATAAAGTATTTGCAGTGAATACTGTTGTCAAGCAAGGCTGCATCATTGCCCGAGAGCTTTTCTCTATCTTTCTTGCTGCAATGTTGCACCTCACCTCCAAGAAACGTAGTGTTGGAATGTAATTACAGTGCCTATAAAAAGTATTCAGTGCCCCCACCCTTAGAAGTTGTCATGTTTAATTGTTTTACAACATTGAATCACAGTGATTTGATGTTTTTGACACTGATCAACAGAAGACACTTGTGTCAAGGTGAAAACAGATCTCCACAAAGTGATCTAAATTAATTACAAATATAAAACACAAAATAATTGATTACGTTGAGTATTCACCCCCTTTAATACGACACATCAAACCATCACTGATGCAGCTGATAGGTTTGACAAGTCACATAATTAGCTAAATGGAGATCACCTGTGCGCAGTCAAGGTGTTTCAATTGATTGTAGTAAAAGTACACTTGTATCTGGAAGGTCCAACTGTGGTGAGTCAGTATCCTGGCAAAGACTACACTATGAAGACAAAAGAATACTTCAAGCAACTCCACGAAAATGTTATGGAAAAGCATAATTCAGGAGATGGATACAAGAAAATTTCCAAGTCACTGACTATCCCTTGGAGTACAGTTAAGTCAACCATCAATAAATAGAAAGAATGTGGCACAGCTGTAAATCTGTCTATAAGTAGACTGTCCTCAAAAACTGAGTGATCGTGCAAGAAGAAGTCTAGCAAGGGAGGCCACCAAGTGACCTAAGACAGCTCTGGAGGAGTTACAAGCTTCAGTGGCAGAGATGGGAGAGACTGTGCATACAACAACTGTTGCCTGGGTGCTTCCCCAGTCGCAGTTTTATGGGAGAGTGGCAAAGAGAAAGTGACTGTTGAAAAAAACTCACATGAAATCTTGGCTAAAGTTTGCCAGAAGGCATGTGGGAAGACTCTGAAGTCAGTTGGAAGAAGGTTCTATGGTCTGATGAAACCAAAATTGAGCTCTTTAGCCATCCAACTAAACACTATGGTTTGGCCATATCATCAAAAACACAGCATCCCCACCGTGAAGCATGGTGGTGGCTGCATCATGCTGTGGGCATGCTTCACTGCAGCAGACCCTGGAAGGATTGAGAAGGCAGAGAGTAAAACAAATGCAGCAAAATGCAGGGAAATCCTGGAGGATAACCAGGTGCAGTCTGCAAGAGAACTGCGACTTAGAAGATTTGTTTTCCAGCAAGACAATGACCCCAAGCAGAAAGCCAAAGCTACACAGGAATGGCTTGAAAACAACAAAGTTAATGTCCTGGAGTGGCCAAGTCAGAGTCTAGACCTCAATCCAATTGAGAATTTATGGCTGAACTTGAAAAGGGCTGTTCACTCACAATCCCCATGCAATCTGATGAGTTTGAGCAGTTTTGTAAAGAAGAATGGGGAAATATTGCAGTGTCCAGATGTGCAAAACTGATAGAGACCTACCCACACAGACTCAGGGGTATATTGCTGCCAAAAGGTACATTTACTAAATACCAACTTAAAGCCGGTGGATACTTATGCAATCAATTATTTTGTGTCTTATATGTGTAATTAACTTAGTATGCCCACAGAAAAAGAATCTCAGGTTTGTCTGTGGTGACATGTATGTACTCCGATGATAAATTTTAGTTTGAACTTTTTTGAAATTTTACCACAAATAAATTAACAAGTAGTAAGGAGCATTTATGACACTGGATATAAAGTTAACAGTAAGATGCTACCTAATGAGGCCTGGGTGGTGGCAGGGAGTTCAGTAGTCTTATGGCCTGGGGGAAGAAGCTGTTTCCCATCTTAGTTCTTATGTTAATGTTTATGCTAATACACTATCACAGTCCTTGGTGGATTGAAGTAGAGGGTGTTTGAAGATCAGATCAGGACTTTGGTCTTGGCACAAGTCTGACAGGCAACAAGGATTTCTGCCTATCATTGAACTATCCACAACAGAGATCCCAAGATATTGGAAAAATGCCACCAACTCAGTGTCCACAAAATCCTCCAACTTTACTGGAAGGACAAGTGAACTAATGGCAGCATCGTTCCCCAGGTCAGCTCCCCTAACTCAGTCAGCTAATTTGGCCAGGACACATCATTCGCGTGCTGACAACAATCTCCCAAGGTAGACATTCTATATCTGCCATGGGGAGAGATTACTACGCGAATGAAGAAAAGATTTAAGAATGTGTTCAAAGCCTCCTGGAAGAAATACAACATCTCGACTGATTCCAGGGAACCTCTGGTCCGTAGGAGCATTCAGATATTATGAACCTGGAGGCCACGAACAAGGTTCACACAGAAACCCCACAGAAGGAGCAGACTACCACACAATCTATCCACTCTGTCAGCCCATCAGCCACCACTTGGCTCATCTGTGGAAAGGTTTTGTAGTTCCCACATTGGCCTTATTAACCACCTGAAAACTCAAAAATAATAGAGTGAAGTCAGTCATACAAAATCCTGAACTGAAGGAGAACAACGGCTCCCCAACAACATACTCATCAATTCCCAGTCTAGATTTTGCCAGGACCACTCTGCTCCTGACCACAAAGAGCTGAATACCAGAGCATGACCATCTTTGACATTAAGGAAGCATTTGACTAGGTCTCACTGAGGCATCCTTGTGAAACTAAAATCACTGAGCTCTAGAAGGAAAACACTTGAATGTTGGAGATGGTGGTGGACGTCAAAGTTCAATCAGCTCAACCCCAGATCATCACTGCAGGAGTTCCTCAGGGTAGCATCTTAGATCCAACCATCCTCACCTGCTTCATCCATGGCCTTCCTTCCACCATCAGTTCGGAAATGGGGATGCTTGCTGATAATTGCGCAATTTTCAATTCCACTCAGCATTTCCTCAGCAAAAACAATTCCCTGGCAGACTCTACACAATATTCTGGCATGGACAGGTAAGTGGCAAGTAACGTACATGCCACAGAAATGACAGACAAAAGCCATTTCCAACAATCAATAACTTTACTAAGTCACTCACCATTAGTATTCCAGGATCCTAATTAAAAACCCAATTAGTCTAGCAATATAAAATATTGTGAGTACCGACTGAAGCAGGTCAAGGGCTGGGTATCCTGTGGCAAATTATTCACCACCTGGCATCTGAAAACCTTTTCATCAGCTGCGAGGCACAACTCAAGAGCGTGATGAAATACCCTCCACTTGCCTGGAATGAGTGCAATACCAACAAACCTCAAGTAATTTACAAATATCCAGCACACAGCAACCTTCTCGAATGGTACCCTGTTTGTCACCTGAAACATTCATGCTCTGCATCACTGTTGCATTTGCATTCTATTCCATCCACAAAATGCACTGTGGCTCCTCTGTCATTATCTCTCACACTCACAAACTCCACCACGAAGAAGGAAAAGACCAGCAGATACATGAAATCACTTCATCTGCAGGTTGCCCCCCCCCCCCACAACACCAACATCTGTAGTTTGCCTCCACTGTGTACACCTGTGTACAGACTTGGAGATACATTACTGATCCCTCACGGTCACTGCTAACTCCCTACCGAACAGCACTGTGACAGTAACTTCCCTAAGAGGAATGTAATGGTTCAGGAAGGTGACACACCACCACCTTTTCAAAGACCCGGATCCAAAACATTAATTATAAAAACATAAACAACCATATTCACAACTTATACGCCTCAAAATTAGATTTGAAGGGGTCACACACAGGCCTCTTAAATGATTTCAGTAACTGATCCGCCTTTTGAATCATGTTTGACCAATCCGGACTCACAGTTGTTAAAACTATAAGTCAATGGGTTGCAATCTAATTTCACAATTATAACCCCACACCCCTGCTACTTACCTCTTCCACCCATTCCCAGCTGGTGAAGGGAGGAAAGAGGCAAGGGAAAGGAACTACTCTCACTCTGTTATGCCATTCACCACCACTGCTCCCCTTTGATTATTGCTTTACTTGTATGACTCACCCTAGGTCTTTCAGTTATAGCAGAAAATACTGCACACTGTGTTGGGCTGTAATGTTTCATTTCGCGTTTAGCGACTGAAATTTAAGTTCTCTTGGAAAATGGTAAATTTATTGAATGAAAGTTAGATAGAGCAGAAAAAAGTGCCTCTACCATTTACCGTTCTTAATGAAGCTGTCAGATGAGGTTATTAAAAACTTTGAAGCCATGCATACATCTTCAGAACCAAATTTATTAGTTAAATCAGAATTGATAAACTCTAACAAAACACTAACTTATCACCGCAAAAATTTGCTAAACAGAGTTTGACGGGTTTTTGGCAGGAAATTAGGTTGAGCTAGGTTTGTTCTGTTCTCATAATACAGGTTCAAGGCCAAGTCATCAAAGTTTAACACAGAGTCACTTCTCTCTCCTTTGTCTAAACTAGAATCATATTGTTTCATTAATATGACGTTTTTTTCTATTACTGAAATGTATTTGTGTGATAGGAAAGGTAATGCTTACCGAGCTGAACCATCCACATAAATTTCACAGCCATAAAAGGAGTACTTGAGAATTCTTTGGCACCTGATTCACTTCTTTGTTCTCTGAAGCCTAATCAACATTTCTGAGGACCCAGTGAGAACACTTACCCAAATAAACACTTCCAAAAGTACACAGAATCTCATCATCCAAAAAATGCCTAGACATTTTGATTAACATCTCATTCAGCACTCTAAACATTCTTTCCCTCCTGTAAAGGTACAGAGTATAGGCCGTAGCAGCTGTCTTTATACACCCAAGTCTCTATACACCTGTGGCTTCTATCAGCCAAAACAAAAAGGGTGGCAAGCACACGGGGTGACACTACTGCCAGATTCCCCTCAAACCTCATGCTAATTTGCCTTAGAAATATATCCAAGGTTGTTCATTGTCACTTGGGCGAAGTCATGGAATTCCTATGTAACAAACTGTGGAGTGGGTGGGTTACTGCAGCACTTTGACTGAAGCAGCTTAAAAGCAGAAACTAACACTTATTAGATAGACTTAAGTTCTGAAATGAAAATATAAAATACTGTGAAAAGTTAACAGGTCAGATACCATAAAGTGGAAGGAGAATCAGTTAACATCTCAAGCCAGAAATCTACTATCAGAGTTGGGAAAGTGGGTAAACAAATTACTTTTAAGCTGCAAGGAATTGGGAAGGGTAAAGGCTGATTTATACTTCTGCGTCAAATCGACGTCGTAGGTATGGCGTAGCCACAAACCCTATGCGGAGCCTATGTGGATCCCTACGCCGTAGCCTGACACGCACTTCTCCCAAAATGTAACTACACGTTGCAGCAACGCAGACCATAACAACTGTGATTGGTCCGCTTGGTAGCATCGCATTTCCTGCTACGCTGCAATAGCTTCCCATTGGGCGACTGAAGGGCAGGGAAGGAACTCTGGCTGCAATGCTTTCCATAAAGCTTTACAGACCTCCGAAATTATGGAGGACACATTTCACTTTTACGTAAAAGATGCTCGCTTTAACCTTGTTTACCCTGAGAAAGACTACCATGACCATGAAGCCTTGCACGGGCAGGTGCGTGCGCATGTGCGACATGCCCGAGTTACAGAGCGACACAGACACACCAACACACAAGTATAAATGCTCACAACACACGTAGGCCACTTGCATAGGTTACGGCGTCCATTTGACGCAGAAGTATAAATTAGCCTTAAGTCTCTGCAAAGGCCACAAAGTATGAGAGAATAATGTCAAGTATAGAGCAAGAATGTCTGATTCCATGTCCATGTGAGTCCAATGCCCTATCTTAGACACTCACCATCATTATGTGCCATGTCTTATGACGTAGATAATCAAGGTCTGTGACCATGATTGTTCTTGGCAAATTCTACAGAAGTGGTTTGCCACTGCCTTCTTCTGGGCGCTGTCTTTACAAGACGGATGACCCCAGCCATTATCAATACTCTTCAGAGATTGTCTACGTGGCATCACTGGTCACATAACCAGGACGTATGATAAGCACCAGCTGCTCATACTACCTGATCCCATGGCTTTACATGACCCTGACTGGGGGGGGCTAAGTAGGTACTACACCTCACCCAAGGGTGACCTGCAGGCTAGCGGAGGGAAGGAGCACTTACACCTCCTTTGGTAGAGGCGTATCTCCACACTGTCACTAAGTATGTTGTTATGCATGAAAGGTCCATTAATCTCACAGTATTTTAAAACTCTGCTGTGTTCAATAATATTTTTTGTCCAGTTGAAAATAGAAATACCTACAACCAGTAGTATTTCACGCTCATTATGAATGAACTTACAAGCATGCTTAAGTTTTGCATTTAGTGCAGAGCTCAGAGTTTTACTCCAAGAAAAATGAGTCTCAGTTCTTCCATGCCACCTGAGCTTCCTTGGTTCAAAGTTCAAAATAAACTTATTACCAAAGTACATATATCGAGTCATAGAGTCACAGAAAAGTACAGCACAGAAACAGGCCCTTCGACCCATCTAGTCCATGCTAAACCATTTAAACTGCCTATTCCCATTGACCTGCTCCAGGCCCATAGTCCTCCATAGCCCTACCATCCATGTACTGTGCCTATCTAAACTTCTCTTAAACATTGAAATCGAGCTCACATGGATACCACTTGCACTGGCAACTCATTCCACACTGTCGCAACCTTTTGAGTAAAGAAGTTTTCCCTCATGTTCCCCTTAAACATTTCATCTTTCACAATTAACCCATGACCTCTAGTTGTAGTCTCTCCCAACCTCAGTGGTAAAAGCTTGCTTGCATGTACCTTATCTATACTCCTCATAATTTTGTATGCCACTATCAAATCTCCCTCTCAATCCTCTGTGTTCCAAGGAATAAAGTCCTAGCTTATTCAATCTTTCCTTATAACTCAGGACGTCCAGTCCCAGCAACATTATTATAAATTTTCCCTGTTCTCTTTCCTGTAGATCAGTGACCAAAACTGCACACAATACTCCATATTAGGCCTTACCAATGACTAGTACAACTTCAATATAACATCCCATCTCCTGTACTGAATACATTGATTTATGAAAGCCAATGTGCCAAAAGCTTTCTTTATGACCTATCTTCCTGCGATGCCACTTTCAATGAATTACGGGCCTATATTCCCAGAACCCTTTGTTCTACAACACTCCTCAGTGTCCTACTGTTCACTGTGTAAGACCACCTTGGTTGGCCCTACCGAAGTACAACACCTCAGTTTCAAAGTATATTTATTATCAAAGTATGTATATAGTATAGAACCGATATTCGTTTTCCCCTCATACAGCCACGAAACAAAGAAAAACCACGGAACCCATTCAAAGAAATACATCAAACACGAAACCTTTACATGCAAAAAAAATCAAACTAATGGCAACAAAAAAATGAGCAAAAAACACAGAATATAAAACACAAAATTGAAAGAGTCCAGGCACATTCAGGTCAGCACAGTGTTCATTATCTGCAGGCCACCTCAAATCAAAATTGCTCAAAATAGCATCATAAAAGGAGCGACCAATAACCAGAAATGCATCATAACATGAACTATAGAGTCAAACCACGTCTATCAACCTTGCTCCAGTACCACCCTCCAGCAGCACCTAGTGAGAGGGAGAGAGAGATCATTCAAATGTAGGGACTTTCCTTCGGGATCAGTAAGCAAGAAGGGGAGAGGGGGAGGGGAGAGAGGGGGGGAGAAGGGGAGGAGAGAGAGGGGGTAGAGGAGAAGGGGAGGAGGAGGAGAGGGAGTGAGAGGGGAATGGGGGAGGGAGAGAGGGGAATGGGGGAGGGAGAGAGGGGGATGGGGGAAGGAGAGAGAGGGATGGGGAGGGGAGAGGGGGGATGGGGAGGGGAGAGGGGGGATGGGGAGGGGCGAGAGGGGGGATGGGGGTAGAGAGGGGGATGGGGAGGGGAGAGGGGGATGGGGAGGGGAGAGGGGGAGGGAGGGGGAGAGGGATGGGGAGAGGGGGATGGGGAGGGAGAGAGAGGGGATGCGGAGGGAGGGGAATGGGGAGGGAGAGGGAGAAGGATAGAGAGGGAGGGGGATGGAGAAGGAGGGGGATGGAGAAGGAGGGGGATGGAGAAGGAGAGAGGGGGGATGGGGAGGGAGGGGATGGGGAGGAAGAGAGAGAGGGGGATGGGGAGGAAGAGAGAGAGGGGGATGGGGAGGGAGAGAGAGAGGGATGGGGAGGGAGAGAGAGGGATGGAGAGGGAGGGGGATGGGGAGGGAGAGGGAGGGGGATGGGGAGGGAGAGGGAGGGAGAGAGTGGGATGGAGAGGGAGGGGGATAGGGAGGGGGATAGGGAGGGGGATGGGGAGGGAGGAGGTTGGGGAGCGAGAGAGGGGGGATGGGGAGGGGTAGAGAGGGGGATGGAGAGGGAGGGGGGTGGGGAGGGAGGAGGTTGGGGAGCGAGAGGGGGAATGGGGAGGGGAGGGAGGGGGAGAGGGATGGGGAGAGGGGGATGGGGAGGGAGAGAGGGGGATGGGGAGGGAGAGAGAGAGACGGGGGATGGGGAGGGAGAGAGAGGGGGGATGCGGAGGGAGGGGAATGGGGAGGGAGAGGGAGAAGGATAGAGAGGGAGGGGGATGGAGAAGGAGGGGATGGGGAGGGAGAGAGAGGGGAGGGAGAGGGAGAGACGGGGGATGGGAGGGGGGATGGGGAGGGAAGAGAGGGGGGATGGGGAGGGGGAGAGAGGGGGATGGGGAGGGGAAGAGAGGGGGAGGGAGGGGGAGGGGGAGAGAGGGGGATGGGGAGGGGTAGAGAGGGGGTGGGGAGGGGAGAGGGGAGGGAGGGGGAGAGGGATGGGGAGAGGGGAATGGGGAGGGAGAGAGAGGGGAGGGAGAGGGAGAGACGGGGGATAGGGAGAGACGGGGATGGGGAGGGAGAGGAATGGGGATGGAGAGGGAGAAGGATAGAGAGGCAGGGGGATGGAGAAGGAGGGGGATGGGGAGGGAGAGAGGGGGGATGGGGAGGGAGAGAGAGGGGGATGGAGAGGGAGGGGATGGAGAGGGAGGGGATGGGGAGGGAGAGAGGGAGGGAGAGAGGGGGATGGGGAGGAAGAGAGAAGGATGGAGAGGGAGGGGGATGGGGATGGAGAGGGAGAGAGTGGGATGGAGAGGGGGGATGGGGAGGGAGGGGGGATGGGGAGGGAGGAGGTTGGGGAGCGAGAGAGACGGGGATGGGGAGGGAGAGAGAGGGGGGATGGGGAGGGAGAGAGTGGGATGGAGAGGGAGGGGGATGGGGAGGGAGAGAGAGAGGGGATGGGGAGGGAGAGAGTGGGAGATGAGGAGAGAGAGAGGGAGATGGGGAGGAGGAGGGGAGAGGGGGTGGAGATCGGGAGGGGGATGGGAGAGGGGGGAGAGAGGGGGGGAGGGGAGGGAGTGAGGGGGAGGGGAGAGAAGGGAGAAAGGGGGGAGGGGGAGAGAGAGAGGCCATTTGCCTTCTTCACCACCATAAATATCAGTGCTTCTACCTTTGGGAATCTTTGGATTTTGTTCTTCAGCACTTACAGTAGCTTTATTAAACCATATAAACTGTATCACCTCAGAAATTGAATAAATCACAAATTGTATCACTTCAGAATTAATTTCCACCCACCATCGCCCTGTCCAATTATGCAGCTGATCTGTAGCCAAAGACTACTTTCCTCACGATCAACAACATGAAAATGTCACCACAAATCCATCTCTTGGTGTCAGGCACCTCCCAGTCTCCACCCAGTTAACTGGAGTCACCTGCCACACTTTTCCAACCCATTACCTGCAGCCTACTTAAACACAGCTCTCATCCACAGCCCTTGGCCTCTCATTGAATATGCCAGCCTCAAGCAGTTGCTCCTAGCCTTAAGTTACCTTGTTGCCTGTGGTGTTTAGTACCAGTTCTCTCATTTTGTGGCTCCTCATGGCTATTATTTTGCTGTTTATTATTAAACCTATCACTTACCACTAAGTCGTCTCTGCTGCTTTGCTTTTGGGTCAATCCTCCTCTACATTCCCTGACAGGATGAGTTGTTACGTACCCCATAACTGGGTTGCCAAACCAGCAGAAATGGATCACTCAGTTGGAGTCTGGATTACTAGAACTAAGAAAGTTTTATTAAAGAAACAAGCAACACAGTAATCGAAAGGATAATAAATGCAACAGTTCAGCAATGATAAACACACAGGTGCACAGAATTAAGATAACAGGATCAATCAAGTTCTATCATTGTCTAGGGGTAAATGACCAATTTCAAAGTGATGCAAAGTTCAGTTCAATTTAGTTCAGTTCGCAGTAATCGTTGCCATGGCGATGGACAATGTTGGGGGAGGGAGAGAGAGAGAACGAGAACGAATGATCATTCCAAAACGGCTTCCACTCACAGACCTGCGATATTTCTCACAAGCAGCTTTCGGGCGGGTCCTTTGTGATGTCACCTGAGGTCACCGACTGTGACCCCTTCTCCAGATGCGGTCGATCCTCTGCAGTGAACCCGGCACCCGAGCAAGGGTGGACACACACCGGGGTTCCCGCTGATCGTATCTTTCCACCCTGTGCGTTTATGGCCCGGTACTTTCCACCGACTCGTGAGAGGCGCACCGCTTCCAGGGTCTCGTTACCTCGAGTGTCGTGTGTGTGTCCTGCCTTAGCGAACCTGTCCCTTTTTATCCCCCTGCTGGGGTATCGCCTGTCCATCACTTCAAACAGTTCAGGGTTCAAAGGGGGAGCCGATCTTGACAATACCCAGACTGATGGCTCCTTCATTAACATCTCAAAATGCTGCTTCATTGTTCCTTATCTCTCCCTCCCCTGAGGACAGGTGGCAGACCAACTGCTGATACCACTGTTGCTAGCCCAGGCCAGCAAACATCTTAATTTATGTGTATTCTCGTCACAGAGTGAGCCAGTGATTGACCCAGAACAGTTTGCTTACCTGAAGGAACTCATCTGTCAACCTGAGCACATGATCCAGAATCAGCAGGAAACCATTGACCATCTGCTCACCACTCTCAACCAACTCTCTATCTCGATACAGCAAGCCTACAACAGCCAACTCCTCCCTTCGAGCCTTGGATTCCGGTGCCTGAATGCTTCGATTGACCCACAATGCCACAGCTTCCTGTCCTAGTGCCTCGTGCACTTTGAGCTCCAGCCATTTCTGCATTTTCTGGACCAAGCTAAGACTGTCTTCCTCATCTCTCTCTTGACTGGGTGAACTTGTACCCGGGCTGCCGTGAACTGGGACAACAAGACACCCATTTGCAATGCATAAGGATTTCACTGCTGAGATGTGCTGGGTTTTTGACCACCCGGGAGGTGGAATGGAGGCAGTAGATCAGATGCTTCGTCTACACAAAGGCTCGTACTTGGTGCTGGATTGCACCATGGAATTCAGGACCCTTGCAGAATAATGCAGCTGAAATGTGAAAGCACTGCTAGCTCATTACCACCACGTCCTCTCAGAGCATTTGAGAGGGAGATGACCAGCGACCTTGAACACATCACTCTGGCCCTCTGTGGTGACAAGCGACCTATGGAGTGGCCCTCCAGGTCAACATCCAGACCTACAGATTCATTCTCAGAACTATTTCAGGCTGCAGGGCCTTCCTTAGAAAAGTCTCCATAACCCAAGCAGCTAGGGAGAGCTCCCTTAGCTCCCTAAGGTCAGGAGTAGCGGTGGGGAAACAACTTGTATACCTACTGTGGAGCAGCCGACCACCAACGCATCAAATGTCCACTCCAGCTGGGAAATAGACACAAGGGACCTTCTACCTGGTAGGTTCCCCTGGCACCTTGTTCCAGCATCATTGTCCAACTCAGTTTCGCTGTCCTCCTCCACACCCCAACTGCTCCATGTGCACGGAGGCTCTAAAAGCATTCCGGCGCAGCAGCTTTCTGGACCAGACACTCTGTGTTGAGCTTGGTCTTCCAACTTTGCCTATCTCTTAATCCGTGTGCATCACAACCATTGCTGGGTGTACCTTGGGGTCTGGGATGGTCAGTGCGCACACAGCCTACACACATGAACATCGGAGAGCATTACGAGTCCATAAAATTCCTCCTGAATGCATCACCCAACCCTCCTCTCATCCTGGGTTCCCCTGGCTCTCCACCCAGAACCCTCACTTCACTTGGTCATCTAGTTCACGGCTGAGCTGGGGACTCACTTGCTGGACCACCTGCCTGTAACCTCAGCTGACTTCATCTTGTAAATCCATGGAGACGGAGGAAACTCTCAACCTCTCCAAACTCCCACAGCAATACCATGACCTTGCTATCACCTTCAGTAAGAGGAAAGCCAGTAAGTAGCCTGTTGACTCACAGACTACATGATCAACCGCTTTCCAGGCACAATCCCTTCCAAAGGACATCTGTTCTGCCTCTCCCATCCGAAGACCCAAGCCATGAATGGCTACTTCGTCAATGTGCTACAGCACAGCTTCATTTGCCCACCCCAGTCCCCAGTCAGTGCAAAATTCTTCTCCATCCCTGCACCAACTACCACAGACTCAACAAGATCACCATTAAGAACTGCTACCTCTCCCCTTGATGGATAGTTCATTTGAAACACTCCATGAGACCCAGATCTTCACCAAACTGGACCTACGGAGTGCATACAACCTGATCTGCATCCACCGAGGGACGAGTAGAAGACAGTGTTTATAACACCCACTGGCCAATCAAAATACTTGGTGATGCCTTTCAGACTCAGCTGCTTTCCAAGCCTTCATTAGCAAAATTCTCCAAGACATGCCACACAAGTGTACCCTCACCCACCTCAAAGACATCCTTATCTTCTCCAACAACCCCAACACCATGTCTGTCACATCTCCTCAGTACTTCACTGTCTTCTTGAAAACCAACTGTACTGCAAGTTAGTGAAATGCCAGTTTCACACCCCAGTCATTTCCATTCTGGGTTATATCCTTTCACCCCGAGGCTTAACCATGGACCCAGAGAAAGTGTGAGCCATCATTGAATGCACTCCTTCTAACAGCTACAGTGCTCCTAAGACTTCACCAACTTCTTCTACAGCAGCTTCATCTGAAATGACAGTCAAATTGCTGCTCCTCTCATCTCGGTCACCAAACTCATGGATAACTTGGACTGCTGCTCCAGACCACACTTTCGAGGAGCTTAAGAGGCTTCACCACCGCTCCCATTCTCCACCATCTGAAGCCCTCCAGACCTTTAGTGGTAAAGATGGATGCATCTGATGTTGGTGCCAGGGCCATCTTCTCCTAGCGAGGACTGGACAAGAAGACACACTCATGTGCCGCCTTCTCAAGCAATTTCAACTCTACACAATGCCATTATGAAGAAGACAGGGAGCTACTCACCACTAAATCGGCTTGGAGGTATGCAGACATTGGCTGATGGGAAACACCAAGCCCTTCCTGATCTGGACTGGAACCAGAATCTCATATCCATATGACAGACCCACCAACTCATCCCACGTCAGGCTCGCTGGGCCCTCTTCTTCAAGCAATTTAACTTCACCATCTCCTACCAACCCAGCTCCATGAAACCTAAGATGGACACCCTGTCGCAACATTTTGGCCCAGCTGAAATGGAGATCCACCTTCAGCCCATCATTCTATCCCTGCAGATCCTCGCCCCAATCATTCAATGCTTGGCTGTATGCTGTTCAGATGGCCGTGGAACTGTTGGATGCCTGGAGTCCATGAGGCCATACTATGAAGTAGTAGTTGACGATACGGTGTCATCAACGTATCTGAAGAAGCATTTGGGGTGTACGGAATGAATTTGGAGTCGTCTCCTCAAAGTCCTCCATGTAGAAAATAACAATAGCCCGCATCAAGGAGTGCAGGTGTGTCTCTTCGGAGAAATCAGCAGGAGCAGAACATTGTATTCACAATGACCATAGGATTAACTTCGGCACCAAACTATTGTGCCATGCCAATGGCTTTTGCAACCGCCTAGTGAAGGAAGCCATTGAAATAAAACTAGAGGAAAAGTATTTTAACAAAGATGAAGGTCTCGCTCTAAGTAAGAACTGGAATTCGATTGTAAACAAGGTGGGACAGTGGAAACCTGATGGGTTAGTCCTCATTCAATCAGGAAGGATGGATGACAGGGGTATAAGTACCATGAGACTAGACATGCCCAGGCATCATCCCAGATGAAGATGGCAGAGATCGTCATCAAAACGGTTAATATTGATACCAGTAACTGGCTGGAGTTTATTTGACCTGTCACATGGTTCATCTCCTGATTACAACCTAACATTCTATTGTAACTACTTCCCAGTAATAAAGCACAAGATTCAGAGGTTCTTCATTCCTGTTTTACTTTTTAAAAGAATGAAGCCAAAACTAATAAGAGACAGTGATGAAAAGCTCAATAAAAGAATAGATACTTTGATTCCAAAGGAAATTATAGTGTCACAGTAGCATTACAAGTGCAGAGATATAAATATTAGAGAGATGTAGAAAGAATAAAATAAGTTACCACAAACAGTCTAACAGGAGGGGGTTATCTCTTCCCCAGCTATAGATTGACTCAATATAGAGCCTAATGGCCGAGGGTAAGAATGACCTCATATAACGCTCTTTGGAGCAGTGCAGTTGTCTTAGTCTATTACTAAAAGTGCTCCTCTGTTCAGCCAAGGTTGCATGCAGAGGGTGAGAGACATTGTCCAGAATTGCCAGGATTTTCCATAGGGTTCTTTTTTTCTACCACAGCCTCCAGAGTGTCCAGTTTGACTCCTGTAACAGAGCCCGTCTTTCTGATCAGTTTATTGAGCCTGTTGGCATCACCCGTGTTGGTGCCCTTGCCCCAGCACACCAGTGCATAGAAGATTGTACTGGCGACAATAGTCTGGTAGAACATGTGAAGGAGAGGCCTGTATACTCCAAAGGACCTCAGTTTCGTCAGGAAGTAGAGACAACTCTGGCCCTTCTTGTGCTCAGCCTCTGTGGTGCTCCACTCAAGTCTGTCATCCAGGTGCAGCCCCAGATATGTGTAGGTCCTCACCACATCTACATTCTCACCATCAGTAGTATCAGGGAGCAGTGCAGGCCTAGTCTTCCTAAAGTGCATCACCATCTCCTTTGTCTTACTGATGCTGAGCTGCAGATGGTTCAGCTTGCACCATTTGACGAAGTGCTACACCAGGGTTCTGTGTTCATCCTTCCTTTATACACCAACTATCGCTGAGTCATCAGAGAATTTCTGCAGATGACATGACCTAGTGTTGTATCTAAAGTCCCAGGTATACAGGGTAAACAGGACGGGAGCCAATACAGTCCCCTGTGTGATCCCAGTGCTGCTTATAGCCATATCTAAGACACAGCTCTGAAGCCACACATACTCTGGTCTGCCAGTCAGGTAATCCATTATCCAGGATACAATGGAAGTGCATTGAACGGAGCTTTTTCCACTGCAATTGGTGTTGTAAGGTATTGAAGGCACTTGAGAAATCAAAAAGATATGATCCTCACAGTTAGCCCTGCTTATCCAAATGGGAATAGGCTCTGTTCAGCATTCTAGGGAACATTTCATATTAGGAAGGAAAACTATTGAGATGGAAAGACCCAGGGAACGGATTCTAGAGATTGTGATCTTAAGGAAGGCATAACAGCCAATGGTGCAGAAGTTAAATTTGGGGTAAGCAAGGGGGTGTGGGGATGTGGTAACAGCAGGGACCATGAGCTGGTAGCCCAGAGCCCTAGTCCACTATCCATTTGGATTTTAATGTAGAACAGTAGCATAGTGGTTAGCAAAATGCTATTACAGCGGTGGAAACCTGGGTTCAATTCCGCTGCTGTCTGTCAGCAGTTTGTATGTTCTTCTCGTGACAGCGTGGGTTTCCTCCAGCTACTGCAGTTTCCTCCCACATTCCAAGGATGAGCAATTAAATTTAGTAGGCAGTGGGCACGCTGTGTTGGTGCTGGAAACTTAGCAACACTTATTTATTTACTCATTCATTCATTCATTGAGATATAGTGCAGAATAGGCCATTCAGGCCTTTGAGTTACACCGCCCAGCAATCCCACAATTTAATCCTAGTCTAATCATGGGACAATTTACAATGACCATTTAACATACCAACCTGTATGTCTTTGGACTGTCAGAGGAAACAGGAGCACTCAAAGGAAACACACAGTCACCAGGAGAATGTACAAAACTCCTTACAGGCAGTGGTGGGAATTGAACCCAGGTCACTGGTACTGTTAAGTGCTAACCACTGTGCTACTCTGCCATCCCAGCCACTGCCCCCAGCACATCCTTGGACTGTGCTGGTTGTTGATGTAAATGGTGGATTTCATTGTTTTGTTTCAATGTACTTGAGATAGGTCAAATGTATCTAATCCTCAATTTTCTTCACCTTCCTCAAAGGGATTGGAATCATGTCGATATCGGAGGTGATGAGGCAGGAGAAGATTATGGAGATAGCAATGGAGAAGAATATGGAGAGACTTGAAAATAAGGATAAGAATTTTGAAATCAAGCTTTCATTTAACCAGTCAATAAGCATTGCTGCAATGCAGTACAATTTAGGACATCAAAGCAGAGATTCAGATTATCTCAAATTAATGGAAAGCCAAATAAGAGAGACCAGGTAGGAATTCATTGGAGCATTCAAATCCATAATTTAGAAACAAGAGAAAATCTGCAGATGCTGGAAATCCAAGCAACACGCACAATGCTGGAGGAACTCAGCAGGCCAGGCAGCATCAATGGAAAAGAGTATAATCAATACTTCAGGCTGAGACCCTTCATCAGGACTGTAGAAAAAATGAGGAGTCAGAGCTGGGGGGGTGGGGGAAGGAGGAAAAAACACAAGGTGATAGGTGAAACTGGGAGGGGGCGGGGTGAAGAGCTGGGATGTTGATTGGTGAAAGAGATATAGGGCTGGACGAGGGGGGATCTGATAGGAAACAGAAGGCCATGGAAGAAAGAAAAGGGGGTAGGAGCACCAGAGAGAGGTGATAGGCAGGTGAGGAGATAAAGTGAGAGGGGAAAGGGGAATAAGGAATGGTGAAGCGGTGGGGGGAATACCAGAAGTTTTAGAAATCGATGTTCATGCCATCAGGTTGGAGGCTATCCGGACAGAATATAAAGTGTTGCTCCTCCAACCTGAGTGTGGCCTCATCATGACGGTAATGAAGATCATAGACTGACATGTCAGAATGGGAAGTGGAATTAAAATGGGTGGCCACCAGGAATCCTGCTTTTTCAGGTGCTCAGCGAAACGGTCTCTCAGTCTTTGTTGGGTCTCACCGAAATACCGGAGGCCACACCGGGAGCATCAGATACAGTAGCTGACCCACCAGACTCACAGGTGAAGCGTTGCCTCACTTGGAAGGACTGTTTGGGGCCCTGAATGGTAGTGAGGGAGGAAGTGTAGGGGCTTGCAAGGAAAAGTGCTTGGAGGGAGATCAGTGGGGAGGGACGAATGGACAAGGGGATCACTTAGGGAGTGATCCGTGCAAGAAGTGGTGGGGGGGGGAGAGAGAAAGATGTTGTTGGTATATGGCATCCCACTGGAGATGGCAGAAATTACAGAAAATCATGTGGGGACATGGAAGCTGATGGGGTGGTAGGTGAGGACAAGAGGAACCCTATCCCTGGTGGGGTGGTGGGTGGAGGCACAATTTAGGGTTTCAACAAAGGTGAGCTGAGGTGTAAACAGGAATTTGGAGAAGTAATTCTAGATCACACACAAAGAAGTATTCAGCTGATTGTGGCCATGCCAAAATGGACTTTTGATTAATCCAGTTTACAAAATCTTGGTGTAAAGTCTTGCAGGTTGTGTTTCTTCAAGTATTCTTCCAGGGATTTTAAAACTTGGCAAGGATTTCTGCCTCTGCCATTCTTTCAATGACTTCCACATGCCCTCCAATCACTGTGGGCGAAAAAACTCTCAACTCCCCTCAAACCAATCAACTAACATCCATTACTTATCCATGTAAGCAGAACAAGTGCTACACATGCCCCAGACAGTCCTTCCAGGAGAGGTGACACTTCACCTGTGAGTCGGCTGGGGTGATATACTGCGTCCGGTGCTCCCGATGCGGCCTTCTATATATTGGCGAGACCCGATGCAGACTGGGAGATTGTTTTGCTGAACACCTACGCTCTGTCCATCAGAGAAAGCAGGATCTCCCAGTGGCCACACATTTTAATTCCACGTCCCATTCCCATTCTGATATGTCTATCCACAGCCTCCTCTACTGTAAAGATGAAGCCACACTCAGGTTGGAGGAACAACACCTTATATTCCATCTGGGTAGCCTCCAACCTAATGGTATGAACATTGACTTCTCTAACTTCCACTAATGCCCCACCTCCCCCTCGTACCCCATCTGTTATTTATTTATTTAAATTACACACATTCTTTTTCTCTCTCTTTCTCCTTTTTCTCCCTCTGTCCCTCTCATTATACCCCCTGCCCATCCTCTGGGTTTCCCCCCCTCCCCCTTTTCTTTCTCCCTCGGCCTCCTGTCCCATGATCCTCTCATATCCCTTTTGCCAATCACCTGTCCAGCTCTTGGTTCCATCCCTCCCCCTCCTGTCTTCTCCTATCATTTCGGATCTCCCTCTCCCCCTCCCACTTTCAAATCTCTTACTAGCTCTTCTTTCAGTTAGTCCTGACGAATGGTCTCGGCCCGAAATGTCGACTGTACCTCTTCCTAGAGATGCTGCCTGGCCTGCTGCGTTCACCAGCAACTTTGATGTGTGTTGCTTCAAATTCCAGCATGTGCAGATTTCCTCGTGTTTGCGAATTAACATGTCCCTCTAGTTTCTGGGGGATTTAGCAGATCATGGTCTGATGTTCATCTCAGAATCAGAAACATGTGTACTATCAAGGTTGCAAAAATCTGGTTTAGTCTGACGGTTGCTGGAGAGAGGGATCCACTTGTGGCCAGAAAATTAGCATGGCAAGAGACTGTAACAGATGAGTTTGGTCTTCCTAATATCCAATTTCACTTCATTCACTCTGCGCCATGTGCCAGACAAACAATCTGAACAGAGGAAATAGGCAAGGTGGTGGCGAGGTATATATAGGCATTGTCAGTTTGTCCTTTTTCTCCTATGTATATCAGTTTTTTATTTGTCCTTTCCCTTGTTATGTTCCCTCTAATGAGCTGTGCATCTTCTGAATGTGATTAAATGCCTAAACTTTAATACTTTTCTGTCTGTTCAGATGTGACCAACTTGCTGAGCATTTCTTGTGTGTTTTGCTTAAGCAGTGCACTTTTATTGAGGTCCTGGTCACTGCTTTGTGTTGATTAGATCTTCAGTCAATAAGGTATTGCTTGTCAGACACTTCAGTCTTGGTTATTAAGCTTATCTAATCCCTACAGATATTGTATTTCAATGATATTCAAGGAACAGCAACTGAAAAGGAAACAATTGCAGCTACAGGTGATATCATTCACTCCTTAAAAACAAGTTTATCTTTATGACCTGGTCATTCATAAAGCAACTGTACAACACAGCATTTCCACTGCCTTGCACTAAATGCCAACAATATTTGAAATTTCAGATAAAAAGGCAAAATATCCTTAAAAATACAAGACGATATATTTTGTCTCCCCTTGAAATGCAGTGCAATAATGAAGGGACCAGCCAAACATGTCGTGCATCTAAAATATGTGCATACATTCCAGGTAAGGTCATTTCCTCAGGTCACAATTATCCATAGATCCAAAGTAAATTTATTATCAAAATACACTTGTGTCACCATAAAGAACCCTGGGATTCATTTTCTTGTGGGCATATTCAATAAATGTATAGAATAATCACCATAATATAATCAATAAAAGACCACACAACTTGAGTGTTCAGAGAGCAGAAGACTGTGCAAATACAAAAAGAGAGAAATAATAATAAATATACAAGCAAAAATTATCAAGAACATGAGATGAAGAGTCCTTGAAAGTGAGTAACTATACATGCCCTTTTAAAACAGGATGGTTGGGGCAAGAGATGGGAAGTAGATTGTTGGATAGAAACAGATTTGCACTATTGCTGCATCAGTGTTTAAAAGTTTAGGTGATTAAATGCTGGTCTGTCGCTTCAATCTAGCATAGTCCAATCCAAATATGGGTAACTCTTCATTGACAGACTGAATTCATTCTCTCCCAGGCGCACAAAACCTAGATGTGCTTTAATAATACTAGATATGCATAAATGGCAGTTCCTGCTATGATGTAGTTAGTAAAAGAAGAAACAAATGTGAGATATCTTGATAGAAAAATAAAGATAGGAAAGAAAACAATGATAGCCTGCTAAGTTTTTACTTAAATTAATAGGTGAACTTGGTTGTAACATACTGGGAATGACTTTCAATTTTCTGTCTGGATATAAAATGAACAGTGGTCATCAGCTACTCACTGTAGAAACTGCTTGATCTTCATTTCTTAGGATGGAAGGCAACAGTGATTAAATGACATAAGGGGTGAAAGAGTGCAAGGCAAAAGGGTATGGTAATGGGACAAGAAAAGAAACAAAATATGGGTTGAGAGAAGCCATAAATTACAGCAGCAGACTCATTACCAGCAGCTGCTGTCCAAAAGAATGGGAGCACGGGTTATGATCAGAAACTGTTGAACTCAATGCTCTGTTCGGGTTGTAAAATTCCTAATGGAAAGATGAAGTGCTGTTCCTTGAGCTTCATTTGAGAAGTGTAGGAGGCCGAGGACAGAGGGGTCAAACTGTGAGTGTGATGGAAAACTAACACCACAAGCACTGTCGTCCCTTTAGTCAGATAATCTCTCTGGCCTTCCATTCTTTAAAATGAAGATAAGGCTATTTTTATAACAGAGAGGGTCCCTCCTCTATGGTATGTCCCACCATCCCTCTATTCGTCACCTTTGAGTTTGCATTCAGCACAGTGCTTCTATGGAATTATCCATTCCTAATTAAAAGACTTTCACCTAAAATGTTAAGTCTGTTCTTTCAACATACACCCATTCCTGTCTGGATGCTGCCCAACCTGCAAGGAATTTCCCACACTTTGTGCCTTCAGTTTAGATTTCCAGCATCTGATGCATTTGTTTTTCCATAAATATGAATTCACACAACGGCAGAGCAATTGTTCTCCACAAAGAAACTGCAATTGTAATACTGGTTTACAACCTCAATCCAGAGTGTGAATACCAGCATGCAGCAGAAAATGCTGGAGACGGTTACAAGTTCAAGCGGGATTAGTTGAAAGAAAAACCAATAACAGGTCCAAGTGTCTTAGTTAGAATTGGAGAAAACCAGATAGTTTTTAGTAGCAAAGAAGGAGGGGAAGGGATAGATATAACAAAGGGAATATCTGACACGGCATGACTAAATGGATAATTGAACAACACTCCAAATCAGCTGAATGTGACTCTCCGGATTAAAAAACCTACCTCATCTTTAATTCAACAGCCCTCACTATCTATTTGTGCTGCATAACTTTAGCATTCTTTCTAAACTAAAATCATTTTTCACCCCAATTCCAAATTTATATTGTAAATCCACTCTTTAAAACTTGGAAAGATTACAGCCTGCATACACAAAAAAATCACTGGAAGAACTCAACATGTGAAGCCAAAGGGATGGTCAAAGTTTTGGGACTGAGACCGCAGAGAAGGAAGATAGCCAGCATACAGAAGTGAGAGGGAGGGATTAGACGGGGGCTGGCAGGTGATATGTAGAACTGGACGAGGGTGGGGGGGGGGATGAACGATGGGCAAATGAGGCTAGGTGAGGAAGAGGGAAAGGAAGCCCTCACAACTGTGGTTTGCCAGTGACCTTTTAGCAGCACACTCTCGAAGCATCGTATTAAAGATGGACAACTGGTTCACTTCTCATGAGAAGTAAGCTCTCACATCTACAATCTCTAGTCATTTTTATATTCGTAGTCATAGAGTCATAGAGCAATACAGCATGGATACGGGCCCTGTGGCCCAACCAGTCCCTACAGACCATGGTGCCCACCCATCTAGTCCCAAGTTCCTGCATTTGGTCCATATTCCTCTAAGCCTCACCTTTGCAAGTACCTAGCTAAGTGCTTCTTAAATGATACTATTATACCTGACTGTTCCATATACTCAACGTCCTCTGTGTGCAAACGTTGTGCTTCGGGTCCCTTTTAAATATTTCCCACTCATTCAAAATCTATGCCCCCCTCATTTTGGACTCCCCTGCCCTTGGGGAAAGACTGTTACCATCTACCTTATCTATATCCCACATGATTTTATAAACATCCACAAAGTCAGCCCTCATTTTCCAATTTCCAAGGAATAAAATTATAGCCCGACCACCTCTCCCTATAGGTCAAGACCTCAAGCCCCGGCAACATCTTTAAAAATATTCTCTGCACTCTTTCCAGTTTAACCATACCTTTCCTATAATGGTGACCAAAACTGTACAGAGTGCTCCAAGAGCTGCCTCACCAAAGACATGTACAACTGCAACAGAATCTTTCAATTCCTGTACTCATTGCCTTGACCAATGAAGGCCAGCATGCTAAATGGCTTTTCCACCACCTTGTCTGCCTGTGATACCTCTTTCAACAAATAACGGAGTCCCAACACCAACCCTGTAGCACATCAACTAGTCACTGGCCTCCACTCCAAAAAACAA
This sequence comes from Mobula hypostoma, assembly GCF_963921235.1. NCBI lineage: Eukaryota > Metazoa > Chordata > Chondrichthyes > Myliobatiformes > Myliobatidae > Mobula > Mobula hypostoma. The sequence continues at coordinate 41,896,615 of NC_086108.1, forward strand.
CCTTCAACCACCACCCTCTGCTTCCTACCTCCAAGACAACTTTTAATCCATCCAATAGCTCTCCCTGGATTCCATACAACCTAATCTTCTAGACCAGCCTTTCATAAGCCTTGTCAAAGATCCTGCTAAAATGCAAATATTTAATTGGTTACCTCTTCAAAAAACTTTATGAGACTCATCAAACATGACTTTCCATGCACAAAGCCATGCTGACTCCTCCTATTTATCCAAATGTTGGTAGATCCTCAGAATTCCCTCCAGTAACTTCCCCACTACTGATGACAGGCTGACCTGTAGTTCAGTGGCATCTTCATGCTACCCTTCTTAAACAATTGAACAATATGAGCCACCTTCCAGTCTTCAGGAGCTTCACCAATGACTAATGATGCACAAGTATCTCTGCAAGGGTGTCCACAATTTCTTCTCCATCCTCCCACAAAGTCTGAGGACGCAATGGTCAGGCCCTATGGAGTTGTCCGCCTAAATGCTTTGTAGGGCTACAAATACTCCTTTCTGGCAATATGAATGTCCTCCAAGACATCCCCACCTATTGTTGTGTCTCTCAAGCGACTACGATTTTCACCCCAGTAAAGATCAAGGAGAAATACTCGTTTAAAAATCCTACTCATCTCCTATGGCTTGTAACGTACAGAAGGTGGTCTCTAAAGAGACCTAATCTCTCCCTCCTCTTAATATAGCTATTGAACTTCTTGGGATTTTCCTTAATGTTATCTGTCAAACTTGCCCTGCTCCAGTTTAGGGCCCTACCCTGTGAACCTGTCCTATCCCTTTCCATCACTATCTTATAACTAACATGGTGGCCAAGTGGTTAAGGCATTGGACTAGCGACCTGAAGGTCGTGAGTTCGAGCCCCAGCTGAGGCAACATGTTGTGTCCTTGAGCAAGGCACTTAATCACACATTGCTATGCGATGACACTGGTGCCAAGCTGTATGGGTCCTAATGCCCTTCCCTTGGACAACATTGGTGTTGTGGAGAGGGGAGACTTGCAGCATGGGCAACTGCTGGTCTTCCATACAACCTTGCCCAGTGAAGACTTTCCAGGCACAGATCCATGGTCTCGCAAGACTAACAGATGCCTTATAACTAATAGAATTACAGTCACTAGAACCACAGTGCTCCTGGACTGCCACTTCAGTTAATTACCCTGCCTCATTTCCTAAGAGGAGGTCCAGTATAACACCCTCCCATGTAGCGGACCACCCTCTAAAATAATGATTCAGGAAACCTTCTACAACAGATTTCACAAATTCCACCCTATCCAAGACCTTAACACTCTGAGAGGCCTAGTCAATACCTGAAAAATTAAAATCTCCTACTAATACAACACTATTATGAGCAATTTCTCTACACACCTTCTGCTCAAATTCCCTCTAACTATTTGGGCATCTATAATACAGCCTCACCAGAGTGATCCTCCCATCTTGTTTCTAAGTTCTACTCATAAGGCCTCGCTGGACGATCCCCCAGGAATGTCATCTCTAAGAGCTGCTGATACAAACTCCCTTATCAAAATGTTCTAAGTCAGGGGTCGGCAACCTTTTTGCTTCTGTGGGCCAGATCGCGTATTAGTGAGCGGACGGTGGGCCAGAGAAATGCCATAAAAAACTTGAAATATGGGAATTATCCATTTAAATACATCTAGTTATGTTTTGCCTCAAATTAATGAATAACGCATGCTAGAAAATCATTTGTGCTTAACCAAGGATGCCAATTAGTAATCAAAGAACTCAGTTTAGTTGCAATTTATTTCAATCAAGGCATCTTTTGAAACTATTAAAAGGACACAAATCTTTAAACATAAAACGTATGAACATGATGCATTGAATGGTGGTAAATTGAGTATAATAAAAAGGAAAGTTCTAATGCAAACAGTCGCTAAATCAATGTGAAACTTGATGCTGGTTGTTGCTTGAAAGCTTCTCAATATTGGGTGTCAGACTTCTTGATGCCAAGAGCAGGACATTATCCAGATGGGCATCAGTCAGTCTTGTTCTCAAATGGTTCTCGGTGTGCTTCATCTTTGAAAATAATTGCTTACACAGATAAGTGCTGCCAAACAATTATGCCTTCTTTTTTGCATGGTCCACTAAGTTAGGATACTTCCCACTTGGATGAATATATTTTCTTTAGAAGTCAAGCACTGACACATCTTCAGAATGAAATTTTTATCTCAATATGTCGTCACACTGCATCTCAATCAATTCCATTTGAAAAATTTCAGCTTGAACTCATTTGCATGCAAGCGAAAATCAGCAAAACGAGATGAAAACTCTTTTCTCAATTCTTGGACCATATTCACAAAATTGCCTGGATCTTGCGCTTTACTTTTTTGAAAAGTGGGAAAATGTGCATAATTTCCTTTTTCAAGCTGGTACTCCCACAATTGCAGCTTTCTTTCCACTGTGGCGGGTCTCGTAATGTCACCTGATATTTGCCACCTTCTTCACAGCAACATTTTCTAGGCAAATGAGACAAACTGGCCTCCCAGCTTGCTTGATGAAGAAGTAATCTAGTGTCCAAGTGTCTTGGAAATTTCAGCACTCAGTGTCTACCTTCCTGCATTTTGCACTCATTGCCATTGGAATTTTTTTTCTTCTATTTTATTTCGAAACGCGAGTTGTTCAACAAGTATTGTAGCACATGTAAATATCTGGATATTTAGTGTGGATTTCTTGTTAAAACACAGTGACACTGTTTCTGTTTACAAATTTGAATGATCTCATCTGAGAACCTATGCATGCACGGAGAGTATCTAATACATATTAATAAGGTAGTCTGCCTTCCTGTCAAATACCAGTGTTCGGTTTGGAACAAAACGGAACCTGGGGCCAGTGTAACAAGACGCCATACATGTCCATCAGTGTGGTCACATGAAACACTCAGAATAAGGAAAAATCGCTCTCAGGCCGGATAAGCATAGTATCCCAATATTTGCTCGCGGACTGGTCAAAATACCTTCGCGGGTCGGATCTGGCCAGGGGGCCGTAGGTTGTCTACCCCCGTTCTAAGTTCATCTGTTTTACCTATTAAACCAAAGGCATCGAAATAAATGCAGTCTAATTGAGTATTCTGTCCCCTCCCTTTACTGTGCCTAGGCTATTCAGAATACTAAACCCACTCTTCCTGACTAGTACTTTATCTGATGACTTGCTCCTGTTCTGTTGCAAAGAACAGGGCGAACCCAAACGCAGGACACTGGCACGGAGATTGAGTTAGGATGCAGATGAGGGTGTGAGAGTGGCTGGAGCTGAACGGCAAACAGGAGAGTGAGCAGGGAAGCAGGAGGCAGGCAGAACTTCTCTTGACACGGAGCGTAGAAAGGCAAGCAGTAGACAATACTTTTCTTGACACGGAGAGACAGAGTTACACAGGTAAACCTCGGTACTGAAGTAAAACTTAGAATACACAATCCTAAGCGGCCGAGAACATTAATTACCACACTGGCTAAACAATGATCTGGCCACGAGTGGATGCAAAGCTGGGGTTTTTAAGGTGCAGGTCTTGATGAGAACCAGGTGTGTCGCCATCAAAGGGAATTAGGAGAAAATGGGGAATTACCGGTCAGGACCTTGATACAATCAAAAGGGAACTAGGAGAAAATGGGGAATTAACAGTCGGGACCTTGACACAATCAAAGGGAATTAGGAGAAAATGGGGAATTAAACGTCAGGACCGTGACAGGTTCAGTGTCCTACCAATCTAGTTTAAACCCTCCCACGTAGCATTAACAAATTTCCCTAAAAGGGAGAATGTCCCTCTCTCATTCATCCCATCCCTCTTGCACATGTCACCTCTACTCCAGAGGATATCCCAGTTGTCCCAAATTCATATTATACTATGACAGAGGAGGAGAATGGGGCATTAGAGTCATCAATCCATGCAAACCTTCAGAGGAATCACATCAGTCCCACTCATATTCTCTTTCACAAGCCCATCTACTTCACCTTGAACCTCTAACATTTTGTAGTCAATCATCTCCTAAGATTGTGCATTAATGAGCTCAATTTCTCATCCTTCCATCTCCAATAATCCTCTTGGTTTTGGTTACGTCATTGAAATCAACATAAGAAGTAAGAGTGGGCAAGGTTTAGGTTAAGAACAAACCTGTTTGGTGAAGAGAGTCCAGAAGTACACAGATCAGACTTGTTCTACATTGAGTGATTGTAGGACAACAGTGGGGTGTAAGGGTCTTAGAAGTGAAAACGGCAAAAGAGGTCTGGGTTGGGATGTGGATAGAAGTGGGGTAGCAAAGAATGAATCTCAATAGCAAATGAGGCAGGAACAGGATCATGGAGGTAGCAGTGGGCCGGAGGGAATGATTCCAATAGTCTCACAACATTTGGTGGGAATGAGGCAAAACTAGAATTAGACTACTTGAGATATTGAAGCATTCCAGGAACTGAGGCAAAATAGGGATTAAAGATTGTAATTAAACTGAGAAAGCACGAAACTAAAGAATTTTGACATGTCCTTGTTGACCCTCAGCTATTTTTATAGGTGCGCCATAGAAAGCATTCTATCCAGATAAGTCACAGCTCAGTAAGAACAATACTCCGCCCAAGACCACAAAAAACTGCAGAGAGTTATGAACACAGCTCAGTCAATCACGAAAACTAAACTCCTCTCTGTCCACACTTCTTGCAGTCATGATAAAGCAACCAACATAATCAAGGACTTCCACCCACTAACCTTTCTTCTTGCACACTTATCAGGCAAAGCCTGAAAACAAATACCACCAGGGTCAAGTAATGTTTCTATTCCACTGTTATAAGACAACTGTCTGATAAGATAGGCTCTTGACCTCACAATCTACCTCGTCATGGCCTTGCACTTTATTGTCACATTCTCGGTAACTGTAAGACTATATTATGCACTCTGTTGTTTTTTTCTTGTCCTGCCCCAATGTGCTGATGTAATGAAGTATTGGTATGGATGGCACCTCAGTATATGAGACAATAATAAATTTATTTACCAATTTAATGTGTTACATCTCTGAGGCTGGGCTCAAGGCTGTCGTTAAACTGTTGCTGGGCATTCTAAAGGAGGAGGACAGCCAAGGTACAAGAATAAATCAGGTAAATAAGGCTTAACATCAGTGATAGGGAGGGTGATGGAGGTCAGTAATATGGAAGTGTTGAAGAGAGCGAGGACAGAAAAGGAGTTGCTGAAGAATGTGCAGTAAAGGAAGCTGGAATATGCCAGGCACTTGTTAAGAGGTGGTGGACTGCAGAAATTGTTATTGGAAGGGATGACAGGAGTAAAGCGGGAAAGAGGAAGGCAGCGAACCACTTGGTACGATAATGTGAGGCAATGGACTGGGTTGAGTTATGCTGAGGCCGGTAAAAGAGCGCAAGATCGAAGAAGATGGAAGTGCATAGCCGCCAACCCCAGATTCGGGACGGCACCCACTGACTGACTGACTGATAGGGAGGGTAATGGAAAAAATTCTGAACTAATACACACTTAAAGAGGCAGGGATTAATGAAAGGTAATCACTAAGGCTTTGATACAGGGAGATACTATCTGACCAATCTGATTGATATTTTCAACAAAGTAATAAAATATTATTGATGAGGTCATTGTGGTTCATGTAGACTTCAATAAAGCCTGGAACAAGATCCCATGGAAACCAGTCTAAAAGGACAGAACCCATGTGATCCAAGGAAAGGTAGTAAATTGGATCTGGAATTTACTTGGTCCTAGCAGGCAAAGATTGAAGGTGGAAGGTTATTTTTGTAATTGTAAACCTCTAACTACTGTGTACTAAAACAATGGAAGCTGGGCCAATCACGCTTTTATGTACATTAACAATTGGACATGAATATAGATGACATTTAAACTTTGTGATGTTGTGATAGTGAGGAGGAATCAGGATGTAGGGTGATATTAAGGAGTTGGCATGGTGGAAGGGCAATGAGAGATGGAATTTAATCCTTATTTTGTGTTTGGAATTTAATTCTGTTAAGTGTGAGATGATGCATTTTGGGAAGACTAATAAAGTTAGGATATATAAAAAGTATGGTGGGAGTGGTGGAATATTGAAGAACAGAGGAACCTTGCGGTATGTCATAAGATTCCTGAAGATGCCATCACAGGTAGAAAAGGCAGCTATGCCTTCATTAGCAAGGATCCAGGAGCAGGGAGGCTGAGGTACAACTTTATAACACATTGATTAGACCACAACTGGAGTACAGTACATGGTTCTAATCATCACGCTATGGGAAGGACATGTTTGCATCCAAGGGAGTGCGAAGAATACACACCAGGGTGCAGCCTGGGATGGACTGTTCCAGCTATCAGGTGAGAATTGATAAGCTCTCTTTGTTTTCCTTGGAGTAGAGGAGTCAGAGAAGCCACCTGATGAAGGTGTACAAAATTATGGAAGGCATAGACAGTAGAAAGCTTCTTCCCATAGCTGAGGTGCATTAAAAACCAAAGAGCATAGGTTTAAAATAAGGGGTAAGAGGTTTAGCGGAGATTTGCAGAAGAGCTTTTATTCATCCAGCAGTGGCTCGGATCTGGAATGCACTGACCAAGGGGACAATGGATGCTAAGACTCTCACAAGATTTAAGTAACTAAATGAGCAACATATGAAGACAAAGGAACAACTGAAGAAGAAACAAGGAACCACCAGGTTCAGCAACAATTATTATCACTTAGCCACCAGGCTCTTGAACCAGAGGGGATAACGTCACTCAACTTCACTCGCCCCACCACTGAACTCTTTCTATAACCTATGGACTCACGTTCAAGAGCTCTTCATTCTCATGTTCTCAATATTTATTGTTTATTTATTTATTATTATTATTTCTTTTTTCTCTTGTATTTGCACAGTTTGTTGTCTTTTGCACATTGGTTGTTTGTCCAAACTGTTGGGTGCAGTCTTTCCTTGAATCGATTGAGTTTCGTGTATTTACTGTGCATGCCCGCAAGAAAATGCATCTCAGGGTTGTATATGGTGACATAAATGCATTTTGATAATAAATTTACTTTGAACGTTTAACTTTGAACTCTGAAGTGATGGAAAATAGGATTAGTATAAAAGGGACTTAATCTGTACTGTCGTGGTGGGGTTAAGGGTCATAAAACACTACAGCAGAGAAACAGGTCCTTTGGCCCATCTAGTCCTTGCTGAACTATTAGTCTGCCTAGTCTCATCGACCTGCACTTGCACCATACCCCTCCATACCCCTCCCATCCATGTATCTATCCAAACTTCTCTAAAATGTTGAAATCAAACCCGCAACCGCCACTTCCACTGGCAGCTCATTCCACACTCACACCACCCTCTGAGTGAAGAAGCTCCCCCTTAAGTTCTCCTTAAACATTTCTCCTTTCACCCTTAACCCACGATCTCTGGTTGTAGTCTCACCCAACCTCAGAGGCAAAAATGCCTGCTTGATTTCATCCTATCACTCTCATAATTTTATATACCTCTATCAAACTCCCTTATTCTTCTACAATTCAGGGAATAAAGTCCTAATTTATTCAACCTTTGCCTGTAACTCGGATTGTCGAGTCCTAGCATCATTCTCGTCAATTTTTTTTGCAGCACTCTTTCAATCTTATTGATATCTTTCCTGTAGGAAGATAACTAGACCAGGATACAATACTCTAAATTAGGCCTCATCATCACCTTGTACAACTTCAACATACCATCCCAACTCCTGTACTCAGTACTTTGACATATAAAGGTCAACATGCTAAAAGCTCTCTTTACAACCCTACCTTCCTGTGATGCCACTTCCAAGGAATTATGCACCTGTATTCCCAGATCCGTTTGTTCCACCATACTTCCTCAGTGTCCTACCGCTCGCCTGGTAAATCCTCCATGGTTTGTCCTCCCAAACTGCAGCACCTCACAAATGTCTGCATTAATTTCCATCTGCCATTTTTTAGCTCATCTTTCCAGGTGGTCCGGATCCTGCTGCAAGCCATGATAGTCTTCCTCGCAGTCCACTATGCCCCCAGTCTTGATGTCATCACAAATTTGTTGATCATTATGGGCAATGTGAGATCGCTGAGTAATAAAATAGATGAATTGACAGCGCTAGCCAGGAGTCAGAGAACATTTCGGGAGAGCAGTGTTATGTATTTTACTGAAATGTAGCTGCACGAGGACATACCCAACCAAAACGTTTCCATAGAGGGCTTCCAGACCGTTCGGGCTGACCGGAATTCCACTGCAAGCGGTAAGCGTAAAGCAGGAGGGCTTGCGGTTCTGGTTAACAACAGATGGTGCAATCCTAGTCATATTACAATCAAGGAATGTGATTGTAGCCCGGATATTGAACTTTTTGCTGTTGGACTCCAGCCATATTATTTGCCAAGGGAAATCTCACATGCAGTTGTGATTATTGTGTACATCCCTCCCTCTGCCAACCTGACGTTGGCGTGTAACATCATTTATTCCATCATAGCCAGATTACAAACCCAGCACCCGACTGCCCTCATTACCATCTCGGGTGACTTCAACCATGTTACCATGGCTAGAACACTGCCCAACTTCACGCAGAATGTGAGCTGCACGACCAGAGGGGAGAGGACTCTGGATTTGATGTACGCTAATGTTAAGGATGCATACAGCTCCTCTCCCCTCCCCCCCACTGGGAAGGTTAGATCACAACCTGGTGCATCTAAAACCCTGCCACGTGCCTCTGGTGAAGAGTAAACTTGCAACCTCGAGGACAGTGAGGAAATGGTTGGAAGAGGCTTATGAGGCGCTCCAGGGTTGTTTTGAGGTGACAGACTGGCAGACACTCTGTGAGCCACATAGAGAGGATATTGATGGGCTCACTGAGCGCACCACTGGTTACATCAACTTCTGTGTGGACTGCAATGTTCCGACAAGAACTGTCCTTTGTTATTCAAATAACAAGCCATGGGTAACAAAGGACATTAAGGACATCCTGAACGCTAAAAAGAGGCCACTTAGAAATGGAAATAGGGAGGAGCTGAGGGCAATACAGAGGGACCTGAAAGCCAGGATCAGGGAGGCTAAAGACAGGTATAGGAGGAAGCTTGAGTGGAAACTCCAGCAGAACAACATGAGAGAGGTCTGGAGGGGGATGAGGACCATCACTGGGTTCCGGCAAACTAACAACAGAGGAGCTGAAGGCAGTGTGGACAGGGCCAACAAACTTAACCTGTTCTTTAACAGATTTGACACTGTGGCCCCTGCCCATCCCCACATGATTCATCTGTTGTCGGCCCCCAAACAACACATATTCCACTCTCCCCTCCTACCCTTCCTCACAGTCCCCCACCCTGCTTTCATGACTATACCCCTCCCCCACATGAAACCACCACGGTGGGCTTCACAGCTGAACAGGTGAGAAGACAGCTGAAACGTCTCAACCCAAGCAAGGCTGCAGGACCGGATGGTGTCAGTACCAGGGTGCTCAAAGCCTGTGCCCCTCAGCTATGTGGAGTATTTCACCATGTCTTCAACCTGAGCCTGAGTCTCCAGAGGGTTCCTGTGCTGTGGAAGACGTCCTGCCTCGTCCCTGTGCCGAAGACGCCGTGCCCCAGTGGCCTCAATGACTACAGACCGGTAGCTTTGACCTCCCACATCATGAAGACCCTGGAGAGACTTGTTCTGGAGCTGCTCCGGCCTATGGTTAGGCCAGACTTAGATCCCCTCCAGTTCGCCTACCAGCCCCGCCTAGGAGTTGAGGATGCCATCATTACCTGCTGAACCGTGTCTGCGCCCACCTGGACAAGCCAGAGAGCACTATGAGGGTCATGATTTTTGACTTCTCCAGTGCGTTCAACACCATCCGCCCTGCTCTGCTGGGGGAGAAGCTGACAGCAATGCAGGTGGATGCTTTCCTGGTGTCATGCATTATTGATTACCTGACTGGCAGACCACAGTACGTGTGCTTGCGACACTGTGTGTCAGACAGAGTGATCAGCAGCACTGGGGCTCCACAGGGGACTGTCTTGTCTCCCTTTCTCTTCACCATTTACACCTCGGACTTCAACTACTGCACAGAGTCTTGCCATCTTCAGAAGTTTTCTGATGACTCTGCCGTAGTTGGATGCATCAGCAAGGGAGATGAGGCAGTGTACAGGGCTACGGTAGGAAACTTTGTCACATGGTGTGAGCAGAATAATCTGCTGCTTAATGTGAAAAAGACTAAGGAGCTGGTGGTGGACCTGAGGAGGACGAAGGCACCGTTGACTCCTGTTTCCATCCAGGGGGTCAGTGTGGACATGGTGGAGGATTACAAATACCTGGGGATACGAATTGACAATAAACTGAACTGGTCAAAGAACACTGAGGCTGTCTACAAGAAGGGTCAGAGCCGTCTCTATTTCCTGAGGAGACTGAGGTCCTTTAACATCTTTCGGACGACGCTGAGGATGTTTTACAAGTCTGTGGTGGCCAGTGCTATCATGTTTGCTGTTGTGTGCTGGGGCAGCAGGCTGAAGGTAGCAGACACCAACAGAATCAACAAACTCATTCGTAAGGCCAGTGATGTTGTGGGGATGGAACTGGACTCTCTCACGGTGGTGTCTGAAAAGAGGATGCTGTCCAAGTTGCAGGCCATCTTGGACAATGTCTCCCATCCACTACATAATGTACTGGGTGGGCACAGAAGTACATTCAGCCAGAGACTCATTCCACCGAGATGCAACACTGAGCGTCATAGGAAGTCATTCCTGTCTGTGGCCATCAAACTTTACAACTCCTCCCTTGGAGGGTCAGATGCCCTGAGCCAATAGGCTGGTCCTGGACTTATTTCCATCTGGTATAATTTACATATTATTATTTAATTATTTATGGTTTTATATTGCTATATTTATACTCTATTCTTGGTTGGTGCAACTGTAACGAAACCCAATTTCCCTCGGGATCAATAAAGTATGACTATGACTATGACTATCCAGTTACTACATCACCTTCCAGATTATTGATATAGATGACAAACAAAAACAGACACAGCACCAATCCCTGTGGCGCACCACTAGACACAGACCTCCAGTCAGAGAGGCGACCATTTACTACCACTTTCTCGCTTCTACCGCAAAACCAATGTCTATTCCAATTTACTACTTCATCCTGAATACCAATTGACTCAACCTTCTCGACCAAACCCCAATGTGGGACCTTGTCAAAGGCCTTGCTAAGGTCCATGTAGACAACATCCACTGCCTTCCCTTCATCACTGTCTTAACTTCCACTAATACGTAACAACAAGTAGATTAGATTAGATTATGAGGACACACAGACCTCTTTTATTGTCATTTAGTAATGCATGCATTAAGAAATGATACAGTATTCCTCCAGAATATCACAGAAACACAAGACAAACCAAGACTAAAAAAACCTGACAAAAAACACATAATTATAACATATAGTTACAACAGTGCAAAGCAATACCGTAATTTGATAAAGAACAGACCATGGGCACAGTAAAAAAGAGTCTCAAAGTCTCTCGAAAGTCCCATCATCTCCCGCAGATCATAGAAGGAAGAAAAACTCTCCCTGCCATGAGCTTCCAGCACCGCAAACTTGCCGATGCAGCATCCTGGAAGCACCCGACCACAGCCAACTCTTGAGTCCGTCCGAAAACTTCGAGCCTCCGACTAGCCCTCCGACACCGAGCACCATCTCCACTGAGCGCTTCAACCCCGGCACCGGCAACAGGCAATAGGCAAAGCTGAGGATTTGGGGCCTTCCCCTCCGGAGATTCTCGATCACACAGTAGCAGCAGTAGCAAAGCAGGCATTTCAGAAGTTTTTCCAGATGTTCCACCATGCTTCTCACATCTGTCTCCATCAAATCAGGATTGCGCACGGTACCTACTTAACAAATACAATATCATTTCGGAGCGGCCACGCGCACTGCGTCGTGTCACCATCTTCTCCTCCCCCTTTAGGGAGGATTAGGAATCCACCACAAAGACTAATGGAGCACCCTTGTTATCTGCCTTAAGACCTGTTGGATGAGGCTTGGGGCTAAACGAAAAACAAATATCATCACTTTTTGTCAGAAAATCTGTGAGCAATGAAAGATTAGTTCTGGCCCTGCATTGAATGACTGCTCCCATCCCATTTGTTCTAACCACAGGACCTAGTGCAGGTTGAGAAAAAAAGATTTATATCTGCAAAAATATATATTTGTATCTACTATACCTTGCTATCCAAAGCAGGTTTAGTTGCTCACGTCAAGTCCTGACATCAACAGAACTTCCCATGCTGTAAAACCATCACTTGAGTTGGACCAGAAGAAATCCCACCCACATAACTAATTACACCGTAATCATAATAATGTATCTTTAAATGTCCTTCATTATTAGTTTGAAAAGTAGGTTACTTTACCAAGAGTAAACCCACAGAACTCCAACAGTAACAGTGTAGGACAAGGTAGGTTCTGCAAAATGGACTAACATATTTAATTTGACTGCAGAACGGCAGACAATGATAAACTTCAGCAAGTAACATTAACAAGCTAAAACCTTCTAGTGAGGTATGGATATTCTCTGAGAAGTGACAAGGAGCATTAGGCATGGCCAATCAGCACACAACGTACTTCCTCAGACTAATTTTTTTTGGCCACATGTACTATTTTGCTAAATTAAGACAGACAAGAATTTGGTCTTGTCATAACAGATAAACATTTACAGTCTCTAAGTGATTATTAATACAATTAAGAGTAACTTGAAGCGTGAGATGTAACTTCGAAATCCAGATGGTCTTTATAAACCACTGAGGTTCAGTCATTATATGGATTCTTATCAAAATTATAAACTCATAATCACTCCACTGCCCATTTATTCATTCCACATTTGTCCACTGTTGTTCAATCATAAATTTCTGCACTTTCACCTCAACTTTTGCCCCAGATTGTTTAAATGTATGCAGCCAGCTGACCACGTATAAACCCATTTCTAACCAGTCTTGTTAACAATTTCCATGCTAACACACAACACTCCCAGGAGGGCAATCAGTTCTCATGAGGAACTCATTTCTACAATGAACTTAGGCCACAAAGTTTATTTAAAGAGACTATAACATGTGTTTTGGTATCACTGATATAATACCCAATTGTACCCACAGGTCAGGAGTGATACATGGCTGGTAACAGAGCCTCAAATTGGTGTCGTCAGTATTCAGCAGCATAAAACTGGACCATTTTTCTATGAAAGGGAAACGATAAGTTCCAATCTGCATTCCATATCCTAGCTTTCAATCCATGGCTTACCAATAAGAGTCAGATGAAACACACTTACAGATTTTATACATGGATGGTAGGTGCCACTATCTGCTTTCCAGAGAGCAAACAAATGGAAACTATTTCAATGTCAAACTCCATCAGGAAAATTACTCTAAACCCTTGAGGGAAGATCTGCATTCTGGTTATATTTCTACTGTTAACAAGAAGAGCTTCCATCCTATAAGTCCACTCAGTGATACATCTGATAATAAGTTATTAGTTATTGTCTGTTACAGCACTGGCATCTAAGGTAGCATCTGATAATAAAGCAATAGCATATTTAGTTAAAAAATTATGTTGTAATATTGCACCATAGACTATAACCATATTTACTTTCACCCTTTCTTCACTAAATACCATGTTTTCCACTTGTGTTCCTTGAACTGTCTATAAATCCAATGTAGCCAATCATGCAGTAATATAATTGTTTTCCCTCTGTAAGAATATCCGGTTATTTTCAAGTTTTGTTACTTCACAGCTTTTTCAGGTAGAGCTAGACACTCATCCATTCCTGTGGATATTCTTCTCAAAGTTAGTCCACTCATTCAAGAGTCTGCTCAATAGAGTTATGCTAGAACAAAGCTATATTTGACAGTCATGAAGAATAGATTTTTTACTGGCTGTGAGAGAATAACCTTCAATGACAAATTAAGCAATAACGCCTGCACACTATGCTGGGAAATTGAGGATAAGCTGGACAATTGAAGGATGAGGCAGTAGGCCTTGTCCTTCAGTCGCCTGGTTTATGCTCAGTCCTTTGCTTCTCACGGGTACAAATACGTTCTCGTTATATGGCCACAGCCTCAATATATTGAAGGCACAGATGAGTAAACCAGCCAATTTTCTTGTGGCACTGAGCTTCATACTCCTTCTAAACCATGGTTTTAAAACCTATTGGAATATGAAATTGTCCTCAGGAATAATTAAAATATATTCATCCAATTTGATCTTACAATGCAAATTTACAAGACCACTGCTGATTGATACGTTCTATATATACAGTTAAAGCAATTAGTACAGATTTAAGTGGAAACTGAATTAAATATGAAACAAATTCTATTCTAATGCATTAGAAAAACCATTAGCTATCAAACATATAGATCAGCTCTTTTTTCCTGAAAATTGATCTGAAGATTGTTCAGACAGATATACGGAAAATAACAAAACCTCGAGAGAATTTAAGTAATATTGTTATGTGCATAATACTTTCTGCAGTATTGTAAGATCTTGCATCTTGGTACTTAATCTTTTAGTCCCAATCTTAAGAGTTAGTCCATAATTCTACGAACCGTTTTAAACTTTAAATAGGCTTCACTCTGTAAACTTAAGGCTCTTGAAAAACAAGAAAGGACTTTGAAATATTGATAAGTGACTATGAGAAATGTATCCTTTTCCATCTGGTTGTCAGTGTTTAATGGTAAACCAGAATGCATATGGGGCAGTCCAAGCATGAAGGGCAGTAGGACACTCAAGCGATAAGCTGCTCTGTCCCTCTGTGAGATCAGAAACCTGTCACTTCCCTCATCCTGGCTGTCAGCCTTGAAACACTATAACTTGCCTTACCTCTGTGTTGTACACTCCATATATCAGGAAGATGAAGATACCCTATAAAGACAAAAGGAGGGAAAGAAGCTGTTAACTGTAATCATTATTTTCACTTGCAATTTTGAAATGAAGTTTCCCTGAGAACAAACACAAAGAAGTTCTTGTAACAGACAAGGTCAATTTTTATTTTTCAATTTCATGAACTGCAGCTCAAGTATCCACCACAGAGGAAAGCAGCTCTTTACAAATCTCTGTTACCCAACTGAATAGTAATCAAGGTTATCAGGACAACTGGGGGCCTTGAAAAGGAACAGGTCCCATTGAAACTACCACCACAATTGCAATCACTTATGATGCAGAACCTCATTAAAATACACAAAGAACAGTAATATTGCATACTTTGTACTACAGCAAAGCTAAATGGGCAGCACAAATTCACCTGAACCTCTGTCCGTTGCAGATTTTACATTACCTTGAGAGTCAACTTGGCCTAGCTGAGTCCCGCAGTTTAGAGTTCATCCTACTCCACAGTATGGGCATTAAATTTAGGCTCGAGTCACAGTACAGTGCCAAAGGAGAACTGCCTTGCGAAACGCAATGTCCCACAGAAAAGCTGTTAATCAGAAACCCTGTGGACTATGTGAGATGAACATACAAAGGTTTGCCAGCAAGATGAGCAGGGAAGTTTTCACAAATAATTCTTCCTTACACCAGCACCATCTGAAATTCTGATCTCTTGTCTTATATATTGTGAAGCAACTTTACACAGCACAAGCAACAGCCACAAAAGAGTAAGCATTTAAGTACAAAGATTTTTAGGACTATAAATGCAGTGACAGCTTAGATGAGTAACATCTCAAATTGTTTTGCCTTCACACCGACGTATGTAAACATTTGAGGTTTAAAGGTGAACTGTATAATACTAATGTACTGTTCTGCACTTGCTCTGTGTGTACAGTAGCTGCATCAGTCTTGTAGCTGCACTTAATTGCTGTATCTCCAGAGTTGTTATTGCACTTGCCAGTTCAGTTTTCCAAAACGTAGGGCACACTGGAGATGGCAACTGGTCTTAGGGTGGAAAATCCCAGAATGACACATTTTGATTGCTCACTGCTGCCATGCCTTTGTGCTACTTGTTAAAGTGTCTCTGTTGAACAGAGTCTTTTAATAGTTGGAAAAGAGCTAAATAAACTTAAGAAAATCATTTTTAAAATTTTAAAACAACTGTATTTATAGAAGTTACATCCACATGGAGCGCTGTCGCGTGGAAACACCATCCATCACCAGGGAGCCCTACGACCCAGGATATGCTCTCTTCCTGCTGCTGCCATCACAGCCTCAGGTCTCACACCACCAGGTTCAGGAACAATTAATACCCCTCAACCATCAGGCACTTGAACCAGTGGGGATAACTATGCTCACCCCATCAGTGAACTGTTCCTACAACCTACAGACTCATTTCTAAGGGTTCTTCATCTCGCGCTCTTCATATTTATTGCTTATTATTCATTTTTTAAAATTTTTGTATTTGTTGTCTTTTGCACATTGGTAGATTGATAGCTTATTCACAGCCGGGATGTGGATTACAAATTACAGCAGGAGATAGAAAGGGCCTGTCAGAAGGGCAATGTCATGATAATCATTGGGGATTTTAACATGAAAGTGGATTGGGAAAACCAGGCCAGTACTGGACCTCAAGAGAGAGAATTTGTAGAATGTCTAAGGGATGGCTTTTTAGAACAGCTTGTTGTTGAGCCCACGAGGGGATCGGCTGTGCTGGATTGGTGTTGTGCAATGATCCAGAAGTGATAAGAGAACTTAAGGTTAAGGAACCTTTAGGGAACAGTGATCACAATACGATCGAGTTCACTTTGAAATTTGAGAAGGAGAAACTAAATTCCAATGTGTCGGTATTTCAGTGGAGTAAAGGAAATTACAATGGCATGAGAGGGGAAATGGCCAAGGTTGACTGGAAAGGGACACTAGCAGGAAGGACAGCAGAGCAGCAGTGGTTGGAATTTCAGTGAAAAATGAGGGAAGTGCAAGACAGATGTATTCCAAATAAGAAGAAAGTAGGACACTACCATGGCTGACAAGTGAAGTCAGAGCCAAAGTAAAAGCAAAAGAGAGGGCATACAAGGAAACCAAAGTTAGTGGGAAGACAGAGGATTGGGAAGCTTTTAAAAACTTGCAGAAGGAAACTAAGAAGGTCATTAGGAAGGAAAAGATGAATTATGAAAAGAAGCTGGCAACTAATATCCAAGAAAATACTGAAAGCTTTTTAAAGTATATAAAGCGTAAAAGAGAGTTGAGGGTAGATACAGGACCAATAGAAAGTGTCGCTGGAAATATTGTAATGAGAGACACAGAGGAACTGAATGCGTATTTTGCATCAGTCTTCACAGTGCATCTGCAGTATACCGGACATTCAAGAGCGGCAGAGAAGTGAAATACACGCAGTGAAAATTACGACTGACGAGGTGCTCAGGAAGCTTAATGGTTTGTGGGTGGATAAATCTCCTGGAACTGATGGAATGCACTCTCGGCTTCTGAAGGAAGTGGCTGGAGAGATTGCAGCAGTGTTAATGATGATCTTTCAAGAATCGATAGATTCTGGCATTGTACTAGAATGCTGGAAAATTGCAAATGTTACTCTGCTATTTAAGAAGGGTGGGAGGCAGCAGAAAGGAAACTATAGACCTGTTAGCCTGACATCAGTGGTTGGGAAGTTGTTGGAATCGATTGTTAGGGATGAGATTATGGAATACCTGAAGGAACATGACAAGATAGGCCACAGCCATCATGGTTTCCTGAAAGGAAAATCCTGCCTGACTAACCTATTGCAATTTTTTGAGGAAATTACAAGCAGGGTAGACAAAGGAGATGTAGTAGATGTGGTGTACTTGGATTTTCAGAAGGTCTTTGACAAGGTGCCACACATGAGGCTGACAAGAGCAAGTTAAGAGCCCATGGAATTACAGGGAATTTACTTGCATGGGTGCAGCATTGGCTGATTGGCAGAAAACAGAGAGTGGGAATAAAGGGATCCTATTCTGGCTGGCTGCTGCTTACCAGTGGAGTTCCACAGGGGTCAGTGTTGGGACCGCTGCTTTTTACAATGTATGTCAATGATTTGGACTATGGGATTAATGGATTTGTGGCTAAATTTGCCGATGATACAAAGATAGGTGGAGGAGTGGGTAGTGTTGAGGAAACAGAGAGCCTTCAGAAAGATTTAGATAGTATAGGGGAATGGGCAAAGAAGTGGCAAATGAAATACAATGTTGGAAAGTGTATGGTCATGCACTTTGGTGGAAGAAGTAAACAGGCAGACTATTATTTAGATGGGGAGAGAATTCAAAATACAGATATGCAAAGGGACTTGGGAGTCCTTATGCAGGATACCCTAAAGGTTAACCTGCAGGTTGAGTGGGTTGTGAAGAAGGCGAATGCAATGTTGGCATTCATTTCTAGAGGTATAGAATATAGTAGCAGAGATGCGATGTTGAGGCTCTATAAGGCACTCATGAGACCACACTTGGAGTATTGTGTGCAGTTTTAGGCTCTTTATTTTAGAAAGGATATACCAACATTGGAGAGGATTCAGAGAGGATTCACAAGCATGATTCCAGGAATGAAAGGGTTACCGTATGAGGAACATCTGGCAGCTCTTGGGCTGTATTGCCTGGAGTTCAGGAGGATGAGGGGGGAACTCGAGGGAACATTCTGAATGTTAAAAGGCCTGAACAGATTAGATATGGCAAAGTTATTTCCCATGGTAGGGGAGTCTAGGACAACAGGACATGACTTCAGGATTGAAGAACGTCCATTTAGAACAGAGGTGCGGAGAAATTACTTTAGTCAGAGGGTGGCAAATCTGTGGAATTTATTGCCACGAGCGGCTGTGGAGGCCAAGTCATTGGGTATATTTAAGGCAGAGATAGGTAGATTCTTGATTAGCCGGGGCATCAAAGGGTATGGGGAGAAGGCAGTGGAGTGGGGATGACTGGAAGAATTGGATCAGCCCATGATAGAATGGTGGAGCAGACTCGATGGACTGAATGGCCTACTTCTGCTCCTATATCTTATAGTTTTATGGTCTATTGTCTTTCATTAATTCTATTATGGTTCTTGGATTTACTAAGTATACCCACAAGAAAATGAATCTCAGGATTGTATATGGTCCCATATATGCACTTAGATAATAAAATAGTTTGAACTTTTAAGTTAATTAAAACATTATGATTAAATGCAAATAAATTTTAAAAATCTTGCTGTCAATTCCTTGGTCATCAAGACCAGTGATCTATTCAAGTGAATGCAGCAATGCTAGGTAACACATATCTTGGGGGCTACTTGTGGTCCCTTGGATTGGGATGCTTATGCTGGATATACTGGTTGGATATACAGCATTGCCCTCCAGCTCACTACTGATTTCTTCATTGCAATATGAAAGTGATGGAAAAAACTGACCACTGATTGTCTATAGATACACTAGCTAAAAAACTAGTAGGGAACTCACGAAATGATCCACTCTTTTCTGACGGGCACTCAGAGACTAATTTTAGAGTGGTTCAGAAGCAGGAGAAAATTGTTGACATCGCTTTCAAAACATAACTAGTCTAAAACTAATTGGTGCCATGAAAGAAAGAAATGCAGTAACTGAAATCGGTTACCCTTTCAAAGCTGTGTCTTCATCACTAAAACCACGTCAGTCCTTATGCCAACTCATCTTCCTTGACTCTGTACTCTTAAACAAATATGACTAGCAAAATTCTACCAAATTGACTTTACAAGTTGACTTTTAATGTTTTTAATGGGAGTTCCATACTTCTACCTTCCCTTGCACGTGTTTCCTTGATGAACTGCAGATCTCCAAAATACATTGGTTCTAGATGGTCCCAACAGCAGAAAATGTTTCTACCCATCCATCTTACCAAACATTTCTAAAACCTTGAAAATCTCAAGCAAGTTTCACCAAGACCTGGTATATTAAGAGAACATTAACTTAGTTCATTGATCCTTTCCGCTTTATCTGATGTCTCGTACTTTCAAAACCACCAAATGTATTGGTGCTGCTCTCTTTTAAGGTTAATATAATGCAAACAGCATCTGAACTCTATAAGATATCCCAATATGGAGTATATAGGATTTTGCATAAATAAGCACAATTTCCTGATGTGCTGCAACGTGGACCATTGGTTAAAACAAAAAGATTCCAGTAGCTCTTAGATTATATTTTGTGCTTGGTCACTACATTCTAATGACCTTTGGCCACTGCTTTATACCACTGCTGTTCCTACCTTGACATCAGGAAGATAAACTAGTGTGGCAGGGGGACAGGAACCAGAGCACCAGGTCAGAAAGTGGAGGGATGGAGAGGAGGGTAGATGTCAGGGCCAGTAAAAACAAGTAGGTGCAAAGTAATAGATACAATGGAACGGATAGTTTTAGCGTGAGTATTTTAATGCTTGGAGTATTTTGGGTAACGGAGATTAACTTAGAGCATGGATCAGTACGTGGAATCATGATGTTATGGCAGACCTGGTCGAGAGAGGGAAAGGAATGGGTACTTAATATTCCAGGGTTTCAGAAGAGAGGCAGGTAAGAGAGCGGGGAGAGTTGCACTACCAATCAGGGTCAATATCACAGCTGCACTCATAGGGAACATAATGGAGGGCTTGTCCCCTGAGTCTATATGGGTAGAACTCAAAAGTAGGAAGGGTGCAATCATTCTGATGGGACTGTACTGCAGACACCACCCCCCCCCCCCCCATAGCCACTGGGGCATTGAGGAACAGATATGCAGGCAGATTAAGAAAAAGTGTAATAACAGTGAGGTTGTCATCATGCTGGACTTCACCTTCGCAATTATAAACTAGGACCTTCTTAGCTCAAGTGGTTTAGATGGGGCAGAATTTGTTAGGTGCATCCAGGAGGGTTTCTTAAATCAATACGTAGATAGTTCAACAAGAGGAGGGGCTGTACTGGATCTGGTGTTGGGTAAGGAGCCTAGCCAGCTGACCTAGTTTTCAGTGGGTGAGCAGTTAGGGAACAGTGATCACAGCTCCTTAAGTTTTAAGAAAACAATAGATAGGATAAGTTTAGACCTTGTGGCAGAGTATTAAATTGGAGCAAGGCAAATTATAAGAGCGTTAAGCAGGAACTAGGGAGAGTTAATTGGGAACAGCTGTTTTTGGCAATTCCACCTCCAACGTGTGGAGGGTGTTTAAAAGACCAACTGCACAGCGTATAGGACAGGTATGTTTCTGTCAGAAGGAGGAACAAAAATGGCAAGTTAAGAGAACTTTCGATATTGAGAGAGATGGTGAATTTAGTCAACAAGAAAAAGCATGTAAAGATTAGGAAGCTAGAACCAAGCACAGTCCTTGTGGATTATAAAGAAGCCAGAAAAGAACTCAGGAAGGGAAAGCCAGGAGGGGCCACCAAAGAGCTTGTCACGTAGGATTAAAGAGAATCCCAGGCATTCTCTGAATACATCAGGAGAAAGAGGATAACTAGGGAGAGGGTCAGACCACTAATTGAGAAAGGGGGGAGTGGAGGGGGAAAAATTTGCTTGGATGTAGGTGATGTGGGGAATGTCCTTAATGAGTACTTTACGTCATTATTTACCAAGGAGAAGGATACGGAGAATAGGAAGATCAGTGCCAAGAGCATTAGTACGCTAGGCCATTTTGAAATAAAGGCGGAGGTAGTGTAGGTCTCTTAAAGAGCATTAAGGTGCATAAGTCCCAGAGCCTGAAGACATATACACTAGGTTATTGAGAGAGGCAAGTAAAGTGATGACTAGTGAGGTCCCGGAGCACTGGCAAGTAGTTAATGTTGTTCCATTATTCAAGATAATTCTGGAAACTATAGACCAGTGAGTCGCAAGTCAATGGTAGGGAAGTTACAGGAGAGAATCCTTAGGGATGGGATTTATGAGCTTTTGGAAAACCATTGCCTACTTAGGGAGGGCCAGCATGCTTTGTGCAGGGCAAGTAGAGTCTTAATAACTTGATTGAGTTTTTTGATGAGGTGTTGAGAGTGATTGATGAAGGGAGAACTGTGTATGTTGGTTACATAGATTTTAATATGGCTTTTGACAATATCACTCATAGGAGACTCATCTGGAAGATTAAGATGAATTGAATCAATGGTGAATAGGTTGTTTTGATTCAGAATTTGGTTGCCCATAGAAGACACAGAGTAGTGCTCAAAGGGACTTGCTCTTGTTGAGGGTCTGTGATTATTGGTGTTCCACTGGGATCTGTACGGGGACCTTTGCTGTTTATCACTTGTATAAATGATCGGAAAGAAAATGTAGATGGGTGGGTTTGTAAATTGGCAGATGACACAAAGATTGGTGGTGTTTTGGATAGCATAGATGACTGACAAAGAATACAGTGGATATAGATCAGTTGCAGGTATGGGTACACATATGGCAGATGGAGTTTAACTGGCCAAATGATCATAATGTGATCAAATTCATCCTGAAATTTAAGAAAGAGAAGCTAAAGTCAGATGTATCAGTATTACAGTGGATTAAAGGGAATTACAGAGGCATGAGAGAGGAGTTGGCCAAAACTGATTGGCAAAAAAACACTGGCAGGGATGACGGCCGAACAGCAAAGGCAGGAAGCAATTCAAAGGGCACAGGATATACATATCTGGAAGAAGTATTCTAAAGGCAAGATGGCACAACCATGGCTAACAAGAGAAGTCAAAGCCAATATAAAAGCCAAAGAAAGGTCATATAATAGAGCAAAAAATTAGTTGGAAGTTAGGGGATTAGGAAGTGTTTAAAGACCAACAGAAGGCAACTAAAAAGTCATTAAGAAGGGAAAGTTGGAATACAAAAGTAAGCTAGCTGGTAATATTAAAGACGGATGCCAAAAGTTTCTTCAGGTATATAAAGTGTAAAAGTGAGGCAAGAGTGGATACTGGACCACTGAAAAATTATTCTGAAGAGGTAGAAATGATGCACAAAGAAATGGCCGATGAACTGAGTAAATATTTTGCATCAGTCTTCACTGTGGAAGACACTAGCAATATGGTGGAAGTTACAGAGTGTCAGGGTTCAGAAGTGTGTGGTTACCATTACTAGGGTGAAGGTTCTTGGGGAAACTGAAAGATTTGAAGGTAGATAAATCACCTGGACCAGATGGTATATACCCCAGGGTTCTGAAACAGGTAGCTGAAGAAATTGTGGAGGCACTAGTAATGATCTTTCAATAATCACTAGATTCTGGTATGGTTCTGGAAGGCTGGAAAATTACAAATGCCACTCCACTCTTCAAGCAGGAGAGAGGCAGAAGAAAGGAAATTATAGGCCAGTTAGTCTGACCACGGTGGTTGGAAAGATGTTGGAGTCAATTGTTAAGGATATGCTTTTGAGGTACTTGGAGGCCATAGTCAGCATTGTTTCCTAAAGGAAAAATCTTGCCTGACAAATCTGTTGGAATTCTTTGAAGAAATAACAAGTAGCTTAGACAAAGGAGAATTGGTTGATGTTGTGTACTTGGATTTTCAAAAGAACTTTGTCAAGGTGTCGTAGATGAGACTGCTTATCAGGTTAAGCATCCATGGTATTACAGGAACGATACTAGCATGGATAAAGCAGTGGCTAATTGGCAGAAGGCAAAGAGTGGGAATAAAGGGAGCTTTTTGTGTTTGACTGTCAGTGACTAGTGGTGTTCCACAGGAGTCTGTGGTGCGACTGCTTCTTTTTACATTATTTGTCAATGACTCGAATGACAGAATTGATGGCTTTGTTGCAAGGTTTGTGGATGCCACGAAGACAGGTGGACAGGCAAGTAGTTTTGGGGAAGTAGAGAGGCTACAGAAGGATTTAGACAGATTAGGAGAATGGACAAAGAAGTGGCAGATGGAATACATTATCAGGAAGTGTATGGTCATGCACTTTTAGTAGAAGAAAAAAAGGGTAGACTATTTCCTAAATAGAGAGAAAATTCAAAAATGTGAGGTGCAAAGGAACTTGGGAGTACTTGTGCAGGATTCCCTAAGGTTAATTTGCAGGTTGAGTATATGTGGCGAGGAAGGCAAATGCCATGTTAGCATTATTTCAAGAGGACTAGAATATAAAAACAAGGATGTAATGTCAAAGCTTTATAAAGCTCTGATTAGGCCCCACTTCAAAGTCCAATGTAAAATTTATCATCAGAGTACATATACATCACCACATACAACCCTGAGATTCTTTTTCCTATGGACATATTTAGCAAATCCACAAAACTGTAACTGTAACCAGGATCAATGAATAACCACTATGCAAATGCAAATATAAATAAAATAGCAAAGAATACCAAGTATTAAATAACAAGACAAAGAGTCCTTAAAGTGAGACCACCAGCTGTGGGAACACCAGAAATAGAATGAGTGTAGTTATTCCCTTTTGTTCAAGAGCCTGATAGTTGAGGGGTAGTAACTGTTCTTGAACCTGGTGGTGCGAGTCCTGAGGCACTAGTACCTTCTACCTGAGGACAGCAGTAAGAAAGGACCATGGCCTGGGTGGTGAGGATCTTTGATGGGTGCTGCTTTTCTATGGCAATATTTCATGTAGATGTGCTCAATGGTTGGGAGGGCTTTATCCATGATGTACCAAGGTCAAATCCACAAACTTTTGTAGGATTTTCTGCTCAAAGGCATTGGTGTTCCCATACCAGGCCATAATGCAGCCAATCACCACACTTCCAACCACATATCTATAGAAGTTTGCCAAGGTTTTCAATGACATGCTGAATCTCCACAGACTCCTGAGGAGGTAGAGGCACTGTCGTGCTTTCTTTGCAATTATACTTATATGATGGGTCCAGGAGAGGTCCTCTGATATAGTGACAATGATGAATTTAAAGTTATGGACCCTCTCCACCTCTCATCCTCCAATGAGTACTGGCTTACTTGGAGTATTATGAGCAGCTTTGGTCTTATCTGACAAAGGATATGCTGAAACTGGACAGGGTTCAAAGAAGATTTATGAGGGGTGTCCATTTAAAATGAAGATGAGGAGGAATTTCTTCAGCCAGAGATTGGTGAATCTGTGGAATTCATTACCATGGGCAGCTGTAGAACCCAAGTCTTTACGTATATTTAAGGCAGAGGGTGGTAGATTCTTGATTGGTCAGGGCATGAAAGAATATGGGGAGAATCCAGGAGATTGGGGCTGAGAGGGAAAATGGATCAGCCATGATGAAATGGCGGAGCAGACTCGATGGGCCAACTGGCATAATTCTGCTCCTATATCTTATGGTATTACGGTCTCAAATGTGAAGTGTTGTATCCTGTTAGGTGAAATGCAAAGAGACTGTACACTGCTGATGGCAAGACCCTTAAGGGTTGATGAGCAGAGGGATCTTGGGGTCCAAGTTCATAGCTTCCTGAAAGGGGCTACACAGGTTGTTAGGGTGATTAAGAAGGCATTCGGCATTCTTACCTTTATTAGATGAGGCATTGATTTTAAAAGTCAGGAAGTTATGTTGCAGCTTTATAAAACTCTAGTCAGGCCACATCTAGAGTATTGCATAGAGTTCTGTTCACCCCATTATTGGAAGGATGTCGCGGTTTTGGAGAGGGTGCAGAAGAGGTTTACCAGAATGTTGCCTGGATTAAGGGGCATGTGCTATAACAAGAGGTTGGACAAAACTGGGTTGTTTTCTCTGGGGGACAGAGGCTGAGGGGAGATCTGATAGAGGTTTATAAAATTGAGAGGCATAGGTAGAGGGAGTATCTTTTTCCCAATGTTGAAAGGTCTAATACTAGAGAGCATGCATTTAAGGTGAGAGGGGCTAAGTTCAGAGGGGAAGTGAGGAGCAAGCTTTTTACACCAAGTGGTGGGTACCTGGAATGCACTGCCTGGGCTGGTTGTAGAGTCAGATGCATTAGGGACTTTTAAGAGGTGTTTAGATAGGCATAGAGTATGAATGTGAGGAAAATGGAAGGATACGGTCATCATGTAGGCAGAGGTGATTAGTTTAGTTGGCCATTTGATTACTAATATAATTGGTTTGGGCACAACATTGTGGGACAAAGAGCCTGTTCCTGTGTTGTACTGTTCTCTGTTTTAGTTCTTTAATACTCAGATAGGACACTGTTTTGATACAAAATGGACGGCTTCACGCAAGCCTCTTTTTTAATATATTTAATACAATTGCTCTCAACCAAACAATCCATCTCTTTATAATTATGTACTCCCCTTCACGCACAATGCCACCAATCTTTGCATTAACTGGAAAATGTTATCACACCAACTCATTATAAAATGTAGTGAACAGTTGAGGTGACAGCAGAGGTGCTTGCATGATATTTGTAACTTCTACAATACACATGCATAAATATTTTCTCCAATCTATCTACCTCAGTAATTTGCTCTAAGATTCATTTTTATCAGTGTTAAGCAAACATGAAAGTATATTTATTGCAGAAGAAATGATCAAAGCAAAAGGATGGCACATTATGTATTATGGGTGTTTTTTTTTATACAGTACAACCATATCACAAATATTTTATATCATGCATTTCCATTGAGAGTTGTATTATTGCTATCAATGTTGACAACAAGAACTGGCAGCTCCTTAAATGATGAAAAATAATTCTATAATCAAGAAACTTAATCTCACATAATGTATAAGACCCATTTTAAGGACTGGAGTATCTAATACAATCACATATTTTATATAATACATTCAAAAGTACTCCAGTATTTTTCCTGATTGTTCAACGCTTGGAAGGACGTGCACTATATTGACTGATCGCGGTGAAACTCAATATTACACCTCAGATGATTAGTGAATTAAATACAATTCACCTCATCTCACATCATGTCATTTTCTCATAAAGATTTTATACTTACTTATCTGGCAGCAGACCTTCACATTTTCATTATATTAAAATAAAATATTTTATTATTTCTTTAAAATAAGATAAACGAATTACGTGAGGTAGGGTAGCTAAGGAAGTTAAAGCTGTAACGACTGAGTTAGGTCAGGAGTGTAACCATCTCCTAGCATCCTGGGAAACTGATGCTTTTTCTATTCATAACATCACCAAAAATTTTGAAAGGATTCGAAAATTGCAGGCCCACATAATTATCAACATGGTTTCTTGCCACTACACATTTTTCAAATGTTTACAAAACCTCTAACTGGGAGGAGGAGCAAGAGCAAATATTCAACAGTATTATAAATTACAATCTACAGGAAGTCCTAATGACCAAGAAATATAGACAAAATTCAGGAACCAGTCATACAGTGGTAGTCTTTGTGCAGCCTTCTGATAAACATTTCTCACCAAATTGTTAAATTTTTAATTTAAAAATTCGTTTGTGAATTGAAGCTGTTTGTTTGATCAGTAACTGGGTGCTTGGTTTCATGATTGTTCACTGGTAAATGGCCATTAATATTAAGTTATTAACCCAGTGTACCAAGATGTTCCCGTTTTGCCCCCAGGATTATTTGGCTAGCAGACATCCTGTTCACTTTCCTAGCTTGGGAAGCATGTACACTGCTTAAAAACAGACCAGAACTATTTAATCCTTAAATTACATAAACTATTATATATTTCAAGCCATCTGTTTTTCCTGCCTAAGTAACCATTCTGCCAGCACTCAAATGTCCAGATTTGTTGCAGTTCTATTGCACTGTATGGTGAATACAGCTTTCTCCTTTACCATTTTTTGTGGAGATATATAATGGAAACACTAATTAAATCAATTTGATCTGTTTAGCCACATTTCCTTCTATCCTATGGTTAGCTGAAATCCTCACAGTAAGCCCTCCTTAAAATAGGTAGGAAACAAAGAAATTATGAGTATTAGTGTGTGGGCTTTGTAATTATTGGGGAGGGCAATTAATTTAGGTTCTCTGTGTGGTGATATGGTGGATATCATTATTTAGACATTTCAGTTGGCAAATATGTTCATTCTGGAACTTCACAAAATTCAGTGAGAATGTGTAACAGTTGAAAACAGTTAGTGGCTACATTATTTTCACCCTAGCTCAGAGAAACAGATGGTTTTTCCAAATACTTATACACACATAAACAGCAGCAAAATACCAGGCATGATATATAGTGAATTACGTTAGAGTGTGTATTTCACAAGTTGAGTTGTTCCATCCAAGTTGAAAGAATTTCAATATATATTGCCTGAAGTTAAATGTGCCACTATCAATCACAACATTATCATCAGGCAAATTCCTTTCATCAACTGTACTCATGCAAAACTGACTTTTTTTTAGCAATGATCATTTAGTTTAATATTGACTTTTCATTAATATAGCAAAATCTGTTTGCTTCCCTAGGAGTTAAAAGCACAATTATTGCTTTTGGATGATAGTGTAAAGTTAGATTTGTCATCAACAAAATGTGACACACATACAATGCTGAGGGAACTCAGTCGGCCAGGCAGCATCTATGGAAAAGAGTGAACAGTTGATGTTTCAGGATGATGAAGGGTCTCAGCCCAAAATATCGACTGTTTACTCTTTTCCATAGATGCTGCCTGACCTGCTGAGTTCCTCTTGCATTTTGTGAGTACTGCTTGGATTTCCAGCATCTGCAGATTATCTCATAATTATCAAAAGAATTAAGGTTATTATCATTGGATTTTTATTATAAATGGCAGAATCAGATTGGAAAAAAGGTTAACTTTGTCACATATACATCAAAACATACAGTGAAATATGGTAATTGCATCAAATTAAAACAGCTAGAATTGTACTGGGCAGCCCACAAGTGTTGGTATGCTTCTGGTGCCAACTGTAACCATATGTCTTTAAAATGTAGGAGAACATCAGCGTACCCGGAGAAAATCCATATAGCCAACGGGAGAACGTACAAACTCCTCGCAGTCAGTGGCAGAAATCCAACACCAATCTTACCGCTGGCACAGTAAAGTCTTCCGCGCTAACAGCTATGTTACAGTGCCACCCCATTTCTGGATAGCAGGGAAGACAGAGGAATAGGATCTATAATCTCAGACTACAACTGAATCTGATTTCTCACTGTTGGCCACGGCCTCTTTCTGTAACTTTCTTTTCACTTGGACTGGTGAAGATTGAAGGTATTGCTTGGTTGAGCACCTTTGCTCAGCCCACTGTAACAGCCAGTATCTTGCTGTGTCCAGCCATTTTAACTTCACTTCCATTCCAGCACTCATACTGCTTCCTTCTCCTCTTCCTCACCCTCTCGATCTGACCATCACCCACACAGTCCTCTCTCCTCACTTCCTTCCCCTTATTCCATGATTCGCTGCCCTCTCCTATCAGACGACAAATTCTTCAGCACTTGGGCATTCCCACCTATCACCTCTCACACCTTCCAGCTTCTTACATCATACCCAACACCCCCCCATCTAACTTCCGCCACCTCACTTGGACACAACTATCACCTGCCAACTCTCACTACACCCTTCTCCCACCAAGCCCCCAACCCCTTGATACTGGCTTCTCCCCTCTTTCGTTCTTTCCATTCCAGAAGAGTATTAACTGTCCAGATGCGGCCTAACCTGTTGGTATGCTGATAACCCCCCCCCCCCACATTTCGTGTGTTGCTCCAGATTGCCAGCATCTGCAGTCTTCCTTGCTTCTCTTATCATTGTTGTTTTAAATTAACCCTTGTTCATTGACTACCCTTCTGAAATTTGGAAGTGACACATTTACTTAGTGCCTAGCCAACAAATAATTACTTGCCCATGTATGGCAGATGAGTGTGTGTACCCCTGCAAAGCTTGGATGAATTGGAAGTATGACCAGTTAAGGAGAACAGCCAACTGTTACACCAAGGCTCCTGATGCTTTCATTTAGCTGGGTCAAGATGGATCGCAACTTACATTCAATCAATCAAAAGGCAACATTGTCTTAATTAATGGTAGTAATAATAATTCAGCATTTACGAGAGTTCCTCATCAACCAGTGGATCTGCAGGTCTCTTGTATCTCAGCAGTCTAGCAGCTCTCTCATCTCCAAGTCAGGTCATGAGTTAAAGCTCCAATCTTGAACAGGAAAATGCATTGGTGTTTTTGCAGAGTATAAAGTGCACTGCTGGAAGTGCCTTCAATCATAAGTAAACTCACACCAAGGTCTTAACTCCCCTCTCAAAGTGTCAAAAATGCCATGCCTCAAAGAAGGGCAGGCACATTAACCCCTTACACAAGGCCAATATTTATCTCGCGCTCTGCTTCACCGAAGGAGATTGCCTGGTCATTATCAGGTTACTGATGCGGAAGCTTACTACACATAAACTGATTGCACTAACCACAGCAGAACAGCAACCACACCTCAAAACTAATTAATTGACTGCAAAATGCATTGGCATATGCAAAATAATTAGAGGGTTATAAAGGCTTATAAAGGACTAGTAACATTTGGATCACCAGTTCATTGGTGATCCTTTGACCAACTTCTATATATTAACAGGGGAGAGTATCCTTAACTGGTTGCATCATAGCCAGCTATAGAAACACAAAAAGAGATTACAAAAGTGGTTCATACAGTCAAAATCTGCCTGCACCACCCAGAATTGTTTTGCACAGATTACAAAAAGAAACATCAGTAATCATCCCTCCAGCTTCCTCGCCTTAAATAAATTTGCCCAGATCAAAAGATTAATCAACCACAGTAACCTGTGAAAACAATGAAGCTAAACAGCAACATCAGTAATTCAGCAACGGGCAAGAAAGTACACACAAAAGTGTACAAGAGGGCACTAGCAAAATGAAGTCCTCATTGTCATTTAGATATATTACGAAGCAACCTGCTGTAGAATGGGGTCAAAAATCTGTGGATAGGAATAGGATCTGAAGAGAAGACACTATACTCAAATTCTAGGCAATGAACTTCTAATGTCTTCCACCTCAGGCAACTGAAGAAGTTCAGCATGGACCCCCAAATCCTCAAAACCTTCCACAGGGGCACCATTGAGAGCATCCTGACTGGCTGTATCACTGCCTGGTATGGGAACTGCACCAACCTTGATCACTGGGCACTGCAGAGAGTGGTACAGACAGCCCAGCTCATCTGAGGATGTGAACTTCCCTCCATTGAGGACATTTATAGCAGCAGGTGCAGAAAGAAAGCCTGGAAGATCATTGGGGACACCAGTCACCCAACCACAAACTGCTTCAGCTGCTTCCATCTGGCAAATGCTACCACAGCATTGAAGCCAGGACCAACAGGCTATGAGACAACTTCTTTCTACAAGCTATTAGATGCTTAAATTCACATGTCTGTACATTGCAAGAGAGTCATAATGCAACGATTTTAACTTCCTCATGTTGTGGGATGGATGTAAGATTTAAATAAATTCTATTAATGACAAGAGTGCAAATGTGACTGGAAAAATTGAGGTAAATAAGGAGATACTGTAACTTGGGAAAATCTTTATGCATTCTCTTCATTTCAGACAGAAGGAACTCTCCTACAATTCCACATTATAGCATGGTAAAAAAAAATACATGTAGGATTCCTCTGTAGCTCTCAGCATTCCCTCCACAGAGCACTGTAGAGTCTGAAAAAAACAATATGATATATGTAGAAAGCCATTTTCCATCTATAAGCACTATTTCTGAGAAAGAGTCCAGAAATGAGCAAAACCACTTCAACTGTTATCAAGTTCATTAACACACTGTGTGCCTCATTATTACTGTCACATCGGCTGGACTCCTGGGAAAATCAAGCACATGCCTTCACTCTTATAACATAGATTGTTAAGCTAATTTTACAATATCTAGCAAGAGTCACAACACTAATTGTTCACCCCACAGTACACTGTCCACCTAAGCCACAATTTAAGACACTGGCATTCCTTTGACATAAATCATTATTTCTGTACTTCAATAAATACTTATAAAAGAAACAGGAAATATGCATCATTGATTTGCAAATATTCCAATTAACAACACTCATTTGATTTAATGAGTGACAGATCAATAATTCAGTTGTTTCTAGACATTCACTACCTGGATACTCAAATTATGTATTACTTACATTTATCTAAGCAAAAAAACTCCATATGGCTGATCCAAGAATTTATTTTTTAAATAATTCATAACATGCAGCTGGTGCTGGCAAGCACTTACTGTTCATCCCAACTGCCCTTGAACCAAGTGGCTTATTTGGTCATTTCAGCAAATGGTTTAGAATCAACTACATTGCTTTACGTTGCAGACATACTGTATATAGACCACACTGAGGAAGGATAGCAGATTCTTCCCTACAAGGGCCAAACTGAACCAGCTTGGTTCTTTCAATAGTCTCATCTAGATTTATCTAATTAAGTAAAGTTATATTCCCCAAAGTGGAGTGATTTAAATTCATGTTTTTGTAGAGCACAAATGTGCAAACTGTTTTAAATGTTAATTCTCAATTTTTTTTTAAGGAAAGAAGTATTTTTTATTTAAATTTAGAGATTTATACATTTAGAATAGATGCTGAACCAGATATTCTTATATTTGGCTTTTCTATATTAATTTACCATTCTTCCCACTTTGATAAACCTTCTTTCCTGCATAACTTCCTTAAACCCAATTTTAGTTTCTGAGCAGTATAACACTCTTTCAGGTCATTTAATGACATTTAAATTTGCTTCAGAAAGGGAAGGTTGCCATCATTTTGGTTATGCACATCCGCAGCTATAAATCACCACCCAAATTAGCATTATTTTCATGTGTCTGTCAATTCAGAACTTCATGATTATACATTGGAATCAACTTTTAGACAGTTCAAATTTCAGGTCTGCTGCAAATTGGAGAGAGAAGCTTCTACTGTGTGCTGTTATATAGACATTCTGATAAATTCACATCATTCATGCCAAAGAGTACATGCCATTAATTGGAGCAGATGCAAAAATGTTATTTTTGCAAAACTACCATCAGGATTCCCTTCTAAAGATGCCCACCTTCTCATTTTGTTGAATAGGCTTCAATTCAAATAATCAACACACAATAAAAAGTGCATTTAAATAATACAGTATTCTTTATTACTTGCAATTTACTTCAATAAAACTGCAGCACTAGGGCTTATTTTCATAGCCTAAAACATTACTTTAAGTCACATTGAGCTGAGCAAAATACAATGAATTAGATAAATTATGATTAAATATAATAACTGTGACCATACATGCTATAAACCTTCACAGAATCTATCCAACCATGTAGTAATTCCCAAAGCTTCGCTATAATGTAGAGCACAAATATTTCTGTTCAAATTTGATGTGATATATCAGTGAAGCATTTACTGCTAAAAAGAGATTGAGAGCAAATGTATCTTCCGCCACTATGAATAAAAGCCCTAGTTTCTCATTACTTTGTGACAAGACCCAGAAATTCACTTCAGTTTTCATTTAGGCTTTCTGCCCCAGTTTATGGATGTATGCCTTCACGCTTTTATTCCTCCTTCGCTTCACACATATGTAATAAATGATTATAAATTTCCACAGACGACCACCTCTCTTGCTCACTCACACGAAGTGCACAAACTTCGGAAGTTGCAAGTAAAACTCAACAAACAGATTTATTTATGATGTTGTCCTTGGTAACCGAAATTTCAATGTACTGATGAAAAGTATGATTAAAGACAGACTGTGCCTCGACAAGGAGATCCAGGGACAAGTTTCTATTTTTCACTGCAAATATATAATAGCACTTGACACCAGTTTCATACAAAATTCACCAGCTACAGCGATGGAAGCCAGCTAGAGGTATAATTGCCATTTATCCTTTTTTCTAAAAAAATAGCATTGTTAACCAATCAAGTTGCACTCAGATTGAGCAACAATATATTAATTTACCAAATCAGTGTTGTCCCATTCAGTACTATATTTATATAAGCATGAGTTACAGATTTTCAGTGGTGTAATTAAAGATTTAAAAGTAATTGTTCTCAACTCTATGTCATTTGTAAAAGTTTTTTCATTTGCTAATAATTTCTTAAAATTTTTGATATACATTTTAATGAAAATTATTTTGACACCTTGCTTAGATATATCCTTAAATTAGTACAAATTTTTCTTCAACTTGATTGTCATTTCTCTTCTCCATTTTCCCTATAATTTTAATTATCAGAAGAACAGTGGACTAACTACAGTGACTCCTACAGCAAGTTACAACAGTTCTTTGTTCAGCTGTAGGAAACAATGGCTGCTGTAGTACATAACGAGTTGGAATCGTGGGCGTCCTTGATTAAGAATCCAGAATGCTCGATCAAGGCATGAAAACACACTGATTTGGACTCTGGTGTAGAAAAAAAGATATTTTGATCTTCCGTCAATGTAGTAGCCTATGCATACACACCTCAAACATCGTAAGGTAATCAATGGACACTTAAAACAGTAATTTTACCAAAACAACAGGAAAAAGTAATGTGTGTTTTTATGAATAACGAATTTTTCAAACTGCTGGCACTCTGGTGAGAAAAGTCTGAACTGAGTCAGTGGGATAAAAGAAGAAGGAAAATCTGAATAGGAAGATTGATCAATGTGAATGACTCTGCCAGTCTTTCTCTTAATAACTGAACAGTATCCAATGGGTGGTGCTCTAATCCATATCTTCGGGGCCTCAAGGGAAAATGGCAAATTGAATTGGATCATGCAGGCAGTTAGCAGATTGTGCTTTTGTCTCTGGTGGCAGGGCTAATTAAGATCAAACTCTGAGGGTAGAAAATTGCCTTTATATCTGCTAAATGTAATCATGAATGCATGCTGAACTCCAGTGAAATTAATGGAACCAAATTTAAGAAGCAGCATACCACACACATACTACATTGCACAATCAGTGTTTGTAACTGTGAATGAATATTTATTGACAGTGAGGCATCTAATAAAATTAAACTATTTGAAATAGGTGTACACTTATGTCCTGAGGCAGACTGATACTACAAAGGCAGGCTCATTCGGAGAATATACAAGGGCAGTTGCTATGAAGTGGCGCAATGGGAAGTAGTTTTGTGAGCTTAAGCATAAAGTAGGTTGTTGGGCAGATACAACCAACCTTGTTGAACATGTGTCTCTTATTGTGCAGCAAAAACAAAAGCAACATGAACTCGTAACCTCTTTATACAGTAGATTAAAAAGTTACCTGAAAGCACTTAATAAAAAATGTTGGACACTGATTAAGCACGTAATTAAAAAGTGCTCGACACTGAACTTAGTAAGGGAAATGGAAAAAAAACTTAACAAAGATTCAGTCATTAGATCTTCAGGTGGTCATGCAGAAATAGATCTGGGACAGAGTTACGGGAGCCTAAAGGACAGCTGGAGCTGCTTGATACATTTGACAGTCACCATGGATTCCTGAGCATAAAAATACTCCATTCTTGACTTTCAACATCTCTGGCCAATGGGCAAGCAAAATATATATTTAAGGTAAAGAGTAGCCCTGCAGAGCCTTGAATACAGTCCCTGTCCAGCCGGTCAAGGATCCCAAACAATGAGTAGAAACTGTGGACTTGCGAAGTAGCACACGTTCAATGCCACAACTAACACTGAAAGCATCATTCCATCCTTGTTGAGTTTTGTGTGCTATACATTCCCCCAAAACTATAACCAAGATGGTTATACTTCCTGATTAATTTAACTTTAAACTGATGGTGGCTTTTCCATAATTACACAACAGAAACCTTAAATCTATGAAGTAGAATGGAACTGAGAAGCTGACATTCCACACACTGTAGATTCCCAGTAAAGGAAATGACACCAGGGAGTGCTTGCCAACCATGATTATTGGATCATTAGGTGCATTGTTAATACCCAGTAAATGTTAAATCAATCTATGAAGATCAACAGAATTGGATGTAACAGCTTTTAAAATTTTAAACTTTAACTAAAATAATTCTGTAATTCTGTTTCATTTCTGGCAACAATAGATAAGTTGGAATCATTAGCCATTATTTTACTTCCCAACCATTTAAAGGCAACCTTGTCCTTTCTGCATTCAGGGTCTGATCTTTCTTCAGAGCATTCTATCTAAATGTTTATGACACTGAACATATGGAGCCAATTGCCGAAAAGTGCTAGAGGTTAAATACTGCAAAAGAGTTCAAACTCTATGTAAAGGACACAGTAATGCCTTTGACCCATCTCACATAAACGCATTAATCACAGTATTTGATGGCTTTTAAGCTAACTTATCAAAGCCCAAGGAGAATGTTTTCAGTCAATTATAACTTTCAAGTTGAAATACTACAGAAACTCAACTAGCAACAGCAAATTTTCAGAGACATTTTGTTAATTGAGTCATCATTCATACAAGATATCTGGTAATCAGTAATAACAAATACACTACCTGACTTATTATCTACAATGCTAAAGGGTTGTTTAAAAATAAAAATATTGACCTTGAGATTCAGATCTACTTCTTATTGTTAGGTACTCGGGGGATACAGGTTACAATCCTTGCACCTGAAATATGAGCTCCAAGGAGCCTCTGTTATTTGCATTGGGAGGAATCTCTTTAACACTAAGCTGATAGGACATCTCTGGTACACAGTGAACCAGTGTTGCTACTGTCATGCCTTGCTTAAGGATATGTAGTTAGGGTGACACTGAAGAAAATACGAAGATCAGGACTCAGAAAGTCAAAGGAGTTGATGTGGGTGGGACAAGTGGAAATGTTTATTTTAAACAGCTGCATTCATCTCTGGGTCTAGTTGATTGGCCAGAAACTGATGTGCTCACTTAAAATGCTAGATCGTGGGAATATTGCTTTGCTTAATCTTTGCTAAAAACCTAGTTTCCCCAGGAATAATGGACTTCGCTGAGACAAAATGGACTTAATTTACCATGCAGAGAATGATGTCATTTGATTTATGTCTAAAACTGCAACCAACTAAGATGCATTAAGATGACTGGAAAGATTTGACTGAGGAATAACTACAATTATGACCCACTCTGTATTTCTGACCTGATTATTTAAAAAATTGAATATTTGGACCAATTATTCCTGAGTATTGCGGTTAAAATGTCCATAAACACAATCCATTGAGTAAACACCTTTATAAAAATGTAAACTGGGAGTAATGAAAGGAGTATTAGATTGGTTCTGAACAGCAATAGACAGCTAATACAGCACTATTCAGTGTATGAATTACAATAATTTCATACTGATTTCATCTTTTAATGAATTCCAAGTGCAATTATAAACTGCAATTATTTACCTATTATCTAACAGCTCTAAATAACCAATTTTGTCAGCTCCATGACCTCAAACTTGCTAATAGAACAATTAAAGGACAATTGCTCTCACAATAAGCATTGAAGAAATTTCACATCCTGACATCAATATCTCCATGTGGTTATTGGATTTTCAGAAAACTGCGAGATTCTTAGCTTTAATAAGAACTCAAATGTGGCCTATCAAGTGAGATTCTGTTTTTTTACAAAATCAAATTTGATTGCCATTTTGGATTTGATTCTCCTGCCTACCATTTGCTTGATTTACTTGCTGCCAGAGATTTTAACAAGGAATGTTTACCCCGCAGCAGAATTTATTTTTCAACATGAATAGTGGCCTCCTTTACACTGTTGTATGTGATCTGCACTATTCAATAACATACAGATCAAGTTTCAGTAAATGGAATTAATATGGATGGGTATCTGATGGACATGATGAGCCAAAGGACCCTATTCTGTGTGGTTGACTCTCCCTATATGTATTATTGGGGAATGGTTGGCCTGTTAATAAAATTTTCCCATCAAAACAACAGGGTCAGCATATAGCTGAATTGTCAGTTGAAATCACATAATTACTTCAAAGATTTAGTGTTATTACCCTATCTAATTCTGAATCTGGGAGTCATGATATTCTGGTATAGTAGGAACATGCAAGTAGTGTTGCTCCCCAGATAGAAACACGGCATCAAACCCATAAGATCTCTTTACTTCTACACTCTTTAGTAACTTGCCAAAAGCCAACAAAACCTTCTGAGAAGCTGAAAATGCAGAGATTTTATTTTTAATTAATTCGGATTCTATTTCCAAAAGTTGGGGCATGTGCAGAGGCATAGTTGATTACTTTCAAAGGAAAGAAGGAAGGAAAACAGAAGCAAAGTTTGATGCAGTGCATGCAGAGCCACAGTCTTGCCCCATGACACTATGGACTCTGACATCTGCCCCTTCACATATCTGTGCCCATCACGAGTTTAAAAGGATTTTGATGCTATCAGCAGACCCTATAGCAACAGTTCTAGCTATATTTGAACAATGAGAAATCGGATTTCTGAAAACAGAAGGCTACATTTATATTTCAACATTTTCCAATAGAGATGGGTGCTGCTGGAAGCAAATTACACACCCATTCCAATATTTCTACAGCCAGGCTTTGAACGAAAAAAAGGATGGATTACCAACTTTGGCACAACACTTGTGTATGGGAAATTTTTGACTACTTTCACAAAAGTGTTTAATACAAAATTACAATAATGCCCTCTTTGTATAGAGGAATAGAGCTGTTACAGTTTCAGCTTTGATAGTTGGTTTGTCATGGAAGTTTCACAAGGATCAGGTTTTAGAATTGCTTTTCGTTTACAGAACAGTCACTTACATCCCTTCAGACAGATTCAGATTCAAGTTCTGTTTACTTCCATGGTTAATAGTCCAACCTCATCAGCTTTACTGTTCACATCCTGATTGTGGTTTAAGCTTTCCAATGGAGTTTCCAAAGGAATTTAATGAGCATGACAACATGTCATATCCTACACTTTCATTAGTCCATCTGATCCATTAGAAATGCTATTCGATGACTCCACCAAAAGACAACATTGTTTGGAGCTGCCAGCAGTTTTGAATACAGCTGCTTTTTCTTTTGCATCTGGTATTAATGCTGCAGCCCATCTTGCATGAAAGCCTGTGGGGCTTTCTTTTTTATTACACAATATGGTTGCTAAATTTCCTACGTTTTCTTTTATTAAACTGTTAACCAGGTTCATTCTTAGAGATGATTGTTGTCACCTTGAAATTCTGAAAAGGAAGTGGTATGCATTGTACTCGAATACAATAGACACTAGAGAGCAAGCATCCTGTTAAAAAATCTAGCGTCTTCCCTTGATTAATCCTAGTTAAGACATCCAAATATTGCAGAATAAGCTGAATAAAACCACATTTAGGAGTTCCAACCCTTGATTGGATGCATTCCTGCAGAACTCATCAATAGGAACAGATGAAAAAGTGTGGACTACTCAGCCCTTTGAATTATTCCCGATTCAATGAGATTACGGCTGATCTGTACTTCAAATTCTACAATATCACTTGATATCTTCTTCTAACAGAAATCTTTTGATTCCAGCTTGCTAATTTTGTGTTTTAAATAAGTGTTTTTCATGTTAAGACACGTTGACTTCTAAAGCACATTGGAATTTCAAGAACCTCTGTATTATCAGATTGATTTTTGAAAATGTTGAACAGTCTTTATATTAATCTCCTTTATTTTATTAATAATTAGAAGTTCAGAAGTGTTAATGGAGTCTTATAGTATGGGGTTGAGAGGGATCCGGGATCAGCCATGGTGAGATGGCAGAGCAGGCCTAAGGGGCTAAATGACCTACTTCTGCTCCTATGTCTTATGGTCTACATGGAAAACTAAAATAAAATCTTTTTCTAAACTTCCTATATAATTACTTTCCCCAATTTTCCTGCAGCATTCTTCAATGATTTAATCTTTAATCCTTGGTAATACCATGGGAAAACTGGAAGATTAGCATTCTTGCAGCCATTACATTGCCAGACTGCCAAGGTTTGACAGGCACAACTCTCAGTATAAAGGTTTATGTACTTTAGGGCCAAAAGCAAAATCCGAGAGATATGCAAAACCTGAAATAAAAGACAGAGTACTGGAAGTACTCAGCCAGTCAGCCACCATCCACAGAAACAGGGTTAACTGATCACTGACCTGTCATCAAATCGTGGAAAGTTTGCAGGAGAAAGGAAAGGGAATTAACAGAAGGAAAAGAGCTAGGTAGGATGGAAATAAGGAGAGTTTGAATAATGATACTGGCTGAAAGGCTGAGTAAATGCCAGCAAACAGAAACCCTGTCCGGAGCAGCAAGATTAATGAAATGAGAGAGAGGAGAGAGAAAAGACTGCAGATAATGCGAGATCAGGCTGAATTGGATGATTATTTTAAATTGTTGAATTCGAAGTCTGTAATGTGCAGAGGGGGAAGAGGAGATGCTGTTCCTTGAACTCTGTAGGCATAGTAGAGGGGGCAGGATTCAGAATAGGAATAGGTTAGAGGTTCAAAGTTGACACCCAGCTGGTAGCTGAAGGTCAACCTTGCAGAATGGGTAGAGACATTGTCCAAAGTTGCTACACTCTACACTTGGTTCCCCCAAGGAGACAACATTGGAGTTCAAACTCAACATGATGAATATGTAGAGTGGGTGTGGGAAGCGATGAACAATGGGTACTGGAAATTATGTGCAGTTACTGTTGGAGAATGAGCATCTTCAAAATGGAATATGTGTGGAAATGTAATATCTATCATGGCTTCTTTCTTTAGGGTGTCTTTTACTGCATGTATTTATTTCACAGCAACACACACAAAATGCTGGAGGAACTCAGCATCTATGGAAATGAATAATCAGTTGACATTTCAGGTTGAGACCCTTCCTCAGGACTCTCCTTCTTCATTCCTGACGAAGGGTCTCGGCCCGAAGCAATGACTGTTTATTCATTTCCATAGATGCTACCTCACCTACTGAGTTCTTCCAGCATCTTTTGGATTTCCAGCAACCGCAGACCTTCTTGTCCTGATTTATTTTACAGCTTCTTTTTCTATGGCTGGATGATTTAAAAAAAAAGGTCAGCAACTGTGCAACTGCTTACTTCAAAAACTGTCCAAATGACAGGACAAGAATTAGGGACAATTACCTGATAAAATGCCCGCAAGAAGTACATGCACCCCTGAAAGTTGGTCTACGTTCTCCTATAGAGCATGTAGTGGGGCCTCACTTACGTGGTTCAGCTCTTTTTGGGGGGCAGGACAACCTCTAAGGTCAGCAGGAGCCGCACTTTCCTGTGCCATCAGAAAGGCAAAGAAAAATCACACACACCTTTATGACAGCAAGGACACACAACATATGTGGCGAGGCATACAAACTACAAGAAGTTATAAGTCCACCTTGCGCACCAATGACAGTGACGCCTCCTTTCCTGATAGGCCGAATCCCTTCTAGGAGTGATTTGACACAATGAACGATGTGACATCAAATGGTTCAGCTAACCGAGGTTTTTATGGACATCTTTAATACCTTTTTGCCACAGTCCAGTGTCCCTGCAGGCTTCAAGGCAGCCACCAGCAGTCTGGTGCCCAAAACACAGCACAATTATCACCCAGTGACACTGACCTCAATAATCATGAAGTGCTTTGAGCAATTGGTAATGGATCGTATAAAATCCCATCTTTCAACTACATTGGGCACTTTGCAGCTTGTCTACCGCTCAAACCAGTGCACTGATGATTCCATAGTCTCAGCCCTCCACTCCATCCTGTTCCACATAGAAAATGATGCCTTATATAGCAGGATGTTGTTCATTGACTTCAAAGAGTGTTTAACGCGATCATCCCTCGGAGACTGGCGGGTAAACTGTCCTCCTTGGGACTCAGTGGTCCTCTTTGTAGCTGGATCTTGGATTTCTTGCTGGAAAGACCCCAATCAGTCTGGGTTGGCAGCAACATCTCAAGCTCCATCACGCTGAGCACTGGTGCTCCCTACGGTTGTGTGCTCAGTTTGCTGCTGTTCACTCTGCTGACTCACAGCTGCACTGCCAGATTCAGTTCAAACCGCATCATCAAGTTCGCTGATGGTACCACAGTGCTGAGCAGCAACAATGATGAGTTGGCCCGCAGAAAGGAGGTATAGAGGCTTGTCAAATGGTGTGAAAACAACAACCTGACTCTCAACATGGACAAGACAAAAGAGATGATTGTGGACTTCAGGAAGACACAGGTCAACCACTCTCCGTTGCAGAACAATGGCTCTGCTATGGAGAGAGTAAAGAGCAAAGTTCCTTGGTGTGCAAATGGACAGTCTAATCTGGACCCACAACACCTCCTCATTGGTCAAGAAGGCACAGCAGTGTCTACACTTTCTAGGGAGATTGAAGCATGTGAGGTTCCCCGCCCCATTCTAACAACTTTCTACAAGAGCACTATCGAGAGTGTCCCGTCTGAATGCATCATTGCATGGTACAGATGCAGCAAGGCATCGGACAGACAGAGGATAGTAAAAACCACCAAGGGATTCACTGGGGTCTCCCTCACCCCACTTGTGACACTTACCAGGAGTATTGTATATGAAGGGCCCAAAGCATTGCTGAAGATCCTTACCACCCATCCCCCAATCTCTTTGATTCACTGTCATTAGGAAGGAGGTACAGGAGCATCAGGACTAGAACTACCAAACTGGGTAACAGCTCTTCCCTCAGGCTGTGAGACAAATGGATACCCTGCCACCACCGCAGTCTCCTATCGAGTACAGCGAGCTGTTTACTGTATACCTCTGCTGTGCTCTACATGCACTTTGAATTGTATTTTATTAACTTATTTGTGTAATTATTTTGTTTTATGTGCTGTTTGTGATACATGTTTTGTGGGTGCACTGTGGTCCAGAAGAACATTGTTTTGTTTGGTTGTACAGGTAGATGGAAATCAACTTGAACCTGAACTTGAACTTAGAATGGCTGTCTACCACTATCAGTAACTTGTCCATGCCTTTCTCACCCGTGTGGACACACTAAAGTTTCTCACAGGCCATATATAAGCTGCATTCGGTAGATGTGGTGGCATGTACACCATGCTGACCATTCGTTTTAGATCCTCGCAATGTCAAACCCATAGAAAAGGCTACAAGCTACTGCCTTCACATTAATGAAGCCTAAATCCTCCAAGTGAAGTCCCTGCACTATTCTGCCTCATAATTCTTTCTGCGTAACTATTACGTGGCCACATTTGTTTCAGTATTGATTTGCAGGCAGTTTGTAACACGATGGAAAAGGCTTCATTATCTCATCCAAACATGAGTTTGAATTACTCAAAGTAAACCTGTAAGCTTTCTTTTGCTGCTGAATCAGGTGCAATATTGAATTCCTCATAATGATCAGAAAATGATCCAACTTGTTTCCTGTCAACAGGTATTGCTAAACCTCAGATCAAGCAGTCAGCAGTTGTACAGAATCGTTCTGTGTCGATCTTTCTATCTGCACGGCTGCTACAAAAGGTCATCCTGTTGGATGTAGATTGTCTGTTTTTATACCTGCATCGGTGTTTTCTTAAGGCAGCCTTGAGTAACGTGTTCACCATCTGGCTGACTGATATTCAAGGCCATAGAGTCATAGAAAAGTACAGCACAGAAGCAGGCCCTTCAGCCCACCTAGTCCATGCTGAACCATCTAAATTGCCTTCTCCCACTGACCTTCACCTGGACCATGGCCCTCCATACCCATACCATCCATGTACCTATCCAAAACTTCTCTTAAATGTTAAAATTGAGCTTGCATGCACCTCCTGGCAGCTTGTTGCAGACTCTCATGACCATCTGGGGGAAGAAACTTCCCCTCACATTTCGCTTAAACTTTACGCTTTTCACCCTTAACCCATGACTTCTGGTTGTAGTCTCACCCAACCGGACTAGGAGGGAAGAATGGCCTACCTCTGCCTTCTTGAGCCTACTACTACAGGAAATACTGACTTGGAGCCAGGAACAACCAAGGGCAAAGGAAGTTTGTGATCAATGAGAACTGACTACCTAACAAGAACGACACAAGTCTTTGAATTGACCTGCATGTTGGTCTAGACAAGGGGTTCCCAACCTTTATTATACCATGGACCATTATCGTTAACCATGGGGCTCCCCAGGTTGGGCACCCCTGCTCTAGATGTTCATCCATATCTGCTTACAAAGCAGTCTTACACAATATTATTCCAGTGCACCATTACCTCCTTGAACTGATCTTTCTTTCACACAGCTGGTTTTTATGTCAGCTACAGCAAGTTCTGACCTCTCCTTCTGATCATTATGAGAAGCTACATATTGTATTTGACATGGTGCATTCACCATTTTGCTGCAGTATGCAGAGATGGTGAAAGCCCAGTCCAGTCGGGTGCAATATTTAATTCCTAATTATGAACACAAAGTGATCTAACTTGCTTTCTGAAGACAGGCACTTTATTAAGCTTACATCACTACCCATAATCAAGTAGTCAGCAGTTATATTGGTGTTCAATGATCATTAACCTTCATTTTACTTTAAAAATTATTGTGTTTCTAAAAGCTCAGCAGCTTTACTATTAGCCAAGTCTCTCCCCTGTGGCTTTCTATTATCAATGTTTCCCTGACAATGAGAACCTACATGCCTGATGTTATTCTGACCCTCTGTCCTAAGCCTAGCCACGCTAACTGAGGCTTTGTGCACTCTTGCAATTAAAGATTTTGGTGCTCTACACTGAGTTTAGAGCATTACACTGGCAGCAGCTTCTTCCACCAAGCTCATATTTTTGGACCAGACACACGTGAATTGAGCTGAACGTTTGCTGCTGACACAAGACCTCGCGCTGCATTAACATTGATGCTGTGCACCTGCAAAGTTTCTTCCAAGAAGCCATCTTAAACCTTAAATCTTCAACTTTCAACACCGTAGTCCAATAAATTGCGCACGAACTTGCCCGACAGTGCACGGCTCAAGCCAGTGCCAAATTACATTGTTGAAACAGATTCTTCAGCACACAGAAATGCAATTAAAATGCTCCCTTCTGAACTTGGATTTCAGTTGCAAAATTCTAACTTTCAGCCATCTCC
This sequence comes from Mobula hypostoma, assembly GCF_963921235.1. Lineage (NCBI taxonomy): Eukaryota > Metazoa > Chordata > Chondrichthyes > Myliobatiformes > Myliobatidae > Mobula > Mobula hypostoma. The sequence continues at coordinate 41,941,204 of NC_086108.1, forward strand.
AGGTGTACTTGGTTAAATTTGGATCGGTAATCTATCATCTCAAACGCAACATCTTTTGTTACATATGGGCCAGGTATTGTAATGAAACTGCATTCAAATTCAGCTCACCTCAATAAACAAAATCATTAGCTTGCCTCTCTTACTGCTTCCTGCTGAGCAGCACCCATTTTGTCCTTCACCTCAGTTACATCAATTTTGTGTTCCCTGAAAAATATCTCCAACTGCTCTACACAAGAACTCAAGGGCTGTTGAGTTTGATCATCAGCCACTAGGTGCAATGAGTTTAGACCATACCTGTCATCTTTAAAGGTTTCTGTTGTCACAGGTGAAAAGCTTAGCTCATTGATCCTGTCCACTAGCACGTAATTCTCAAGCTCAAGTCTAAAGTCCTTTGTTTCTAATCTTCACTTTGAGATTACTCATCCTGCCACCACAAGAACACTAGTGCCTGATGTTTACAATAACATCAATACATCAAGTAGCTTCAATTCTCTTACAACTCCATCACTGACTTTAGCGTAGTGCAACCACGCTTGTGGACTCTGTGAATAACATAGAAAGTTTCCTGCCATCTGCACATCCTTGGCCAATCTCAGAGTGCAGAGGCATGCAAGGACCTCAGGCGTGATTTCAGGTGGTAGACTGGACGGAATAAGACCAGGCTTCTTCATAGCTACAGCCTGGTGTATGGCATGGGGATTCACCAAGGGCCCCCTGAAAGTACAACACCAGTCAGAAGCATGGAACTAATTTCCAGCTACAGAATACAGAGTGCCGCTCTAACTTGTTTGACACTACTGACCAGGAATACACTTTAGGGTGAACATAAACATTCCCTAATCGTTCTACCCTCAACAGATCTCATAGATCATAAAACGGTACAAGCCCTTCAGCCATGATGTTGCACCGACCTTTTAACATACTCCAAAATCAATCTGTTTCCCTCCACCATAATCCTCCATGTTTCCTTCAACCATGCCCCTATCTAAGAGGCTGTCTCCTTCCACTTCATCAAGAAGCTTGAATATTTTTCAAAACATGTCATTCCTTTTATAAACTTTGACTCATTTCCATTTGTTAGCCTACCCGTTCCCAAATGGTAGTTATTTTTGTCCTGTTTATCCTAATGAATATAATGCCAACTGACTTTTAATTGCTGAAGCCACGTTGTTTACTACTCTGAATATTAAAGTCAGCTCTTCCACATTTCATCCAAGTTATCTGTCAGGCCAATGATTTGCAGAATAATGGTCTATTAAAAGTAGCCAAGGACAGTTAACTGAATAAAATCCATTCACAGAGGGCTGTCAAGTGCTTGCACACACACAAAAAAATCAGCTCAAAATGCTCTCCTCAGCCCTATCCATCAGGTCATAACAAGCCAAAGAGCAAAGTAGCCAGAAAAAGAAACGAGATGGCTATAAAATAATTGATTTCACAGAAAACTTTTTGTAATTTAAATTGAACAAATATTATTCTATCAGTCCCAGTATATGGATGGAGTGCAAATCAAGTTATTTATTTTCTATATCCCTTTCACTCCAAAAATTGTTATTTCTATCCCTCTTATTCAGGATATAGTTTTGACCAAATAAAGGCAAAAAGAATAGAGAGTTCTATTTCAGTGGAAAGCTGTACAACATACTTCAATTTCCAAAGAACTTTCTGAGAATCTTTTATTTCATAAACATCTCATGTCCTGGCTACCTTGCTCTTTGCCTTATTATGTCCCAATGCGTAGGGCTGAGAAGAATATTTTGAACAAGAGATTCTATGAAGCAGCATACCTTTGCATACAATGAAGGACTTCTTTTCCAAGAACATAAAAATTACTAATTAATTTTTAAGAAAGATTGTGGATAATTAAACTTTGCAATGGGCAGTTTTGCAAATAGGCAAAGATGACTTTAAGATTTCTGTCCAAGTATCTTTGAAAAGAAATGATTAATTCTTGCTGATGTTAATGACAGTGTGCCATCTGTCTTGGATAAATATTTAGGGAGGGAATTGTGAGGGTAAGCAAGGTGAGGAAATAAGATTACAACTAATAACATGACAGACTATAAAATTACAATACAAAATACACAATAATATCTTGACCGTATGACATAATACTGAAGTCAAGGAAGTTAATGCACATTTGGGTTTGGTTCATCAGACAGCTCCAATTAGAATCAGAATCAGAATCAGGTTTATTATCACCGGCATGTGACGTGAAATTTGTTACCTTATCAGCAGCAGCTCAATGCAATACATAATCTAGCAGAGAGAAAAAAAAATAAAACAAAAATAATAATAATAAATAAACAAGTAAATTAATTACGTATATTGAATAGATTTTTAAAAACATGAAAAAACAGAAATACTGTATATTTTTAAAAAGTGAGGTAGTGTTCACGGATTCAATGTCTATTTAGGAATTGGATGGCAGAGGGGAAGAAGCTGTTCCTGAATCACTGAGTATGTGCCTTCAGGCTTCTGTACCTCCTACCTGATGGTAACAGTGAGAAAAGGGCATATCCTGAGTGCTGGAGGTCTTTAGTAATGGATGCTGTGTTTTTGAGACACTGCTCCCTGAAGATGTCCTGGGTACTTTGTAGACAAGTACCCAAGATGGAGTTGACTAGATTTACAACCCTCCGCAGCTTCTTTCCATCCTGTACAGTAGCCCCTCCATACCAGACAGTGATGCAGCCTGTCAGAATGCTCTCCACGTTACAACTGTATAAGTTTTGGAGTGTATTTGTTGACATGCCAAATCTCTTCAAACTCCTAATGAAGTATAGCCACTGTCTTGTCTTCTTTATAACTACATCAAAATGTTGGGACCAGGTTAGATGCTCAGAGATCTTGACACAGGAACATAGAACATAGAATAGTACAGCACAGTACAGGCCCTTCGGCCCACGATGTTGTGCCGACCCTCAAACCCTGCCTCCCAATAAGCCCCCCCCCTTAAATTCCTCCATATACCTGCCAAGTAGTCTCTTAAACTTCACTAGTGTATCTGCCTCCACCACTGACTCAGGCAGTGCATACCACTCTCTGAGTAAAAAACCTTCCTCTAATATCCCCCTTGAACTTCCCACCCCTTACCTTAAAGCCATATCCTCTTGTATTGAGCAATGGTGCCCTGGGGAAGGGGAGCTGGCTATCCACTCTATCTATTCCTCTTATTATCTTGTACACCTCTATCATGTCTCCTCTCATCCTCCTTCCCTCCAAAGAGTAAAGCCCTAGCTCCCTTAATCTCTGATCATAATGCATACTTTCTAAACCAGGCAGCATCCTGGTAAATCTCCTCTGTACCCTTTCCAATGCTTCCACATCCTTCCTATAGTGAGGTGACCAGAACTGGACACAGTACTCCAAGTGTGGCCTAACCAGAGTTTTATAGAGCTGCATCATTACTTCGCGACTCTTAAACTCTATCCCTCGACTTATGAAAGCTAACACCCTATAAGCTTTCTTAACTACCCTATCCACCTGTGAGGCAACTTTCAGGGATCTGTGGACATGTACCCCGAGATCCCTCTGCTCCTCCACACTACCAAGTATCCTGCCATTTACTTTGTACTCTGCCTTGGAGTTTGTCCTTCCAAAGTGTACCACCTCACACTTCTCCGGGTTGAACTCCATCTGCCACTTCTCAGCCCACTTCTGCATCCTATCGATGTCTCTCTGCAATCTTTGACAATCCTCTACACTATCTACAAGACCACCAACCATTGTGTCGTCTGCAAACTTGCACCCTTCTACCCCCACATCCAGGTCGTTAATAAAAATATGGAACTTGAAGCTGCTCACTCTCTCCACTTCTGATCCCTCTATGAGGATTGGTATGTGTTCCTTCGCCTTACCCTTCCTGAAGTCACAATCAGCTCTTTCATCTTACTGACGTTGAGTGCCAGGTTGTTGCTGCGGCACCATTCCACTAGTTGGCATATCTCACTCCTGTACACCCTCTCGTCACCACCTGAGATTCTACCAACAATGGTTGTATCATCAGCAAATTTATAGATGGTATTTCAGCTATGCCTATGTATATAGAGAGTAGAGCAGTGGGCTAAGCACATGCCCCGGAGGTGCGCCAGTGTTGATCGTCAGTGAGGAGGATATGTTATCACCAATCCGCATGGATTGTGGTCTTCCGGTTAAGAAATTGAGGATCCAATTGCAGAGGGAGGTACAGAGGTCCAGGTTCTGCAACTTCTCAATCAGGATTGTGGGAATGACGGTATTAAATGCTGAGCTATAGTCAATGAACAGCATCCTGACATAGGTCTTTATGTTGTCCAGCTGTTCTAAAACCGTGTGAAGAGCCATTGAGATTGCATCTGCTGTTGACCTATTGTGACGATAGGCAAATTGTAATGGGTCCAGGTCCTTGCTGAGGCAGGAGTTCAGTCTAGTCATTACCAACCTCTCAAAGCATTTCATCACTGTCTTTCAAAGTGTTACTTGCCTCCTAAAAGTACCCCATTGATGTTGTAGGTCAAAATTGGCACCTGTCCAGTTGAACAGATTTCTCTACACACAACTATCTTCACAAGTTACTAAGATACCACCAGGAACAGCAAGTTTGCTCATTGGTCTCCAACCAATATTAATGTCAAAAGGAGACTCAAGACACTACAAATACAGGAATCTGAGAAAAATAAATTGGTGAAGGAACTCAGTGGGTCGTGCAGCATCTGTGGAGGGAAAAGAAATACTGACATTTCTGGTGGTGATCCTGTATCTGACCTGATACAGGGTTTTGACACGAAACACCGATGACATCTTTCCTGCCACAGGCACTGCTTAACCCACTAATTTCAAAGAAGATGTCAAAGGCTAATGCAAGAAGTTGGTTGTTCATCAGGTTAAGCACTTGTGTGAGATCTGAGTGCTGGACAACTGCTAGACAACCTCAACAAGACCTTTGTCAAGCCAAGAAACAAACAGAGAGGAAAAGTCCAACCAAATATATATCTTCATCTATAAATCTAGATTTCAACACACACACACACTTACTCTCCTTATTGAATCTGAAGCTTTACAGCAAATACAGCATTTCTAATTTAACTCCCTGTTCTTATTGTGGAAGAAACAGCTCCAAAATAAAACTTCATGTACCATAAATGCAGTGGTCAGCTGAACCACACATACTTATACTGCTAACATAATTGAATTTACCACTAATAAATATATTTTTAAGTATGCTCACAGTATCAGCATTGAATTTTATTGTGTGGAAAATTCCTTCAATACTCCATAGAACAGGATTTAACATGTTATGTAATCACTACTGCTGTCAAAAGGTCATTGCAAAAGAGACGTTGCTGCAAAGTAGTAAATTTTCATCTTGACTCTATTCCAATAAACAAAACCAAAGTTGTCACAGTAAACTTGTATAAGGGTAGTTTGCATTCAAAGCAACCCCATTTTGTGTTTCTTTTCATCTGACAGAGTCTGATCATCTACCATGATCTTCATTGGAGGAAATACTGCAGAAAACATACATTAACCAGTGAGCCTGTGCTATTTCAACCCTCAAGGAACAATCAGAATTGGCATCATGATTATGAGAGAAAACTGGCAGGGAACATAAAAACGGACCGTAAAAGCTTTTATAGATATGTAAAAAGGAAAAGACTGGTAAAGACAAATGTAGGTCCCCTGCAGACAGAAACATGTGAATTGATTATGGGGAGCAAGGACATGGCAGACCAATTGAATAATTACTTTGGTTCTATCTTCACTAAGGAGGACATAAATAATCTTCCAGAAATAGTAGGGGACAGAGGGTCCAGTGAGATGGAGGAACTGAGCGAAATACATGTTAGTAGGGAAGTGGTGTTAGGTAAATTGAAGGGATTGAAGGCAGATAAATCCACAGGGCCAGATGGTCTGCATCCTAGGGTGCTTAAGGAAGTAGCCCAAGAAATAGTGGATGCATTAGTGATAATTTTTCAAAACTCGTTAGATTCTGGACTAGTTCCTGAGGATTGGAGGGTGGCTAATGTAACACCACTTTTTAAAAGAGGAGGGAGAGAGAAACCGGGGAATTAAAGACCGGTTAGCCTAACGTCGGTGGTGGGGAAACTGCTGGAGTCAGTTATCAAAGATGTGATAACAGCATATTTGGAAAGCGGTGAAATCATCAGACAAAGTCAGCATGGATTTGTGAAAGGAAAATCATGTCTGACGAATCTCATAGAATTTTTTGAGGATGTAACTAGTAGAGTGGATAGGGAAGAACCAGTGGATATGGTATATTTGGATTTTCAAAAGGCTTTTGACAAGGTCCCACACAGGAGATTAGTGTGCAAACTTAAAGCACACGGTATTGGTATGGGTGGAGAATTGGTTAGCAGACAGGAAGCAAAGAGTGGGAATAAACGGGACCTTTTCAGAATGGCAGGCGGTGACTAGTGGGGTACCGCAAGGCTCAGTGCTGGGACCCCAGTTGTTTACAATATATATTAATGACTTGGATGAGGGAATTGAATGCAGCATCTCCAAGTTTGCGGATGACACGAAGCTGGGTGGCAGTGTTAGCTGTGAGGAGGATGCTAAGAGGATGCAGGGTGACTTGGATAGGTTGGGTGAGTGGGCAAGTTCATGGCAGATGCAATTTAATGTGGATAAATGTGAAGTTATCCATTTTGGTGGCAAAAATAGGAAAACAGATTATGATCTGAATGGTGGCCGATTAGGAAAAGGGGAGGTGCAATGAGACCTGGGTGTCATTATACACCAGTCATTGAAAGTGGGCATGCAGGTACAGCAGGCGGTGAAAAAGGCGAATGGTATGCTGGCATTTATAGCGAGAGGATTCGAGTACAGGAGCAGGGAGGTACTACTGCAGTTGTACAAGGCCTTGGTGAGACCACATCTGGAGTATTGTGTGCAGTTTTGGTCCCCTAATCTGAGGAAAGACATCCTTGCCATAGAGGGAGTACAAAGAAGGTTCACCAGATTGATCCCTGGGATGGCAGGACTTTCATATGAAGAAAGACTGGATGAACTGGGCTTGTACTCGTTGGAATTTAGAAGATTGAGGGGGGATCTGATTGAAACGTATAAAATCCTAAAGAGATTGGACAGGCTAGATGCAGGAAGATTGTTCCCGATGTTGGGGAAGTCCAGAACGAGGGGCCACAGTTTGAGGATAGAGGGGAAGCCTTTTAGGACCGAGATTAGGAAAAACTTCTTCACACAGAGAGTGGTGAATCTGTGGAATTCTCTGCCACAGGAAACAGTTGAGGCCAGTTCATTGGCTATATTTAAGAGGGAGTTAGATATGGCCCTTGTGGCTACGGGGGTCAGGGGGTATGGAGGGAAGGCTGGGGTGGGGTTCTGAGTTGGATGATCAGCCACGATCATAATAAATGGCGGTGCAGGCTCGAAAGGCCGAATGGCCTACTCCTGCACCTATTTTCTATGTTTCTATGTTTCTCATTGTTTATTTTTTATTTTCTCAGTATTTGAATCTACCCACTTTAAAAAAGCCAAAAGAACAACAATCTTATAACCCCTTTATATTAAAGTGCTGCCGGGTTCAACTTAACATTTCTCTCACCTTACTATCACCCAGCACGCCTACAGCTACCTTATGCACACAGGCATTATGCTTACTTGACTCCTTGCGTGCTTTCCACCCATGCTGGGCTGAGCGCCAGGCTAGCAACTCGGCCTCGCAAAAAACAGACAAAAATGCTAAAGAGACAACAAGGTTGTCTCCCGACGCACCGCAGAGTGTGGAAAGGAAGGACAAAAATTACCCTTACTTTACCCCTCCACGTGCTTATTCTGGAGGTAGTGAGAGGGTCACCTGTTGACCAAGACCAGTTTTTTTTTGGATCAGTCCAGCTCCCAAGCAACATCAGTTCGCTCTCAATTGTTCAAAGCATGAAAGGCCACAAACATTTTACTCCTGGTTTATTGAGTTATGTAAATAAAAAGCTCATGATAAACAAAAGAAGCAACTCAAAAGGGAACATTAAGATTTTGCTATCTTGAAATTTTGATTGTTAAATAATTTTGAAGACTTATTTTAGAAAATAATTTTTAATCAAGTTTAGGACAAATAGTCTATTTATTGGTTTCACTGGATGCAGATTCGTTCAAGAATACATTACAGCAGAATATGCGGGATGCCAATTTGAAACAAACACACACACACACACACACACACACACACACACACACACCACTCAGTGAAAGAGCTGGATTAATATCAATGGCCCTTAGTTTTAAAAGAAATTGATGCCAAACTTACCCTGAAGAAGGAAGAGATGGTTTCTTGGGTCCACCTCAAGCTGTTACAAATAAAGAATATACCAACTTATTGCACATTGCTTCTAAAATCCACTAATATTGCACCAATTTGAAATGCATAATAACAACGCAAGTATGGAATTGATGCTAGTTCCTAGTTGCTTACATTGGTAATACTAACTGCAATCTGAGTTATATTCAAAGTAATTTCTACTGGCTTAAGATCCAATTTCTCTGAATCAGGTCCTGTGTACAGAATGAAGCTACAAGATTCCAATAACTGTGTCGGTTTGAAGAAGAGGTGTATGAAAATAAAATCATTTTGAAATAATTTACTTTTCTAATGGGTATTAAAAATCTATGAAATAATTTTAAAGCATTTTAAAACTCATTTTCTGTGACTCTAGACCAAGTTACCCACAGATAAATGACTTATATAAAATGCTCCAATTTTCAGATGCATGGATGACCTGCTCCACGTTACCATATTTACATAAAAGAACATTAAATAATCACATTACATCATGTTACATTAGCTCAAGGAAGACTGAGTTTTTGATTACGGAAATGTATTTTAGTCAAAGTTTGAACAGCAACCTAACCTGCGTAACTTTAAGCACGTTTCCCGCATGCACATCAGCAAAGCTGAAATGTTGTTCTGATTGCAATTATAATCCTTAAGCTATGCACTATTAAAAAAAGCAGCTTAAATATTTATTAAACTGGATTTCAGTAATCAAAAATTCTCAAAGGTCGTAATTGTTTCTTCCCTTTTTCCAAGCACAGGCAGGGAGTGCGTGCTCTAGACTCGTAGGCTGAGGCTCACTTGGGTTTGGACTTTAAGCCCCATTGCAATCATTTTGGGTGATCTGCTGGGGCTGCTGAGATCATTCACCTAATAGCAATGTTTCAGTTCCAGCCCTCCTCTCTCACCCAGGAGATCTCTAGTTGTTAATGGTAAGGCGGGGTGGCAGGGTGGTTGTGCAACAGAAGAGAGGTGAGGCCCAAACAGGGTGAGAACATTGCTAGGGAGTAATTATAAATTAGAGCAATGACAAGGTGTGCAGTAGAGCTGGAAAAGTTCTAGGAAGTTCTAAATTTTGCTATGCCATGGCATTCATTTTCTGTACTACAACAGCTCTAGTAGAATCCTGAGGAAGCAGGCCCAAAGCAAGTTCAAGTGTACATCTTAGGGATGGTGCCACTTGTGCTCAAAAATCAAAGGACATGGTGCACACGTCTCGGCCGCTATCACCCCAGGAACACCTTGAAATACCTCTTGCTGAGCTCATTTCTGGCCTTCTAAAATAAGCAGAAAACAATCCTGTTTGTACCCAAAAAGGCCAAAAGCTAACTGGATAAGATTTATGGACAGTATCTTGAATTACATACGATACAATTATTCACGTAAACATACAAAAAGAGGTACAGCAGTGGACCATATAATCCCTCAAGGCCGCTGCATAATTTAATAAGCTCATGCCTAGAACAATTACAATTCAACTCCCTATTCCCATGTGGCATTGGTCAACCTTGACCTTCTCACATATCAAATATCTAACCATCTCTGTCTTGAAGATATCCCTAGACTCTGCTTCCACCACCCTTTGAAGAAGAGAATTCTGAAGACATGGTATTCTTAGCCACAGTAAAACAAAATCACTTTACCTAGTTTAAATGAATGAGCCCTTATTTATGAATATTAGCCCATAGTTCAAAATTCTCCTACAGGAAGAAGCACCTTCTCCACATCCATCCTGTTAAGACCCCTCAGGAGCTTGTATATTCATTCTTTTAAACTCCAAGGATAAAAGCCTGGCCTCTCCAATCATTCCACAAATGTCAGCTCTGTATATGGGTCTGCTAAACTCCTTTGAAATACTTCTAATATATTTACAACTTTCCTTACCCAAGGAGAGAAATACTGAACACTTTACTCCAGAATGAGGTCTCACCAATCCCCCATGTAACTCAAGCATTACCTCACTACATTTATATGTAATTCACCCTGCAATAAACCTTTGTTAAATCTTTCCTATTTATGTGAAGTATCTGCAAATAATGCATTTTGACATCCAGATCCCTCTACGTATCAAAGCTCTGCAAAGTCACCATTTAAACGGCATATCCTTTTTTCTTTTTTCCTGCCAAAATTGAACATGTCGCATTTTTCCACAATATAGTTCATGTGTCAGGTCATGCCCCAGCCAAACCATTCAGGCCCCTTTGCAGCAGCTTTTATGCCCTTTTCATAACATATTGTCTAACTATTTTATGTCATCAGCAAACTTATCAATCATAGGTCCAGTGTTGTTCATCCATTTCTATAAATGTAAATAGCTGAGGCTGTGAAACACCAGTTGTGTCACAACCACGGACGGCAGCACAGTTGATACAGCAATTGCGCTTGTGAATTTGCACGTCAGCTAATTATTATTTATCTATGATAGTACTTAACTCCATACTAGTCGTCATAGCGCTTGTCAAGACTTGGACAGAGCACAGCAACACTCTACTGCCTGTTTGCATCGGCCTTGCCTGAGAAATTGGACTGTCGAGTCAAGTGACTCTGAAGACTAGCGGTATTCGTTTAATGATTAGCTGATTAGCTGTTCTTTTCAGCCACAGTGTAGGCTTCGTTTCCCATTTGAGAGTTTTAGTTAATGGCCCTGTTTGGCCTAGCGTTTATTGTTTTATTTTCCCTTTAACACTGTTCGCATTAAAGTTTTGTGAACTATCGACCTGCTTCAGTGTCTCTCACTCCGCATTTGGGCAATATCCCGAACCCAAGTGACAAGTTCTTACATCTTACCAGCCAGAGAAAGACTGTCTATGACAATGGTGTTTCCTTTTAGCCTGTCACTCTTCTTTCCAAGCCAAAGTGCAACCTTACTCTATCAGCTTTTACTTTTCAAAACAATTTTTATATCTGCACCTTAAATGCCTCCATAAATCTAAGTATAGTACATCCACAGTACTTACTACTTCTTGGAAATTAGGGGAAAAAAGAGCAAATCTAGGATAATAAATGAGAAAATAAAGACCAAATAGTGCTGGAAAATCAAAATGTGAACAATAGAGTAGATCTGAATCCTATCAGAATTTTATTCTTACCTGTTATTTTTTTGGGACGAAACACTTGAGGCCCATTCTCAATTGCTCTAAGTAGTGATTCAATCTTGAATTGCTGCAGTCCTTCTTGTGACGGTGGCCCCACAACATTTTCAGGCAAGTTCCAAGAGTCTGACCCAAAAAAGGATCGGCAATATATTTACATGTCAGGTAAACACTCAACTTGAGGAGGGACATGCAGTTGATAATATTCTCAATGTGCCTTCTGCCCTTATCCACTATGCTTGTAGAAATAAAGGCTTGGCGTGGTGCTGGTGGAGTAGCCTAGTCAAGCAACTCCATTGCATTTTTCAAGAAAGGGCGTTGTGTAATCAGTGTGCTACAGTGATGGAGTAAATGAGTGTGTAAGGTAAGGGATGGATGTCAAACAAATGGAATGGTTTTGAGTGTATACCTATCACTGTTTCCGTAAGTAATATACTCTCAACACAAATAATGTTTCTTCAAATGCCAAGAAGTCAAGGAGTTTCTAACGTTTATTGTAGTTGTAAAGAATAATCCAAACTTGATGCAAATTCAAAATCTAAGCCAAAAAGTTAGATAAACTCTGACTAAGATCTGAAGAGCAGACTTTCTATCTATAAACACAGATGTTAAGTACAGTTCATTTTCTTAATTTGGTACTCCATCTGCTGAAAACTAGTGCAAGCTTGAATGGAGAAATGCGAAATTTTGATGAAAAATATCAATTCAGAAAGGTGACCTTAAGAAAAAGACACCCAAGATCAAACAACTCAAATGTACAAGCAGTAATGCAGCTTTAGCTTCTGCTTGCAACACCACTGTGATAACCAAAAACAATTCTACCTTTATAAAGAAGACACGAAAACAAATTCACATCTAACAAGAGTTCAGTGAGCTGAGTAGACACAGTAACAATGATCAGTCAGAAAGGCAGAAGAATTATTAGCTTCACCCTGAACCACCTACTTAATGTGGGGCCACTGATGATAGTTAACAGAGCCAGGCTGAGGTGACAAGCTTTGGAACTGCTTGAGGAAATCCAATTGAAAGGCAGCCAAGGGGAACAACAGGGTAGAAACAGATGTTCAAGCTACCGAGAGTTACAGGTCTGTAAGGATATTTATGACAAAGGCTTCGCACAAACCAGCCGCAGACCTGAACTTTTAAATATTTTACCTGTACACACCTAGTCTACTCAGCATGGTTGGAATTGTGTACAACAACAAGCTTCCTCCTAGCTCAAAATGCATGTATGCAAATAACAACCACTGACTCCTCCAAGCAAAATCTCCTCCAGTAAAAGGAAGCTTGAAAGATCTGACCAAAAAAAAAACTTTCATTGCAAACACATGCCAAGTCTAGTTCGTCCATAAATAAACCAATTTAAAATGCAATGTGCATAGAGCCAAAGAAAACAAACCAAAAGGAAAGGAGACACTCTTCACACAAGTAAAAATAACAGCTTCATGTGTTGTAGTTTATCAAGTTTAGACAAGTCAATGTTTACACAGAAATGATAGGAAATGTTTAATTTTTTTTTCCCTCTCTGTGGAAAATCCAGCTTTATCTGACAGATAAGATGACTGCAGTTCAGTGCTGTACAGTGCACGGAACTCTAATTGGAGGTTTGAATTCATGACTGCTATCCGTACAAGGGTAAAACAGACAGGAAAATATATATTCAATCTCGAACCCACAATAAAGGCAACTGTGTCAGAGTAAATTGCTACTAATCAATAGATACTGGTGCCCGTATTTCTGGTTGATGCACATTGAAGGGTGGCACTTTCTTCATTCCCTGCACACCCCACCTCCCCCACCACACCCCACTCGAGTCAACTAGGTCCCACGGTTTTCCAGCTGAACGAGCTGAAGGTTAATGATAGCTGTCTTTAAGTGCCAAATGATTTTAGAAAAAATAAATCATAGCTAAATGCAGGATTTAATTTGCATGATGCTGAATGTTGCATTGTTATTTTCAGTGTTTGAAGTACTGCACTGACTCAGGGAGTGGTCTGCTACTCAAAATTACTTGCCTCAAAGGATTATTCTCAAAAAGAAGCAGGAATGCACAAAATTAGTCATCAAGGCTATACAACTATTACGAGTGAACCACTAGGAATTTCAAAGCATTATAAACAGATCACTGAGATGCACAAAAGATAAGATCTCTCATAACTCTGCTCATGAAGAGTCTCGGCCCAAAACGTCGACTGTACCTCTTCCTATAGATGCTGCCTGGCCTGCTGCATTCACCAGCATTTTTTGTGTGTGTAACCACCATCATCATTGTTTTTTCTTTAATTAATTTCAAATATTTTGAAATGCTTAACTGATTTTCAACTTTCAAAATGTAAGTTTTTAATTGCTTACTTCATTTTAAATGTTTAATTTTTCTTAATATCAGAGTTTCTCAGAAACATAAACCTTTTGACAAAGTTGGTGGTAGATCTTTACAATCTATTTAGAGCTTCCAGAGGTGTTTGTGAGGTATGTGGCATGTGACAGGCATTATTTTGGTTGTTAACAATCATTTATAGCCATTCCTCTTTAAAGATGGTCATATAGCTTGCTGCATATTCAAAAGAAAAGGGGAAATGAAACTTTTTTCTGTTACATGTTACAACCTAATCTATAAAGTTTCCAAAACATTTTTCAGAGGTGATCAAAAGTACATCAGCAAGTTAGTGCATAGCTGAAATACCTCAGAAAAGACACCATATATAAATCCAAATCATAAACATTTTAGAAATTATTTGATAATTTCACATATTTCAGTCCAATTAGAACCAATACAAGGACCTTATTCTTTATTTTTGGAAAAGCTTCCAAAGTGATGTCATATAATTTCTCTGAAATGCCGAAGTACAAATGTGATGCTAAAATACAAGGGAGTATAATACCAAATTTTAACAACTGTGTTTAAATTACATACTTTCCCATTAAGTATTTATGTAACTCATATTTTTTCTAGGTTGTTTGTATTAATCTGGAAACACAATCGTGATCAATCTCACAAGCGAAGCAGACTTAGGCTGCATATTACTTGATGGGAAACTATCTAGGATACTTTCAAATTTTTAAAATATCTTTAATTTGAAAAGGAGATGGATGTGATCAAGGTCTTCTGGCCATGAAGCAAAGTGTCATGTTGTAGTCTTAGGACAGACCTGCTACTGCATCTAAACAGTATGCAACTCAACAAAGATAATTAAGTTCCTTGTGGAAATGAATAGTGAAGCAATCATATTTATCAAGTTTTTTCTGGATAAAACTGATATTTGTAAATAATTTCTCATTTTCAAAGACAACATACCTTCTTACAACTTCTGAAATAATATATTTCATCCAAAAGGATAAATCTCTATCTTGAAAGGAAATTAATTCTCAAAGATGTCTTACCTGCCAGCTCTGCCAGGTTTTCTCTCACCAGACTGACATTCGGCGCCTACAATTCACTAGCACAATTTTGAAGGCCTGAAATGAAAATGCCCCAGATTTTCCAAAGACAATGTGACACAGTCAATGTCGTCAATTCCCTTACCATCCATCACCACATCTAAAACATCTAAAACTATTCTACATTTCAAAATTTAGACAGCTATAATTAAATGCACAAGATGGCTGTATTATCTACAAAAGGCACCAAGTTCAGGCAACCAAATTCAAGGATTATTTCTGTTATTAGCAACACAAGGTGAGAGGAGATATTCTCTATGAATAATGAACAAAACCCCTTACCACAACAACCTCCACTCGCTCCCTCCTCATATTCTCTATTTCCTAACCTAACTAACAGTCCACCACATATGATATATCACAAGTGACCGATCATTTCGTTTACTTGCTTTTGTCTGTACACAGTATCATTCCCTGGGTATACCTCTGTCCAAAATTACAACTCCAAGTCCATTGCTCTGATTAGCACTACATATTCTCAAGCTGCCTGCATCCAGGGTATAGTTTACTACCAATTTCAACCTGCTCTGCTGACATATAATACCACTGCAGACAGAGCAGCATCGTTTAAAAAACCAGTCACTGTGTACAAAATATTTGAGCTAAATGTTCTTAGATTACTTTTTTAAGTGATTTAAAGTTTACAGTCATGAGTGATATGGAACAGAAATAAGCCCCTTGGGCCACTATGTCCTATAATCATCCAGTACCCATCTATATTAATCCCATTTGATTCACCACACATTCCCATCAACCTCTCTCCCATTCACCCTCCGGTTCATCTGCACACCTGGGACTATTCAGTGTACTAATTAACCTAGATGTCTTCAGGATGTGGAAGGAGACCCACACAAGCAAAGCCCTAGTCTGAAGAACCAGGTTTATTAGGTCTACCACTCAATAATTCACAGCATGGTCTGTAAACGTTTAACCTGGATCCAAAGCCAAGGGAAATCCTGACTGTAAGACAAATTTCTCCTTAATCACCTATCTTGTCGTGGACACACTGAAGAAGACCAAATTATATTACATTGGCTTCTAGATATACAAAGGTCACTTTGACACTTCAGGCATTAAAGAATCTGAATTATATTTTGATGCCGCACATAATAAATATTTTATTGTGTAATACATTTCACGATTACATTTAAACTGTTAATGAAGTGCTAGATTAATCTTTCATCTGTCACGTTTCAACTGCAAGAAGAGTTTACACATACACTCAGTGAGCACTTCATTAGGTAGACCTGTACACCTGCTTATTAATGCACATATCTAATCAGCCAATCGTGTGGCAGCAACTCAATGTAGAAAAAGCATGCAGACACGGTCAGGAGCTTCAATTGTTGTTCAGACCATACATCAGAATAGGGAAGGAATGTGATCTAAGTGACTTTGACCATGAAGAGATTGTTGGTGCCAGACAGGTGGTTTGAGTTTCTGGGAAACAGCTGATTTCCTGGGGGTTTTATGTACAGCAATCTCTAAAGTTTATAGGAAATGGTGCAAAAAACACAAAAGCATCCAGTGAGTGCCAGTTATGTGGGTAAAATGCCTTCTTAATGAGAGAGGTCAGAGGGGAATAGCCAGATTGGTTCAAGCTGATAAGAAGGCGGCAGTAACTCAAACAACTATTTGTTACAACAGTGGTGTGCAGAAAAGCATCTCTGAACATCTATGGACTTCAGGAAGGGTAAGACGAAGGAATACATACCAATTCTCATAGAGGGATCAGAAGTGGAGAGAGTTTGCGGCTTCAAGTTCCTGGGTGTCAAGATCTCTGAGGGTCTAACCTGGTCCCAACACATTGATGTAGTCATAAAGAAGGCAAGACAGTGGCTATACTTTATTAGGTGTTTGAAGAGATTTGGCATGTCAACAAATACAATCAAAAATTTCTATAGTTGTACTGTGGAGAGCATTCTGACAGGCTGCATTACTGTCTGGTATGGAGGGGCTACTGCACAGGACGGAAAGAAGCTGCAGAAGGTTGTAAATCTAGTCAGCTCCATCTTGGGCACTAGCCTACAAAGTACCCAGGACATCTTTAGGAAGCGGTGTCTCAGAAAGGCAGCGTCCATTATTAAAGACCTCCAGCACCCAGGACATGCCCTTTTCTCACTGTTACCATCAGGTAGGAGGTACAGAAGCCTGAAGGCACACACTCAGCGATTCAGGAACAGCTTCTTCCCCTCTGCCATCTGATTCCTAAATGGACATTGAAGCCTTGGACACTACCTCACTTTTTTAATATACAGCATTTCTGTTTTTGCACATTTTTTAATAATTTATTCAATATACGTAATTGATTTTCTTTTTTATTTATTATAATGTTTTATTTTATTTATTATTTTTTCCCTCTCTGCTAGATTATGTATTGCATTGAACTGCTGCTGCTAAGTTAACAAATTTCACATCATATGCGTCTGATATTAAACCTGATTCTGATTCTGACCTTGAAGTGGATAGGCTATAGCAGCAGAAGATCAAGAACATACATTCAGTGTCCATTTTATTAGACAAACAAGATACTTAATAAAGTGACCACAGAGTGCACATAATATCATGAACACAAAAAGGCATCAAAAATACTGAAGACCATAAGGGAGAGAAAGTAGGGTAGGGAGTTGACAACAACAAATAAAAAGGCTGTTTCACCTCAACACAGGTTGATCCACATTATATCTAAGTCAAACCAATACATTTTATATTCACAACCAAATGAAACCATTTTATACCATTCCCAAATACACAACGTGACCAGTCCATTTAATTATGCTTACAATTGCTTGTGATTGCATTTTGTGAAATAAAAGCCTAAAAGCCCGATTTAGTACCTCCAGTCCATTTTAGGAAACCAAAAAAAGTCTTCCCTGCTAAATGTTAAATATTTTCCTTTATTTTACATTTGAACCTATTGCTTCATAACAATGACTGCACTCTCATAAAATAAACTAAATGAATGTTGGTATATATTGAACCATTAAATCCTTCCAAGGTTACATCAAAATATGATGCTTCTTGTCTTTTTCATAAGCACTTTCGTATCAAGTTAAGTAACATCATATTAAAGTTCAAATCATATCAAGACAGAAATAAACACATTGCAGGAAAACTTAGTTTTGAACTATATTTTTTGTTTAATGGCACACATCAAGATTACTTCTTACAGATGTGTTATACCTTCAAGTGTAAAGTTGATTGGCACATACTTTTAGAAAATGACTGTAATTACAAAGAAAAACAACTACAATCTGCATCTGTTCTATGTAACAGGCATGTGTTCCTATTGAAATCACATACAGAATGTCAGAAATGCCAGTTTGACCATTTCACATGCCATGTCAGTTGTGGATGACAAGAAACAGCTTAATAAGCATCAGCAGGGCTCTGTAAACACTACTAACCAAAACTGGCCTGAAACCGTGAGGTTTCATTGATGAAAATAATACAAGCCTTGGCATTTCATAAAACCAATGGTACAGCATTGGTCAATATACCCACAGGAAACATACTTTTGAGCTTTACATCTGTGGAATATTACAAGCTGCCACACAAAATTATAACATTTACACAAGATTCCAGTCTTAGTACAATGTACTTTGCAAGTAACTTTTTTGAAGAATTATGGCACTATTTATGTAACAAAAAACGAACATTGGTTTCTATGTCTTGTCAATTCTACCAATATGTTTAAACAAAGTATGCTTAATTTTTCCATTAAAAGCCACAGTTTACCATTTTTTATTCTAACATGGCATGGTTCTAAAACAATGTTCCTGCTGCTTTTTTCTGCTTCATTTGCTCCTTCAACCAAGAATGATATAATGCATGAGGACATTGTGGGTGGCATGTGTAATGTTTCCTCATCAGCCAATTGGAGAGAATTTTCTGTGCAGTGACATTTAGTTTAGGCTTTGATTCTTCTTCATTCAGCCCAAGACCAAAACCTTATCAAAGAAGCCTAATACACTGGCAGATTGGTGTGCAAGTCCAAGAGCTGAAATGCCTTCTACTAAGATCTGAACTTAGGCATTCAGACTGCAGAATCACATTATCCATTACCAATGCGACCAGCTCATCCACCTTTCAAGATTAATGGCACTGCTTTCATACCGCATCTACACAGATACAATTTTATAA
This sequence comes from Mobula hypostoma, assembly GCF_963921235.1. Classification (NCBI taxonomy): domain Eukaryota; kingdom Metazoa; phylum Chordata; class Chondrichthyes; order Myliobatiformes; family Myliobatidae; genus Mobula; species Mobula hypostoma. The sequence continues at coordinate 41,960,167 of NC_086108.1, forward strand.
CTCCCTTACATGGTTTTATTTAACAGTTGAATCATTATACCTAACAGAATGTTTTAAGCATCTTCTACTAAAACTCGATAAATCAAGAACAGCCTTGCTTTTTGTCCAGTTCTTCAAAGAACTTGATTATGATTTAACTTTCCCAGAGCTTGTCAATAGTTTGAAGGTTATTATTATTTAAAAAAATAAAGGGTCAAAAGGTCACAGCAGCCTCATCAACTGATCCGCAACATTCAGTTAATGTGACTCAACTTGGTTTGCCTTTCAATGACACAGAACATTATGGGCTCAGCCTATTTGATGCTAAACTGTTGCACAGACAAGATTACTCTTTTTCTAAGAGAAGAAGACAATACAAGTTTATTTGCTCAAGTTTCATGGTGAAAAAAACAGATGTTCAATTTCTTAATACAGTGTTTTTGTTGCAATATATAATAGGGCCCATTTTCAAATCAGCGATATTGCCTAAGAAATGTGGTTATTGAAGCAATAATGACTGGGCTATATCCAAGGATTCCTGTTTTATAGATGTTGTTTTCTGAACAAATACAACTGTCTTATTGAACTGGCGGGGCTTGGAGGGGAAATGTTACCTCATAGCACAAGCCCCGCCAGTTCAATGAGACAGTTGTAGCCTCCAAAATTCACCAGTTCAAGGAGCCGAAAATTCCTCTCCAACCTCCGTTAAAAATCACTCCCTCCTTCCTCTGGTCACAAGAAAGTCTTCCCTTGACTTCTCCCAATTCTGCTGCAGAAATATATCATTGTTTATCAGTACGCTAAAACCAAAGAAAACCCGAGTGGCAGAATGGGACAAAAAGAGTACTGTACTGGAAATGACCCTGGCCAACAGAGTTAATAAGAACTCCAAATCCTTTGATAACTATAGTAGAAGCAAGAGGGTAACTAGGAAAAGTGTAAGTTCTCTCAAAGACCAAAATAGAAGTCCTTGTGTGGAGCTAGGGAATATGTGTGGTGTCCTGAATGAATACTTAGCATCAGTATTCACCAGGGAGAAGGGTAGAGAGTTGGGGAGGCATATGCTTATTGTCTTTAATATGTCTGAATCATGAAATGGAAGCATTCGAGATATTGATGCACATTAAGGTAAACAAATTCCCAGGTCATGATTAGGTCTATTCAGGGCATTACAGGAAGCAAGGGAAGCGATTACTAGGGTTCTGATGGAGATTTTTGCATCACCTTTGGCCACGGTTGAGGTACCAGAAGACTGAAGGGTAGTTCATATTGATCCCAAGTTCAGTAGGGATAAGTCAAAAATTGCAGGCCAGTGAGCCTTACATCTGAAATAGGGATACAAACCAAAAAAAACTTTGGGTTAGGTTTGCTGATTTCTTGGAAAGGCAGGGACTGATTGGGGGGTATGGTCAGCATGGGTCTGTGCGTGGAAAATCGTGCCTCATAAATCTGATAGGGTTTTTTTTAAGTTTACTAAGAAAACTGATGATGGTAAAGTGGTAGATGGACACATGGACATCTGCAAAGGTTTAAACAAGTTCCCACACAGCGGGCTGTCCAAACTGTTAGGACACATAGAGTCCAGAGTAACACACATGGAGTCCAAGTGTTTTAGCATACTGTTTTCTAAATTAGCTTGGTGATAGGAAGCAGAAGGTAGTGGTGGAGGGTTGCCTTTCTGCTTGGAGGTCTGTTATGTGTTGTGAATCTTAGGGATCAGTGGTGCAGTGGTCTAATGAGGAAAGTTGCTGATGACCCGAAGATTGGAAAAGCTGCAGATGGTGGGAATGGTTGCTTAAGGATAAACGGCCATAGATCAGATGCAAGTTTGGGCAGAGCAGTGGCAGAAAGAATTTAATCCAAACAAGGTTGAGGTAATACATTCTGGGTTATCTAATGATTGAGTGTTGAATGACTGACTGTCTGTTGTATCTTATGAACACAACAGCATGAAGAAACCTGTGCAGGAGAATTTTTAAAGCGGAAATGCCATTGCACTGGGGCAGTTCCACTCTCTCAGCCTCAGAAGTCTGGGTCTAGTGGTACAAATATTCATCATAACTGGGTCTTTTTTGGTTGAAGTGGAGGACCATAACTTCTGTGTCTTGTCATGCGCTTTGCACATTCAAAGGTTCTAAGATTCATTTTATTGTCAAAGTATGCATGGGCAATACAACTCTGATATTTGTCTTCCCCAGATAGCCATGATATACAGAAAGACCATGGGGGTTGTTGAAAGAAAAGACATTAACAACCCCCTCCCCCGGCATGTAAAAGAAAAAGAAACAAAACTCACAAACCCTCTCCCTGCAGAAAACAAAGCAGCAACAATAGCATCAAATCCCCCACCCCAACCCATCATCGAATATTGGCTGGACACATATACAAAACATAGAAACATAGAAAATAGGTGCAGGAGTAGGCCATTCGGCCCTTCAAGCCTGCACCGTCATTCAGTATGATCATGGTTGATCATCCAACTCAGAACCCTGTACCCGCCTTCTCTCCATACCCCCTGACCCCCGTAGCCACAAGGGCCATATCTAACTCCCTATTAAATATAGCCAATGAACTGGCCTCAACTGTTTCCTGTGGCAGAGAATTCCACAGATTCACCACTCTCTGTGTGAAGAAGTTTTTCCTCATCTCGGTCCTAAAGGGCTTCCCCTTTATCCTCAAACTGTGACCCCTCGTTCTGGACTTCCCCAACATCGGGAACAATCTTCCTGCATCTAGCCTGTCCAATCCCTTTAGGATTTTATACGTTTCAATAAGATCCCCCCCCCCCAGTCTTCTAAATTCCAACGAGTATAAGCCTAGTCGATCCAGTCTTTCATCATATGAAAGTCCTGCCATCCCAGGAAACAGCAGGGACCTTTAAAGTGTTGGCGCACTGAGAGAGCCTAGGGTGCAAAATCATAATTCCACACTTGAAATATTAAGTGCAGTTCTGGTCACCACTGCATTGAAGGAATACAACAGCGCTAGAAAGAGTGCAGTACAGATTCACCAGGATGATGCCTGGATTCAAGAGTTTTAGTTACAAGGAAAGATTGGACAGGCTGGAATTGTTGTCAATGAAGTGCAGGAAACAGAGGAGTGATCTTATATAGTATAAAATTATGAGGGCATAGATTAGGTAAATAGTCGCAGCCTTCTTTCCAAGGGGAGTCTAAAATGAGAGGACATGGGTTTAAGGTGAGAGAGGACATATTTAAAGGAGATCTAAGGGCCAAGTTCTTTTCTCCCCATCACAGTTGATGGTGAGTATATCAAACAAAGTACCGGAGGTGGTGGCAATGCAGGGACAACTGCAGCATTTTTAAAACACACAGACTGGTAAAGTGTACAGGAAATAAATAGAAGCATACGTACCAAAGGCAAGAAAATGATATCAGTGTGGATAGGTATCCAGTTAGACCAAAGGGCCAATTTCCCTGCTGTATGATCGGGCCACACAGAGTCTGTTCTCAGCAATAGTTCAAAACAACAGCTAGCTAGCTCATAGCCTGTTCCACATTGCCTCTAATTCCAGCTGCTGAATCACAATCACCCATCTTGCATGATCACACATAATCCAAGTCACCCCTATGAGCTTTCTAAAATCTAATGAGGTGGTGGGTGAAACAAAAATTAATACTTTTCAATTTTATACCAATTCTTGACCTAGTAGATAGATAGATAGATATACTTTATTGATCTCGAGGGAAATTGGGTTTCGTTACAGCCGCACCAACCAAGAATAGAGCATAAATATAACAATACAAAAACCACAAACAATCAAACAACAATATGCAAACTATGCCAGATGAAAATAAGTCCAGGACCAGCCTATTGGCTCAGGGTGTCTGACCCTCCACGGCAGGAGCTGCAAAGTTCGATGGCCACAGGCAGGAACAAACCCCGTGACACCCAGTGTTGTATCTTGGTGGAATATGGCCAAGGTCCAACAGCAAAAAGTTCAATATCCGGTCTACAAACACGTTCCTCGATCATAATATGACCCGGATTGCACCATCCGTTGTTAACCAGAACAGTAAGCACCCAACTCCTTTACGCTTACCGCTGTCAGTGCACTTCCAGTCAGCCCGAACGGTCATGGAAAAGATTTGATCGGGTATGTCCTCGTGCAGCCCCGTTCCAGTAAAACACATAACACTGCACTTCTGAAATGTTCTCTGATGCCTGGCTAGCGCCGTGAACTCGTCCATTTTATTACCCACCGAACTCCTCTTCTCCATAAGTCTCTGTTGTCTCGACCCGGTTCTCTTTCCTCACCTTTGTGATCCCACTCTGCATCCTCTGTGTGTTTTCCTCCAGATTTCAGCAGGGGTGTCCGCCGCTCTGCTCACTAAACCGGCCGGCAATCTCAGTGGATTCAATATAGTATTAAAACTGTACTTTTAACTTTTAAATTAATTGAAGGTTTACATTTAATACTATCCACTTGTCTGGATGAATATCTCAAAGAACATCTTATATCAATGCTATCCAGGATGACTGGAACCCATCCCAAACATTCACTCCATGCAATTGGTCACACTTAAGAGCAGTATGGACAAACTTAAATGGGAACATCAGTTCAGTCAAAAATCTGTTTCCATGCCACATATGACTTCATAAACTATCTACAAAATGACCTGCGGTTACTTCAAAGGGCTACAAGGGCGACCCCAATGAAAAGGGATTAATGGAAACACCATCACCTGCAGCTTTTTATTCTTTCTTATCATCCACCGACTTCCTTAAACTCCACTAAGTCATCTGGCATCCTGATGTGAGCATATTGTCATATTATCATTAACCCTGGGTGTAAAGTCCTAGATAATATATCCTTTATGGACAGATAATCATCTGATAGGCTGCAATAGTTCAAGATAATAGCTCAGTCCTACTTTCAAGAACAAATAGGGTTGTGCAGTAAAATGTTGGCCCTGCCACCAACACACTCATCCTACAAATGCATAAAAAATATGCAAAGAGCCCATGCAAGATTAATTTACTTGCCCTTTTATGCAAAAGAGGGTTGCAATGTTGCAGAATAGATGAGCTGGATAAGTGAGTTAAACTGAAACCATGCTGACATCTAAAGAATTGTTTGAATATCCACTTGAAGCAAAAGCAAAAGAAAAGGATATGGGAACAGAGCTGACACTCAGATTAATGCTCGTGGGAAGTTCAAACACCAACATGGCTGTCTGGCTGGAATTTTTCTGCACTGGAATTTCTATGCAATGCCGTGAATGTGTTGTTAAGCACAAGCTAAATCGGCAGGAGCTAATACCACATCTAATACAGATTAAATAAATGAATAATTTTCTGAATCAAATTTGACATCTGTTTGGCCTTGAGAAATGATCTATGTTTCTTTGCATTTTTCTAATTCTACTCAGGGATCAAAATGTACCAGAAAAATAAAGAAGAAATAATTTGGAGAGGAAACTTTAAGAAGTGATATCTGGAAATTTTCCACTCAAGGATCAAACCTTCAGAACTGAAATTCCTTTGTAATTTACAGAGTCACAGTTCTTCAGAAAGCTCCTGGTGATAAATAATGCAGAATTCACAAAGGAGCTGGTTGCATTGTGTCTGTCAAAAGCAACATTGGTAACATACAACTGATAATGCACAAAATCTGAAATAAAACTGAAAATGGTGAAAATAGTCAGCAGATCAGGCAGCTTTTGTGGCAAAAAAAAAATAGAGTTCATGTTTTAAGATGAAGACTTTGTCAAAACGTGGAAAGAAAGGAAACATAGCAGCAAATAATCGGCTAAAGGAAATCAACGGGTCAAGCACCATCTGCTGGGAAGAGAAATTGTCAAAGTTTCAGGTCAAAACCCTGCATCAGAAAATCCTTCACATCCCCACTTCACCCCTCCCCCATAGATGCAGCTCATGTAATCTCAGAATGTGTCATATTTACCCACCTTCCTTCCAGCCATCTGGGAAACCAAAAAGTCTTTCCAAGAAGAGCAGGGATTGGCGTGCAGATTTTCCAACATTGCGTACTACACTGAGGTAGGAATATGAGTGACAGGGGAATTAAGATGTGGCTTCTTCAGTGTTATCACCAGCATTCTTTGTTGCCTGTCATTTTAATTCTCCATTTTAACCACTCTTATCTGCCTACAGTCTCGTGTACTATTATAACAAGACCATAAGATATAGGAGCAGAAATAGGCCATTTGGCCCATTGAGTCTGCTCCATCATTTTATCATGGCTGACCCATTTTCCCTCTCAGCCCCAATCTCCTGCCTTCGTAGACTGACTAATCAAGTACCCACCAACTTCTAACCTCCATGGCTGCACAAATTCACAACTCTCTGGCTAAAGAAATTCCTCCTCATCTCTGTTCTAAATGGACACCCCACTATACGGAAGGTTGAGGAACAGCACCTCAACTTCTAGACTTTAAAACTAATTTGTTTTCTCCTTTATCAGAATGACAAAAGGAAGGTTAACATTAAAGATTAACCGTTGCCCCTTCCATAATGCTGCTGACACGCTGAATGTTCCCAGCACCCATAAAATTTTTAACCTGGTTTTTGTCTTACCCTACAAAATGCAAAAACTTGAATCCTTTCAAAAACTAACACTGACCTTGCCTTTTATATGGTATGTGCTAAATTAAGTTTTCATAACATCTTTGTTTTACATATTTAAGTCTCCAGATTTCATTGCAAACACCTGTACTGTCAGCCCTCACCCGTCCCACTCTCATTCAAACTCTTCTACCAAGTTGTACTGGGTTCTGATCCCTCGCTTACTACCAGTAGTCTGGTCCAAACTGGGTCTCAAGTTTGGCCTTTACGCAGTTCATCTGGCTTAGTTCCACAAAAAGTGGCTTTGAGAGCTTCTTGGACATTCAACAACCAGTCTGTATAGCTGAAACTGTCCAAGTGAGATTTCCAGTTAGAGACCAGAATCACGGCTTCAGAATAGAGGACAAAGCTGCCACACACAGCAGAACAAGCAATACAGAAACTATTCTGTGCTACTTATGCAATCGTCACTGAGACAAATGTCTCAGCCAGTGTGACGGTCCCTGGTTTCACAGCATCTGGCCCGCTAACTTTGGTCACAAGCGCACTCTCTATTCATCAGATTACCAAGGAATAAAGTGGAAATGTATACTGAAGGAGGCATCTGTCTGGAGAACGCACGGCATGCCACTCATCTCTTTATTCTAAAAATACGCACTCCCACTTTCACCGCAGGAAACTCCAAAGGTAACATTTCTAATGCCGTGGTCGTCGAGTTTCCTCAAACCAGCTGCTCTTATTGTGGCATCCTGGCATCTAAGTAATCAACTTCCAAAAATTTGAGAGGGAAGAGGGTACATTAGCAGCAGTAGGGAGCGGGATAAGGAAGACTTTCGGGCTGAAGAGACACAACTGTGACAGCTGAGAAGGGGATAAACTTGGTCTTAAATTTCCATATTTAACACCATGTCACATTAATCATTCACAATCAAGCATAATCACCAACCAGATGACACACAGTAGCCTGGTTGCTCTAATTTCAAGTTCAAGTTCGAGTTTATTGTCATCTGCCTGTATATATATACAACTAAACGAAACAACATTCCTCTGGGCCACATTGCTCCCACACAACATATATCACACACACTACATAAACCAAAATACTATACTATCATTTCCTCATTATGTGCTGTGTTATATGATGTTGGCAATCATGGTGACTATGATGTTCTTGGCAAATCTTTCTACAGAAGTGGTTTGCCATTGCCTGCTTCTGGGCAGTGTCTTTACAAGATGGGTGACCCCAGCCATTATCAATGCTTTTCACAGAGATAACCAGGACTTGTGATACGTGACCACCCAACCCCTGCTCCCGTGGCTTCACGTGACCCTGATCGGGGGTGTGGGGCAAAAGCAGGTGCTACTCCTTGTCCGAGGGTGAGCTGCAGGCTAGCGGAGGGAAGGAGCACCTTACACCTCTTTCGGTAGAGATGCATCTCCACCCTGCCATCCAAGTTATACTACAAATAAGTTAGAATGTAGTCAAGCAGAGCACAGGTAAACAGTAGACAGCTTGCTGTCCTAATGACGAGACCTCGATGATGGCAGAATATTTGTTCATCTCACAACCTTGGGGAAGAAGCTGCTACCCTTTATGGTCATCCTAGTTCTGATGTTCCTGATGGTAGTGAATCAAAAAGATTGTGGGATGGGTAGTAGGGTTCCCCAACAATGCTTTGGACCCTTCGTATAAACTCGTCCCCATAAATGACACAAATGGGGGAGGGAGCAGCTTTTACTGTCCTCTGTACCCAAGTACTAAGCTCACCTTGTCTCAGTACCCAAGTAGCTACAGGTGTTCACTGATAAAGATTTTATTCAACAAGTTTTTTTCTCTCTAAAATCACACCAAGATGCATTACTGCTCCTCATTTACGTGGCGTTGTGATGCAGATAGAGGATGTTCCAAACACTCCTACTGAAAATAAAGATTCTCTTCGGTTAATCTTTCTGTGTTTACAAATCTGCTGCCTCATCAGCAGACTCTCGCCCCGATGAAGCGAGTCACACTAAAGCCTATTTTCCTCACTATTCAATTCCCCACCATCGGTTCCCTCAATAGCTTCCAGGAACATGACTGTACTGAGCTGTGAAAAACATTACAGACACTGTTACATTAGATAGGGCTCATAAGGTGTAAATGAGGTAAGAGCATAGAGGCAGAGCAGGGGAATGAATTATCAATTAGTACAGTGAAAAGCTTTGTTTTGCAAACCTTTCAGACAGATCATTCCATACACAAGTACATCGAGGTAGTACAAAAGAGAAAGCAATCACAGAATCCAGAATAGCAGGGGGTATTTCCCTGAGTGTAGACCCTCGATCATGTGATGCCATATTGTGCCTGCAAATATTCACGTTTCATGTTAATAGCTTAAAAAAACAGTACGACAAACCATGCAACACACATCAAAGTTGCTGGTGAACGCAGCAGGTCAGGCAGCATCTCTAGGAAGAGGTACAGTCGACGTTTCAAGCCAAGACCTGCCGAAGGGACTTGGCCTGAAACGTCGACTGTACCTCTTCCTAGAGATGCTGCCTGGCCTGCTGCGTTCACCAGCAACTTTGATGTGTGTTGCTTGAATTTCCAGCATCTGCAGAATTCCTGTTGTATGACAAACCATGTTTGCTGGTAATACCTAAAATATGAGGGAAAGAGGGTTTTAATTCATCTGGCCACTTGCAACATCAACATTTCTTCAGGCAGTACATGGTCTGCCTCATGGGCCTGGCATTTAATCCAGATAAGGGTGGCAGCTTTCCTGCCCTGAAGGCGTTTACAACAGTCCTATCACTTCTAGATTACTGACAATGGCTGTTTATTTTTATTTAATTACTCCAATTCCATTTCCCAGGTGTTGCTCCAGGACTTGACACATATCTCTGATCCAGGCTTCAAGAGACATGAGCTCGAGCCCCTCTCCCTCCATGCCACTCATGTAATCGACCAAGATGAGTGGCAAAGAGAATGCGGTGCTACGGATGGGCTGGGTGAGGGAGGAAGGCAGTAGCAGAGAGGTGCAATGTGGAAAACGTGAAAATATTCATGTTGGTGGAAAGAATGGAAAATCAGAATACTAACTGAAACACAGAGGAATCAAATTGTGTACAGAGGGGTATTGTTGCGTTGGTTTGAAGACGCAGGTTCAACAAATGATTACAAAGAGAAATGATGCACTAGCCTTTATTGTCATGATTAACATAAAACAATACAGAACAGTACAGGCAGTTCAGACCACCATGTTGTGCTGACCCCTTTAAACTACTCCGAGATTAATCTAACCCATCCCTCCCACATAATCCTTCATTTTCCTTTCATCCATCTGCCTATCTAAGAGTCTCTTAAATGTCCCTAATGTATCTGCCTCTACTTCCACTGCACTCAGCAGTGCATTCCATGCATTTAACACTCTTAGTGTAAAAACCTGCCTCTGACATCTCCTCTATACTTTCCTCCATTCATCTTAAAATTATGTCCCCTGGTTTTAGCTATTTCCACCCCGGGAAAAAGTCTCAGGCTATCCACTCGATCTATGCCTCTTACCAGCTTGTACACCTGTCAAGACACCTCTCATCCTCCTTTGCTCCAAAGAGAAAGCCCCAGTTACTCATCCTATCCTTGTAAGACACGCTCTCCACCATCTCCAAAGATTCCACATCCTTCCTATAATGAGGCGGCCAGAACTAGGCATAATACTCCAAGTCTAGACTAAGCAGAGCAGCAACACTACTTTGCGACCCTTAAACTCAGTTCCCCGACTAATGAAGGCCAACACGCCATACACCTTCTTAACTATCGTATCAACTTGAGCAGCAACTTTGAGGGATCTATAGACATGGACTCCAAGATCCCTTTATTCTTCCACACTGCTAAGAATCTTGCCACTAACCTTGTGCTCTGCCTTCGAGCTTGATCTTCCAAAGTGCATCACATCACACCTCTCCAGCTGAACTCCATCTGCCACTTCTCAGCCCAACTCTGCACCTCCACAATGTCCCATTATAACCTACACATTCCACAACACCTGCAAACTTACTAACCCACCTTTCCACTTCCTCATCTAAATAATCTATAAAAATCACCTCCTCTAGTCTGCTGGTACTGCTCCTGTGGCCACCGAGGATCCAGGGATCATTGCCAGATCATGGCTTCATGTATTGATCAATGTTGTAAGTTATTCATCCTCGTTCCTGATACTGCTCACATGAAAGTTAATGCATTTCAACCCATCCAACTGACTGTAATCATGCCCTATCCACTTTCTAACCTTCCTCACAGTTTCCCCACACACTGCATCTACCTTTACACCAACTGCTCCATCCTCTGACCTCGCACCCTGGTTTCTGTCCCCGTCAATCCAGCTTAAACCCTTTCCAACAGCTCTAGCAAATCTGCCTGCAAGGGCACTGCACCCTCTCAAGTTCAGGCGTAACCCATCCCTTTTTATACAAGTCATACTTTCCCAAAAGAGATCACAATGATCTACAAATCTGAAACTCTGCTGCCTGCACCAGTTTTTCATCCACATATTCAATTATCATATCATCTTATTGTTACCCTCACTGGTATATGGCACAGGCAGCAATCCAGAAATGACTACCATTGAAATCTGTGTTTCAACTTCCTACCTAGATCCCAATATTCTCTCTTCAGGACCTCATCCCTATCTATATTGTTGGTACCAATGTGAACACCCCCCCCCACCCACTTAAAAATGTTGCGGACCTGATCTGAGATGTCCCTGACCCTGGGACCTGGGAAGAAACATAGCATCTGGAAGTATCTTTCATATCCACAAGATCTCCTGTCTGTTCCCCTAACTATTGAATCCCCTATCACCACCCCACCCCACCCCCCACTCTCCTTCACTCTGAGCCACAAAGCTAGTCTCCATGCAGAGACCTGGACACTAGGGCTTTCAACTCCACCCCCCACTACTCCCAGTAACCAAAATGGTATACAGTCAGCCCTCCTTATCCGCGAGGGATTGCTCCCGGGACCCCACACGGATACCAAAAAACGCGGATGCTTAAGTCCCTTATTCAACCTGTCTCAATGCGGTGGACCTTAGGACCCAGCGGAACCCTAGACCTTATTTAACCTGGCTCAGGGCGGTGGACATCAGGACCCAGCGGCAGAGCTCTGAATCTGCAGTGTTTCTGTTCATGAAAATAATCACGATCACGATTGAAAATAAAGTGGAAATAATAAACCGATCGGAAAGAGACGAAATGCCATCGGTCATTGGAAAAATGTTAGGCTACAGTCGGTCAACAATCAGAACAATTTTAAAGGATAAAGTGAGAAAGGCCCTGCCCCAATGAAAGCTACAATTATTACTAAGCAATGCAGTGGTTTAATTATTGGGTTTTGGTTTTTTGATCATCCACATCAACCCGGCACGGATGGAGAGTGTGCTCGGGAGCGGTCTGTCACTGGATCGAACTCAGCACTGAAACATCCGTTTCTTAAGTGTTTTATATGCATAGAATGGTAAAATATATACTATATACTAAGACAAACATTCGACTAACTGATGCTAAATAGTACCAGATGTACCTGTTCCGACTTACTTAGTAAGAGAACTTGCAGGTTTTTTTCGATCCCGATCCACAATAACCTACGCACATCCTCCCATATACTTTAAATCATCTCTAGATTCCTTATAATACCTAATACAATGTAAATGCTATGTAAATAGTTGGTATACAGTACTGCATTGTTTAGGGGATGATGGCAAGAAAAAAAAGTCTGTACATGCTCGAACAACAAGTGCTGGAAGAGCACTTCCGGGTTTTCTCAATTCACAGTTGGTTGAATTTGCGCATGCGGAACTCGCGGATAAGGAGGGCTGACTGTACTTTTACTGAGGAGAACAGCCACAGGGGTCATATGCACCATCCACCAATTCACTTTCCCTCTCCTGACCATCACCCAGCTACCTGTCCTGCAACCTCGGCCCTATAGCTCCTACCTATCACCCTCTCATTCTCTCAACTGAGCCATTGGTCTTGCAGCTGCAGCTCCATCTCTCTAACACGATCTGTAATGAGTGTCACGTGACTGGCAACAATGAATATAGAATTGAGTCAGGTTTTATAAACAAATAACCATTTATTAAACTCTGCTCAATATTAGTAAAAAGATAAGCAAACGAAAACCTTAACCGGAAGTAAACTGCTATGCGGCCATTTAACAAACCACCAAACTCAGTACTAGTTCTTAAAGCGGTAAATGCGAACGCAGTCTTAAAGTGGTAAATTAGAACACAGTTCTTAGAATGGTAAATTTGAAAGTCCAAGATATTTATACAGTCAATTAGGAGAGACTTTCCTGAAGTAAAGAATCCCTCGAAGACACGACGTTACTGCCGATCCCAGCCGGAACCTGCCTTGTCCGCAGGATTCACGACGACAGAAATAAAACGGTTTAAAGGCACTGACCTTTTTCTCTGTAGGATAGACGAGGTACTGCACAACCTTTTCTGCTGCTTTTATCAGAAGTTATCTTATACAGATCACTCTTTCTTGAACGAATTCAATAATGGTCGATCCTCCCCAAAACCACAGAACGACTCCTTCAGGTTCCCATCTTCACTCTCCAATACTACTGAAAAGATTCATCAACAAACCTGGCAGCGATTGGTGAAACTACCAGCCCAACATTTCTGTACCTTACAATTGAAAGTAAAACTCCGTTTTAAAACTACACCGCATCATGAGACTAATACGCAGCGTAGCGGAGTATCTGATGGACGATCTAACTGAAAACTAACTGCATCACCAGAGGTCTACCCTCGTATACCTTGTGAGAACAGGTCATCACATGATCTCACATTGGCGGGAAAATTACATCATGTGACCTCCGCAAGACCATTACATCATCCTGATAAAACAGTCACAAAATATCCATGAAGTACGTAACAGGAGTTGTAGCTGGATGCACCACACAGATGGCGGTCTCCCAGATCTCCCACATCTTGCATGAAGAACACATCTCCACTCTTGCTACGCGATAAAGAAAGAGAAATTTAACAGAACCGTCACCCGAGCCTCCACCTCTTCTCACTGAAGCCTCAGTACCCCACTCTAACTCAGTCCTACTCACATAATGGCCACTCCACTTAAACATCATTTCTTTTAATCAACCCTTACCAATTCCCTTATCAATTTACAACCAAAGGAACAGAATTAGAATGTATAGGCCAAGATCTCCTACTGAGATTAAAATTAGATTTTATTTCTGAAGAAGAGTCTCAAGCCAAAAACTCAAGTGGTTATTCATTTCCATAGATGTTGCCTGGCCTGCAGAATTTTTCGTGTTTAGCTTTTATTTTTATGCATCAAGGTTTGACCTACATACATATAGAAGGCTTTATTTGCCATGGAGATACTGCACTATTATTCTACTGAACATATCCACTGATAAGGGGAGCTATCCTCAAAGACTGAGTGAATAATACTTGGCTTACAGAGCTCAGAAGCCGATAATTATGGTGGAGAAGGTGCAGAAGAGATTTGTTGGGAGAGACTACAGCTGCTTTCCTAGGAGTAGCAGATTCTCAAGGATACAAATTGTGAAAGGGGCAGATACAGTATACAGCAGGAAACCTTTCTCCCCACCATAGAGGTTTCTAAGAGCAGAGGGCATAGGTTAAAGGTGAGGAACAAGAGATTCAATGGATTTGAGGAAATAGTTGACAGCTAAAGCCCACAGCCTGAGAAGGATAAACACTCAAGAAGCACCTGGATAAGCTTCTGAATTGCCAAGATATAATTTGCTACAGATCAAGTCATAGTAAACAGGGTTTTGTTTAGACAGGTACTTGATAATTGGCATAAGGGCCTGTTACTATGCTTGAAACTCTATGATTCATGAGAGTAACGACTGAAGCAGTAAACACAGAAAAATCATTTGCTTTAGCTACAGAATCTAGAAAGGAAAAAACAGAAGATCAGGGATCAGCCATTTAGGTTGTAGATAGTTATAGGTCTTGACTTCATCCATCTGATCCGCTGATAACTGAGCACATGCCAACAGTCAAAGCTCAGAAGATGAAACGCTAAGGAAGGATATCAGATGAAATGGCAATCAGGGAGGCAAAATGGACCAGGATCTATACTGATATTAAATGACAGTAGAGAAGGCACTAGATTGCCTTTAACCTTTACAACACTGTGTTCTTAAATCAACCAGCTCTGAGAGCAATGAAATGTAGTGGTTATGGAAGAATGCACTATTCACTGCCAACCCTTTGGTAATCTTTTTCCAAAGATTGTGAAAGAAGACATGTGACCAACTTCTGTTACTCATTTCTTTGCCACAAAATCAGGATCTTCAGTAAACATGTTTGTTTTAAACATTTATTGAAAACCTAAGCAAAAAAAAATGGACATCACAGCAAGAGGATAAATTTACTGATCGGATTCACAATGTTGCAATGCCTGTTTTTTTGGCGAACGTTCCACTTGTCTGAATTTACTCCACACTGTATATGCGATGATTTTTTTGTCCGGATTCTGCTTTCCAGTGGTGTCCAAAGTATTTATTAATTAATGGTGATTTGCTTCTCAGTAAGAGAAAAGGCACCATCTTGGGGGCATTTCAAGTTAATGTTTTCACTTTACCTCAAAAACATATCAAAATTCTAAGCTGCAGAACTGAGGGATTGCTGTATTGTCTGAGCATCATCTTACAGATACAATGCCAAAAGCAATGCCCCATCTGCATTTTTGAGTGAAATATAAAGGATCCAATATCATTATTTCAGATAGGAGCAAATGATCTTTTCCCTTCTGTCCTAGAAAGTACTCATCCATCAGCAAGCTCACTACATTTGTTTTAAAGGTCATTATTTAATGAATGCTGTTCAAGAAATGCCCTTGCCTTCTTCGTTGGCTTTGGGATGTGTTGATGTTGTCAAAAGTCTGCTCTTTCATGACAAGTTCAATTAAATCACAGTAGCTTACTATCTTTTGTTTACACTGTGTTATTGATAGCACAAAATATTCTTGTCACAGTAGTGAATCAGCGTTTAATGTAATTCATTCCAATTAGCCAAGGTATTTGGCTAGCTCACTAGTGTTACAGTTATTTAAGAAGATAGTGGAGTTTCCACAATTACAAAAGAAGAAACGCCTGACATTAAGGAATAATAGAATAATAGCATTGCATTTTATAATCTCAGTGCAAGACTGAATAAATATCTGCAAAACCACAGAAAGTATATGCGGCGAATGAGAATGGCATTCATTGAACAGGAAATTAGAGCTGTGAGGGAAGTGGAAACAGTTCAGTTATTCAGTGGGATCTAACATTGAAAACAATCTCAGTATTCTGCATGTAGAAAGCTGCATTTCAAATTGTGCTTTGGGCATATACGAAGCTCTGGTTAGCATACCAAATCAGTAAACACAAATGGATTTATTCTTTTTATAAAACAACATTGAATCTTCATCTGCCATTTTAAAAGGCTGGAGTTTTAATCCTTTGACAAGAGTTCATAGTGGATTAAAAAGAACAACTGAGCTGGGACTGACCTAAACCATAAATCAGTGACGGACACTAATTTTAAAATCCTGTGTATAAGAATAAAATTTAACTGCCTCTCCAAAAAAAAATCAATTCCAACAATTAGAACGCCACATTCAAAATGCAAAGATGATGAAAGAGGAATCAGTAGTATAAGTTCTAAATATCCAAAGTTTCCAAAATAACGTAAACCTGAATGTCAGTTTCAACCAAATATCTGAGGTCATATCAACTAGTTGACACTTACTGATATATTCACAAATACACTGTTGATGAAGCTAAAGTTCTTAAGATTTGCTTTCAATCCAAATTTTTTAAAAACTGTTTTTGAGTGTATAATTGGTTTCATGGAAGTCACACTTTGAACGAAAGAACTGTCAGCAAATGTCAAAGTTACAGACAACATGTAACCATTTCTCAAGAAGTCAAGTGAGGTATGTTAGATGCTCAGCTTCATTCGATCCACAAGCACATATGCAATGAACAAAAACCTCAGTCTCTTAATGGTGTACTTAATTTGGAGAAAAAGTTTCAAAGCTATTTCAATACTAAATTCTTTTAGTTTAATATGAAGAATTATGAGGTCCTTTAACATTCTTAATCTTGTGGCAAGTTCTCTGTGTGTTCCTTTGAAAGCAAAGATATACCGTCCACTCCTTGTATTGTTCAATGAGGACACATGTCTGCTACATCAAGAATTGTTATTAGGAATTATCAAGCAGGTTTGAGAATAATCTGTAATCTATATTTACCATGTTCTACCTAATCAGCTGAAAATAAATGCAGGAGAATATACAATTCCAATAGGAAACAACAGTATTTTGTTCATCTCTGTTATTAACCTTAGTTAAATGGTAACAATATCTTAATCTCCCTATGTAAATACTAGCATTTCAGTTTGGAGTTTACGTATATTTTTAACGTGTTCAGCCAATAAACTCTTAAGAATGGCAATAAATATATTGTTTTATTTTAAATAGAAATAAATGAAAAACAAATGTAAAAACTTGAACAAAATAGAAAAATGAACAAGGAAATAACCTCAAAAGTACTGCATTAGATATTTATGTTCCCATTATAAATGAACAATGTTGCCAGTTGCGCCTCCTAACCTTACCCAGTACACAGAATGATGTTCCGTGGACACATACAGCAATAGTCTCAGATTCGGGCAATGAAGAAAGTAACAACTAAGTGGCAAGAAATTCTTCAGGTATACATTAACAGATTATCGAAATTCAGTAATCCAATCTGGGTGTTCCAGACAGCAATCATGATTTGCCCTCAACTGGATTACTGCTTTGTAGTAATTCATCTGCAGGTATCCATTATCCTCTTCAATACACACACTATCTACAAAGTACTGCTAATGGGCTCTGCAACAATTAGGAAGGTCACAGACACTTGCGAGGTGATCCTGTTAAAGCTAGCAAACAAAATTATTTTATTGTTCAAAATCTCTATGTCTATTAATGAACAGCTGAGGTCCACTATAAAGTAGTCGTAGGGTTGGTAAGAACTTTCAAATGATTAACATCCTGAATAAGCGCACATCAATTTTTTTTTTGCAGAACGTAGCACACAAAACAGAGCACGGAAATTATCTCTGCCACATTACCACACCAATGCTTAACTTGCCCTACTATTGTAAAAGCAGCATTACCCCACGTTACATTGCCAATGTCTCGGAGAAGGCAAGTAATCACCACCTCTCTAATTGTTTAGTCAATCACTTTACTCAACTTTGGCAACTTCCATAAGTCAGCAAAAAGCAACGCTGCAATTCAAAGCTAAAAGAAATGCAATCTAACCCCTCATTTCAGAGAAACCCTAGCAGTGCAGAGGCCAAGTAATGAGGCAATGTCGCCATCTGGTGGTAGGTTTTGAAAACTAGAACCACTGATTTTTCTGATTAGAAACATGCACATCTCATATACAGTACATTGCTGGAGACGACGTGAGAAGACAGCATTAATTAATCATCTCTTGAAATCAATTACAGCTTTATTGGTTTTTGCAATCTTTAGCATCTTATGACTGAGTATTTTGTGCTTATTAATTGCAGATGCTTCAATTTAATTATTTTATTTCTTACTGTACCTTGGAGTAATTTTTATGTCTTGCATTGCAGTACAGCCACAAAACAACAAATTTCATGACATTATGTCAATGATAATAAGCCATATTCTGATTCAAAACCAACACGCACAAAATGCTGGAGGAACTCAGCAGAGGAGGCAGAATCTATGGAAGAATCTTGTCTTCCACAGTGAAGCACCCTTCTGTGAGCAGATTGTTCATGGCACAGAATCCCACCAGCCTTCCACCATTGTTATTCATCGTTTCACATCCATGCATGCCCATGACCCTGGTGAAGTGTGAGTTGTTATTTCCCACTTATCTGCACTACATGTAGTTAATTATCTCTGTTTCAGAACATCCCCAAAGACAGTACAGATATAAATAGGGACAAAGGACAGTTATGTGATTGAGTTGTTTACCTTTCATTTATTTTTAACTTTTTAATGTATTTAAAAAATATATATTTTGTTAAGAATTAATCAATTATACTTGAGCTTTCTTTAAATATCACAGACTACAGTAGAGGAAGTTTAAAATGCTTTATAGTGATAATCTGGCAAGATGTCGGAGCACCATACAGCAAGGTCTCTAACGTTTCCTCTCCTCTCACCTTGCTGGGTCCGTTCACCCATATCTCCGCATTCAGAGAAGCCAATTATGGATAGGTATTGCCGATTTCTGAAAATTATCCAATCCTGTAGCCTAGCACTGATCTTCACAGAGTTATATAGCACAGAAACAGGCTTTTCAGCCCAACTCATGCATGCTACCCAGGTTGCCTACCTGAGCTAGACCCAGCCCTCTAAACCATCCCTATCCATGCCCTTGTCTAAATATATTTCAAATGCCGGAACTGTATCCACCTTTCCAGCATCCTCTGGCAGCTCGTTCCATATTCCAACCACCCTCTGTGTGAAAAAGTGCTCCTCTGGATGCTTTTAAATCTCTCCACTGACTCTAAACCAATGCCCCCAATGGCAACACACAGATTAGAGATTCAAAACCCCTCACTTTTCAACATATTTACCATGCCACTAAACAGAAGAATCTTCTTCATATTTCAACAAATTTTCACAACTGCACTGCTTCAAGGTTGACTCTGGAATATCATCAGGTCATAGATGATTCAACATGCCTTTTATTTGAGTGTGTTTTTTTTATTTTAGAGATACAACGCAGTAACGAGTATTTCCAACCCAATGAGGTCTCCCCACCCAATTACACCCATGTGATTAATTAACATACTAATCCGTATGTCTTTAAAGAATGGGATGAAACCAGAGCCCTGCACTGCCTAGTCAGTCATCCAGAGCCCTCAATTCCCAGTATTTACCTTCAGTTAAAGACTCCTAATAAGGCCCAAGAGGATTTTCTTACATTTGACATCATGGCAGAGGGGTCTAGAAACAGGGGCAAAGACTAAAACTGGAAGATGGATTGAGACACAGAAGAAATGTACTTTACCAGAGGATAGCAGGGCTCTTACTTGCTGAAAGGATTTTTGAGGCAGAAACCTTCAGCAGCGTTAACAAAATGCCTGGATAAGCAGCTAAAGTCTGGGGCATGCAGGGTCAGGAACTGAGTGATGGGGGGTGGGATTTACTTTGGTGGTTCTTTTGCACCCAACACAGACTCAGTGGAATGAATGGCCTCCCAGCATCGTGAGTTTTTTTTACATTTTAGGTGAAAGAATAAATTCTTTCTTTCTTTAAACTCCCCAGGAGGACCACAACCTTGTCGGAGGGTTTGGAGGCTTTCGTGCCTCAACGAGCCAGAGAGCTATGTTGTCCGGAGACAGGGCTCTATGCTTTGGCTCTTGGCAGGGTCACCCATGCCAAACAGGTCAAAGGGTAGAGGCCACACCAAGAGTGGTCCACCTGTCCTCCAGATTCAGAGGTCCAGCGCAGGCCTAACAATCCTGACTGGTCAAACAAAACTGTTACAGAAACAGCAATGAAGAACCCTACATCTGTGTGTGACAATATCCCTGAGTCTCCACCTGGGACTTGCATGGCTGACGGTAGTGAAAACTGCGAGGAAGCTACTAACATGATGAAGAAAGCCCTGAAGTCTGCCAAGACCAAGACCAAAATTGGTTTCTGGAATGTACAAACCATGTACAACACTGGCAAGCTAGCACAAGTAACTGCAGAAATCCATTGTTACAGCCTACATATACTGTGCGTCAGTGAAAGCAGGTGGACAGGGTCTGGCAGACTAAAAGCAACAACTGGTGAGACGGTTTTATGCTCAGGAGGGGAATATGGTCAGCATCATGATGGTGTAGCTGTCATTTTGAAGAAAGGTATTGAGAAATGCTTGCTGGAGTGGAAACCAGTCAACAGGAGGCTGGTAAGAGTCAGACTGAAAGAGAAGCAAGTGAACATGACTGTGATCCAGTGCTATGCTCCAACTAACAACAGTGACATTGAAGAAAAGGAACTCTTCTATGAACAACTGCAATAAGAGATCAAGTTAACACGACACCTTGACATAATCGTCGTCATGGAAGATCTAAATGCCAAAGTGGGAAATAACAACTCACACTTCACTAGGGTCATGGACACGCATGGATGTGGAACGATGAATAACAATGGTGGAAGACTGGTGGAATTCCGTGCCATGAACAATCTGGTCACAGAAGGGTCCCTCCTTCCACACCATGAAATCCACTAAGTGACATGGTGCTCACCCAATGGACGCAACAAGAACCAAATTGGCCATTTGAGGCACACACTCAATAATTCAGGAGCAGCTTCTTTCCCCCTGCCATCTGATCTCAGAATAGGCATTGAACCTTTGAACATTACCTCATGACTATTTTATTTCTATTTTTACACCACTTATTTAATTTAACTATTTATAAATTCTCATTCTGATTCTGATGATCAATGGTATGCGGAGACAATCCTTGCAGGATGTAAAGGTGAAGGAAAGAGCAGATACAGGAAGTCATCACCAGCTTGTTGTAACTCAAGCTGAGAAGCAGCCGCACCAGGACACATGTACAAAAACGTTCTGAAGGTGAGAAGCCCAAGGGTACCAGTGTGAGATCTGCCTTCACCATTCAGCTTAAGGACAGACTTCAAGCCTTGTAAGACATTGGAAAGGATGTGTCAGTAGACAAGATCACACAATGTGGAAATGATTGCCTCAGTCTTCGAGGAGAGCAATGGGGGTCATCTAGGATACAGAGCTGGAAAGCAGAACAAAGAATGGACACAGCAGGAAAGAGGGACAGCCTTAGAAGAAAGATGGAAAATTAAGAAAGAGCTGGATGGAAAGCCAACATGACTTAAGGTGAAACTTCAGCTAGTATACACTGAAGCTAACAAGAATGTGAAGAGACCTGAGAAAGGATATGGGTGTCTACATGGAACACCTTACAGTGCAAGCCAAAGGTGACCAGTGAAATATATAAAATAGTTCAAAATTAGTATACAGAAGTTTCCAGGCCATAAAACCATAAGACATAGGAGCTGAATTAGGCCATTCAGCCTAGTGAGTCTGCTCCACCATTCCACCATGGCTAATCCTGGATCCCACTGAACCTGCCTTCTTGCTATATCCTTTGATACCCTGACTAAACAGGAAGCTATCAGTTTCCGCCTTAAGTATACCAATGGACATGGCCTCCACCGCAGTCTTTGGCAGAGCATTCCACAGATTTACTACCCTCTGGCTAAAAAAAAATCCTCCTTACCTCGTTCTAAAAGGTCGCTCCTCAATTTGAGGCTATGCCCTCTCATTCTGGATACCCCCACCATAGGAAACATCCTCTCCACATCCACCTTATCTAGTCCTTTCAATATTTGGTAGGTTTCAATGAAATCCCCACATTCTTCTAAATTCCAGTTAGTACAGGCCCAAAGCTACCAAATGCTCCTCATATGTTAACCCCTTCATTCCTGAGATCATCCTCGTGAACCTCCTCTGGACCCTCTCCAATGACAACACATGCTTTCTGAGAGATGGGGTCCAAAACTGTTGACAATACTCCAAGAGCAGCCTGAGTAGTGTCTTATAAAGCCTCAGCATCATCTCCTTGCTTTTATATTCTATTCCCCTTGATATAAATGCCAACATTGCATTTGCCTTCTTTAGCACAGTCTCAACTTGTAAATTAACCTTCTGGGAGTCTTGATGAGGACCTAAGTCCCTCTGCACCTCTGATGTTTCAACTTCCCCCCCCCCCCCCATTTAGATCATAATCTGCACTACTGTTCCTTTTACCAAAATGCATTATCATACATTTCCCAACACTGTATTCCATCTGCCACTTTTTTGCCCGTTCTTCCAATATGTCTAAGTCTTTCTGCAATTGCATTGCTTCCTCAGCACTACCTACCCCTCCACCTGCCTTCATATTATTTGCAAACTTTGCCACAAAGCCATCAGTTCCATTATCCAAGCCACTAACAAACAATGTGAAAAGTAGCAGTCCCAATACTGACCCCTGAGGAACACCATTCGTTACTGGCAACCAACCTGAAAAGGCTCCCTTTATTCCCACTCACTACCTCATGCCTGTCAGCCATTCCTCTAGCCATACCAGTATCTTTCCTGGAACACCACAGGATTTTATCTTGTTAAGTAGCCTCACGTTTGGCACCTTTTCAAATGCCTTCTGAAAATCCAAGTAAATGACATCCACTGCCTCTCCTTTGTCCACCCTGCTTGTTACTTCCTTGAAAAATTCTAACAGATTTGTCAGGCGAGATTTCCTTTCACAGAAACCATGCTGATTTTGACTTATTTTATTTTAGGCCAGATCCAGTGGCCCCATGAGAGATAAAAACGGTTTGCTTTTAACAACTGAGAAAGAGCAAGGAGCACAATGGATAGAGTATGTTGGAAAATTACTGAAAATAAACCAGCACCAGATGAAGAACCTGATATGTGAGAGGCAGCAGAGGACCTCTACATCAACATAGGTCCACCCAAGAAAAAAAAGAGATTATTGCTACGATTAACTTACTAAAGAACAGCAAAGCTCCAGGACATGACAATTTGAACACCAAACTTTTCAAAGCTGAACCAAAAGTTGTAGTAGTCACCCTGCAACCACTGTTTACTATTGTCTAGGAACGAGGACAAGTTCCCAAGGACTGGACAAAGGACTGTTAGGATCCTGACTAAGTGATTGCAACAACTGGCATGACATCACACTTTTGTCAGTGCTCAGCAAGATTTTTGCCAAAGTCATTGCCCAACAGATTACAGATGCTGTCGATGTCTGCTTGAGAAAAGATCAAGCTGACTTCAGGAAGAACAGAGGCTGTATCGACCAGATCTTCACACTGCCCAACATCATAGAGCGGTGCACCCAGTACCGGAGACAATTGTGTGTAAATTTTCTGGATTTGAAAAGGCTTTTGGTAGCATCCACAGGGAAGGCCTCAGGTGAATTCTCAAATCATATGGGGTCCCTTCCAAATCTGTCCAGCTCATCCATATTTTCCATGCTAACTTCACCTGCACAGTTGGGGATGGCTTTGAGGTCAAGTCAGAAGTGAGGTAAGGCTGCGTTATGACAGTGACATTGTTTAACCTGGTGATCGACTGGGTTATGAGGCAAACAATGAAAGGTGAGCAGGGAGGTATTAGGTGGACTCTGTTCTCTACTTTGGAAGAGCTTGACTTTGTGGATGACCTCACATTACCATCACATGCAAGAGAAAACTCCGTGCCTATACCTTTGGTGGACAGGTTAGACTCAGGGCCAGCCAGAGAAAGACTCAGACCATGGCCCTCACCGTAGAGTCTTGTCCCTCACATCAAGGAATATTTACCCAGTGTCAACTTACCAAGTACCGGCAGATTCACCTGTCTGGGCAGCATCACTCAGCACGATGGTGAGACCAAGGACGACATCCACAGCAGACTCAGCAAAGCTAGAAACATCTTCAGAACAATGAGCAACACCTGATCAACCAAGTATAGCGTCCATAACAGGGTGAAGCTATACCAGAGCTGTGTTCTGTCCTTAATCTTGTGCGGGTCAGAATGTTGGTGCATGACTGAGAGTGACCCTTGCCAAGCTGTCATCACCCCACACCACAAGCCTCTGGAAGATCCTTGATATCTTCTGGCTAAGAAAGATCTCCTTCAGTGTCATCAAGCAGCTATGGCAGAAACGTTGGAGATGGATTGGGCACATGATGAAGCCAACTTCATCATCAGGTCAGCATTTCATTGCACCCCTGAAGGGCGGAGGAAAAACGGGAAACCAAAAATAAGTTGACTCCATAATGTAGAGGCAGAAATGATGACCCTGAACATGAGCACAATAGAGAAGTTGGCCAAGGACAGACAGAGACAAAGGACCTCCATTACTGCCCTAGATGCCAACAGAGTAATGGGCAGTAAGATGTTTAAACTCGAGCAAATAAAATATCATTTGTCGATTGAGTTATCTTTCAACACACACTATATCGACTTCAAAACAGCTGCTGCTAGAAGCAGGAAACAACCAACTGCGGAAATTTGAACAGCTGAAGGTTTTCTGGAAAAGCAAGATGATGGCAGCTGTATTCGTGTGAGCAATGTGTGATTAGTGAGATTGCACTGATGTTCTCCCAGCCAATGCAAATTAAATGCTCCAGACAACTTCTAATTACATTCAATATTGATCTTGGTCATTGCAAATTTATTGAAAGTTTTAAGTGCTATTTCCAATTATGACAAAATCACAATAAATGAAAATTGGTTCAATAACAAGGCTATGCAAATATTTATTGCCTGTAAATTTGTTTCACTATTATCTATTTACAAGAGCTTGGATAATACATACTGTATAATCAAATTTAGCACAATAAGCAAGTTATATAAATAGCAGTATCTGTTGTTTTAATACTCTGCACTGGCTTTGTAGCTACTCTTTGGACTGCAGCCCTGTCAGTCTTGGCTAAAGTAACCTTTGGAGTCAAGTTACCAGAAGACAAGAAACAGTAGTTCACACAAGCCGACAAGTGTTTTAAAGACATTACAAATCAATATTAATTTATTACAATAAAGCCAACAAAATCATCTGCAGCCATACCCCACCATCCCCTCACCCCTCCCAGCAGTCTGAGAGCATTGCAGAGATTTCTTGGACCAAACAATATTCAGTGAAATCTTCCATGGTGTGCAACACAGAATAAAGTTCAAAGTAAATTTTATTATCGAAGTAGATATATGCCACCATATTCAACCCTAATATTCATTTTCTTGTGAGCATAATCAACAAGTCTATAGAATAATAACTATAACAGAATCAATGAAAGACCACCCAACTAATGCATTCAACCAGAGTGCAGAAGACAATGAACTGTGCAAATACAAAATGAAGAAACAATAGTGATAAATAAGCAATAAATAACGAGATCATGAGAAGGAAGAGTCCTTGAAAGTGAGTCAATTGGTTGCAGAAACATTTCAATGATGGGGCAAGTGAAGTTGAGTGATGTTATCCTCTTTGGTTCAAGAGCCTGATGGCTGAAGGTTAGTAACTGTTCCTGAACCTAGTGGTGTGAGTCCTGAGGCTCTTGTACCTTCTTGATGGCAGTAGTGAGAAGAGAGCCCTGGGTAGATGGAAGCTCCTTTGCTGCGACAGCCTGTCATGTAAATGTGATCAATGGTGGCAGGGCTTTACCCGTGATGGACCGTGCCACATCCACTATCTTTTGTAGGATTTTCCATTCAAGGACATTGATGTTTCCATCCCAGCCTGTGATGCAGCCAGTCAATATACTCTCCACTACTCATCTATAGAAGTTTGTCAAAGTTTTAGATGTCATGCCAAATCTTCGGAAGCTCCTATGGAAGTAGAGGAGCTGCCATGCTTTCTGCGTAAATGCACCAATATGTTCTAAACCACTAAATGGTTTGAGTAATTCATTCTTAACTTAGGCTCTGCTGTTAAGATATCAATTAATGGCACTCGTCCACTCCAACCAACATAACCAACATCTCAGTATCTCTGATTTATTTTTCTTAATACTCTGCACCCTGCAGCCAGTTCATCTGGACTCTAGAGGCACCCTGCCTCCAGATCATTGTTTGAATGAAGCTTTTTGCTACACTTGTTAATCTGACATTCTCTGGCCACAGAACCATTGCTGAAGGGAATACAGATGGGCCTTGGAAATCTATCCTATCAGGTAATTAATTTCTTCCTGCACTTGAAAGCAGCAGCCAAAGATGTCCCAGATGAATGTGGAGCTCTCTGGCTAGCACGCTGATCCCCAAATATATGCATAGAAGAATTATTTGGTCCCCCTGATTTAAGAAAGGATATATTCACCTTGCAGTCAGTCCAAAAAAAATTTGCAGAACTCATTTGCTGGAATGAGAGGTTTGTCTTATCACAAGTGGCTAAAGAAATGACCGTAGTTGAAGAGCTGAGGGGCCTACACTTACTCTTTTGTTTAATGCTCATCTGGTTCCTCCAGATATTGCAGAGCACAGATTTTGCCAGATATACTCTTGACCTGTTACTAACTGAATTTAGAAGCAGGCACATAAAGCTGGTTTCAGAAAAAGGAAAGAAAACAAACAAAATCAAAATATTGTAATTAAATGCAAACCTTTTCAAAAAAGTTTGTCTGCACTTGATAGCACATGGTCAAAAGCACAATACTAAGAACAGGACGAAGAACACTCAAATAAACATTTGTCAGTAAGAAACTTCAGCACAACTGCGTGTAATTTAAAAATGTGCTTTCTGCCAAATTTCCTGGAAAAACAATCTACAGCACAAGTCAAAAATTTCACCCACCATGAAAATACTTCGAGATCATAAGACCAGGTTACAAGTTCACTGAAAAGCAGATGTCAAAATATTCCTATGTTCCACTGCCAACCTGTGAACTATAAATGTACTTGTAAAAAATGACAAATTAGTCTTTACCAGTCATGGAATGCTACTGAAAATAAAATGCTCATATTCCTATTAGTTTAATATGAAATGTTTCTGAGTATGGACTGGAATTCAGAGAATAGTCGTCTGAATGGACAGAGCAAGTTAAATATACAGACATTTAGAAAAATACAATAGAATAGTATCTAACATTATTTAAGCAATGCACCCTATTGAACAGTGAAAGAAGCAAACATTTGTTTTTATAAATTCATGACTGTATGTTCAGCGGAGACATCTTATGGGAGCACTCAAAGAACTCATACCCTAACAATGTGCATTGGAAGAAGCCATATCACTCACCTGCAGGGAATTCAGTATCACAAAGATATACGCCATCACAACAGAAAATGGAACAAGTACTCCACAGAGCCACGTGAGTCCCAAAATGGGCAACAGTACCAGCACCGCCTTCACAGCAGTCCTGCAACAGAATGAAGAAAATCACACACCACATGGTCTTGTGGTCACAGATCAAACCACAACTCCTGCTTCATGCAGGCAACTCAGCGTCAGTGACAAAAAAAAAATCATTATTTAAAGCAATTATAGTCATTCTGCATGCTATGTTGTTCCCAGAGAATCCCAGTCGTGTCATTACCCAACATGAATCCATGAAGGGGTAAACTCAAGAACAGAGAAATAATGACAAAATGTGGACACTGCATTTTTTCTAAAAAGTCAATTACTTAAGGATCCTAAGAAAAATGCAAGCCTGAATCACTAATCTGCTTTTGTTTTTCCAAACCCAGCATTTACAGTACTGTGGTCTGCTTTTTACGTAGGGCGAAAAGTTTACATCTTCTGAAGAGAAATACCAAGGCAATTCAATACCACCCCTTGAGCACCATCATTTACACAACGTTTCTTACCTTATCTGATCGTAGGCTTGCTCCATCGGACTGCTGTTAACAGCAAGCATGATGGCACGCCGTTTAGCTGTTGACATGGTGATCAGCACAACTCGTGTAAGCACAAACATGTTCACCTGCACAACAATAACACAATGTATTTGGCAGCAAAGCCAGGAAAAAGTCAAGCCTCATGCCAAATGTAATTTAGGGGTAACCGGTTAAAGCTAAATACATGAACTGCAAAATTATATTTAGAGTTTTACACAAATAAACTTTCAGAAGATGAGTAGTTGTGTCATAACCAGGCTCATTATGGATCTGAGGGTATTCTATTTTCTCAACTCCAGCCAGCAAAGCCTGACAAACAATCACTTTGTCCCAAGAGAGTTACAGATAACTAAGAGAGTTGGTGTTTATTGTAAGCGGTGATAGGAACACCACTACCAGAGACCGCATGAGTGATTAAAGCTAAGGATAAGGTGTCATGGTAGAGGGTAACAGAGAATTTTTTGAAATTATTTCTTTGATAAGTTTGCTGGATCAACATTACCCCAATCAAAGGGAATAAACCTGCTTCTGTGACACAGAAAAAGAGGTTCTGCAGTAGGATTGTCAATGGACAAAGATAAAAGAAACTGCAGGTGCAGAATCTGGAGTAAATCAGTGGATCAAGCAGCAACTGTGGAGGGCTTTAACCCAAAATGTTGACTTACATCTTTTGCCTCCACAGATGCTGTTTGATCCTCTGAGTTCTTCCAACTTTGTTTATTGCTCCTGTCAATTATCTTTGGATAGGATGTTCCCATCTTCAACAATAAGTGACTGAATATGATGAATCCAATCCCCTTTCTAGAATTTAAGTATGCATTTTCAGTATAATACTAATAGATTTGCTAATTTCACAGAGAGGATTTGAAAGAGCTGCCCTGCTAATTCAGAGCTCAATAAGGGTTCGATGCTCTTTTCAGAGGCTTACCATAATAATGAAGATCACTGGCCCAACAAAGGCCCAGATTACTCCATTGTGGACATTCAGCCAGCAGTACCGATCGGCAATGTACTTGTCGTGCGCTGCTGCCAGTGTGATAGTTACTATAAGAACCGGAATACCTAAAATCAAAATGCAAAATATTACAACTTAATGGTAGGTTTGAACAAATTTGAAAAACTGATGAAAACCAATGGATTGTCACAGGATGCTGATAGAGTCCCACAAATTGAAATTTCTGCACTTTCCCAACGTGTAAACATAACCTGTTAGTTTAAATTACAAAAGCAAAAAAAAACACTGGATTAAATCACATCCATGGATTTCATCAAGTCTGTATCCAAATTTACTTCTCATATATTCTCTAACAGAAGAAAATATATACTTCAATTCCATTAAGGACCCTTTAGGAACGGACTTGGCCATATTTTGTAGAATCAAACAATAAAGAAACAGGCCCTTCAGCCCACCTATTCAATGTTAGCAGTTTTCGCTATCTACGCCGTCCAATTTGCCTATATTAGGCCTCAGTACCTCCATATCTTTCCTACCCAAGTGCCTTTTTGTCATTGGTACTTTATACTTCATACTTTATTGTCGCAAAACAATTGGTACTAGAATGTACAATCATCACAGCGATATTTGATTCTGCGCTTCACACTCCCTGGATTACAAATATTAAATATTAAAAATAGTTAAAATTAGTAAATATTTAAAATTTAAGTTATAAATCATAAATAGAAAATAGAAAAAGGGAAAGTAAGGTAGTGTATATAGCTTCACTACATAATCTGGAAACTCATTCAGTTAACGAGCAAGTTCATTCAGATAACCAGCATCCTATGTGTGAGAAACCTAACCTTCCAATCTCCTTTTGACTTCTCCCCTCTTATCCTAAACCTGTGTCCTTTAGTTTTAGACACCTCTGCCTGGGGAAAAATAGAATTTGATTGTCTATATGCCAATGAAAGCAGGATTTCCCAGTAGGCACACATTTCAGTTTGGCTTCCCATTCCCATCCCGACCCTGACACGTTGGTCCGTGGCCTCCTCACTATTACGATGAGGTCACTGTCAGGTTGGAGGAGCAACACCTCATTTTCTGGCTGGGTAGCCTCCAACCTGATGGCATGAACACTGATTTCTCTAACCTCTGGGAATTTCTCTCCCCCTCCCCCTCCACCCCTCCCTTTTTCCATTCCCATTGTTGTTCCCCTTTTACCTCTTCTCTTCTCTTCACCTGCTCATCAGCTCCCTCTGGTACCCCTCTTTCCTCCATGCTCCATTATCTCCTCCTATCAGATTCCTTCTTCCTCAGCCTTTCACCTCTTCCTCCTATCATCTCCCAGTTTCTTACTTCATCCCTCCTCCTCCACCATATTATTCTGACTTCCTCCCCCATTTCCAGTTCTGATGAAGGGTCTTGGCTCAAAATATTGACGGATTATTCAACTCCATTGATAATGCCGGACATGCTAAGTTCCTCCAGCACTTGGTGTGTTTTGCTCAAGATTTCCAGCATCTGCAGAATCTTGTCTGTTAATGATTTCATACCCCTCATAATTTTATAACCTTCAATGAGATGTACATTTCTGTAATAGCTCTTGCAAATCTCACACAATCTGTTCCAACTGAATAAAGGCCCAGTTGCATAAGTTTTAGTGTCAGCCCTCATCCTGAAGTTCTCAGTCCAATTCTTAATAAGATGTGGTTCAGTTATTTTCCCCCAAAGGAGTTCATCAATAAGAGTTGGACTACTTTTACTCAGAATATATTTCACAAACTCTGCATGCACTGTCCCATACAACTCGAGGAGTGTCATCCATTTTCCCTTCTAGACATCCAAGCAGTCTCTCCAGATAAAGCAGCAATCTCGTGTACTTCTTCCAATCTCATCTAGTGCATTCACTGTTCACAATGTGGTTTCCTCTATTGTGGAGAAGCCAAATGCTGACTGGGGGATCAATTTGTGGAGAAGCTGTGTTCACTTTGGAAGAATGCCCCTCCATTTCCCTGTCATTTTAATTCACTGTGCCTCGCTTTATTCTGACCTATTTGTGGTTCCTACACTGTTAGGGAAAGTTCCAACACAAGTTTGAGGATCAACACTTCACATTCTATCTGGGCATATTGCAGTCTTCTGTATCAAAATCTCCAACTACAGTTCACTCACTCTTTCTTTCTGTCTGAAATGGCCACTTCTGCCTGTCATCATTATTTCTTCTTGTCTCCCAGCCTAACTATTGACAACATATAACACAAAGAAACATAGTAGGCTTCTAACTGTTACATTAACTCATTACGATTCACCCAATTAGAAGAATGCTTGTCCTAAAGCACATCTAGGAAACTCTCAGTTTTAACCTGCATGCAGCTGGCTACAGATCTAACAATGGTGAATTTATCACACGAACTAACTGGTTAATTAACTAAGCAACACACATCAAAGTTGCTGGTGAACGCAGCAGGCCAGGCAGCATCTATAGGAAGAGGCGCAGTCGACGTTTCAGGCCGAGACCCGAAGCCTCTTCCTATAGATGCTGCCTGGCCTGCTGCGTTCACCAGCAACTTTGATGTGTGTTGCTTGAATTTCCAGCGTCTGCAGAATTCCTGTTGTTTGCGGTTAATTAACTAAACTTTGTTTACTTTTCCGTTATAATGTCCCTTTAAGCTCCTGACTTAAAACCATTTTCTTTCTGTTATATACAGTAGCTAAATCATGTGCATGCTATCAAATATTTGGAAGAACGTATCAACAGATTGGCAGCACCAAAATATTTGTTTCCCTGCTATGTAATTATAGGAAGATTGAATAGTATTTTTGGCACCGAGCAAGGTTATGTCTGTCTTGCATGACCAACACACGATTCTAATAGCATTAGGAATGCTAGCAATCTATGGCACAATGTCTACTGTATGTGGGCACACTCACGTTACATCACACCCGATTATTATGCATTTTGTGAACTGTTAGAACAGCCTGTCTGAATAACTAGAAATATGCTTATAAATTCCTCCTTGTTTAGGCTAGGACATCATTACTCCACTTGCCGTGAACGTGTTCAGGTAAAAACAAAGTGTAGCCAAGTGCATATTCTCTCAATTCACTGGACTTTCATAGAACCACTAAGGGATATTTAAAATCCATTGTTCTTACAATACAAATTATAAGTAAGAAAACATAGTAGTGTACATGCTACGAATATATATATATAGTGATATATATTTACTTTAAACTTTAACATTTATGTCCCAATGGTTACATCCTCTTGTACTCTTTAAATTTGGACACTGAGACTTCAGTTGTCAGTGTTAAGCGGAAGTTAAAATCAAACTTGCCAAATAATTTTAAATAAGCTGAATACTACAAACCATAGTTCACATTTTACATAAATTGGGCATTTATAAAACAGCATCATTTATTTCAACAATATACAAGTGCAGTATTAACAACCCAAGTTGGGAATCTATACTCTCCTGATCAAAATACTATAGTTCTCAAGTAACCTACCCCATCCAATAAGGTAGTAATATTTCATTCTCCGTTCCTCACTCAAATTGACAGTTACTACTTTACTCCAGAGAAGCAGCCCCTCCACCATCATCCACGCAAAAGCGGCCATAAAGAATAAATGCAGGAGCGCAGTAACAGCGGTGCAGGCAGTCTAGAAAAAGATGCAACAGATTACTTTTCTCATTAGTATTTTGACACATTAATTGTCACATTATCAATCTAGGGCAATGTGTGTTGTGTAAATGTCAGCTGATCATGTCTAGGCAACAAATACAAAATGCTGGAGGAACTCAGCAGGTCAGGCAGCATCGACGGAAAGGAATAAACAGTCAGCGTTTCAAGCCAAAACCCTTCACCGTTTATTCCTTGCCATAGATGCTGCCTGTCCTGCTGGGTTTCTCCAGCTCTGGATACCCAGCATCTGCAGAAAGTCTTGCGTTTGTGAGCTGATCACGTCAGGCTTGACTATGTACTGCCCCACTGCTAAGCTGTCATGATGGTGCTCACTAACTGGACTCATTTACAATAAAATTACATAAGTTGGTCTGTAGGATCAGTGGAGCTCCCAGTCCACAGCTCTGCACAGGTCCACAGTGCATTACTCTACATTGCTTGGAGATCCAGGAAAAGGCAGCAAGGGGAGGAAATGCAATCACAATTTCACCCCCCCCCCAAACAAACTACACCAGCCCAACAAACCCTCCAACTTATTAACACCCATAAATAAGAAAAATTTTAATAAAATTCAGGAGGGAAGTTCAACCGAACTCCTACCTGCTCACGAAAGTGGATATAAAAGATCCCATGGCACTATTTCAAAGATCACCCAACATCATTAAAATCAGAGGTTATCATGAGCACATTGTTGTCTAAGACAGTATTGTGCACAAATTACCTGCTGCATTTCCTGCATTAAAATAATGACTACACTTCAAAGGAGTACTTTACTGGGCTACAGAGCACACACTATGCAAATGCAAGTTGTTCTTTGATTACTTACAGCACTAAAAATGTACTTGTTAGAATTTCCTTGTTAGAATACTTTGCCATTCAGTCATGATCATGGTTAAGAGTTGTTACCCTGCCGCTGCCTAAAAGGAGTTTGTACATTCCCTCCTCCGAGTACTCCGGTCTCCTACACAGTCCAGAGGCATACCAGTTGGTAGGTTCATTCAGGGGTGCAGTGCTAGCCGGAGCACACCAGAGCACGTCTTTAAGAAAAAAGCCGAAATAAACAAGCTAATTAATTAGGTGCCGCCCAGGGTGATTTGAGTATCTCAGAAACTGCTGATCTCCTGGGATTTTTACACACAACAGACTCTGGAGTTTACAAAGAATGGTGCCAAAGACAAAAAAACATCTGGCGAGTGGTTGTTCTGTGAGCGAAAACATCTTGTTAAATCCACTCACTGGATGATTTTTTTTTGTTTTTGGCACCATTCTCTGTTATCTCCAGAGTCTGATGTGCGTAAAAATCCCAGGAGATCATCAGTTTCTGAGATACTCAAATCACCCTGGGCAGTACCTAATTAACTAGCTTGTTTATTTCGGTTTTTTTCTTAAAGATGTGCTGGACGCGCTCTGCTGCGCTCCAGCTAGCACTGCACCCCAGGTTCATTGGTCATTGTAAATTGTCCTGTGACTAGGCTAGGATTAAATGGGGGATTGCTAGGCAGCACGGCTCAAAGGGCCGGAAGGGCCTCTTCCACACTGGATCTCAATAAATAAATAACAAGAGCTGCTCCGGTAAGATGGCCGCACGTTTGGATGCAGCAGCCTCTCTGGGGCTGACCAAGGGTGTTTTTGTCTTCTTTAAGTGCCTTTTTTTATGATCACAAGACAACGGGGACACTAAGAACTTCAAGTTCTGCAGGAATACCCCAACGGAGAGCTGCTTGTTTGCGGGGAAGCTAGAGGAGTTGGACTTGGTGCAGGCCTGCTACAGAAAAGTGTTGTAGTCAGTGCGTGAAGGCAGTGTGCCCTCTAATAGCGAGTGATTTTCTTAGATGTTTCACTTGTGATCACAAGACCCTGTTGGACATTGGTAATGTAAAATACTCCAAGTTCTTTTCCCTTGTTTATTGGGGGAACTATGTGAGCTTGATTGTAGAGAGGACCAGACCTCGTCATGAGCTTGCCTGTCATGGCAGTCCAGGAGAGGAAATGCCAGAGGTCATGTAGCCTGGCATCTATGCTGTATACATTTACCGTTAACTTATATGTGCTATACTTGTGTTGTGCTATGTGTTACACCTTGGCCCCGGAGGAACATTGTTTCATTTGACTGTATTTATGGGTATTCATGTGTAGTTGAATAATTAAACTTAAACTTGAATTTAACTTAGGTGTCAATGTTCAAGATAAATTGATTCACAGAGCAAAGCAAAAGTATGATAGACTTTGATCAGAATATTGCTGATCGCAATCTCCAAATGATATCCCTTGTCTTAATAGAGGTACATGAAAATATTCTTTATTTATTCATTTATTTTTAATTAGAGATACACCACTGTAAAAGGTTCTTCTGATCCATTGAGCCTGTGTCACCCAGTTACACTCACGTGACCAATTAGCATCAACACATGCGTCTATTGGGATGTGGGATGGAACCAGAGCGCCCGGAGAAAGCCCAGCAGTAACAAGGAGGACATACAAACACCTTACAGACACCGGTGGGAGTTCAGCCTGGGTCACAGGCACTGTATTACTGTTATACTGATGACTACATTACATTTAATGTTTATTCTCAAAAGTACTGTGCCAGAGAGCATAATATTCCAGATCTCTCTCTCTCTATTAATAACAGTACAATGCTGCTCAACCATCTAAATAGCTCAATTATTTTTATCATATGTACAATAGATACTGCTGACATGCTTAAACATTAAAGGCATTCTAGTAAGACAAGCTGCTGTATCACAGAGGCTCAGCATACCTCATTGTCTGTTGCCGAGTTGCTACTCAGTAACACTACCTGTGCTGCAATCAGAGCCACAAACAAGTTTTTGTGAATGGAGGTTCGATCAGATTTTGGAATACTAGAGATTTAAAACAGAAAGAGAAATTACTCTTATTTGACATTTATGCTACCTGAAGGAAGGTGTTCACCTGATGACTGTGATTGGGATCGTATAATGCAACGGGAACACTCCCACATCGTACCACAAAACAAAAAACTTCTGTGTAGCAGGAATTAATAGCATATGCACTGTAAAATACTTACTCCAGTACAGTGAAAAGAATCAAGGTCACCAATAGGGCACACAGGGAGGCTCCAGATCCGATGAACGTCAGTTTATTTAAAATCATCTCCGTTTCCACGCCCCACTGCACAGAACAATACAATGTTCTAGAAACTATTGAGTTAATACAATACAGCAGACACCAATTTAGAGTTGTTGCCTACTCCATATAATTCATACTAAAGATAAATCCATAGAGAACATCTATTTTATCTTTTAATACCCGTGCCCTTTCATCACAATTGTATCCCATGGTTGTTGGGAGAATGGAACCAAGTGAGGAAAAGCAGAGCTCTTTGTCTCACTGATCCCCTCATGGTTCACACTCTGTCCAAGTCTTGCCAAAGCATAATCACACTTTGCTGGTTTAACCTAAACCTAAAAGACAATCGATCTTCAGAGAATTCTACGGTGTGTGCCTGTCTCCCTGTCTCAGTGTGTCTGTGTTTGTGACTGTGTGTGATATGCAAATAGTAGCAAAAATACAATGTGACACAATTGAAAAAGAATTGAAGGTAACAAATAATTCGGGACACTTGCTCAAAACATTTGTGCTGATAAATTTTGTGGTGTAATTTTCAAACACTTTTATAATAATCAATGCAATCGGGTAGATAAATTTGTGTTGTGATCATAATTTATCTATATTCTTGGTTCAACCTTCATTTAACGTGGGAAATGCTGCTTTTCACAAAGTAACAGCCGCTATTAATCACATTTGCTATGTTCAGTCGCAACATGTCACACACAAAATATTCTTTATTGACCTGTGGGAGGTATGTCTAATTGAAGTTAGACTAGTTTTCCAGGAGTTATGCTGCATTTTCAGAAAGGCTTTGTTGGTCCAGCATAGCAAGTGTTCCACAGGCATTGATACATGAACACAAAGCTCTGTATTGTTCCCAAAGTGTATAATCTTTCCCAAACCATTCAATCATGCATAAATCTCAATTTCTTAGGTCACCCTGCATGATATGGACTGATTAATGCCATTTTCATTATGGGTGAGAAAAAAAGTGATCAAAGTTCCCACACATCAGTCAAATACGTATGCCAGAATGGAAAAATTCTCTATCTTTGAATGGAATGAAAATTCCTCACCTACTCACAACCCTACCTGTATCTCGGTGTACTGCATCAACACAGCAAAGTTAGTTGTATGGCTACAAAAGCAGACTGTGATTTCCGACTCAAACTGGACCACTTGGCAACCCTGGCTTGACCATCCGGCATAACGTCCATCTCTGAAATAAGCATAATACAATATCCACTCTCTATAAAAATAGAATTTTCAGAGACAGATATCTTATCAAATTAGTAGCTAACTACAAATCAGATTTATATTGAAAAGGCATCTCAGTCATACAACCAAGAACCAGGCCCTTTATGTCCATGCTACTGACTCATCTATACAAATCCCATTACAAGCACGCAGTCTATAGCCTTCTGCGCCATAACAACTTTAAGTGCTTATCCAGATACATTTTCTAATGCTGAACACCCTGAATTAACTAACACATAATAGTATACCTGCACCTTTTAATTAAGCTAATAAATTAACCAACATGTGAGAGAATCAAGAGGGTCACTGATTTTATCTTCTCAATACTAAGTTATTCAGCTTTGAAGTAATGGGTTCAACTAATTTGTTGCATTAACAATGCAGCCACAGAGTGGTGCAGCCAGTAAAGTCATTGCCTCACAGTTGTAGTGACCCGGTAATGCCTGCACAGAGTTTAAACATTCCCTGAGTTGGCTTGTATTTCCTCGGAATTATCCAGTTTCCTCCCTTATCCCAAAGACCTACAGATTGTAGGTAAGTTTGACATCGTACATTTCCCTAGTGTGTGGGAATATGGTATAAGCTGCTGGGAGCTGATGGGAACTTCGAGTGAATGACGTGTGACCAGTACAATTGGGTGGTTGGCACAGAGAAAGTGGAGTGGACAATTCACTGACTATTGGACAAGGTGAAAAGTCATGCTTGGTTCCTTCTCTTCAACGTCCAGTAGACCAGTTTGATCGGAGTGGTATTCATTCCATTACTTGCTGATTACAAGGGAAAAGTCAGTAGGAAAATCTAATTTATTCTCATGTCAATCTATTTGGAGACAGGAGTAAATACAGAAAGTGCAATCAGAATCAGAATCAGATTAATTATCACTTTTGTAGGACGTGAAATTTGTTGTTTTGTCGCAGCAACACAGGGCAAAGACAAAAATCTATAAATTTAAAAAATAAATATTGTAAAACAAAAGGAATTACGAAGTGGTGTTCGTGGACTATTCAGAAAGCCGATGATGGAGCGCAGGAAGCTGTCCCCAGATCATTGAGGGTGGGTCTTCAGGTCCTGTACTTCCTCTCTGAAAGTAATACTGAGAAGAGGGCACACCCAGGGTACTGAGAGTCCTTAATAATGGAGATGGATGCCACATTCTTGAAATACAGCCTCTTGAAGCTGTCTTCATTGGTGGAGAGGAGCTGGCCAAGTCTGTAAGACTCTGCAGCCCCTTGCAATCTTGTGTATTGGAGGCTCCATGCCAGTCAAAGTGCTCTCCATTGTGCAGCTATACAAATTTGCCAGAGTATTTACCAAACCTTCTCAAACGCTTAACAAATTAGAGCCACTGCCATCCCCTCTTCCTGATTGTATCAATGTGTTAAGCCCAGGATGGATCGTCTGAAATATTGATGCACAGGACCTTCAAGCTGCTCACCAATGGCCCCACAATGAGGACGGGTGTGTGATCTCCCAGCTTCCCCTTCCTGAAGTCCACAATCAATTTCCTGCTCTTGCTAGCACTGAATGACTTTTATTGTGATTCCCTTAATACAAGTAAGCTCTTGACAACTTGCTATCCTGCTTACTTGGGGAAGCACTTTTTGGAGCATTAATCATTGACTGAATTAGATTGAATACATTTCATCACCAACTGCAAAGCACAGGAATAATGCAGAACCTGATGGGCACCTATTCTTGTTAAGTGTTCACAGAATGCAGTAGTCTGCTCTGAATAAATATGTTGTACTTACTGAAGACTGAAATTCCAAAATACACATGCTGGAATGGCAAATTTAGAAAATCCAACCTTAAAATGAGGAAAACACAAACAGTTACTCAAATTGGCCAAAATGAGCACTAGATATCATTCATATTGTTTAAAACAAAATAACTCCAACATATCTGAACATTCAAGTATGTTTTCAATGAGATTCTATTTATTTACTTTATGATTCTAAAATATGTTACCCATTGGTTATAATTCTATAATTGATGTTTCAAAAGGCTATCTTTTACAATAATAAAAGTATATGCAGATTGAATACCCCTCAACTGAATTTCTAAAATCCAAAAACTGCACAAATCCAAAATATTTTGAATGATGACATGACTTCATAAATGGAAAATTCCACAAGATGCTAGGTAGATTCCCAGGCCTTGCACAGGTCTCCACATAGCACAGACAGTTCTAAGCAGTGAGCTCATATATGTAATAAACAGAAGTTAATGATAAATAGAAAAACACGGCATAAAGCAAGAAATGAAGATCTTGCTCATGCATCGATAAAATGAATCTATCAGCATCGAAGTAAACATATACTGCTTAATGGTATACTGATCACGGAACAAGCAAAGATCTATCACAATGAACTGAAAATTGAAAGTAGTTCTGAATATTTAGAAGGCTGGTTGCAAAAATTTAAGAAAAGGCACAGCACTAAATTCTTAAAAATTTTAAAGGTAGAGCATCTGATGATTATGAAGCAGCAGAAATTCATTGATAAGTTTGCAAAGATCGTCACTGATGAAAATCTAACACCAGAGCAAGTCTATAATGCTGATTATTTTTATACCTTACATAAAACCACAAAAAAAAGTAAAATACAAATACAGTGTAATGTAACCTTTAATCAAAACATGGCATTGTAGCTAAGACTGAAAGCCTGCCGTTATTTGTTGTCACTCAACAGCTGTTTCAGGTATTCTCCTGATGCTGCTGTGCTGCTTTTGCCCTGCACACATTATATTGGTGATCTGTAATCATTTTTACAGTCAATTGCACATGTGAAAAGAACATATGTAAGACTTTCCAGTAGCACGTAAATTCAGAGTCAGAAATGATGCTGATCCAAAACTGTCTCATTATATACACCAAATCCAAAAAGAATCTGAAATCCAAAACACTTCTGGCCCTGAGCACTTCGGATAAGGGGCACTGAACCTGTACTTGTTATAATATTTCAGGCTTCACTTTAATTTCATGTATGTGCTCCCACTCACTGCTTGACTCCCTATTAAAAACTACACTCTTCGCTCCTTCCTTCTGGGCACTAACTTAATTATGATTGTGCATATGCATCTATATATACAGTATGGGGTAGCAGGAGTAAAGGGTTGGAATGGAGCTGCCTGTGCCTCAGAATGCCTGCTAGTACCCTTGTCCCTCCACTTTCACCCACATTGCAGACATCATTGAATTCACCTGAGTAATAAAAGAATGCAATCAAAAATGCTGCTATGGTAATCTGTCAAAACAGTAAGATTATTAATCTAGTTCAAAATCAAGTAATATTAAGTTTAAGGAGTATTCTCAATCTGCTTACCACAGCTCTGTGCGAGAGAGAGTACTGCACAGCAGTGGGAATGTTTCTCCCTCGGACTGGATCACGAACAGTTGACGAGATAACAGCCGTTTGTAGCTGGCTTGCTTGCAAATTAGAATCGTAATATATCAAGTTGTATCGGTTGTTTTCACTGCAAAAATTACAGAGGTTGGCCCGTGAAATTCTTTGCATTCTGAATTTACAATGTAAGAAATAATATTTATCCAGTGTCTCAATTGGGCTGCATTTAGAGTCAGTCAGAATCAGGTTTAATATCACTCACATGTCATGAAATTTATTGTTTTGTGGCAGCAGTGGCAGTACAGTGCAATACATAAAAAAAACCTATAACTTACAGTAAGAAATATATATTTAAATTAAGTAATGCAATAAGAAAGCAAAACAAAAGTGAATTAGTGTTCTTGGGTTGGTTCATTGTCGGTTCAGAAATCTGAGGGCAAGGGAAAGAAGCTGTTCCTAAAATGTTGAGTGTGTGTCTTCAGGCTCCTGTACCTCCTCTCTGATGGTAGCAATGAGAAGAGGGCATGTTCTGGGTGAGGGGGGTTCTTAATGATGGATGCCACCTTTTTGAGGCATCAGCTTTTGAAGATGTTCCTGATTCTGGGGAGGCTGGTGCCCATGATGGAGCTGACTGAGTTTGCAGCCTTCTGCCAGTTTTTCCGATCCTGTGCAGTGGCCCCTGCATACCAGACAGTGATGTAACCAGTTAGTATCCGCTCCATGGTACATCTGTAGAAAGTTGCTAGAGTCTTTGGTAACATACTAAATCTCCTCAAACTCTGAATGAAATATGGCCACTGTCCTGCCTTCCTTGTAAATGCATCAGTATGTTGGGCACAGGATAGAGTTTCAGAGCCATGGACACCCAGGAACTCGAAACTGCTCACCTTTTCCACTGCTGACTCTTGATGAGAACTGGTGTTTGTTCCTTCGACTTTCCCTTCCTGAAGTTCACAATCAATCCCTTAGACTTACTGAGGTTGAGTGCAGGTTTATTGTTGCAACAATACTCATTGAGCTGATCTACCTCACTCCTGTACGTCTCCTCGTCACCGTCGGAAATGCTGCCAGCAATTGCGTCATCAGCAAATTTATACATGGCGTTTGAGCTGCGCCTAGCCACACAGTCGTGGGTGTAAAATGGGTAGAGCAGTGGGCTAAGCATGCAGTTTTGAAGTGCACTAGTGTTGACTGACAGCAAGGAGGTGATATTATTTCTGATCTACACTGATTGTAGTCTCCTGATGAGGAAGTCAAGGATCCAGTTGCAGAGAGAGGTAAAGGGGTCCAGGTTTTGACGTTTTTGATTAGTGCTGAGGGTATGATGGTGTTGAATGCTGAGCTGCCTAACATAGGTATTGCCGTTGTCCTGTTGGTCCAAGGCCAAGTGGAAAACCAGTGAGACTGCATCTGTTGTAGGACTATTGTGGCAATAGACAAATTGCAGTTGGTCCAGGTCCTTGCTTAGGCGGGAGTTGATTCTAGCCATAACCAACCTCTCAAAGCTCTTCATCACAGCTGTTATTGTAGTAATCAAAAGTTAAAGGTAGATTTTTTTCAGTTTATTTTTTGTTTCCTTCTTTATAATTGCACCCTTACAGCAGTAGGGATGCTGGGCAGAATCCCTGGCAACTTCACCTGCAAGAAGTGCACTCCACATTACAGAGCTGGAGCTGGAAATGGATGAACTCCGGATCATTTGGGAGGCTAAAGGGGTGGTAGACAAGACATAGATAGAGGTACTTACAT
This sequence comes from Mobula hypostoma, assembly GCF_963921235.1. NCBI lineage: Eukaryota > Metazoa > Chordata > Chondrichthyes > Myliobatiformes > Myliobatidae > Mobula > Mobula hypostoma. Next base: position 42,002,180 of record NC_086108.1, read on the forward strand.
CCAAGGTGCAGGACACAGGAAACTGGGTGAGAGTCAGGAAAGTGAAAGGGGTTAAACGGCCAGAGCAGAGTACCCCTGTGGGGCCATCCCCCACAACAACAGGTACACTATTTTGGATACTCTTGTGTGTTGGGGGAGTGGGAAATGACCCAGCAGAGGAAAGTCACAGCGGTCAGAACTCCAGCACCTAGTCTGTCTCCGTGGCTCAGCAGGTAAGGGAAGGAAGAAGAGAAGAGCTGTGGTGATAGGGGGACAGAAAGCAGGTTCTGTGAACGATAACAAGATTCCTGGATGGTACGTTGCCTCCCGAGTGCCAGGGTCTGGGACGTCTCAGATTGAGTCCTCAGTATTCTTAAGTGGGAGGGTGAGCAGCCGGAGATCAAGAGCCATACAGGTACCAATGACATCAGTAGGAAGAGAGACGAGGTTCTGCAAAGTGAGCTTAGAGAGTTGGGTGCTAGGTTAAAGGACAGGACCTCCAGGGTTGTGATCTCAGGATTGCTACCTGTGCTACATGCCACTGAGGCCAGAAATAGTAAAATCATACAGTTTAAAATGTGGCTAAGGAGTTGGTGTAGGATAGAGGGCTTCAGAATTCTGCATCATTGGGCTCTCTTCCAGAGAAGGTGAGACCTATACTGAAGAGAGAGCTTGCACCTAAACCGGAGGGCGACTAATCCTTGCGAGAAAGCTCACTAGTGCTACATTGGGGGTGGGGAGGGGAGGGTTTAAACTAGAGTCGCAAGGGGATGGGAACCAGAGTGCTCAAACAGACAGTGGAGAGGTTGTGGAGACAGATGTTGTTACTGCTTCAAAGTCAGGAATCAAAGGTTGTGCATGGTGGGACTAATGCTCTCAGTTGCGTATATTTCAATGCAAGTAGCATTGTAGGAAAGGCAGATGAACTCAAGGCATGCATCAAAACCCAGAATTACTATATAATATTGTAGCCATTAGTGAGACTTGATTGCAGGAGGGTTAGGACTGGCACCTCAGTATTCTGTGGTTCTGTTGTTTTAGATGTGAGAGAGTGGAGGGATTAAAGGGGGGAAGGGTGGTGTTACTAGTCAGGGAAAATGTTATGGCAGTGCTCAGTCAAGACAGACTGGAGAGCTTGTCTAGAGAGGCTTATTCGGCGTAAATGAGGAATAAGAAAGGTACTATCATGTTAATGAAGCTAGACCACCCAACAGTCCACAAGATTTAGCAGAACAAATTTGGAGAGAGATTGCAGACTGTTGCAAGAAACATAAGGTTATAATAGTCGGTGATTTTAACTTTCCTATACTGTAAAAGGACTAGATGGGATAGAGTTTGTCAAAAGTGTTCAAGAAAGTTTCCTGAATCAATACAAGAAGTTCCAACAAAAGAATGTGCAATACTTGATCTCCAATTAGGGAGTGAGACAGGGCAGATGATAGAAGTTTGTGTAGGGGACACTTTACATTAACTGATTAGTTTCAAGGTAATTATAGAAAAGGCTAGGTCTGGTCCTTGGGTTAAGACTCTAAATTAGAGAAAGGTCAACTTTGATGATATCAGAAAAGATCTGGCAAGTGTGGATTGGGACAGCTATTTTCTGGCAAAGGTGTACTTGGTAATTGGGAAGCCTTCAAAAGTGAAATTTTTAGTGTACAAAGCTTGTATGTGCCTATCAGAATAAAATGAAAGGTTAACAGTTTTAGGTAACTTTGCTTTTGAGAGACATTGAGCCCCTGGTTAAGAAAAAAAAAGGAGGTGCATAGCAGGTATAGGCAGATAGGAACAGATTGGGTGCTTATGGAGTATCAGAAGTGCAAGAGAACACTTAAGGAAGAAATCAGGAGGGCTGAAAGAAGGCCGACAAGGTGAAGGAGAATCCTAAGGGCTTCTACAGGTATGTATGTTAAGAATAAAAGGATTGCAAGAGACAAAACTGGTCCTCTGGAACATCAGAATAGTAACCTATGTATGGAGCCAAAAGAGATGGAGGAAAACCTTTTTACTTCTGTATTTACAGAATGGACACAGAGTCTATAGAAGGCAGGCAAAGCAGCAACAAAGTCCTGGAAACTATACAGATTACAGAGGAAGAAGTATTTGATAGGGTTATACTAAACTACGAGGGGTATAGATAGGGTAAGCGCAAGCAGGCTTTTCCACTGAGGTTGGGAGGCTACAACTAGAGGTCATGGGTTAAGGGTGAAAGGTGAAATGTTTAAGGGGAACATGAGGGGAAATTTCTATTTCTCCCGACACAAGAAAATAGGTGTATCGTTCTGATTCCCTTGGCACAACTGCATCATATCCTTGTTCAAACAGGGAGACAAAGCAACTACGGACCTACTTCAGGTCCATGTGAAATAAGGAACCGTTTATCAGAAGTTGTGGATTATCTGTCCAACAATTCAACCCCGAAGGTTGAAGACTGAAATTGGCTAGTCTGGAAGTTGAGGCCTGATGGTTGAAGCCCCTGGTTCGGCCTGTCCCAAAGTCAGAGGCTCAGTGTCTGCCAGTCTCCAAGTATAGGCCAGGGACTGGAGGTTGGAGGCCCGGAGGTGGCCAGCCCTGGGATTAGAGGCCTGTCTCCGTGTATGAGTGGGAGGATCGATGAGAGGGAGGAAAGGAGTTTGTTTTGCTGCTGTTGTTGCATTGTTACTGTTGTTACTCATGTTGTTCGGCTGAAGATGGTGGGCATGCTACATTGCTGCCAGAATGTGTGGTGACACTTACAGGTTACCCCTGCACTTCCTTAGGTTGTGCTGGTTGTTAAATCAAATGACACATTTCACTCTATGTTTTGAAGTACATGTGATAAATAAATGAATCTGAATCTGAACCAAGGATACCACAGCCAATTCTGACACTTGGTTTGAAGATATGTACCTTATCCAGGTATAATTTGAATCCAATATTTGAAAACCCCATCTTACCCAATCAGTCACTATTCACTTACAGAAAGCATTATGATTATCTGATTATGTAGCACTTTCCAAATCTTTGTGCTCTTGGTAAAACACAATGAATTGTCTTTTCATTCTATGTAGCGCCACTAAAATGCATCCAGAGATTTCCTTTCTCATCATGTCAATTCACTTCATCTAAAGTAATGGAAGCATGTTTACTTCTTGTAATTCAAGGCAATATATCTGTGAACTGTACTCCTTAACACGAGATGTGATTACAATCATTCAAGAGTAAAACTGTACCACACTTTTTTGAGTGGTGTTGAGTAATTATCGCATATTCTTCCAAGTAGCTGTATCCTTGGGCACTCCTAGGGGACCCATATTTTAATGCCACTGTGGCTGGAACTCCACAAGATAAAACCTGTAACTTATCTGCTCTGCCACCATTCTCCTTCTACCCATCATGTTAACAAACAACCCACCCACCAGGCCCAGTCTGATCACAACACACTCCTCAAATAGCCTAACCCCTCAGCCCTGAACTCCCAGCTTTCTTAATGGAAGCCTGATTCATAGAATGCCCTGACTGAGCCTTGATTACTCATTCAAGTTTTGGTGCCTCCAAATGGCCCAAGATCTCCAAACCAAAATGCAGTAATATCCAACCAGACCCCACATTCTCCACTCGCAATCCACCCCAGTCTGTGCCACCAGCCTCTAATTGGACCACGACCCATTCTAACCCTATTCAGAGACACCAAACAAGATGATGCAATGGTTGTTCAATGGCAAGGCCCTGAACATGGCTGAGGTTCATGGCAGTGGGTCACAACCAAGGGGCTGCAGATATGTTATGCACCAGCTGAACAGTATACCCCCTTTGGACACAGATTAAATTCCAAATCATAATTTGTAATGCTCAGACAGTCATTCTTTCCACATGTTTTTTGGCTTGTAGTAGGTATTACATTATTAAATATAAAATAAAAATACCAGAAATTACTCAGTGCGGAGTAGCATGGTCACCTGAAATTTGATTTTCTTTTTCAGATGGAATCAGTTTACTACATCTTTCTGCTTAATTCAATTTTGAAGTTTACATTTTATATCAGAGTATTGATTATATTATGATCAAACTTGTTATAGATTATTTATAAGCATAGCCTTACCTTCTGTCTGTCCGCCCAGCTACTAGTACATTGTGAGGTGCCAAATGATGTTCTACACTCCGGTAGTAAGCATGTATAAATATCAAGTCCTCGTAGCCTGGAAGTGAAAAAGGAACACTGTATTTCAGCTCACAATAACACAAGATGTTTCAGCTTTCACCTTGGATAGCAATCATTTATTGATCCTGATGACTCAGTACAACACCAGCACCAAACTACCAGAATAGAGTGGAAGTTAGTTATTGGTAACTGAAGTCATAGATTTACACTGCATATGTAAAGACCTCCTACTGATCACATAAATCCTCCTCAGCTTCCTGCATTTTTCATTCAAGAGGTGTGGACTTCACTGGCAATGTCAGCATTTATCACCCATCCCTATTTGACCCTAAGCAACACTGGTGAATCTACAGTCAGACATCGCCCAGACCGCATATGAGTATCAGATTTCTTTGTCTAATGTGCTTTAACAACAATTCTGCAGTTTTGTGCTATTACTGAGGTAATATTTTTGATTCAATGCCAGATTAATTGAACAACTAATTTAAATTCCCAGCTGCCATTTCTCAGATTAGAATTCATGAATCCAGGTCACTATTCTGGAATACTGGCTGATCATTCAGTAACACAATTACCAGGGTACATATTCATTTATCTCGAGAGTGAAAAGTTAGGTTCTCTTTTCCATACTACGTATGTGCAGACAATTAAGGGATCTAATAAAGAATGATTGCACCTGTATTAAGAAAATTAGCTACAAGAAATCCTTCTTTTAAATTGTATTAATAGTATCTTTTGCCCCAAAGCAGATTAGGACTCTATTCTTAACCAGGCTTGTCTTCTGGGATATTTCCATTTTAAGCACCTTCAGTTTACAGTTTCATTCAGGGAAATGCCTATTTAGCTGTCAACTGATAGACTTAGAGTCTGCTTGGACTCATTACAAACTGCATGAGAGAAATGTGATATCTTTGAGGAACTTAAATGATTTTTTGAAAATGCATGGTTATGCCATTTCACAAGCTGCAGGTCAAGTCTTTCCTGTGCCCAACTAATATCGTAAGTAGTCCATCAAAATGCTCCTGTTACAGATAGAGATTTGAACAATAAATGCAGTAGACTAGTCCTTATGAAAGTATTGCAGATTCACCTTATAGAACAAAAAAATGTAGTACTTTTCATCTCAGTTTCTGATCATAAAGGAGTGCTGGCTCAATTCTTCTTGCCAATTGGAATACTTTTGTTGTTATTCCAGCTAAAGACAGCTACCTCAATGGGGATTTCTTCTTTATTGTTTACGTAGGGCTACCAACTAGCCTTGTATTCTCTTTCAAACTAATCCAGGTCTGTTGTGTTGAATTAGTCAACCTCTTCTAGAATATTCTCAGAGAGCTGGCTGTTACCAGTCTCCTCCTTGGCAACATTAAAATAAAGATAGATCAGCAGTATAGATGGTTGCCACTCAATGGGAAGAATCTCTTACAAAGATGATTAAAATACTACATGAGATTTGGATTGAGATTTTCAGTATCACTTACCTGATGTGAAGAGCCTAGATATCTCTGAACCAGGAACCCGGACTTCATCCACTCGGTCCCGAGCAGAAAGACATGTTGGTTTGTAAATAAGACCATTTTCCAAACTAGACAACTGACTTGCTTTCATCTGCACATCTACAAGGTGAAATCAGGAAATGTTATGCAAAATGCTATCCACTTTTCCTCCCATCAGCCTACCTAAACTCCCTTTTCTGGAGTTTGATTCCCAGTGGTGCTGAGAAATCTTCAAAATGCCCCAAGGTGGCCACTACTGTAACATGAGCGAGAGCAGTGAGTGTGACCTAACAAATTCCAGTCCAGATTTTACTCAACATCTACTCACAATCATTTCTGACACAAAACAAAATCGCAATCAGGAATAATGGCAGATCACGGAAAGATATAGAAGCAACAGGGTTATAGCAGTGGAGGACAGTAACTTTCCCAATATCGACTGGGATTGCCTCAGTATATGAAGCTTAAAGTTGAATCTGCAAAATATTTTTTGAGACAATATATAAACAATCTTGCCAGAGAAGAGGTTGTATTTAACATCATCTTGGGAAATAAAACTGGGCAGTGGCAGAAATGCCAGCTGGGGAACTCGGAAAAGGTTACCACAATTCTGCTTCTTTCAAGGTAGTTACAGAAAACCATAATATTTGTCCTCAAGTTAAGGTCCTAAATGGTAGGAAGGATCATTTTGTAAGAGCAAAGAGCAGATGCTTGTGGTCAAAACAACATCTGACAAGTGAGTCTCTTTTTAAAAAAGTGTCAGCAAATGTTCAGGAACATTATGTTCCAATAAAGAAGGGAGTAAAAGATAATCGAAGGCTTGATCAACAAAATATGAGCATATGAATGGAATGGGCAACTACAATCAAGCGAGTCCCTTCAGGAACATAGAGGGTAAAGGGAAGTATTTAATAAGGAAACAAGGAAGGTAAAAAAGAGGAGATGAAAAAGAACATTTGATGGCTCAGAGTTTGCACTCACTGGAGTTTAGAAGAAAGAAGGGAATCTCATTGGAACCTACAGAATTGAATATTGAAAGGGCTAAATAGACTGGACATGGAGAGCATGTTTCCTATAGTGGTGGGGTCCTGGACCAGAGGACACAGCCTCAGAATAGAAGGATGTCCCTTTAAAACAGAGATGATGGGGAATTTCTTCAGCCAGAGGGTGGTGAATCTGTGAAACTCACTGCCACAGATGGCTGTGGAGGTCAAGTTACTGGGTATATTTAAAGTGGAGGTTGACAGATTCTTGATTAGTCAGGACAGCAAAGGTTACAGGGAGAAGGCAGGAGAACGAGCAGTATGGAGGACTGTGGTCTGGGTGCAGGTCGACGGGATTGGCAGATTAATAGTTTTAAAAGGACTAGATGGACTGTAGTTTCTGTGCTGTGGTGTTCTGTGACTCGATGCAAAAAAATTTAATAGAGCCCCAGAAATCTTGTTGTTTCCAATAGTACAGTGGGGTAGATCATATCCGATTCTGGCAATTTATCATTTTTACCCACTCCAGAACATGTAACACCTCCAGTTTAATACATAAATACTCCAGACTAACAATGTACCCTTCCCTGAATTCTGGGTGGGGATAGCCAGCCTGGCTTTGTGCAGGGGAAATCCTGTCTCACTAATTTTACTGAATTTTTGGAGAAGGTAGCAAAGGAGATTGATGAAGGCAGGGCAGTATAAGCTGTCTAAAAGGACTCTACAGTACATCAGTAAATGATTTGATATGGTTCCATATTATAGGCCAATCCAGAAGGTTAAGGCACTTGGCATCCAAGGAGAATTACCTAAATCAATGCAAATTTATTTTGATGATAGGAGACATCAAAAGGTAGTAATGGAAGGATTTTTTAATTGGAACTCTGTGACTATTAGTTAATCACAGGGATCAGTGCTGGGCCCTTTGCGGTCTGAGATATATACTAATGATTTTAATGTGAATATAACATGTTTGATTAGATAGTTGTGGATGACGTGAAAATTGCTGGGATTGTGGATAGCGCAGGCAGCTGTCTAAGGCTACAGCAGGATATAGATCAGTTGGAAAGTTGGGAAAAGCATTGGCAGTTGCAATTTAATCCTGACAAATGTACACTGATAAGTCAAACAGGGATCGAACATATAGAGTAAATGGTAAAGCATTAAGGAAAGTCGTTGCGACCTTGGGGATCAACTCCCTGAAAGTGTCATCACAGGTGGATAGGGTGGTGAGGAAGATATATGGCATTCTTGCCTTCATAGACTCGACATAGAATACAAGAGTTGAGATATTATGTTGCAAATTTTACAAAATGTTGGTTAGTCCACACTTGGAGTCTAATCACCACACAAGTGGAAAGGTGTGATGGCGCTGGAGAGAGTACAGAGAAGGTTCACCAGTATGCTTCCTGGATTGGAGGACTACAGATATGGGAAGATATTGGCCAGGCTGGGCTCAGCGAAGGAGGCCCAGGGGTAACATGATAGTATATAAGCTTATAACAAGCACAGATTATAGATGGATTGTCAAAATGTATTACCGTGGTAAAGATAACAAAAACAAGAAAGCATAAGTTTAAAAAGAGAGGAAGGAGTATCCTGATATGTGAAACTCACTGTCAGAGGAATCAGATACAATTAACCATGTTTAACAGGCGTTCAGACAGACACTTCAATTAACAAGGCACAGAAGGATACGAGTGTAAAGCAAGTAAATGGGATTAGTGCAGATGCATCATGGGGCTTTCTGTGCTAGACCTCTCTTTGGCCCGAGCTCCTCCATTGCATTATATACGTAAAATAGTCCCAACATCTAGTTCTTCCTTCACAAAACCAGAAGCAGGCTCAGCAAGCTCAGTGATAGTCGCTCCTAGCACACCGGAGAACATTTGATAATTCAGCGCAAACCAGAACCTAGTAGCTTTCTTGTACATGACCTTGCTAGTCATTCTATAAAATGGCTGTGCCTTTATGAGGGTATTTTAAACAGTGGGAAAGGCCCTTCAACGTCTACTGTGTACTACTCACAATCATTGAAGTGATCAGCTTAGGTATGTCAACTTAAAAAATTAAGTACAGGTCCTATAGGAATGAGAATAATACCAATCTTCAACCTAACCCTTACTTTCCAAAGGAAGAGATGGATGTTGTTACAGAGAGTATTTTGGAGTTAGGTAACATTGCAAACTACTAACTTCAGCAACCAACTTTAGACCTGAACGTGCACTGCAAATTAAACTTAAAATACAGCTCTGGACAATAGGTTTGTCGAGTTGTGAAAAGCAGCTAATTGAAAAACCAGACAATGTTGATTAACATTCATTTTGGGTGTCTGCAGTATGGGTGCGAAGAAGGAAGTGTGAAGGTCATATGTAATTGAAAAGAAGCATTGTAGACACATTGTAAATATAGAATTGTCCTTTAATCTTTTTGTCATGTAATATTGGGTGAAACAGGTCTCTTCCTCAAAAGGGTCACAATGTACTACCTGTTGCTCATTTTTGTTGGATGAACTACTTTATGTTCACTAGGTTCAGTATCTCACTGGTGACTTTATTCACATTACAACATTTGGGGGCTCATCCAGGATACCTTCTTGTGACCCACTAAGTGGACAGCGATCTCAGCAGTCTAAGCAGGTGAATATTTTTAAAAGTTGCACACACTCAGACTTGTTCAGGTCGGCGGCTACAGGATCCAAGTTACCACGAGCATGGCAGAGAGCTGAACTAATAGATATAAAAGTAGCAACACACATAAAAGTTGCTGGTGAACGCAGCAGGCCAGGAAGCATCTCTAGGAAGAGGTACAGTCGACGTTTCAGGCCGACGAAGGGTCTCGGCCCGAAATGTCGACTGTACCTCTTCCTAGATGCTGCCTGGCCTGCTGCGTCAACCAGCAACTTTTACGTGTGTTGCTTGAAATTCCAGCATCTGCAGATTTCCTCGTGTTTGAGATATAAAAGTCGTGTGATATGTGTGCGTGCATGTGTGTTTATGTAAAAAAAACTAAACACGTCTGTGTTCATTTGGTGAGACAGGGCCACCAATTGCAAAGGAAAGTGACTGATGGTTTTGGACACCAGATTGGGGGAGTGTTTACTCATTCCAGGAACCGTGTTTTGGCAGACGCATTTACGTGTGTTCTGTTTTAATAATAGGTCTGTAGCCTTGGTGTAACAGTTAGATGCAAAGGAATGCAACAGGCATTATGAGTTCAGAGGCACATAAGTAGCAGATTGCAGAGTACATACCCTGTGGTTTTAAGACTGTACTGTTTAACTTGTACCTGTCATGGTGCGATTAGTGTCCTGAGCTGCATATATTTCAACACAAGAAGTATCATAGGAAAGGCAGATGATAGTGTCGAAGATGAGGTAGCTGGCTTACAGAGGCAATGTGTAGTGAGGAGAGGCTGTTGAAAGGGTAAAATTGCAGTCAACAGGATGAGTTGCAACTTTAAAGGATGAATACAGGACTAAAGGAGTTATAATTGAATGCCCTCAGTATACAAAATAAGGTCAATGAATTTGTAGAACAGTTGCAGATTGTCTTGTATGATATTTTAAGCATCACTGAACCACGGCTGAAAGAAAATTATAGCAGGGAGCTTAATGTCCAAGGATACACATTGTATCAAAAGGACAGGCAGGAAGACAGAGGGGACAGCGTTGATCTGTAGGTAAAAAATGAAATCAAATCATCAGAAAGTGGTGTCATAGAATATAGAACAGAAATCTAAAGCACATCTCAGGCCCTTCAGCCCACAATGTTGTGCTGACCATGTAACCTACTCTAGAAGCTGCCTACCCTACTGCTTGGCCTATATTTTTCTGAGCTCCAGGTACCTATCTAAGAGTCTCTTAAAAGACCCTATTGTATCCGCCTCCACCGCCGTCACCAGCAGTGCATTCCACGCACCCATCACTCTCCGTGTAAAAAACTTACCCCTGACATCCCAACTGTACCTACCTCCAAGCACCTTAAAACTGTGCCCCCTCATGTTAGCCATTTCAGCCCTGGGAAAAGCCTCTGACTATCCACATGATCAATGCCTCTCATTATCTTGTATGCCTCTATCAGGTCACCTCTCACCCTCCGTTGCTCCAAGGAGTAAAGGCCAAGTTCACTCAACCTATTCTCATAAGGCATGCTCTCCAATCCAGACAACATCCTTGTAGATCTCCTCTGCACCCTTTCTATAATATCCACATCATAGGATCAGGTGTTGAAGCACTGTGGATAGAGCTAAGGAACTGCAAGGGTAAAACGACCCTGATGGGAGTTGTATAGAGACCCCCAAACAGTAGTAAGGATGTGGCTTACAAATTACAATGGTACATAAAAATTGCATGCCAAAAGGGCAATGTTACACTGGTCATGGGGGATTTCAACATGCAGGTAGATCGGGAAAATCGGGTTGGTGCTCAATTCCAGGACAGGGAATTTCCAAAATGCCTATGGGATGGCTTTTTATAGTAGCTCGTGATTGAGCTCACTAAGGGGATTAGCTATTCTGGATTGGGTGCTGTGCAATGAACCAGAGTTGATTAGAGAGCTTAAGGTAAAAGAACCCTTAGGGGCAAGTGATCATAATATGATCAAATTTGAGAAGGAGAAGCTAAAGTCAGATGAATCAGTATTACAGTGGAGTATAGGGAATTACAGAGGCACGCGAGAGGAGTTGGCCAGAATTGATTGGAAAAGAACACTGGCAGGGATGACGGCAGAGCAGCAATGGCTGGAATTTCTGGAAGCAATTCGGAAGGCACAGGATATCTACATCCAAAGAGGAAGAAGTGTTCTGAAGGAAAGATGATATAACCATGGCTAACAAGAGAAGTCAAAGCCAAAGAAGGACATACAATCCAGCAAAAATTAGTGGGAAGTTAGAAGATTGGAAAGCTTTCAAATACCAACAGAAGGCATCTAAAAAAGTCATTAAAGTAAAGATGGCAAGCTAGCCAATAATATTCAAGAGGATATCAAAAGTTTCTTCAGATATATAAAATGTAAAAGAGAAGTGAGGGTGGATATCGCACCACTGGAAACTATGCTGGAGAGGTAGTAGTGGGGGCAATGAAATGGTGGACAAACTGAATAAGTATTTTGCATTAGTCTTTACTGTGGAAGATACTGTCATGAAACTGAAGAATTCAAAGGAGGTTCACAAAAATGATTCCAGGATTGAATGTCTTGTCATATGAAGAATGTTTGATGGCTCTGGGTCTGTATTCACAGGAATTCCAAAGAATGAGGGGTGACATTATTGAAACCTATTGAATGCTGAAAGGCTTTGATAGAGCGGATGTAGAGAGGATGTTTCCTATGATGGAAGAGTCTAAGACAAGAGGACACAGCTTCAGAATAGAGGGGCGTCCTTTTAGAACGGAGATGAGGAGGAATTTCTTTAGTCAGAGAGTAGTGAACCTGTGAAATTCTTTACCACAGGCAGCTGTGGAGGCCAAGTCTTAAAGTGTATTTAAGGCAGAGGTTGATAGATTCTTGACTGGTCAGGGCATGAAGGGATATGGGAAGAAGGCAGGAGATTGGGGCTGTGAGGAAAATTGGATCAGCCATGATGAAATGGTGGAGCAGAGTTGATGGGGGCCAAATTGCCTAATTCTACTCCTATATCTTATTGTCTTACGGTCATTTATATTTTGCGTAGTGTGGACAATAGTGTGGAGATATTACATGGAGAGGTTTTACCCAGATATATCTGTCAGGATGGTACCTATTGAGGTCAAGCAACATCAGAACTCTGATGACCCCAAGCCAGCTCTTAACTTTGAATACGACCATTCATAAGCCCTTCACCCCCAGGGAGAAGAAGAGCATTTTGTCAATTAGGGTCACCTCTGAGAACGTAGAATTCTGCCACAAGCTCAAGGTAATGATTGAAATCCACCAGATGCACCCTGAAGATATCCATGTGTTGATAAAAGTGAAGTGCCCAAGGAATATGTGGGACAGTATGGCCCAGGGAGTGTGGGATGGTACACGGGCAACTACCGGGAACATCAGCGATGAAGAGAGATATCGCTTCTTTAAAGGGGGAAGTGAGGCAGCGACTGGGAGGAGCTGAGAGTAATTGGGAAAGGATAATGTCTGTCATTCAGAAAGCTGATGGGCCCGCCTTAGATTATGCAGAACACAGACATCGAGCATACGAGGAATATTCCGGGTTGGATAATCCAGGGAGGGACGACCCAGTCTTCCTGAAATCACAAAAGGAAGGCCTGAGCTCAGCTCACCAGAAGGTTTTCGATTTGAGGATAGTGGTGGGATCATTAGTGTCATGAGCTGGCGAGATAGACCGGAGGATAGAGAAGTTGTAAGGTGGCTGTAGTGAATGTAGCTGCTGAGACGTCACAGAGGGCTTGCTTTGCTTCGTGTGCTAGCAGCTGGGACATGGAGCAAGGAACTGCTGGAGTAGGCATGGGAGGGTAAAGGAGATGGTGTGCTACAGCTGTGGCTTCTCAGGCCACGGTTGGAGGCAGTGCCCTGAAAGATGAGGAAATTGGGAAAATCACTCACCAAAGAAGGCAGAATCTACAGCAGCACCCTCTCTCAGATTATGGAGCTGGTGAGGTCAAACAGACGTCCGGCAGCAGCCTCTATGGCTAGTGGTGGTCATCCACAGATGTACACAAGAAATTTATTAGGGGGTCAACAACGTGAAACATTAGTGGGCACAGGATCGTCAGTATTGATAACTGATCTACCCTTGCCCACAACTGGATTGGCGATTTACATTACCAGTGCAGGAGGTGAAACAATGAGGGCAGAGAGAAGTCAGCCCTAGGTGCTTGAGATGGAGGGAGTGCAGCTTCCTGTAGATTTCTGGGTGTGCCCAAACAATGAAGGTACTATCCTGGAATAGACACACTGAGTAAGGCAGGTGCAATCATAGACTCAGGAAAAGGAGAATAACACGGACAAGACAAGGACGACGAACATGGGTGGCTCGCAAAGCGGCTAACACCGCCCACAGAGAGAGACAGCAGCCCAAGCAGGGGGAGAGGCAGGGCGATGTCTGGGAATCACGTCAGGAGGTCCCAAGTGTGGATGCCAAGCACAGTCAGGAGCTGTTAGAAGTAGTGCAGCTGCCTGAAGAGGTAGCAGTGATTAAAGTGAAGGGAGGGAGGGAATGTCGACTCAGACCATGAGAGGCCTGCGTCGGGCATTTTCACACCTTACAATGCGCAGATCGGAAGTCTGTGTGAGACGCCACTCCTCGCACAGACACTAGAGCAATGTGTGGTTAAGTGCCTTGCTCAAGGACACGAAAGCACTACCACAGCTGTGGCCCGAACCAGCGACCTTCAGGTCACTAGACGAACACCTTAACCACTTGGCCACGTGCCCAACGTGAAAGCTCACCAACGTAAAGTGAAGGCCCACCAGAAAGGGGAGAGTAAGGAGCCGAAAGGGAACAAGTGGGCAGACATCAGTGTGAGGAGGGCAACAGAAGACCAAGAAGAAACTACAACTGCCAATGTAGTAAGATTACATAGAGATGTGGAAGCTACCGGAACCAGGGTAACACATTGAGCGATCGAGCAAAGCAGCAGTGACATAGTGCTGATCAGAGAGAGCCAGAGGGAGGGACGGTAGTCCTCCCAGAGCCAGGTGACCAAGACGTGGTAAGGGAGCTGGTTGAAAGGACAGGTTTCACTCCCAAGTGGATATAACCACAGGTAATGCTCCGGACAAACAGGGCCTGTGTTGGTGCACAGTCCCGGCAAGGCAGCCAGTGGAAACACTGGACTCAGCTTAAACCACCTTCTTGTCACCCCTCTCAGACAGAGAAAGAGATAGCGTGTACCCGGTAACAGTGCCATTGCAGAGAACCCAAGTAATGAGCACCAGCCGGCTGCATCAGACCTGACCACGCTCAGTGGAAGCAGACCTACAGCCAGCGCAAAGGCAGAGGGCACAGAGAGAGCGCGACAGCAAGCCGTGAATAACATGTTAAAATATAATGGTAACAGTACTCTGTGATGAAGGCTGGTTGCTGAAGGCAGATGATTAGTTGTACAGCATAGAATAGAAAAAATATTGGGGAAAATAGATGGGGAGGGATCCAAGTTCCAGCAGAGACATCAGGTTTCACAACTTCAATAGCATGGCAGACTGAGCAAGAGAAGAAATCGCACACACACAGCACCTGAGGGCAGTCCTCCCAGCCTGAATGGGGAGCAAATACAAATGAGCTGGGCCCTTTCAGTGGTTGGGCCAGCAAGCGACTGGACAGACCAGAAGGGGTGGCAACCGGGGAGAGGTTCTTGGAGACATTCCAACCCCTCCTGTACATCGGTGAGAGGGCTTGTGAGCCTGATACATTCACCTTGCTAGTGCCCCTGACCAGAGAGCCACTGAAGAGTTTGAGCTATCAGAGAATGAAGGGGTGAAGGTGAAGAATGTGATTAAACTGCAATCAGCCAGCAGGGAAGGGGGCAACAGGCATGCAAATGACAAAAGCTGCATTTTAAAGACTGTTGGTCAAATTTCAGAAACAACCTCTCTGCTTAGCATCTTGTAGGTAGCCATTAGGGATGATAGTGTAGATGTAGATGCACAGAGAGTAACAGGGAAGGGTTCCAAAGCAGAACATTTCTGTTGTCCTATTTGAGTAGATCCTCCTTAAGATTGACCGTTCCTGGTACAAATTTATTTTTATTCAGGATGCCAAAGAAGAGGACTGTTAGAGAGTATTCTGGAGTTAGATTATATAGCAAAATATTAACTTCAGCAACCAATCTTCAGGCCTGAACGTGGACTATAGATTAAATTTAAAACGCAGCTCAGGACAATAGGTTCCTTGAGCTTAACTGAAAAATTAGACAAGTCTGATTAACATTCATTGTGGGTGAATGGAGTGTGGGTGTGAAGAAGGGGTTGTGAAAAATACCTTTACAAGGAAGCATTGTAGATACATTGTAAATATTGCATTGCCCTTTGATCACTAGCAGATAAAATGTTGTGTCATATTGGAACATACATGCCTCTTCCTTACAAAGCACTGAAGTGAATCACCTTGAGATAATTTTATTTAATATTATATCAATTTGTTAATGAAAAATTAAAATAATCAGAAGCAGTCAGGATTTTTTCAAACATAGCTCAACCAAGGTCCTGAAACCGCCAACATTTCTCTTCAGAAATTACATAGGTAGCCAAAATGAACTCAATCTTCAACATCAGCAAAGCACAACACAATCCTTACCTATATTATCTGTTGACAGGACAATACTTGGTTTAATGGAAAGCAAAATACCAGAAAGTTTTTCAGTCAGCATATCAATACTTTGAATTATGACATATGGACCAGGGATCACCTGCAAGATCAAAAGTCACATCATAAGCATTTCCTTCACTTGTGAACAATGCTTCTAAAATTTATTGAAATTCATTGAAGTTCCAATACAGGGTGGATCGTCAAATTCCTTTCAGCCACTAAATGTAAAAAAAAGTGAACTAACCCTTCCATTTTAAAATTATAAATGTTAAAAGATAACAGTTTCATGCAAAATTTGCAAAGAAACCTGGATTTGCATGATTTACAGTTGTTTGGATAGCAGTACATTTGCCAAAAATAAACTACTATGAACTAAACCATCTTTGGCTACAGTATAGCCTGATTCAAGTCATTGTTTCTATTTGCCCATTATTCCTTCAGCAAAAAAAAATACTCAAGGAATGCATATTTTCCATTTCAGAGTTTTATCTAAGGGAGGGAGACAAAATACGGGAAATACTTGGCCAGTTAGCCTGACTTCGGTGGTTGGGAAGATGTTAAGTGTCCATTATTAAGTATGAGGTTTTGAGCTATTTCAAAGAAATGATCAAATTAGCCAGAGTCACCATGGTTTCCATAGGGGGAAGAACTTGCCTGAAAAATCTGCTGGAAATTTTTTTCTTATTATTTATTTATCATGTACATATTTCATTGCACTGCTGCTGTAAAGTTAACAAATTTTACAACATATGCAGTGATACTAATGCTGATTCTGAAACTACAAGCAAGATGGACAAAGGAGAGTCAGAGGATGTTGTTTACTTGGATTTTCAGAAGGATTTTGCCAAGGAACCGCACATGAGGCTAAACAAAATAAGAGCCCAATAGTATTACAAGAAAGATATGAGTATGGATAGAAGATTGGCTGACTAGCAAAAGGCAAAAAGTGTGACTAAAAGGGGCCTTTTCTGGTTATCTGCCAGTGACTAGTGGACAATGTTGGGTCCACTACTTTTCACATTTTACATTAATTATCTGAATAACAGCATTGATGCCTTGGTGGCCAAATTTGCAGATGATACAAATTAGGTGGAGGGTCCAATCCTGTTGAGGAAAACCGGGAGTCTGTAGAAAGACTTGGACAGGTTAGGAGAATGGGCAAAAAAGTGCAGCTGAAATATAGTGTAGGGATGTGTATATGTAGATAGATAGATAGATAGATAGATATACTTTATTAATCCTGAGGGAAATTTGGTTTCGTTACAGCCGCACCAACCAAGAATAGAGTGTAAATATAGCAATACAATAAAAACCCCAACAATCAAACACCAAAATGCAAACTATGCCAGATGGAAAATAAATCCAGGACCAGTCTATTGGCTCAGGGTGTCTGACCCTCCACGGGAGGAGCTGCACGTTCGATGGGAACGACCTCCTGTGCCGCCAAGTGTTGTATCACGGTGGAATGTGGCCAAAGTCCAACAGTGAAAAGCTCAATACCCAGTCTGCAAACACGTTCCTCGATCGTAATATGCCCCGGATTGCACCATCCATTGTTAGCCAGAACAGTAAGCACCCAATTCCTTTATGCATACCGCTCACTTCCGGTCAGCCGGAAGTGCACTGAGTATGAACACACACTTCGGTGGGAGGAATAAAGGCAAAGACTATTTTCAAAACAGAGAGAAAATTCAAAAATCAGGGGTGCAAAGGGACTTGGGTGCCCTTGTGCAGGATTCCCTAAAGGTTAACTTGCAGGCTGAGTCAGTAGTAAGGAAGTGAAATGCAATGTTAGCATTCAGTTTGAGAGGACGAGAATATAAAAACAAGAATGCAATGTTGTGACTTTATAAGGCATTAGTCATACCATATTTGGACTGTTGTGAGCAGTCTTGGGCCCTACATGTAAGGGAAGATGTGCTGGCATTTGAGAGAGCCCAGAAGAGTTGTAGGAGAATGAGCCAGGGAATTGGAACAATTAATGTATGAGAAGTGTTTGATGGCTCTGGGTCTATTCTCACTGCAGTTTAGAACGATGGTTAGATGGTGGAGGTGGGAACGTGGATGAAACGTCTTTGAAACTGAAAAGTGAAAGGCCCACAGAGAGTGAGGGTAGAGAACATGTTTCAAATAATGGGAGAGCCGAGGACCAAAGGGCACAGCCTCAGCCATCTTTTTAGAACAGAGATAATGAGGAGGAATTTCTTTAACCTGGGGGTGGTGAATCAGTGGAATTCATTGCTACAGACAGCTTGGAGGCCAAGTCATTGGGTATATTTAAAGCAGAAGTTTATAGGCTCTTGATTAGCGAGGGTGTCAAAAGTTAGAGAGAAGGCAGGAGAACAGATTATGAGAGATAGAATAAATAGGCCTTGATCAAATGGCGAAGCAAACTGGATAGGCCACATGGCCTAATTCTGCTCCTCCACTTGTCATTTCGTTTTATGGTCTTAAATATATTTTTGATTCATATCTATGTTTTATTGGTGGATTTCACTAGACACATCATTATTATGATAATTAAATATTTTATTAAGTTTTGCAGCATAATAAAATTAAACATTCTCACCTCAGATATTATGAGCCATTCCATGGAACATTTGGGATCAATGACTTTGCTTGCCAATTTAACGTAGTTAGCAGCCAAGCTCAAAACTGCTTTTGAATTATTTGCTTCTGTCTCAAAATCCAGTTCAGCAACATTTCCAAGAAACCTTATCAGTGCTAGCAAGTCAACAGACGTCAGTCTAGCATGGCTTTCATCAGCCGCTTGCAGTAGCTCATTGGTGACATAATCTGCACTCATCACATCTGGTGGATAATCACTTCTGTTCAGCAAAAGATAATCTGAAATCTGGAGCAACACAGAACTGACTGTAAAGAGATGCCACCACCATATGTACTCAATATTTTATATTTCAAATATTCCAAAATACCTATAAGCAGCTGAAATGGCACAGACTGTGCTGGAATTTATTTGACCATTCAAGGGAAAATGACTGTGTGAATGCTGATGGCCACCCCAGGGTTCCTGTTCCTGATGGACACTTCAGGGATCTCATGGGTCACATGTTCAAGCCATCAGTTCCACTACATCAGGGAAGCCTGCTTTCTAGAAAAATCTGCTGCTCCCTACTCAAAGAAATTAATTACTCTCTCCTCAGCAAGAGACTTGAAGCTTGTCATGTATGCTACACATTTATCTGCTTCCTTTCTTCGAGGTATGAAGGGCAGTTACATTATTAGGGACAGCGATGCGCACACTGTTGTGGGGGTGGAGAGCAAGTGGAGACCTCAGCCCACAGCAAGTATCTCGTTTGAGTGGCAACCCCTTTTGAAAATCTGCCTCTGCAGATTAAGTGGCCCTCTCCTCCAGCTCCTGGTCATGATGAGACTCAGCAGGAGCACTACAAATGCATGAATATTATTTAATAAGAGTTACAACTTTCAGCCCAGTTGAGCACGAAGAGCTTTTCTCCAATTCAAGTCCTCCACAGTGATTCCACGAAATGGAGCAGGCCAGGCTTCTTACCAGTAGTTAGCCCTTAAAATTGTCTGTTTGGTCCACACGATGTAAGATGCATTAGAGTACATTAGAAATTAAGAATGCCGGGGGGGGGCAGAGGTTAAAGGTCATCCTCACACATATGTACTGCAATACTATAAGCAGTCAAACACGCTTTAATAATTCAACCATAATTCATGGTCAAAATTACACACAAATAGGATCCTATTCAACTACTTACTGAAACTTCAGTAGACCTTTCCTTTATATGGAGGAAAAATGCAGATGGAAGTAAGGAAGTAAAGACTTGCATTTGTTCATAAGCTTCTGAAAAAGAAAAAAAACTGGAGTACCTTACAAGTCACTGGATTTGTATTGCTTTTAGAATTTAAATCAATCATTGACCTAATGTATGCTAAAGCTTCCCTGATCAATTCTGGACTCTTCATCAGAGGTGACATTGTCCCTCAACGCTGCTCCCCAACATTACTTCAGAACAATAGCAAGTGCACAAAGTTATCTCACAACAATGCCATTGGCAACAAGTAGGGAACTGAAACAATGACATCCTTCTCTGAACTTCTAGAGGTTTTGGTATAGTCATTTAATAGCAAACTTAAATAGAACACACAATATACTAAAAATAAATCTCAGACCCGCTTTAGTCTCCCAATTAATAAACTTAATTTCTGACTTTGGAACACGTCATTTTCTCTGGTTTTCCTCCTCCTTCCCTTTCTTCCATGGTCCACCATCCTCTACTATAAGAGTCCCTCTTTTCTTCAGCCCTTTACCTCACCTGTCTATCACTTCTCAGATTCTTCATTCATCCCCCTTCCTTCCCCCACCCACCCCTTTCCCCTCACCAGGTCTCACCAATCACCTGCCAGCTTGTATTTCTTCCCCATCTTCCAATGCTAACCTGTCCCTTTCCTTTCCAATCCTGATGAAGGCGCTCACCCAAAACATCGACTGTTCATTCAATTCCATAGATGCTGCCTGACTTGCTGGGTAGCCTCAGCATTTTATATATGTTTCTCAAGATTTCCAACATCTGCAGAATCTCTTGTGTTTATGTATTGTCCTTTATGTTCCTATATCCTTATTTATAATGGACACTTCCTGTAACAATTCACACTTCTCTTCTGTAGTTCAGTAGTAAATTGATTCTGATGAGTTTTTTTATATATCCCAAAAGGGTTTCCTTCCCCATTTCCCAAACTTGCATAATCTCCTGTCTTCTGCCCTCTAACAACCCTCATGTAATTTCTCAATCAATTGTTGAATATAAATAATATACATTCTTGGACGCATGCACTCATAGTCTAACACAGGGTGTAGATTGATATCTTATGAGACATAAGCAACTCAAAAAACATACATTTGATTTATACAGAAGTTCCTCACATACCAGTTATAAAACATTTGATACAAGCCACGTGAGACAATGTTTAATGCAATATGCATAACCTACTACAGATCCAAATCTAAATACTTTTCAAAGAGAGCAGTTGCAGCAAATACTTCAGAAGAATATTTCAAGCACTGTTGTATAAAACTTCAAATCAATCTGGCATTAGTGCAAAACAACAAAAGCAGCACATTTCACAATTCTCTCCGTCTCATAAAGTAGAAAATGTTCTAAACAACTTCAATATCACAGAAGCAGCCTCTGAAACTTCAGAAAGGTCAGACTATATATTACAATGCTGGATCTACTGATACAGCCATTGAGCTGAGAAATAAAGTACTCCAATAAAGAAATAATATGATTAATGATAATTCCGCTTTCTAAGTTACATTTTTCTCCATCCCTTCCTGATATCCCTTTCAATTCAGGTAAGTGTGAGGTACTGCATTTTGGGAAGTCAAACCAGGAATGGTAGATCCCTGGGGAGAGTTGTGGGCCTAGGAATACAATACATGGCTCACTGAAAATGGTGGCACAGGTAGACAGGATGGTGAAGGTGGCATTTGGTACACTGGCCTTTATCATTCAGACCCCTGAGTTTTATGAATTGCGACATGACACTGCAGATGTACAAGATGTTGGTGATGCTGCATTTTGAGTATCACGTCCAGGTTTGGCCACCATGCTACAGGAAAGATTTCATTAAGCTGGAAAGAGTGCAAAGAGGATTTATGAAACTTTTACCAAGACTCAGCAGCTGAGTTACAAGGAGGGGGTGGGCAAACAAGAACTTTACTCCTTGGCATTTAGGAGAGTAAGGGTGACCTTATAGATATGCATAAAATCATGAGGGGCACAGATAGGGTGAATGCACATAGTCTTTTTCCATGGAAAAGAAACCAAAAGCCAGAGGGTATGAGTTTCATGTGAGAGGGGAAAGATTTAAAAGAAACCTGAGGGGTAACTTCTTCACTTAGAAGGTGATGTATCTATGGAACAAGCTGGTCATTGAGGCAGGTACAATAACACCATTTAAAAGACTTTTTTTATAAGTGCATGGATAAGAAGGGTTTAGAGGGATAAGGGGAGAACATAGAAAAATTGAACTAGCCTAGGTGGGCACCTTTTTATCAGCATGGGCAGTTGAGACAAAGGGTCTGATTTTGTGCTCCATTAGTCCATGACTTTGGTACCAGAAGCTTTCTGGTAGCCTATCCAAATATTCATTCTGCACCAACCTGGATAATGAAGATCAGCACATTATTTGGCCTAGATTTGCAGCCTAGTACAACCCTGTTTTTATAGAGTTCATTTTCACATCTGTGCAGTAGGACATAATGAACAGCAGTCAGCAGAAGGAACCTCAATAAATTTCGTTTCCTGGTGCAGGCCAATTTCAACGAAGGTCAATTGGTTACAAGCTTTTACCGAGACATTTCTCTCAAGCACACTGCAAGCCCTCACTACAACGCAAGCTATTCTTCCCAACAGTTGCCTTCCCTTCCAGGGTCATCAGTCATTCTACCCGTCCCTGTACTCGAGTCCCCAGTGTCTCTATCGAGTCACGTAGCAGCAGGGACATTATCTGGATGCAAGTCAGGCTCAGGTTAGATATGAAAAGAAAGAAGGGAAAATTCAAGATAGCATTAAGATGAATTCACTGCATCAGGAATCAAAAAAGAACAGTACCACACAGAGCAAGAGAGGAAAAGAACAGTGGCTGATGCCAGTAACTACTGTGAGCTCTATTGCCTTTTTACAGGATTAAAAATGAAACTGTTGTATTTTTCCCACATCTGGGGAAAAGTGTTTGAAAATCTGCTGATTTATCTACTGTCTGGAATATTAGCATTTATTTCTACCAACATACAATATTGAAACCACAAAAACTGAAACAAATTATCTTAATATATTTTTCAGATAAAACTATTTCAATAATAATAAATGGATTGTTACTTGAAAGTGGCATAATTTAAAACAAGTAATTTATTAAATGTACCTTTACTATATCTACAAAGTGCTTGTTTCTGTTTAGAGCATTCTTCAGAAGTCCACGCTCCACTCAATGAGTTCAAGGCTATGCATTCACCTTTGTTAACTGGATGGACACCATCCGCTGAGACATTGTGAAAAGAGGACGCCATTCCATCCACCCACACAACATCAAATGGTTCCGTTGTTTGGAATCCATCACCTTCCATGGAATAAAAAATAAAGTAATTGTCATGAGCCACAACCTAAAGCGATGTATTCAACATTGTCACGAATTCCAAAGTCACAGAATTATGCAGCCAAGAATGCTGTTCAGACCATTGTGACTGGCTCTGATGTTCCTTGTCCTGGTGAAACATTCCTGCTTTATCCTACCATCGGTTCCAGTGTTCCATGCGATGGAGCCTCTACTTCACACTAGGAACTGTCAGCAGAGAAGGTATTCTCCATTTCCCATTCACCTCACTAATCCTGGTTCTCCCATCAGCAAGTCCTTCACCCACTTCTTTCCCCTGCTATTGGTTACAAACTGGACCACAGTAACTGGCATTTCCTTCTTCCTTTTCATCCACTTTGAGATGACCTTTTGAATGGAGTAAGCAACATACCTTCCTTGACTCACAATCAAAACTTAACGAACACTCTCCTACAAGACCCTCCTTGTTATCAAGTACTTATAACTCCAACAAATCCATGGCTTATTTTTCCTTCTTTTAGCTGCCTTCTACTTCACAATGCTTTGGCTAGCCTTCTGGCCAGCTCATAGCAGTCCGTTTCCCTGTCTTCACAAGTTCTGAAGACACTGCACCTGCTGAACAAAGTGATTCCTCTTCTAGGGTTATCAAGAACTAGGACTGATTGAACACAGAGAGAAGGCAGAATTTACTCTGTCAGAGGGTTATGAATTTTTAGATCTCTTGATCCTGGAGCCATAGAGTTAACTCATTGAAGATATTTTTTGAAATACAGAGGTTGTTGATGTTGAGAGAAGTTAAAAATTATGGGGAACTGACAGAAAAGTGATATTGAAGTCAATATCATATCAGATACTGAAAACCCAACACCTCATGGTTCAATAACAGTTGCTTCCCCACTGCTATCAGGTTCTGGAATGGACCTGAACACACCTAATTCTACCTCAGACTACAATTCCCTCTATTTGTACTAATCTCATATGTTTATTTTCAATTATTTTATCACATAAATTGAATTGCCACCTGCAAGAACGAAGGCAATTGGTCAACGGCACTGTCTTCTGATTTTTTTAAAGTAATATTTGTGTGTAGCAACAACCAGAGCCTACAACCTGTACCAGATGGCCTCATTGATACTTCCTAGGATACACGGTACATCACTCTCTGCTTTATTTTCAACATTAAACTTGCTGCAAAAGAAGAACACAATTGCTGCTACAGTGGCTGGCAAAGAAGCCATTAGTCATTCCACTATTATTCTTTGCAGAAGCCTGCACAAAATAGAAGACAGATGTCAAACTTGATTACTCCTGTATGGTCTAGCACCCCACTCCCAGCAGAAAAATGGAAATTTTGTAATTATGTTATAAAAGGCGATAATATGTCCAGGGCTTTCGAGGAAAAAGTATAGTGCAAAATCATAAATTAGTTACCACATTAAGGCATATTAAACATTATGATGATGAGCTAAATCAGAGAACACTTCTTCATTTACATTTAACATTGTGCAGAAAGTCTAGTTGACGATGAGGGAATTGGGGAGTGTGCATACAAATAAAAAAATCCATGGAAATGAGATTGCACAGAACACAAATTAAAGTACTGCATCAAAATGAGTATTACTCGACAGTTGTAGTGATAAGTCTTGCATTCTATGTAAGTTGCACTACAGTATTTTAGTAATTATTTGGCTTTAAAAGAGACACTCCTGCAAAGATGAAAAGCTACATGTATTACTTCTATGTAGATCAGACCATAATTAGCAAGCAAATTGTCTATTTTTAAAGATTGCAGAGTAACAGTGGATACATCGTAACATAAGATTGGCTAATGTAAAATAATTTTGCTTAGTCATCTATCATGAAAATTGCCATGTACATTTCACAAAGAAATAATCATTTTTTGAATATGTTTCAGTTTGAAATCTCCAAGATGTGCAATCTGTAAGCATTTTTATAAAGATTTTTTTTAAATAAATGAAATTAATTTTGTTCTTTTTTCAATGAACTGCATTCCTTTCCATCAAAATCAATGATTATTACAAATATCAATTTTCATTTTATCTGTATGGCATTGCAATTGTTTTCTTTCTGACTTTCTTCCTGTCTACCACCAGAGAGCAGCATTCCCTAGAGTTATACCTCAAGACGCCTCAGTCAATTATCAGAGAAATTTAATGATGGATTGCACAACAATTTTGCCAAGATGGCGTTAAATTCTGGAAACCTCATTCTGACCTGAATACAGAAAATTAAGTTCTTCAATTTGCCTTTGTCCCCTCCCCTGAACTCATGGCTAACATTCAGTGAATGCATATGTATCCTAACTTAATTTCATAGGTTCCTGACAACTTCTACAATAGAAAACTTTGGATAGCACTGTAGCTATTTTACATTCTCATTAAATTAGTATACACTGATGAAATAATAAAGAGAAGGATACATCTACTAATTGCCCAAGCAAGTTTACCCATAAAGCAACAAATGTTTATTGGAATAAAAGCAACGCACACAAAATGCTGGTGAACGCAGCAGGCCAGGCAGCATCTATAGGAAGAAGTACAGTCGACGTTTCAGGTCGAGACCCTTCGTCAGGACTAACGGAAAAAAGAGATAGTAAGAGATTTGAAAACGGGGAGGCCCGAAATGATAGGAGAAGACAGGAGGGGGAGGGATGGAGCTAAGAGCAGGGAAGTTGATTGGCAAAAGGGATACAAGGCTGGAGAAGGGGGAGTATTGTAGGACGGAAGGCCTTGGAAGAAAGAAAGGGGGAGGGGAGCACCAGAGGAAGATGGAGAACAGGCAAGGAGTTATTGTGAGAGGGAAAGAGAGAAAAAAAATTAGGGATGGGGTAAGAAGGGGAGGAGGGACATTAATGGAAGTTAGAGAAATCAACGTTTATGCCATCAGGTTGGAGGCTACCCAGACAGAATATAAGGTGTTGTTCCTCCAACCTGAGTGTGGCTTCATCTCGACAGTAGAGGAGGCCGTGGATAGACATGTCAGAATGGGAATGGGATGTGGAATTAAAATGTGTGGCCACTGGGAGATCCTGCTTCTTCTGGCAGACAGAGCGTAGGTGTTCAGCGAAATGGTCTCCCAGTCTGCGTCGGGTCTCACCAATATATAGAAGGCCACACTGGGAGCACTGGACACAGTATATCACACCAGCAGACTCACAGGTAAAATGTCACCACACCTGGAAGGACTGTCTGGGGCCCTGAATGGAGGTGAGGGAGGAAGTGTAAGGGCAGGTGTAGCACTTGTTCCGCTTACAAGGGTAAGTGCCAGGAGGGAGATCGGTGGGAAAGGATGGGGGGGACAAATGGACAAAGGAGTCACATAGGGAGCAATCCCTGCAGAAAGCGGGGGGGGGGGGGAAGAAAGACGTGCTTGGTGGTGGGATCCCGTTGGAGATGGCAGAAGTTATGGAGTATTATATGTTGGACACGGAGGCTGGTGAGGTGGTAGGTGAGGACAAGAGGAACCCTATTCCTAGTGGGGTGGCGGGAGGATGGGGTGAGAGCAGATGTGCGTGAAATGGGAGAGGTGTGCTTAAGGGCAGAGTTGATGGTGGATGAAGGCAAGCCCCTTTCTTTTAAAAAGGAAGACATCTCCTTTATCCTGGAAAACAGAGCCTCATTCTGAGAGCAGATGCGGCAGAGATGGAGGAATTGAGAGAAGGGGATGGCATTTTTACAAGTAACAGGGTGGGAAGAGGAATAGTCCAGGTAGCTGTGAGAGTCTGTGGGCTTATAGTAGACATCAGTAGATAAGCTGTCTCCAGAGATAGATTCAGAGAGATCAAGGAAGAGGAGGGAGGTGTCGGAAATGGACCAGGTAAACTTGAGGACAGGGTGGAAGTTGGAGGCAAATTTGATGAAGTCAATGAGCTCAACATGTGTGCAGGAAGCAGCACCAATGCAGTCGTCGATGTAGTGAAGGAAAAGTAGGGGATGTATAGCAGTATAGGCTTGGAACATGGACTCTTCCACAAAGCCAACAAAAAGGCAGGCATAGCTGAGACCCATACAGGTGCCCATGGTTACACTAGTTTGGAGGAAGTGGAATGAGCCAAAGGAGAAATTATTAAGAGTAAGGACTAATTCGCTAGATGGAGCAGAGTGGTGGTAGAGGGGAACTGGTTGGGTCTGGAATCCAAAAAGAGGC
This sequence comes from Mobula hypostoma, assembly GCF_963921235.1. Taxonomy (NCBI): domain Eukaryota; kingdom Metazoa; phylum Chordata; class Chondrichthyes; order Myliobatiformes; family Myliobatidae; genus Mobula; species Mobula hypostoma. Next base: position 42,029,287 of record NC_086108.1, read on the forward strand.
GGAAAGCTTTGAGACCTTCCTGGTGGGGGATGGAGGTATATAGGGACTGGACATCCATGGTGAAAATAAAGCGGTGGGGTCCAGGGAACTTAAAATCATCGAAAAGTTTTAGAGCATGAGAAGTGTCACGAACATAGGTGGGAAGGGATTGAACAAGGGGGGATAAAACCGTGTCGAGGTATGCAGAAACGAGTTCGGTGGGGCAGGAGCAAGGTGAAATAATGGGTCTACCTGGACAGGCAGGTTTGTGGATCTTGGGTAGGAGGTAGAAACGGGAAGTGCGGGGTGTGGGAACTATAAGGTTGGTAGCAGTGGATGGGAGATCCCCTGAGCGGATAAAGTCGGTGATGGTGTGGGTGACAATGGCCTGGTGCTTCTTAGTGGGGTCACGATCGAGGGGTAAATAAGAGGAGGTATCCGCGAGTTGTCGCTGTGCCTCGGCAAGGTAGAGGTCAGTACACCAGACTACAACAGCACCCCCCTTATCGGCGGGTTTTATAGTAAGGTTAGGATTAGTGCGGAGGGAGTGGAGAGCAGAGCATTCGGAAGGAGTGAGGTTGGAATGGGGACAAGGTGCGGTGAAGTCGAGACAGTTGATGTCCCATCAGCAGTTAGCAATAAAAAGATCCAGAGCAGGCAGAAGACCAGAGTGGGATGTCCATGAAGAGGAGGAGGGTTGAAGACGGGAGAAGGGGTCATCGGTGGGGGTGGGAGAGTCCTTGCCGAAGAAGTAAGCTCGGAGACGGAGCCGGTATAAGAAGAGTTCAGTGTCATGGCACACGCGGAACTCGCTGAGGTGTGGGCGCAAGGGACAAAGGTGAGAGTCTGCTGGGGTGATATACTGTGTCCGGTGCTCCCGGTGTGGCCTTCTATATGTTGGTGAGACCCGACACAGATTGGATGACCGTTTCGCTGAACACCTACGCTCTGTCCGCCAGAGAAAGCAGGATCTCCCAGTGGCCACACATTTTAATTCCACATCCCATTCCCATTCCGCTATGTCAATCAATGGCCTCCTCTATTGTCGAGATGAAGCCACACTCAGGTTGGAGGAACAACACCTTATGTTCCGTCTGGGTAGCCTCCAACCTGATGGTATGAACATTGATTTCTCTAACTTCCATTAATGCCCCTCCTCCCCTTCTTACCCCATCCCTAATTTTTTTTCTCTCTTTCCCTCTCACAATAACTCCTTGCCTGTTCTCCATCTTCCTCTGGTGCTCCCCTCCCCCTTTCTTTCTTCCAAGGCCTTCCGTCCTACGATACTCCCCCTTCTCCAGCCTTGTATCCCTTTTGCCAATCAACTTCCCAGCTCTTAGCTTCATCCCTCCCCCTCCTGTCTTCTCCTATCATATCAGGCCTCCCCCTCCCCCTCCCCCTTTCAAATCTCTTACTATCTCTTTTTTCTGTTAGTCCTGATGAAGGGTCTCGACCTGAAACATCGACTGTACTTCTTCCTATAGATGCTGCCTGGCCTGCTGCGTTCCACCAGCATTTTGGTTGTGTTGCTTGAATTTCCAGCATCTGCAGATTTCCTTGTGTTTGCTTTATTGAAATAACCTGCTTTACAACTAAGTCAAGAACTACAGAACCCCAAACTTATGTCTGATTACTTTGGAGTGTATTATGACAACCCTTCATCAACCACCATCGCAAAGGTTAAGTTTTAAAAAGAGCATTCCCATTCCCCCAAAAAAAAATGGAAGAGTTATTCTTCACTCATTACCTTTACACTGGGAAAATCCCTTGTGCACATGCACTGTTGACTCAATCTCAAAGGCAGAGAGGTTCCATTGAAAATATAATCCCAGTGGAACAACCACACAATCTCCTGCTAAAGCCTGAATCTCACTGGCATTCAAAAGACGATCCCAGATGTGGAGTTGTGTAATATTCCCAATAAAAGATTCATCCTTCTTAAACGATCCGCCAAATGTGTCTTGCTCTTGTCCGATGATGAAAACTCCACCGGCTCCAATATCTTCAGAAATATAAAGATGATCTCCAGATGCAGTGACGGATCCATCTGCTGCAATAGCCCAGCTACCACCATGGCTGGTCCAGCTCAAACACACATGATGCCATCTACCATCATTCTTCACAGCTTGAGAGTAAGGAGTGTGGACACCGTGGACCAGCAAAGCAAGTTGGATTTGTTGATCATGGACAATGTTAGCACGCAGCTGAAACTCATTGATAAATGATGGTATTGAATAGGAAAATACAGTGGAAACTCCCACATAACTTGAATCAAATTGCACTTGAGCACAAATAGTCACTGAATGCATTTGAGGAAACTGCCTGAGAAGTTTGGCATATTTGGTGTCAGTTTTGGTAGAAAATGTCAGAATGTGTGATCCAAAGGTACCTGAACAAAAGAAGATGAAGCAATGAGTGCACTGTGGTACCTTTCTCATTACAGCAGTCTTCCTTAATCAAACAATTTTCTATTTTTGTAAGTTTACATTTGAAATGTTTTTTCAGCTTTTTTTTAGATGCTCACAGTCTACATTAATAAACTTATGATTAAAAAAATCCAATACATTTTATCACAAATTAAATTTACTCAAAATTATCACTATTCCTATTTGAACAAAGACAGGCACTAGTCCGATAAGGAAGTTCTTTATGAAATACTTAAACTTCAGCTATTACATCACAAAGCAAACATTTCTCTGATTAAGGAAAAATACTTTGAATGATTAATGATGAATAATTACAACATTAGGACAGTCTCCAATTCTAAAAGCAATGACCTAGGATTAATATTTCTCACTTTAACAAATTAAATGTTTTGGTTTAATGTCAGCTATAACCTAATTTTGTCACAGGAATATGCATAATTTAAATAAATTACTCACTGAGAAGAAATCAGAATAAATATTATCAAGTTCATATAAACGAAATTCTGACAAATTACATATATATGTTTTGATAGAAATTCTATCATTTTTGCTTAGAATCTTTGATTATCAGAAGTCATCAAGAAATTTATTAAATTTGATAAATTTATTATCAAAAGACATATACACTGTCTGTCACCATATACAGTGCCAGGATTCATTTGACTCTCTGGGTTGTATCTGAGATATCTTGCATCAGAGGTGCTTTGTTGTAGTGCCTTTAACATTCATAGGTGGTAAAGTTAACTGAATAGAAAGAATACATTTTTAAATTTACTACAAAGGATAGATGGGAGGTGTCTCAAAACTTCAGCTTATATATGAAAGAAGTTGTAATTATTTCAAAAAAATTCTTTATCCAGCATGAGGGAGAAGTAGAAAGCAGCTTCCAGACTTCACCTGAACCATTTTACAGCCAACTAGTTTTATTTAAAATATAGTTTGATACTTTGCTGCATGGTTAGCCTTCTGACTTTTCCTCCATTCCGATAGTAAGTTGGCTGCCTCTGCGCCAAGCATTGACGTAACAAAAAGAAGACTAGTAACCCTGTGCATTCCACAGTTCTGTAGCACAATGCATCAGAGCTCCATGGCACCAAACCACTCAAGATGTGGCTTCTTTATTTATGGTTTATGTTACAAAGATCAACAGTGTACAACCATCTTGGTTGAGGGGGAGGGGTGTGGAGTTGGAAGTAGGAAAAGGCATTCAACGCAGATGTATCCACCATCGATCACAATGCATGATACCCCAGTAAATGTATACATGTCTCTTTAATGGCTTCATTTCTCCTCACAGTCATACTCCAGAAGGTCCCTTCAATTTGTAGTCATTCTTTTTAAGAAGTTCTGTGTCCGGTTACCAAGGTTGAACTTGACTTCTCCCAGCTTTCACTATTTTAACATTGTCCTGCAATCAAGGCTTCAGTGAGAGGAACTCTAGGTTCCATGCATGCACCACGCAGAGACATTCACCATCCTACAAATTGCTGGAGGAACTCAGTGGGTCAGGCTTGGAGTCCCAGATTTTAAGTCTATTCATTCTTCCAGATTTCTATTAAGTAAGTTCCCAGTATTGACTTGGTAGCTAGCCAGCTTAATAAAGTTGCAAACATCTGCAGAAACCCGAAGAGGTATGTTCAATAATCTGAAGTCAGCTATTGTTGCATCAACAACCCATACTTTTAGAGAGCCATTAGCAAGTCAAAAGATCTCAAAATGCTTCAGTGTACCAATATCAAAGGAAGTAATCAGGAAGAAGCAAGGTTTATGGAGAATCTTGAAGGAAGAATGAGATGGAGAAAGTAATAAGATGGAGAACTTCAGGGTGAATTTTGACTTCAGGCCCTAAAAACATAAAGAAACTGAAAAAAGGATTTGAAAACTCAGTGGACTTCATGAAGTTAGATGCTTTCTGGTTATTTTCAACTGTTGTGATAGTGGACAGAAATCCGAAACTTTTTCAGAACAGCATCCCTGCTGCAGCCCACTGGAAAGGGCATGGGCCTAGATTCAGTAGCAAAGTGATGGTACTCGTCTTCGACTGGTATTCGTTCCAGCAATTTCATCTGAAGCCACCAATGTTAATGGGTCACATAAATGAGAATAGAAAGAAACAGCAAGGAGATTATAGAAGCTTCCAAGGAAAGGGTAAATAGAAATCTATTAGAAATGTTCAAGATCACAGTTAAAACTGCCTATAAGGACCCAACAATCCCTGTGGTGTTGTCTTCCCTCTTCCTAAGGTTAGTTGCAGTCAGGTATCTGTTTAAGGAATCCCTGCATCCAACAACATCAGCCTGGCTGGGTAATCAAAGGCATTGGAAAGTTCTTGCAAAAAATTAATGTTGAAAAGATAAACACAACATAGAGGTAGAAATGAAATAGATATTTCTGAAATAAAAATATAGTTTAACCTATATTTAGAAGTACTTAGATGAGAAAATTATATTCTACCTACATTAAGCCAGATATTTTGCTAAACAATAAATATATCCAGGTTTACCATTAAAAATTCATGCACACTAGTGGAATAACTGCATTTTTCAAATTATTATATAGCCAAACTATTTTAGAACAAAAAGAAATCCCTTCAGTTTACATCAGTTGCCAGGATTGGGATGAATTGACTACAAAACAGAACAACTCATTGGTAAATTCAGCAGTCAGTTTTACACCACAGACCTCTGGAAATCCCAAAGATACTCAGTTTCAGTCATGTACAATATTTAAAGCTCTGGTGGAAGACCATTAACCTGAAATTAAGCTTCTGATTCTCTCTCTACAGATGCTGCCTGACCAGCTGAACATCTCCAGCATTTTCTATTTTTTGTCCTAAAGTACAGATTGCTGCCATTATACAAAGGAGAATCTAAATCCATAGTTGCTGAAAAATTGCTCTATTTCCATTATCCCATCATCTGAAGAGGAAAAATTACCTGTCTATGAAACAGCATATTAGTCTGAACCACTGTCTTGGCAAATTTTACTTTAGTGATCAACTTTACTGGATTTTACCAGATCAATTGATAATTCTCTCTCTAGGGGCAAACATACAGATGAAATGTACAATGAACACAATGAAAGGCTCTGAACTAACACAATATTATGGATTTATTTTTAAATTGATCTTATCCAGAATTATAAGATGAAACAAATTTTGAATTTAATTTCATTCAGTCAGTAAATTTGTTTAGAATTTTCCAGGTGCATCAGATTGTGTGATACAACTGTCGTACACTTGCTTAATGTTCCATCAATTTTATCTGATGCCACCATTGTTAATGGGTCACATAAATGAGAATAGAAAGAAACATTCAATTGAATAGCAAAGAGATGATAGAAACTTCCAAGGAAAGGGTTAAATGGAAATCTATTAGAGATGTTCAAAATTATAGTTAAACTGCTATAATCTAGCATCCAGCTGATCAGAAATCCAGTTGGCCCAGCAACTGGCTCAATCATTAGTTGGACTGTGAGGACATGTGGAGTCAGGGCTGGGGTCCAGACTTTGGGTCAGTTATGCTCTAGAGCAGGAGCATCAGGGGTCAGTAAGGTGGAGCTGGGGTCTGGAGTCCTTTAGTATTTCCTGTTCCCTTTATTCTCATCTGCTTCCATAGAAATTTTACTGCAACAGAGTGAAATAAAATTGTGTTTGGTTATTGATAGGAGTATCATCAATAGATCAGCAAATCTGATAGTCCGGCATGACAGATAGTGCCAGATGATCAGATGTGTCCTGTGGGAATGGGAAATAGTTTCCAATGGTAGCAGCTCGAATTAAGCTTATTATCAAAGTACATACATGTCACCATAACCCACTTGAGATATATTTTCTTGCAGACATTCACAGTAGGTACAAAGAAACACAATAAAATAAATGAAACACCGCACGCAACAAAGACGGACTTACAATCAAAGTGCAAAGAATTTAAGCTAATCGATAAAAGAAATTTTAGGACCTCGGGAGATATACTTTTAACGAAATTTCATGATTTTAGTTAGATGTGTGGAAGCAATTGGAAGAGGTAGGGCTGATAGATAAAGCTCTTTGAAAAAGCAGACACGGGCATCAAGAGTCTAATGGCTTCCCTCCGCGCTGCTCGATTCAAAGACGTAAGAATGAACGGGACAGATAAATGTGGCCGTATTTAGAAATAACAAACCGAAGCCATGGCATCTGTACCGCCTTCCGATAAGAGCCACATCCCTTAGCTCTCGTTTCCTGCACAAGTCCCACTATCCCTGGATTTCCTTAATATCCAAAGATCTATACAGCTCGCTGACAATTTAGCCACAGTTAATCGCAAATCCATAAGAATGATTTTTACTCTGAAAGACAGAGCATCAAACGGTCAATTTGATGTATAAAAAATTGTGTCTTTTTTTTTCTTTATTAGCATCCCCAACAAGCATTTTGGGACGTTTACTCCAGTGAAAATACGGCATAACTTTGGAAGGTTTCACTACTGTAATTACTTCGATTATATTCCCAGTATGACCGCGGTGATATGTAAAAGAAATCTACTCCCAATATAACCGAATAGATGAATGTCTTGAACTAAAGGTTATAAAGACATTTCAAATCGACGGGCATGATGTCACTGTTAAGTTTAAAATCATTCTTAGTGGAAAAAAATGATAAAATAAAAAAGAGGCGATGAATAATCTCACCAGGACCCGCCTCTTTTACTTTGGCACCAATCCACACTGTCTCCTCCACACCAATGGACTTCATGAAGCTTGTTGTTTTCTGGTTATCGTCAACTGTCGCGATAGTGGCCAGAAATCCAAACCTTTGTCGGCACAATTTCTCTGCAGCAGCCCACTGGTGTTCCTTTGGGACATAAGTATAATAGTAACCCCGGTAGAGGTAACACGGGCCGTCCAGCGTCGGCAGCTGCGAGTCTGGGGAGGCTGAGGAAAGGAGGACACTTTGTAACGACTAATTTCTGCACTTAAGTTCAAATGCTTGGTGACGCTGTTGGATCTACTCACCTGCCAGCAGGCCAGGGACACAGAAGAACTGCGGGCAAAAAAAAAACACTAATTGTCATATAAACAAGAAGCTTGATCACTGAAATAAAGTAAAATAAATCGTTCTCATTTACCAGAATAGCCGAACATGGAAAGACCGTTCCCACGTGCATATCCTGTTTGGAAAAAAGTAAAAAAAAATGTAAAAACAAGAGTTTCCCCGAGATTAACTGGGGAAAACTGCGCAAAACGGGACGTGCGGTGTTTAAAACGTCAAATGGTATCCCTGGTGTCCCATACTTTTGGCAACAATGAACAGGCAATTGATTTCTCATTTGTCCTGACTGTCATTCCCGACTCTGCGGGAGATCGCAGCAAATTTCCACTAAAATAACTTACACATTTCCTCAGTCTAGCTTTAAGTGGGCACAATAAGTGTTTAGTTTCCTATTACTCATTCAAATGACAAACTTTCCATTCCCTTATTAATGTTTCTTTGCAACATTAAAAATTGTTCAAAATTGGGAATTTATCAATATTATTACTTGTGAACTTGCCTTCTTCATTGGTCATACACCCAGCCCTGAAATGAATTACTTTGCATTTTATCGAAGGGTGCATTGAAAACTGCGTTATGGGGCTTTCCGAAGTTGCTAAGAATCAAAGGGGCAAAATGCGCGGCGAAGAGCTCTGGTGCTGCCCCATCTCCTACCGGGTTCTTAGTCAATGCCGAGCAGGAAGCCAGACGGAATCCCAAGTCATCGGTCATTTCCCTCGCAGACCTTGTGTCCAAGAGGAGCCAAGTCATCCACTGTCGCCGTACCCCATCCGTACGTTGTCGCCAACACCTCGCTTCCGTCCTAATCTACATCCTTTTCACTTCCACGAGTTCTAATATCCCTTTCGCTAACGTTTCCTTTAATTTTGGTACTCTACAAATGTGAGCCTGTTGAAAAATCCCGCATCCTTCTTTCCAGGAGCAGGTCCGAATCTGACTACGACTTGATTCCAAGACTACCTATTGCCATAAATTGCGAATACTGTAACAATATTTCACCGGGAAGAAAAGTGCGCAGCAACCTATCAGCGGAGCTCTGCCACCGACTGACACCTCAATTAACCTATCAAGGGTGGTAATGTTTCGGTACTGGGAAAAATTGCAACGGGGAGTGAAACGGGTATCCGTTAAGTTTATGGGACCAAAGTTAAAAGGTGCCGCGTCGAAGCAAATCACCTTCGGACCTAAAGGAAAAAAAGCTGTTGCTTTGATGAATGAGCCTAATAAAACACATGTTGGTCATCTTTCGTTTCCAGAAGTAGACAGGGTTTCTAGTATCACAACCGAATGAAACGCTTATTCAAAGAGATTGCGATGGACAGTATGACCAGCGGCCATCCTAGAGAAAGGAAAACAGGGTTAACATGTAAAACACATCAAAGTTGCTGGTGAACGCAGCAGGCCAGGCAGCATCTATAGGAAGAGGCGCAGTCGACGTTTCAGGCCGAGACCCTTCGTCAGGACTAACTGAAGGAAGAGTGAGTAAGGGATTTGAACACACGTCACTCTTCCTTCAGTTAGTCCTGACGAAGGGTCTCGGCCTGAAACGTCGACTGCGCCTCTTCCTATAGATGCTGCCTGGCCTGCTGCGTTCACCAGCAACTTTGATGTATGTTGCTTGAATTTCCAGCATCTGCAGAATTCCTGTTGTTAACATGTAAAATTGTGGTTTTTGCTGTTATTTTAAATCACAGCTAGGCGATAGAGTTTAAGTTGCGAGGTTTTTAAGGGACAACAAGAGAAAAGGTGAAGATTCGAACCACAATGGAAATCGGGAAAGTTTAAATGACCAAAAGGACTGGGACGAGTGAAGAAATAGGAGCGTTTTGAGGAGGTACAAATGGGTGAAGCAGAACAGTCTCGCCGACAGCTGCAGTAGTGGCTAAACATGTACAATCTACAACGAAGACAACGCGGTAGAAATCGGAGAAGGAAAAATAAACATGAAGAAATAAGTGGTGATGATGTGAAGTTTGAACGAGATAAAAAGAAACGAACAGAGGGGTCGCGTGGAAGAGTGGCTTGAAGGGAGTGGGTAATGGATGATTAAAAGTGAATTGGGGCGTTATGGAGGATACTCCGTAGGTCAACTTTAAATGGCACCTCCATTTATCTTCCTACAGAGGCTGCCGGATTCACCAAATATTTCCAGCATTTTCGGCCCTTGTTTTAGATTTTTTTTATTGTCGTGCAAGATTACTTTATAGGTTTGATAGAGAGGTGAGCATAATTGCATGTGAAATCACACTAAGAATGCTGGGGATGACTGAGGATGATTTCACTGCGATATTGGGAAGCAAGAAAATCATTCCTGATTTATGGGAAGAGATGAGAGTGACAGGTAGCGGACCCTGTAGGATAAAATTCTCAACTGCGGTCCGAAGGACTAATACGTAACAGAATGCACCATGTGACTAAATGAGATGAAGACAAGTGAAAGGATTAGCGTTCTGAAGAGAAGCAAATTACAAGTGGCAGTCTTTGGGCTTTCACTTGGTAGTCTTCACTCGATAATTGTTGACAACAAACTTCCGGTAGAGTTACAGAGAAGTCAAAGAAAATAATGCAAGATTCTGTGAAATTGTGTTCACAGTGAGGACAAGAAATAAATGATGGTCAACTATTCTTAAAAGTGAGAGATGGGATCCCTGTTGAACCCGAGCAAAGAATTTATCCCACGTGTAGGCAGGCGTAGATACACTCGCAAGTTGCCATAGCAACAGCTTTTATGTGGAGATCTTAACGAGAATCAAAGGAGACGTTGTTCAAAGCAAGAACTAATTCATTAAGGTAGAGGAGGACAACGGTGATCGTTTTGAATTTATTGAGTTTCTGTTCAAGAAAGAATTAGACTGCCTGGCTTTCCTGATTGTAGAGTAATACTGGAGGCCAAGAGAAAAAGGAGACAATTAGAAACTGTACCAAAGAGCATTGGGTATATTAGCTGGTATAAGCTGAATCAAAGGAAGAGAGGGTTTAAAACAGAAGGAAGAAATAAATTCTAAGAACAAGAATAGGCTTTGGTTGCGACGACAAGATCAGTCACACTTGTCACCTCAGGAAGAGGGATGGTAGTAGCCAAGTGAGTTTGAGAAGATCGAGCAACACACATCAAAGTTGCTGGTGAATGCAGCAGGCCAAGCAGCATCTATAGGAAGAGGCGCAGTCGACGTTTCAGGCCGAGACCCTTCGTCAGGACTAACTGAAGTTAGTCCTGACGAAGGGTCTCGGCCTGAAACGTCGACTGCGCCTCTTCCTATAGATGCTGCTTGGCCTGCTGCGTTCACCAGCAACTTTGATGTGTGTTGCTTGAATTTCCAGCATCTGCAGAATTCCTGTTGTTTGAGAAGATCGAGAACAGGTCTGTCTATATTGGATAGATTGAGTCTATATGAACTCAAAATAAGAAAGATACAATCACTCTGATGCGATTATACCACACAACCCCCTCCATCCAATAGTTATCAGGACATTGAGGAACACATTGTCATGGTCCAGTCCATGAAGTCTGCATTCCAGTTCACAGTCCAGTCCATTGATCCTTTTTCTGGGTTTTCCAGTTTTCTCCCTTGTTCTGTTGGGTGCCTTAATTGAGGCACGTGATTCTCATTTTGGTCTGGCACATAAATACCTCTGCAAACCAGGTACTGTTTGCTGGACTGTTCCCTTCTGCCTGAAACCTTGTCAGTATTCCTGTCAAGTTCAACTGCTGGAGTGAGACTGGAGCCTTGTCTTGCCATGCCAAGATAAGGAACTATCTATTGTTGAGTTTGGAACTGTATCTTTGTGCCCTTGTGTTTAGTGTCTGTGTCTAAGATGAGAGTCCTGGCCCTATGTCCTGTTCCCAAGGAGGGTTCCTGGCTCTGTGTTCCATCTTCCTGTGTTTCAAGTCCAAGGCTCTGTATTCCTGTGCTCAAACCTAAGGCTCTGTGCTCCTGTGCTCCAAGAACAAGTCCATGTGCTGTGTTCCATCCCTGGCGAAGTCTGAGCTTTGTGTCCTCATCCAGTTCTGGTGCCTTGCCCAGCCTGGTGCTGGAGATTCCTTGTCCTGTGCCGGATTGCCCCATCTGAATCCTTGGCAGTCATCCTGTCCCTGTGCTCTGAGGAGGGGGTCCTGTACCTGCATCCAAGAGCCTAACCAAGCTGAGTCCAAGAGCCATGTCCTGTGCTGGAGATTCCTTGCCCAGCCCAGAAGTACCTCACCCAGCCTGGTGCTGGGGTTCCCACGTCCTGTCCAAGCCATGTCCAAGAACCTTGTCCTGTCCAAGCCAAGGCTTTGTGTTCTTGTCCTGTCCATGTGCCTCGTCCTGTGCAGGAATTCCATGTCCAGTCCTGTAGCCACATACTGTACTTGCCAGGATCCTAGTCCCGAGTCCTAGCCTCAACCTGGGTTCTGGTTCCAAGTCAAGACCCAGGTTCCAAGTCCCAACCAAGACCCAGGTTCCAGGTCCTTGTCCAAACTCTGGTTCTGGAGTTCCAAGTTCCTAGTCCAGGCTCCTTGTTCCTCGTTCCATGTCTGGGTTCTGTGCTTCTGGCCCAAGTCCTAGCCCAGGCCCTGAATCCTAGTCTCGTCCAGGGCCTGTGTCAATGTCCAGTGTTGTTTCTTCCTGACTCCCCCTGCTTTCTTGCCAAACCTAGTCCTGTTCCTAGAACTGTAGTGTCTCTGTCTTGCATTTGGGTCTGCCATCAATGCCCCCTGTGTAACACACATGTAGGAAGATTAGAAAAAGGTATAAAAACAACAGGGATGTTGTAATGGGCAACTTCAGATTCCCTAATATATATTGAGACCTCCTTAGAAGACTTGGACAGGGCAAAATTTATTAGGTGAAGCCAGGAGAGCTTCTTAAATCAAGAGGTAGATAGACAAAGGAGAGAAGGACCATACTGGGCCTGGTATTGGGTAATGGGCCTGGCCAGGTGACTGATCTTTCAGTGGGGAAACAGTTGAGGAATAGTGATCACAACTCCTTAAAATATAAAAAAAACTTTTAAGATAGCCATAAATAACAATAAGTATTGATTTTGTAGGAGAATATTAAACAGCAGCAGGGCAAATTGCAAGAATATTAAGCAGGATCTAGGGAGAGCTCAGTGGAAGCAGATGTTTTTGGGCAAGTCCACATCTGACATGTGGAGGGTGTTTAAAGACCCACTGCACAGAGCACAGGAAAGGTGTGATCAAGTAAGAGAGAAGGACATGAATGTCAATGTAAGGAAACTTAGATGTTGAAAGAGGCGGTGAATTTAGTTAAGGATGAAAAAGAAATATATAAGGTTTAGGAAACTAAAATCAAACAGAGACCTTGAGGATTATAAAGAAGCCAGAAATGGGCTCACAAAGGGAAGTAGGAGAACAGGAAGAGCCATGAAAAGTCCTTGGAAAGTAGGATTAAAGAGAATGCCAAGATATTCTATACAGATTTTAAGAACAAGAGAATAACTGGGGAGCAAGTAGGACTACTCAAAGATAAAGGATGGAATGTGTTTGGAGGTGGAGGATATGGGAGAGTCCTAAATGAGTACTTGGCATCAGTAATTACCAAGTAGAAGGACATGGAGGATTGGGAGATCAGTACAGAGTGTGCTAATTTGCTAGGACATTTCAAGATAAAGGAGGAGGTAGGGTCTCTTAAATAATATTAAGATGGAGAACATTAAGATAAATAAGTCTCCAGTGCCTGATGGGTATACCCCAAGTTACTAAGAGAGATAAGAGATGAGATTGCTGGGACCTAGACTGTGGGTGGCATGGTAGCATAGCCATGAATGTAAAGCTGTAACAGCGTCAGTGACCCATGTTTAATTCCCGTCACTGCCTGTAAGGAGTTAGTACATTCTCCCCATTGCTCCTGTTCCCTCCCACATTCAAACTTGAATTGACTTTATCTTTTATATCCTTCACATACATGAGTAAAAATCTTTATGTTACCTCTCTAACTAAATGTGCAATTTATTGTAATTTGTAGTAAATAGTATGTACAACAGGACAGTCAATACAGCATAGGAATACAATTGTATCATCGTGAATTAATCAGTCTGATGGCCTGTTGGTCCTGGCTTTTATGCTGTGGTACCGTTTCCCGGATGGTAGCAGCTGGAACAGTTTGTGGTTGGGGTGACTCAGGTCCCCAATGATCCTTCAAGCCCTTTTTACACACCTGTCTCTGTAAATGTCCTGAATAGTGGGAAGCTCACATCTGCACCACTCTCTGCGGAGTCCTGCGATTGAGGGAGAGGCGCACAGGTTTGCAGGTTAATTGGTCACGTGGATGTAAATGGGTGGCATGTGCTCATTGGGTCAGCAGGGCCTATTTCCGTGCTGTATCTCTAAATAAATAAATACATAAAATATCTTTGTGTCCTCTTTAGTCACTGATGAGGTCCTGGAGTCCTGATGAATAGCAAATGTTGTTCCATTATTCAAGTAGGGAATTGGGAAGAACCCTGGAAAACATAGACCAGCAAGTTTCACATACATTGGAGGGAAGGTGCTGGAGAGGATTCTTACGGATAGGATTTATGAGCATTTGGAAAATAATGGACTAATTAGGTAGGTCAGCATGGTTTTGTGTGGGGCAATTCATGTCTTACTAAATTGATAGTTTTTTTGAGGAAGTGTGAGAAGAGCTGTGGAATCAGAATTAGTTTTATTGTCATTAACATATGTCATTAAATTTCTTTCACGGCAACAGCACAGGACAAGACAGAAACATTGTTTTAAGCTACAAAAATAGGTAAACAGCAGCAGAGACAAATAACAAGATACAGTAGTGCTTAAAGACCACTCAGAAATCTGATGACTGAGGGCAAGAAGCTGTTCTTAAAACATTGAGTGTGGGCATTTAGGCTCCTGTACCTCCTCCCTGATGGTAATAATGCACAGAGAGCATGTCCTGGATGGTGAGGGACTTTAATGATGGATGTCACCTTCTAGAAACATTGTTCCTTGAAGATGTCCCTGATGGCTAGGAGGGTAGTGTCCATGGTGGAACTGTCTACATGGATTTTAGTAAGGTATTTGACAAGGTTCCTCACGGGAGCCTCATTCAAAAGATTAAGATGCATGATTAGAATCCAAGATAAATTGCCCATTTGGATTCTGAAGTGTTTTGCCCAGAGAAAACAGAAGGTAGCGGTCAATGAGACTTACTATGGCTGAAGATCTGTGACTAGTGATGTTCCACAGAGGTTGTAGTAGAACTTCTGTTTATGATATATATATATGACTTGCATGAAAATGTAGTTAGGTGGATTGTAAATTTGCAGATAATATGAAAATTGGTGGTATTCTGGATAGTGTAGAAGACTGGCAGAGGACACAGTAGGACAAAGATAGGTTGCAAATATGGGTGGAGAAATGGCAGATGGAGTTTAACCCAACCAGATATGAAGTTTTGCACTCTAAGAAATCAAATATAAAGGAACAGTACACTGTTAATGGCAATGTTGATGTGCAGAAATTTTCAAGTCCAAGATTTTGCTCCCTGAAAGTGATTCAACAGGTTGATAGGATTAAGAAGGCATATGGCATGCTTGTCTTTATTTGTCAATGAATTGAGTTCAAGAGTTCAGAAGTTGTGTTGCAAATTTAATAAAACCCTTGAGTAGGCCACATTTGAAAAATTATATTTAATTCTGGTCACCCCATTGTAGGAAGGATGTTGAGGCTTTGGAGAAGGTGCAGAAGAGGTTTACCAGGATGCTGCATGGATTAGAGGGAAAGTGCTATAAGAGATTGGACAAATTTGGCTTGTTTTCTCCGGAGTGGGGGAGGCTTGAGTGAGATCTGACAGAGGTTTGTAAGATTATGAGATAAGTAGATAATGTAGACAAAGCATCTTTTCCCAGGGTTGAAATGTCTAAAACTAGAGGGAATGCATTTAAAGTGAGAGTGGTTAAGTTCAAAGGAAATGTGCAGGGCAAGCTTTTTCTTTACAGAGTGCTGTGAGTGCCTGGAATGCACTGTGGATTGGTAGTAGAGGCTGTTTACAACTCATGTTCTCAGTATCATCTTTATTTGTAGTTTGTCTTTCATTTGCAAAGTGGTATTTTGTAGTTTTTGTCTGTATGTATAACTTTTCATAAAATTCTGTTGGATTTCTTTTTTTCCCTGTACGTCCCTACAAGAAAATAAATATCAAGGTAATATATGCTGACATATACATACTTTGATCATAAATTTACCTTGAATTTTGAAATATGATGTTCAAAAGGCTCTGAAATAAGCACGTGAGTGTGCTGGAAAAGCAAAGGATATGGGGATATGTAGACAGGGCATTTTATTTCTTGGTCGTTGTAAATTGTCTCGTGATCAAGTTCATGGATCGAAGGGCCAGAAGATCCCACTGTGTGTCATATCACTAAGATAAATAATTTATTTAGTTCAGCACAGCAATGTGCACTGCTCCTGTGCAGTGCTGTTCCATGTTTTAGGTAATTTTCTAGCCAAGCTCTTCAATAGAGAGGCCAGTGATGTCCAGAAAACAACAATGTAATATTCAGTGATGGGTCACAATCTAGGGAAAGGGCATGGTTGATGTTTATCATGATCAAGGTCCACTTGGCATTCAACAGTGCATTTATTGGCAGCAGATGCATTAACAATATCAGATTGGCCCATTAATTGTCTTCTCATTATATTCATTATTCTAAATACATCCTGCTTGGGATGATTTAGAACACAAGTTGTGGGCGATCATAAGTGCTACACTGTAGATAAAGATAACTTTGTTGAGCACCTTCACTCCATCTGCCAAAACAGCCATGTTTTCCCAGCTTACAACCATTTTAATTCCACTTTCATTCCCACAATGGCATGTCTGTCCACAAACTCCTCTCTTCCCAAGTTGAAGCTAACTCCAGATTAGAGGAACAGCACGTCATATTCTGTCTTGGAAGTCTCCACCCAATGACAGCATCTGTATTGATTTCACTGACTTCTGATGACCATTCTCCCTGTTCCCAACATCCCATTTGTTTTCCCTTATCCCAAAGCCCCCAATCCCCCTTCTCATTTGCTTCTCCTGCTCACTTGATCTGCCTCTCACCCAGATTCTTCCCTCTAGTTCCCTACCTCCTTTGCTTTATTCCACGGCTCACTGTCGTGTCCTATCAGATTCCACCTTCTTCAGCTCTTTTCCCCCTTTCTTCAATCACTCCCATCTTATTCCCACTCCCAACCCCCAGCTGTCTCTCCTCACCTGGGCTCACTAATCATTTGGCAGCTCGTGTTCCTCCACACCCCCCCCCACCCTTTTACTCCGAGCCCTGCCCACTTTCTATACAGTCTTGATATAGGGTGAGAGGGAGAGACTTTTTCTTGCTCTGGAGAAAGATCACCAACTTTCAAGGTCTCAAAGCTGCCTTAAAGTCAGTATTGTTGCAGTCAAAACTTCACAAACAACATGACAGCATCAGTGACTGGAAATTACTCGATGGCTAATGATGAGAGGCATTGACCATGTTGATAGTCAGAGGCTTTTTCCTAGGGTTGAAATGGCCAACATGAGATGGCACAGTTTTAAGGTGTTTGAAAGTAGATACAGAGGAGATGTCAGGGGTAAGTTGTTTTTTTTAAAAAAAAAACGCAGAGTGGTGAGTACATGGATTGGGCTGCCAGCAATGGTGGTGGAGGTGGATACAATAGGGTCTTTTAAGAGACTCTTGGATAGGTACATGGAGTTTAGAAAAGCAGGGCTATTGGTAACCCTCGATAATTTCTAAATTAAGTACATGTTCGGCACAGCATTGTGGGCCGAAGGGCCTGTATTGTGCTGTAGGTTTTCTATATTTCTATGACTCAATGGAAAAGAAAATTAGCTACACAGAAACCTGAAGGCCATTAAAATGGAAAGTCTATGACTTCAAGAACAGAAGGCTTGTGGCAGAAAATTAGGATATCCAGCAACTCACTGTTAATAACCTATAGACAAGATATTCAATTACCCATCCTGCTGAAACCAAAGAATGACAAAAAGGTATAACATATTGATGCCTGCTAGAAGGAACACTTGAAAGAAGAGCGGTGACATTATACCAGAAAAGTGTCTTCCATTCTACAGTAAAATATCCAAAGGTTTATTTTATTGTCAAAGTATGTATGCAGAATACAACTGAGATTTGACTTTTCCAGATAGCCACAAAATACAGAAAGCCATAGAAATAATTGACAGGAAGACATCAATTCCCCCCTGCACAAAAAGAAAAAGAAAACAAAAACAAAAACTTGCAAACCCCAAAACCCCCCCCACCCCTCCCTTACACAAAATCTAACAGATCACCCAAATTCCCAGCCTGCCAATCGGTAAAAAGAATGGTCAAGAACACACAAAAAAATCATGTAGAACTAAAAGTACTAAAAGATCCAGTCCAGCCTCAATCTCCTGACTGATGAAGTCAGGAAGTTCACATGCCAACAGTTAACAAGAAGTTCTTGTGAGCCAGTGATATTTCCTCTGAAGTTATAAAACTTGGCAGAGAGGAACTTCAGTCACAAATTCACCTCATCTTCCATGTCTGGGAAACAAAGGGCATGAGATTTATTGTTAGTTATCACAACCATCTAATTAGCCTTGTACTGGAAACATCTGTCCATGATAAATACAGCATGGATCCTCAAAATTCATCTGCCCCACTGGCCAAAGAACTAGCCCCTGGAATCATTGTGTGAATTCTATAGGCAGAATGGACATGATCCTCACCTGACATCAGTGAAAATGTAGAGAGCAAAATCGACAGCTAGATCTTTTCTGACCCCTTAAAAACACTGACTCCATCATCTGAGAGATTCCCTGCAGAAATTCTTTTTCATTTTTTGTCTTTGAAATTATGGCGAACTAGCATTGATCACAACCGAGATCTATTCTGATCTGTTTCTGAAATTCAGGGAGTAAAGAAGGAGGGGAATAACTACAGGGACTAATCTGTCAGATCAACGCAAAAATAATCACAGCAAATGGTGGGCCAAAGTATAGACAGATCAGAATTTGAAAGGGAGAAGTTAAACTTAGTGGAGTAAGGGGAATTACAGAGACATGAGAGAGAAGCTGGGAAAAGTTGAAGGGGACACTAGGGATGACGTCAGAAAAGCAATAGCTGGAGCTCAGGGAGAAATTTGGAAGGTGCGAGATAAATATATACCAAACATGTAGACATTTTCTAAAGGGAGGATGAGGCAACCGTGAGTGACAGGGGAAGTCAAAGATAGCATAAAATCAAGAGAGGGCATATAATAGAGTAAAAAGTAGTGAAAGCTTTTAAAAATCAACAGAAAGCAACTAAAAAAGCCCCAAGGAGAGAAAAGATGATACATGGAAATAAGCTAGCCAATACTATAAAAGGGGATACCAGAAGTTTTTTCAGACATATAAGGAGTGAAAGAGAGGCGAGAGTGGATATTAGACCACTGAAAGAGTAGTAATGGGGGCCAAAGAAATGGCGTACAAACTTTTGCATTTTGTATTTTGCATCAGTCTTCATTGTGGAAGACACTAGTGGTATGCCAGAAATGTGAGAGTGACAGAGGGCAGAAGTGAGTGCCATTGCTATTAGTAAGGAGAAGTTGCTTGGGAAGCTGAAAGGTCGGAAAGTAGATAAGTCACCTAGACATGGACTACACACCAAGGTTCTGAAAGAGACAGCTGAAGAGATTGTGCAGGCATTAGTAACAATCCTTCAAGAATCATGAGATTCTGGAATGGGTCTGGAGGACTGGAAAATTGCAAATGTCACTCCACTCTTTAAGAAGAGGTGGGGAGGCAGAAGAAAGGATACTATAGGCCAGTTAGCTTAAACTTCAGTGGTTGGGAAATTGTTGGAGTCCATTATTAAGGATGAGGTTTCAGGGTACATGGAGACAATAGACAATAGGTGCAGGAGTCGGCCATTCAGCCCTTCGAGCCAGCACCACCATTCACTGTGCTCATGGCTGATCATCCACAATCAGTACCCTGTTCCTGCCTTCTCCCATATCCCTTGACTCCACTATCTTTAAGAGCTCTATCTAACTCTTTCTTGAAAGAATCCATAGAATTGGCCTCCACTGACTTCTGAGGCAGAGCATTCCACAGAATCACAACCCTGTGTGGAAAAACTTTTTCCTCAACTTCGTTCTGAATGGTCTACCCCTTATTCTTAAACTGTGGCCTCTGGTTCTGGACTCCCTCAACATCGGGAACATGTTTCCTGCCTCTAGCGTGTCCAATCCCTTAATAATTTTGTGTTTCAATCAGATCCCCTCTCATCCTTCTAAATTCCAGTGTATACAAGCCCAGTCGCTCCAGTCTTTCAACATATGACATTCCCAACAGACACATGATAAAATTGGCCAAAGTCAGCATGGTTTCCTTAAGAGAAAACCTTTGAAGAAATAACAATCAGGACAGATGAAGGAAAGTCGATGTTGTATACTTGGGTTTTCAGAAGGCCTTTAACAAGGTGCCGCACATGTGGCTGCTTAAAAAGAGCCCATGGTTTTGCAGGAGAGATACTAGCATGGAAAGAAGATTGGCTGACTAGTAGGAGGCAAAGAGTGGGAATCAAGGGGGCCTTTACTGGTTGGATGTCAGTGACTAGTGGTGTTTCGCAAAGGTTGGTGTTGGGAATGCTTCTTTTCATGTTATGTCAATGATTTGGATGAGGAAATTGATGGCTTATTGACCAAGTTTTCAGACAATATGAAGGTAGGTGGATGGGCAGGTAGCATTGAGGAAGCAGGGAGTCAGATTGGGAGAATGGCCAAAAAGATGGAAGTGAAATATAGTGCAGGGAAGTGTATTGTCAAGCACTTAGTAGAAGGAATAAAGGCGTAGACTATTTTCTAAATGGGGAGAAAATTTAAAAAGTCGGAGGTGCAAAGGGACTTGGGAGTTCTTGTGCAAGATTTCCTAAAGGTTAACTTGCAGTTTGAGTTGGTGGTAGGGAAGGCAAATGCAATGTTAACATTCATTTCAAGAGGGCTAGAATATAAAAGCAAGAATATAATGGTGAGGCTTTATAAGGCATTGATCAGACTGTACTTGGGGTATTGTGAGCAGTTTTTAAGCCTCTTATCTAAGAAAAGATGTGCTGGCATTGGAGATGGTCCAGAGGAAGAGAATGAAGAGTGTTTGATGGCTCTGAGCCTATACTCGCTGGAGTTTAGAAACATGAGGAGAGACCTCATTGAAACCTATCTAATATTGAAAGGCCTAGATAGAGTAGATGTGGAAAGGATGTTTCCTGTTGTGGGGGAGTCTGGAACCAGAGGGCACAGCCTCAGAATAGAGGAACTTCCATTTAGTACAAAGATGAGGATGAATTTCAGAGGGTAGTGAATCTGTGGAATTCGTTACCACAAACAGATGTGGAGGCCAATTCATTGGGTATACTTAAAGTGGAGGTTGACAGGTCCTTAATTGGTCAAGGTATCAAAGATTACAGGGAGAAGGCAGGAGAATGGGGTTGAGAGGGATAATAAATCAGCCATGATGAAAAGGCTGAGCAGACTTGATGGGGTGAATACCCTAATTCAGCTCCTAACCTTATGGAAAGTCCTGTTTATGTAACTTCAAGTGAAATAAATGAGTGACATTCTATGAGACAGATAAAATATTAATCTACCACCTGCAGTACTACAGATAAAACATTAACCTACCATTGTCATAAAGTTTCCAACACAGCTTCGAAATTGATAACATTTACTTAATTAAAAGATTCTATGGAGTCTCTGCTTTAGAAGTAAGCATTACTTTATTTAAAAACCTGAAAGGTTTTCCCTGCACTTATGTGAGCATGAAGAAGCAAGGCACTTTTGACTGCAGATCAGCAAAGTCAACAAGTGTGAGTGGTGGTGCAAATAAATTACATTGTCTTTAATGCTGTAATAACTCTAATACAAGTGCTATTTATCCCTTTGATTTTACAATTTCAAGTCCGTACAGTCAACCTTGATTTTTGAAATACAAGGAATGGCATATCAGTGTAACGATTCAGATTTTTTTTACATTCAGAGAAAATAATCCCTACCAAAACAAACAAAGCAATTTTCTGAGCCAAGCTGAAATTCATCGGCTTTAATTCTAACATACTCTACTCTTCTTGGACGACAAAAAAAAACACATTTTAAATATAACTGCTAGGCCATTCACAAATGAGTAAAGTATGCTGGAAAGATTTATCCAGAAACATTTTAACTATTGTAAGGATCCCCAAGCTGTCAGCTGCGTAGTAAAGTACCCTTGAGTGATGTAGTTTGACACAGAACACAGTAGCACCCATCCACCAAACTATATTCAAATATTACTAGTTGTTAAATTAACCATTCCAACAACTTATTTGAGAATTTGAAAACAATAGGCACTTTTGAGACTGTCAAAGCCTCTACACACATTACCTCTGCAACAATAGAGATACTTTTTCATCCCATTATATTCATCTGAAGTGAAAGATCAATGTGCAAACCCCTTGCACCTCAATTATTATAACTTGTGCTTAAAGAACAAAACAGGAACGTGTAATATGGTCTGAGGAAGATGACTATGTTCATCATTATTTTTAGATATTATTGCATACATACATTTTGTGCTTTTCTCTAAAACAGCAAACTCACTTTCGTGGAAGAATCAGATAATAACCTAACCTACATTATTGAAGTAGCTGAGAAACATTGCAGTATAATTCAGCTCATATAATATGTTCTTTCCTTGTACCATTTATTCTTAGATGGATTCCGTTTATTTTCACTTGGGAGAACCTCTGTAGCCAGTTTTTAACTAGAATTGCAATTTAAATGGTTATCAGCTGGGATCATTAATCTCCAGGCAGTAAAATACAAAACATCTGAAATAGAAGTATGACTTCTCAGGCCTGGATCACAGAAGATTTTCCCTTTCAAAAGCCTTGTGATCGTGTGGCAAATTTAGGGCTAAACCATCAAGGTACTGACCCAGGCAGGGTCTGATGGTGCAACTCTTTGTCTTCAGATCAGAACACAACAGGTTAACACTCTATCTATACTACCAAGGAAAGTACTGAGGGCAGGCTTGGTAGCTGAATACCCAGAAAGATATTAGCCCAGTTCACCTGCTGTTGTTTTTATCAACTTTAAAAAAACATATACAAAAGGAAAATATTATTCAACCATTTTTTTTGTGAAATATGGTACCAACCCTTGAGGGAAGAGTGGAAGGAAAATGCATTTTATACAAGGCAAAAGGGTGTATTTTCAGTACCAAAAGTTTACAAAAATTCAATCAGTTCAGTAATAAATAGCAACAATATATATATCTGCTGCATTTCTAATATTAAGAATGTACAGGAGATTCTGTAGATCGTAAACCATAAATGAAGTGCAATGAAACAATCATTTTATTGCTTATGATATTAAAGATTTGATGAACTTCAGGTTGGCGATCTTTCAAACCCATTGTGCACTTGATTTTTCTGAAGCTGAAGTTGTTCCTTGGAGTGTGTATACAACTTTCTTAACACCTCTACCATACCACCTAGCAGAGTTAACATCTGTGGAAGTCTTGATCTTCCCTTCGTTCTTTTCATTGTTATCAGAGTAACTTGGGTGTCTCTCTTCATCTTGAAGATATTCAATTAAATCAAGGAAAGAGCAGGCAGCCAGCTCTATTTCACTTAGCGCTAACTGAGAATCTTTGTCAGGTTTACTTTCTCTGACAGAGGATGCACTCTTCTCATGGCGTGAGGAAGCCCAGAGCCTCCCAAATTTATCAGCCACTTGCTTTACTGATGAACAAACCACGTCTATGAATTTTTTTAGCTGATCATTGGCCACACTGTCACCTGCAAGAGTTCACCAACAATGACATAAAAATTCAATGCTAACAGTGTTAAAATAGAAGAATTTGTATTTTATTTTATGTACTGTTTTCCCACCCCAAACTGAAAAGAAGAACAAGAGTCAAATATCTATGGTATCTAGGCCAGGTAAGTGGAAAAATACGAAGAAAACAGAATCAAACATACCCAGATAACTGATATGATAGATTTGAACAAAAATGGTTTAACAGAATAAGAGTAAGTGACTTTGTCTTAACACCAGATTATGAATTCTACTTGATTTAACAGATCTAATTTTATAGGCAAATTAACTTAAGAACTTCAGTTCTTTTTAAGAATCCAAATTCCATGAATAAACTGAAAATTCACATCATCCACCAACACTAAATCATGATAGTCAATGCCTCTTACTTTCTTTCAAGTTTGTCATTTAAAATCATGTACAAAACTTGTTTATTTTTATGCACGTTTTCTGTGATCCAAATATTGTACAACATGTAAAGAACAACAGGCTAGTTTTAGTCTACATGCATACCATTTGAAAGCATGGTATTATCTATCAACCAAAGGAATTGGAAAAATGAGGCAGAATTTTTAATATAGGTCTCTTGTTATCACTATAGCATGTCCAAGGGAGAATTTAATTCTGACCATTCACAAAACGAAGATCACAGTTCCTGAAACTGAATTTGTTTTGGTCATGAACACAAAAGAAAATGATAAAACCTTAAGTATCAAAAAAATTAAGTAAATACTTCAGATTGAAAACTACATAATTTTCACCCGCCCCCACTCATACCCTATACCAGATACTTGTAAAAAAGCCTGTGTTTTTGCATTTGCTTTATTTGAATGTGGGTCACCCACAGACATGACTGTAATAAGGCTGGAATAATTGTCTCCATTTCAGTTGTCAGAATATTTTAGAATCAACTGAACACTTTGTCTGTCCCATGATAAAACCATCAAATTTAAATGTGATTCATTGCAATGGATAATGAAAAAACATCCCAGATCATAAAAAAATCTTTCAATTATTGCTGCATTCAAAATAGGTAAAAATATCTGGAATTCATACTCCCCAAGCTTTTGCTTCAGAATTGAACTTGAATTTGATAAACGTTCTACTCCAGCATTATGTTTACACGTAAGGCAGCCAAGAAGAGAAGAATGCATTTGCAAGTTCAAAAAGCTACATGTTAAGCATTGTAATTATAAGGAAAAAATGCAAATAAACTTTGAAAATGAGGATAAATATATGCTTGAAATTCCTGGCAGAACTATACCTTAATATTCTGGATAGATTTCTCTAGAATTAAAATACCCAAGTAAATGTTAAATACCTTACCTCTCAGCACCAAAGTCATCAGCTGGTATAAACTGTGTGAACTTTCATTAAGCTTCACCATTACAGCAGCAACGGTGAGCAGGGTCTTGAGCGAGTCCATACAACAGGTCATGTTTTCTTGGATTTGAGCACCCATCTTCTGCCACAAAATTATTTTGAAATCAAAAATGAAAAGGTATGAGCGTCTAAGACAAAGTCATTAAATTTCACAATGCCAGTCTAGTATGTACATACACTAAGTATTGCTAGAGATGGTGTGATATAAATGATAGGTGGACTTGATAAAGGATATCTATCAGGATGTCTATCAGCACAGCTTGGTTTCCAATCACAACACTGTTTTAAATCTCTAGGAACAGGACCTTTTGAAACATTAGCTATAAAGTAAATAGAAAACCGGGGTATTGCCATAAAATTAATACAAATTCTTCCTGCATAACCCTATATTGAGTGACCCAAAGATACACTTAAGAATATACAATTTCATTATACTTACAGGCCAAGCATCAATACAAGCCAGCATGAAAAGAAGCAGCCAAAATAAACAGAACAATGAATTTTTAAAGAAGCTCCTTTGAATTAGTCAACATAGTCTTTCATAACCACTGAAAAATCACATTCTCGTTTGTCTGCTAACCAAATATTTCAGCATGACAGTCTCCTTTGTGGGAATAGGTAACAAAGAGTTGGCCATGCGAGAGAGATACTTCCCAGCTTTTCTCTGCTCATTTCAATAAATCACAAGACATAACAAGTGACCTGTAGACTCCTTTTGTTCAATGAAGGAACCACTTTCTGTTGTATATTCAAACAGGGATGTCTAAAATAAAATATTTTCTGTTTGCAAAACCGCATACATTTTCTGGGGCTCATTCTCCAGTTGCGTCTGAGACTTTCAATCTCAAACGTCCTGGCTGAATAAACATTCAGCTTCCATTTAAACTGAATGTGATGCGTGTTACCAAAAGTCAAGTTTAACTGGAACATAACAACCAAGCATCAACATGCTCACCGCAGCAACAATAAAATTTGCATCCCCTCAGTAAACCGTCAGTAGATGACAAATTATCGAGTCAATTCACAGAAAGGAAGGAATGAAAGGGACTTTAACAAGCAATTTATTAAGCAGCTTCATCACTAACCCTTCTACTAATTCAATGAAACTTGCAGATTTTCTGTTGTCCATACAGGCTTAATCTATGAATTGTTTGTGCTTAATCAGAAAAGAGAATGTGGTGTGAGAGATAACAGAACCTGCCTTTTACAGATAAGGTTACCATTGAGCACATAATTTGTAGCAACTAAGTGTGAACATACAGATAGGTTCAAGAAGTACATTAGAGTTTGGGAATGCTATTCATAAAATAATATCAATTAATTCTGATTATGTTGTAATGGAAGTGGGAGGTTTAATTTTCATTAATATAGCTCTTAATGTAACTTTTTTAAAGTTGCAAATCATGATAGCTCTATATGATTTAGCATGGAAATGAAAATACCTCAGATCACGGTAGTCATGGTTTTGTCCCCCAGTTAGTGGATTCTTTGTGAAAATCCCAGTTTGTAGTTAGATATTAAAGAATACATTTCCAGTTTAAACCTGGATAATGCTTTAAAATTATTTAAGTTGGAAAAAGCCAACTGAACATTTGCACTTTAACACTATACAGCAATGGAAACACACGACACAAATGCCTCAATATTTAAAACAATAAACTGAGTGCCTTCACAGAACTGGGTCTTAAATACCGACTTTTCAAAAACTTGAAAGTTATTCTTTCCTTTCAGCATTCCCATTCTGTCAAACAAGTGTGGAAAGTTCCCCTGACAAAATGCATTAATTACATGGGGTTGAGTGGAATTTGGGATCAGCCATGACGGAATACAGAGCAGACTCAATGGGCTGAATAGCCTAATTCTGCTCCTGTGTCTTATGGTCCTATGGTCTATGGACCCAAAACTATTTTCACATTATGTACAACAACACTAGTGATTTTTCTGTCATTTACAAGCACACTAATCATTCATCCAATATTCATATCTAAATTATCAACTCATTATAGTCAGGGTCCCAGCCACGGATCTTGTGGTACACCACTGTTCACAATCTTCCAATCACCAAAGCAACTCACCACCATCACCTTTATTATCAAGCCAATCTCGGATCTAATTTGCCAAGTTGCCCCGGATCCTAAGGACAACTCATATCCATGGGCAATCTTTTAGATCTGTCTTCTAAGTGGGACTTTGTCAAAAGCCTCACTGAAGTTCAAGTAGACCATACAATCTATACTGCCCTTATAGATAAGTCTTCAGAGTTCTCCACAACAACCTGACTGAACACTTAAATCTTGTTATGACTGCATAATGAGAAATGAGTGGTTTTCATAGTTACATGAAAAAGGATCTAGTGTTTTCCAAGTGTATATCACGAATAAACTCTTCTCAGGGTTCAAGCCGGGGATACAGGTATTGATTATAACCGAAGTTTCAATGACAAACTCTGCCACCTTCTTCAGGGATAATGCTTGGGCATGTCTAGTCCGGTGGTATTTATACCCCTATATTCTGTGCCTCCTGGTTGGTTAGTCCTCATCTAATCAGGTTTCTGCTCTTCCACCTTTTTTTGAATAATCAAATTCCAGTTCTTACTTAGAGCAAGATCTTCATCTTTGTTAAAATTCTTTTCCTCTAGTTTTATTTCAATAGAGTGCAAGTTTGTCATCGAAATGTTGGTTACAATCAATACCTGTACCCGGTTTGAAGCCCGAGAGGAGTTTAATCATCATGTTTTCATACTTTTTGTATCTTCCTTTCACTTCCCTCTGATTTTAAAATAGTGAGACCATTTCAAAATCTACTATATTGTATCGAATAACTATCTTAAATAATATAGATAATTTTAATTTTGTCCTTTCACAATAGCTCCAGAGATACCTTTTACACCTGCTCTTAAAAGAGGCCAGAAAGTGGCAAAGATTTGGGGAAAAAAACTATAAATGTCAAAATTTGATAGAATACAGAAGCAACAAAACTGAGACATGAAACTACTGTACTGGTACATTAATGTTTCTTCTAATGTGCTGCTTACAAACTAACATATGATATTCAAATCATTGTTTTCCTGAAATTTGTTGTGAAGTTATCCTATGTAAAACCATAGTAAGAGGTGGAACATTCTGGAATGGTAATTTTAAGCCATTATGAAATGTTAGCATGTAAACTGGGGATTGAGATGTTTCAAAGCAGCAATAAGCATTCAATGCAGCTTCACTTTATCCAGTTGTTTTATAATGCAATGATATTTGATTAAAAGTTTTAGTCAACACACTCGCACAAGTGTAAATTAACAACTCCACAAATGGGTGTGTGTAAATAAATCAATTATAACTGAGCAATCAGAGAAACTTACAGCAAGAAACAGGCCCTTTCAGTCCACCTTGACCATACCAAAACATGATGATTATCAACACTAATCCCATTTTCCCTCATTAGGTCCCTTTTCCTCTATAGCTTTTCTAAGCAAGTGCTTGTCCAAATGCTTTTTAAAATACAAACAACAGGAATTCTGCAGATGCTGGAAATTCAAGCAACACACATCAAAGTTGCTGGTGAATGCAGCAGGCCAAGCAGCATCTATAGGAAGAGGTGCAGTCGACGTTTCAGGCTGAGACCCTTCGTCAGGACTAACTGAAGGAAGAGTGAGTAAGGGATTTGAAAGCTGGAGGGGGAGGGGGAGATGCAAAATGATAGGAGAAGACAGGAGGGGGAGGGATAGAGCCGAGAGCTGGACAGGTGATAGGCAAAAGGGAATACGAGAGGATCATGGGACAGGAGGTCCAGGAAGAAAGACGGGGGGGGGGGGTGACCCAGAGGATGGGCAAGATGTATATTCAGAGGGACAGAGGGAGAAAAAGGAGAGTGAGAGAAAGAATGTGTGCATAAAAATGAGTAACAGCTGGAGTACGAGGGGGAGGTGGGGCCTTAGCGGAATTTTTAGTCCTGAATTTTTATGCACACATTCTTTCTCTCACTCTCCTTTTTCTCCCTCTGTCCCTCTGAATATACCTCTTGCCCATCCTCTGGGTCAACCCCCCCCCGTGTCTTTCTTCCCGGACCTCCTGTCCCATGATCCTCTCGTATCCCCTTTTGCCTATCACCTGTCCAGCTCTCGGCTCTATCCCTCCCCCTCCTGTCTTCTCCTATCATTTTGCATCTCCCCCTCCCCCTCCAGCTTTCAAATCCCTTACTCACTCTTCCTTCAGTTAGTCCTGACGAAGGGTCTCGGCCTGAAACGTCGACTGCACCTCTTCCTATAGATGCTGCTTGGCCTGCTGCGTTCACCAGCAACTTTGATGTGTGTTGCTTTTTAAAATATCTGTGTCCAGAACTTCATCTGGCAGCTGGCTACAAATATTCACTACTCTATGACAAACCTACCCCTCATATCTTCTTTAACTGATTTGAGTTGTAGGGAGATAACTAGAAGGAGTCTGGAGGGACAAGATCTACCATCACTTGGGTAGTCAAGACCTGATCAAGAATAGTCAGCATGGTTTTGTGCATGGGAGCTTATGCCTGATGAATTTTTAGGAGGTTTTTTTGAAAAGAGAATAGATGAAGGTAGGGCATTAGGTGTTGTCTATTTGGACTATAGTAAGGCCTTTGAACAAAGTCCTGAATATGCTAATTTGGAAGGTTAGGTTTCATGGGATTCAGAGGGAGCTAGCAAGATAGATTCACAATTGACTTAATGATTGGAAGCAGAGGTCGATGATTGAAGGTCTATTTTCTGACTTGAGGCCTGTGATGGTGGGATGCCCCAGCGATCAGTGTTGGGACCTCTGTTATTCATTATTTTTCTAAATGATTTGGCTATGGTATGATCAGGAAGTTTGCTGATAATACTAAATTAGGGAGTCTTGTTGATAGTGAAGCAGATTACAATGAATTGCAAAGAGATCATGATCAGTTAGGGAGAAGGGCTGAGGAATGACAAATTATTCCAATTTAGGTATGTGTAAGGAGATGTGGTTTGGGCAGTCTAACCAGAGTAAGACCTATACAGTGAATGGCAGGGCATTGAGAAGGGTTGGGGAACAAAGAGATCTGGGAGTACAAGTGCACGGTCCACATTGTGGTGAAGGTGTTTAGCATGCTATCCTTCATCAATCAGCTGGCCGGTGATGTAGTGGCATTCATACTGGACTTCGAGGCGAGTGGTCCTTGGTTCAAATCCAGCTGGCTCCGTGCACGCTTTCCATCCATGCTGGGTTGAGCATTGAGCTAGCAACTCGGCCTCATAAAAAAACAGACAAATGCTAGAGAAATGGCAAAGCTACTGCCTGGTGTGCCACAGGACACAAAGAGGAACAACAACAACATCATCATCAGTCAGGGTGTCGCATTTAGGAGTAGGGGCAGTTTGATGCAGTTATATAAGTCATTGATTAGGCAACTCGTGTAGTATTGTGTACAGGTTTGGAAAGATAATGTCAAGCTGAGAATGCTGCCCGGACTAGAGGGCTTGAGTTATAGGGAGAGGCTGGCTACACTGGATTTCTATTCCACAGAGTGCAGAAGAATGAGAGATAACTTTGTATAAGTTTATAAAAGCATGACAAGTATCAATAAAGTGGACAGTCACAATCTTTTCTTCACGATTGGGGAGTCCAAAACTAAACGGCGCAGATACAAGATATTTAAGAGAGAGATTTAAGAGACCTGAGAAGGAACTTCTTTACAGATGGTAGCGAGTACCTGGAAGGAGCTGCCAGAGGAAGTGGTCAAGGTGGGTACAGTTGCAATATTAAAGAGGAATTGGGTAAGTACATGGAGGGGAAGGACTTGGAGAGTTATGGGTCAAACATGACCAACTGGGATTAGCAGGGAGAATGCTATGGTCGGCATAGGCCAGTTGGGCCAAAGGGCCTATTTCTGTACTGACTTTAAAATGCTCACTTTTTGCCATAAACCTGTGCTCTCTAGTTTTTGACTCACCTGCTCTAGAAAAAAAAGATTCTGACTAGTTGTTCTATCAATGCCCTTCATAATTAATATCAAATTTTTAATATTTACTATCGATTTGTAATCCAGGGAGCGCAAAGCACAGAATCAGATATTGCTGTGATGATTATACGCTCTCGTATCAATTGTTTGGCGACAATAAAGTAATTTTATAAACCTAAGATCACCCCCTCCACTGAAAATAAACGGGGGTATCCAATCACATCAGTTATTCTAGGATCAAACTACTAAAAAGAGAACAATTAATCTGAATGGCGCTGATAAACAAATCGCCCCACCTTTTTAAGTTCCATGAGATAGTTCTGGATTGAAACAGACAATGCCATACTCCTCTTCTTCAGTTGCTCAAGTGCCTGTTAAAACAAGGTGATTATGCTTTACAGCCGTAAATGTGCTGAATCAACCTAAATCCATTCTACGTGAACCACTAAGTCTTGATTTACTTTTCAGAAACTGTTAAACTTGTGTTAAAGCTATTTTAAGTGAGACTTAGGCTATCCTCTAGTAATGATACCTGAATCTCCCCCAAACTAATAAGCACAATTACATGCCAATTTTTATTTAATCATGATGAAGGGACGCCACAGGAAAGAAAAAGGGAAAAACAGATGCTATGAAGCTGGAGAAACCAAGAGAATGAAATGGAAACTGCAGATGAAGCAAGGAGGAAATAATGCAGTCAAAGTAGCTGTGGGAATCTGTGCACCTGTAGAGAATTCAAAAAGCAAGGCGCGACTAGATTGCTTAAGGGAAGAAACAAGGTTGGCAACATTGGAAAGGTGACACTGGACAATCAAGGAGACACAAGACTTGAGGCACTCAAATCTGGATCAATATACAAGATAGTGGAGCACCCTTCATCAAGCCAAATGAAGGGTCTCGACCCAATACATTGACTGTCCATCTCCCTCTACAGATGCTGCCTGATTCACCAAGTTCCTCCAGCTTCTTATTGCTGTACAATCATGGTCTATCTTATTATCCCAAAGATTTCAGGCAAACCCTAAAAGGAGCAGACAGACAGAGTATGGCATGATCACTGAGGATGCATTCTGATACTTCAATTTGGTGCCGGTCCAAGGATAAAGAGCTGTTCAAACTGAACTGCCATATACTGTAGATAGATGCAGACCTAAAAGTAGCACGTTCTCAGAGATGAGAGAAGAGCTTGTAGATAAGCAAGAAGGATACAATAGCAGAGAGGTCATGGGTTTGTTCTATGAGGTAGGTCTGAATAACAATATAAGATTTCAAAAAGAGAGGGATACAAATGTCAGATGATGATAAATAGTTAACAATGTAGCTGGCATGGGGCCTCGAAGGAAAGTGAAAGCAGGAGGGAAATCCTTTCAGCATATAAATTTGTGTGCACATAACTGAAGATAGGAGGTAACTCTGAAGAAGTTAGCTTGAGGATTGTCAGGAACCAATCAAGAAGCAACTGAAATATGAACTCAACCTAAATGGTATTGCACTCAGGCTCAAGGGTTAAAGAGACAGTCAGAGAAAATTCAGTTAATATTTAAGAATAGTCTTGCAACAAAGCACAGGAGGGTTCAGTAATACTTGGTGTGATACAAGCAGATTAATTTGTGAATAACTTAAACCAGTTGTTTGATTTATGCTTCTAAGTCTTCTGCTCTTGATTCAAGAGCAAAGATGAGAGAACACAAAGGTGAAAGAATACATGGAATCGGCCAACAATATAGGAACTAATGTAACTGTTGGAAACAAGGAATCCGCCACAAAATAAGGATGTAAGGATGTGAATTTAAAAAAAACATATTAATGGAGATTCAGGAGAGTGTTAGGGAGACTGTGAATGGTCCCTAAACGTTGATAACATTTTACTAAAAGCTGTTGTTTGTCACCTTTAACGAGTGGCATTCTGCGATTAACTGGATATCTCCATTGATGAATCAAAACCCTCATTGCTGAGATTGATGTCATAAGGCAACATTGTAGCATTACAGCACTTAAATAAACATCCAAGTGCTAATCATCTTACATTTATCCCCATCAACATACAATAACCCACATGGTATCTTATATTTACAAAAATAAAAAGATCAATGTTGCTATGCAACCAGAAAAGTGCAGGAGAAAGGACATGTACTGATTCTAGCTACCAGTGATGCTACTTATCATATGCACACTTCTTTAATTAACCTCAGAGCTATTCTGTTGGGTGACAACAATAGCTATTCAAAAAATTTACCTCTGTGTTTCAGAGGTATAAACCAAAAGCCTTCTTTTACTATCATTTAGAGCAGAAGTTTATGGGAAAAATGTAAAATTACAAAGCAGATAAACATTAACCAACTAATTTCATTTTAGCATACATTCAAAATTTTATAGACAACATAAAAGCACTCGAGTGTCTAGATTAAAATGAAACATGCTTCTTGTTTCATCTTAAGCTTGACATGATGTTTGCACATTAGGACACATTTCTGCTTAATAATGGTATGAAAGATTCTGCAGAATGATTTGTGAAAAAAATGTTTGTTAAAATATTGTACTTGAATGCAAAATTTCTTTTTATAATATTGGTATGCTAGACAGGATAACTTGGCAACTTATAAAGTTGCCATGGGTGATTGGCTAATGATTTAAAATTTCATAAAGTTTTCTGATTCAGTATTTGGACTTCACACATTAATTTTCAGACCAAGTTCTTGGCATCTAATAAAAACCAATATTATGAGCAGAAACAGAGATAACCATATTTTAATGGATTGATGATTAATCATTCATTGACATGAAAGCAAAGTTTCAATAATCAAATTTCAATATTCACATTAAATTATGCATTTGTAATTCAAACACTATTTTTTGGGCTATGCCAAATGGTGGTGTTTATTAATAAAAAGAAAGGTCATACTACCTCCACATCAGGCGACTCTTTTTGCAAAAGCTTCTGATGTTCTTTTATTCCTTTTAGGCCAACATTCAGAAGACTCTCCATTCCAGAGAATCCCCCCTCATAAAAACTGGCAAAAATATTTCTCTGAAGACAAGCAAAATACAGAATTAACTTGATCATGATCACTTAAACTAAGCCTAGACTTTCTAGGAAACATGTTAAAGAAACTTCTTTTGAACTTAGGAGGTATATTTGTACACGTTTCTCTTCTCACAACTGAAATTTCAGTGATCTCATTTGGCTATAGGATAGAAACAAAGCAAAATCTAACACAATTGAACTACTGTGATAGATATTCACTTTCCGGGATCCAAGACACTTATTGCTAAACTCAGCCTTCTAGCACAATAGCATGACTTTTCCAAAGGGTCAGAGTCATTGGCGATCCAGCCTCTGTCTGCAAGGAGCTTGTATATTCTCTCCATATCCGTGTGGATTTCCTCCAGGTGCTCCAGTTTGCTCCCACAGTCCAAAGGCATACAGGTTGATAGGTTAATTGGTCTTTGTAAATTGTCCCAAAATTAGGTTCAGGTTAACTTTGGGTTTGCTGAGTGGTGCAGCTTGAAGGGAGGAATGGGCCTATTGCACGGTGTATCAAGTATTCTTTGCTCAATTTTTTGCTGTAAACAAGAACCAGTTTCCAGTTTTTAATGTAATTTGCAAACAGCAATCAGTTTGAAATTGCATGCACAACATTGCAAACAGTGTTACAAAAGCACAGGGTTGCCAGCCCACAACAGGTGGCTGGCTGCTCAGAGGTCTGGTTTGCAAAGTGAAGTGACCAGAAGACTTCTTTTCTGCATTAGCCAAAGGCAAGACAATGGAATAATGTTACTTAGTACATCAAACTCGGTAACAAGTTGAGACATTTGTGTACTCAGAGGGTTGGCCCTCACAGCATTAATTGTAAATGTTTGGGATCTCTTTCACCAGAAGCTTTTAAAACCATTGAGAGTTACTTTCCCTCAGGAAAGGTATCTGTAAAACATCATATGCAGATGATGTCATTTATTAGAAAATAATATAAATATCAGAAGCATTGGGGATTGTTAGGAATGACAAGGAGAGTGACAGAGAGATGGGATTATAGAAAGAACTAGAATTCATTCCTCAACATTCAGTTTCTATAATGGACGACTCATTTGTCTGCAGCTCGTTAGTATGTTCTTACAGTTCAGAAGAATTGTATCTGTGTTTGATAATCCTTTGTAGTTTGTAGATCTTTTGTAATTCAGAAATCTTTTATAAATTAGAAATCCACTGAGTGTTACACATACGTTAAGACCTATTTACAATTTAAATGTATATCATTAGAACTAAAATAACTGTGTTTAAACTACTTTGTTAACTAGAAGCACCTCTTCCTTTGCAGGGAGGCGTCCCACCATTCAAGCAGTGGGTATCGGCAGCTAAACATTACCACAGAGGCTAAACAGGAAAGTAAGCTAGTCCTTGAAGAGTAGGTGGTTACAATATAACCTCCTTATAGTGAGGGAACCCATAGATATCTATATCAGATAGGGCTTAAGATCTTCTTTTGAGTTTAGGGCTTTGTGGACAGGGAACCCAATACAGTCCCATCACACTTTGAGGTATACAAATGTAAAAAATCAGGCCCTATGTTCTATATCAAGGAAGTTAATGAATACTCTATTCTCCTGTGATAACAATTTTATTTTGTTGTTCTAAACATAAACTAATCTTCTTCCATCTGTCACTGCTTTTTGACTGCAGTTAATGAACCTAGCCCGAAGGACTTCCAGTCAATACGGCAACATCTGTGAAAAGAGAAATATTCCAACAGAACTAGGAAATGTTTGAAAACAAACATGTTGTAAGTCACAGGAAAGGGTGACAGTGGTAGTGTTGGCGGGATTGGAGAGATACAGATATATAATCTTGAGAGAGGGCTGTCAAGGCTCATAACTATGGTTGATCTGTCCTGAGATACAAATAGGGAAAGATGAATGTAAACAGAAGAGCAAATTATAAAATTGCCAAACTGACAGATAGAAAACGTTGCTAAAGTCCTGCATTTAGTTTCTCCATTGTAGAGGAGAGCACATTATTAATATATGAAAGTACAAAAAAACTGGAAGTACAAGGACTGCTTGGATAATTTCTTTGCAGAACACCTTCCGATTGTTGATTGATCCCAAGTTTCTGCTTATCTGTCAATTTCATTCACTATACCCCTCATACTCAGACCTGTGTGTTGTTCCAATGAAGGCCTGCATAAAGAACGGGATTTTCTTTCTACACAGGCTACAGCTTTCAGAACTTAACACTATATTCAATGATTTCAGATAACCAATCTTTTCAGTTTATAACAGAAGGTGATGAAGCTACAACCCATTTTTTCCTCTCTACACAGATCCCAACTGATTTATTAGGAAAAGAAAATCATTTCCAGCAGTAAATGAAAATCAACAAAAAAAGTATTTTTTGCATGTTTCACTCTGCCTTCTCAATCTTAACTCTTACTGCACTCTTGCACTATACATCAGCCCTGGCATTTCTGATGACCCAGACAATATCTCTGATGAAATAAGGCCAGAATTGTCATGGACATTAACAATAAATCAATTCTTTTTGTTGTAAATTATTGAAGGCGGAGATATAGAATGGAAACAAAGGAACAGCAAATTCAAAATGATGAGCTGCAGGCAGTGTTAGCAGAGAAGAAAAAACTGAGTTAATATCATCGATAGATACCCTACAGCAGAACAGGCCAATTTGGAGAGAGTGTGAGAGAGAGAGTGTGTTACTTTAGGTTATAGAATTCAATATCTAGTGTGGAAGGCTACAAATATGCCCAGATGGAAGATGAAGTGTTATTTCTTAAAGTTATGTTGCACCTTGTTAAAATGGTGCAGGTAGCCAGAGTCTGAGTGGGAATTTAGTTTCTCTGATGTAGAGGAGGCACATTGTGAACACAGAATGAAACAGGTAAGATTGGACAAAGTCTGAGTGAATCGCTACTTCCCTTAGGAGTCGACAGAGTCTTAAGAGAAGGGGTAAAAGGATTGTTACTGCATTTTCTCTGGTTTTACGGGAAAGTGTTTTTTGTAATATCTGCCAGCTTCAATGAGAAGACATGTCTCCCCTCCCTCAACCGACCCTACTTTCTTTTGAGCAATCAGAAGAGTTTGTTCCCCTCATGACTTTCTACTCCATTCTCTCTCTACCAACCACTGAACTTCTCAGGGCACTTCCACAGTGTTTGTTTTGAATGAGGGCCCAGGAGAAGAAGATATATACAAGGATGATGGACAATGTGAGGAAGCAGTTGAAGAGGCAGGTTATTTGAGGTAGGTAAAACAACAATGATGGCTGAAATGGTTTGAAATATAACTGGATCATCAGAAATGTGAGCTGCATATGTATAGTGCAGGAGTGAAGATAGAGTTAGGATCAAGTGGGCAGAGTGAAAGATGTGAAAGATGCAAAGGAAAAACTATATTGTAGATGATGGGAAACATGGATCTACTTGTGGAGAAGCATATGGAAGTTAATCCACTTCCTTTATAAGAAAGGGGAGAGAATCATGAAGAGAAAGACTGTGCCACTTATACCATTGCAATGGGCCACACTTAATTGTAATACTGTGACTGTTACTGGAAGCAAAGGTGAAAGTAAGCGTAGTTATCAAATAAATGATTCAATTTGTTTCACTATAAACAGATGTTAAATTGGTATCTAAGACTTGCAGTTTCTGCAAAGGAACATCTACACACAATTAAGCACCAAGCTAATTTTTAAACTGTTCTTTTCCAGCTTTATTCATTGCCAATAAACTGGCACTTTCTGCTGATGATCAAGGGAAATACAGAGTTGACTATCCCCCAGGCTGAAGTGGAGCTGGCAAACTTTCTGATGAACGTTCCAGATTATTTTAATCATTTTACTTTATATTTGGAAACTCTGAGATTTAAATATATATTTTTGGGTGATACAGTGCCACATAAATAAAAATGTTCCCAAAACATACAATTTGTTAAAATTGCGGAAATGAATTCATTTGATTAGTTGAACTTTCAATTTTGGAGAGATTCTTTTTAAAAATCAGTGAAGAACAGTACCCTGTAACTATGTGAATCATCCATGTTCTCTTCGTCAAAATGCAGCTCCATGCCCATGCAGGCTGCCAAGTGACCTATGTGCTTTACAAGTCTTCTAATTGTTTGGCTTATTTTGTTCCGAGCTTCCACCACCATAGAGGAAATATCTGAATCACAGCCCTGGAAACACACAAACAGACATCAACTTGCAACAAGATATTGCTTTAATTATATGCAAGTAATTTTAGTAGGACCTAACAACTCCTCCTCCAGCTTTCAGAACTCTGTGTTGGATAAATTGTTGGAGCAAAAATTTGCTGGTGCTTCCAAACAAAAAGCAAATTAAAATTTTGACTTCATAATAAAAGGTAAGCTGTAATTCAAACTAAAAATTGAAGCTGTCAAATATACAACTACCTATTAATCAGTTTCTGCAAAGAAAAGCACAAGCATTTAGTTACTGCCCTGACACAGACTTCCATCAGGTTCATTTCATGTCTGGTACAGGATAAGGTTGTTGAAAATATGTTGAACATATATGATAAGTCAATGAAGCTTTTCCAAATTATTTTACAGTACTCGTTTTACTTTATACAGTATTTGGAAATTCAGAGATTTATAGTATACTTACGGTAAAAAATAAAAATGTTCCAAAACATACTGTTTAATTTGTTCAAATTGGGGAAATGAATTCTTTTGATTAGCTGAAGTTTCAATCTTGGAAGTTTTTCTTGGAATTAAACCTACAAACCCTGTTTAATGAAGTTAATTGGGGGACTGCTTTGTCAAGCACCTCTGCTCCATCTGCAAAAAGCAGAATTTCCCAGTGACCAAGCATTTCCATTTGTATTTCACATTCCTCTTCCCACATGTGGGTCCATGGCCTCCTTTTCTGCCACAATGTGGCCACTTCTGGGGTAGAGGAGCAACATCTGATAATTGGTCTCGGTAGCCTCTGACCTGATGGCACGAACATCAATTTCCCCTTTTCCTCTCCTCTTTCTCTATTTTTCTATTCCCCACTCTGGACTCTTACCCCTTCTCCACATCTACCCATCACCTCCCTCTGGTGCCCGTCCTTTTTCCCTTTCTCCCATGGTTCACTCTCCTCTCCTATCAGATTCTTACTTCTTCAGTCCTTTACCTTTCCCACCTACCTGGCTTCACCTATCACCTTCTAGCTTGTCCTCCTTCCCCTCCTTGCACTTTATTATTCTGATATCTCCTCCCTTCCTTTTCAGTCCTGATGAAGGTTCGCAGCCTGAACTGTCGACTGTCTATTCATTTTCACAGATGCTGCCTGACCTGCTGAATTCCTCCAACGTTTTGTGTGTGTTGCTAAGGAAGTTAATACAATTATGCTTTGATTAGCCAGAAACATCAGATCTTCCCCTACCCTATTTGTGACCCTCCTCTTTGCAACTAATATATACCTCCTCTTGTCCGTTTTGTATTTATTTTCATTTTCTCTCTACATTGGCAGCATTCCATTGCTTTCTACGCACATTGTCAACCAGATGTCCTTATGCAATTTATTTGAATCTAAAACCAAATCATAATAACATTTAAAATCTGTACATACTAGATCATATTTACTAATTCTGAAGATAAGGATATTAATGATAATGCAAACCATTTTTTAAAAATAAATTCTCCATCTTTATTTTACCTACTGTATATACTTTTATTTTCTTTTGTACTCAAATGTTCATTTGCATACCTGTAATAACAGTTGTAAATTTTGCCCCAATGTTTTAACTTCCCCAAGCAGTTCATCTTCAATCATTCCAAAGCAAGAGTCTTGTGGGGTAGTGTCTGTCCAAAGCTTCACTAGAATTGTCACCCTTTCAAAATTTGATGTAGTTCTGATGCAGCAAGACTGCATAGTTTGATTACTGTTGAACACTGTGTAGAAATGTAAAAAAAGTTATTTAAAGCAAGATAGTAACTGAGTTATGCACGTCAATTAAACACAAGTAACAAAAAATTACTTCAAGTGTCCTTCAATTTATTATTGAAAATGTATTTTTCTAAAGAAAAATGAACAGTAAAATTGTAGACTTACTGTTTTCTTGACTTCCTTCATCTAGCTTTTCATAGGTATGTGAAATTTCCATTGTTTCCTTATGAACAGCGATGAGGTCAGTAACGAGTCTGTCAGGGATGTTTTCTTGTGATACCTGACTTCTTCCCAGAAAGTCAACAGCTGCACTCAAAATTTCCTTACAAACAACAGGTAATGTTGACTCAGAGCCCATGGGGCAAATACTTCGAGACAAATTCAGTAACTCTGTTTTCAGATGGAAAGAATCTGTGAAAATACTTGAATAACTGAATTCCAGCTTAGCCGGTAATAGTAAATAAAATGAAAACTGGTACACAAAGTGAAAACAATGCACTTAAAATGAGTCATCAAAATCTAGGTATTACTTGCTCTGTTCAGATCGATCATTACACATCATGTCCGCTACAAGAAAAGAAACAAACCATTTTGGGAAAACCTACAAGAAAGCAATTGTGGCATGGACAGTGTGGAGAAGGGTAGTTGAGGAAGCTTCCCTTTCAGGTTTATCTATCTTGTAACACCAGCACTTCCAGATTCTATAAACATACAAGAGCAGGTAAAATGACTACCTGCTGTATAAATTCTAACTCAGCCTAGACCCTTTGTCTCCCTCATCTTACCACAGAAGAGCTATTATTGTCTCAAGCTCAACAACACAAGTAACAGAACAATAAATGTGGCATCTGTGATGTTGCCACGGTGAGAACAAACTGAAGAATTTTCTTTCAAGCACAAACTCAAAGCAAAACACCATTTTTAGATGACTAGAGAAAAATTTCCCATAATTTTGCTTTATTAGTTTCAGATGAAAATTTGCAATTGTTCAGAAATAAATATTTCAAATCAAATCCTAACTACGCTGTACTAAAACAAGTTGACAAATCAGACAAATTCACTATATACACAAGAAAACAGATTATGTATCAGAAGTTCTGTATTTTATAGGTGTAAGGCTGTATATATAGTACAGTTAAACATTTCCTTTCTGTGAACTAATTTTTTTTTAAAGCAAATATATCCTGGCTAAATAGTAGATAATCAGATTTTCAGTTTCTATAAAAAGGGACACAATAGTC
Source organism: Mobula hypostoma (assembly GCF_963921235.1). Lineage (NCBI taxonomy): Eukaryota > Metazoa > Chordata > Chondrichthyes > Myliobatiformes > Myliobatidae > Mobula > Mobula hypostoma. Next base: position 42,070,016 of record NC_086108.1, read on the forward strand.
GCTTCATCATGTCCATAACAAAACAACTGTTTTAAAGTGGAAATCACTACTCAATGAAGCAGTGGAGACTACCTCAGTAAATATAATTAAGACAAGGTTGAATAGATTTTTGCATAGTAGGGAAATTGCTGGTTATGGGGGAAAAGCAGGTAGGTGGAGATGAGTCCATGGCCAGATAAGCCATGATCTCATTGAATGGCAGAGCAGACTCGACAGGCCAGATGACCTACTCCTGCTCCTATTTCTTATGTAAAGCAGTTAGTGCTGATACATAACATTAAAGCACATACAGAACTGTCATAATACACAAATCACAAACATGCGATGATGATCAGGTAACTTATTTTATTTGATGTCTTCCTTCTTCAAAGTTTCAGAACATCAGAGATGTCTTCTTCCAAAGAACGGGGTTCTTCCTCCACCATTCATGCTGCCCTCACCCGCATCTCCTCCTTTTCCTGGACATCCACACTCATCCCATCTTCCTTAACAGGGAAAGAGTTCCCCTTGTCCTCACCTACCACCCATGAGCTTCCACATCCAGCACAGCATTCTCCACAACTTCTGCCATCTTCACCAAATGTATCTTTACCTCTCCCCCACTCTCGTCTTTCCACAGGGATCACTTTCAAGGTGACTCTCTTGACCATTTGTCCTTCCGGGCACTTATTCCCTGCTTAAGCCGAAGAAGTACTATACTTGCCCATTCACCTCTTCCCGCACCTCCATTCAGGGCCCCAAACAGTCCCTCCAGGTTAGGCCATATTTCACTTGCAAATCTGTTGGGATCGTCTACTGCATCCAGTGCTTCTAAAGTGGTCTCCTCAACATTGGTGAGATCTGATGTAGATTGAGGGACTACTCTGCCAAGCACCTTCACTCCATTTGCAAAAAGCAGGATTTGCTGGTGGCCAACCATTTTAATTATAATTCCTATTCCCATTCTGACATGCTACTCTATTGCCACAATGAGGCCACACTCAGGTTGGAGGAGTAACACCTCATATTCCATCTGGGTAGCCTCCAACTTGATGACATGAACATCAATTGCTTTAACTTCCAGTAATTACCCCGTTCCTCCCCCTTCCCTCTTCCTCCATTCTCCACTCTGGTTCCCCTCTTCTTCTCACCTGCCTGTCTCCTCCCTCTGGTGTCCCTTTTCCTTCCCTTTCTTTCATGGTCCACTCTCCTCTCCTATCAAATTCCTTCTTCTCCAGCCCTTTACCTTTTCCACCTATCACCACCCAGCTTACTTCATCCCTACCTCCCCCACCAGGCTTCATCCATCAACTTCTAACTTGTACTCCTTCTCCACCCCCACCTTCTTATTCTAGCTCCTTCCCCCATCCTTTCCAGTCTGATGAAGGGTCTCAGAATGTTGATGTTCCTTTCCATAGTTAATACCTGCATGGCTGAGTTTCTCAATCATTTTCTATGTGTTACTCTGGAATTCCAGCATCTACAGAATTGCTTGTGTTACTTATTTTATTTGTTGTTTTAAGGATATACATTCAGTGCCAATTTTATTAGAAGCACCAGGTTATTAATACAAATATCTAATCAGCCGATTATGTGGCAGCAACTCAATTAATGAAAGCATGCACATATGGTCAAAAGGTCCAATTGTTGTTCAGACCAAACATCAGAATGGGGAAGAAATGTGATCTTAGTGACTTTGACTGTGGATAATTGTTGGTGCCAAACAGGGTGGTTTGAGTATCTCAGAAACTGCTGATCTCCTGGATTTTAATGCACAACAGTCTCAAAAGTTTAGAGTGTGAAGAACAAACAAAAAAATTCCAATGAGAGGCAATTCTGTAAGTAAAAACACCTTGTTTATGAGAGAGGTCAGAGGACAATGACAAGACTGATTCAAGCTGATGGGAAGGTGACATTAACATAAGCAACCATGCATTGCAACAGTGGTATGCAGAAGAGCATCTCTGAATGGAAAACATGTCAAACCTTGAACTGGATGGGCCACAATAGGTTCCACTCCTGTACCTAATAAAGTAGCCACTGATCGTAGATTGGCTAGGACAGTAAAGATAACTATCCTGCTGTTATTTAAAGACAAACACTCCACTTCCAGGTAGTTCTGGGCTTTTATTAGTGGAAGTCATCAATCTGGTTAAGAATTAGTGGAAATAGAAATAAGCTAATTCCATTCTTCTTTGATAAAAAATGAACTTATCAGCGATGAAAGAAACTGTAGACACTGTTAATGTTTTGAAACCCAGACCTTGCAGAAAGAGATCTCCAGTGAATAAAACTGGTTTAACAAACCTGAGATGATTAAACAAAAGTGATCTAAGAATTTTCAAATAAAAGATGCTCTGTGTCCAATTAACTTTCTTTTTTCCAATTTTAAATCAACAAGATTTTTCACCCCCATTAACTATAAAAATGGATGGCCGAATGGACTAGTGTACCCTGTGAAACCATGTCAAATGCCTTAGTATAGTCCTTGTAGACAACTCCCTACCCTCATCAATCTTCTGAGTTACCTCCTCAAAAAAAAACAAATTAGTGAGACTGGATTTCCCACATATAAAGCTGTGCTGTCTATTTCTGATAGCCCTGCCTTTCCAAATGTGCACAAGTCCTTTCTATTCTAATTTTCTCCAGGTATTTCACTGACATAAAGTGCTTCATTCAGTAGTTACCTGGCTTATCCCAGCTGCTCTTCCTAAATAAATGAATAGCATTAGTTTTCATTTTCCTCAACTGTGGATAACAAAGATGCAAACATAGAAACGCAGAAACATAGAAAATAGGTGCAGGAGTAGGCCATTCGGCCCTTCGAGCCTGCACCGCCATTTATTATGATCATGGCTGATCATCCAACTCAGAACCCCACCCCAGCCTTCCCTCCATACCCCCTGACCCCCGTAGTCACAAGGGCCATATCTAACTCCCTCTTAAATATAGCCAATGAACTGGCCTCAACTGTTTCCTGTGGCAGAGAATTCCACAGATTCACCACTCTCTGTGTGAAGAAGTTTTTCCTAATCTCGGTCCTAAAAGGCTTCCCCTCTATCCTCAAACTGTGGCCCCTCGTTTTGGACTTCCCCAACATCGGGAACAATCTTCCTGCATCTAGCCTGTCCAATCCCTTTAGGATCTTATACGTTTCAATCAGATCCCCCCTCAATCTTCTAAATTCCAACAAGTACAAGCCCAGTTCATCCAGTCTTTCTTCATATGAAAGTCCTGCCATCCCAGGAATCAATCTGGTGAACCTTCTCTGTACTCCCTCTATGGCAAGGATGTCTTTCCTCAGATTAGGGGACCAAAACTGCACACAATACTCCAGGTGTGGTCTCACCAAGGTCTTGTACAACTGCAGTAGTACCTCCCTGCTCCTGTACTCAAATCCTCTCGCTATAAATGCCAGCATACCATTCGCCTTTTTCACCGCCTGCTGTACCTGCATGCCCACTTTCAATGACTGGTGTATAATGACACCCAGGTCTCGTTGCACCTCCCCTTTTCCTAATCGGCCACCATTCAGATAATAATCTGTTTTCCTATTTTTGCCACCAAAGTGGATAACTTCACATTTATCCACATTAAATTGCATCTGCCATGAATTTGCCCACTCACCCAACCTATCCAAGTCACCCTGCATCCTCTTAGCATCCTCCTCACAGCTAACACTGCCACCCAGCTTCGTGTCATCCGCAAACTTGGAGATGCTGCATTTAATTCCCTCATCCAAGTCATTAATATATATTATAAACAACTGGGGTCCCAGCACTGAGCCTTGCGGTACCCCACTAGTCACTGCCTGCCATTCTGAAAAGGTCCCGTTTATTCCCACTCTTTGCTTCCTGTCTGCTAACCAATTCTCCACCCACACCAATACCTTACGCCCAATACCATGTGCTTTAAGTTTGCACACTAATCTCCTGTGTGGGACCTTGTCAAAAGCCTTTTGAAAATCCAAATATACCACATCCACTGGTTCTCCCCTATCCACTCTACTAGTTACATCCTCAAAAAATTCTATGAGATTCGTCAGACATGATTTTCCTTTCACAAATCCATGCTGACTTTGTCTGATCATTTCACCGCTTTCCAAATGTGCTGTTATCACATCTTTGATAACTGACTCCAGCAGTTTCCCCACCACCGACGTTAGGCTAACCGGTCTATAATTCCCCGGTTTCTCTCTCCCTCCTTTTTTAAAAAGTTACATTAGCCACCCTCCAATCCTCAGGAACTAGTCCAGAATCTAACGAGTTTTGAAAAATTACCACTAATGCATCCACTATTTCTTGGGCTACTTCCTTAAGCACTCGAGGATGCAGACCATCTGGCCCTGGGGATTTATCTGCCTTCAATCCCTTCAATTTACCTAACACCACTTCCCTACTAACATGTATTTTACTCAGTTCCTCCATCTCACTGGACCCTCTGTCCCCTACTATTTCTGGAAGATTATTTATGTTCTCCTTAGTGAAGACAGAACCAAAGTAATTATTCAATTGGTCTGCCATGTCCTTGTTCCCCATAATCAATTCACCTGTTTCTGTCTGCAGGGGACCTACACATGTCTTTACCAGTCTTTTCCTTTTTACATATCTATAAAAGCTTTTACAGTCCGTTTTTACGTTCCCTGCCAGTTTTCGCTCATAATCTTTTTTCCCCTTCCTAATTAAGCCCTTTGTCCTCCTCTGCTGAACTCTGAATTTCTCCCAGTCCTCAGGTGAGCCACTTTCTCTGGCTAATTTGTATGCTTCTTCTTTGGAATTGATACTATCCCTAATTTCCCTTGTCAGCCACGGGTGCACTACCTTCCTTGATTTATTCTTTTGCCAAACTGGGATGAACAATTGTTGTAGTTCATCCATGCAACCTTTAAATGCTTGCCATTGCATATCCACTGTCAATCCTTTAAGTGTCATTTGCCAGTCTATCTTAGCTAATTCACGTCTCATACCTTCAGAGTTACCCCTCTAAGTTCAGAACCTTTGTTTCTGAATTAACTATGTCACTCTCCATCTTAATAAAGAATTCTACCATATTATGGTCACTCTTACCCAAGGGGCCTCTCACGACAAGATTGCTAATTAACCCTTCCTCATTGCTCAAAACCCAGTCCAGAATAGCCTGCTCTCTAGTTGGTTCCTCGACATGTTGGTTCAAAAAACCATCCCGCATACATTCCAAGAAATCCTCTTCCTCAGCACCTTTACCAATTTGGTTCACCCAATCTACATGTAGATTGAAGTCACCCATTATAACTGCTGTTCCTTTATTGCACACATTTCTAATTTCATAGAAACATAGAAACATAGAAAATAGGTGCAGGAGTAGGCCATTCGGCCCTTCGAGCCTGCACCGCCATTTATTATGATCATGGCTGATCATCCAACTCAGAACCCAGCCTTCCCTCCATACCCCCTGACCCCTGTAGCCACAAGGGCCATATCTAACTTCCTTTTAAACATAGCTAATGAACTGGCCTCAACAGTTTGCTGTGGCAGAGAATTCCACAGATTCACCACTCTCTGTGTGAAGAAGTTTTTCCTAACCTCGGTCCTAAAAGGCTTCCCCTCTATCCTCAAACTGTGACCCCTCGTTCTAGACCTCCCCAACATCGGGAACAATCTTCCTGCATCTAGCCTGTCCAATCCCTTTAGGATCTTATACGTTTCAATCAGATCCCCCCTCAATCTTCTAAATTCCAACGAGTACAAGCCCAGTTCATCCAGTCTTTCTTCATATGAAAGACCTGCCATCCCAGGAATCAAATTTCCTGTTTAATACCATCTCCAACCTCACTACTACTGTTAGGTGGCCTGTACACAACTCCCACCAGCGTCTTCTGCCCCTTAGTGTTACGCAGCTCTACCCATATCGATTCCACATCTTCCCGGCTTATGTCCTTCCTTTCTATCAGGGTCCCAGCTATCTTCTCCCTTGCAATCCATAGCATCCTGTGAAAAACCTCATCAGGTCTTGGGGATTCTATCACCCCCCCCCGCCCCCCCAATATCAATGTGTTCCAGTGTATCCCTCCCTGAATCCACTATCTTACACATTGTTCTTTTCTTTAGGGGATACAGCTGAAAGAGTTTACTTGGGATCTCACATACATCTGCTGAGTTCACATACAAGTGTCTCTTATGTGAACCCCTCAGGTTCTTACTGAGTCTAATCAATGCACATTGAACTGAACACATCAGCACTCCAGCAGTCAAATACTAAATCAAGACAAGAGGGCTGGATGGGAAAGCTTGGTAAACAAATCATTTTCCAAAGTAAATAGACAAAATAAGCCTTAACAACGACAAAAGTGAAAAGTCACGCTTAAGATAATTAAACAGCATTCAGTGAACATACAAAATACCGAAAAATACCTGTATGTGCAGACTGCATATTTTGAGTTGCAAGTGCTTGGATTCCTGCTAAACATCCAGTCATTTGTTTGCTTTTGAAAAAACTTCTACTTCTAAGCAGAAAAATAGAAAGTACAGTGAGATAAAATACTTCATATTGCCACATTAGCAACAGAATAAAAATTCTATGAACCTCTTTTCAGTACAAGTGCACACAAACACAGAACTGAATGTTAGAAACTATTACTTAAGGAGCACAAATTATAGCTAGTACCAAGACTTTAGGACTTTATTCCCTAAAGCATAGGAGAATGAGGGGAGATTTGATCAGCAAATGCCATCTCATTGGCTCTTCGCACAACTCTGGAACATCTGGACAGCAAAGATGCATATATCAGAATCCTTTATTGATTACAACTTAGCATTTAATACCACCATCCCCTCAAAACAAATCAGTAAACTCCAAGACCCAGGCCTCAATACCCCCTTGTGCAATTTGATACTGGATTTCCTCACTTGCCGACCCGAGTCAGTTTGGATTGGCAAAAACATCTCCTCCACAATCTCTATCAACACATATCTGCTTAGCCCCCTATTCTACTCACTTTACACCTATGACTGTGTGGCTAAGTTTAGTTCCAACATCATATTCAAGTTTGCCAATGACACACTGTTGTGGTGATGAATCAGCATACAGGAGGGAGATTGATAATTTGGCTGAGTAGTGTCATAACAATAACCTCTCAATGTTAGCAAGACCAAGGACCTAATTGCAGACTTCAGGAGAGGGAAACCAGAGGTCCATAAGCCAGTACTCATCAGAGGACCAGAGGTATAGGGGGTCAGTAGTTTTAAATTCTTGGGTGTCACTATCTCAGAGGACCTGTCCTGGACCCATCATATAAAGGTAATTGCAAAGACAGCACCTCTACTTCCTTAGAAGTCTTCAGAGGTTCAGCATGTCATCAAAAACCTCGACAAACTTCTGTAGATGTGTAGTGGAAAGCGTATTGACTGGCTGCATTAAGGCCTAGTATGGGTACACCAACGCCTTTGAGCAGAAAATCCTAGAATAGGTGGTGGATGTTGTACATCATGGGTAAAGCCCTCCCAACCATTGAGAACATGTACATTAAACACTGTTGTAGAAAAGCAGCATCTGACATAAAAGACCCTCACCACCCAGGCCATGCTCTTTCTCGCTGCTACCATCAGGAAGAAGGTACCAGTGCCTTAGGACTCACACCATCAGGTTCAAAGCCTCAACCAACAGGCTTTTGAAAAAAAAGAGGATAATTACACTCAACTTTTGAGATATTCACACAAACCAATGATCTCACTTTAAGGACTCAATCTTGTTATTTCATGCTCTCATTATTTATTGCTATTTCTTTATATTTGCACAGTTGTGTTAAGTTTGAAAGGTGAAATGTTTAAGGGGAACATCTTCATTCAGAGGGTGGTGAGAGCGTGGAGTGAGCTGCCAGCGGATGTGATGGTTGTGAGTTTGATTTCAACATTTAAGAGAAATTCGTATAGGTACAGTACATAGATGGGAGGGTAATGGATGGCTATGGTCCAGGTGCAGGTCAATGGGACTCAGCAAAATTATAGTTTGGCATGAACATGGTGGGCTGAAGGGCTGTTTCTGTGCTATAGTTTTCTATGACTCTATAACCAATGTAAATATTTCAGTTTTATGACATTTTCATTATTTAGAAAAAATAACATTCAATGACATCAAGCATTGCAAAGCATTCCCTAAAGTTTGTTTGACTCTATTACTTTTAGTAAATATAGCAATCAACTTCAAGAAAACAAATGGAATGAGATAAACAAAGTATGCCATTTTTTGTAGTACTAAATGTAGGAATACTCAGAAAATTATCAAAAATTTTTCAACATCTCAAAAAGAATTTTGTTTCCTTGATCAAACAAAGCAGCAAACATTCAGAAAATGTTAGAATGACATGGAAGCTCCAAACAAAGGGTCAAAAACTGAACATCTTGCGGCAAGTAACTTGTCTCCCAATAGTCAAAGTTTTTCTATCATTTACAAGGCACAAGTCAGGAGCATGATGAAATCCTTTTAACTTAGCTGGGTACAACTCCTAAACTACTGAAAATCCTCGGTACCATCCAGGACAAAGCATGTCTGGCACCTTGTCCACCATCCAAAGCATTCATCTCCTGACCAAAGGCTTCTGTGTTTGGCAAAAAAAAATACATTGTGATTGCTAGTCTTTCAGCAGCTCCCAAAATCAAGATCTGTGCCAATGAGAAGGAAAGGGACAATCGATTTGGAAACATATTGCTGCGCTGAGACTGCCAGTTGTCCATATTGTGGAACTCCTTTCCTAGCATTGGTTCAAGGTGGTGGCCTACCACCACCTTCCCAGAGAACTCATAGATAGACAAATTCTGCTGTTAAAGAAATGGAGGCATCGCAGAAAAATGGGTAATAGAGCAAAAAAATCATCTAGGAAATATGGTATTTTCTAATGATTTCTCACTGTCACAAACAATGCAGTTATCTAAATTGCTGGCAGTAAATGGTTATAAATATTAAGTGCCAACTGTAAGAGAAGTTGAACTCCTTCAAAAAGGCAGCTTCAATCATTCCATAGTTGCTTCATGGGAATACAGCCGAATGGCTAGAAAAGAGAAAAGTTCATTTCCAACAAACACTAGAAGTTAACAAAGGAAATTCTTCACATTTCACAACTTGCTCTTCTTTCAGTTACTTTTTTGTTCTCCATACCAAACCTTACAATGTGGTTGTTTTATATGGCACATTACTACGTTCCTCAAGATTAGATATCCAGAGATTCACTAACCTGGAAACAACATTCCAACCAGGCTACAAAACTTACATAAAAATTAACAACCAGTTTTCAAGACACAATTTTAATAAAAGTTATGACAGTGCCTTAACAATGTAACAAAATAGATACATAATAATGTAGGTACAGAATACTTAAAGTTATCTTTTGAAGGAATTCAACTTCTTTTACAGTTGGCACTTATTCTGTGGACTGACCTTTATGCCCAGTTTGAAACTTGTAGCAATAACAAATGTAACAAGTAACATTTATTTATCATCAAATAACTAAAAATCAATATTTTGCTATTAACACCAAGATAATGAGACAAGTAATCAGGAGCTGGTGTTGCAAAAAGAAACAAAAGCAAACTGAAATTTATTCTGAGAAAAGTAAAACTTATGCAGCAACATGCATTACTAGAGGCACCAACAACTGCTTTGTAACTTGTAGCATGAGGACACATATCTGCAATGTTAACCATATCTTTAAAATGTTCAACTAAAAGCTAATACACTGTTAAGAACACCACAGACCAGTGTCACAGAGGGAATCATTCAATTATCATGACTTGAGAAGAAATAGTATTCAAATATAGATTAGAGATTCACAGGATAAACATTGAATGTAATTTGATAGCATTAGTGTAATATCTACATTGTATGATTCTTTTTTTTCACTTACAAGATTAAACCACAATATTTTTTAATTGGTATCCTACTGAAAGGTTTATACAAGAAGCAATGCTAAAGAATTTAACAATCTGCAAATTTGTTATACAGGTGCACATTCCTTTATCCGAAATTCTGAAATCCAAAAAGCTCCGTAAACCAAAGTTTTTTTTTCCTAACAGCTGACGTCACTCAGTTGTGATGTGACAGCACTAGCAGAGGCCGCCAGACATCAGTTGTGGCTCAGTGCTCGTACTGGTTACACGTGCATTTGCTGTTCGCTGATATTTTGCATTCACTGTTGACTTTGTGTTTAATTTCACTGTGAAAATGTCAAAAACTGCAGATACCCCTATGGGTAACAATGAGAAAAAGAGAAGGAAGCATCTATCATTATCCATAACGCAGAAAGTGGAGTTATTGCAGAAGCTTGAACGTGGTGTGTCTGTGCGGCGCCTTGCTGAAGAAAATAGTGTCAGAACTACCACTGTACATGATTTAAATAAATAGAAAGACAAGTTACTGAAGTTTTACAGTGACAGTGACATTCTACATTTATTCCAATAAGTCATTTACCATGTGTTTGATTTGGTTCGTTTGAAGCTGTATATTTTTATGTTTTATTGAATGTTTTTGTTGGAAATAAAATTTTTTCTTGTCATTATTCCCTAAACAATACAGTATAACAACTATTTACATAGCATTTACATTGTATTAGGTATTATAAGTAACCTAGAGATGATTTAAAGTATACGGGAGGATGTGTGCAGATTTGGTGTGCTGCTGGGTCCTAAAGTCCACCACACATTAAATAAGGGACTTGGGCATATGTGTTTTTTGGTAGCGGGGGGGGGGGGTCTGAAATCTGAAAAATTCTGAATTCTGAAATGCAACTGGCCCCAAGGATTTCGGATAAGAGATTGTGGACCTGTACAACAAACTTTGTAGCAACTTCATGAGATTACACATTTTAAAATTAATTTAAAAGAAACTACCATGGATGTGTTAGAATAATATTTAATTTGTTTACAGACAACAGTCAAACATAATGGAACATGTCATTACAGCACCAATGACTGGAAGAGAAATTCAAATGGAGCAGGGTTGATTGAAAAAGAAAGTGGCTTGTATTAAAGGCTACGATTCATTAATGTAAACAATAAACTGAATCTTGCCTTTCATTGATCTATTCCTGCATATGTAAATATCAATTCAAAACAACTAAACTTTTCAAATTAATTCTGAATTGTATGAAAAGCACATTTCAAAAACTACACACCGTCTTTTAGAGAAAGAGGAAGAGAGCGTCAAATCCGTTTCCCAGTCATCATTGGGATCATAAAATATGTCTTCCTCTCCAGAATGCCTAGAACCCTGTTGGGAAGAATAACCAGAATGGCTCTCAATTTCAAGCAGTGGATAATAACACAAAACATAATGTCACCTCGCTTTTTAATTCAGGATGTTGATCAGTAGGTCACAGAAAGGTATAGAAGAGAGTTATATTCAAATATTGAGCTTTAAAATCAAGTATATTTCAAGTATAAAAACCGTTACTATGACAAATGGGATAGCACCACCAGACAAATCTTCGCCTCTCTCTGCTTTCCCCAAGAACTACACTCTCTGTGACTTCCTGATGTTCTCCCATACACCCCTCCCCATCCCTGGCACTTTCCCCTGCAAACATAGGAGATGAAACACATGTTAAAGAGACCTTCCATTAGAGGTACAGATTCACTTGTACAATACCTTCCCCAACCTAATCCATTACAAATGGTGTTCATGATGTGGCCTCCTCTGCATTGGCGAAACCTGGAGTAGATGAGGCAACCATTTTGCAGAGTACCTGAGCTCTGTCACTATGAAAATCTGGGGTTCCAGATGCATGTCATGTGAACACCCCTTCCCATCCCCTAACCAACTCCTCTATCCTCAGTCTTCTCCACTGCCATGGTGAGGCCAAATGTGAACTAGAAGAAATGCACCTTATATTTCAATTTTCCAGTTTTGGGCAAGCCATTCTGCCATGTGCCCTTCCCATACCCACCAGTTCACTATCACTCTCTCTCCTTGTTCATCTTTTCCACTCCTTCTGTCCCAACTTGCCTTAACAAAACTCATCATCCTTAAGTTGTTCTACCTGCCCATTACTAACACACCTGGGTTTTTCTCCCTTAGTTCACCTCTCCAGACTGCTTCTATTCATCCCTCAACCCTCCTATTTCTGGTTTTATCTACCAACCTCTATTCATTCCAGAAGAACTGAGAAGTCCTCCTTCTTCAAAGAAAGGGGCTTCCCTTCCTCCACCATCATCAATGCTGCCCTCACCTGTATCTCTTCCATCTCACGCACATCTGCCCTCAGCCCATTTTCCCACCACCACAGCAGGGATAGGGTTCCTCTTGTCCTCACCTACCACCCCAATAGCCTCCACATCCAGCACATAATTCTCCACAACTTCTGCCATCTCCAATGAGATTCCACCACTAAGCACACCTTTCCCTCCCCCCATTTTCTACTTTCTGCAGGGATCACTTCCTTCCCATTGATCTCACTCCTTGTAAATGGAACAATTGCCAACACCTGCCCCTATACCTCCTCTCCCTCACTTCCATTCAGGGCACCAAACAGTCCTTCCAAGTGAGGCAACACTTCACCTGCAAGTCTGTTAAGAGTCATTTACTGTGCAGCCTCCTGTATAATTGGTGGAACCAGACGTAGATTGGGAGACCGCTTTGTTGAGCACCTTTGCTCCATCCACCACAAAAAGCAGTATTTCCCAGTGGCTACCCATTTCAATTCTACTTCCCATTCCTATTCTGACACATCAGTCCATGGCCTCCTCTACTGTCACAATGAGGCCACACTCAGGCTGGAGGAGCAAAACCTTGGATTCTGTCTGATTAGCCTCCAACCTGATAGCATGAATATCGTTTTCCTGAGTTTCCGGTAATTGTCCCTCCCCCGTTCACCATTCCCCATTTCTATTTCCCTCTCTCATCTTACTTCCTTACCTGCCCATCATCTCCCTCTGGTGCTTCTCCATTTTCCCTTTCTTCCATGATCTTCTGTCTTCTCCTAACAGATTCCTGCATCTCCAGCCCTGTATATCTTTCACCAATCAACTTCCCAACTCTTTACTTACCACCTTCTCCTCCTCAGTTTCACCTACTAGCTGCCCCCTTGTACTACTCCCTCCTCTCCCTGCACCTTCTCGTCTGACTCCTTTCCCCTGCTTTTCCAGTCTTGATAAGGCGCTCAGCCCAAAACGTTGACTGTTTAGTTCTTGTCATAGAGACTGCCTGGCCTGCTGAGTTCCTCCAGCATTTTGTATGTTGCTTTGGCTTTCCTCATGAATCTGCAGATTTTCTCATGTATGTGACCCTCTATCTCCATCCTTCTCCAACTGACTCCATCTGCCAATTTTTTTTATGTTTCTACCCATCACCTACCAGCCTCTGACTCTGTACTTCCCTTCTCCCACTTGTCTCCGTCTGCCTGTTATAAGACCATAAGACATATGCAGAAATATGCCACTCAGTTCATCAAGCCTGTTCTGCCATTCCACCATTGCTGCTTTAATATCCCTCTCAACCTCATTCTCATGCCTTCTCCCCGTAACACTTGACGCCCTAACTAAGGAACTATCAACCTCTTCTATAAATATACTCAAAGACTTGGTCTCCACAGCCATCTTTGGCAATGAATTCTGCAGATTCTCCACCCTCTTGCTAAAGAAATTCCTTCTCACCTCTGTTCTAAATGGGTGTCCCTCTATTCTGAGGCTGTGTCCTTTAGTCCTAAACTCACCTACTACAGGAAAGATCCTCTCTACATCTGCGCTGCCTAGGCCTTTCAATATTAAATAGGTTTCAACTCCAGCAAGTCCACCCTAGAGCCATCAAACTCTCCTCATACATTAACCATTCTCTCCCATGCTAGTACATCTTCTCATAGATAAGGAGCCCAAAACTGCTCACAGTACTCCAAGTGCGGTCTGACCAATACCTTATAAAGCCTCAGTATTACATCCTTGCTCTTATATTCTAGTCTTCTCAAAATGAATGCTAACATTGCATTTGCCTTCACTTGCACTGACTCAACTTGCAAGCTAACTTTAGGAAATCCTGCACAAGGACTCCCAAGTCTCTTTGCACCCCATTTAGAAAACAGTCTACACCTTTATTCCTTCTACAAAAATGCATGACCATACACTTTCCTACACTATGTTCCATCCGCCACTTCTTTGACTGTACTCCCAATCTGTCTAAGTCCTTCTGCAGACCCCCTGCTTCCTCATCGCTACCTGCCCCACCACCTATCTTGATATTATCCCCTCAATTCTGTCATGCAAATCACTAACACATAATGTGAAAAGAAGCGTTTCCAATACCGACCTTTGTAGAACTTGTCATAGAGGCCAACCAGAGTAGGTCCCCTTTATTCTGACTCTTGGCCTCCTGCCAATTGACCAATCTTCTATATATGCTAGTATCTATCCTGTTATACCACGGGCTCTCATCTTGTTAACCAGCCTCATCTGCAGCATTTTGTCAAAAGCATTCTGAAAAATCCAAGGAAACATCATCTATGGACTCTCCTTTGTCTATCTTGCCTGGTATTTCCTCAAAGAACAGATTTGTCAGGCAAGATTTCCCCTTAAAGAAACCATGTTGATTTTGGCCTATTTTATCACGTGCCTCCAGGTACCCTGAAACCTCATCTTTAATAATGGACTCCAACATTTTACCAACCACAGAAGTCAGGCTAATTGGCTTCTAATTTCCCTTCTGTCCCACCTCCATCCATAAGGCGTGGAGTGACATTTGCAATTCTCCAGTCTTTTAGAACCATTCTAGAATCCAGTGGTTCTTGAAAAATCATTACATATATCTCCACAATCTCTTCAGCTACCTCTTTCAGAACCCTGGAGTGTAGTTCATTTGGTCCAGGTGACTTATCTACCTTCAGACCTTTCAGATTCCCAAGCACCTTCTCCTTAGTAACAGCAACTACACTTACTTCTGCACCTTGCCATTTGTGAATTTCTGGCATACTCTTAGTGTCTTCCACAGTGAAGACTGACACAACATACTTGTTAAACTGACCGCCATTTCTTATTACTACCTCTCCAGCATCAATTTCCAGCAGTCCAATGTCCAGTCTTGCCTCTCTTTTACTCTTTATATATCTGAAAAAACTTTCGGTGTCCTCTTTGATATTTTTTGGCTAACTCACCTTCATATTTGATCTTCACTCTCCTTGAGGCTTCTAGGTGCCTTCTATTGCTTTGTAAAAGCTTTTTAATCCTTTAACTTCACTCTATTTTCTCCCTCTCAAAGTGCAGGGCAAATTCTATCATATTATGATAACTGTCTTCCAATGATTCCTTTCACTTAAGCTCCCTAATCGCATCTAGTTCATTAAACAACACCCAATCTAGAAATGCCTTTCCTGTAGTGGACTCAACCACTTGTTCTTTAAAAGGCACCTCATAGGCATTCTACAATTTCCCTCTCTTGGGATCCAGCGCCAACCTGATTTTCCCAATCTACCTGTATATTGAAATCTCCTATGAATATCATAACATTGTCTGTTTTACATGCCACATTCTGGCTACTGTTCGGAGGCTTGTACATAACTCCCATCAGGGTCTTTTTACCCTTGCAGTTTCTTAACTGTACCCATAAGGATTCTACATCTTCCCATCCTTTGTCATTTCTAAGGATTTGATTTCATTTTTTAAATCAACAGAGCCAACCCACCCTCTCTGCCTACCTACCTGCCTTTTCCATACAAGGTGTATCCTTGCATGTTAAGCTCCCAACAATAATCTTCTTTCAACTACGTCTCAGTGATGCCCAGAACATCATACCTGACAATCTCTACTGTGCCACAAGATCTTTATTCATTACAATGTGTGCAGTCAAATTTAACACCTACTTTCCTGTATTGATAACCCTTTTTACTGTATTCATAACTCATGTTACCCGTCATCTCATCCAATGACTGCAATTTTGCCCTATTATCTACCTGTCCATCCTCAGAGTCCCACTGCACACTGCATTGACTTATAAACCAATTGCTCCATCCTCAATCCTATCACTCCAGTTCCAATCCCCCTGCCAACTTTGTTTAAACCCTCCCCAACAGTTCTAGCAAACCTGCTTGCAAGGATATTGGTCCCCCTTGGGTTCAGGTGTAACCCATTCTTATTGCACAGGTCATACATTCCCACAAAGTGCTTCCAATGATCCAAAATTCTGAAACTCTGCCCCCCTGCACCAGTTCATCAGCCACTCATTCACCTATACCATCATCCTTTTCCTTCCCTGACTAGCATGTGGCAACTAGGAGTAATCCAGAGATTTCTAACTTAGAGGACTCGCTCTTCAGCCTCTTCCCCAGTTCCTATATTCACTGCACACAATGTCTTGCTCTCTTTCTACCCATGGCATGGGTCCCAGTCTGCACCGCAATCTCTGGCTGCTCACCCTTCCTCTTGAGAACCTTCTGCAGCCGGTTTGAAGCATCCTGTACGCTAATACTTGGGAGGCAAAACAACATCCTGGCTTCTTTTTCATGACCACAGAATATCCCTAACTCTGCACTACAGAGTTGAGTAGTTTCAAGTTCCTCGGTATCACCTCAGACAGCTGAAGTTTGGCATGAGTTCCCAAATCCTCAGGACTTTCTACAGGGCACCATCAAGAACATCCTCACTGGCTGTGCCACCACCTGGCATGGAAACTGTACTACTTCAATCGCAGGGCAGTGCAGAAAGTGGTGTGGGCAGCACACAACATCTGTGGATGTGAACTGTAGTCTGTTTAGGACATTTACAGAAGCAGGTGCTTAAAAAGCACCCAGAGGATCATCAGGGACTCCAGCCACCCCAACCACAAACTGTTTCAGCTGCTTCCATCTGGCAAGTGGTACCACAGCATTAAGGCCTGGACCAACAGGCTTCAGGACAGCTTCTTTCACCAGGCCATCAGATTGATCAATACACATTGATCTGATTGCATATCTGACTGCACATACACATATACGAAACATTTATATATACACAATCTTAGTGTTTGTGCAATATCCTTCCACATTTCCCTTCCTTATTGCTTGCAACATAAAGATTTTTACTCCCTCATATTGTGGGATGGACATAAGAGACAACAATTCTAATTCTATTGAGTCTCCTGTTACTACTGCTCTGCCTGACTTTACCCTCTCCTGCTGAGCCTCAGAACCGGCCATAGTGCCACTGGCCTGCCTGCTGCTGTCTCTAACAGGTCATTCCTCCCACCCCCAGCAGCATCCAAAGGGGTATGCTTGCTGCTGAGGGGAATGCCACATGGGAACCCTACACAGACTGTGTACTTCCCTTATTTCTCCTGGTGGTCACCCACCTACTATCTGAAGCTTGCACTCTGGGTGTGAACTTCGGTAAAAGACTCAACCTTCTGGATGCTCATGAGCACATCCAGCTCCAGCTCCTTGACTTTTGTCAGTCAGGCGCTGAAGTTGGGTGCATTTCCTACAAATGTAGTCATCAGTGACACCGAGGTATGCTGAAATCCCACATCTCACAAGAGCAGCATTCCACTACCTACATCTTGCTTACACTTGTCATGCCTCTAACTTCTCATGCTTAAGTTATAGCTTACAGCTGTTCTCGCCAAGCCTGTTGAGCCAAAGCCTGACCACTTTAACAGAATCCACTCACAGAATAGGCACTCCGCTCAAACCACACTTCTTTTTATTGGCCCTTGCTAATTAACCTTAGTTACAATTAATTCCAGCAATCCCCCACTCCACAGACAAGTCTCAACAGACCCTGCCTGATTTTTTAAAAATCATCCTGCCCCACTCCCCCACAACTTGCTTCACCCGTCACCTATCAACCTCCAACTGACCCTTCCCTCTCACTTCTGTGTGCTGTCGATCTTCCATCCACACTCCAGTCACAATTTAGGGTCTCGAACTCTTGATCATCTCTTTGTTCCCACAGATGCTGCTTGACCCACTGAGTTCTTCTAGCAGTTCATGTTTTGCTGAGGCCATGAAAGGCCAGAAAAATTACCCAGGGTAGGCAAATACAAGTGGGCAGGCAGTGAGACTGGCAGTTCTAGGAAGCATGTCAGATCCAGCGCAATAACACAAATGAGGTCACTCGTCACAAGCTGCTTGTGTGAACATCAAAAACCCAGATCTTCAAAAAAACTCCATGTTTGTAATGGTCCAACATTACAAACTCTCAAGTTTCTCAGTTCAAATATAATACACTAAGTGATGTTAATCAGTTATTAAAAAATGCTCATAATAAATCAACCAGTCTTAAAACAATGTAATGCTAATTGCCATCCTTTTCACACTTAATTTTTTTCAAACTGGGTAAAGAAGAAGTCTGTCTCTGCAGTTGGTGCAAATCTGTAAGGAAATATCATTACGTACACATTAAATTCAGCAGCCCAGTAAGTATGCACATTTATTTTACCCTCCTCTTTTTAAAAAGGAGTCTCAAGAAAGGAATAAAACATGAAGAAAATTAGAGAATTTACCGCTATATTATAAATTGTCAAGAAATAGAGCTTCAAAAGCAGAAACTATTTTTACTTATTATTTTTAAAGTCACAAAATACTGCCAAGTTCTTCTGCAAAGCTTAAGACATACTTTGCACACTGCAAGATGTTTGAGCATGTCCAAAATCTTAAAAGAGGTATTTAAAAATCCTCAGTATTCAATCAAACATTAAACTTCAGTCAGAAGAGATAGAGTTGGATACAAGATTGAGGCCCAAACTAATAGTTAATAACATTTAGATTTGTTTTATCAAAACTTCCCCAGATTCCTTTTTTATTGGTCATGAATTGTCTATGCTGGGCACAGGGATACCATTTAAACTTTGAATAACTTTTTTAAAAAAACTTCTTTGAGTGCAAGAAGGACGAGACTGCGCAGGCATGTGACGTAACAGGACAGCGCCGCAAGTTTAAACAGGGAGGTTACTTCCAATGGCTTTCTTGTGGATCGGGACAACAGATTGGCGTGGGAGCTAAATTCTGAAGGAAGGCAGTTTTTTTTAAAAAACTTCTTCCAGTGCAAGAAGGACGAGACTGCGCAGGCACGTGATGTAACAGGACAGCGCGGAGAGTTTAAAAAGGAGACCACCCTATACAGCGGGCAGCTGTCGGAGCAGGCAGCGGAGTGAGTGGTAGCAGAGTGTAGGGCTTTGGCTTCAACGGGCTTCAGCAGTAAACAGGAAGAGGTGAGAGCGAAGCACCAACTCTTTTTTTCTCTCCCCCCGCCCCTTCGCGAATCGGCCCGGACAGACAGGAACAGCAGGGCTCTCACAGCTAACGGTACGAGCTAACGGTTTAAAAAGTTCGTCTGTTTGGCAAGGTTGAGTAGACTTAATTTTCCTGTTTCATTCCTGTAGAATTAGATAGCATGCTTGCAGGGTTAGTGTTTTGTTCAGGGTGTCAGATGTGGGAATCCTGGGAGACCTCCAGCCTCCCTGATGGCCACATCTGCACCAGGTGCACCAAGATGCAGCTCCTCAGAAACTGTGTTAGGGATCTGGAGCTGTAGCTTGATGACCTACTGCTTATCAGGGAAAGTGAAGAGGTGATAGACAGGAGCTACAGGGAGGTAGTCATCCCTGGGCTACAGGGGTCAGAAAACTGGGTGACTGTCGGGAGAGGGAAGGAAAATGCCCGGATAGTGGAGAGCACAGCTGTGGCTGTCCACCCCACCAACAAATATCTTGTTCTAGATGCTGTTGAGGGGGATGACCTGACAGGGGACGCCCACGGTGACCGGGTCTCTGGCACTGAGCCTGGCGCTATTGTGCAGGAGGGAAGGAGGGAGAAGAGGAATGCGGTAGTCATAGGGGATTCCATAGTCAGGGGAATGAACAGGAGATTCTGTGTGCCTGATAGAGATACCCACATGGCGTGTTGCCTCCCAGGTGCCAGGGTACGGGATGTCTCGGATCTGGTCCAGAATATTCTGAAGGGAGAGGGCGAGCAGCCAGTTGTCTTGGTACATGTTGGTACCAATGACATAGATAGGACAAGGGAGGAGGTCCTGAACAGAGATTTCCAGGAGTTATGAAGGAAAGTAGATAGGACAAGGGAGGAGGTCCTGAACACAGATTTCTGGGAGTTAAGAAGGAAGCTGAGAAGCAGGACCTCCAGTGTAGTAATCTCAGGATTGCTACCTGTGCCACATGCTAGCGAGGGCAAGAATAGTAGGATCAGGCAGATGAATGCGTGGCTGAGAGACTGGTGCAGGGGGCAGGGCTTCAGATTCTTGGATAATTGGGATCTCTTCTGGGGGAAGTATGACCTGTTCTGGACAGGTTACACCTGAACCCAAAGGGGACCAATATCCTGGCGGGATGGTTTAATAGAGCTGTTAGGAAGGGTTTAAACTGATTTGGCAGGGGGATGGGAACCGGAATGATACAGCGGAGGAAGGGGAAAACAGAAATAAATCTAAGATAGTGAGCAGTAAAGATATCAGGAAAGACAGGTAGGTGATGGGACAAATTTTTAGCCATTAGGATGAGTTGCAGTGCAATAAAGTTGCAGTGAAATCAAAGCGAAAAGTATCAAATACTGATCTTAAGGTATTGTACTTAAATGCACGCAGCATACGGAATAAGGTGGATGATCTTGTCGTACAGCTACAGGCTGGCAGGTATGATATTGTGGCCATCACTGAGACATGGCTAAAGGATGCATGTCTCTGGGAGCGGAACGTCCAAGGATACACTGTGTATCTGAAGGAGAGGAAGGTAGGCAGAGAGGGAGGCGTGGCTTTATTGGTAAGTAATGATACTAAATCATTAGAAAGAGGTGATATAGGATCAGAAGGCGCAGAATCTTTATGGGTTGAGCTAAGAAATCGCAGGGGTAAAAGGACCCTGATGGCAGTTATTTATAGGCCTCCAAACAGCTGCAGTGATGTGGACTACAAATTACAACTGGAAATAGAAAAGGCTTGTCAGAAGGGCAGTGTTATGATAATTGTGGGGGATTTTAATATGCGAGTGGATTGGGAAAATCAGGTCAGCACTGGATCTCAAGAGAGAGAATTTGTAGAATGTCTGCGAGATGGTTTTTTAGAACAGCTTGTTGTTGAGCCCACTAGGGTGTCGGCTGTACTGGATTCGGTATTGTGTAATGAACCACAGGTGATTAGAGAGATTAAGGTGAAGGAACCCTTAGGAGGCAGTGATCATAACATGATTGAATTCACTGTGAAATTTGAAAAAGAGAAGCCGAAATCTGATGTGTCAGTATTCCAGTGGAGTAAAGGAAATTATAGTGGCATGAGAGAGGAACTGGCCAAAGTCGACTGGAAAGGGACACTGGCGGGAAGGACAGCACAGCAGCAGTGGCTGGAGTTTATGCGAGAAGTGAGGAAGGTGCAAGACAGGTATATTCCAAAAAAGAAGAAATTTTCAAATGGAAAAAGGATGCAACCGTGGCTGACAAGAGAAGTCAAAGCCAAAGTTAAAGCAAAGGAGAGGGCATACAAGGAAGCAAAACTTAATGGGAAGACAGAGGATTGGGAAGTTTTGTAAAGCTTACAAAAGGAAACTAGCAAGGTCATTAAGAGGGAGAACATTAACTATGAAAGGAAGCTAGCAAATAATATCAAAGAGGATACTAAAAGCTTTTACAAGTATATAAAGAGTAAAAGACAGGTGAGAGTAGATATAGGACCGATAGAAAATGATGCTGGAGAAATTGTATTGGGAGATAAGGAGATGGCAGAGGAACTGAACAAGTATTTTGCATCAGTCTTCACTGAGGAAGACATCAGCAGTATACCGGACACTCAAGGGTGGCAGGGAAGAGAAGTGTGCGCAGTCACAATTACGACAGAGAAAGTACTCAGGAAGCTGAATAGTCTAAAGTTAGATAAATCTCCCGAACCAGATGGAATACACCCTCGTGTTCTGAAGGACGTAGCTGTGGAGATTACAGAGGCATTAGCAATGATCTTTCAAAAGTCGATAGATTCTGGCATGGTTCCGGAGGACTGGAAGATTGCAAATGTCACTCTGCTATTTAAGGGGGCAGGAAAGCAAAAAGGAAAGTATAGACCTGTTAGCTTGACATCAGTGGTTGGGAAGTTGTTGGAGTCGATTGTCAAGGATGAGGTTACAGAGTACCTGGAGGCATATGACAAGATAGGCAAAACTCGGTATGGATTCTTTAAAGGAAAATCCTGCCTGACAACCCTATTACAATTTTTGAGGAAATTACAAGTAGGCTAGACAAGGGAGATGCAGTGGAAGTTGTATATTTGGATTTTCAGAAGGCCTTTGAAAAGGTGGCACACATGAGGCTACTTAACAAGATAAGAGCCCATGGAATTACAGGAAAGTTACGTGGATAGAGCATTGGCTGATTGGCAGGAAACAGAGAGTGGGAATAAAGGGATCCTATTCTGGTTGGCTGCCGGTTACCAGTGGTGTTCCACAGGAGTCCGTGTTTTGGGCCGCTTCTTTTTACATTGTACATCAACGATTTGGATTATGGAATAGATGGCTTTGTGGCTAAGTTTGCTGACGATACGAAGATAGGTGGAGGGGCCGGTAGTGCTGAGGAAACGGAGAGTCTGCAGAGAGACTTGGATAGATTGGAAGAATGGGCAAAGAAGTGGCAAATGAAATACAATGTTGGAAAGTTTATGGTTATGCACTTTGGCAGAAGAAATAAATGGGGAGAGAATTCAAAGTTCTGAGATGCAACGGGACTTGGGAGTCCTCGACAGGATACCCTTAAGGTTAACCTCCAGGTTGAGTTGGTGGTGAAGAAGGCGAATGCAATGTTGGCATTCATTTCTAGAGGAATAGAGTATAGGAGCAGGGATGTGATGTTGAGGCTCTATACGGCGCTGGTGAGACCTCACTTGGAGTACTGTGGGCAGTTTTGGGCTCCTTATTTAAGAAAGGATGTGCTGACGTTGGAGAGGGTGCAGAGATGATTCACTAGAATGATTCCGGGAATGAGAGGGTTAACATATCAGGAACGTTTGTCCACTCTTGGACTGTATTCCTTGGAGTTTAAAAGAATGAGGGGAGACCTCATAGAAACACTTTGAATGTTGAAAAGCATGGACGGAGTGGATGTGGCAAAGTTGTTTCCCATGATGGGGGAGTCTAGTGCGAGAGGGCATGACTTAAGGATTGAAAGGCGCCCATTCAGAACAGAAACAAGAAGAAATTTTTTTAGCCAGAGGGTGGTGAACCTATGGAATTCGTTGCCACGGGCGGCAGTGGAGGCCAAGTCATTGAGGGTATTTAAGGCAGAGATTGATAGGTATCTGAGTAGCCAGGGCATCAAAGGTTATGGTGAGAAGGCGGGGGTAGTGGGACTAAATAGGAGAATGGATCAGCTCATGATAAAATGGCGGAGCAGACTCGATGGGCCGAATGGCCGACTTCTGCTCCTTTGTCTTATGGTCTTGCCTTATGGTCTAACTGACTACTTTCACAACAAATTGTACCAAGTCACAACTGCAAGGACACAAATCAGATAAACAGCTGTCTATCAAGCAAAATTAGAAGAATCTTAAATCAGTAATGCATTATACAGAAATGTTTGATAAAGAATAGAAATCTGCATAATAGGTTAATAGTGAATACTTGTCAATTAATATATAGTACAGTAGCATATGAATTGTTCAAATATAGCAAAGGAAATCTTAAATAGTTCAATGCTATGATACTAATCTGGCACCACTACTCCAAAATGAAATGGCGAAGATAAACAAAATCAATATTTATTAGTCTTTCTTTACAAAAATGTAAACCATGTACTAAAAAGATTTAAACATGCACACAACACTTGCATTTGATCCTAATGTACTAATATCATAACTGTTACCCAGCAAATTGTTTGACCAAAAAGGCAGAATTGAAAATAAAAATTCTGAAGGGCCAATAAAATATGTAATTAAAATAGAAATGAAGCAGTATAAAAGGGCAAGAATGCGAATGAAAATATGTAAGCCTTAAAAAAAACAGAAAAGAATAACTCATCTTTGTATAGTCCTATGACTTAATTATTTCACTACAGTAGGATATAATATGACAATTATTTCACTACAGTAGGACACAATATGATGATGCGCCAGCACGTTGACGCCAGCTCATAAAAAATGGTTGTAGCATCTCAGGCAAATTATGAAATGTGACAGTATGGCAAGCCTCAAGATAATGTATGTTCGAATTTGAGGCTCAACTTACCTTTATTATTTTAACATCTGGATCAATCTGCCTAATACAGCAGTCCCCAACCACCGGGCCGCGGACCAGTACCAGGCCGCAAAGCATGTGCTACCGGGCCTTGAGGAAACGATATGAGTCAGCTGCACCTTTCCTCATTCCCTGTCACGCACTGTTGAACTTGAACATAGGGTTGCCATCTGTCCCGTATTTGCCAGGACATCCCGTATATTGGGCTAAATTGGTTTGTCCCATACGGGACCGCCTTGTCCCGTATTTCCCCCGCTAAGGTAGAGCGTTCCTATGAAACCTTTCATACCAAAATAGCATGAAGCAAAGAAGCAATTACCATTAATTCATACCCGAAAAATTTTTGAGCGTTCCTAGACCCAAAAAATAACCTATCATACCAAATAACACGCAAAACCAAAAATAAATAACACTAACATATAGTAAAAGCAGGAATGATATGATAAATACACAGCCTATATAAAGTAGAAACAATGTATGTACAGTATAGTCAGGAAGATGAAGGCAAAACTGATTTGTGGGGAAAAATTGGCACGTACGCGCATGCGCACCTGTGCCCGCGCAAGGCTTCATGGTCATGGTAGTCTTTCCTGGGGTAAAGTGTCCCGGGATTTGACTGCTACTTTTGTCCCTTACTTGGGAGTGAGAAAGTTGGCAACCCTAACTGTAAAAGACATGTTGAGGTGAGTTTAACCCTAATTGAACACTCCCCACCCCACCCCAGCAGGCCGGTCCGCAAGAGTATTGTCAATATTAAACCGATCCGCGGTGCAAAAAAGGTTGGGGACCCCTAGTCTAATAGATCCCAGTGATGTGAGATTCAAAACAGTCAGCAGGTCTGAACTGTGAAGTGCCACAAGGTGGCTACTTGTTTGTTTTTACTTTCTGCCGAGAGGTCCACATGATTGCTATTAGTCTTAGACAATAAACACAGTGATGGATTTTTGAGAGATATTCTAATCATTCACAGGTCAACAGTAAAGCTTTACCTGATAGAGTTCTCTCATAGTTGCCAACTTGCCTTCAAATTTGTCCAAGCTCCAGAAAGTGCTTATGCCTAACTTAATATTTTTAACTTGAACCTGAATTGGACTTTTTAGGCTTTCATTTTTGTTGTCAGGCTCATGTCTGTAAAAAAAAAAAAGAAAAAAAAAAAAAGAAAAATCAATTTCTGCACTGTATCGCCATTCAGCAAAGAAATAGCTATAACCACACTCCAGGCCACAAATTCTAAAATTTAATCCCGAAGGATTCCAACCAGTTGTGTAAAATAACCTTGTTGCCATGAAGAGTTACTGTTGGATATTGTAAAACAGCTGTTTTTTCTAAGCAGGGGATCAGGTTGGCATTCAAGAACATTTTGGACCACCCATTCTCAACGGGGGCCCTGGCACATTTGAAGGGGGCCACCGACTGAAAACTGTGAGAAGGGGAGCCCCAAGGGTTTATGGGGGCCTTGGTAACTGAACCAATGAAATACCCAAGCAGCAACCTTCATTGGAGTCAATATTTTCCCTATTATTTATAATATCTTTCCAACACACCGTTTGAATTTGGCACACTGGTAAATTCATTGCTTAAGCTCCTCCCACACAACTTTAGTTGCGAATCAGATTGCACCGGGTCAACGTATTCAATCAAGAGTTCTCGCATTCATTATCACCATACTTCATTCTCCGAAGATCAGCGTGTCTTGCTAGGCCTTTGTTAGCCTAGCAACTTTAAAGTTTATGTGTTTGAATATATTATACGTTAAGGTAGGTTGTGAAAAGTGTTTATTACTGCATATGAAGTCACCGAAAAAAATCCCTGGCTCCAGGTGACAGTATTTTTTCTCAGTAATGTATCTGTATTTCGCGTGCTTATTCCCAAGTCAAAAACATTTAGGCAGCCTTTCTAAACCATTTCAGTCAATGTTGTCAATTTAGCTAGAAAAAAAGTAGCAAAACCATTAAAAATTTTTTTTTTCCAATTTTGGTAGTTTTTAGTGAATGCATATGACAAGGAAAATTGAAATATTGCATTATTATGCATTTATACTATGTCATTTGCTAAATCTCAGTTGAAATTGTAAATTTTCACGGTAACTTCGTTAATTTGGCGACTAAACATACATAGTGAGTTTTGCCAAGTCACTTGAAAGGGGAGCCTTGGAACCTGAGAAGAGCTCCTAAAGGGGTCGTGGCCAAAAAACGGTTGAGAATCATTTAGACTAAAGTGGCAAGAAAAGAGACTTTTATTCATGTTTCTTCAAACAGGAAAGTTCCAATCCTATTTATTTTACTACAATAGACTGAAGAGAACATACCAACCCAGTAGATAGCAAGATAAAAGTTGCAACATCTGTGCTCTCCAAAATAACATGATATAAAGCCCAGAGCTGAACACTTCAATCATGATTCAATACCTGTATCCTGTATCTCAATTTTCAAACAGCCCAAATTCAGATTTTACTAGTGTAATCTGGTTGCTGTGCATGTCCCACAAACTTGCCATTTACAACAAATTACATGAATATAGCTTAATGTGCTGCTGATGGCCCCTTAAACCATTTGGACAGGCTAACAGGCCTTTGTTTTATAAATCCCTCCCCTGTCTTCTCTCTTGTTAAAAACAGACTTGTATTTCTCACTTTCTTAGTTCTGCAGAAGAATCCTGGATTCCAAACTTTAACTATCTCTCCTTCTGCAGATGTGCCTGACTTGCAAAGCACTTCCAGCATTTCCATTTTTTATTTGACTTTTAGCTTCGACAGATTTTACGTTATGTCAAATTATAGTTATAACATATATGGGTCATTGATGAGAGCTACAGGGAGGTAGTCACACCTAGGCTGCCGGGAGCAGGTCATTGGGTGACAGTCAGAGGGGGGAAAGTGAAGGTGAGTATACAGGTAGTGCAGAGCACCCTGTAGCCATTCCCCAAATAATAAGTATACTGTCCTGGATACTGTTGGCGGGGACGACTGACCAGGGGTGAGCCACACTGGCGGGGCCTCCGGCACTGAGTCTGACCCTGTGGTGCAGAAGGGTGGAACGGAGAAGAGGAACAGACAGGAGATTTTGTAGACATGAGGAGGACACCCGCATGGTTTGTTGCCTACCAGGTGCCAGGGTCCAGGATGTCTCTGACTGGGTGCACAACATCCTGGTACAAGAGGGAAAGCAACCAGAAGTCGTGATACATGTTGGTACCAAAGACATAGGCAGGAAGAGGAATGAGGTCCTGAAGTGGGAGTTTCAGGAACTAGGCAGAAGGCTGAAGAACAGGACCTCAAGGGTGGCGTTCTCAGGATTGCTGCCAGTGCTACGTGATAGTGATGGTAAGAATTGCAGGAGATGGCGGTTGAATGCGTGGCTGATGAGTTGGTGCAGGGAGCAGGGTTTTAGATTTTTGGATCATTGGGATCTCTTCTGGGGAAGGTGGGACCTGTACAGAATGGATGGGTTGCACCTGAACTCGATGGGGAGCAATATCCTTGCAGGTAGGTTTGCTAGCATGATTCGGGAGAGTTTAAACTAATTTGCGAAGGGGATGGGACCCGGAGCGATACAGCAGTGGAAGAAGTGCATGGAGTAAAGCCAGATCTAACATATAAAGACGCTTTGAGGAAAGAGAAGGAAATAAAGGGTGTAAGGGTAGAAGGGCTAAAGTGTGTGTACTTCAATGCCAGAAGCATCAGGAACAAAGGTGATGAACTGAGAGCTTGGATACATGCATGGAATTATGATGTAGTGGCCATTACAGAGACCTGGCTGGCACCAGGGCAGGAATGGATTCTCAATATTCCTGGATTTCAGTGCTTTAAAAGGGATAGAGAGGGAGGAAAAAGGGGAGGAGGGATGGCGTTACTGGTCAGGGATACTATTACAGCTACAGAAAGCGTGGGTAATGTAGCAGGATCCTCTTTTGAGGCAGTATGGGTGGCAGTCAGGAACAGGAAGGGAGCAGTTACTCTATTGGGACTATTCTATAGACCCCCTGGTAGCAGCAGAGATACAGAGGAGCAGACTGGGAGGCAGATTCTAGAAAGGTGCAAAAATAACAGGGTTGTTATCATGCGTGACTTTACCTTCTCTAATATTGATTGGCACCTGATTAGTTCCAACAGCTTAGACGGGGCGAGTTTGTTAAATGTGTCCAGGACGGATTCCTGTCACAGTCACAGTATGTTGACAGACCGACTAGGGGGAGTGCCATACTAGATCTAGTATTAGGTAACAAAATGGGTCAAGTCACAGATCTCTCAGTGGGTGAGCATCTGGGGGACAGTGACCACCGCTCCCTGGCCTATAGCATTATCATGGAAAAGGATAGAATCAGAGAGGACAGGAAAATTTTTAATTGGGGAAGAGCAAATTATGAGGCTATAAGGCTAGAACTTGTGGGTGTGAATTGGGATGATGTTTTTGCAGGGAAATGTACTATGGACATGTGATCGATGTTTAGGGATCTCTTGCAGGATGCTAGGGATAAATTTGTCCCAGTGAGGAAGATAAAGAATGGTAGGGTGAAGGAACCATGGGTGACAAGTGAGGTGGAAAATCTAGTCAAGTGGAAGAAGGCAGCAGACATGAGGTTTAGGAAGCAAGAATCAGAAGGGTCTATTGAGGAATATAGGGTAGCAAGAAAGGAGCTTAAGAAGGGGCTGAGGAGAGCAAGAAGGGGGCATGGGAAGGCCTTGGCGAGTAGGGTAAAGGAAAACTCCAAGGCATTCTTCAATTATGTGAAGAACAAAAGGATGACAGGAGGAAAGGTAGGACCAATTAGAGATAAAGGTGGGAAGATGTGCCTGGAGGCTGTGGAAGTGAGCGAGGTCCTCAATGAATACTTTTCTTTGGTATTCACCGATGAGAGGGAACTTGATGATGGTAAGGACAATATGAGTGAGGTTGATGTTCTGGAGCATGTTGATATTAAGGGAGAGGATGTATTGGAGTTGTTAAAATACATTAGGACGGATATCTCCCTGGAGCCTGATGGAATATTCCCCAGGCTGCTCCACGAGGTGAGGGAAGAGATTGCTGAACCTCTGGCTAGGATCTTTATGTCCTCATTGTTCATGGGAATGGTACCAGAGGATTGGAGGGAGGCGAATGTTGTCCCCTTGTTCAAAAAAGGTAGTAGGGATAGTCCGGATAATTATAGACCAGTGAACCTTACGTCTGTGTTGGGAAAGCTGTTGGAAAAGATTCTTAGAGATAGGATCTATGGGCATTTGGAGAATCATGGTCCGATCAGCGAGAGTCAGCATGGCTTTCTGAAGGGCAGATCGTGTCTAACAAGCCCAATAGAGTTCTTTGAGGTGGTGACCAGGCATATACAAACCCCATTTCCAAATAAGTTGGCATATTTTCCAAAATGCAATAAAAACAAAAATCTGTGATATGTTAATTCACGTGAACCTTTATTTAACTGACAAAAGTACAAAGAAAAGATTTTCAATAGTTTTACTGACCAACTTAATTGTATTTTGTAAATATACTCAAATTTAGAATTTGATGGCTGCAACACACTCAACAAAAGTTGGGACAGAGTTAAAATAAGATTGAAAAGTGCACAGAATATTCAAGTAACACCGATTTGGAAGACTCCACATTAAGCAGGTGAGGTATCATGACTGGGTATAAAAGCAGTGTCCATCAAAGGCTCAGTCTTTGCAAGCAAGGACGGGTCGTGGCTCACCCCTTTGTGCCAAAATTCATGAGAGAATTGTTAGTCAGTTCAAAAGGAACATTTCTCAACGCAAGATTGCAGAGAATTTAGGTCTTTCAACATCTACAGTACATAATATTGTGAAAAGATTCAGAGAATTCAAAGACATCTCAGTGCGTAAAGGGCAAGGTCAGAAACCACAGTTGAATGCGTGTGATCTTTGAGCCCTCAGGCGGCACTGCCTAAGAAACCATCATGCTACTGTGACAATTATCGCCACCTGGGCTGGGGAGTACTTCAGAAAACCGTTGTCACTCACACAGTCTGTCGCTGCATCCAGAAATGCAACTTGAAACTGTATTACGCAAGGAGGAAGCCATACATCAACTCTATGCAGAAACGCCAGCGAGTTCTCTGGGCCCGAGCTCATCTCAGATGGACCGAAAGACTGTGGAACTGTGTGCTGTGGTCAGATGAGTCCACATTTCAGCTAGTATTCGGAAAAAACGGGGTCGAGTTCTCCGTGTCAAAGATGAAAACGACCATCCAGATTGTTATCAGCGAAAGGTGCAAAAGCCAGCATCTGTGATGGTATGAGGGTGCATCAGTGCCCACGGCATGGGTGAGTTGCATGTATGTGAAGGTACCATTGACCCTGAGGCGTATATTAGGATTTTAGAGAGACATATGTTGCCATCAAGGCAACGTGTCTTCCCAGGACGTCCATGCTTATTTCAGCAGGACAATGCCAGACCACATTCTGCACAGGCTACAACAGTGTGGCTTTGTAGCCACAGAGTGCATGTGCTTGACTGGCCTGCTGCCAGTCCAGATCTATCTCCTATTGAAAATGTATGGCGCATTATGAAGAGGAGAATCAGACAACGGAGACCACGGACTGTTGAGCAGCTGAAGTCTTGTATCAAGCAAGAATGGACAAAATTTCCAATTGCAAATCTACTACAATTAGTATCCTCAGTTCCAAAACGATTAAAAAGTGTTATTAAAAGGAAAGGTGATGTAACACAATGGTAAACATGTCACTGTTCCAACTTTTGTTGAGTGTGTTGCAGCCATCAAATACTAAATTTGTGTATGTTTACAAAATACAATTAAGTTGGTCAGTAAAACTAATGAAAATATTTTCTTTGTACTTTTGTCAGTTAAATAAAGCTTCACGTGAATTAATGTATCACAGGTTATTGTTTTTATTGCATTTTGGAAAATATCCCAACTTTTCTGGAAATGGGGTTTGTAGATGAGGGTGGTGCAGTGGATGTGATCTACATGGATTTTAGCAAGGCTTTTGACAAGGTTCCACATGGTCGGCTTATTCAGAAAATTAAAAGACATGGGATCCAGGGAAGTTTGGCCAAGTGGATTCAGAATTGGCTTGCCTGCAGAAGGCAGAGGGTCATGGTGGAGGGAGTACATTCGGATTGGAGGTTTGTGACTAGTGGTGTCCCACAAGGATCGGTTCTGGGACCTCTTCTTTTCATGACTTTTATTAACGACCTGGATGTGGGGGTAGAAGGGTGGGCTGGCAAGATTGTAGATGACACAAAGGTTGGTGGTGTTGTAGATTGTTGAAGATTGCAGAGAGACATTGATAGGATGCAGAAGTGGGCTGAGAAGTGGCAGTTGGAGTTCAAACCAGAGAAGTGTGAGGTGGTACACTTTGGAAGGACAAACTCCAAGGCAGAGTACAAAATAAATGGCAGGATACTTGGTAGGGTGGAGGAGCAGAGGGATCTGGGGGTACATGTCCACAGATCCCTGAAAGTTGCCTCACAGGTGGATAGGGTAGTTAAGAAAGCTTATGGGGTGTTAGCTTTCATATGTTGAGGGATAGAGTTTAAGAGTCGTGAGGTAATGATGCAGCTCTATAAAACTCTGGTTAGGCCACATTTGGAGTACTGTGTCCAGTTCTGGTCGCCTCACTATAGGAAGGATGTGGAAGCATTGGAAAGGGTACAGAGGAGATTTACCAGGATGCTGCCTGGTTTAGAGAGTATGCACTATGATCAGAGATTAAGGGAGCTAGGGCTTTACTCTTTGGAGAGAAGGAGGATGAGAGGAGACATGACAGAGGTACACAAGATATTAAGAGGAATAGACAGAGTGGATAGCTAGTGCCTCTTCCCCAGGGCACCACTGCTCAATACAAGAGGACATGGCTTTAAGGTAAGGGGTGGGAAGTTCAAGGGGGATATTACAGGAAGGTTTTTTACTCAGAGAGTGGTTGGTACGTGGAATACACTGCCTGAGTCAGTGGTGGAGGCAGATACACTAGTGAAGTTTAAGACACTACTAGACAGGTATATGAAGGAATTTAAGGTGAGGAGGGTTATGTGGGAGGCAGAGTTTAAGGGTCAGCACAACATTGTGGGCCGAAGTGCCTGTACTGTGCTGTACTATTCTATGTTCTATAATGATTGTACTAATCTGTCATTAAACATTTTTGGTTGATTAAGCCAAAAAATACACACTGGAAAAGAAAACGTATGCTGATACTCTCCATCAGTGAAGCACAAATCAGGTATTTCTACTTCTGAAACAAATTTACAATAGACTTGTTTTCCTCATCCCCAACTTTCAAAAGGTTTGTAGGTTGTTACAAATACTGAAGAGAAACATTGCTTTTATTCTTGCATAATAGTTTTAATGTTACAAAGTTAAAAGTATACACAAATACTTTAAATTATGTGTAGCCCCCCCGGCCACCCTCAGGGTCGCTCGGCTCGCTGTCGTCTAGGGAAACAGCCTGGGCCCCGCCAAACTGGATAATTCGTTTATGTGGATGCTGTGTGAGGTACGCCACCCCGCCCAAATAACAGACAATACACCAGATGCAATTAAATGATTTACAGTTTATAGATATTACTGGAACTATGTAATTAAAAGAGAATAAAATATAAAAGGAAAATAAAAGGCGCCACACTTATCAAAGTTCAATCTCTTCGTGCACAAAAACCGTTGGAGCTCAAGGACCTTCTTCTTCACCCTGTGACCCCCTTGGACCACCTCGACCGGCCGCCTGGGACCAACAACGGTGGTCGACCAGACGCTCAACACGAGTCCATCTCCGTTTCCTCGCCGAATGTCCCGCTCGGGGTCCAACCCCATTAGCGGACTCACAGCACCTCGTCCATCCTCTGTCTCACTCTCCCGCCTTCTGCCCCAAAACCCCGCGCATACAGTATCTTCAAATACACCAAAACCATAACAACTATCCCAATTGGTTAATAGCACTCTTTTATCACACACTAAAGCAAAAAACTGTTAGCGCAAATTTTCTCAGCGTTTAACACAACAAAGCCGCATTCCCCAGATTAACATAACAAAGACGCCATTTTAATTAGCCTCCGCAGTAACATAAAAGTCGAAACCCCCTTACATATGATAAAGTGAAATTGCTACAACTTCAATTTTCTTAAGCTTAACTATTACCTTATCTGTAAAGTAAACACTGTAAATGAATGACGAGATATCAGGATTTTATGCAAAAAGTCTAAGGTACATCATTACTCAGTTAAATTTAACCTACATTTAATTGAATTGGAGCAATGCAGCCTACACCATAAGCTATATAAGAATGCATAAAAATAATAATGGCTAAATAATACTTCCCCAAATGTTTACAATGTCAAACAAAAAAGAACTACATTGATAAAATCATCTGTCTCAGTGCTATTCATCAATAAGATTGTCTATTTTGCACAGGGGTTATTTTTGGTGACACTGACCTAATGAAAATAGTGTGCTTCCTCAAGTTGCTGCTAATAGTATTAGCTTCCTGGATCATCATTGAAAGCTTCATGGAGCTCCAGTATGAATGGTCTGCAACACAAATAGAAAATAAATCAATTAGACCTACCATAGAAAATACACAAAACATGTACTTTATTCGTGACATAAAGGGATACAAAATGGTCACCGAAAGGACAAAAAATTGGTTAATTGGCTCATTTCTTATATTGATCAACTTTCTTTCTCTGTTATAAGATTTTTTTTTACGGTATCATCCTGCATTGCGCTCACTGCTCCTCCAAAATTCCTACTTTCACGCTCCTAAGAAAATATTCTGACATGTCTTTGTGGGGTTTAAAGTGGATAAAACTGAACTTGCACGTTTGTCTACCCATCAAGTAGCATTTCTTCACATGCGTGCTCACATAGACTACAATTGGCAGTTCATGTTCCTATTTTTGCTTGGTTTCAAATACATGGAATGCCTTACTTTAAGCATTTTTTTAAAAAAAACAAAAAGGCATTTTTTAATATTATACTCCACTTTCATTAACTTTCCATCGAAACTTGTTACCAGTAACACCGTTGTAAAATGTCCATTGCACTTATTGTGCTCTCATAGTTGAATTGTTTGTTGAAGAGAAGTGATCTGAGGCTCTGAAGAATGCTAACTAATTAAAACCACACACAAACAATAATTGTAACTGACTGTTGCAAGAAATATTCCAGAGGAAATACAACATGGGAGTTCATGCTGTTTCTATGTTGTTATTACACAGAAAGCGCACATCCCTTTAAGTTCT
Organism: Mobula hypostoma; assembly: GCF_963921235.1. Taxonomy (NCBI): domain Eukaryota; kingdom Metazoa; phylum Chordata; class Chondrichthyes; order Myliobatiformes; family Myliobatidae; genus Mobula; species Mobula hypostoma. Next base: position 42,104,344 of record NC_086108.1, read on the forward strand.
CCTCTGAATAGCATATGAGTTGAGATCAAAAAGTCCAGGTATTGAGCAGTCACTGTGAAATATATAAAAATTAATGTACTTGTACATGAAGTAAAATTTTGAGCCTCCCATTTCTTTTGCCGTTCTTGCTGCATTCGCTCCAAATCTTGTGCCATCTTTCTCTTCTCTGCCTCCAGAGCATCGAGAAACTTTACATGCCGTATATTATGATCTTCTAAAGCCTGGGAGAATTTTAGAATACAACTAGTTAAGTCAGCAACAAATCACAAGAAACCAGGCACTCACTCACCACACCACCCACTACTTACCTCCAGCAACGGGTTCAAAACAACACATATGGTGACTGTGTGATGGGAAACCCAAGTGGGTGTGGAAATTGGATGTTTAAATTCTAAGCACCTATAACCTTTGACATATCAGTGCAAGTTCATTGCATTGCAGTGCAAGTGCTGGACAGTGCTTGCACTGGCTGGTTACTTGATTTCATTTATTGTTTATTTATTTTATTTGTTGTTTTATAGGATTGAGTATGAGAGTTGCAAACTCATTTTCGCTGTATTGGTGCATGACAAATTGTACTATGCAATGACAATAAAGATATTTCAATTTCAGTTCTCAGCCAGTTTGCCATTCATGACGAGCTGGCCGGTCCTGGAAGGGTTCCAGTACCAGACATAGCAACAAAAATAGAACATTGATAAGTATATATATATGCAGACATTGGGATAAGGCAGAATAAAGCTAGATCAGTAGGTAGAACCTGGGAGTAGTTTCCTTCAGTGTTCACATCTAACTAATGATCATTTAAATGTAATCTGTGCCAAAGTAATTTTTTTTTGATAAGAGGATGACAAAAGGAAATTGGGGAGAAAATACAAGAGAAGCGTATACAATGTGGTACAGATTTCCCCATCAGTTAGAACCAGAGGAATACTCTGGGTTACATCTATCTGGGGAAAAAAACATCAGTAATGAGATACCAGCACTTACGCTGTCTCCGATGCTAAGAACACGATGGTTAAAGGTATCAGTTCTTGACACAGATAAAATAGTGAATTATTTAATTTCTTTCCTTCTAATAGTTAAAGATTACAATTTATGTAGCATATTACAAATAATAGTTTTTCCACTCCAAATGAAAATAATTTTTGATCGATGCATCTCCGCCTCTATACAAAGAAAACAGTACTTTGATTTGGTGTCAATTCCCCAACTAAAATCCAAATTCCTAATACAGGTTTCAACTTCAATGTATTTGCGCATGCTCAATCGTAATTTCTAATTTGAAATATTAGTCATAAGACCAAACACAAACTACTGTTTAAAAACATTAAAATGTACAAATAAGATCAGGAAGCAGTTTAATTCACAAGATAAATTAAAGTGTTCTACAACAAAATGTTATCATTATCAAAAAAATAAAAATACAAACTACTGAAAGATTCTAGCAATAAGATTCTAGGATGGAAAAGCAGTGGTTCATTGGCAGGAAGCAAAGAGTGGGAATAAAGGGAGCCTTTTCTGGTTGGCTGATGGTGACGAGTGGTGTTCCACAGGTGTCTGTGTTGGGATCGATTCTTTTTATGTTACATATCACTGATTTGAATGATGGTATTGATGGCTTTGTTGAAAAGTTTGCATATGATATGAAGATAGGTGGAAGGCAGAGGTTACAGAAGGACTCAGACAGATTAAAAGAATGGACAAACAAGTGGCATATGGAATACAATGTCAGAAAGTGTATGCTCATACAATTTGGTGGAAGGAATGAAAGAGTTGACTATTTTCTAAATGGAGAGAAAATACAAAAAACTGAGGGACAAAGGGACTTGGGAGTCCTTGTGTAGGATTCCCTAAAGGTTAATTTGCAGGTTGAGTTTGTTTTGAGGAAGGCAAATGCAATGTTAGTATTCATTTCAAGAGGACTAGAATATATAAGCAAGGATGTAATGTTGAGACATTATAAAGCACTGGTGAGGCCTCATTTGGAGTACTGTATTGTGAGCAGTTTTGGGTCCCTTATCTAAGAAAGGATGTGGTGAAACTGGAGAGGGTTCAAAGGAAGTTCATGAACATAATTACAAGATTAAATGGCTTGTCATATGAAGAGTGTTTGATGGCTCTAGGCCTGTAATCACTAGAATTCAGAAGAATGAGAGGTGACCTCATTCTAACCTATCAAATGTGAAAGGCTGCGATATCAACACACACAAAATGCTATGGGAACTCAGCAGGCCAGGCCGCACCTATGGAAAAGAGTACAGTCGATGTTTCAGGCTGAGACCCTTCCTGCTTGGATTTCCAGCATCTGCAGATTTCCTCTTGTTTGTGAAAGGCCTTGATAGACCCAGAGGACACAGCCTCAGGAAAGAGGGGCATCCTTTTAGAACGGCGATGAGGAGGAATTTCTTCAGCCAGAGAGTGATGAATCAGTGAAATTCTTTGCCACAGGCAGCTGTGGAAGTCAAGCCTTTATGTACATTTAAGCCAGAGGCTGATAGAATCTTGATTGTTCAGAGCATGAAGGGATACTGGGAAAAGGCAGGTGGTTGGGGCTAAGCGGAAAATTGAATCAGCCCATGATGAAATGGCGGAGAAGACTCGATGGTCCAAATAGCCTAAATCTGCTCCTATATCTTAAGGTCTTATGGCCTAAAGAATGGATTAGGGTTGTAAATTTAGTATGTATTAATACATTTCTAAAACCTTATCCTACCTGCTTTGTGGCTGAGGCCTCCATTTCAAGGCGCTTCCTGTTCATTTCCAGCTCTTGTTCAAGCCTTTGGTTTGCTAGCATCTCCTTTTGAAGCTGCTTTTTGACATTCTGCAGCTCCATTTCTTTCTTTTTTCTATTTTCATTCACCTGAGCAATTAAGCAAGATCTGTGATGAATAAATTGATTAAGTTTTCCAAACTGATGAAAACTAAAGATCTGCAGCATTCAGTCCCGGTTAGAAAAAGTCAGAAATTCTTAAGCAGAGACTAGTGGATGAACACTTTAGGAAACAAAATGGAAAATACAGTATTTTTAATGGCAAGTGACTGAACTATGTAATTGTTCAAACGAGCTGGGTACCCTTGTACATAAATTATTGAAAGTTAACATGCAAATACCACAAGCAATTTGGAAGGTACATGATGTGTTATAGAGTCACAGAACACTACAGCACAGAAACAGGCCCATCAGCCCATCTGCAGGGTGCCAAACTATTGACCTGCCTAGTCCCATCAACCAGCCCACCGTACTCCTCCCATCCAGGTACCTATCTAAATTTATCTTAAATGCTGATATCAAACCCAACTCCATCACTTCCACACTCTCACCACCCACTAAGTGAAGTTTCCCCCTCATGTTCCCCTTAAACATTCTACCTTTCACCTCTAGTTCTAGTCTCACCCAACCTCAGTGGAAAAAGCCTGCTTACTTTTACCCTATCTATGCCCCTCTACTTTTGTATACCTCTATCAAATCTCCCCTCATTCTCCTACGTACTAACATAACATATCATTTATAACAAAGTCCTAGCAGACTAAGGCAGTTTAAAAGCAGCGAGCGGGAGACTCAGCACATTTTGCGAGCCACAGTCCTGATAGTCATTGGATTGCGAAGAGGGATACAGGGTTTAAAAGAAGTGAGCAGGGCAGTCGGATCGTTTTGTGCACCACAATTTCTGGGGAGACATTAGATTGCACAATATTAGGTACTTGGAAAGGACCAATAAAAAGAAGCTGGGTTTAATTTGAATAGGCATTGTGGGAGTGGCCACTGTAGTGGACCAGTGTTGAGTGGGGAGTTGAGGTTTGGGCTCATAAATACTTCGGAGAAGCATAGGTGATAGGTTGATAGGTTTTTCATTATGTATTCCTTCTTTCTCTCTCATTGCAATTTAGAGTTGTGGGGATGCCAGACAGGATACTGGAATGCTCCTCTTGTGGAATGTGGGAATGCAGGGAAACCACCAGTATCCCTAATGACTACATCTGCAAGAAGTGCGTCTAGCTGCAACTTCAAACAGACCGTGTTAAGGAGTTGGAGCTGAAATTTGATAAAGTTCAGATCATTCAGAAGGATGAGGGGTTGATAGACAGGACATACAGGAAGGTAGTTACAACCTAAGTGTTAGACACAGGTAACTAGATGCCTATCAGAAGGGGGAAAGGTGATAGACAGTCAGTGCAGAAGAGTACCACTATGGCCATTTTCCTCAACATGTATACCACTTTGGATATTGTTGGGGGGAGTAATGACCCAACAGTCAAGTTTCTGGCACTGTGGCCCAGAAGACGAGGGGAGGGGAGAAGAGGCCAGTTGTCGTGATAGGGGATTTGTTGTTCAAGGGAACATAAAGGACGTTCTGTGGACAAGAACGAGATTCCCAGATGGTTTGTTGCCTCCTGGGTGCCAGGGTCAGGGACAATGTAGATCGAGTCCTCAGCATTCTTAAGTGGGTGTGTGAGCCAGTCAGAGGTCATGGCCCACATCAGCACCAATGACATGGGTAGGATGGGTGACAAGGTTGGGTAAACTGAGCTCAGAGAGTCAGATGCTACAGGGTTGTGATCTCAGGATTGCTACCCATGCCATGTGCTAGTGAGGGCAGAAATAGGACGATAATACAATTTAATACATGGCTCAGGAGATGGTGCAGGAGGGAGAGCTTCAGATTTTTAGGATCGTTGAACTCTCTTACAGGAAAGGTGAGACCTGTACAGGAAGAGATGGTTGGCACTTAAACTTGAGGGCAAATAATATCCAAGTGGGAAGGCCCTTTGCATTGAAATATACGCAATTCAGAACATTAGTCCCTACCATGCCCAACCTTTCGATTCCTGATTTTGTTTGTAGGCTTAATATTTTTCCCCACAACCACTCCACTAACTAATGTGGCTCTCATTCCCCTGCAACTCTAGTTTATACCCCTCCATGCAGCGCCAGCAAACCTTCCTGCATGGATGTTAGTTCCCCTCCAGTTCAGGTGCAAATTGTCCCTTCTGTACAGGTCCCATCTTCCCTGGAAGAGAGTCCAATGATCCAAAAAATCTGAAGCCCTCCCTCTTGCATCATCACCTTAGCCATGTGTTAAATTGTACTACTGTCCTATCGCACATTATCGAACATTAATCCCACCACGCACAACCTTTTGATTCCTGACTTTGAGGTACTAGTAACATCTGTCTCTACAACCTCTCCACTATCTGTTCAAGCACTCTGGTTCCTATCCCTTGCAACTATAGTTTTAACCCACCACCCCCCACCCCTCATATACGAACCCCATTTCCAGAAAAGTTGGGATATTTTCTAAAATGCAATAAAAACAATAATCTGTGATATGTTAATTCACGTGAACCTTTATTTAACTGACAAAAGTACAAAGAAAAGATTTTCAATAGTTTTACTGACCAACTTAATTGTATTTTGTAAATATACACAAATTTAGAATTTGATGGCTGCAACACACTCAACAAAAGTTGGGACAGAGGCATGTTTACCATTGTGTTACATCACCTTTCCTTTTAATAACACTTTTTAATCATTTTGGAACTGAGGATACTAATTGTAGTAGATTTGCAATTAGAAATTTTGTCCATTCTTGCTTGATGTAAGACTTCAGCCGCTCAACAGTCAGTGGTCTCTGTTGTCTGATTCTCCTCTTCATGATGCGCCATACATTTTCAATAGGAGATAGATCTGGATTGGCAGCAGACCAGTCAAGCACACGCACTCTGTGTCTACAAAGCCACACTGTTGTAACCTGTGCAGAATGTGGTCTGGCATTGTCCTGCTGAAATAAGCATGGACGTCCCGGGAAGACACGTCGCCTTGATGGCAACATATGTCTCTCTAAAATCCTAATATACGCCTCAGAGTCAATGGTACCTTCACATACATGCAACTCACCCATGCTGTGGGCTCTGATGCACCCCCATACCATCACAGATGCTGGCTTTTGCACCTTTCGCTGATAACAATCTGGATGGTCGCTTTCATCTTTGGCACGGAGAACTCGATGCCCGTTTTTTTCCGAAAACTAGCTGAAATGTGGACTCATCTGACCACAGCACACGGTTCCACAGTCTTTCGGTCCATCTGAGATGAGCTCGGGCCCAGAGAACTCGCTGGCGTTTCTGCATAGAGTTGATGTATGGCTTCCTCCTTGCATAATACAGTATCAAGTTGCATTTCTGGATGCAGCGACGGACTGTGTTGAGTGACAATGGTTTTCTGAAGTACTCCGCAGCCCAGGTGGCTATAATTGTCACAGTAGCATGATGGTTTCTTAGGCAGTGCCGCCTGAGGGTTCAAAGATCACACACATTCAACAGTGGTTTCCGACCTTGCCCTTTACGCACTGAGATATGTCTGAATTCTCTGAATTTTTTCACAATATTATGTACTGTAGATGTTGAAAGACCTAAATTCTCTGCAATCTTGCGTTGAGAAATGTTCCTTTTGAACTGACTAACAATTCTCTCATGAATTTTGGCACAAAGGGGTGAGCCACGACCCGTCCTTGCTTGCAAAGGCTGAGCCTTTGATGGACGCTACTTTTATACCCAGTCATGATACCTCACCTGCTTAATGTGGAGTCTTCCAAACCGGTGTTACTTGAATATTCTGTGCACTTTTCAAACTTATTTTAACTCTGTCCCAACTTTTGTTGAGTGTGTTGCAGCCATCAAATTCTAAATTTGTGTATATTTACAAAATACAATTAAGTTGGTCAGTAAAACTATTGAAAATCTTTTCTTTGTACGTTTGTCAGTTAAATAAAGGTTCACGTGAATTAACATATCACAGATTTTTGTTTTTATTGCATTTTGGAAAATATACCAACTTTTCTGGAAATTGGGTTTGTAGTACTAAGCATGCCTTCTCACTCAGATATTAGTTGCCCTCAAGTTTAGGTGCAAACCATCTCTTTCAGTACGGGTCTCACATTTCCTGGAAGAGAATCCAATGATCCAAAAACCTGAAGCCCTCCCTCCTGCACCATCTCCTTAGCCATGTGTTAAACTGTATTATCATCCTGTTTCTGCCTTCATTCGCACATGGCATGGGTAGCAATCCTGAGATCACAACCCTGGAGTTCCTATCTTTTAACTTAGCATCTAAACTCACTTTGCAGTATGTTGTCACTCTTCCTACCCATGTCATTGGTACTGACCCCTGGCTGCTCACCCTCTCACTTAAGAATGCTGTAAACATGATACAAGATACTCCAGACCCTGGCACCCAGGAAGCAACATACCATCTGGGAACCTCGTTCTCACCCACAGAACCTCTTGTCTGTTCCCCTAACCATTAAAGACCCTATCATTATAGTTTGCTTCTTCTCCCCCCACCTCTTCCCTTCTCTACTGAGCCAAAGGACCAGACTCATTGCCAGGGACCTGACTGCAATAATATCCAAAGCAGTCTACCTGTTATTGAAGGGAACTGCCACAGAAGTACTCTGCACTGGTTGTCTATCCCCTTTCCCCCTCCTAACTGTCACCCAGTTTAAACTAGATCCTACACCTTGGGGTAGCTAGCTCCCTGTATGCCCTGTCAATCAAACCCTCAGAATCCAATATGATCCTAAGTTCATCTAGCTGCAGCTCCAGTTCCTTAACACAGTCTTTAAGAAGCTGCAGCCAGATGCAGTTCTTGCAGGTGTAGTCGTCATAGACATTAGAGCTGCAGCTGGAAGCCTTCCCACATCCAGAAGAGGAGCATTCCACTATCCTACCTGGTATCCCCACTATTTCAACTGTGCAATAAGAAAGAAAGAAAAATTAAACGTAAAAAAAATCTACCTACAGCCTCCACCTCTCCTCACCAAAGCCTCTGTGAGCCAAAGTGTAAACTCCCCACTCTGACACTGGCCCACTCACACAATGGCCGTTCCCACAATGGCTGCTCTGCCTAAACATGATTTATTTTTATTGGACTTTGCCAAGTGCTTAATTATGCATACTCCAACATCTCCTAGTTATATGTGGCATACAGAATTTGTTGGCCTTTATGGCTAGAGTATTTGAGTAAAGTTGTCTTACTGGAATTCTTCATTTACACAGTTTATTTCTGACTTAAGAGAATTTTTTTTTATATCTTACACTGTACTGCTGTCACAAAACACAAATTTCATAACATGTGTCAGTAATGATAAACCTAATTCAAATTACATCAGACTCTGATGAAGTAGGCATCGATGTGAAGCTTCTGGCAGCAAACATGGACAACAACAGAAAACGCTGCAAATACTCGAGAACCAAGCAGCATCTGAGGGTGGAGAAACTATTCTGTTAATATATATCAACCCAAAATACTAAGTGTTTTTCTCTCTCCACAAATACCATCTGACTTGTGTTTATAGCATTTTGGGTTTTATTTTTAACCTCACAAATTTTCTGTATGCACAAACAATAACCACATAAGAATTTTTTAAAAATTACCAATTCCTTTTCAAGCTCTTGTATTTTATTTTCATACAGAGATTTTTGATTGGATAATTCCTCTTGAGCGATTTGTTTTGCAAGTTGGATACCTTGCATCATCTCTTGTTTAGCTTGCAAACGTGCCTCTTCAATTTCAACTTCAAGTCTGTAAATACATTTGCAGGAAGATAAGAAGTTGCAAAGCTAGTAAAAATAGAAATAACATCAGCTTTTCACTCTTGCAAAATAAAATTAGATTAGAACTCCAGTGCTCAACTTGATAGGCTTAAATTACATAACATGCCAAAGAAAATGAGTGGTTATAGTGTAATACTGAAAGATCATAAAACTTGTAACAAGGTTTCCCCATTGAGTTTATTTGCAGTGTTTCTAAGTGGGGTCCCCATGGATTGACTATCAGTCCATCATGTTAGATTTTACACACAAGTCCATTCAACTTATTTTAAATATTGACACACAATTCATGACAATACATTACCAATTACTCATGTAGTTACTCATGTATGTGTCTTCCTGGGCTTCTGCTTGGATTTTTGATTATTATTTTATCTGGAAAATGTTACTCTGGGTTTTATTACTGTGTTGTTTTTACCACAGTATTGTCTACATACCTCGAAGCAGTCCACTGAATCAATCTCAAATTCTCTAAATTTCTTTATAGTTTCTTATGATTGCCGATGACATAAATTAAATGTGACCTGAATAAAACAACTGTTTTTAGCTACTCTTGCTAACAGTAATACCAATTTGGCATTCTAACAGATCTTTTGCATTTTGTATAACTTGACTTCATCAATTTTTGGAAGTTAAGAGGAGGTCTGAAACTTCTATGCCATTGTCATTTGGTGAAAAATAACATTCTGCAGTACCCCTAGTTATTCAATCCTGCATTCATGAATGCATAAAATTGTACATTTTATTGTGCAATCCTAACCTAAAATATCTGCAAGTTGCAGAGCACACTTCTCTGTTACTACAATTTATCAAAAATATCCACATAATAAATCCATCTAATGTCTTTTATCTTTCTATTTTGATAACTCTCATTTACAATTGAGTCTTCACCTTACTCCCTCTTGTGAATAGCACAATATTCTTTTCCAGGAACAAGGATTTCTCATTAATTAAACCTGATACTCATCTATGTATTTAAAAAAAACAAACTTGATCAACTTTTAAAAAAGAACTTTGAATTTTACCTTTCATACCCTGTGTTCTAAGTTCATAGCATACAATTTCAAATACATTTTACTACATTATTTCTCGAGCAATGCATTTATCTTGCATTCGTGTTATTTCGGCTGTTTACAAATATTAATCACACAACATTTTCAATCTGAATAATTCCCCACCTGATACATAATAGTTTATTACGAAAATGAAGTATAACACTCAACCAGAGTTCAAACTACAAAAATAGGTTTGCAGGCTTGGCAGAGGTTAGTTTTTTCTAAATATTTTGTATAACACAAGTGCACCCACTTTTGGAGTTACTGTATGTCTAAACTTAGTAATTTGCAGAATTCTGCTGAACAGACAGTTAATTTACATTTGTGCTCACAAATGCATCATCATTTTTTTCAAAAGATCCTTTCACCAAAATTCCATTTTTCATAGAGTCATAGAGCACAGGATGGGGCTTTTGGCTCAACTCATCCATGCCATCTGTGATGCCTATCCACACTAATCCCATTTGCCTGGATTAGGCCCACACCCTTCGACTCCTTTCCTATTCAACAATCTGTCCAAATGCTTTTTAAATGGAATTGTATCGACTTTTACCAATTCCTCTGGCAGTTTGTTCCATTTAACCACCACCCACTGTTTCCTTGTTCTTTCCACAAAATCATTTAATTGTTTTTCAAAATATTTCACTCTTTTTTGAAAACGACTAAGATTTTGCTTTTTCAGGAAGAACATAACAGATTTTGACAATCATTAACTGTCTGCATAAAGTACATCTAAGCTAATCACCACTGCATCTTTGGGCTGACAATTTTATCACTTATTTATTAATGGGATTGGGGATGGTTACTGAGGAAGTGGACTGGAAGAGAATAAGAGATACTTTTCTTCAGTCCACCTCAGACAAATCCCTCAAATTTGTATCTGTCAGATCTCAATCTTTTTAACAATGAGAAAGGCTGGTTTCTCTGCCAGTCCTTAGAGGTATTTTTTAAAAGTTGGTTAATAATCAATTACACACAGGAAACAAGAGTATATTATATGTCATCATAATATCCAATGCTCCCTAGAGTTCTATTCACATTTTATAATTGAATGCAACTGTAAGGATGACACTAAATGACAGTGGCAATGATGAGAAGTAATACAGAAATTGTAAAAAGGCTGTCAATTATTTGTGCTTTTCTGACATTCAATAAGATAATTACTGATTTGTACCTTTTCTCCACACCATTATTACATGATAAAATAATCTCCCATATGGAAAATGTTATTGGAGTAAGATTCTATACCTGAATAAGAATTCTACTTTTTCCATTGAATTTTTGTCTGGAAAAAGTACTTTTTTTATAGCTTTTAAAACTGTGCCCCCTTATTCTGGATTGCCTATTGAGGGGACCCGGCTGGTGGCATAGTGGCATCAGCGGCGGACTTCGGGATGAAAGGTCCCAAGTTCGAATTCAGCTGGCTCCCCTGCATGCTTTCCATCTGTGCTGGGTTACGAGCTGGTGATCTCTTTGGAAACTCACCCGGCAGAATGCAATGGCAACGTCAGAGAGGCGTGGAGGGAAATCATCCGCTAACCAGAAAAACTCCGGATGCGACGTACCTTTCCTTTCCTTATTGAGGGAAGTGTTTACTATACTTTCAAGAACTATTAGCACCCTTCTAAATTAAAGGGAATGTACGACAAGCTTATGCCTTTCACTATATATTTTGTTGCTCCGTTCTTCATTTCTCCAATTCAGTGTCAGATATATATTTCTATCTGCAATTCTATTCTATCCCTAATGTATATGCCTCTACCACCACCCCTGACAGGGTGTTCCATGCACTCATCGATCTGTGTAAAAAAACAACTTAACTCTGACACTCCCCTCGCTCCCATATTTTCCTCCAATCACCTTATATTGGATATTGTACTATATTGGCTAATTCTGCTCTGAGAACTGGCTATTACCTCTATCATCTTGTACACCTCAATCAAGTCACCTCTCTTCCTCCTTTGCTCCACAGAAAAAAGCCCTAACTCGCACAACCTGTCCTCAAAAGATATGCTCTCTACTCCAGGCAGCATCCTGGTAAATCTCCTCTGCACCCTCTGTAAAATGTCTACACCCTTCTTAAGAGGCATCCAGAACGGAACACAATATTCTAAAAGTGGTCTAACCAGGGTTTTATAGAGCTGCAACATTACCTCAGTGCTCTTGAACTCAGTCCCTGTCTAACGAAGGCCAAGACACCATATGCCTTCTTAACAACCTTATGAACTTGTGTAGCAACTTTGAGGGACATGTACCCAAAGGTCCCTTTGTTCCTCCACATTGCTAAGAATCCTGTCATTAACTCTGTATTCTGCCTTCAAATTTGACTTTCTAAAGTTTCTTACTTTTCTGCATTGAACTGCATCTGCCACTTCTCTGTCCAGCTCTGCATCCTGTCAATGTTCCACTATAACCTACAACAACCTTCTACACTATCCACAACTCCACCAACCTTCATTTTATCTGCAAACTTGCCCTTCCACGTCCTCATCGAAGTCATTCATAAATATCACTAAGAGCAGGGGTCCCTGAACAGACCCCTGCAGAACACTATTGGTCTCTGACCTCCAAGCAGAATATACTCATCTACAACCTTAAGGATCCTTAAGGTTGTCATAGCTGGGGTTGGGAATGAGGACAAGCTCCCACTACCTATTAAATGCTCCCAATGGCATGCATCTCAGATAGCCTCTGACAACCAATTCCAGCTCCTGGCCTTCACGTGTGGCTTAGCTACTAAGCCCAGCAGAAGTGTTTCTTCTAATAGGAAAAGAGGTACAGTAAAGGTGGGTTACTGGCACCTTAAAACCAGTCACTTTGCGCAGATATTGTTCAGCTGCAGTTGACAGTTTATCTAAGAGAAGGAAAACTCTGATCGCAAACCTCCGCTGCTTTGTGGCTATACACACTCATGTAGAATACTTTGGGAATTTGAAGGAACATTCCAGAGCTGGAGTCCCTAAGGCAGTCTTACGTTGAGTTCAATGCTGACTGGCAACTTCCGCAACATTGCTGATACCAAACTATATCAGTCTCTTCCGTTCCTGTGGGTTCATCAGATGCGTGGGGGGGAGGGGGGGTGCTTGCTGCATGGGCAACAGCTTGCTCTCCATATTGTACTGCCCAGGCTTGCGTATCTAGACAGCTAAGACACAATAACCAAGGTCAACTCTGACGGACAGAGGCCTTCACCTCACCTCACCTCAGTTACCCCAGAACCCATGTCACCGACTTTCTGAATGAGCTTACCATAGGGAAGCTTATCAGACACCTTACTAAAATTAGGGTTTGGCAATTCCAATTGCCACATTAGCGGAGCAGTTAGCTGGGGCATCGGAATTCGAAATTCAGTTCTGGTAAGGAGTCTCTGTATGACCTCCACGAGGAATGTGTGAGTTTTCCCTGGGTGGTCTGGTTTCCTCCCACAGTTTACAGAAGCACAGAGTAGTTTAATTGATCATTGTAAGTTGTCCCGTAATCAGGGTTGTCCGGTGTTGCTGGGGCGGTGTGGTTCAAAGAGCCTACTCTGCACTGTATTACTAAAATTAAAAAATAAAATCCATATGCTCCACATCCACTGCTCTACCTTCATCAATGTGCTTTGTCACATTAAAGAAATCAGTCAGGTTCATGAGGCATGACCTGCCCCTCACAAAGCCATGCCTTCTATCCCTAATCAGACTCTGCTTCTCCAAATGCTCGTAAATCCCGTCTCTAAGCATTTTCTCTGATAGTTTGCCCACAACTGAAGTAAGACTCACTAGTCTATAATTCCCTGGGTTATCCCTACTTAAACAAAGGAATAACATTTGTTACCTCCAAACATCTAGTACTTTTCTTATGGCTAGAGTGAGGATGCAAAAATCATCACCAAAGGCAAAATGATCTCTTTCCTTAATTCCCATAGTAACCTGGAGTATATACCGTCCTGGAAAACCTACAACTCTACTCTTTTTTTTTTAAAAAGATACTCAGATTCAATTTTTCTCCCACATCTAAAGACAGGCAATTCAAAATCCTGTTTGTTATTATATACTCTGTACTACAAGTTTGCCATTTAATATATGTTCTTCAGGTTTCCTATCAGCTGCTCTTTCACATTCAACATTTTATGAGATAGTGATTTTTCCAATCCTCTAACCTGTGTTCTCTTTAGACACTTCATTGATAAAAACAAGAGCGAGAGAACGGGCAAGGTGACAGAAAACTTTCTGAAAACAAAATCTGAAATAGTACTATCATGATAAAGTTTATATATTTATATTGTCAATGAGCTTTCTCCACAGCACTTCAGCAAATATCTTTTGAAAATCCACGTTTGTATTTTCAAAACATCAAATTTCCATTCACAAACATGCCATTTAATAACTACTAAATACATCAGACTGTAAGGTGTGTATGAATGCACATCTATCCACACAATCATTAATTAATTCTTCATACAACCACAGGGCAAACAATCAGCCCACTTGTTACATATTTTGGGATGACAAAGGAAACTGGAAAAGGGAGCAGGGGTTAGTGTTTTGTCAAAGACCAATTTAAAGCTATAAATAAGACGAGTTGTTATATTAAACTATTCCACTTCACCTATTCCCAAGGAAGACACTTACAAATAAGACACAAGAGCACATTTAGGCCATTCCATCATGGCTGATTCACAAAAATCACCGGAAACTGAAGTTGTAACAAAATCCTGCCAATTATGGGTCACACGAACAAAAAGCAGTTTTCTCACATGTACACACACAGCGATGTATCATACATAACAATGTAAATAGTCAGTCAGAAAGATTGTCAGTGAAGTGTGCATCAATTTTTGAAGCAGTTAACCAAATTTTCAGAAACAGCTGAGAAGATTTTATTTTACCTTGCCCTTTGAGCTTGAAGAAGTTCATCTCTTGCAAATTCAAAGTCTTTTGGAGGATCTCCAAGGAGTGCATTCCCAGAAGATGCTCTTTGTCCACTCTGGACTTCCAATGGATGATTAAATTTGAAGTAATGATCACCACCAAGTATTACTCTGTCTCCCTTTAAAATGTACAATATACATTTATAATTATACTAAACATTTTACTACAACTGTCATGTTTTCCAATTTATGCATAATCATTTAACCAGTGTTCCCAGATTAATATAATTAATCCTAATCAACTCCTTTGGTTTTCTCCTCCCACACACACTCATCTGTCCATTGTTTTTTTTGTCTCCCTTTGTTAATCTCTTCTATTCCCTGTGCACCTTCCCTTCCCCACCTGGCTCCACCATCACCTACCCACCTCTGTTCATCCTCTCTTTCCCCCATCTGATTCCATGTGTCCTCTCAATAACTGGTTCCACCTAAAACTCCCCATCCTCTATCCCACATTGCTGTACCTATTGCATGAACTGCATGAATACACCATGAATCATTCCATTTCCAGCTCAGTTCAGATGCAGGATAGTAATCAACCAACCCCTTGCCTCCACAGATGCTGCTTGACTGGGTGAGTATGTTTTTGTCCAACTTTCATCCTGTTCCACTCTCTATTCTGCCAATGACACTCAATTTCCCTTCCTGAAAGGATAAGCAAGAAACCTATTTGAAGCTCTCCTTTGTTATGTCATTACTGCATATGTCCACAGAAAGTTTATAAGGCAATGGTCAGACTGCACTTGGAGTACCGTGAGCAGTTTTGGGCCCCTTATCTAAGAAAAGATATGCTGGCATTAGAGGGGTCCAGAGAAGGTTCACGAGAATGATTCCGGGGATGAAAATGTTAATGTATGAGGAGCCTTTGCTGGATTTGGGCCTGTATTCGCAGAGTTTAGAATGGGAGGGGAATCTTATTGAAACCTATTAAATACTGAAAGGCTTAGATAGAGTGGATGTGTAGAGAACGTGGGGGAGTGGGGGAGTCTAGGACCAAAGGGCAAAGCCTCAGAATACAAGGACATCCAATTAGAACAGAAGTGAGGAATTGTTTTAGCCAGAGGGTTGGTGAATCTGTGGAATTCATTGCCAGATGGCTATTAAGCCCAAGTCATTGGGCCATTAAAGCGAAGGTTGATAGGCTCAAAAGGGCATCAAAAGTTATGGAGGGGAAAAGTAGGAGAATGGGGTTGAAAGGGATAATAAATCAGCAGTGATGGAATGGCAGAGCAGACTCAATGGGCGGAGTGGCCTAATTCTGCTCCTATGTCTTAGGGTAGTGGTCGCCAACCTTTTTAAGCCCAAGATCCCCTACCTCTGCCATAGTGAAAGGCAAGATTGACCTACTAAATAGTTTAGAGAAAAAACAACTCAGACTGGACTTCCAACTTGAGGCCTTTTATTTGGGCATAAAATGCTTTTGTCAAACTTTCAAATGAATTCAACCAAGAAAACACCGTAACTAGCATATCAAACAGGCCATGGCTGTCTTTCTTTAAGAATATTACAATACTTCATACCTTTAATTCTAAGTTTCATGATTTAATTTTATTTCAATACGAAAAATAAATGAATAAAAATTGACTGTTGCACTCAGTGTGATGACTGGGGCTGAATACTTTCTGCTAGTTCCCTGAAATTTGGCTCATATCTACAGACAGCCAGTCTGGGACAGTCTGTGAAGTGTCTGTCAGTAAGACAGCTCCTGTACTTAGATTTAATAATTTTCATCTGTGAAAATGCAATTTCACACAGATAAGTTGACTCGAAGTAGGCACTGACTTTTAGTGCACGTGGCGAGATGAGGAAACTTCTCTCTGCTGACAAGCCC
Source organism: Mobula hypostoma (assembly GCF_963921235.1). NCBI lineage: Eukaryota > Metazoa > Chordata > Chondrichthyes > Myliobatiformes > Myliobatidae > Mobula > Mobula hypostoma. Next base: position 42,120,755 of record NC_086108.1, read on the forward strand.
CCAAAAGTCACCGTCCCTTGATCTTGCTTTAAGCTCAACGTCATTTTGCAAATCAATTACAGTATTTCCATTTCAATATCACTTGGCACACCAAATACTTGCTGGAATTTGGCTGCTATCTGTTCTATATCGATTGGCAGAAATGGGTTTGAAGTAAATGCAGCAATATCTTTCATGATGTTTAACACCCCAAAATGCCAATCAAACTCTATTGCCAGTTCGTCTAGGTAAGCACAGTACAGCTCAGGGCGAAAAGCATTTTTTTCCTTGATGGCCTGTAACATTTTCTCTAAGTTGGGAAAGTGTGTCAGCCTCCCGTTCTTTAAATTTGAAATCCAAATACTGAGCTTGGCCTTAAACGCATTTACTGCACTTATCATGTGGGTGAGGTGTTGGTCTTTTCCCATGAGTTCATTGTTAAGTGCGTTTAATTTAGCCGTTAGGTCTGTCAGAAACCCTAAATCCAGTAGCCACGCATCATCTGATAGTTCCTCGTGCTCCTCGTTTCTTGTCGACAGAAAAGTCTTTATCTCAGGCAGCAAGTCAACAAATCATTGCAGCACTTTGCTGTGACTCAACCACAGAGCATCAGTATGAAGAAGTATGTCTCCATAAGCAGCATTGAACTCATCCAATAACACCTTGAATAAGTGGTGCTGAGGCGGTTTTGCTCGAATAAAGTTTATCAGTTTGACCACCAGTGTCATTACATGAGAAAAGTCCACGACCTTCCCAGCCAAGACCTGCTGATGAATCACACAGTGATAATTCAGGAAGTTAGGAAAATCAGGGTCATTACAGCACAGTGCTATAAAACCAAAGCGCACACCATGCATTGCTGGTGCCCCATCAGTAGTAATTGCCACCAGTTTATGAATGAGGATGTCATTTTCATGGACATTTTTTTAAACTCATTGTAAATATCTTCACCTCTCATTCTCTCCTCTAAGTGCAAAAGAGTGAGGAAGTCCTCCTCTGTTGTAAAATCCTGGAAAGCCATTCTGACAAATACAACAAGCTGAGCTGTTTGCATTACATACAGGGATTCATCGAACTGTAGTGAAAAATATTCACAGAGTGACAAGCCCTATAACACTTGTCAATTCATGTCCTTTGACAGTGACTCCACCCTCCTTGACATTGTTACAGGGCCAAGCGGTACATTACGTATTGCAGTTTTGATGTCGTTTTTGTTTTTAAAGTCATTAAAAACGGTCTCTGCAGTAATGGCCATTGCTTCCTTGAATAAATCACCATCTGTAAAAGGCTTCTTGTGTTTAGCCAAAAGGTGACTTACACGAAATGATGCTTCAATAGCAGCCTTATTTTGAGCAGCATGTTTTGTGAAAAATGATTGCTGGGCCTTCAACCCCGATTTCAGCTCCTCAACTTTCTTGGCACAGATTGCGCTCTTTGGGGGTAGGTGCCTTTAAATTTCTGGTGGTTGGTGTTGTGGTGCCGCTCCAGATTCCCTCCTTTAGTCAGTGCTTGTGTTTGGTGGCACAACATACATACACACTTGTCTTTCACCAAGGTAAATAGAAATTCTTCTTCCCATTCTGGATGAAATTTGTATGCTTTCGCCTTCTTTCGTGAAGCCTCCTCAATGAAAGCTAGCTACCTTGCAGGATATCACCAGCGAGTGGCGTATATTGATGTTTGCAACAGTCTGTACTCTTATCTAATCTAATTGGTCACTTTGATGCAGCACAAGCTACGCTGAAAAAAATACAACAGCTACATCAAGAGAGAGAGAGGCACTAACTTTTCAGTAAAAACTAAAATTAATGCTAATTACTAGCACATTATCCAAATACTAAACATGAATTCACGCTATCAAAGGCAAAAAATTCGAATGAAACAAAGAGCAGTACAACTGATCAAACTTTTGCATAACTGACGTAATATAAATAGCAGTATAATAGAGTCAAAACTGATTAAAGTTGATCAAATTTTGTTTAAGTCATGAATGCATAAGTGAGTCATTTTTACCCACACGCCATCGGACAGTTTGCCCGTTTGTTCATTTATGTTTAAGATAAACAAAGCTCTCCTACGCTCCATGGAAATTTGACAGACAGCAGCAATAGTCACATGATGTCAGCACACGTGACTCACGACACTGAGCAGTGGAAAAAGAGAAACACAATAACCAGGGAAAGCAACTAAGAGTGAGTTAAAAACGACTCACATATGCGCTCTAGGGGTAAAATTTGCTTTTGCATCAAAAGGTTTGTCAGGCATAATGTATTTGTGTATTTATTTTTCTTCTTTTTTTTTTCGGGATCTACTGGGAAAGTCTCAAAGATCGACCAGTCGATCGCGATCGACTGGTTGGCGACCACTATCTTAGGGTCTAAGGTTAAGGGCAAAATAAATCTATGACGGATCTCAAGAAAAATAGCATTAACTTTAAATCAATTTGATAAAGAATACAGAGAAAGGTTGTTCAGCTAATGCATCCTGCATTAGAAGTTACTTACATGATGCAGCACAGTTGATTGCTTTATAAGATGTCCATTGACATATGTATTTGCATCGCCTATTGGTGCAATGCTAACTGTACCTTTTAAGCTTTGTATCACACTGCAAGTGAAAACAATGCATGGATTATTTTAATGAAAGGATTATACATCTGAATACTTTTAGAAAAACAAATTGATACTTAAAAATATATTAAGGTTCTAATTCAGCATAATTTCACTCTCACATTCATAATGTGCATTCAAGGGGATTTTGTTTTTCTTTTAAAGGAAAGAATAAAAGCCACTTCAGATCCTTCTGGAATTAAAAAAACAATCCAGCCTTCCCAGAAAAATCATTCAGTGTCAACCTACATCAGGTGGGTCTAAAAACAGTACAGTTTTAAGTAAATAAAGGTTGCCACTTCAGTGTCAACTTTAAAGAAAGCACTGTTGTTTATTTAAACCCAAGATAAAATTCTGACGAAGGGTCCCGGCCCGAAATGTCAACTGTACATCTTCCTAGAGATGCTGCCTGGCCTGCTGCATTCACCAGCAACTTTGATGTGTGTTGCTTGAATTTCCAGCATCTGCAGAATTCCTCGTGTTTACCAAGATAAAATCTACCACCTTTAGCAAGGTATTAAACATTACATGCCTCTATTAGTTTTGGAGATTCACTCACAGCAAGCAAAGTGTGGAGAAAGATTTTTTTAAAACACAAGAGATTCTGCAGATGCTGGAAATGCTGTAGGAACTCAGCAGGGTTAATTTTTTTACCTGATTGGACTACTGTTAGCAGAGTTAATGAGCTAACTAGTCATCTTTGGTGTGTTAAGTTGTACAGCACTTATTGAAGTGTACTATGTCCATGCCAACTCTTTTGCCCTTCTACACGAATGGAGGTGTGGTGGCGGCAGCTGATATAATAAAGAAGCTCTTACATAAGCACATGAATATGCAGAGTGGAGAAATACGAACCATATGTCGGCAGAAGGGAATTAGCTGTCATTAGCTTAATTAGTTCAGTATGATTTTGTGGGCCTAAAGGTCCTTTCCTGTGCTGCACTAGTCCTGGCACTTACCGAGTTTAATTCTACCAGTACTCCACCCGACTTTTCATCTGATCTATATCCTTCTATAATACTATGTTACAACTTTATTATGAAACAATTAAGAGATACAGTGTTTAAATGTGAGATCTTTTCACTTGCATTCAATTTAATGTTTGCCTAGGAAATGCTGTTTTATGAGGTGCTGCAATCAAAATGCCTAGACATTTAACATGTTCCACAGGGATGTGATCCATAAAATTCAAATTTTACCTTCAACTAAATTTAATTCCCAAACCAAAAGGAAAATTTTAATCAGAAAAATATGCCATAATTCTGTTTATATTTAGCACACAGCAAGTTCAAAATTCTGAATCTCACCAATGATCATCAGCAATGAGTGCCCCTGACAGCTGAATGTCGTGCTTGGAGTATGGCTGTTGTTTTCCCACTCTTGTCTGACCTTCTTTTATCATATACAAGAGCATCTCAGAAATCTGTGGATCTTCATTCAAATTGACCAGGTTTGGCAAACTGTTATCCACTTTAAAAGTGATTCCCGCTTTCTGCAGAAACAGCTTACTGTTAGCAAGTAAAATATTCTTCCTCTATGATCAATATGATCATTATATGTATAGCAAAGTTTTTAAGAAATTCATTTTTCTCTGATAATTTCAAAAATATGTATTTCCTTATCAACAACTCATAATTAGCCAAAATATTTGAAAGATTTTTGAAAACTATGCCTTCAACTATGGAACATTATTACAAAGATGCAGATCTGAAGTAAGTTTTAAGATTCAGTAACTAATCCCAGACAAATCTACAGCAAAGGCAGCAATGCCTGCAATGTTTATAGAACTTGAGGGGTCATTTCATTTGGTACTTCTGCTAATATTCTCCAGTAACGTGACAGACCAAAACCCTAAACTCGCTGACTGGGCAGCTATTCAGTAATATTGCTAAAGTGCACAGAGTGCCTCCCATAAAACTACAAGAGCATCACTAATTCTGAGCGCATCAGAAAAAGGCAAAATTTTGTGCGCAGTGACAATTTAAGTAGATTTATTAGTTGCTTTGTTGGGAAAAAAAATAAATCGCACTGTATTGTGGCTTCTGGTTTTGTGTGTCCAGAACGAAACTGACCATTTTTTTCTTTCAGCACGAAATATTTAATTATTATCCTATAATATTAAAATGAAAGTGAAAGAATGAAAAAAAGCTAGCCTGCAGTTCTCTCGCTTCTTCCAGCTTTCTCTCCTCTGCTTGGTCCAATTTTTCCCTCCATTTCCTAAAAGTGGCACAATGAATATCATTTGACTACAATAAAGCTGTGGTACATTTGTCACAGAAGTGTCAATAATGTAACATGGCTTATGTCATCACTCCCTTCCCATGATTACATGAAAAAAAGCATTCAGTTCACCTGACCCCAGATATAGTCATACAATAGAGAGAATTATAAAGTTTATTAAAGCAGTGGCTAAATGATTGAAAAAGGGCAAAAAATTGAGAGAAGATAGAACCGAGAGTCAGGTAATAAACACAAAGTGCAATGAAGAATGAAGTAGAAGAGCTAGATTGCTTAAACTCTGCAAATCAGAGATAGCATGAGAGAAGGCAATGCATTACAGTCTATAATACAATAAATACTGTATTAAGCAAGCCAAAATGAAGGGATACATTAAAATAATGGGGGGGGGGAAATGGGATGGGTAACAAGGTTTTCAGATTAAATGTCCAAATGCACCAATAGTGAGTGGACTTTAGCAAGATTAAGACCATAAGACATAGGGGCAATATTAGGCCATTCGGCCCATTGAGTCTGCTTTGCCATTTTATCATAGTTGATCCAATTTTCCTCTCAGCCCAGTATCCTGCATTCTCCCTGTATCCCTTCATGTCCTGACCAATCAAGAATCTATCAAACTCTGCCTTAAATATACATTCAGACTTGGCCTTCACAGCTGCCTGTGGTAAAGAATTTAACAGATTTACCACTCTGTGGCTAAAGTCATACAAGTCATCCTCCTCATCTCCGTTCTAAAAGGACGTCCCTTTATCCTGAAGTTTTGTCCTCTGGTCTTAAAACTCTCCCGCCATAGGAAACATCCTCTCCACATACACTCTATCAAGGCTTTTCACCATTCAATAGTTTTCAATGAGATCACCCCTCATTCTTTGGAATTCCAGTGAATACAGGCCCAGAGCCATCAAAAGCTCTTCATATGACAATTCATTCAATCCTGAAATCATTTACGTGAATCTCCTTTAAACCTTCTCCGATAAGGGGCTCAAACCTGTGCACAATACTCCAAGTGAGGCCTCACCAGAAATAGGAGCAGGAGTAGGCCATCCGGCCCATCAAGCCTGCTCCGCCATTCAATAAAATCACGGCTGATCTGTCTGTAAACTCAGCTCCATCTACCTGCCTTTTCCCCTTAACCCTTAATTCCCTTACTGTGTAAAAAAACCTATCTAACTGTTTCTTAAATATATTTAGTGAGGAAGCCTTAAGTGCCTCCCTGGGCAGAGAATTCCACAGATTCACCACTCTCTGAGAAAAACAGTTTCTCCTCATCTCCGTCCTAACTCTTCTCCCCTGAATCTTGAGGCAATGTCCCCTAGTTCTAGTCTCACCTACCAATGGAAACAACTTTCCTACTTCTATCTTATCTATCCCTTTCAAAATTTGGTACGTTTCTACAAGATCCCCTCTCATTCTTCTGAACTCGAGAGAGTATAGTCCCAGGCAACTCAATCTCTCCTCATAAGTTAACCCCTTCATCTGTGGAATCAACCTGGTGAAGTTCCTCTACACTGCCTCCAAAGCCAGTATATCCTTCCTCAAGTATGGAGACCAGAAGTGCACACAGTACTCCGGGTGCGGCCTCACCAGTACCCTGTATAGTTGCAGCATGACCTCCCTGCTCTTGAATTCAAGCCCTCTAGCAATGAAGGCCAACATTCTGTTTGCCTTCTTAATAACCTGTTGTACCTGCAAGCTAACTTTTTGTGATTCATGCACAAGCACTCCCAAGTCCCTCTGCACAACAGCATGCTGCAATCCTTCACCATTTAAATAATAATCAGCTCTTCTATTATTCCTTCCAAAGTGGATGATCTCCCATTTACCAATGTTGTATTCCACCTACCAGACCTTGACTCACTCACTCAACCTATCTATATCCCTCTGCAGACTCTCCACATCCTCTGCACAATTTGCTTTTCCACTCAGTTTAGTGTCAAAAGCAAATTTTGCTACACTACACTCAGTCCCCTCTTCCAAATCATCAAAGTAAATGGTAAACAGATGCGGGCCCAGCACCAACCCCTGCGGCACCCCACTCACCACAGACTGCCAACTGGAGAAACACCCATTTATTCCAACTCTCTGCCTTCTATCGGTTAACCAATCCACTATCCATGCCAATACACTTCCTCCGACTCCGTGCATCCGTATCTTATTTATAAGTCTCTTGTGCAGCACCTTATCGAACGTCTTCTGGAAATCCAAGTATACAACATCCACCTGTTCCCCTCTATCCACTGCATTCATTATGTCCTCAAAGAACTCCAGTTAGTTTGTCAAACAGGACCTGCCCTTTCTGAATCCATGCTGCATCTGTCTAATGGAACCACTCCTTTCTAAATGTTTCGTTATTTAGACAATAGACAATAGGTGGAGGGGTAGGCCATTCGGCCCTTCAAGCCAGCACCACCATTCACTGTGATCATGGCTGATCATCCACAATCAGTATCCAGTTCCTGCCTTATCCCCATAACTTTTGATTCCGCTATCTTTAAGAGCTCTATCCATCTCTTTCTTGAAAGCATCCAGAGACTTGGCCTCCACAGCTTTCTGGGGCAGAGCATTCTCTGGGTGAAAGAGTTTTTCCTCAACTCCGTTCTAAATGGCCTACCCCTTATTCTTAAACTGTGGCCTCTGGTTCTGGACTCACCCATCAGCGGGAACATGCTTCCTGCCTCCAGCGTGTCCAATCCCTTAATAATCTTATATGTTTCAATAAGATCCCCTCTCAGCCTTCTAAATTCCACAGTATACAAGCCTAGTCGCTCCAATCTTTCAACATATGACAGTCCCGCCATCCCAGGAATTAACCTTGTGAACCTACACTGCAGTCCCTCAATAGCAAGAATGTCCTTCCTCAAATTTGGAGACCAAAACTGCACACAGTACTCCAGGTGTGGTCTCTTCCTTAATGACAGCTTCAAGCATTTTCCCGACTACAGATGTTAAGCTAGCTGGCCTATAGTTGCCCATCTTTTGCCTACATCCTTTTTTAAAAAGTGGTGTGACATTTGCTGTCTTCCAATCTGCCAGGACCTGTCCAAAGTCTAGAGAGTTTTGATAAATGATTACCAACTCGTCTACTATAACCTCTGCCAATTCCTTCAACACCCTGGGATGCATCCCATCAGGACCAGGGGACTTATCTACCTTCAGGCCCACCAGTTTGCTCATCACTATCTCTTTAGTGACAGTGGATTTTATCAAGGTCCTCACCTCCCATTTCGTCCATAACATCCTTCTTTGGCATATTAGACATGTCCTCCACCGTGAAGACCGACCCAAAATAGTCATTCAATGCCTCAGCCATTTCCTTATCACCCAATATTAATTTCCCCTTATCGTCTTCCAAGGGATCTATGTTGACTTTAGCCACCCTCTTCTGCTTTATATATTTGCTGTTTTTATATTTTGTGCTAATTTACTTTCATACTCTATCTTCCCTTTCCTTATTTCTTGTTTAGTTGTTCTCTGTTGCTTTTTAAAGCTTTCCCAATCCTCCAGTCTCCCACTACTCTTTATGACTTTGTACACACAAGCTTTTAATTTGATACTATCTTTTATTTCCTCAGTTATCCAAGGCTGGTTCTCCCCACACTTACTGCTTTGACTGGAATATACTTCTGTTGAGCACTGTGAAAAATTTCTTTGAAAGTATTCCATTGTTCCTCAACTGTCCTACCAAATAGCCTGTGCTCCCAATCTACATTAGCCAACTCCCTACTCATCCTGTTGTAGTCTCCCCTGTTCAAGCATAATACACTAGTTTTAGACCCAACTATTTCATCCTCCATCTGAATGCAAGATTCAATCATACTATGATCACTCTTTCCAAGAGGATCCCCGACTACAAGATCGTTAATCTTACCTGTCTCATTGCACAGGACTAGATCTAAGATAGTACTTTCCCTTGTATGTTCACTAACATGCTGCTCAAGAAAGCCATCACGGATGCATTCTATGAAGTCCTCCTCAAGACTTCCCTGACCAACCTGGTTCACCCAATCTATGTGGAAGTTAAAATCCCCCATGACAACTGCCGTTCCGTTCTTACAAGCCTCAGTTATTTCTTTGTTAATCACCTCTGCCACTACAATATTTTTATTAGGTAGCCTATAGACAGCACCCACCAGTGATTTTTTCCCTTTACTATTCTTAATCTCTACCCAGATGGACTCAAAACTCTGCTCCGTAGATCTTATATCGTCTCTCACAATCGCCCTGATCTCATCCCTAATCAAGAGCGCCACTCCACCTCCTCTGCCTTCCTGCCTATCTTTCCGTATTACCTGATACCCTTGGATATTTAATTCCCAGTCGTCTCCACCTTGCAACCAGGTTTCTGTAATGGCCACTAAATCATACACTTCCTAAAATTGTATTCCATCTGCCATTTCTTTGCCCATTCTCCTAATCTGTATACAGCTTTCTGTAGCCTCTCTACTTCCTCAATACCACCTGCCCCGCCACCTATCTTCATATCATCTCCAAACTTTTCAACAAAGACATCAATTCCATCATCCAAATCATTGATATATACTGTAAAAAGAATTGGTTCCAACACAGACCCCGATGGACCATTACTAGGCCCCGCAGCCAGCCAGAAAAGGCTCCTTTTATTCCCACTCTTTGCCTCTTGCCAATCAGTAACTGCTTTATCCTTGCTAGAATCTTTCCTGTAATACCATGGACTCGTAGCCTGTTAAGAAGCCTCATGTGCGGCACCCTGTCAAAGGCCTTTTGAAAATCCAAGGGACAATAACAGCAACCGATTCTCCTTTGTCTATGCTGCTTGTTATTTCTTCAAACTCAAATTCTCTCTCATCATTTATCTCTCTTGCGCTTCAAATTCATCACCTTACCTATGTGCCTCTGCAATTTCTCTCTCCTGTTGATGAAGCTTCAATTTTAAGGCCTCAATTTCTCGTTGGGATGATTTATATTTCTCAGACTGAATTCCTTGGCTACTCATCTGAGCAGCTTTCAACTTTTCAATCTCTAATTTCAGCTCTGGTTCAGCAAGAAATTAAAGGAAAGAAGTTTGAATCAGTTTCAACAACTTATCTTGCTTATTTGTCAAATTACAACAAATATAACAAAAACAAAATAAGTTTTAATGTTTAAGTAGGAATAAATACAATAATAAATTTCACTTAAACTTTCGTGAAGTAAATCATGACATATCGAACAAAATGATACAAACAAAAACAAACACACAGCTCCACTTGCTGGACAGTTGAGGAGTTGACTGTTTCCCTTCATATCAAGTAAAGCTCTCATCAAACTGCAAGCTTGTGAAACTGCACTGTTTAAAAAGTGGGTTCAAAGCCAATTTCAATTGCTGCAAACAATTTTCACAATCAATTTTTATTTCAGATTGAAGTTACCTATCTTCTCTCCTTTCCATATTGTAGGTTAAACAAAACATGCAAATGTTAAATTCCACAGAGTAGCATTCAGGCTTAAACAACCTTACTGTCCTTGGTCCGATTGATCATATAGTAGGGTTACACAAAATTGAGGGCCAAAGGAGCTGAACTGTGCTGTATTTTTCCATGTTCTATTATTGTGATTAGCAAGTGGCATCAAGCGTAATACACAGCTCCCAAGTACACACACATTAGCTACAAAACTGAAAAGCAGTGTATATTTTAAACTCCAACACAAGCTCGGGAAGAGAATTTATAGTGTTAAATTCTAATGGCCAATGACTTAAAGTTGTATATAAAAATGAAGTTACAGTGCATTCACCCTCCTCCTAAGTTTTATATTTGAGAATGGGCTAGAATTAAATTAAAAATTATTGGTCATAATACAGGGTTTCGACCAGAAACATGAATAATTCCTTTCCTCCTATGGATGTTGTTTGATCCTGAGTTGCTCCAGCAGATTGTTTGTTGCCAAAGTTACTAAGTTAATTTTTCAAAGATTTTGAACTGCATTTTTAATAACAAGCTCATATCAATTTTAAAAAGTTAAACATTAATAGATTGGAAAGCAAAGCACATACTGTACAAGTTCATTTGAATAAGAAACATCAGCTAACCTCTAATTAATTTTGCACTTGAGTCCTCGTTCACTTTTGCAACATTGATAATTTGACGAGCTTGCTTGGCATATCTAAGTGTACTTAGAGTTTCCTCCACATTAGAGGCAGAAGGGCTGATAGTAGCTATCATAGCTGTTTTTGAATTGCCACCAAGACTGTCCTTCAGTAACCTGCAGCATATTAAGGTCATAAAGAAAACTAGTATTCCAAATGAAAACACATATAGAAAATACTAGCTACAGAGAATGGTAAAATATTGCCATGCACAATCTTCAATAATCACTTCAATGCTAGTTTATAATGCATCTTCATTTCACCATTTTAAACAAAGAATTCACCCTTTTACAAAAAAAAATTTCCAAGATTAAAATCATATCAATAAAACCAAAAAATTAAATGCTATGGGCCACAAAAATGCCTTCAATATTCATTGTCAGTAATATACTATGATTTATACTCACCATGTTAGAACAGATTCCCGATAAGGGATAAAAACTTTCTTCTTAGACTGAAAGTGTTCCGAAAGTGCTGAAATAACCTTTCCCAGTGTGAAGAGAGACTTATTTATGCTCACACCCTCCTGTAATAAAGATGAGATTTTTGTTTTTTTCACACTGAAGGGCTAAATGGTCTAAGTGTCAGATGCAAAGCATCAGAAAATTGCACTTTTCCCTCTGGCAGGGGTCATCATGCCAGAGACCTATAGCAAAAAAAAATAGGCCCCTCACCACAACTGATCCAAGCCAAACAAATGGCCATCCAAGCAGATCTTACTCACCCATGTTTGATCTCCTACACCTTTGTTATTCATGTACCTATTGTACCTGCCTCAACTTGGGAAGGTGGGAGAAAGAGAATATATGTATGAATAAGTGGATCAGATCTAGCGAAATTAAAGAAATAGGAGAACATTTCACAAGAAAGACAAATTCAATACTTTGTGGCAATACAGCTGATCCAGGTGAGAGACCACAGGGGAATTGCATCACCAGTGCTATGACAGTACAGATAGCTATTGGAAAGACCACAACATACTTGTTCAGTTATCTCCATCAGCATGGACTCAAACAACCAAGGTAATAGCAAGATTGCCACAAGAAAATCAGCACTGAAATGTCTCAAGGACCCCCATCAGCATAGCTCTTTCAAAACAGCAACTCACAGATAGCCTGATGACTCATAAACAAGAAGTGGCAAAGTATCCAAAGGGCCTGGATTGCTGAGTCCACCATAATTAGATCTGTGTACGGATTCTTGACCTTTCCATTAGTAAACATTAGAACTAGTTTTACAAGATTTACCATGAGAAGTAGGAATCAATTAACCAAAAATCCAAGGTTCCAAGATTACAAGCTCTATCATGTTGTTTCTGAAAAGAAACACTTCTATTGGTACCTGAAGACTGACATCCAACAGGAAAACAATCAAAAAGAAACAGATGAGGCAGGAGGATCAGCAAATCAAAAAGCTTCCACAACAAGCACTAAAAAGGATCCAAGGATCCTACCAACTGAGAACCAAAAACAAAGATGAGTATATAAAGAACAAACAGCCCCTCAACATTCACTGGAAGGAATATGCAGAAAAACAGCATCAACTCTGACTCTGCCTCTGACATGAACACACTGTCACTATTCCACAGCAAATCATCTTATTCACCCTGACCAACAACTTGAAAAGTCCACATACTGTACAAACAAAAATAATCAATAAGAACTTTGGAGCTGAAGATCTAAAATTTGGAAAAGAACTTCAGTCACAGATGTACAACTTTGTTTCCTCCATCTGAAAAAGGTACAAATCATGGTAATTCAGAACCAGCAATTACTGCCAGCATTTGAGAAAGGAGACAATTTGACTGAAGCAAAAACATGCATGCCACAGAGAGAGTTATTACTGGGGTCTTTTTCAACTTCCTTTCTCGGCAGGAAAATAGCTACCTCTCTTTGGTAATGTGGACTCTGCCCATCAAATGGCCGAGCAGATATGAACTCAAAGAGGAATACAAGGAGCTGCATCAACTACCAGACATGGCTTTTTTGACCTCACAAAAGCTTTAGACGACACTAATCAAGAAAGAATTTGCAGCACCTTTATCAAGTTTACCTCCCTACAAAATTGTTCGGTACTTTTCTCCATCTCGTTAATCATAATTTTGTCTCTGAAGCCAAGTTAATCTAAACGACATGAGAAAGAGCTTAATATATATCTTTTCATGTCCGGAATAAGACCACCGCATTTCTGTCAGTGGTGCAGTACAAAGACAATGGCTGTATATCCACATGTTCAGATGTGAAGCTTCAAATCATCACCGACTCATTCTCTGGAATACACAAAAAAATGGCCTTGCAGTCAGCACGTGCAAAAGAAAGGTCCACTCTGTTTCACTCCACAACAACATCCTGTGACCAGCAAGATCCACAATGAGTAACAGTACACTGTGGACACTTCCAACAGTCACCTCAAAATAAAAGCTTCATATTCAATTCATCAACACAGCCTTTGGTTTTTGGAGAAAAAGTGTTTGTAGATTGAGACTTCAAACCTGGAATGGTTCATGATCTCTGCTTTCCTGTAAATTTCTGAGATAGAGACTATCCACAGCAAGCATCCGAAAGCATTGTCAAGATACCACCAACGTTGTCTCTAAAAGTCCTACAAATACACCGACAAAAGTGAACCAATCTTGGCATTCTTTCACAGAATAACACTCTCCCTAGATTTCAAAGCACCCATTCAAATCATTGAGAAAAATGATTTGGATCAAATCAATCCATGTTCTCCCATCAAAACTGTTTCCAGCAAAGACAAAAATTAATTGAGTTATAGGTAACACAGGCATTTTTACCTAGCCGTCATTGCCTTCTAGAAAGTGAACTTTTAAGAACCGTTGGAACTCATGTAACACAAATGCTTTCAGAAAAGTGTCATTCTCAGAAGTCACTGAAGTGACACTGAAGGATAGCCAATACAATTCTCAATTAGGACAACAAGAGGCCAAGTGGCAATTCTTGGTTAGGAGGGGGCAGATATTTTGGGAAAAATACAACTTAAAAGGAATGCTCCAAATAGAATAAAAACTAGCAAATGTTACAGACAGGCAACAATCAAACAAAATAGACATGTTGCCATGTGTTTATACCCACAGATTTCAATCCAAGTCACATTGCAAACAGAGAGTATTGAAAGGCATGAGTAATCTTCAAAAGGCAATTTGAACAGTGCAATGTTCAAAAACTGAATGGTGATGAACAAATAATGTTAAATGAAAGAGGCTTAAGACAAATAGCAGAGGAATATGTTATTTTAGGTATAAGGCTGTGGAATACTAAAGAAAAAACATTGGTATTATATTGCACTTTTCAAGACTTCAGGTTATCCAAAAATGATCTCTGGATTCTTTGCAATAAAAAGTGCGGACACCATTCTATCATAAGAAATATGTGTATGACTTGCCTGCCAATCAGATTCCACAATAGCATAATGGCAAGAAAAGATTTTAGAAATAATGGTCAACAACAATAATATGCAACTTTTATTTAAATCATGTCATACAATGTTTCATGTCCCAAGTGAGTAGAAAGGGTCATGGTTTAATACCTCAACAAAATATACTCACTCCATTAAGCATTCTCTCAGCACTGTTTCAAAATGCCAGCCTAGACATTTGTACCGTATATTCCGATGTATAAGCCAACCCAGAGTATAAACCGACCCCCCATTTTCAAGATTAAAGGAGTGAGTTTTTCATGTTACCTTTGTATAAGCCGACCCCCTTCTGTAGAGATTTTTGATTTAGCCAGAAAAGATCACAAGATCTCACATGTCAGTACTCAGCTTTGCTGAATCCGGAACCTGGATATTTTGTGAACCAATACCTGCTAAGAAAACAGGCCTACACATTGTAGAGCATTATAAGCGAATTCTTAATAAATAAATCAGGGAGAGAAATTTTGGATTAGGTCTCCAATGGTAAAGAATCCTCTGGAACGTAATCCCCATGAAACCATTTAGCGCCCATCGTAATCTCGCTAAAACATAACACAGGGTGGTGGGATCAGTACGTGTACTCAGTATTGAATTTGCGACCACCATGTACAAAAGATTAAAACAAATGCGATATGATGGCTGGAAGATGGCAGATGGAGTTTAATGCTGAAAAATGTGAGGTGCTACATTTTGGTAGGACTAATCAAAATAGGACATACATGGTAAATGGTAGGGCATTGAAGAATGCTGTAGAACAGAGGAATCTAGGAATAATGGTGCATAGTTCCCTGAAGGTGGAATCTCATGTGGATAGGGTGGTGAAGAAAGCTTTTGGTATGTTGGCCTTTATTAATCACAGCAATGAGTATAGGAGTTGGGATGTAATGTTGAAATTGTATAAGGCATTAGTACAGCCAAATTTGGAGTATTGTGTACAGTTCTGGTCACCGAATTATAGGAAAGGTGTCAATAAAATTGAGAGAGTACAGAGGAGGTTTACTAAAATGTTGCCTAGGTTTCATCTCCTAAGTTACAGAGAAAGGTTGAACAAGTTAGGTCTTTATTCTTTGGAGCGTAGAAGGTTGAGGGGGGACTTGATAGAGGTGTTTAAAATTATGAGGGAGATTGATAGAGTTGACATAGATAGGCTTTTTCCATTGAGAGTGGGGAAAATTCAAACAAGAGGACATGACTTCAGAGTTAAAGGACAAAAGTGTAGGGGTAACATGAGGGGGATCTTCTTTACTCAGAGTGGTAGCTGTGTGGAATGAGCTTCCAGCAGAAGTGGTTGAGGCAGGTACGATGTTGTCGATTAAAGTTAAATTGGATAGCTATATGGACAGGAAAGGAATGGAGGGTTATGGGCTGAGTGCAGGTCGGTGGGACTAGGTGAGAGTAAGAGCTCGGCACGGACTAGAAGGGCCGAGATGGCCTGTTTCCATGCTGTAATTGTTATATGGTTATATGATGCTGGCTTCAGGCTGAAGGTTGTTGATTTTGCTAAAGGAACGAATAATTCTGCAGCTGCTAAGAAGTTCAGTGTAAACGAGAAACAAGTGAGAGAGTGGAGAAAGGCAGAGGACATGCTGAGGGAAATGCCAAAGACGAAATGTGCAAACCGCGAGAAAACAAGAAAGTTTTAGAGTGGGTGAATCACGAGCAATCCTCTGGATACATTATTACCAGAGAAATGATTCGAGTTCAAGCGTTGAAATGGGATGAAAAACACCGTGAGGTCAGCGAAAATTTCAAAGCTACGCGAAGTTGGTGCACCCAATTTATGAATAGACGTGATCTTGTGTTGAGGCAAAAAACAAAGATTGCTCAGAAAACTCCCGCAGGGTGTTGTTGTTTACCTACAAAAAGTTGCTAGATGGACGAAGCGGGTTGCTTGAAGTGGGTTAAAGAGGTGTGGCGTCAACGTCCAGAAGGTTTCGGGAAGGAAAAGTCGCTACTTGTCTGGGACATGTTCAAAGTGCACTTGTCAGGTAAGACTGATAGAGTGAGTTTTTTGGGTAGATGATTTGTTAACACTTAAATGACTTTGGACACCAGACTTCTATTTTAACTGTTTGACAATGCGCTTCCTAAAAAGGTGTGAATAGCAGATGCTTGCCATAGTTTGACCTGATGCTGTAGTTTCGAAGAAGGTATTATCTATACATTATAAATATCAATTGTCTCCTATGTTAGCACGGGAAATGCCAAATAAACGCATCGTAGACTTAACTTACATTCCTAAAGGCTGTGGATACCAACCCAAACATGCTGGCGTCAGAAGGAAAGGATGGTGTAATATTTTGTATGTAGCTTCAATAGGAAGCATTGTCTATAACTTTTTAGGTAGCGATTGCCTTTGTGTTTAGCATATAAATATCAAGCCCACATTGAGCTAACAGACCTTTCTGCGGAAAGCGTCTCCGTCCATAAGATGCCTGCTGTACCTTGTTGTGTTGAATAAAGAAGCTGCTTTGTATCTACCAGTGACTCTGTCTCTCCGGTGATTACATCCACGCTACAACAGAGACAAAAGCAGCATTGAAAGCTGAAAATACGGACATTGCAGTCATCCCCAGTGGTTTGATGTCCATGATCCAGCCACTAGATGTGAGTTTAAACAAACCATTCAAAGAATTTGTGCATCAACAATGGAACGAATTTGACTCAAAAACAGCCAATAAATACAACCTGTCTTCCGTGTATTCGTTTTTCCAAAGTTGGCACCCTCTGTATAAGCCGACTCCCTAATTTTAGGACCAAAATTTAGGGCCAAATTCTCGGCTTATACACCGGAATTTACGGTATTCCTGACTCAGGAAAGGGAATAGCACCAGCAACTTCAGATTCCAAGGCAAGGTGGCCATCATAAAACCTGGGCTGACACCCTAGACAAAATTAGTGACTAAAGCAAAGGACAGGTTGATTTTGCAGGTTAGATAAGATCATCTTGAAACAAAGATATTTAAAGGATATTCGATGGAATGGCATTTGGGAAAGTAGCCATGTGATTAACACCTCTTGGGGTGGTTGAGTCAAATTACCAGTGTCAGCAATGTAATTCTAGACACAGCTTTAAGTTCTGACAAACGTTACTCCTGAATAGAAAGAACAGTAGGAGCAGAATTTATAAGAAATGATGGTGGTAACAGGGAATTGTTCAGGCAAGCAACAACCTTACCACAGTTATAGAAAACAGAACAAGAAAATGTTTACCTTAAGCCTATCGCCACTAGTCTGAGATGTAAAACAACGTTCACTTCCTGCAAGATCCACCAAGTTTACTCTGCTTGTTACACAATGCTCGTGTTCCTGCCCATCTACAAATTCAGTCTGCAGGAAGAAAAAAAATAAAACTTGAAAAATACATAAATAGGTAGAATAGTTTTTTTATTACAAACACTCATTTTGAAATTATGTTCACTGGCCTTTCATATTTACACATAGATATCAGATTCTTGCCATTTATTACTCATTGTGATGCATCTGTCCTAGTTGAACTTGCACATCTGAAGAATACCTGTTATCAGCTGTAGATAAAATACATTTCATTTCATTTTGTCAATGTTAATTAATCATTAGGATATGTACAAAGGTTTGAAGCATCTTACAAGAAGTATGCCGGAGTGCTTCAGAATGATACGGCACCTAGGAGCAAGAATGGACAGCGCATATCTAAACAAATAAAAAGAATCATATTCTAATGCTGCAGTTCATGAACACCAAAAAAATAGATAAATTACTCACATTCTGGACAATTTAAAAAATGGAAAATTTGCCCTTCAAGTTATGATTTATTACTAAATGAAGACTTTATAAGTTTTGATCCTCTGTGCTCCTCCATTTATACCTGGATAACATTTAAACCTGTACTGAAACCATTTCTTCCAAATTTGGTTAAGCATTAATATTTGATAACTTTTTTCCAAAATGGAAACCACAAATATTAACACATGAAATAACATACCTGGGGAAATAGTATTCAGATTATATAACACAAAAAGTGCCAATTAGTAGTCAAGATCTATTATAATTCTAGGACCATTAGTTATTGTCTTGTTTATTTTCAGATAATTCAATGGTCACTCTACTACAGCATCAGGCATTCTTTTTGATCAGTAGGATACAGTTATTATCAATCCTGCCCTGGCCTTGGCCCTGGCCCACATCCTTAAACTCATGAAGTAGACTAAAACTGGTGAACCCAATTACAAAAATAATGAAAATATAACTTAAATATAATTGGAAAAGTCTTCTTAAAAATGCGGTTATATTGGATAAATCTAAATGAACTGACAATGTACCTTGGTCTGTGTCATGATGAGTGTGAAGACTGAGTGAGACCTGGAACTCTTTTCATTCATGCCTGTGGCTGCAGTGGCCCTTTGTTTGTTCCCCAATTCTAGCCATCCCTAATAAAGAAAGATTTTAAAATATAAGGCACCTTCAATAACTGGTTGTTACAAGTCAGAACAAATTAGGAAAACACAATCTTTCATGCAATACAGATGAGGACCGTTTTCTTTAGACCTGGAATAACAGATACAATACTCACATGAACATCTGCGTAAGAGGTAACAACATTCCTAGGGAAAAAATACTGCATGTTAAATGTTGACATTAGTGTAAAACATGTCCCCTTCAGGAAATTAAATCAAAATGTTGGAATCTCATTTCCAAGCAATGGTAAAACAAGCATGAGTTGGCAAATTTAAATAAGTGAAGGAAAATAAGAATTCCTTTTCCTATGTTATTATGGATAAGCACACCAATTTTACAGTCTAAAGGACACAGTTTAGTTCTTCCTAAGGAAAAAAAATTCCTGATCTACCTGAGTTATTCATGCCTTAGATTTAGAGAATATTAAATGTTTACTCAATTCAATTCTCTCTAAAAGAGGGGCTCCAATGCAATTAGGCATGCATCCAGTTCTAGCCACCACATTATAGAAAGGACATGAGAACCTCAGCTGAATAGAAATATGATTCAATAACATTTTTCTGGGCACTGTTGCATGGGTAAATGGAGAAGCTGGGATTATTATCTTTAAGAAATGTTATGACAGAAGTATTCAAAGTTATGACATAAATCAACTGCAACTATTTTATTAAAAAATCAGAAAGATTTTTTGGAATTTATTTCCCATCCCTTGAGTAATTGATGGGAGCCTCTTTCTTGAAACACTGCATGGTCCTTTTAGATAGAGAGCTTTGAGAATTTACTCCTAGCAATGAAGGATTGGTGAAGATTAGCCCTGATCTTACTGAATGGCAGAGCTGGCACAAGTTGCAAAATGTTCTATTCCTGCTTCTAGTTTTGTATTGTTATCCACTATTTCTGCATGTCTTATGGTGCGAGGCAAATTAGCTGAAGATCTTCTTCTGCAGTGTTGGAGAACTCAAAACCATGTCAGGATGGATCACCCATTTGGAACTTCTGGCTTAATGTGGCAGCAAATGCTTCAGCCTATCTAAGAAACAGGGCTGAATGAAGCTAAAATAAATTCTGAGCAGCAAGTTGGCATAATCTGGGATCCACTGAAAAAGGTGGAAGCAGTCTCAATTGCAGCTTTCAAAACAAAACAGAATCTGATCTATTGCAAAGAGAGGAGAAAATGCGGGACTTAATACAAAGGGGAAAGAGCTGGGGAATATAACCAACTGGATTACTAGTGCAGTCGCAGCATGAGCTCAATGGCTTCTGTCTGTGTGCTGCAATAATTCTTTAACTCTACAAATGAATTACTTCATTAGAAAGACAGATCTAGCCTTTTTCCTCATCTGTATTCCACTTATTCTTTGGAGACAATTGGTGTTAAGCAAACGTTTGTCCAAAATCTGAAAAGCATTTGTGGCCACAAGATTCAACTCAAAAGCTTGCGAGCACATGGAGGGAGAGAAAAATCCTTTAACCAAGAAACCTGGACTAGATCTTGCACAACCCAGATTTTGACAAGTGCTTGAGCCCAGGATATGGTCTTCTATTAGAGCCCAAATCCAATCACATCAGCGCAACACACAGGGCATCATTTAACTTCTCTCTACATGTGAGCCACTGCCTTAACAAAAGATAAACAACATTGACAGCATAATGCCAGGCATCTGCATGTCAAATGTACTACTTAAATTGAATGCTTGCAGTTATGCAATTATACACTCACCAAAAATTTTTAAAATAATAAGTTAAATACACAATTATTAATTATTGAAATTGTTGAAATTATTAATTAAAGCAAATTAAAATCCTCTTTCCCTGAATGATTTCTATGGGTTTGTCACACTTGTATTAGGTTAACATGGGTTGGTTCAACAGACAGAATTCTGAGCTAGAGTTCTTGGAAATATGTAGAAGTCTACAGAGTCCAGTTGGGCAGGAGAGAAATGCTGTGGTTGGTACTTTGCTGAGCGAAACACTGCAGTGCACCCTAGGCTTGGCAAATGTTAAATTAAGGTATATTTGCAAGCAGATCCATCACAGTCCATTAACTTTTAAACTATGAGCAACAATGGGATATACTGTTGGCAGTGGTAAACAGTTAAATGCTTTACACAATAAAAGACTCAATAATGAAAGAATGGAAAGGATGAAGGAAATATCTTTGATGAGCAATACCAGTGCACAATACAAAATCGATGTGATAAAAAATCTTTTCAAAGGAAAGGAAAGAGCTGACACCAGTGGTACAGCTAGTGGAGATGCTTCCTCATAACTCCTGTGACCAAGGTCCAATCTTGAGTTTGGATGCTGTCTCTGTGGAGTTTGTGCATTCTCCCTGTTTCACTTCGAAGTTTTCCTCTAATGTCCCCAAGATGTTAAGGCTGGTAGATCAATTGGCCCTAGTGAGTGGTAGAATCTGGAGGGAGTCAATGGAAATGTGGAAAGAATAAAAATCAGGATCAATGTAGGATGAGTGTAAATAGGTGTTTTATAGCTGGCGTAGATTCACTGGACTGAAGGGTCTCTTTAAACAGTCTCTGATTCTAAGATTTCAGGATGATTTTTCACTCTATCCCCTGCTGACAAATTCTTAATTATCATTGCAGATTTTTAAAAGCTTTATTTTCCTAACTTGTTACCATTACCATGCTTGACTAAGTATCTTTGAATGCAATATACAATCCCTTCAGTATCATCAATGGACTTACGAAGAGAGATTGGCCACATAAGGTCCAAAGACTGGATGTTCCCTCACTCGCAGCTGCATAAAACAAAAAGATTTAACAAAATAACAAAAACATATTACAGCACAATCTAAAGCACTAATCTCACTTTTAACTCTTCAAATGAAGTCAAGTTCTACAGGGAAATCAATTAGATCCCATCTTTACTGATGTTAATAGGAAACAATTTTCTAAAATCTCAGCAGATTTATCTAATCCAATGAACCACGCAGACCAGATGGATTCCAAATTTAATCAATAATTTCCATTAAGTGAGCCAATCTCAGGCAGCGTGTTGGCTAAAGAACAGCAGCTAGCTTTGTGATCCATTGGGTTGGCGTGAAGAGATCGATCCAACAGGCATTGTTTCATGCTGTTTCACGAGTTTCACTAGCTGAAATGACCAAAATCAAAACTTTGAGGAATTTTTTAAATGTCTCATCTTGTTTATCAGTGGCTATTTTGGAACAAAAGAAGATATATCCCTCTAACCTATGAAACTATTTAAAGTCATCATGGTTAATACAATGCATTTGTCCCACATCCTTGCAATAACTTCAATTAACAGGAATCAAAACTATTTCAACTGACTACTGTTTGCAAATGGGTTCCAAATTTTTACCTCCATCATTGTGTAAATGCTTCCTAGTTTAATCTCAATCAGCACAATTGTTTTTCTCCATCTTCATTTCCCAATTTATGGAAAGCATAATGGTTAAAAGAGACAATAAAAAGATTGAACATGCAAGACATTCAGTTTACTTCAACAGTAAAACATAGGCTCACCCTTGTTGCTGTTGAGCTAAGGAATAATGTATATTTTTTTAAAAAATCAAAACAGCAAGGGAGCAAAAGCAAACTAAAGCTCATTCTTGATCAAATTATTTTGTATTTAAAAATTAAACTGCTGTAAACAGTTTTTTAAATACAAAATAATTTGATCAGGAATGAGCTTTTGCTAACCGAACTGTTGTCTTCAGACTTACAGATTGCTTTATTTCTGCTTTTCCACTTCCACCAACTAACAAATCATGAATTTTCTCATTGTAGACTTCAAAGTAGCTCATTTCAATGCAGTATGCAACCTTTGAAATAAAAAATATATAGTTAGCAGGATAGCTTTCAATTTCCACCCTCTATAACACAATTCCCAAACTTAATATAATAAAAGGTATTTCCAGAATCTACTTAGACACACAAACAGCTCATGTTAACTGATTTTGCCAGTAAGGCAGGACAGCGGGATTATATAGTGGTTACATCTCTTGGCCAGTAATCAGATGCCTGGACTAATTATTGAGAAAAACCTGTTCAAATCCACTGTATCTGGGGAATTCTATTTTAGTTGGCATCAGTAGTAATGATTATAAAATTAAAATGTAAACCTATTTTAATAGGTGTAGGAAAGATATGTCCCACAGAGGAAGAGGTTCTCAAATGACAGGGGTAGGCAACTGTGGCTGACAGAGGAAGTTAAGGACTGCATAAAGGCCAAGGAAAGAGCATACATAAGGCAGCAAAAGTGAGTGGGAAGTCTTTAAAATCCAACAAAAAGCAACTAAAAAAACAATAAGGGTAAAGAAGAAATATGAGGGCAGACTAGCCAATAATATAAAGCAGGATACCAGAAATTTTTTTTCTGTTATATAAAGTAGTAAGAGGGAAGTGAGAATTGAAATTGGACCACTGGAAAATGATGCTGGTGAGGTAGTAATAGGGGACAAAGAAATGGCCGATGAACTTAATGGGTACTTTGCGTCTGTCTTCACTGTAGAAGACACAAGCAGTGTTCCAAAGGTCCATGAGTGTCAGGGAGCAGGAGTGAGTGTCATTACTATTACAAAGGATAAAGTACTAGGCAAACTCAAAAGTCTTAAGGTGGATAAGTCACCTTGGACAGCAGGACTACATCCCAGAGTCCTGAGAGAGGTTGCTGAAGAGATAACGGATGCATTGGTCATGATCTTTCAAGAATCACTTGATTCTGGCTTAGTCCCAGAAGACTGGAGGATTGCAAATGTCAGTCCACTCTTTAAGAAGGGAGGAAGGCAAAAGAAAGGAGATTATAGATCAGTTAGCCTAACCTCAGTGAGTGGGTGTCTATTATTTAGGATAAGGCTTCGAGGTACTCGCGGATTTTGCGGACGATATAAAGATAGGTGGAGGGGTAGGCGGTGCTGAGGAAACAATGAGATTGCAATGGAACTTAGACAAATTGGAAGAATGGGCAATAAAAAATGGCAGATGGAATACAGTGTTGGGAAACGTATGGTAATGCATTTTAGTAAAAGGAACAATAGTGCAGACTATTATCTAAATGAGGAGAGGGTTTAATCATCAGAGGTGTAGAGGGACTTGGGATTCCTCGTGCAAAATTCCAGAAGGTTAATTTACAAGTTGAGTCTGTGATAAAGAAGGCAAGTGCAATGTTGGCATTTATTTCAAGGGGAATAGAATATAAAAGCAAGGAGATAGTACTGAGCCTTCATAAGACACTAGTCAGGTAGTACTTGGAGTATTGTCAACAGTTTTGGGCCCTATATCTCAGAAAGGATGTGCTCACAAGGATGATTCCAGGAATAAAGGGGTTAACATATGAGGAGAATTTGGCAGCTTTGGGTTGTACTCACTGGAATTTAGAAGAATGTGGGGATGGGGGTGGAGATCTCATTGAAACCTATCGAATGTTGAAAGGACTAGATAGGGTGGACGTGGAGAGGATGTTTCCTTTGATCAGGATACAGCCTCAAAATTGATGGGCGATGCTTTAGAACAGAGGTAAGTAGGATTTTTTTTAGCCAGAGGGCAGTAAATCTGTGGAATGCTCTGCTACAGACCACGAAGGAGGCCAAGTCCATGCATATATTTAAGGAAGAAATTGATAATTTCCTGATCAGTCAAGGTTTCAAAGGATATGTCGAGAAGGCAGGTGTTTGCGATTGAGTGGGATCCGGGATCAGCCATGGTGGAATGGCAGAGCAGGCTCAATTGGCTGAATGGCCTAATTCTGCTATGTCTTATGGTCTGTTCTAAATAGGTCATATGAATGCGAAAAATGAAATTAATATGAAATAAAAACATACTTCATTCACTTACATCCCTTGCAGACAGAAGTGTACAACTTCTAACTACAACCACACACCACAGCAATGTGCCGACTTTATAGGACCATATGAAATGGGCTCCAAATTCATTTAAGCATAATTGGAAACTACAATATCCTTCTTGACGTTAATGATTTTTTTAAAGTTCATATTTGTTAACTACTTCACAAGAGACATTACATGATTAATCAGATAAACAAACTAGTCAAATTAACAAATAAGAATATTCTTTTCTGCAAGAAAATTTTAATTTTAATCTCCATTACCTGGTAAAATTAGACAGTTGGTGATGTAAAATCAACTGGGAAAATTGCTTGCTGTTTACCTCAGGGAAAAAAAAACAATAACAAGGACAACCCCCTGACATCAGGGTTTCTTTCTTAAAAATGCAGACAAACAGCAACTGTTCACAAAAACAACTCATTATTTCTCTGAAGAGAAATTAGAGTTGGCAATAAACACTGGGCTTTCTACCCAAAATGTTAACTTTATTCTCACCAAGCATTTTCAACTTTTTACTATTTCTCATTTACTTTAACCACCACTATGATCAAACAACAAATGCAGAAAGGGCTCAGTTGATATTTAAACAGGTTTAAATTTTAATCAACTGCCAGATCAGGGTAAATTCTTACAATTTTCTCACCAGCTGGACTGCAGGGAAAGAAGGAGATAGACACAGAGGGGCTCCTTTTAAGCAAGCACTTTTCTTGATGGATCAAGAGGAGCTGAGTCACAAAAATAACTTAACTTCTCCCTCTCCCCTCTTTATTGATCATGTTTATCCTAAAATCCTATCTTTTGTGAATTAGTAAAGCCTCAGAACTTGTCCGTTATGTCTTAATGACGGCCATTCAGTTCCTTGTATACCTCCACAACGGGTACAACTACAATAATGACTAGCCTGGGCAGTCCTTTGAATGAATTATAGCATGAAAACGCACAGATGACTCCAACCCCATTTTCCTGCATTATCCCAGTATTCTTTGATTCCCCTCGTCCATTTCTTCCTCCCTATTGATCTCCCTCCTGACACTTACCCTTGCAAGCGAAACAAGTGCTACATCTACCTCTATACCTCCTCCCTCACTAGCACTCAGGGCTCCAAAAAGTCCTTCCAGGTGAGGCTACATTTCACCCATGAGTCTGTTGGGGTCATCTACTGTATCTGGTGCTCCCAGTGTGGCCTCCTGTATATTGGTGAGACCCAACGCAGATTGAGAGATCGCTTCACCACAAACCTACGCCAGAAAAAGCGAGATCTCCTAACAGCCACCCATTTTAATTCTACTTTCCATTCCCATTCTAACATGCCAGTCTATGGCCTCCTCTACTGCCGCGATGAGGCCACACGTCAGTTGGAGGAGCAACGCCTCCAACCCAGTAGCACAAATATTGATTTCTGGAACTTCCGGTGATGCCCCACACCTCACCATTCCTCATTTCCATTTCCCTCTCTCACCTTATCTTACCTGCCCATCACTTCCCTCTGGTGCTCCTACCCCCTTTTTATTCTTCCATGGCCTTTTGCCCTCTTTATCAGATTCCCCTTCTCCAGCCTTTTATCTCTTTCACCAATCAACTTCCCAGCTCCTTACTTCACCCATCTCCCTCTCCCAGTTGCACCTTTCACCTACTACCTAGCATTTCTTCCTCCCTTTCTCTCATCTCCTTACTCTGACTTCTCATCTTGTTTTCTCCAGCCCTGATGTAGGGTCTCGGCCCAAAACGTCAGCTGTTTACTCTTTTCCATAGATGCAGCTTGGCCTGCTGAGTTCTTCCAGCATCTTGTGTGTGTTTCTTTGATTGCCCTGCTATCTTTTGCGATAGACAATGCCAAAACCCAACAGGAGGTTTCTTGCCAGACCAAAATGATCAACTTTTGGTTCTGAGATTAGATGCACGTTTGAAATTCCAAAGCATCGAAATAACCCTCAAAATCTAGCTGTTAAGATGCTTAAGAAATTTTTATCTCCTGCATGAGGAGATCCGCTTTCCTTGTTTTGAACATATGGGAAATAGGCCTTGTCTTCTAAATTTGCTCCAAAAGACAGTCATCTTTCCCAAGAATCATGCTAATATGCATGTGAATGAGATGACAATATAGTCAATATCGTGAGTCTGTAACCCTTCATCAGAATATGAAAAGGGATAGATAATCTTCAAGAGTGTAGAAAGTGGATGAGAGCTGTGTAGAACAAAGGGAATATCTATTATAGGGCAAGTTGAAATGGATTTATTGCAAAGGGACTGAAACTGGAATAAAATCACAATACTGCAATTATTTTGGGCATTGCTGAGAGTATTCCTAGACAACAGGGTACAGTTTGATCTCCAAGGGTCATACAACAATAACAGGCCCTTTGGCACACTATGCCCATACTGACCATTCATCACCCTGTACATGGTTTTAACTTTTCTCTCTCATCCCTTTATTAAATTAAAATAGTATCACATTCTGTATGTCATGATAACGTCTACAAAGTTCATTCTCCTTCATCCACAATAATTAATTACCTTTTTATTCCCCCAGTCCTATATCACAAAGCTATTGCTTGCACATCTACTGAGACATGAAGAAGCTTGTGTCTGCTTTTTACAGCAGAGTGAGACTGGTGTAAGATTGCACCTGGGGTTTCTTTACTTCTCTGTGATTTGGAACCACATTGTCTTGTACAAAACCAGTCAACAGCCTGAGGCTGGGAGTTTACAAGTCTCAACTCCTGTCCCTGGGTTCCTGCTCTGAGGCAAAAATCAAGTCTTAGCTCTGAACAGATTTTCAAAGAAAGTTCCCAGTTGTTTGCAAATCTATAATTAAGGTGGATTATAAATAGTGTAGGTTTTTTTTTGATGGAATACTAACCTGCTGGTTAGGTCGTGTTACCAGGGCAAACAAGTGTTCACAGAATCTTGGTATGACTCCCTTATCAGTGAAGCCCATCATTCTTTGAATTAACAAAATAATGTTTAAAAATCAAAAGTTATTTTAATGAATTAAACTTCCTTTATCAAGGCAGTAAAACGAAGCAATAGCTACATTTATACAAGTAAAAACAAACTGCAACTGAGAAAACAGTGCATATCAGTAAGCTTATTAGTCAAATTAAATAATGTAAATATAAACAATTTAATCATTACAATTCTCATTTATGTAAATTCAGACCTCAGATAAAGAAAGATGTAATTGCTGCTGTGAATGGTGAAGGATATACACATGTAAGATGCCAACAGGATTGAAAGCACTTGTTTAAAAAAAGATTAAATTTAACACAGCAATTGAATTAACTTGGCACAAGTTGTATTAGATGAGAGGGCTATCTAACCAAGAAATTTATGTTGAATTATTCTTAGAAACAAATTTGAAATTTTGAGACACTCCGTTTCCTAACCATAAGCAGAGAATTGTGGACACAATTCAGCACATCAGGAAAACTATCCTCCCTTCCGTGGACTCTACTCTTCTCACTGCCTCAGTAAAATCTGGACACAAAGTAGCACAGCGGTTAGTGCGACGCCATTAAAGCTCAAGGTGTTTCCAAGATCAGAGTTCAATCCCGGCACCATATGTAAGGAGTTTGTACATTCTTCCTGCAATCCATGTGGATTTCCTCCAGGTGCTCTGGCTTCCTCGCAGAGTCTAAAGACGTACCAGTTAGTAGATTAATTGGTCATTGTAAATTGTCCTGTGATTAGGCTACTGTTAAAGAGGTGGGATGCTGCGTGGTGCGGCTCACTGGACCAGAAGGGCCTGTTCCACACTGCATCTCCAAATGAATAAAACAGCCAACATAATCAAATGACCCACTCACCCTGGATATTCTCTCTTCACCCACTCCCATCAGGTAAAACTTACAAAATCCTGAAAGCACATACCACCAAGTTCAAAGGCAGTTTCTGCCATACTATTGAATGGTCCCCACTTTGAAAAGATGGACTCACTTTGCACTTCATCAGCCTGCTGTATACCTTCTCTGTAACTTTAACTCTTTATGTTGCTTTCTGATATTATTTTCCTTTTTCTACCACAATGCACTGATGTGATGAAATGATCTATGCAGGTGACTTGCAAAACAATGTTTTCAAATATGACGAGAATAAACCAACTTATCATGTTTATCAGCAATTGGGATGATAATAATAGATATGCAGATATATACAGCAATAATCCAGCAATTTAAGGCATCATTGCACTTACGTATATGACTTTCCAGAACCAGTCTGCCCATATGCAAAGAGACATGCATTGTAGCCATCAAAAGCTCTCTCTAGCAGAGGGAGTCCTATTTTGTTATACACAGTTTCCTGACTTGAAAATTTGGGGTGCAATTCATCAAATGACCAGAATGAAAAGTCATAAATAAATGAATAAGTGTGATTGGTGTCTGGATGTTTGATAACAGTGTCTTGTCCTTCCATGGAAACTACCAATTGTGCATTTTCAATTTTTTCCCTGAAAAAAATAAAAGAAAGGTGTTAAACAAAAGTATTGAGAGAAGTTCCATATCATAACTAAATAACATTAAGAACAAACAAGCAGCTTTTTTAGTATATGTAACACTGCTGGCTACCAACAGTACAATCTCTTTCTCTATTAATAAGACAATTGCACATTGTCTTTTACTCATGTCGTAAGCTTTTTTAATACATGGCTCAACATAATTTTCAAGTTAGCTACAATACATAATACCCCTATAAGAAACCATTGTAGAACAGTAGCAAGTGAAGCTCCCCAACTTCAAGTAGAGTTGGTATTAAGAACGGAGAAGGAGGAATAAGATGGAGTGAGCCTTTCCAACAGGAGATGGAGTTTGTAAAGGAGGAAATCAGATGAGATTTGATAGATACTTTATTGATCCTGAAGGAAATTACAATGTCATAGTAGCGGATATACAAATATTAGAAAGGAAGAAAGAATTTAAAAATCAGTTACCTTAAAAATAAGATGTACAATATTTACCATGTTCATCATCCTACAGATATAGTGTATATAGAACTCGAAAGAAAAAAATTAGTGTTTTTAAAAAGTTGTACTATGTACAGCATGTAATTATCCAAAAGGAAAATCACAGCATATACGTGAGGATTTTGATATCAAAGTGCATTTCAGATTTCAGAGCCACCAAGAGCACAAAGTTCCATTTTGGATGATCATAACTGAAACAGCAATGCAACTATAATTTACCGTACCTTCAAGAACTCAGTAGGGAGAAACAAAAAAAAACACACTAGGATGTTTATTCCTAATGATGCTCAAGCAATACCTGCTGAAAAAAATAGCTATACTTGCAAGTCCACAGGCCAATAAACTGTACATGTATGTGTTCATAGGATTAAGTCCATGTATTTACACAAAATGTTCCCCCACTGCAGATTACTACACTTGGCACAAAGCTTAATGACAAACTAAAAATAAGTTTAGGGCCTTTGTGACAAGACTTAATTGTTTGCACTGGAGACAAGCTAATTCTGTAAAGTAAATGAATACACAAGTCATTACAGGTGGCCCCCGTTTTCCGAACGTTCACTTTACGACACCTCGCTGTTACGAAAGACTTACATTAGTTACCTGTTTTCACTAACAGAAGGTGTTTTCACTGTTACGGAAAAAGGCAGCGTGCGCCCGAACAGCCAAACTCCTTCCCCGGAACTGCATTCTAACCAGCATTGCTTAAACACGTGCTTTATCTCAATTTATTTTGTGCATCCATTAGCAGAATGAGTTCTAAGGTATCGGAAAACCCTAAAAGAGCTCGTAAGGGTGTTACACTTAGCGTAAAACTAGACATAATTAAGCGTTTCAATCATGGTGAACGAAGTAAGGACATTGTCTGCGCGTTGAACTTGCCTGCGTCCACCATTCACGCTATTTATACGCAGAGAGAAAGAATTTTGAAAGCTGCCGATGTTACTACTAGCTCTGCTCGTAGCAAAGTGGTCTCTCTTAGTCGGCATCCAATAATGGATAAAATTAAAAGTCTATTGCTTGAGTGGATTGATGGGTGTACAAAGCGTGGTGTTCCGTTAAGTTTTCTTATACTTAAGGAGAAATCAGTCAGTCTTTTTAATAAGCAGTAACAGAAAGTACTGGACGATGGTGATGAAAAGTGTTGCGAAAGTGGAATTTAAAGGTAGTCATGGGTGGTTTGATAGGTTTCTGAGGTGAGGGTAGCTTCATAGTTTAAGCAGTGGTCCCCAACCTCCGGGCCACAGACCGATACATTGCCGCGAAGAATGCAGCGGTGCAGCAGTAGTTGGAACGCACCCAGCACATCTTTAAGAGAAGAGCCAGAATAAACATGCTAATTAATTAGGTGCCGCCCAGCACGTAAATGTCGGCCCAGATCAGAGGCGATTGCCGATTGCGTCAGGTGGTTATTCGTATAAGCAAGTGTTTAACTGTGACAAAACTGCAATTTATTGGAGTCTTCCCGATTCCGGTAAATGAAACTACACTGTACATACATCATACATTATTTCTACTTTACATAGGCTGTGTATTTTTATGTGTTATTTGGTATGATTTGGCAGCTTCATAGCTTAAAGGTTACTGGAGAGAGTGTTTCTGCCGAGAGCGCTTCCATGAGATTTTCGCTGCGCTAGACAGTGCTGCAGAAAAGTATTTCTACTTTATATAGGCTGTGTATTTATCATATCATTCCTGCTTTTACTATATGTTACTGTTATTTTAGGTTTTATATGTTATTCGGCATGATTTTGTAGGTTATTTTTTGGGTCTGGGAACACTCAAAAATTTTTCCCATATTAATAAATGGTAATTGCTTATTCACTTTACGACATTCCAGCTTACGAACCTTTTCATAGGAATGCTCTACCTTCAGATAGCGGGGGAAACCTGTACTTGCACTTCATTGTTTTAAAAAGCATACAGTTAAAATTCAGAGTGGGCTTCACACACTAGATACTCAAAGGAAGCTCTGTTTGTTAGACATACAGGTGTCCCCCGCTTTTCGAACGTTCGCTTTACGAAACCTCACTGTTACGAAAGACCTACGTTAGCACCCTATTTTTGCTTTCAGAAGGTGTTTTCACTGTTATGAAAAAAAAAATTCAGCGCGCGATAAAAGGCAGCGCGCCCCAAGCAGCCGCTCTCCCCCGGATTCTCGCTGGCATTGCTTAAACACGAGCCTGTGAGCAGCCGTTTGCAGGATGAGTTCTATGGTATCAGAAAAGCCTGAAAGAGCTCGTAAGGGTGTTACACTTACAGTAAAACTAGACATAATTAAGCGTTTTGATCATGGTGAACGAAGTAAGGACAACGTGTGTTCGGCTTGTGGAAGTTGACGAAGATGATGTTGAAGAGGTTTTGGCATCCCATCACCAAGAACTGACAGATGAAGAGCTGACGCAATTGGAAGAAAAAAGAATAACAATCGAAACCGAATGAGTAATGATAAAGTACAACTTTAATTTTGAAAGGGTACGTTGGTTTAGGAGATATTTGCTGGATGGTTTGAGTCCTTATTAAAGAACTGTGTGATAGAAAAATACGCGAGGCTCAGCAGTCAAGCAAGCCTTCCACATCAGACGACAAACCTCGACCTTCGACATCGAGGCGGACAGTCATAGGAGAAGATGAGCTGCCTGCTCTAATGGAAACAGGCGACGAGATGACACCCCAGTGTCCCACCACCCCAACCCCCAGGCCACGGACAGATACCGATTCGCGGAGAATGCAAAGGTAGCCGGGAGACACACAGCACATCTTTAAGAAAAAAGCCGAAATAAACATGCTAATTTATTAGGTGCCGCCGACACGTAATTGTCGGCCCAGATCAGAGACGACGCAATCGGAAATCGGCACTGATCTGGGCCAACAATTACGGGCGGCACCTAATTAATTAGCATGTTTGTTTCGGCTTTTTTCTTAAAGATGTGCTGTGTACCTCCCGGCTACCGCTGGACCCCTGCGTTCTTCGCAGCAATGTATCGCTCAGCGGCCTGGAGGGTGGGGGGGCCACTGCACCACCCAAACTCCAACGACTCAGTCTAACACACCATCATCCGTGTGCTCGGCGCTGTCCTGATTCCCGTAAGTGATACTACACTGTACATACATTATTCCTACTTTATATTGGCTGTGTATTTTTACGTGTTATTTGGTATGATTCGGCAGCTTCATAGCTTAAAGATTACTGGAGAGCACTTGCGCGTGTTTTTGCCAACAGCGCTTGTGTGAGATTTTCTGCCAACGGCGCTTGCGTGAGAATTTCGCTCCGGAGGACAGTTCAGTAATGATTGTGGAAAAGTATTTCTACTTTACATAGGCTATTTATCATATCATTCCTGCTTTTACTATATGTTACTGTTATTTTAGGTTTTATGTGTTATTTGGCATGATTTGGTAGGTTATTTTTGGGTCTGCGAACGCTCACAAAATATTCCCATATAAATAAATGGTAATTGCTTCTTCGCTTTACGACATTTCGGCTTACGAACTGTTTCATAGGGACGCTCTACCTTCGGATGGCGGGGGAAACCTGTATATAACCAGGTTGGGAGTCGGAATATTGGGTTAGATTCACACCATAAAAATACAGGATTGGGCATTTAGCAATGAACAAAGGAATAATTTTCCTCCAAGCATATGGATGTAAATCTTTTAGAGATTTCCAGATTTGTAGATCCTTAAGCAAACAAAAGAAAATGCAACATATAACCTTCATCCTGCCCTTAAATTCACTTGGTTCATTTCTCTCGATCTCTTCAGCTCCATCACTGGAGACAAACTGTCTACTGATATCTTTTATAAAGCCACCAATTCCCACATCTACCTTGACTAAACCTCTTCCCACCCTGCATCTTGTAAAGATACCATTCCCTTTTCTCTGTTCCTTTGTCTCTGCTGCACCTGTTCCCAGGATGAGGCTTTCCTTTCTAGGACATCAGAGATGTCCTCCTTCTTCAAAGAATGTGGTTTCCTTTCTTTCACAATTAATGCGACCTGTCACCTCCATTTCCAGACATTTGGGCTCACCTCATCTTCCCGCTGCCTTAACAGAGATAGACTTTCTCTTGTCCTCACCAACCACCCCATGAAGCTAGGCATCCAATGTATCATTTCTGCACTTCTTTTGTCTTCAATGGGACTTTACCACCAAACACATCCTTACCTCCCCTCCACTCACCGCCTTCCACAGGAAACATTCCCTCTGTGATTCCCTTGTCCAATCATCCACTACTCTTCCTCCTGGCACTTAATCCCTGCAAGCGGCAGAAGTGCCCATTCACCTCCTCCCTCACCTCCATTCAGGGGCCCAAACAGTCTTTCCAGGTAAGGCAGCACCTCATATGCAAATCTGTTGGGGTCACCTATTGCATCCAATGCTCTTGCTTTGGCTTCTCTACATTGGTGAGAACCAACGTACCTATAGATTGGAAGACCGCTTTGTTGAGTACCTCAGCTCCATCCGCTAAAAGCAAAATTTCCTAGTGGCCAACCATTTCAATTCCTATCCCCATTCCTGTTCTGACATGTCAGTCCATGCGCCTCCTCTTCTGTCACAATGAGGCCCCTCTCGGGTTGGAGGAGCAACACCTCATATTCCATCTATGTGGCCTCCAACCTCATGGCATGAACATCATTTTTTCCAACTTCTGGTAATCTTTTCTCAATCCCGTTTTCCTCTTCTTCATTTCCCCACTCTGGCCTCTTACCTCTTCTCCTCACCTGCCTATCAGCTCCCACTGGTGTCTGTCCTCCTTTCCTTTCTCCCAACTGTCCACCCTCCTCTCCTCTCAGATTTCCTTTCCACTTATCACCTCCCAGCTTTTTACTTCATCCCACCCCCCCCCCACACACACACACACACCCAGTTGGCTTCACCTATCACCTTGTCTTTCCTCCTCTCCTTCCCCCTACCTTCTTATTTTGGCTTCTCTCCTACCCCCCCCCCCACCACCACTTCCTTTCCAGTCTTAACGAAGGGTCTCAGACCAAAATTTAGCTCCATAGATGCTGCCTGACCTGCTGAGTTCCACCAGCATTTTGTGTGTATTATTCTGGAAGTGCCAGACTCCTGAGCTCCAGGGAAATCAAGACAGACAAGACTAGGCTGGAAAATTGAGTTGGCACAGAAGTTAATCCACAATCTTAATAACAGGTGGAACAAGTAAGATAAGCCATATGGTTTACTCCTACCCCAGATTTTGAAAGACATTCATGGATAATTTTAGTGTCAAAGAATTTGATTGAATTAATTTAACCTTCAGATCAGTCATACAGAACTTCCCAGGCTTTTTGATTGCTTCTTAGTTTGAGTTGAAAATATTGCCATTCATACATAACCTCCTCTACTTCATAGTTCAAGTATGTATAAAACTACAGTTTTTCATTCCAACATCTGCAGAATCTCCTGTGCTTTTAGCTTTTGAAAAGGGCTGTGATTTTTTTCCACAAATACGTATTGATTCATTTACCTATTTTTAAAGTATTTAAATGTATAAAAATATTAAATGGATGAGCTAAGAAAGCAAGTTATTGATTTAATAACTGTGAAATTGTTTCTTTTCTTATTCCTGCTCCACCAGAAACAAATTTTGTTCTATTCACATGGGAAAATTTTGAATGCTTCCCTATTAAATCTTAGAATCTGTCTTAATAACCAAAGTTAACTATATGTAGCTAATGTTTCTATTTTTGTCTCCTGTGGCCCAAAAAAGTGCTGTAATACGAGTACCAAGTGACAACAAAAATGAAGTAACCATTATTGAATCAAAGAAAGTGTATGACAAAGGAAATTGTTCAGCCCATCGTGTCCATGCTAGTGAAAGGAGCAGTCCACCTAATTACACTTTCCCAAACTAGGAACACAACCCCGCAATCAAGCTTTTCAAAAATGTAGCCAAATATTTTAAGAGTGCAGTGACAGGTCCTGCCTCTTGTACCCTATTAGGCAATAAGTTCCAAGTCTCTCCTACCCCTCACCTCACCATTAAACTGCCTGTTACAGATCATGGTCAGTTGTTGATTTAGCAGATAACATTGATCAGAGCATGGAGTAATGGTCGTTGGAGTGAGTGAGAAGGGGATAACTCTCTTGCTTTTCTTTAACATCATGGGCTCTTATGCATGTACAGTCCACCTGAACAAGAGATGTGATCATTTTAAAGCAGGGGTTCACAACCTGGGGTCCATGGACCCCTGTTAGTGATAGGGGTCCATAGCACAAAAAAGATTGGGAACCCCTGCTTTAAGGCCTCATTAAAAAGACAACACATGAAGCAGTTAAGCACTTCTTCATTACAGCACTGGAGTTTCATCCTGGAGTATCACTGTCTTTGTTCGATGAGACCATAGCTTCAACTTTGCTAATTCAAAACAAGAATATGCCACCAAATGATCCACAGCTAATAAACAGAATAAAGAAAAGCATATTCCAAACAAAATCAATTTAGCCATGAAAATGCACTGTGAAAAACCAATATTTCACAAAATTCAAGATTTTGCTTCCTCTTTTCATTGTAACTGTCATTTCTCAATTATCTGTCACAAATTACCATTTCCTTTCATTTTGATTGTACCTATTTTGAGCATTTGTGCC
This sequence comes from Mobula hypostoma, assembly GCF_963921235.1. NCBI lineage: Eukaryota > Metazoa > Chordata > Chondrichthyes > Myliobatiformes > Myliobatidae > Mobula > Mobula hypostoma. The sequence goes on from NC_086108.1 coordinate 42,156,941, forward strand.
CTCATTTCAAAGATATCTCTTTATTGGTATCTCTTTCCCCCATGGTGCTCTGTATCTGAGCAATACAAGATGAGAAATACAAAGTTACCTTCTTTCCTTCAAGGTCCTATTTAGTTGAGCTCTGACAGAAATGCAGGCTGATAGGCAGCTCCACTGTCTTGTCAGACCTCAAAGTGTTTTATAAATATCTAAAGACCAGATAGATAAATTGAAACAAAAAAAGTGGTCAACTTGGGCATCAGTGTATTCAATGTTATATTGAGCTATGTATGTAAGTATTACTCACACTTCTGCCAAATAAATGTGAAAAAATTATGGTTTAAAGAAAATTCTGAACTACATACAGAAAACCTATGAAAGTTCCTTTTAGGACTATGCATTCGAAGCTCAAGGTGACTCCGATTTAAAATTGTGTGATCTCAAAGGGTCTTCTTCCTCTTGTAACAGCTAAATAGGTTACTTAAGTCTGTAATAGCTAAAGGCATACAAAAACAAACATAATTAGAAACAAAAAAGCTGGGCAAAAAAGCAGATCAGGGCACATCAGCAGAAAGAAACAGTTAATATTTCAGGCCGAAGAGCTTTCATCAGAAGTGGGGAAGAGAGAAAAAGCTCATCAAGCTGTAGACAAGGTAATATGGTCAATAAGTGAACCACAATCATAAGAAAGCACAAACATAGACAAATAAATGTAGGAGCCAAAAAATGTGGATCAGCAAGACATGCTGCACTAAATAGGAATAAGTGCATGTGAATCCTCACTTCACCTGGATTGGGTCTGTGGATGATGGGAAGGGAAGAGGTCAAAAGGTAAGTGTTGCATCACCTGCAGTTTAAGTGTTACAAGAAAGGGGTACTAATAAATTACCAGAGGAACTCAACAGGTCAGGACAGCATTTGTGGAGTGAAATGGATAGTTGACATTTTGGGTCAAGACCATTCACCTGAACTGAAAGATAGAGGGGAGATAGCCAATATAAAAAGGTGAGGGGGAAAAAGAATGGAGCAAACAAAAAAAAATTAGCAAGCAATAGGTGGATCAAGGTGAGAACAGGTGATAGGCAGATGAAAAAGAGAAGAGGGGAAATAGTGATAGAGGCTGGGAGATAGAAACATAGAAAATAGGTGCAGGAGTAGGCCATTCGGCCCTTCGAGCCTGCACCGCCATTTATTATGATCATGGCTGATCATCCAACTCAGAACCCCGCCCCAGCCTTCCCTCCATACCCCCTGACCCCTGTAGCCACAAGGGCCATATCTAACTCCCTCTTAAACATAGCCAATGAACTGGCCTCAACAGTTTCCTGTGGCAGAGAATTCCATAGATTCACCACTCTCTGTGTGAAGAAGTTTTTCCTAATCTCGGTCCTAAAAGGCTTCCCCTCTATCCTCAAACTGTGACCCCTCGTTCTGGACTTCCCCAACATCGGGAACAATCTTCCTGCATCTAGCCTGTCCAATCCCTTTAGGATCTTATACGTTTCAATCAGATCCCCCCTCAATCTTCTAAATTCCAACGAGTACAAGCCCAGTTCATCCAGTCTTTCTTCATATGAAAGTCCTGCCATCCCAGGAATCAATCTGGTGAACCTTCTTTGTACTCCCTCTATGGCAAAGATGTCTTTCCTCAGATTAGGGGACCAAAACTGCACACAATACTCCAGGTGTGGTCTCACCAAGGCCTTGTACAACTGCAGTAGTACCTCCCTGCTCCTGTACTCGAATCCTCTCGCTATAAATGCCAGCATACCATTCGCATTTTTCACCGCCTGCTGTACCTGCATGCCCACTTTCAATGACTGGTGTATAATGACACCCAGGTCTCGTTGCACCTCCCCTTTTCCTAATCGGCCACCATTCAGATAATAATCTGTTTTCCTATTTTTGCCACCAAAGTGGATAACTTCACATTTATCCACATTAAATTGCATCTGCCATGAGTTTGCCCACTCACCCAACCTATCCAAGTCACCCTGCATCCTCTTAGCATCCTCCTCACTGCTAACACTGCCACCCAGCTTCGTGTCATCCGCAAACTTGGAGATGCTGCATTTAATTCCCTCATCCAAGTCATTAATATATATTGTAAACAACTGGGGTCCCAGCACTGAGCCTTGCGGTACCCCACTAGTCACCGCCTGCCATTCTGAAAAGGTCCCGTTTATTCCCACTCTTTGCTTCCTGTCTGCTAACCAATTCTCCACCCACACCAATACCTTACCCCCAATACCATGTGCTTTAAGTTTGCACACTAATCTCCTGTGTGGGACCTTGTCAAAAGCCTTTTGAAAATCCAAATATACCACATCCACTGGTTCTCCCCTATCCACTCTACTAGTTACATCCTCAAAAAATTCTTTGAGATTCATCAGACATGATTTTCCTTTCACAAATCCATGCTGACTTTGTCCGATCATTTCACCGCTTTCCAAATGTGCTGTTATCACATCCTTGATAACTGACTCCAGCAGTTTCCCCACCACCGACGTTAGGCTAACCGGTCTATAATTCCCCGGTTTCTCTCTCCCTCCTTTTTTAAAAAGTGGGGTTAGATTAGCCACCCTCCAATCCTCAGGAACTAGTCCAGAATCTAACGAGTTTTGAAAAATTATCACTAATGCATCCACTATTTCTTGGGCTACTTCCTTAAGCACTCTAGGATGCAGACCATCTGGCCCTGGGGATTTATCTGCCTTCAATCCCTTCAATTTACCTAACACCACTTCCCTACTAACATGTATTTCACTCAGTTCCTCCATCTCACTGGACCCTCTGTCCCTTACTATTTCTGGAAGATCATTTATGTCCTCCTTAGTGAAGACAGAACCAAAGTAATTATTCAATTGGTCTGCCATGTCCTTGCTCCCCATAATCAATTCACCTGTTTCTGTCTGCAGGGGATCTACATTTGTCTTTACCAGTCTTTTCCTTTTTACATATCTATAAAAGCTTTTACAGTCCGTTTTTATGTTCCCCGCCAGTTTTCTCTCATAATCTTTTTTCCCCTTCCTAATTAAGCCCCTTGTCCTCCTCTGCTGAACTCTGAATTTCTCCCAGTCCTCAGGTGAGCCACTTTCTCTGGCTAATTTGTATGCTACTTCTTTGGAATTGATACTATCCCTAATTTCTCTTGTCAGCCACGGGTGCACTACCTTCCTTGATTTATTCTTTTGCCAAACTCGGATGAACAATTGTTGTAGTTCATCCATGCAACCTTTAAATGCTTGCCATTGCATATCCATCGTCAATCCTTTAAGTGTCATTTGCCAGTCTACCTTAGCTAATTCACGTCTCATACCTTCAAAGTTACCCCTCTTTAAGTTCAGAACCTTTGTTTCTGAATTAACTATGTCACTCTCCATATTAATGAAGAATTCCACCATATTATGGTCACTCTTACCCAAGGGGCCTCTCATGACAAGATCGCTAATTAACCCTTCCTCATTGCTCAAAACCCAGTCCAGAATAGCCTGCTCTCTAGTTGGTTCCTCGACATGTTGGTTCAAAAAACCTTCCCGCATACATTCCAAGAAATCCTCTTCCTCAGCACCTTTACCAATTTGGTCACCCAATCTACATGTAGATTGAAGTCACCCATTATAACTGCCGTTCCTTTATTGCACACATTTCTAATTTCCTGTTTAATACCATTTCCGACCTCACTACTACTGTTAGGTGGCCTGTACACAACTCCCACCAGCGTCTTCTGCCCCTTAGTGTTACGCAGCTCTACCCATATAGATTCCACATCTTCCCGGCTTATGTCCTTCCTTTCTATTGCGTTAATCTCTTCTTTAACCACCCCACCTCCCCTTCCTTCATGTCCATCCCTCCTGAATATTGAATATCCCTGAACGTTGAGCTCCCATCCCTGGTCACCCTGGAGCCATGTCTCTGTGATCCCAACTATATCATAATCATTAATAACAATCTGCACTTTCAATTCATCCACCTTATTACGAATGCTCCTTGCATTGACACATAAAGCCTTCAGGCGCTCTCTTATAACTCTCTTAGCCCTTATACAATTATGTTGAAAAGTGGCCCTTTTTAATGCTTGCCCTGGATTTGTCGGCCTGCCACTTTTACTTTTCTCCTTTGTACTTTTTGCTTCTACGCTCACTTTACACCCCTCTGTCTCTCTGCACTGGTTCCCATCCCTCTGTTGTGAACTAACCTCCTCACGCCTAGCCTCTTTAATTTGATTCCCACCCCCCAACCATTCTAGTTTAAAGTCACCTCAGTAGCCCCCGCTAATCTCCCTGCCAGGATATTGGTCCCCCTAGGATTCAAGTGTAACCCGTCCTTTTTGTACAGGTCACGCCTGCGCCAAGAGGTCCCAATGATCCAAAAACTTGAATCCCTGCCCCCTGCTCCAATCCCTCAGCCACGCATTTATCCTCTACCTCATCGCATTCCTACTCTCACTGTCGTGTGGCACAGGCAGTAATCCCGAGATTACTACCTTTGCGGTCCTTTTTCTCAACTCCCTTCCTAGCTCCCTATATTCTCCTTTCAGGACCTCATCCCTTTTCCTACCTATGTCATTGGTACCTATATGTACCACGACCTCTGGCTCCTCACCCTCCCACTTCAGGATATCTTGGACACGATCAGAAATATCCCGGACCCTGGCACCAGGGAGGCAAACTACCATCCGGGTCTCTGGACTGCGTCCACAGAATCGCCTATCTGACCCCCTTACTATCGAGTCCCCTATCACAACTGCCCTCCTCTTCCTTGCCCTACCCTTCTGAGCTACAGGGCCAGACTCTGTGCCGGAGGCACGGCCACTGTCGCTTCCCCCGGGTAAGCTGTCCCCCCCAACAGTACTCAAACAGGAGTACCTGTTGTTAAGGGGCACAGCCACCGGGGTACTCCCCATCACCTGACTTTTCCCCTTCCCCCTCCTAACCGTGACCCACTTGTCTGCCTCCCGTGGCCCCGGCGTGACCACCTGCCTTCCACTCCTCTCTATCACCTCCTCACTCTCCCTGACCAGACGAAGGTCATCGAGCTGCAGCTCCAGTTCCGTAACGCGGTCCCTTAGGAGCTGCATCTCGATGCACTTGGCGCAGATGTAGACGTCCAGGAGGCTTGGAGACTCCAGGGCCTCCCACATCCGACACCGAGAACAGCAAACTGCCCTCACAGTCATAATGCCCCTCTCCTCAAATAGCAACAGAAAATGAATGTCAAACCTTCCTCACCTCGCCCGCTTCCGCCTAAGCCCGATGAGCCGAAGCTCTTAGGTCTTCACTCTGCTCCCGGCTCACTCCGCCGCCCGCAAACTACGCTGCCCGCTCTATGAGGCTTTGTTCCTTTGAATAGATGATAGATGGAGGCAACAAAAGGCTTCAGATAATACAACCTATAAGATCTAACAGAAGCTGGAGCATGGAACTAGATAAGGGAAGTGAGGTGAGCAGAAGGAAGGAGACCCATTGGAGGAGTGTGTGGGTGATGGGCAGATGATGTGGATGAATAGGAACTGGGCAAAAGAGGAGAGAGTAGAGTGGGAAAATGGCCTGAATCCGGAGAATTAACGTTTATGTCCTGGGTTGTAGACTACCCAGGCAGAATGAGGTGCTGTTACTCTAGTCTGTATTTAGTCTCGCCACTGTAATGTTCAAACAGTTCTGTGTGGGAATCGGGAGAGAAATTAAAATGGCTAGTAACACACTCAAAATTCTGGAGGAACTCAGCAGGCCAGGGAGCATCTATGGAAAAGAGTACAGTTGACATTTCGGGCCAAGATCCTTCAGCAGGACATGTGCTGTTTTCCATAGACGTTGCCTGGCCTGCTGAGATCCTCTAGAATTTTGTGTGTGTTGCTTGAATTTTAAACCTCTGCAGATTTTCTCTTGTTTGAGAAATGTCAAAGAATTATGTGCCAGATATGCAGTCTGGTAGGTGGAAGGCAAGGACCAAGGGAACTGAGGGTGGGGGAGGGGGCAGAGAAGAAGTCAGAGCACAAGTGCAGGAAAAGAGATGCAGATGAAGGCTCCATCAACCACAGATGTGTTGGGGGAGATGTGGAGGGAAGCCCATGTTTCTGAAAAATTAGACCTGAAGTGAAGGGTCTCAACTTGAGAATAAATGCCAAAGATACAGAGAAACAAAAAGGAATAGCTTTCTTTCAAGAGACATGCTGAGAGGTAGTGCGGGTCACTTGGTGAATCAGTGGGTTTGTATCGGTGGATACTTTGTCTCATGAGACGGAGACAGAGATCAAGAAAAGGGAGAGAAGTGTTGGAGGTGGTCCAAGCGAGGGTGGTTGATGAGAACAGAAGAATGAATCAGGGCATTGCAATGTGAGCAGCTACTACAAAGTGTTGAAAGGAGAGGAGAGGGGAAAATGCACCCAGTGGTAAAATCCCTTTGAAGGTGACATAAACTGCAGAGAATGATCTTTGAATGCCAATGAGGTGCAAGACCAGAGCAACTCAATCTTTGTTCTGTTCCAGAGGGGAGGCGAGGGAATGAGAACAGAGGCGCAGGGAATGAATACCATGCGTTCAGGGGTTTCATTAACAATGATAGAGGAGAAGACAACTCGGGTAAAAGGAAAACATTTGCCAGGAAACTTTATTGATGCAGAATCATGGAGCAAATATGACAGTGACAGAGGAATTAGAAGAATGGAATTGAGTCCTTACAGGTGGAATAAAGAGTAGACGAGATAATTGTGGGAATGAGTAGGCTTATATTGGATGCGTAGTCAGCCTGTCTTCTGAGATGGATACTGAGATACCTAGACAAACAATCTTCACTATTGCACAAATAAACACCATCTTGAAATATTTCTTATAAACTTAACATAGTACTTTTTCTTCAGGTCAACCTTTCTGCAAAAGCCTCATTCTGATAGATTTATCTCACATTTATAGTGAGCTTCAATTTCTAATTATCAATCACCTGAACAGGATTTTATCCCAAACTGAAATGAATTCTGCAGAAACAATCTGTTCTGTCATTAATGCCAATACCTTTTGTACAATCTGACATAAATCCAACTTTTAGCCAGAACAATGAAAAATGCTATGACTGCTGATGTTAAAGGCAATCCTTTAGCATTAATAGGGTTTTGTGTGTATTTTTTTTATTCAAGTGATAATGCCAAACTTACATAATGCTTTTTCAAGTAAAGATGTTTGTGAAATTAATGACAATTTACAAATTGTGCTGATCTTCCTTCAAAATGCTCCAAAAGTTAGGCAATAGAAATGGTAAATTATATTACAGAAAATCATATATAACAAAGACAATTATTAACCAAATGCATTATTCAAGATTCAAAACTGGAAGAAATCAAGTTTTAAATTAAAGCTTGAATGGATTATTTTAGGCATGTTTATATAAAAAAATAAAGAAAATGAATGGGAGGGGTGCACATGCAGGTAAAAAGGCCATTTCAACCACACATCCCCCAAAAAACCTGTCAGATGTACATACACGACTCAGTTAAAATGACTCTCCTTTTAAATTACAAAATACGCCATGATATCACTACAGAATTAACTATTATAACCAACTGCTCTAAATTTACAGCAATACCAAATGTTTGAATGAAAACGTGCAATTTAAACCATCTGGATATTCTTCATGCATGTTTCAAGTCCATTCAAATCTACGAAAGAGATGGGAAATGTTTTTAACTCCCCAACTCTGAAACAAAGCTCCTTTAACTATACAAACACACCACTTTGGCACTTCATGCAGCGTCTGCATGACCCTGGATTTTAGAATTCAAGTGCATCATGTGTGTAAGACATAAACTCAAGCAAATTTGTGTTCACATACATCGAAATTTCAAACAACGAATGGAAAGAAGAATCTCCTGCCCAAAGAGCCCTTTTAATTATCATTTCAAAAATGTAATTTATGTATACAGTTGAAAATTTTGGTTAAAAAATATAATTTTATTTTGAATGAAGCCAAGATTTCTCTTACCTATTGCTGAAAGGCCTCACTCGAACAGCCACAGTTACAGCACTGTCTTCTCCATTTGAACGTTCATTCACTGTGCATGGTCTTTGCAATGATACTTCTGCCTGTTGAATACTTCTTGTAAGCGTATCACTTCTGGGTGGCTTTTGGTCTCCTTTATTCCCTGAACTTAATGAATATTTTAAGTTACTCATTCCACAATCTACTTTTAGGTTTGTGGTTTGGAAATCTTTGGTCTTTGCTTTAACAGAAAAATCAGGTACATTTTTGGCTTCTGGCCGATTACCTAGCTTCATTGCTAATTTGATTCCATCACTAGTTAATGTCTTGTTCTGTTCAAAAGGCACTTTAAAGATACATTTGTCTGCTTTTTGCTTTATACCATTTTCATTAGGTTTACTAACTGCCACCTTTTTAATAGGTGTTGTTGACCATTTGCTCAAAGTCTGTTCTTTCTTGACATTTATTGAGTTCTCCTGTTCCTTATCAACTGAGGTCTGCTTTACAAATGTAGAAGGATAACTTCTGGTTTCTGCCACCTTATGCACTAATGAAGGCTCTGCAGAAGACCTGGAACCTATCAAATTGGTGTACTTTGATTGTAATGGGTTATTCCTTGGACACGGTGTTGAGGCTGCAGATATTTTGCCTTGTGAATTTTCTTGCAGATTGTTAGTTCTTCTTGGGTTACCCACTCTAATGCGGCGTTGCAAAGTAAGCCTCTTTACTTCTTCACCCACATCAATGTCAACATTAGTTTCATCACGAATACAGGAATTTCCTTTATCTGCAGCTTTTCTTCTCTGGAGGGTCAAACGAACTTCAGATTTAGATAGCATAGATGCTCCTGGAATTTTTGTGCTCGCAGACACTATGCATGTCCTGTTATTATCATTGCCTTTATCTAAGGAGAATGTTGACTCTCCTTGAGTGCAAGTGTCCTGCCCTTGGGCTGGAAGGTTATCAAATCTTCTGTTTCCTTTCTTCAAGATGTTGTCTGTATTTTTCTTCACTGAACTTAGCACACCAATTACCATGGCCTGATCTCTGAAAATGTGATATAAACAAACAATTTTCTTAGGGAAATTTGACAAAAGTTCAATTAAAAGTAAATATTCAACTTTTAACTACCCAGAGCAGAAATACCATCAGTGGATGTATGCATGCATGTTTATAAACTTCGCTAAAATATACAAAATTTCAAGGGAATTAAAATACAATTTTTTAATATTTTCTGTAAAAGGGAACCCAAATAACACATATGGCTGGTAATGTTATACCTTTTACCGAGGTATTATATTAGCAGGCAAATGCAGCAGTAATCCGTTCAGTATTTTATATAGATTAAAAAAGTGTGAAACATAATAATCATGAGCAATACAGTTTCAGATAAAATAAACATGAAACCTTTTTTTAAATGGTTTTCAATTTTTAAACCTTTGACACTGAGTATTCCATAAGCAAAATAGAATGGCTGTTTCATAATGTATTAGAAATCATCTCTCCTCACTTTCACTCTGCTCTTGACCATTCATTCATGTATTTATTATGTGCCACTTTATATGACATTGCCAATCATGGTTTTGGCCACAATTGCACAACTATTCTTGGCAGGTTTTTCTACAGAAGTGGTTTGCCATTGCCTTCTTCTGAGCGGTGTCTTTACAAAACGGGTGACCACAACCATTATCAATACTCTTCAGAGATTGTCTGCTTGGTGTCAATGGTCGCATAACCAGGACTTGAAATATGCACCAGTGGCTCAGCTCATAAGACCATTCACCACCTGCTCCCATGGCTTCACATGACCCAGATTGGTGGGGGTGCAACATCTTGACCCAGGTTAGCGAGGTGAAGGAGCACCTTACACCTCCTTTGGTAGAGACGTATCTCTACCCGGCCAGCCATCTTCACAATTAGAACACTTTAAATTAAAACCAATTTTCAGTCCAGATTCCAAGTTGGAACTTGTCAACTAAGCAGGTCTGCAAGAACTGAACATCACAAAATAAACATTTCTGAAAAGAAGCTATTACAGAAAGCATAATGTTTCCTTGTTACCTTAAATCGGACCTAAAAAGTGTCACATCTTTGTGGGTTTCATCATGCCCAAGAGGTTATCCATAAGACGATAAGATATAGGAATAGAATTAAGCCATTTGGCTCATTGAAACTGCTCCACTATTTCATCATGGTAGATCAGCCCCAATCTCATGTTTTCTCCCTGTATCCCTTCATGCCCTGACTAATCAAGAATCTATCAACCTCTGCCTTAAATATTCCCAGCGACTTGGCTTCTGCAGCAACGAATTCCATGGATTCACCACTGTCTAGCTATAGAAATTCATCCACATCTTCTTTCTAAAAGGGCACCCCTTTATTCTGAGGCTCTTTCCTCTGGTCTAAGACGTTCCCACCATAGGAAACATCCTCACCATATCTACTCTATCAATGCCTTTCAACATTCGATAGGCTTCAATGAGATTCCCCCTCATTCTTCCGAATTCCAATGTGTAGAGGCCCAGAGCCATCAAATGCGTTTCACATAATGCATTTCAATCCTGGAATCATTTTTGTGAACTTCCTTTGAACCCTCTTAGAAAAGGGGCCTGAAATTGCTCACAATACTCCAAGTGAGGCCTCATGAGTGTTTTAAAAAACGTCACATTACACCTTTGCTTTCATATTTTAGTCCTCTTGAAATTAATGTTATCATCGCATTTTCATTCCTCACCACCAACTCAACCTGCAAATTAACCTTTAGGGAATCCTGCACAAGAACTCCAAAGTCCCTTTGCACCTCAGATTTTTGCATTTTTTCTCCATTTAGAAAATAGTCTACCTGTTTATTTCTTCTACCAAAGTGCATGACCATACACTTCCCACCACTGCATTCTACCTCCCACTTCTTTGCCCATTATCCTAATCTAAGTCCTCTGTAGCTTCTCTACTTCCTCAATTCTGCCTGCCCCTCCACCTATCTTCCTATCATCTGCAAACTTTGCCACAAAGCCATCAATTCCATCATCCAAGTCATTGACATATAACATACAAAGAAGTGGCCCAAACACAGACACCTGTAAAACACCACTAGTCACCAGCAGGCAACCAGAAAAGGCTCCCTTTATTCCCACTCCTTGCCTCCTGCCAATCAGCCACTGCTTTATCCATGCTAGTATATTTTCTGTAATACCATGGGCTCTTAACTTGTTAAACAGCCTAATGTGTGGTACCTTGTCAAAGGCCTTCTGAAAATCCAAGTACAGAATATCCATTGATTCTCCTTTGTCTATCCTGCTTGTTATTTCTTCAAAGAATTCCAACAGATTTGTCAGGAAAGGTATTCCCTTAAGGAAACTACCCTGATTTCGGCCTATTTTATCATATGCCTCCAAGTACCCCAAAACCACATCCCTAACAATTGACTCCAACATCTTCCCAACTACTGAGGTTGGATTAACTGGCCTATAATTTCCTCTTCTGCCTCTCTCCCTTCTTGAAGAGTGGAGTGATATTTGCATTTTCCCATTCCTCCAGAACCATGCTAGAATCAATTGATTCTTAAAAGATCATCACTAATGCCTCCAGTGCGTCTTCAGCCACCTCCTTCAAGACCCTGGGTTGTAAACTTCTCTACCTTCAGACTTTCTGTTTCCCAAGAACCTCTGGGTGAGTGAACTTGGCTTTTTCTTCTTAGAGTAACGGAAGATGAGAGGTGACCTGATAGAGGTGTATAAGATGATGAGAGGCATTGATCATGTAGACAGCCAGAGGCTCTTTCCCAGGGCTGAAATGGCTAACAGAGGGGGGCATAGTTTTAAGGTGCTTGGAAGTAGGTACGGGGGCAAGTCAGGGGTAAGTTTTTCCACACAGAGAGTGGTGGGTGTGTGAAATGCACTGCCAGTGACGGTGGTGTAGGCGGATACAATAGGGTGTTTTAAGAGACTTTTAGATAGGTACATGGACCTTAGAAAAATAGACAGCTATGCAGTAGGGTAGTTGTAGGCAGTTTCTAGAGTACGTTACACAATCAGCACAACATTGTGGGCCAAAGGGCGTGTAATGTGCTGTAGATTTCTATGTTCTAACCTTCTCCCTAAGTAATGGCAACTTAACATACTTCTGCCCCCTGACACTCTCGAACTTCCGGCATACTGCTTGTGTTTTCCACAGTGAAGACTGATGCAAAATACTTGTTCAGCTTGTCCACCATTTCCTTGTTCCCCATTACTACCTCTCGAGCATCAGGTTTCCAGTGATCTGATATCCACTCTCAGCTCTTTATTACACTTTATGTATCTGAAACTTTTTGTGTCCACTTTAATATTATTGGTTAGTTTACCTTTGTGTTCCATCTTTTCCTTCTTAATTACTTTTTTTGTTGCCTTCCTGTGGTTTTAAAAAATTACCAAGTCCTCTAACTCAGGGGTCCCCAACCTTTTTTACACCACAGACTGGTTTAATATTGATAATATTCTTACAGACCAGCCAACCCGGGGGGGGGGGGGGTTCAAGTAGGGTTGCCAACTTTCTCACTCCTAAATAAGGGACAAAAGTAGCAGTCAAATACGGGACACTTGTATTTACCCCAAGAAAGACTACCATGACCATGAAGCCTTGTGCGGGCACCTGTGTGTGCATGTGTGACGTGCGCATGCGTGTACGCGCCAATTTGTTTTCTACTAATTGGTTTTGGCTTAATCTTCCCGATTCTAAGTGAAACCACACTGTACATACATTATTTCTACTTTATATAGGCTGTGTATTTATCATATCATTCCTGCTTTTACTATATGTGAGTGTTATTTTAGGTTTTATGTGTTATTTAGTATGATTTGGTAAGTTATTTTTTGGGTCTGGGAACGCTCAAAAGTTTTTCCCAAATAAATTAATGGCAATTGTTTCTTCGCTTTATGCCATTTCGGCTTACGAACAGTTTCATAGGAACGCTCTACCTTAGCGGGGGAAATACGGGACAAGGGCGGTCCCGTATGGGAGAAACCAATTTAGCCCAATATACAGGATGTCCTGGCTAATACGGGACAGTTGGCAACCCTATGTTCAAGTTCAACGGTGCGTGACAGGGAATGAGGAAAGGTGTAGCTGACTCATATCGTTTCATATTGCCAAATCATATTGTTTCCTTGCAGCCCGGTAGCACATGCTTTGGGGACCACTGCTCTAACTTCCCACTAATTTTTGCTCCATTATATGTCATCTCTTTGACATTTATGTTGGTTTTGTCTTCTCTTGTTAGACACGGTTGGGTCATCTTGCCTTTAGAATACTTCTTCCTCTTAGGCATGTACACATCCTGTGCATTCTGAATTGCTTCCAGAAATTCTAACCATTGCTGCTCTGTCATCATCCCTGCCAGTGTTCTTTTCCAGTCAATTTTGGCCAGCTCCTCTCTCATGCCTCTGTAATTCCCTTTACTCCACTGTAACACTGATACATCTGACTTTAGCTTCTCCTTCTCAAATTGTAGAGTGAATTCTATATTATGATCAGTTGCCCCAAGAATTCCTCAACTTCAAGCTCTCTAATCAATTTTGGTTCATTACAAAACACCCAATCCAGAATAACTGATCTTCCAGTGGACTCAACCATGAGCTGCTCTAAAAAGGCCTTCTACCACAGGCATTCTAGAAATTCCCCCTCTTGGGATCCATCACCAACCTGAATTTCCCAACCTACCTGCATACTGAAGTCCCCCATAACTATCATAACATTGCCCTTTCGGCATGCATTTTTAATCTCCCATTGTAATTTGTAGACCACATCTTTACTACAGTTTGGGGGTCTGTATACATCTCCCATCAGGTCTTTTTACCACTGCAATTCCTTAGCTCTAACAACAACGACTGCACAGCTTCTGACCCTATGGCATCTTTCTAATGATTTTATTTCTTTTTTTTTAAATCAACAGAGCCATATCACCCCCTCTGCTGGCCTCTCGTCATTTTAAAATAATGTGTATCTTTGGATGCTAAGCTCCCGACTACAATCTTCTTTCAGCCACCATTCGGTGATACCCACAACGTCATACCAAATTAGCATGCTAATTTTAAAACTAAAAACCCCATATTCTCTTCTTTACAAACAATATTCAGTTCTAGCTCTGAACCACTACCATAGCCCATCTGTCAAAACATTCATCTATGCTTTGACTAACTTAAACCTAATACTGTAACTCATACGCTCTCTTGATCAATCCGTTATAAACTACAGGACGTTCAAAGAATCAGAATCAGGTTTAACACCACTGGCATATGTCGTGAAATTTGTTGCCTTTGCGGCAGCCGTACATAATTTTAAAAACTGTGAATTACAATAAGTGTATACATATACAAAATAGCTCAATTCACTAGCCGTGCAGAAAAGTAGTGAGGTAGTGTTTAATGTCCATTCAGAAATCGGAAGGCAGAGGGGAAGAAGCTTTTCCTGAATCGTTGAAGTTGGTATATATTACTCAACCATTGCCCTGTTTCTTACCAACGGTATCCCTAAACTTTAAGTCTAAAGCTCCCAATTCTTGTGTTGAAAGGCATTCATCCCCTCACCCCGCTTAACCTATGACCTTAATCCTTCGGTCGCCTGTGTATCCCTACCTGTTCGGCCCCACCACGTACAGCGATCGGAAAAGGTGCAGATGTGGAGAGAGCGAGGTACTAGCGGGACGATTCGGGAAGTAGCACATCTGGCTCCCAATAATCTCTCCTCTGTGTTCTTCCCCCCCCTTAACCCTTTAATTTCCGACAAACCCAACGAAAGTTTTGTTTACAGTGAAGTGAAGTGAGGACGGTGCGTGGCAAGGTGGGGGCCGTCGAGAATGGAGAGAGGAGGCCAGAAGCGAAGCGGACGATAAGGAAGAAAAGTCGGCCGAGCTGCGGTTGCTCGCTCGCTCTCCGGTTCACTCACCCGCCGGCGCCCGCCGCCTGCCGCCTCGCGCATTCGAATCTGGCAGTCCTGACCCCCATTGGTTGGTTCACGACCACGACGTCACGCGCGATGACGAACGGAGGTTGGGGAAGCTCCGCCCTCCGGAGGGAAAGCCGGGCGTTTCCAATGAGTTTTTAGTCCGCAGACTCGGGTCTTCAAAAGGAAATGCCTTCTGCATTCTATGTTTGGGCACATTGGTTCCAGGAAGTTGCTGGCCAAAAAAACTTTTTATTTAAATAATCATAATCAAGCGAATGGTTTCAAATGTACAGTAACCAGAACATAAATTTTGGATCTAAAGACACACTAAAAAATCTAAATATATTCCAATTAAACCACAGGATCATTTTAAGAATATTGTCACTTTCAAAACGATCTTATTAAAAATATCTGCATAAAGACTCAATTTGAGATAAAAGATCAACTGTAAATAAGTTCCTTTATTCTTCTGTAGTTTTCTTTTTCAGTTGCCTGTCAACTTTTCCATTATAAATTCCCATGTATTCAATCATACGTTAGGGAAACTGCGTAGGCATGTCTGTTGCTGTAATTCCAAGCTTCAGCTTGCGGGGGCGATGGAACAGTCCCATCTCCCAATGACCATTTACTGTAATAAATCCTTGGAACGACTGTCGTGTTAGTTTGCCCAACCAAAATGAAAACGAGAATGTGAAGAATTTCTTATTCTGTCTTTTAATCATCCTTATAAGTGAGAATATATTTCTTAACTTAATCCTTAAGGAAAGTGTCACAGAAGGAAGCCATTGTCCTTGAGCTGGCATTTGGATGAAGATACACAATTGGTCCAATTCCCCTCTGATATGTTTTTATTTTTATCCAGTTGTCACACTTCTGGATCAAAACAACTTGCAGAATAAAAAAGAACATCCTGGTTAGCTCTGGTATTCTATTTTGCATCTTAAATTTATCCTTTAGTTGCAAACTTTCTGTGAATTTATAATAACACGCATAAAGTGCTGGGGGGACTCAGCAAGCCAGGCAGCATCTAGGAAAGAGTACAGTCGATGTTTCAGGTCGAAACCCTTCAGCAGGACTGGAGAAAAAAAGCTGAGGAGTAGATTTAAAAGGTGGAGGAGGGGAGAGGGAAACACAAGGTGATAGGTGAAATCTGGAGGGGGAAGGATGAATCTATAATGTTTGTTTTATTACATATTGGACAGAGTTTTATTGTTTTCTTTAACATGCGCGCCATGGTATCATAGCAGTTAGCTCAACACTATTAAAGTTCAGGGTGTTTGAGTTCAGAGTTCAATTCCAGCATCCTCTTTCAGAAAGTTTCTTCCCATGGGCGTACGGGTTTCCTCCAAGTGCTCTGGTTTCCTCCCATAGTCCGAAGATCTAATGGTTAGTCTGGTAATTGGTCATTGTAAATTGTCCAGTGATTAGCCTTGGGTTAAAAAGGTGTGTTGTTGGGCAGTGCAGTTGGGCTGTGTATCTCTAAATAAAATGTGGCATCAATGTCATTTTCTACCCTTGTTACCTGAATAGTGCAAGCACTGTGACAAACAATGTGTCATCATTTGATCTTGAAATGTTTAAGTTTTGAGAAATTACATTCTTTTGTTCTATAAAACAATGAAAATAACCCTTATTTGCAAATGTTGCAAAGATACATCTATTTTCTGGTGAATAAATCAAGATTACGTTACAACTTAGTGGTAACACAAGCCTGAGGAAGAATGTGCAAAGGAAGTGATCAGAACAAGATATCCAGGTTAGTTTTCAGACAAATTAATGTTCCTTTGAATTATCTTTTCCAGCCCCTTAAATCCCTTTACTAAATTTCTGGCTCTGTGGGCATTCAGCAGAGCATTTTGTTGCACTTCTAGGCGACACACAGCATCACAACAAAGCAATAATGTAACCACCTGGGCTTTAAACAGAAGTTATTAACTTGCTGTCAGACACTAGTACCATGATTGATTTTTCAAAGAAATAAACAATTTCTACCTCCCTGAACACAGAGTAATTTTCAAACCTAGTTACTTACCAGGGATGCGTGTTGAACTACTAGGAAATGGTGCATTCTGGTAAAGTTGATATATTAGCAGACTAGAAATACATCAAAGCTGGACATATGCTCAGGATACATGAGTTTCAGCTCTGCCACAGCAGCTTGGCAATTTAAATTTACTGAATGCTTTTAAAAAGAGAAATTTTTTGTTTAAAATGATTAAATGGTGGAACAGACTAAATGGGATGAAGGGCCTAATTCTGCTCCTATGTCTTATGGTTTTATCCCTTAAGGGGAAGCACAAAATATTGAATCATTTTTAGAAAACCTGTCTGCTTTAATTATTCCATCTAAGCAAAGAGGGATTATGCAGGTAGGAGAACTATAAAAAAATCTTTGGCCCTCTGATTCACATTTGGGAAGCAACCAAGGAGAACATCGAGGAGTTCTTCATCCTCAAAGGTGTTCAGAAAGCAAAGCAGAGTCACAGGGAGCTGAGCCAAATATAGACAGGTTTGCAGCAGCCTCTCCTTCTGAAGGCAAAGGGATGGATTGAGAGAAGACCACTAGCGGTGAAGAGCCAGCAAGCTGCATTCTCTGCTTCTAAATCCTCCAAGGTCATCTTCAGATACAGAGTCTGATTTGTGGAGCAGGATGAGATGTGTTCATGCTTCTTCTAAAATGTTCACAGGGGACCTTTTAGGGCTAAAACCACAGCCCCAAGGAGAAAGATTGCTCAGTAACATACTTGCAGGCAGATATACTGAGGATCTGCAGATCTTTCTATGGTGCTCTGTATGACACTAAAGACTGCAAACGTCACAGCTTCCCATAACTTCCTTTCCTCTATCATGGAGGTGTTAGATGATAGCAAGTGAGAGAGTCGGGATTAGCCACTGACCCTGGAGGAGCTGACTGGCTCCATCTGGTCCTTTGGCATGAATAAAAATCCAGGAAGCAATAGCTTACTGGCAGAGTTATATTCGGCTTTATGAGACTGGATGAGCCTGAACCTTCTGGAAGTGTATAGCACTATGCTTCTGGCTGGCAGAAAGTCAGACTCAATGAGCTAGGGCCTCATTGCCCTCACCAACAAGATGAAGCGGGAGAGAGAGGGCATTAGGAAATGGAGACGCATTTCAACTCCCTTTCCCATTGCTACACTGATTTGTCCAGTCTTGGCTTTTCTCCTACCAGGGTGAAGTCTGACTCAAACTGGAGGAGTAATGCCTTATATTCTGCCTGGATATATTGAATTTCCAATTTTAGATAAATTCCCCGTACCCCACCCCTTCCCCCCTTCTTCTGATCCTTCCAATTTTGTCCCCCTTCCTACCCGCCCCAGACCCCTTTACCCATCTTCCTCTCCTGTCCCTCTGACTCTATCCACCCACTTCACACACAGGATTCCCCACCCCCTCACCTCCCATTCTTCTCCAACAGCCGTTCACCCCTCCCTTCTCCTCAAATGGATCCCATCCTCAACTCCTCATTTCCATTCTCAGCTCTGGTGATGCTTTGTGTTCCTGCTTGTCTCCCATCTTCACAACGACACCCCCCCCCACCCCACCTCAATCCCTCTGCTTTTTCCTTTTTCCTCTCTCTCTTTGTCTGCTCCATCTAGCATTCATCTGCCACAGGCTTCCAAACCCCACTCACTTCCTCACCTCCACACCCAGCTCTAACTGTCTGTCATCTTCCTTAGTCCCTTCTTGCCACTCCCTTTCACTCTAAACTGGCCATCTCACCTCTCCACTCTCTGTCCTGATGCAGGGTTTCAACCCAAAACATTGCCAGTTTCTTTCCCGTTCGACTTGCTGAGTTCCTCCAGCAGATCTGTTGTTGCCCTCTTCATGAAGTCTGCCTTTGTGTGTGGCTGTGTGGATCCAAAGTACGTGGGTACCAAGATCCAGTATGTGCTGAGGCTCTACCTGTCTCTGGAGTTGTGGAGGATAGTTCTAGCTCCATTGCTGCACAACGTCCCAGTCAGCTGGATGTTGCTACGCTACATGTTATTTTTGGAAGAGTACTTCCAAATAACACACAGAAAATACTGGAGGAACTCAGCAGGCCAGTCAGCATCTATGGAAAAGAGTCCATTTGATGTTTTGGGCTGAGACCCTTCAGCAGAACTTCCAAATAAACACCTTTGACCTCAGGTCCATCAGGCAGTGCTCAGCAGTGAAATCCTTTAGATACTATGGGACAGGGGCTCTGCAGATATTGCAGGTGGTTTCCTGAGCAAACTTTGCAAATCATCTGGCAAGATGCCTCAATCAAATGTGTACTATTAATAATAAAGCCAAAGACCCGGATGAGAGTTGTATACAGACTCCAACCCTCCCCCCCCCACCCCCGCCAAAAGTAGTAAGGATGTGGTCTACAAATTACAGTGGGAGATAGAAAATGAATGCCAAAAGGGCAATGTTGCAATAGTCATGGGGGATTTCAATATGCAGGTAGATTGGGAAAATCAGGTTGGTACTGGATTCCAGGAGGGGGAATTTCTAGAGCATCTATGAGATGGCTTCTTAGAGCAGCTCATGGTTCACCCCACTAAGGGATCAGCTAATCTAGATTGGGTGTTGTGCAATGTTGCAGAATTGATTAGAGAGCTTAAGGTAAAAGAACCCCTAGGGGAAAGTGATCGTAATATGATCGAATTCACCCTGAAATTTGAAAAGGAGAACCTAAGGTCAGATGAATCAGTATTACAGTGGAGTAAAGGCATAGAGAGGAGTCGGCAAGAATTGATTGGAAAAGAACACTGGCGGGGTGACAGCAGAGCAGCAGTGGATGAAATTTCTGGAAGCAGTTTGGAAGGCCCAGAATATATACATCCCGAAGAGAATGACGCGTCCTAAAAGCAAGATGACACCGTGGCTAACAAGAGAAGTTAAAGCCAACATAAAAGCCAAAAGGAGGACATACAACAGAGCAAAAATTTGTGGGAAGTTAGAGGATTGGGAAGCTTTTAAATATCTAAAAGCCCATGGTATTGCAGGAAAGATTCTAGTATGGATAAAGCAGTAGCTGATTGGTAGGAGGGCAAAGAGTGGGAATAAAGTGAGTCTTTTTTGGTTGATGCTGGTGACTAGTGGTATTCTACAAGGGTCTGTGCTGGGACCGATTCTTTTACGTTATATGCCAGTGATCTGGATGATGGAATTGATGGCTTTGTTGCAAAGTTTGCAGATGATAAGAAGATAGATGAGGGGCAGGTAGTTTTGAGGAAGTAACGAGGCTACAGAAGAACTTAGACAGACTAGGAGAATGGGCAAAGAAATGGCAGATGGAATACAGGGAGTGTATGGTCATGCACTTTGATAGAAGAAATGAAAGCTTTTGATACTTCCTAAGTGGAGAGAAAATACAAAACTGAGGCACAAAGGGACTTGGGAGTTCTTGTGCAGGATTCCCTAAGGATAACTTGCAGGTTGAGCCTGTGGTGAGGAAGGCAATAACAATGTTAGCATTACTTTCGAAAGAACTAGAATATAAAAGCAAAGATGTAATGTTGAGACTTTATAAAGCACCAGTGAGGCCTCACTTGGAGTATTGTGGGCAGTTTTTGGCCCCTTATCTTGGAAAAGATATGCTGAAACTGGACAGGGTTCAAGGGTGGTTCAGGAAAATGATTCCAGGATTGGATGGCTTGTCATTTGAAGAGCTTTTGATGGCTCTGGGCTGGTATTTACTAGTGTGTGGAAGAATGAGGGGTGATCTCATTGAAACCTATCGAATGGTGAAAGGCCTTGATAGAATGGATGTGGAGAGGATGTTTCCTATGGTTGGAGAATCACCTATGGTGGACACAGCCTCAGAATAGAGGGGCGTCCATTTAGAACGGAGATGAGGAGGAATTTCTTTAGCCAGAGAGTGATGAATATGTGAAATTCATTGCCACAGACAGCTGTGGAGGTCAAGTCTTTGTGTATATTTAAGGCAGAAGTTGATCAATTCTTGATTGGTCAGGGCATGAAGGGATACAGGGAGAATGCAGGAGATTGGGGCTAAGAGGAAAATTGGATCGGCCATGATACAACGGCTGAGTGGACTCGATGGGCCAAATGGCCTAATTCTGCTCCTATATCTTATGCTCTTACATTCTTAACTGTTTTCCTACATCACAAATTGCTAATATGTGGTTGGTATACTGATTTATATACCGATTTACCAGTGGCATCAAGGCAAGAACCTTTTAGCAACTGTTTTCTCTCTCCCTTCTCCCATTGGGCAGAAGATTCAAAAGCCTGAAAGCACATACCACCAGACTCAAGGTCAGCTTCTACCCTATTGTTATATAACTATTAAGTAGCTCCCTAGTACAATAAGATGGTCTCATGACCTCACAACCTACCTCATTATGATCTTGCACCTCGTTGTCTACCTGAACTGCAATTTCTCTGTAGCTGTTATACCTTATTCTGCATTCTGTTATTGTTTTACCTCGTACCACCTCAGTGCACTGTGTAATGATTTGACCTGTATAAACAATATGCAAGGCAAGCTTTTCACTGTACCTTGGTACATGTGAGAATAATAAACCAGTTGCAATTCCAATTCCAGTTTTGTTTGCTCTGAGGTCCTGCATTTGAACAGCTTTCACTGCATGGCATTATTTTATGTATGATTTATATATAATTTATATTCTGTGTATTGTCTGTACCTATATGCCCATGATACTGCTGCAAGCTGAGGAGCTATACAAACAAAGAACTGAACTTCAAATGGAACACAGTTTACTACTCTCGTCCTCGATTGTAAACCAATTAAAGAAAACAAGAAGTGATTTTTATGTTCACAGTGATAAAATTGGCAAGCTGCTGGCTAATCAATTGAAATCTAATTATGTTAAATCTCAAATCAATCAGATTTATAACCAAAATGATCGATTGATATTGGATCATGTGGGGATTAAACAAACCTTTTGTGATTTTTATTCTTCTTTATATCAATCAGAGTCTCCTCGAGATTCTAAATATATGAATGATTTTTTAGATAAGTTAGACTTCCCTCAGATTTCACAGGATATGTCTTCTTTATTAGATATTTCCATTACAATGGATGAGATTAAGAATGTTATTTTTTCTATGAATCTGGGGAAAGCTCCTGGCCCTGACGGGTTTACCGTTGAATTTTATAAATGTTTTGCTTCTTTATTGATTCCTTGGCTCTATAAGGTTTTTGAGGCTTCTTTGAAACTTGGTAAACTTCCGGAATCTTTTAATAGAGCATCAATTTCTTTAATACTAAAGAAGGATAAAGACCCTGCTCAATGTGCATCTTATAGACCAATATCTTTATTAAATGTTGATTCTAAAGTTTTTTCTAAGTTATTAGCAAATAGACTAGAAAAAGTACTTCCTTCTATTATTTCGGAAGACCAAACGGGTTTTATTAAAGGTCGTTACTCTTTTTATAATATTCGTACATTGTTAAATATCGTTTATACTCCCTCACAAAATGTTCCTGAGTGTGTTATTTCTTTAGATGCCGAGAAAGCTTTTGATAGAGTAGAATGGCCTTATTTATTTAAGGTGCTTGAAATGTTTAATTTTAGCTTGAAATTTATATCCTGGATTAAACTGTTATATCACTCCCCTGTAGCCTCAGTTTGTACTAACTCTTTAAACTCACCTTTTTTTCCTCTCTTTCGTGGTACTCGACAAGGCTGTCCTCTTAGTCCCCTATTATTTGATATTGCATTAGAACCTCTTGCAATTGCTATTCGAGAATCTTCAAATATTACTGGGATAACTCGGGGATTAAAGTCCCATAAATTATCACTCTATGCTGATGATTTACTTTTATATATTTCTAATCCTGAGAGATCCATTCCTGCTGTTTTAGAGTTATTAGCACAATTTGGTCTTTTCTCAGGTTATAAATTAAATCTTAGTAAGAGTGAACTTTTTCCGATTAATAAACATCTTCCCTTATATTATAAATTTCCATTTAAATTGATTAATAATTACTTTTCATATCTTGGGATTAAAATTACTTGTAAACATAAAGATTTATTTAAGACTAACTTTTTACCATTAATAGACCATATTACTCAACTTTCATCTAAATGGTTTCCCTTATATTTAACTTTGATTGGTCGTATTAATGCAGTTAAGATGTTTTTTTTTGCCAAAATTTTTATATGTGTTTCAGGCATTACCAATTTTCGTTCCTAAATCTTTTTTTGATAAAGTTGACTCTAAAATTTCTTCATTTATTTGGCAGAATAAGAATCCGAGACTGGGTAAAATACATTTACAGAAAGCTAAGAGAGATGGAGGTTTAGCATTACCTAACTTTAGATTTTATTATTGGGCTATTAATATTCGACATATGAAATTTTGGTTACTTGACCGGGACATACTATCTATTCCTAAATGGGTACCATTGGAATTACAATCTGTTCAGGGTTATACACTTGGTTCTATTTTAGGTTCCTCTCTTCCTTTTGATTCGAAACGCCTTAAGCAGGTTTCTAACCCGATAGTTAAATATGCTTTGCGCATTTGGTTTCAATTCAGAAAATTTTTTGATCTTAATCAATTCGGGTTAGCGATTCCTATTTTAGGTAACATATTTTTTCCTCCCTCTTTTACGGATCGCGCTTTTCAAACTTGGAAGACTAAGGGTATTTTACGGTTTTTGGATTTATTTTTAGATGGTTCCCTTATGTCTTTTGAACAATTATCTAATAAATATAACTTATCAAGAATACATTTTTTTAGATATTTACAAGTTAGAAATTTCCTAAGTACTATACTTTCTTCCTTTCCAATGCTTCCTCCTATATATATTTTAGATTCGATAATTAACCTTAATCCATGTCAGAAAGGTGCATCGGCTATGATTTATAATATTATTATGAAACTTAGGAAAGCTCCATTTGATAAGATTAGGGTAGATTGGGAACAGGAATTGGGGCTTACCATTTCTGTGGATGATTGGGGGCAGATTTTACAATTAGTTAATACTTCCTCTATTTGTGCTAAACATTCCCTAATTCAATTTAAAGTGGTTCATAGAGCACATATGTCCAAAGATAAGTTAGCGCGTTTTTACTCGCATATTAATCCTTTCTGTGATAGATGTTCGGGGCAGATAGCCTCTTTAACTCATATGTTTTGGTCTTGCCCTACTTTGGAAACTTTTTGGAGAGATATTTTCAATATTATTTCTAAGGTATTAAATATAGATATCTCTCCTCACCCTATTACTGCTATCTTTGGACTACCTAAAATTTCTAGTAATCTTTCCCCTTCAGCCCGTAGAATGATTGCATTTCTTACTTTAATGGCGAAAAGATGTATTTTACAACATTGGGAAGAGCTTAATGCTCCAACTACCTTTTTTTGGTTTTCTCAGACGATTTTATGTTTGAATTTGGAGAAAATTAGAAGTAACCTTTATGATTCTTCATTTAAATTTGAACAGATTTGGGGACCTTTTATTCGATATTTTCATTTAATGTAATATTTACCCTTCTTGTTTTTTTTTCACTGTTTTAATGGAGGTCGGGATTGAGGACGTGATTTTAAGTTTAACTCTGTTTGGTTTCAAGTTAGCCCATTGCTTTGCCTTGCTTTTAGTTAGCTGCACGGTGGGTTTTTTTTGGGGGTTTTTTTTTTCTTTTTTTTCCATTGATATATATAAAATTTAGTATACTATTATGTTATCTTGGTTTCTTATGCTTAAATTACATTGTTTGTAGCATTTTCTTTTTGGTATTGTTATCTTTTGGAATTTTATTATACTTTAACATTGTATTAATGTTTATATGGCTTACCTTTTTTGTATACTTACTCAATAAAAAGATTTAAAAAGAAAGAAAGATACTGCTGCAAGCAAATTTTTCATTGTCCTGTACCTTATCATACTTGTGTACATGACCATTGGCTTGATTAGAAAATATTAAAAACAATGACAATTAAGCTGTTGATGCCTCTCAACTTAATCTGAAGTAACATATCAGTTGCCAAAAGAAGCCTATCAGAAGACAGTTTTTGGCATGGCTCTCTTTTACTTGAAGCAGCATTTTTCAAAAGAAATGTGTTTGACCCAGCTTAAGTAATTAAAAGCTCTTGATTGAAATTAAGGGTCACAAACCTGATGAAGTTTCCCTATCCAGACCCATCCATTTTGTTAAAAACCATGAATAGGAGGATGTAGTAGCATAACTGCGTTGCAACTTTACACATTTGAAATAATTCAAAAATCACATAGTAAATTTATGCATAAGGCATTAAAAATGCCAGCCTGGCCAAGCTGCATGGAGAGCATGAAGAGTAACACACAATATTCTCTGGAGTGAAGCTTGAATCTCCCTGTTTTGTTTAAAATGTTGTTTGTAATTTTCTGTGGAAACAGTGTAGTCCATCAGGAACCACACCTCTTCCTGGATATTGTTTGGCCTTTCTCCTGCTTGTCTGGTGCCCCAGTGACGTTGGAAAGCAGGAAAGCTGCAGAATTTTCCGGTGAACAGCACAAGCCAGAATATCATTTCCACCATCAACAATCGCATCAAGAAGGCAACCTAATTTAGATTCTGTCTAAGGACTATGAAATCCATCTCTACCTTTTAGCAAACACTATTAACCCCTCTATTCTGTTGCATTGCTTGACTAGAGCAAAGTGAAATACTGTAACATCACAAAGAAAGGAAAGTTGATTAAAAGACTCCAATTATAATTATATGTTTTTGGGATCTGAATAATTATCTTTAAGTTTATGTTTTCCTTATTCTATTGTATAATGAAACTTTGATTTTTGTTCAAGCAATTACATACTTCCTTTAAAGTTTTAAGGATGTAATAACGTAAACATGAGGAAATCTGCAGATGTTGGAAATTCAAGCAACACACACAAAATGCTGGTGGAACGCAGCAGGCCAGACAGCATCCATAGGAAGAAGCACTTCATCAGGACTAACTGAAAGAAGAGATAGTAAGGATGTAATAAATTACCTTACACCCAAGTTAACACCATATTTATCTGCAACATCAAAGGAGGGAATTTGGTTCCCATCAAGTTCATGTCAACGCACAGAACAAAACTGTTCCCTATTATTTTTCCCCAAAACCTGTTTTTTCCACATTCATATCTACTCTCTGCAGATTCTACCACTCAAATCCATACTAGAGGCATTTTGCAGTAGGCCACTAATCCACCAAACCACCCATCTTCGGGATGTTGTGGGTGAGGGATACTGGAATACCCAGGAGAAATCCTGCAATCACAAGGAGAACATGCAGATTCCATATTGACAGCACAAGAGAGCAGGATTGAACCCAGGTCATCAGAGCTGTGAGATAGCAGCTCAGTTTGCTGAGGCACCTTACTGTCTATGCCACAAATAATTCATATTTAATGCTAAGATTGTTACTGTTTTTAATTCAGATCATCTGCCACCAAAGCCTTTGCTCATAAAATATCACCGGCAGTCCCGGCCACTTCATTGCCCTTCATCCACAGTCTCACCCTCCAGCTTCTATAGTTCCAGCTTCTCAAAGGTTCTGTTTATTGAACTCATCCTAGCCTTGTTCTGTTTACTTTCATCCTGTCTTCATTCTACCCTGTGTATACAGTAAATGAAGTCAGTCAAAACTGTGCAGCTATTTGTTACATTACATCATTCTATTCATCCAATTTCTCTTTGTTTGCTAACCAACATTGGCTCCTGCCTAAATATTCCATTATAAATTTCTGACCATTATTTTCAATTACCCCCATAGTCTAGCCCTTCCCTATCTCTATAATCTTCTCCAGCCATGTAACTTTCCAGATTTCATGTAACTTTCCAATACAGTATCTTGCATAACTTTCCAATACAGTATCTTGCACACCTTCAAATTTAATCCCTTCATTGCTTGTGGCATGTCTTCAGTTGTTTGTGCTCTAAATTCCCTCCCAAAATCACTCCACCTAAATTAGTCATCTTTGTTTTGTTGAACCTGTGAAGAACCGTGAAGCTTTTGTCAGTCATTATTATTAATGTTCTCTGTTATTGTCTCAGAATTGTTGACAATTATATTATGTTTTTGTGTAATTGTGTTTTCTTCATAATTATTCTAACAATTTCTGTCACAAACAGAATTCTCACAGCATTAAATATCATTTCCCCAACCCCAACATCCATCATCTCTCCCACCGAAACTTAACATGTCCTTTGTTAAGGAAGAGATCCTTAACCCCTTATTTTTTACACAACATTACAGCAAAGTTGTAATTAAACTGAAGGATTATGAGGACCAAAACCAGAGTAAATGGGAAGATTCTGTTTCCCATGGCAAAGGGTATCAAAGCAGGAAATACTGGTTTAAGTCAATAGTAGGAACATTAAAAAGAAAATGATGAAAGAATGTTACACCAAGGATAAAGAAGGGATTTAGAATCCAAGAAGAAACCTTCATCTCATTAAAAACCATATTTGGGCATGTGTTGGGAGATGATCCCAATGATACTCAGGTTTACAGTGTTAGTGCTGCCACAATTCCTCATTGAAGGATATGCAGTGGAAAGTTGAGCAATTTCAGGTCCCTTGGTGCCCAGCACAAAGATACAACCATGACGAAGGCATGTCAGCATCCATACTTTCTTGGAAGTTTAAGGAGATCTGGCATGTCATTAAAGACTCTGGCAAACTTCTATAGATGTATAGTGGAAAGTATTGTGACTGGTTGCATCACAGCCTGGTATGGAAACACCAACACAGGAGTGGCAAAGAGTACATAGCATGGTGTACTCAGTGAAAGGTTAAGGATCAACTGGTTGTACTCAGTCACAGGTACAAATTTCCTTATCACAGAGGACATCTACAACAGGCAATATCTCAAGAAGGCAACAATCATCATTAAAGACCCCCACAATTCAAGCCATGTCCTCTTATTGCTGCAATTAGGCAGGAGGTACAGGAGCTTGGAGACCACATCTCAAGGCTCAATAAAACCTTCTTTCCCACTACCATCAGGTTCTTGAATGGACCTGAAAACCCCACAATTTAATTATTTCCACAAAAATGTTTTTTGTTTATCGTGTCATTAAATAATTTATGTAATTTATGTTTGTCATTTTAGTAATGTAGTGTGCCGCTGCTACAAAAGTTAATTTTCATAGAATGTATACCCATGACAATAAACTCAAACTTGAACTTAAATATTTTGTAAACTGTAATGGCAGAATTCAGAGCAACAAGTTCCATTATTTCTTTTTTGATCTTTAGGGCACTTATGACATGGTGTCCAAAATGTGAATGTGAATCTGGTGTTAAGACATCCCCTGTAATTTCATTTATTGGGAATAATGTTGCAGCAACCAATTTGTTTCCATATCTTTTTGTTTCATGAGATAATATTTGACAGATGACAAGCAATGATTATTTTATAGCAAACATTTTCATTAGCAGCAACTTTGGGAAGGAGAGAGTTTGTACTGTAAACTATCTTTACATTTAATGATGAAAGATGTGATTAAACACATGTGTAAACAAATGTTTTTTTTGTTTTACTATTATCTTCCTTAACCAAAATTGACAAAACAAACAAAAAGAATACTTCACCAAAAAATTAGTAATATTCTGTCACCAATTTTGGCATTGGATAGATTATCATTATTCTCCATGTAAGCTGCAATTTCTAAATCCTTGAATCATACTTAGTATGATTTTTTAAAATTCTAGTGCATTAAAGTTTGTGTATGCTGACACTTTTCCGTGGTTCTGAGTGACTGTTGCACTAACAGTACTGAAGTCCTTCAGTGAGAAGGCCCAGAGGACCTAAACGTCTACCACTTTAAAGAAGAGTGAGATGTATTGTAATAAACTGTAAGACGACACAGAATGGGTGGAAAAGTGGTATTAGTGGTTTGATACAAAGGAGTGTGAAATTTCCTGGAAAGAACAAGGAAACAAAGTATTACTTCAAAGTCTAAAGAGTGTGCATAATACCTCAGTTTTTAAACTGAGAAGCGTATGTCGCAAGTCCGTTTAGTAAGGCATGTGGGATCCTGCATTTCATAATTTTAAAAAAAGATTCACAGAATACAAAATCAGGAGGTTCAGTAACAAACTGTTTAGGCAATAACTACAGTGTTCCATTGTATATCAGTCAATTTACTTTATAAAGATCTGAAGATCCCAGAGAAAATGAGGAAGAGGTTTATCAGTATGTTTTCAGGAATGAGGGATTTCAGCTGCAAGACTGCACTGCGGAAGCTGAAGCACATGTCATTGGGGAAAAGAAACTTGATAGGTAATTGACACATAAGGTCATGGAAGATTTATGATGGGCAGGGGTTCCCAGCCTTTTCTATGCCACGGACTAATATCACTGAGCAGGGGGACTGTGGAGCCCAGGGTGGGAACGTCTGGAACAGAGAAAAACAGACCTCATTAGCAGATAGTTTCAAAAGAAATAGGGGATATTTGACAAAAGTGTATTTATGAAGTAAACCTCAGTGAAAACAAAAGCAATTGAGATTTCAAAAAGTAGTTGGGTTTCTGCTTAAAGGTAAATAATTGTAAAGACTATGTGGACAGGATGTGACAGAATAGATTAGGCTGTGTGGAGCTATCATTGGATTTAAGAGGTTGAATTGCCCTTTTCTGTGTTATAATGATTCTGTAATATATACAAACACTCAAAGTGAATTATCTTTGAAAATTAATTTGAAGGAAATATTACTAAAGAGGAAGATAACTAAGAATAAACAACGCAAACACGAGGAAATCTGCAGATGCTGGAAATTCAAGCAACACACAAAAAATGCAGGTGAACGCAGCAGGCCAGGCAGCATCTATAGGAAGCGGTACAGTCTACGTTTCGGGCCGAGACCCTTCGTCCAGACCCGGCCGGAAACGTCGATTGTACCTCTTCCTATAGATGCTGCCCGGCCTGCTGCGTTCACCAGCATTTTTTGCGTGTGTTGTAAGAATAAACGGTTGAATGCATAACGTCAAATGCTCTGGGAACAAACCACAGTTGAATACAATGCATCATTGACTGATTTTGTTTACCTCTTTGCTTAATTAACTCTAAATATTTTAATCTGTTGTACAAACGAGTTGTATTGAAAAGGTGTATCGGGTTTGATTTGTGTGCTACTACTCATTTGGTAGTACTGTCACCTTTTGAGCTGGAAGGTTGCGCGTTCAAGCCCCGCAAAAGCCGAGCAAAGAGTCTATGCTGACACTGCTCCACGGTCCTGAGTGATTGTTGGACTAACAGGATTGCAACCCTTCAGACGAGAAGTTAATTCTCTCAAGATGAACTAAAACTCTACAAAGACAGGCAACTGAACTATCTTCGTGTCCTGTCCAATATTCATCCTTAATTCTTACAGCAACAATTAGGTCATTGCCACAATGCTGTTTGTGGCAGCCCGCTGTGCATAAATTGTCTGTTGGGGCTCCGATTAAACTATAGGGACAATATTTATGGAATCCCGAAACGGACGTAAAAGTCCGTTGTCATCGGTCATTTGCCGTCGTTCATTGTCATTTCCGAGCTAGTCCTTTAAACACCAAAGAATTGAAAATGTTCATGCAAAAAAATTCACAT
This sequence comes from Mobula hypostoma, assembly GCF_963921235.1. NCBI lineage: Eukaryota > Metazoa > Chordata > Chondrichthyes > Myliobatiformes > Myliobatidae > Mobula > Mobula hypostoma. The sequence continues at coordinate 42,187,367 of NC_086108.1, forward strand.
AAGCCATTTGTGTCAATATTATCCATAAAAGGACAATAATTTATTTTTCGAGTTTAAATTATGTTTTATTTGTATTTTTCCCATTGCTGTTGTTGCTACAATAGTTCGCCTATTAATTAACGCGGTTGAATTAATAGCATCAGCATTAGCGACGTCCGCATTGTGGTGGTTATTGTATTGTGGGATTCACCGTCTTCAAATGTTTGCTACTTTGAAACAAATTTATCACCTTTGGTTCATTAATCGTTATTTTAATATCCCAGTACAAACGATAAGTGTGGTATAAATATGAGAGCGAGAGAAAGAGATGTGATCGCAAAGTAATTTAATAGAGCTGAATTTGCCTAGGAAGTGAGGGCTCGCTATAATATGAAGCGATTGAATGGAAAATGAATGCATAATATATTGTAGTTGACGCGGCTGTTGCTTATTTTGAATGGCTCTTCGTCTTTTAGGAAAGAATGCGAAGAAAGACGAGGCCGGCGGGAAGGCAATAAATGCGGAGACAAACAATATGCACTGTCTGGAAAGGAAGGGGGAGGGAAGGTCCTAACTCCGACTGGCAGTGGCAGAGCGCGCGTTGCGCGGGGACGAGCTTCACCGAGAAATGAGCGGGGACGCGCAAACTTCACACACCCAGGACGTTGATGGGAACGCGCGGTGCGTGGGGTGGAGCTGGGAGGCGGCGGCGGCGGATTCCCGGTGCAGCGGCAGAAGCCCAGTGACAGGAGGCGGAGGATGGGAGCGGTTGGCCCTAGCTTCTGACCGTCACTCATCCGTACCCAGAGAAGCGGGGGTAGACTTGTCACTATAGAAAAGAAAAATATCCGGATCTTCCACATAAATTCACCGTCCACCAAAAAAAAACTGGTCCGAAGGAGTCGACACTTTCCGCGCTGCGGGGATGCCGTAAATCACGCAGGATTTTCCTTGCGGCAGAGCCAATTTTAAAGACGGAGTGAGCGGCTGTGGGCGCCGGGCTTCAGTGATGGGCGACACGATGGATCCGGGCAGAGAAATGAAGAAGACGTTCATTGTCCCTGCCATCAAAGCCTTCGATCACTATGATTTTTCCAGAGCCAAGATCGCATGCAGCCTCTCGTGGCTGGTGGCGAAGGCATTTGGGACAGGTAGGTGGCGCGCTGTGTGCCGAGTGCGGGCTTTGCTCGGTTCGGAGATGGGAATGCAGCAGACAGCAGAGACAGAGACGGCCGGCCCTCTTTCCTACGACACATCAGCACACTGGAAACTGCTGTGCGTCCTCCTTACACGCGGCTAGCCTCCGCCACCTTCCAATTTTAATTATGTTGAAACATCGGACGTTTTGTTTAAAAAAAAGTATAGACATTTGGCCGGTTCTGACTTAATAGGAAGGTTGTTGGGTCCTTATGCCCCAAAAGTGAATATCCCATTTGATCCTTTCCCATGTGCTGTGTTCATATGTTTTAGGAATGCATAACGAGTACAGGGATGTGTTGTTTCTATACAGATCAATCAACAACCGACACAATGTGTCCACAGTTTTTCTTTTGAGATGGTGGTCGAGTAGTCGATTTGTTGACAAGATTATAATTATTCTTTTCTATGCCTGAATTTTGTTAATTATTTGCTTTTTCATTTATCAAAACGCATAACGTGTTAATGCTATGGCATTAACATGCAAATACGGTTAACATTTATTTATAGATGTGTTTTATCTGTGCTATGTTTTACTGCAAATGCCTAAGGGCAGGTAAGACGAGGCCAAGGACGTGTAAAGGTAATTTTTTCTATATCGTCTGCAATGAACATTCGCACAGGAAAATACATCTGCGTTCTCTCTGCGTTATTTGCACTCATTGTTGTAAAAGTGTATGGCTCTTTTGAAACTAAGTGAGAGCGAAGAGTGCCGATGTTGACTAAAAATAGGGTAAAGACTCAGTTAGTCCTGACGAAGGGTCTCGGCCTGAAACGTCGACTGTACCTCCACCTAGAGATGCTGCCAGGCCTGCTGCGTTTACCAGCAATTTTGATATGTGTTGGTTGTAAAGATTCAGTTACCTTGATTGGTTTCTTGATAAAGCCTTGACAATTCAGGGCAGTGTGGACACTTGTATGGCATCCCTTCCTCCCATAGAACTATTCTTTGTACACTGGTGATCAGCTGCACATTGAGCATTGCCTGATGTGGATAAGGAGAGCCCTCTGACATGGGACTCCCTGCCATGCTAGCTGCAGTTGAAGGCTGTGAGCTGTAAAGTGCAAAGTTTGCTGGCTTTTATTTCCTCTGGGTGGCTTTCTCAGCTAGTCAGGCTTTCCATTCTTTGGTGTCTCTTCTGAATCTGTCTTGAATAGTTAGCCTCTGGAGGTCCAGATCATTGACAGCTTCCATATCCCTAATGACCTTGTTTCCAGGTGTCTTCATCATGAAGGTATGGAGAGGAGGCCATTATCTAGTGGTCAGTTCAACATACAGGATATGTTTGGAATGATTTGGCACATGGTTGAACTTTGTTCTGCCAAGGGTTTCCAAGAAAATGTCTGAAGCAACAAAGGTGGACACTTAAGTATCCATTAAGTGTGAAGTGGTTCATTTTGGTAGGTCAAGTTTGAAGTCGGAATATAATATTAACGGTAAGACTCTTGGCGGTGTGGAGGATCAGCGAGATCTTGGGGTCCATGTCCATAGGACACTCAAAGCTGCTGCACAGGTTGACAGTTTTGTTAAGAATGCATATGGTGTGTTGACCCTCATCAACCGTGGAATTGAGTTCAAGAGCCATGAGGTAATGTTACAGCTATATCCGGTTCTGGTCACCTCATTACAGAAAGGATGTGGATACCATAGAGAGAGTGCAGAAGAGACTTACAAGGATGTTGCCTGGATTGGAGAGCATACCTTATGAGAATAGGTTGAGTGAACTTAGCCTTTTCTCCTTGGAATGATGGAGGATGAGAGGTGACCTGATAGAGGTGTATAAGATGATGAGAGGCATTGATTGTGTGGATAGCCAGAGGCTTTTTCCCAGGGCTGAAATGGCTAACACAAGGGGGCATAGTTTTAAGGTGCTTGGAAGTAGATACAAGGGGGATGTCAGAGGCAAGTTTTTCACACACAGAGTGGTGAGTAAGTGGAATGCACTGCTAGTGAAGATGATAGAGGGTCCTTTAAGAGACTCTTAGATAGGTACATGAACCTTACAAAAATAGAGGGCTATGCGGTAGGGAAATTCTAGGCTGCTTCTAGAGTGGGTTACATGGTCGGCACAACATTGTGGGCCAAAGGGCCTGTAATATGCTGTAGATTTCTATGTTAAGTCTTTTCTCATGTCTTGTATGCCAGTCGGTGGTGTAGTGGCATCAGCACTGGACTTTGAGGCGAGTGGTCCTTGGTTCGAATCCGGCTGGCTCCTTGCACTCTTTCCACCTGTGCTGGGTTGAGCGTTGAGCTAGCAACTAAACCTTGTTTAAAAAAACAGACAAAGTGCTAAAGAAATGGCAAGGTTACCATCACCCAATGTGCCACAGGGCGGGGAGATGAATAACAACAACTTGTGCCCTGTGTGCACTGTAGATATTTGTACTAAAGACACCAATTTGGTGAACTTGCAGTTTGCTGTTCTCTTATTCAAAGTACATTATGATCAATACTGGATATTATCAAAGTATCTGTACTGTATACAACCTTGAGATTTGTCTTCTTGCAGGCAACCACTAAACAAAGAAACACAATAGAACCCCTTTTTAAAAAAAACTACAGAGACTGTCAAATGCCCTTTGTGTGGAAAAAAAAGAATAAATCATGCGAACAATAAAAAAGTAAACGAAGAACAGATAGAGCATTAACTGCAGAGTTGCCGAAAGTGAGCCTGCCGTTACGGAGCCAGTTTAGCCCTGTGGTGAGTGCTGATGGTTGTAGGCCACAGCTGTAGAGTCATATCAGCGCTGAAACCCCTTGATCAAATTGTGCAAATAGTGAAAAAGAACACATGGAACATGAACTGCAGAGTCCCCAAAAGTGACTCCACAGCTGTGGCGCCCGTTCAGCGCTGGGGCGAGTGAAGCTAGTCCAGCAGCCCAGTGGCTGCAGGGCAACAACTGTTCCCAAACCTGGCAGCGTGGGTCCCAACACTCCTGCACCTCCTGCCCGATGGTAGTACTGAGAAGAGATGGAAACCAGTCAAACACGGGTTTTTTAAAAGGAATTCTATTGTGTTTCTTTGCTTTGTGGCAGATGGCAGTGAGCACCTGTTTGTTTTCTTCTCTCATCCTCGATGATTTTAATCCTGCTTGACACTTCAATCGGCGCAGGGTAATGGAGCCTACCTTGGGTTTGTATTCTGTCATCTGGCATTGATGCATGGTTCACCCCTAGCGATGGCCACCCTGGTCCTACCTGTATTCCCTGGAGTCTAAATCACTGAATTGTTAGGTTGCTGTTGTTCCAAACTCTTTTGCTGAACTTGAATATGAATGGTTTAATTCAAGTCACAAGATGATCCATAAATGTCTTCACGAACTTTTTTCTTTTGTAGGTAGGCTTTTGAAGGAAATTTATTGATATGAAAGTTTATTTGCTTCCAATACAGATTTTTGTGTTGGGTTAGGTGACTGTGAGGACATAAGTAGCATAATGTTTATGGCAACATTAATTCACTAGCTGGGTTTTTGGTTACTTCCCTTAATATCTCCTGTTTTGGTGGATTGGTGACAACTTTTGTTTCATAATGTTTCTGTAAGGTTTTATGGGAGCAATCTAGTGTCTCTTTGAAAGTATAAAAGGGCTGCAAATGCTAGAAATACAAAATGAAGAGAAAGAAAATATGCTGAAATCACACAGCAGATCAGGCAGCATCTGTGGAAGAAGAACCAGAATTAATGTCTTTGGTTGAAGACCTTTCATTATAATCAGATTTGACCAGACTCTGGATTCCTTTCGACAGATGTTGCTTGCATTCGATTCTGTGAATGCCTTTTGTGACATGTATAAAGTTCCCATTTTCGGAACTTCTAAACTCCGAAGAGAATTCTTTTTATGGGCGGTGGGGTGGAGATGCCTCCCTACTAAAGGGGGTGTAAGGTGCCCCTTCCCTCTGCAAGTGTGTAGGTCACTCTTGTGCAAGGTGTAGCACCTGCTTAGCCCCCTGATCATGGTCACATGAAGCCAAGGGGACAGATGGTGGATGGTCATATCAACAACTGGTGTATATGACAAGTCCTGGTTATGCGACCACTGAAGCCAGGTAGGCCATCGCTGAAGCATATTGATAATGGCTGGATCACCCATCTTGCCATTGCCTTCATCAGGGCAGTGTCTTTGCATACCACTTCTGTAGAAAAAATTGCTAGAAACAATCACGGTCATGGAAAGGCCATGATTGCCCATGTCATACGACATGGCATGTAACAAACAAATTCCTTTTTAATAGAATTGAACTATTTGCTTACAGTTACCAAAGAAGCCTGATGAACATAAATATCCTTCTAAGGCAGTGCCTATCCTTTCCTTGATTGCCTTGTTTAAAATTTTCTTGTTGGATTCTTGCTCCTCCCATGGCACTATAATGCCTCTGATTAAGGACATAGTGTTTGTTTATAAGATCATCTCATTTCTCTCATTCTTGATCATTATGTAACCAATAAGATGATTAAACCTAGCATGCTCTTTCAACTTCTCTGCACTGTCCATCTGTCTGATAAAATTAGAGAATTATTTGAACGGTTCCTCCAGCCACACCCATTTTGTTTCCTCCGCCTCCCAGGGGTTTTTTCTAGGCCTCCTGCTATATCTTGTCTCAGCACTATCCCTCGTAAGCCTGCACATCGGCAACACCCAGTTCCACTGTACCATCCCCAACTTTGACCTTCCACTACTGTCACATTGTTTGGTAAACGTCCAGTACTGATTTCCTTGATCTTGCCGAAAACTACCTGAATGTGAAGCAGTTGCTCACAGCTTTCATGGAATAACTTGTTAAGCTTCAGATTTTGTATCATTACCTATTTTCCATTCTGTGATGTTCTAGACCATGACTCTTGCTTTAGCTCATTTGCTGATGCTACCAACATCCATTGTCTTATGGCCAATGGAAAGTTTATTCCAATGCAAATCTGGCCAATCTCCCTCATTCCACCTTCTGTTATCAAAACTTTTACTTCCCTTGTCCTAACGCACTCCCATGTTTTAATAGGTGTCTTCCATATAGTCATAGTCATACTTTATTGATCCCGGGGGAAATTGGTTTTTGTTACAGTTGCACCATAAATAATAAATAGTAAAAAAAACCATAAATAGTTAAGTAGTAATATGTAAATTATGCCAGGAAATAAGTCCAGGGCCAGCCTATTGGCTCAGGGTGTCTACCCTCCAAGGGAGGAGTTCTAAAGTTTGATGGCCACAGGCAGGAATGACTTCCTATGACGCTCTGTGTTGCATCTCGGTGGAATGGGAGACATGCAACTTGGACAGCATCCTCTTTTCAAACACCACTGTCAGAGAGTCCAGTTCCATCCCCACAACATCACTGCCCTTACGAATGAGTTTGTTGATTCTGTTGGTGTCTGCTACCCTCAGCCTGCTGCCCCAGCACACAACAGCAAACATAATAGCACTGGCCACCACAGACTCGTAGAACGTCCTCAGCATCATCCGGCAGATGTTAAAGGACCTCAGTCTCCTCAGGAAATAGAGACGGCTTTGACCCTTCTTGTAGACAGCCTCAGTGTTCTTTGACCAGTCCAGTTTATTGTTAATTCGTATCCCCAGGTATTTGTAATCCTCCACCATGTCCACCCTGACCCCCTGGATGGAAACAGGGGTCACCGGCACCTTAGCTCTCCTCAGGTCTACCACCAGCTCCTTAGTCTTTTTCACATTAAGCTGCAGATAATTCTGCTCACACCATGTGACAATATGCTTGCTGATCTATGTTGGCTCGTAGTTCAACAATGTTTTCAGTTTTAAAATTTTCATCTTCACTTGTATATCCTTTGTTACATCTTTAGTGTCATCTTTAAGCTCTCAAAGCACTCTGCTATTGGTTTTGATTCCTCAACCTCTCTTTCCTTCTTTCTCTTTATCCCTTTAGAATTTTCACTCCATCCAAGTACTTAACCATCTTCCACACTATTTCCATGTGAGGATTGGTATTAAAATTTGTTTGTGAAGCATTGTAGGATGTTTTGCTCTACTAAAGGAAAAAAAGCTATCGATTGTTTCATTAAAATAAGAGAAATTATTTTCAATCTGTCACTCAGTGCAACTTGATTAAGAGCTTGTATGAAGGTTGTAAAATTGGCACATTTTATTGGTTATACTGGTTATACTTTTATTGGTTATAAATATGTTTGCATAAAACATATCTGAAACTTCAATCAAGTAGGTTTTTTTTATCCTTTGCTGATAATGTTTTACTTTGCCATTTAAGTACACTTCTAACAAGTTTCTTTTCTTTCAGCAACTTGCCTGACAAATTTCAAATCACTGCATTTTTTCCAATTTTGCTAGAGGAAGTACAGGTCGACCTTCACTAATCTGGCACCATTGGGACCTGAGGAGTGCCGGATTAGTGAAAATGTTGAATTACAGAAGGAGCACATTAAGCAATAGCTACCTGCCTCATCATACCTTTAAAATATTATTTAAATCAGTACAAGTTAGATAATAATGAAACAGAAATATTAAATGAGTAGCACGTGAATTTTTAATAAAGTAATATACTGTGCAGGCACAGATAAAATAAAGGGTACAGGTAAATGTACAGGAATTAGCTAATACAGAACAGTTGAGCACTTCCGCTTCTAAAGTGAGACGTTTAATATACCTTCAGGCAAAGTTACATGTCTGCAAGTGTGGGATTGTCAGGATCATCAACACCTTCATCTTGAAAAATGAGTCAAGCATCAGGAACTGGTGCTGAAACTGGCACAACAGTTTCTTCAAAAACTTGATGTTGGTGGCAGCACATCTGGGTGAGCAGAAGCAGAAGTCGGAGAAAGGAGGTCTTCTATACACCACATTTCACGCGACCGCCAGGCGGTCGGGGATTTGGTTCTGGACTCTTCCCTCTTCACTCGCAGTTACTGAGGAAATCCTCGTTAGTTTCTTTTCCTTCGCTTAGTAATATGTTTAAATTCAGCAGGTCACCACGTCTGATCTAAGGTCGTAGGCAGAAGAGAACGGAGCGCCAGCCGGGCGATGCCAGCAGGCGGGCGAGAAGGCGGACCAACCCAGCATGCACCAGTTCCCCTGCCGCTGGCGGATGAGATGGGCAGGTGCCGGGCGGCCGCGCCTCACACAAATGATATTAATAAATGCAAGAAAACAAGCAGGAATCGCCTGTCTGTGCTTACAAGAGCACGCCAACACGTGAACAGATCTAGCGCAACCAGAACAATGCACAGCAGATTGGTACGGTGGCCTGAGAAATTTGAAATTACAGTTGTGCAGAGAATTTAAAATCAGTGCCAGATTATCGAAGGAACCGGATTACAGTTAGTCGGATTAGTGAAGGTCGACTGTATTCCCCAGCCCTTGATAAACATATAACCTTCTTGATTCCCATCATCTCAGGAGCCCACATTTGAAACAACATCCATTGATGGGATGGTTTTATTCTGAAGTTCTTGACTCACTAAAAGTTTAGATATTCTCAGGTTAGATCCTGAACCCAGTTCAAATTAAATTGAAAATAAAATAGACATCATTTACCATGAAGGCATCAAGTTCTGATCTTCATTTGTAGATATTTTAAAAATGACTGACTGGAAGCTTGCTTGCATTTCTGGGTGCAGGATAAAGGAAATAGTTTGACTCGGCAGTGTTCTTGCTTCTGTATCAAAAGACTGAATTAGGTTATTACTACTCTAGATTCTTCTAGATTCTTGAGTGCAAATATGGGTTCACAGTGGCATTTTTCAGATGAGTCATAAAAGCAAGATCCATCTGTTCTCTCAGATGGACATTAAAAGATGCTGTGGCATTAATTTGAAGAGCAGGAGAATTAACTCCTAGTATTTTAACTGATGCCTTTCCTATATTCGTCATTACAGATTATCTGGATGTACTGCTTGTAGAAGATTGCTTTGGGTAACTTGGGTGCCGTGTTTCCTAATCATATGGAACCTGCATGTCAGCAGCATTTCATTGGATTGAAAACCCATTGGGCATGTTGAAAGATTTTTTTCCCACCTTTTGACATTTTTGTGTTGTCTCCAAAAAAGTATCAAATAAGTATTTTAGGATGAAATGATAAACATCTTCCTTTTTCATCTCAGCAACATGGTTATGTAAAACAGATAGAGGTCAATTTTAGTTTTCAATTTTCTACTGTATTGGTGGCTTTTTATGTATGCAACTGAAAATGATCTTGAGAAATATTTCATCTTAGTTTTTTATATAACTGGCCTTTTGGAAAATTAGCCTCTTTTTTCCTGTTCATTTTCACAGTTCTAAAAGCAACATTAAAATGTGTTAGTGTGATGTTAGTGAGAGTTTGTCAGTATTTCAAATATGTTTAGTTATTTAAGGCTCCAAATTGCAGGTGTAAAAGAAGCCTCGGTGCCTAATTTAACAGTAATAAATTGCAAATTAACTAGGATACATTGGAGCAGGATACATTGCTATATATATCTCAGATTTTGTTTGCATGATATTTTTTGTTATGCTGATTAGAGAGAACAGTTGAAGGTTTATGTCCTCCCTAATCAATTGAGGTAAATTACAGCAACACACATAAAAGTTGCTGGTGAACGCAGCAGGCCAGGCAGCGTTTCTAGGAAGAGGTGCAGTCGACGTTTCAGGCCGAGACTCTTCGTCAGCACTGAGGGTCTCGGCCTGAAACGTCGACTGCACCTCTTCCTAGAGATGCTGCCTGGCCTGCTGCGTTCACCAGCAGCTTTTATGTGTGTTGCTTGAATTTCCAGCATCTGCAGAATTCCTGTTGTTTGCCAGGTAAATTACAGGTGGGAGTTAACAGCCTCTTTCAGATATTCCACTGCATGGAACTAGAGTTCAGGAGAGTAAAACCAGAGTTTGAAAATTTTAAAGCAGAAATATTCAGAGGTGTACACTTTAATTGCATTAATAGAGTTACGTAATATCTTTAAATCCAGGTAAAAGAATTATCCCAAGGCATTTCATAAGAGCTGTATCAAACAAGCATATAATTCAGGAGAGCTATTAGAGCAGCTGAACAAAGCCTGGTGCAAGATATAAATTTTAATGAATGTCTTAAAGGATGAAACAGGTAAAGAAGCAGAATGATGTTGGAAGTGGGAGCTGGGGGTTCAAAGTTTTAAGAGCCTTGGCTGCTGAAGAAATATCTCCCACTAATACAGCTATCAGATTCTAGGAAACACAATAATCCAGAATTGGAGGAGCATAGATACCTTGTGCTGTGATAAACCTAGGAGTTGTCAGTGTTCTTGTGAAAAGTTACCTGGTGTTTGGATGCTGGTGCAGCAAGCATTTGAAAATATAAGGGAGTCAAATAGGAAGTGAAGGTGTGAGCATGGGAAGTAATTCTCTGGTTATGACTGGATAGATAAGAATCGAATGAGAGAACAAACCTATCCAGCATGGGTGAAAGTAGAGCAGTTTTTTTGGAGGATGGTGTGGGTGATGTGTTAAAAAGACTGCATACAGGTGCAGAGAGGGGTTATTGCTATATAAATCCATTGGATGTTATCAGCTCCTTTGATCAGAGCTGTACAGTAGCAGGGAAATTACCTGTTAACAAGTGGTTCAAACAGGAGCTCTTCAACATGAGTACAAGATTGGGACACTGTGGGATGTAGGTTACCCTCTGCTGAGTAAGTGAGACTGGAGCAACAAACAATCTGCTGCAAGATCTCAACAGGTCAGATATTGTATTTGAGAGGAAAGAAATTATTAATGTTTTTTGTAGAAATGCTGAATTAGGACTGTTGCAGGATTTCAACCTGAAACCTGAAGTTCAAGTTTAATTATCATTCAACCATACGTGAATATCCAGGAATACAGCTAAATAAAATGGTGTCCTCTGGGGCCAAGGTGCAAGGCACAGTACCGACAGTCATACACTGCACTAGGCAGATATAAGGTAGCAGTAAACATACAGTCACACAAAAAAATATATAGCCAAGTTCCTGAGTGACATGTCCTGTAAATTGATGGTACGTGGTTGTTATCGGCAAGAACAAGCAGATCTCAGTGGTCTGCAGACGAATGTATGCATGCACACACTTAATCCAGCTTGTCTTCAACTGAGTGGACGTTGGAAGGCAGCAGTGATGGGAGAGGCCAGCTGCCAACTCAACATGCTATACCTCTGACATCTCCTCTTCTGGACTGTGCAACAGGCAAGACTGCGGCTTGAGTCCTAGTCCTTGTGACCGTCAAAGTCACGCAGCTCCTCCGCCATCGGTCTCACCAATAAACAAGGGGAACGGATTTGCAGTATTTTACATTACCAAGCAAATGCAAGAGAAACATCCAAGAAAATCACTTGCTGTTTGACTGCACATTGCCTTCGTGCACCAACTCCAGTGCCTTTCTGACGCAGGTAGTGAAACAGTCTGCTCCAAGTCCAGCTCCTCCGCCAATAAGCAGCTTGTCAATGGAGTAAAAGCTGCAGTACTTGAAGTTCTTAATGTCTGCACTGTCTCGTGATCATAAAAAAGACAGGAACACTTCTGGTTGGTTCTGAAGAGGCTGCTGCTTCCGACCGTGCCTCCATCTTGCACATCAATTCTTTTCCTCCATTAATGCTGCTCATCCTGCTGAGTTTCTCCAGCAGATTGTTTGTTGACTCTGCTGAGTTATGCAGATCATGAGTTGTTTTTTCAAATGTTAGTGTGATGAATATGAAGTATTCAGCAAAGATAAATACCAAGAAACTTGCACTACTGGAAAGTCAAATGATTGACTTTAAGAGCAGTGAGTGTTTGGGTTCATTTGCTTGGCAATGTATTGAAGCCTTTTATAGACACTTTAGGTCAAGCTGTATGCAATGAAGGGAAAACTAAGAGGATGAAGCTAATTGGGCTACATAATCTTTCCTTTTCTGCGACCTCTAATACTGCTTGTCTGTACACCCAATCGCAACAAATGTGGTTTAGCCAAACTGATGGGGATAAACAGGAACAAACAGATAGATTTGCAATTTATTTTAAAAGATGTAAGTGACATCATTTAAATCTCAACATTGTAATTAATATATCCTGTGAATAATTGTTAAGAAGCCCTTTTCTACAGAACATTTTGTGTGAAAATGCTTTTAGTTTTTAGCAGCATATGATTTCACATTTTTTCAGTAATGAACAGAATATCTTAAAACATTGCCCATTTTTAATACACTGTAAGTAAAATTAAGTTGGAATAATATCTGATACATTGATCACATTTGTAACTTTTGTATTCATAGAAAAGAGAAAATAGCTCATCTGGAACAAATAGGGCAGTTTATAATGTGGTGTCATTGCAATTACTGGGTATTAGCAATTGTTTCTTGTCATAGTTAGTCCCGTTTGAATGCAATTTTATTCTTCCATTATGTTAAGCTTCTGTATAGTTGGTTTTGGCTAACTTTCAACCTTATTGTATTTCTACATAAGGTACTGTATTTATTTTAGTTTTCAAAGTTTGCTGATGGACTTCACTTTCCCAAGACAGATTTATAAAATTATTTATTCTGTTTCAAATAATTTTCAAACTCTAATGGGACTGAATTTTTCTATTCCTTATATTGGGCCTGAATCTACTGGGAAGGGTAGTAGTTCAGTTTAGAACTGCTTGCATTTCTCCACCCACTTCCCTTTCCCTCTCCCCATCCTCTTAAGTTTCGGGAAGTTCAAATCTCAGCTCAAGCACGAAAATGCAGAGCTTGCTGGCTATTCTATACTGGGGCTTTAGCCAACTGCAATGCAGTGTGAGAGAGCTCAACTTCCTGCAATATCTGATAGTTACTGTGTGGAATTTTCCTACTGAACTTGTGCCAGATTAGATTTGCCACAGGGAACATCAAGTCATTCATTATGATGCAGAGGGTAAGAATTTGGCTTGATAATTTCGTGGATTAATTGAGTTTGTTTTCAATTGTTTAAGAGCATTATAAATATTTTAATTTGTATTTTTCTTAAACTGTTCAATAATTTAATTAAGTTTTAAATCAGCTTTCGATGCCCAGAATTTTCAGAAGCATTCATTATCTTCAACAGGTTTGGAAGTCGATTAAGCCTGAGTGTATGGTTACCTGGTGGTCTTACATTTGTTCTGGACTTCTTGTATGATGGCATTGGGTTGACTTATGTAGCATTTGACCCAGCAGTTCTGTAGAGGGTGCTGTTACTGAATGAAGTGCTTTAGGAAAATACCATGTCCAAAGCAGAAGTGTGGAAGAGTTTCACCAAATAGAGTGGGAATTTGTTATTTTAGGAAAAAACTGGAATTATTTTCAAATTAATTGAAATGAGGAGATTTGAAAAAGTCTTAAGTTTATAAATATTTTTGTCAGTAAATGTCAAAAAATTTCTTCTTCCCAGTGATTGTAAATGCTGGATGTTCTTGACATTTAAAACTTTAAATAATTTAAATGGTTAAAGAGTTTTTAAGTAAAAAACACAGATCAAAACATTGTTGGATCAGAGAAAATAACATGCTTTCCAGCTTTTTTGAGTTCTTTACGCAAATAACTGATATATGTCTTTGTTTTTATTATTAAGATCATGTACCAGAGGAACTTAGAGAGCCATTTTACACAGACCAGTATGAACAGGAACACATTAAGCCACCTGTTGTCAACCTGCTTCTTTCTGCTGAGTTGTATTGCCGTGCTGGGAGTCTGATCTTGAAAAGTGATGCTGCCAAACCACTACTAGGTCATGACGCAGTTGTACAGGCGCTTGCACAGAAGGGTCTTTATGTCACAGAGCAGGAGAAACTAGTGACAGAGAGAGATCTTCGCAAGAAACCTATTCAGATGGTGAGTATTTGAAAGAGATCAAATTGACTTTGAGTTGTTATGACACAAGTGTACTTTTTTCTTATACTATTCGTTATCTAAATTTGTCTTCAGAACTAAGATCTGTATGGAAAATGTTATACAGGATTTGAAGCTATGGCTTATTGTATTGCATGAAATTAGTTTATTCCATTTGGTTTTGTTTGTATTGTTGAACAAAATGGATGATTTATTCATGTGCATGAAATTAGATTTATGTAGTTGTGGTTTTAAGATTCATGCAGAGGCAGAAAGGTTAAGGCAATGGAGATGCACTTCAATTATGATGGTGCCAGTGAAAGAAACTGCATGTGGAAAAATAATTATTTTAACGCTTTTACTGACAAAGGGTTTTTGTTTTCAACCACATGAATGAACCATATTGCTATACTCTATATTCCACCTGGTCCTCTACCTTTGGCAGAAACCCAGAGTTGAGGAAGGGCCTTCCAAAGCTTTAGGCTAATTCAGGAGAGAAGGTGGTAAAATAGTTTTGCCGTCCTTCATTCTTGTTTTAAGTTTCTTCATGGCTTAACCATCCTGTGATTTCTTCAGGCCCTCTCTTGCTTCAGGGTATTTTATTTATGCAGTTCCGTTCACTTAAGTATCCTTAATTTTAATCACTTCATGTGGGAGCTGTGCCTTCAGCTGCCAGGGCCCAATTCAGATGCCCTATACTATGATCCTTAAAATGTATCAATCTCCAATCTGCCCCAAGTGGATTGGAATCAAATTCTGCTTGATAACAGTCTTGACAAATGGCTCAAGATGTGCAATTACATTCAAGATGTTGCACCATGCTTTTATTAACACCTATGAAACTGATAGTTGCATGCTAGAGATGTAAATTCCCTATTCAGCAGAACTCAGTCTGGGTTCTGTTTGGAGATCCAGAGATTTCAGTTTAGCCTTGATTCAATTGTAAATGAAAGAATTCACTTCCGAGGTGATGTAACAGTAAGGCCGTAAGGTGTTAAGGACTCCTAAAAATAAAGTCAGTGTATTAAAGGATGATATCTGGGTGTGGGAGTGTTTTTGTTCAAAGTCAGTCATTTCAGCCCAAGATGTTTTTAAAACAGTATCCCAGGCCCAATTATCATCAGTTGCTTCATCAACTCTTTTAACATAAGGTCAGACCATTTTAAGCTCCCCCCCATAATGAAATCTAGCGAGATCTGGATAAGTTTCAGGCTTGGGCAATAAATGAAAAGACATTGTTACAAAAGAATTAGACGTGACTATTTAAATAATCATCTCCAACAGTGTTCAGTAACATAATCACCACCAAGTCTTCCATTATTAGCCTTCAGGTGCCATCATTTAATTAAAATTTAGCCATTGGACTGCAGATGTAACTGAACTTGAACTTCTACAAATCAAACTGAAAATAGTTGAAAGTTTCATTTATTTCTTTTATACACAATATTTATAAATAAATGCATTACAAGATGTTATTTGGTTTATAATATGTTTTATATACACCTATTTTGTGGTGTATTGATTCTTTGTGAATGCCTCTGTGAATCAAGCCTCCTTTGTCAGAAGTGTCATATAGCAATAGAAGATTCATACACTTTTACAATATTTGTGTTTGTGAAATTGTTTTCTGGTTTGTGAAATAATGAGGTTGCATTTGGCTTATGATATGGTAACATTGAGTGTACTAGGAAGGAATGGATCATGAAAGATTCATCTCCTGAAACATAAAGGGATTAACATTTTATTTGCTGGATTGATTTTTGTTGTCTGTGACTAGAATATACCCCAAATAGAAAGCAATTTTGTCTTGCCATTGTTTCATGGATTCTTATTGATTCTTTCATTCAACAGAATTAAAGACTTGAGCACAAAAATCAAGTCAGGCACAGCTTAATTCAATCAAATGATATTCTTTTCTATGCCACTTTAACTAAAATGCCGAAACCGATGTTAAAATAGGGAACAACATCTTATATAAGTGAATTGTTATCTGTTAACTTAGCAAACAGTAATTTCTGTAACTTCATAGAGCCAACACACTAGAGGTGAAGCCGATTAAATCCATGAAGATTGTTAATAATAGTGGTCCACTTTATACCTTTCTCTTCCTTTTTGTATACCTTTCAAGTGCTATTTTAAGAATATAATTGAATCTGCTTTCACCCATATTTGTCTTATCCCGTGGCGTCGGGTCTCAGCAGTAGTTATAGGTGACCAAACACAGCATTGGTGACAAGGTGTTGTTTTGTATTGACGTGACAATTTCAGAAGACTTGCATGCAATTCTGCAACAGCAGCAAGCTCAATTTGAGGCTGCCCAGCTGGAGGAATTGAAACCCTGACCATTCTGTTATCGGTGAGTCCAACAACATCGGTGTCTAACACTGAGCAGAACTTGTGTGAGTCAGTGATGCATCCATGACCAATTTCCAGTTTGATGCTGCATTGGGAGTTATGTTTGAATCATGGTTCAAACATTACGAAGATATATTCCAGGTCGAATTTGGCAATAAAGATGGCTCATGGAAGACACACACTTTACTCCGAAAACTGGGTATTGCTGGACATGAGCATTATTTCAAATTCATTCTAGCTGGGAAACCGCCTAACCTTTCATTTGGCGAAACTGTCCAATAACTCAGAAGCATTTTTGGAGAGCGGTCGTCTCTCTTCAGTGTTCACTACCACTGCCTGAAACTCATCAAAAAAGATAGTGATGACTTCATCACAGATGTGTACTGGTGCCATCAATCACAAATGTGAAAAGTTCAAGCTGGGTAACATGATGGAATTACAGTTTAAGTGTCTGATTGTTTTCTTTGTGTGGACTTCAGGCACCTGGTGATGCAGAAATATGCAAGTCCCTGATATGTCTCTGCAAGCTGATACTCAGGAATGTCAGCATTCGATCAACTTGAAGCAAGATTCCAACCTGGTCGAACAGAATCATGTCAATGCTGATTCCGATGATCCAGACATCATCACTCAGCAGGTCTCCAAGCGGACAAACACAGCTTGTTGGAATTGCAGTTCATGGCATTTTTCAGGAAGCAGCCAATACAAGAAGCATTTTTACAGCAAATGCCGATGGTTACCAAGAAGGCTTTTGCCATCCTTCACTGTCTTCTAGGTCAGTGAAACACAAGGACAAGAAATTTTAAAAGCCATCAAAATCTACAAGGAATTTAATGGTCACAATCAGAGTTGACTTAATCCCCCCAGGAGAAGTTACATCAACTATTTATCAACAGTTAATTGGTCAAGCTACAACCTGATATAGTGTCAGACATCACCATTATTTCCAAACGCACGTGTTGGGCAGTAGGGTCCCCACCAGTCAAATCAGAATCAGGTTTATTATCACTGGCATGTGACATGAAATTTGTTAACTTAGCAGCTGCAGTTCAATGCAATACATAATCTAGCAGAAATAGAGGAAAAAATAATAATAAATAAAATAAAACAATAAATAAACAAGTAAATCAACTATGTATATTGAATAGATTATTAAAAAAATGTGCAAAAACAGAAATACTGTATATTAAAAAAAGTGAGGTAGTGTCCAAAGCTTCAAAGTCCATTTAGGAATCGGGTGGCAGAGGGAAAGAAGCTGTTCCTGAATCACTGAGTGTGTGCCTTCAGGCTTCTGTATCTCCTACCTCATGGTAACAGTGAGAAAAGTGTATGCCCTGGGTGCTAGAGGTCTTTAATAATGGACGCTGCCTTTCTGAGACATCACTTCCTAAGGATGTCCTGGGTACGTTGCAGGCTAGTACCCAAGATGGAGCTGACTAGATTTACAATTTTCTGCAACTTCTTTCCGTCCTGTGCAGTAGCCCCTCAATACCAGACAGTAATACAGCCTGTCAGAATGCTCTCCATGGTGCAACTATAGAAGTTTGTGATTAACTCATCACACCACCTACAATGCATCAGTGGAACACTCCAGCTGATTGGCCAGTTGCATTGTATGGTGAAGCTGAAGAGTAACCAAGTCAATGGTGTGTGTTACCTAATGGACCAGCCAGATCTGAATGTCCTTGGTATTGACTGGATGGACAAGTTTGATCCCTGGAGCATTATTCTGGATGAGGTCTGTACGAAGATATTGGTCATTTAGATCATGTCATTCAATGCCGTGCTACCATCAATACGTGAGACAGTACAACAATTACAACAGCACTATGCAGCAGTGTTTCAAGAAGGTTTTGATTGCTGTACCAAACTGCAAGCAGAACTCCAAGTCTGTTCAGACACAAAGCCAATCTTCTGTCCCAAAAGACCAGTACCATATGCAGCCTTACCAATCATGGTGCACGAGCTGGACCGCCTGCAACAAGCTGGTGTGATCAAAGCTGTCAGCTACTCATGTTGGGCAGCTCCAATAGTTATTATAAAGAAAGCCAACAGTACGGTGAGGTTGTGTGCAGGCTTCTCAACTGGTCCTAGTGTGGCTCTGGAGACACAGCAGTACCCATTACTGGTGCTGGCAGATGTCTTTGCCAAACTGAATGGTGGTGGCTATTTTGTGAAGTTGGACTTGGCTGAAGCCTACCTCCAGGTAGAAGTGGGGAAAATTCACAGGAGCTTCTCACCATTACAAGACATAATTGGTGTATTTAATCCTCCTTTTGCCTTTTTGGGTAAGGCCAGCTCCTTCAATTTTCAAACAGCTTATGGACAGTGTTGCTGCTGACCTCCACAATTTCATTGTGGGGGGCACGGATCAGGCAGATCTAAGCAATGCCTGGACTACACTTTGAACAAACTGCAAAAGTTTGGATTGTGTCTTCAGGCAGAAAAATGCAGCCTCCTGATGTCTTCAATCAAGTACCTGGATTCAAGTACCCGGTCATCACCCAGAA
Source organism: Mobula hypostoma (assembly GCF_963921235.1). Taxonomy (NCBI): domain Eukaryota; kingdom Metazoa; phylum Chordata; class Chondrichthyes; order Myliobatiformes; family Myliobatidae; genus Mobula; species Mobula hypostoma. The sequence continues at coordinate 42,206,169 of NC_086108.1, forward strand.
CCCGAAAACATCCCTGCTATCTTAAAGATGTCTCCACCATCAGATGTCAGCACTTTATGATCATTTTTGAACACCATCAGCCATTATTCAGCATTTCTCCCAGCAATGCACCAGCCATGTGGAAATTGTCCATACAATGCCAAGAGTCTTTTGATCAGGTGACGAATATGCTGTCATCCAACCTTTTGGTGCATTTTAACCCAGAGTTGTCAATCGTTGTCAGGACAGATGCATCCAGCTACAGGGTGGGAGCTGTCATATCCCGTATCTTTCCTGATGGTTCCAATAAAACTGTTATGCATGCAGCCAGATCACTGACTACAGCAGAAAGGAACTATGGACAAATTGAGGGGGATGCCTTGGGAATCATCTTTGCTCTGAAGAACTTTCAAAAGATGTTTTATGGCAGACACTTCATTCTGTTTACTGATCACAAGCTACTGTTGTCCATTTTCGGGTCTAAGAAAGACATCCTTCTGTATTCAGTTAACCATTTGCAAGGGTGGGCAATGATGGAATTGGCCTAAAGTGTTGAAATCAAGTACACATCAACCCAGGAACTTGGTCAGGCAGCTGCCCTCTCCAGACTTACAAATCAGCATAAAAACCCTGGCAAGAAGCTTTGTGTACTACCTGGGTGTAGATGAAGATATCACAGCCATATGCAATCGGTGTACTTAGTGCTCTATGGCAGCAAAGAATCCAAGTAGAACCACTCCACAGCCATGGCGTCAAGCTACCAGATCTTGGAATTGAGTACATATTGCCTCCATTGGTCCAATCGTGGGTCTACCTACCTTGTCCTGGTTGACACCTATTCCGAATGGCCAGAAATATTATCTATGGTCAACATTGACAGAGGCTACCTTTCAACAGCTGCTGCAGATCTTCAGTTGCTTTGGGAGGTCAGAAACACTTGTTTCTGCCAATGGCACTCAATTCAATTCACAGCAGTTTGCTGCATTCTGCTAGAATAGTGGGATTATCCGCATTCACTCACCCCCATATCATCCACAGTCCATAGGCCAAGCAGAGAGGTTTGTAGATACCTTCAAACTGTCGCTTCCAAAATCAAGAGGGGAAGGCTGTCAACATATTTCTGCCGACATATTGAATTACACTGCATACAGGCCTCGAGGGGAAGTCAGCAGCTGAAGCACTTTTGGGAAGAAAACTGCACACAGTGTTGGATGCAGTGCTACCACAGCATCCAACATCTGAGGCAGCAGGTGGTCAGGTGCATAAAGGTGGCCACACAGACCTTGGTCAACGGGAGAAGTCATTCAAGCCTGGAGCTGCAGCATGAGTCAGACAGTATCGCAATGGGCAACACTCCTGGGTACCAGGTCAGATTGGCAAATGAACGGGGAAAGTGCTCTACGAAGTTATCGTAGACAGATATCGGTGGCATTGCCACATCAACCAGTTGTAACCACTGGTGCCGAAGGCACAACAAGTTTTTCAGACATATCATCAAACACAGAGCTGGACCTTCATCTACTGCAGGAAGGGTTTGATTTACCCCAGCTGAACTGATCACCAGCCACAGCACAGTCGCAAGCAACATTGCAACAAGAAAGTGACAACCTGCAACTACTAAGAAGATCTGATCACTAGCATAAGCCGGTTGTTCCTATCCATTTTATCCCTCAGCTCAAATCCTACAGGTAATCGTCTTCAAGAGGGTGGTGTTAGGGTGAGCCAGATCAACTAACACCTATTGGTCAGAGACAACCAATCTCAGACTGACTTTCACCGATTGGTTATTGTTCGTATCAACATTTTGAATGCTCTTGGGTAAACCATTTAAATAGTCGCGCTTTGGAATATACTGTTGAGTTCTGGGTTTTGAGATTTTTGTGGCTTTACTGAATAAAGGTTATTTCATGTTCCGGCTTTGTTCTGTTATCTAGCTTCAGGTCTCATAAGTTGTTATAGGAAAGTGAACACAACATATAATTAGTTTTGTTAGCATAGATTCATTTGCTGTCTGTGAATACAGGTACTCATGAGGGTGACCTCATGCCTTACCTCAAGCATTTTTTGAATGACCTTTTATCTTTATGCATGTCCATGTTGAGAAGCCAACCTTGCCTATTTAAACTGATCAGTTTCCAGGCCACTTGTCAAATGCACTGTCTTGGTTTTCACATCAGCGCCTTGTGATTCCAAAGCTGTTCACTCAATGTGTCAGTTCATTCGTTCGAAGTATTTGTTAGCCAATATCATTTCCTTTTAAGTATTTAAACATGTATGCGTAAAAGTACCTGTTAATGTTTTTAAAACATTAGTCATATTTTTATTTAATTGGGCAGAATATCGGTTACAAAAGAGATCTTTTGTATTTCATGGGTACTCCATGCCTTTATCCCTCATGGACAATGTACTGAGGCCAGCTGCCTTATTCCGTGAGATTGCCTCTAAATATTATGTACACTTTGTGAATAGCTGATAAGTATCAAAGTGTTCAAGTGGAACTGTGCTTTACATATAATGTGAGGCTGAGACAGTGTTACTAATGGTGAACCTATTCATTAGTAGCAAATGCAATGGAAATCAAAAATGGGGAATAAAGGACTATTGAAGCCAATTAAAAAGCAACTGATACAAATCAAGTGAATAAATACTTGAAGGGAAAATAAAACAGCATGAACTGGTTGGACAGCTTTACCAAGGAACCGGCAGAAATATCATTTGAGAACCTGAAGCAAGAAAATGTGCTTTGCACATTTTTAAAATTAAAGTCATCCTTGCAAGCATTCCTGGCCTGAAGCTGGAATGTGGCATTGTTTTCACTTGTAATGCAAACTGCTGATTGAGCTGTTTGAATGAACTGATTTATGGCTGCCGTGCATACATACCATGGATCATAAATGTGCAATAAAACCTTTTTTTTCCCAAAGCATTTTAGGTTAAAGGTAACTGATCAGGGTGCTGGGGTTGGAAAGGTGAATCGTGTCTGGTTAAACCATTGGCAGCTGGTAAAATATTCATTCTTGGGAATTGGGCAGCCCCAGGAGAGGCAGCATTCACTTTCCATCCCTCATCACAGTCTGTGTGCCGCAGCACTTCTGATGAACAGGAGCATGAATGACTTTGAGGAAGAGATTAAAAGACTTTCGTGCCCCTTGCTTTTCTAAATAGAAGAGGTCGTGAACTTGAAAGGTGTCTTGGCTGTCTTCTGCTGTGCATCCCATGGGGGGAGAAAATTGGTATTTTTCAGAGAAAGCACACGTTTTTTATCATTCTTGGGATAAGGCGTCAAAAGGTGGTTGAGTTTTCTTCTTGATCTGTTGCAGTCCATGTGGTGAGGATGTTCTGAGAATACTATGGGTAGGTAACCTTAAGGTATTGGTGTAGTAACATAGAAGGACGACTGTTACGTGTCTTCTGATTAACATGAAGATGATTACAGTATGACATTCGGCCAACACATTTTGAAACAACACCACAGCAGCCATTCAGCCCATTGGGATTTGCTGGCTGCTTGGCAGAGCTGTCCAGTTGGATCCATGATGTTTTGTTCCCCCATCAGGGAGTTATCCAATTCACTTGTCTTGGTTATTTTTGAATTAACTTTAGCAGTCGTTTGTTTCTTACTTTAGACCTATTGTGTCTGCTACTTTATCAAGAGTCTTGTATCCTTGAGCATCTTTTCTTGTTTGCACCCTACGTTTTTAATACAGTCGATTCTGGTTAATTGAGACACATCGGGACCAGTATATTTTGGCCCAATTAAGCAGTTGCCTCAATTAGCCAGTTTCATGGAAATAGTTAAAAGGGTATAAAACAAACAGGGTAACAAATTATGTATTTATAAAAACTTGGTTCGTTCCTAATAATTATCAATAGAGGAATTCATTCAGTGTACACTACCGCGGTTCTTTTGATTGACTATAAATGAACAAAAGCAGTGCAGACACCCAGTACAGATGATGGATTGCCTTCATACAATGCCTTCAATGATTGCATCCTCCAAATCTTCTTCATTTTCATCGTAACATTCAAATTGATTGTCGATACCTTTAAGTTCTTAATAGTTCCGAACTTGATGAAATGGTGAAATCGTTTCATTTTCACTCCTGGCCTTTTTTAACTTTTCCAAACCTGAATGCTTGAAACCGCAATGAGAAAAACAGTTCTGATTTGTCTCGCTGCTTATTTCGTGCCAATTATGAGACAGAAGTCACTGATTTTTGAACAGAATTACACACAACTGATGCTATTTAACAACTGTTTGCTCGAGCACCGTGTAGTGTCTAATGGTCACAGAAGTGCACATGACTGACACTAGATAGAAACTGTAGAGCAAATGTGCCCTGCCCTAATTAAGTGGAACGATGTCCCAAATAAAGGAAGGGTATCCGGGTAATTTTTTCGCTTAGCTTTTGTTCTCAAAGAGTTGTCATAAATATTCAGCTACCCTGATTAACTGATAGCCTAGTTAACCAGAATCCGCTGTGGAATTTTGAAGGAATGGTGGCTTTTATGTACTTCCCCCTTTCCCCACTCAGTCCATCATGAGAAGGTAATTACTCAGTGAACTATCTCATTTTTCCCAAGTTTATATTTTGGATAGTGGACAGCATTGCTAAAGCCACTATTTATTGGCCATTCCTAATTGCGCCTGAGAAAATCTTGGTGAGTTGCCTCTTGAACCATTGCTGTTCAACACAAAAGGATATTCTAACACTGGGGACAATCCAAAGGAGGTGAACTAAATTAGTTCCTGATGTAAGAGGATTGCCTTACACCAGTGGATGAAGGAATTTCATACCAACACTGAGGATCACTTGTTTGATCATCAATCTCTTTTACATCTAAATTTGCTTATTCTGACTCAGAAGAAAGCCATTTATTTTCTTTCAATGATACAGCGTCAAGTAGGCCCTTCTGGCCCTTCGCACCATGCTACCCCAGCAACCCCTGACAAACCCGGTTAATCTACCTGGTGTGTCTCTGGACTGTGGGAGGAAACCAGAGCACCCGGGGGAACCCACGTGTGCCACGGGAAGGATGTACAGCGACTCCTCTCAGAGTGATGCCGGAATTGAACTCCAGAACGACCGGAGTTGTAATAAAGATAATCACTAAGCTACCACGGCACCCATTTGGCCCATTGGTCTTTGCCTGTTCTGAGCGGAGCGCTTCCTTCAGTTCCATTTTGTCTCTCTCTCTCAACTGCCATGGGATCAAGGATGACTTCAGAATCAGGCTTCATACCACTGGCATATGACATGAAATTTGTTGTTTTTAGCAGCAGCAGTAAATTGCAATAGATAATTTAAAAAATATAAATGATAATAAGAAATTTACAGTAGGTTCTCTTTACTTGAGACACATCAGGACCAGTACATTTTGGCCCAATTACGCGGCTGCCCCAATTAGCCAAAGTTTCATGGAAGTAGTTAAAAAGGCATAAAAAAAGACCAACTACCATTTAATTGGGTAACAAGTTATGTATTTAAATGAAATACAGAACAAATTAGAACATTGCCAATGCTACTGGTGGTTATGTGTAGAATCCGATGATGAAAGGAAATCTGTGCGGGAGAGTTTTTAAAGTGGAAGAGCCGTTGTACTGGGGCAGTTCTACTTCCCCAACCTCGAAAGTCCAGGTCCAGTGAGACGGGTAGACGTTGCCACTGGGATCTTCCCTGGTTGCAATGGGTGACCATGACTACCTCTGTGCCTTGTCATGCTCTTTGCTCTCCACACAGAACCACCTTCCTGGACATTTGATCTCACTGTGGATCTCTTCCACCCGAGAGCTGACTTCGCGTGCTCGGACCACCACATCCCTATCTCACTGGAGTATGAGGCCAGCTGGCCTGGTTGCTGTTGCATGCAAATGGCTACTTGGTGAGAGCCGAGTGTCTGCTGGGGAATGAAAGTAACATTCAAGATGATTATTGATATCTTAATTCTTCGTAGTCCCTAACTTATTGAAGGAGTGAAAACATTTCATTTTCACTCTCAGTCATTCCAAACATTCCCAACTCTGAATACTTGAAACCATAGTGATCAAAACAGTTCTGAATTGTCTTAATGCTTATTTCTTGCCAACTATCAGTGACAAAAACGACTGCTTTTTGAACACATACACGCACGATTGATGCTCTTTTAAAAACTGTTCACTCTGAGCACAGTGTAGTGTCTAATGGCCACAGCAGGTGCAGGCAATAGATACTATTTAGAAAATGTTTGGTAACTGTCTCCTGCCCCTGTTAGTGGCTTAATGTCCCAAATAAGCTGCTGCCCCAATTAACCAGAATACAAAGCATATATAAAAAATAAATAGTCGTGCAAAAAGAGAGCAAAAAAAAAGCGAGGTAGTGTTCATGGATTTATTATCCGTTCAGAAGTCTGATGGAGAAGGGGAAGAAGCTGTTCGTGAAATGTGTGTCTTCAGGCTCCTGTACTACCACGTCAACGGTAGCAGTGAGATGAGGGCACGGCCTGTATGATGAGAGTCCTTAATAATGGATGCCGCCTTTTTCGAAGCATCGCCTTTTGAAGTTGCCCTCGATGCTGGGGAGGCTAGTGTCCATGATGGAGCTGGCTGTTTACAGCTTTCTGTAGCTTTTTCTGATCCTTTGCGGTGACCCCTCCGTACCAGATAGCGATGTACATAGTTAGAGTGCTCCCCCTTGGTATGTTTGTAGAAATTTGCGTGAGTTTTTGGTGACATACTAAGTCTCCTCAAATTCCCAATGAAATATAGCTGCTGTTGTGACTTCCTTGTAATTGGATCGATTATATTGGGCCCAGGATCCATCTTCGGAGATGTTGACAGCCAGGATCCTTTCCACTGCTGATCCTTTGATGAGGACTGGTGTGTGCTCCCTCAACTTTCCCGTCCTGAATTCCACGAAGTTCTAAATTTATTATAAAAGTATGTATACAGTGTACAACCTTGAGATTTGTCTTCTTGCAGGCAGCCACAAAACAAAAAAAATGCAATAGAACCCATTTAAAGAAAAAACCCACACAACAAAACCATCAAGCACCCAATGTGTGAAAGAAAAGAACAAATTCCGCAAACAGTAAAAACTAAATGAATGCCATTAACTGCAGAAACCCCAGACTCGAGTCCGTAGCTGTGGAGCCACTGAGGCAAGTGAAGCTGGTCCAGCAGCCCGATGGCTACAGGTCGTAGCCACTGAGCGCTGTGCTGATGGTTGCAGGCCATAGCTGCAGAGTAGGTTCAGCACTGAAGCATCTTGATCAAATTGCGCAAATAGTAAAAAAGAATTAAACAAAAGCACAAGGAACATGAACTGCAGAGCCCCTGATAGTGAAGCCACAGGTGCGGAGCACATTCAGCGCTGAGGTGAGCAAAGCCCATCGAGTGGCCCGATGGATGCAGAGCACAGTTGCCCCGGAACCTGGTGGCGTTGGACCCAAGACTTCGGCGCCTTCCGTCCGCAAGCAGCGACAAGAAGAGACCAGTCAAACACGGACAGGCAGCGCTGAACACCTGTTCATTTCCGCTCTCGTCCTCGCCAATTTTAATCTTGCTTGACACTTTAATTGGCATGGAGTAATGGCGCTGTTAGGAATCGATGCAGCATGCACCCTCAGCGGTGGCCATAGCTGCACTCATGCATCCTGCCAAGAATACTGTACACTATGGAGACACAAGAGACTGATGAGGCTGGACTGCAGGAGCAAGGCAGAAGATGCTGGAGGAACTCAGTGGGTTAGGCAACATCTGTGCATGGAAATAAACAGTCTGGATTAAGTTGGTGGTGAGCTGCTGTCTTGAAATGCTTCAGTCCTTGAGCTGTAGGTAGCCCCATCATGCTGTTAGGGACAGAGTTCCAGGGTTTTGACCCAGTGACAGTGAAGAAACAGTAATATGTTTCCAAGTTGGATGGGTGTGTGGCTTGGACCACAACTTCCAGGCGGTGGTGATGTTCCCTTGCATTAGTTACCCTTGTCCTTCAAACTGGTAAAGGTCATGGATTTGGAAATGCTGGTGCTTCAAAGTTATTATTCAAATAACAAAAATAATTATCACCTATCCCTAATAATGTGAATGCATCTACATCAGGTGGTTTATCTTGAGCTTTCAGGAATATTTGCCTTCGGGCTTAATTTGCTTCTGTTCTCCCCGCTTTTTGTGGTATTTTTTTTTAAAACATCCCCCAGCAGCTACTGCTGCAATAACTGGCACTCAGGAGCTTTTCCTGCTGGATGATGAACAGACAGGTCCATCATTCTGTCTCCCAACTGGCCTATACCCAATCCAGCAGGATCTTCACTAAGTTCAATAAATGAGTGTACTCCCCTGCCCCAAGTCCTTACATCATTCGTAGATCCCCAACTCCTTGTGATCCAGTGCTGGCATATGTTGGTATGTACCTGGAGGTTGGATATTTAGGAGTTGGAAAGAGGTGAATGGGGACTAAACCACTGCTGGAGACTTTTCCTGGGAAGGAGTGGTCTGTGACAACCTGGGGAGAGAAAACTGCAGTGTGCAGTTGGTAAGTATGACTGGCTTGTCAGTTATTGCGATATCTGCCCAATTAGTATTCTCAGGACAGCGAAAGTCATTGCATAAGCAATGTCATTCCAGGTACCAAACAGCTACTTAACTTGAAGGGTACCTCATTCATATTCTGTGTTATATTGGAACAATGTGATTATTTATCCAATGCCTTGGCCACTAACATTCTGTTGACATTAGCTGTTTCATCTTCAGAGAGAGGTGTAATCAGTCAGTTCTTTTAATGTTTCAGCACCTATAACCTTCCCACAGACTTCATAGTTCAAAGTAAATTTATTATCCAAGTTCATATATGTCACCCCATACAACCCTGAGATTCATTTTCCTGTGGGCATATTCAACAAATTCAATAACCGTAATAGAAATGATGGAAGTGCACCAACTGGGCGTATAACCAGTGTGCAAAAGACCACAAACTGTGCAAATACAAAAAGAAAGAAAAAACAAACAAACAAACAAACAAATAAATAAATAAATACGTACATATGTAAGCAAGCAAGCAATATGGAGAACATGAGATGAAGAGTCCTTGAAAGTGAGTCCATAGGTCGTAGGAAAATTCCAGTGATGGGCAAGTGAAGTTATCTTCTGATATATTTTAAATGTTGTTTTTGAAATAGCATTCATTGCAGAGAGAAAAATGAGCAACCAGGATTCTGGTTTTGAAGAAAAAGTGTCAGTGTACAAATGAAAATGAGCTAAGGAGTTTAATAATAGCTGCCAAAAGTGAATAACCATGAACAGTTGGTATCACCTAAAAGCCAACACGATTATAACTTCATGGTAGCATATCATCCTTTGGACGAAATAGCTCAGTACAGGGAACAATACAGGCTTGTAGGAATGTTCAGGGGTATGCACAATCATTTGAATACTTTTACAACTATCGTGTAATGCTGAAAAAGCTTGGCCTGGGCTGCAGTTTGGTTGATAAAATTCTCTCTTCAGTTCAATGATGGAGGGTTCAAAGCTCCCTCTAGAGTTTTGAGTTCAAAAATGATTAAACTGAGGGCCCATCTGCTCTCTTGGGCAGTGCAATTTTGTTTAAAAAAAAGCAAAATGCTGTTATCTCTGGTGTCTTAGCAGCTGTTTTAAAGTCTGTCTTTAATTCATTCTTTTTAGTGTATTGTATTTGGGGAGAACATTCAGTAAAGTTGCCTTGGCTGTTTTGTTGCAGCTGAAGGAGATGAAACTACAGTGACCTTGTAGAGTGATTGAATCTGCACTTTGCAGTACAAATGCTGAATACAGTTGTACTTTTGTGTTTATACATACCTGGAAAATCTGGACCACGGTTAAAATTTTCTTTTAGAATTATGGCCTCCATATTTTCAGTGTTGTGAAAATAATACTGACATTTCTATTTCTTCCAAATTTTGATTGCTTGTCAAATTGTTGTGAAGTCAAATACTGGTGTAGAATACTAAGCTGTTGCAGAGCACACCGAGCGGTATGGAATGCATGTTGGATAAGTACTTTTATTCTTAATTTATGTGGTAAGATTTCCAAAAATATGTTGCACATCCAGTTATTCAGTGCCTTTACAATCTAAGGGTTATTTAGGTAGCATTCATTCAATGTGTTAAACGATGTATTGGTCGAAGATACCATTTTCCCAATCGATCAAAGGTTGGTTTATGGTTGTTGATTGTTGACCAGATGCACTGTCCTGATCACTTGCTTCAATTTGGCATGGATGCGGCTCACGATGCTTTGGTGATTTTATTACATCATTTGATTCCTTTTGTTGCAGGCAGCTAAGTGTTTTGATATCCTGATGGGGAAGGGAGTAAGTCTTGAATGAGTATTGGAGACAAAGGAGAACAAAACTGCAAACTTGGCATTTTGTAAACAATTTTACCTCTGTCATCCCACTGCCAGCATCTTTATATCCACTTTCAGGGTGCCACAGAAAGTTGAAATGGCTGACTTCAAGTGAATCTGGAAGCTCTTTGCCAGAGCTGGTGCCATTAATTTGCAGTGTTATACAGGTCCAGAAAAACTTGATTAATTCTTTACTGTTCACTTTTTTTTTGATGGTAATGAAGGGTATAAGTTTGTTTTAATGCAGGTACTGAGTGTGCTAGTGCCAGTGGTATTTGACACCATTGACATAGAAAGGGCTATAACTCAGAGTGGAGGCTCTTCTCTAAGAATAGAGGTTGAATGAATTGGGAGAAGATGAGAGAGCAACGCCACAAGATAGTGAGGGAGAGTGTGATAGACCAGAGCAGAAATGCAAGTCAAAATATGCAAAGCAGAGCATATCCAGAGTGGTAATTAACTGTAAAAAAAAAATGAAAGCTAAATATTCTTTATTTTAATACACCTAGTATTTGCAACAAAACAGAAGAGTTGACAGCACAAGTAGTAACATATGAATATGATGGAGAAGACATGGTTATAGTGTGAGCAGGTGCAGTATATTCTAGGTTATATACTATTTCTAAAGGACAGCCAAAGGGAGAGGAAGTTAGGGTGAATATGGTAGTTACAGAAATGCACCTGAGCAGTGCTAAGAAATACTAAAATGGAAGTGTCTCAATAAATAAATAAATAAACACATACATACATACATACATACATAAATAAAATAGGTCTGTGTTAACATCATGAATAGTAGGGAAGGAAGACGCAGCTGGGAGCAGTCTATAGACTTCCCAGAATTTGATGTCTCAGTTAGTCAGAGAATAAATGGGGAAATGCCTGGGTCATTTTGAATTGCAGTGAACTGAAGTTATCATGGGAGGTTCCAAACTGATTGGATAAGCTAAACTGGCAAGAGTATTTGAGATGAAGAATTCGCAGAATGCATTTGAATTGCTTTTTACGGCAGTGCATTGCAAAGCAACCCAGGAATGGGCTGTTTTACATTTGGTCTTGTGTAATGAGGAAGCATGAATCAGGGAGCTTGTGAAAGATTCCCAAGGGGATAGTAACCACAACATGATAGAATTCCAATACAGTTTGAGGATAAACACCATAGCTCCATAACCCATGCCTTCAATATAAATAAGGACAATTATAATGGCACGATGGAGGATTTTTAAGATGGAGTAATTGAGCTATGAGTAGATGGACACTGGCTGCTGTTCAAGCAGCTGGTCTGCACTGCTCAGCAAGCGTTTATCCCAGACAAGAAGAAGGATCCCATGAGAAAGAGACACAATGATAGTTAACAAAAGAGGAAAAGAATTATGTTACATTGAAAAGTGGGATGCAAGTTTTTTTTTTAGGATCCAGAAGACTAACAACCTCAAAATGGGAGAAAATGAAGGAAGGAATTATTAATCCAGTATTACAGGAATCAATTCTTGGCTCAGAATAGTTCACTATTGACATTAAAGACCTGGAGGAAGAAACAGTAGAGCAGGTTTACAAATTAGCCAATGATATCATTGAGTATGTTGTGATAATGCTGCAATACTTCTATAGTATATAGACAGAGTGAGTGTGTGGGCAAAAGACTGGCAACTGGAGTTTAATGTGTGCAACTGTGAGGTGATACACTGGAAAGAGAAATCTAAAAACATCTCAAGTGAGAGAGGTTGCAAATGAGTGACGTACAGAGGCGTCTTGGTGTTCTGGTGCATGAATCGCAGAAAGCTAGGAGACACATTCAGCAAGTAGTTAAGGTAATCAACATTTTGTCTTTGCAAAGGGGTTGGAGTTTAAGAAAAAAGGAGGTTTTAATGCAGTTGGAATACTGTACACAGTTTTAGTCCTCTTGACTAAAAAGCACGTAGTCACAATATAGGCAGTACAAAGGGGACTGAGCTAGTCATGGGCAGAGCGTTGCCCTACACAGAGGTGAGAAATTGTTTGGGCCTGTATTCCTTGGAGTTTAAAAGAATGCGGCGTTACCTTATTCAAAAGTATAAGATCCTTCACAGGGAAGATGTTGGGACGTTTTCATTAGTGGGAGAGTCTGAAAGAAGGGGAGACGACTAGCAGAAAAGGGGCAGGTCATTTAAAAGAAAGGAATTGAATCTGTGGAATTCTCTGCTCCAGAAGGTTGTGGTGGCTAGATCATAAAAAAACGTATTTTAAAATGGAGGTAGGTAAATATGTGATAAATTGACAAATAAAGGACCAAATGCCATGGATAAGGAATTGGAAACAAAGATCAGCTGTAACCATATTACTTGGTGGTCCAAGCTTGTTGGGCCTAATGGCTTACCCCTGCTCTATTTTCATGTATTCTTGTGTACTTATAGATAGATAGATATACTTTATTGATCCCGAGGGAAATTAGGTTTCGTTACAGTTGCACCGACCAAGAATAGAGTATAAATATAGCAATATGAAACCATAAATAATTAAATAATAATATGTTAATTATGCCAGATGGAAATGTCCAGGACCAGCCTATTGGCTCAGGGTGTCTGACCCTCCAAGGGAGGAGTTGTAAAGTTTGATGGCCACAGGCAGGAATGACTTCCTGTGACGCTCTGTGTTGCATCTCGGTGGAATGAGTCTCTGGCTGAATGTACTCCTGTGCCCAACCAGTCCATTATGTAGTGGATGGGAGACATTGTCCAAGATGGCATGCAACTTAGACAGCATCCTCTTTTCAGACACCACCGTGAGAGAGTCCAGTTCGATCCCCACATCACTGGCCTTACGAATGAGTTTGTTGATTCTGTTGTTGTCTGCTACCCTCAGCCTGCTGCCCCAGCACACAACAGCAAACATGATAGCACTGGCCACCACAGACTCGTAGAGCATCCACAGCATTGTTGGACAGATGTTAAACGACCTCAGTCTCCTCAGGAAATAGAGACAGCTCTGACCCTTCTTGTAGACAACCTCAGTGTTCTTTGACCAGTCCAGTTTATTGTCAATTCGTATCCCCAGGTATTTGTAATCCTCCACCATGTCCACACTGACCCCCTGGATGGAAACAGGGGTCACCGGTGCCTTAGCCCTCCTCAGGTCTACCACCAGCTCCTTAGTCTTTTTCACATTAAGCTGGAGATAATTCTGCTCACACCATGTGACAAAAGTTTCCCATCGTAGCCCTGTACTCAGCCTCATCTCCCTTGCTGATGCATCCAACTATGGCAGAGTCATCAGAAAACTTCTGAAGAAGGCAAGACTCTGTGCAGTAGTTGAAGTCTGAGGTGTAGATGGTGAAGAGAAAGGGAGACCGGACAGTCCCCTGTGGAGTCCCAGTGCTGCTGATCACTCTGTCTGACACACAATGTTGCAAGCACACGTACTGTGGTTTGTCAGTCAGGTAATCAATGATCCATGACACCAGGAAGGCATCCACCTGCATCGCTGTCAGCTTCTCCCCCGGCAGAGCAGGGCGGATGGTGTTGAATGCACTGGAGAAGTCAAAAAACATGACCCTCACAGTGCTCGCTGGCTTGTCCAGGTGGGCGTAGACACGGTTCAGCAGGTAGACAGTGGCATCCTCAACTCCTAATCGGGGCTGGTAGGTGATCTGGAGGGGATCTAAGTGTGGCCTAACCATAGGCTGGAGCTGCTCCAGAACAAGTCTCTCCAGGGTCTTCATGATGTGGGAGGTCAATGCCACCGGTCTGTAGTCATTGAAGCCGCTGGGGCGCGGTGTCTTTGGCACAGGGACGAGGCAGAACTTCTTCCACAGCACAGGAACCCTCAGGAGACTCAGGCTCAGGTTAAAGATATGGTGAAGTACTCCACATAGCTGGGGAGCACAGGCTTTGAGCACCCTGGTACTGACACCATCCGGGCCTGCAGCCTTGCTTGGGTGGAGACGTTTCAACTGTCTTCTCACCTGTTCAGCTGTGAAGCCCACTGTGGTGGTTTTGTGTGGGGGAGGGGTATAGTCATGAGAGCAGGGTGGGGGGCTGTGAGGAGGGGTAGGAGGGGAGAGTGGAGTATGTGTTGGTTGGGGGCTGACAACAGATGAATCATGTGGGGGATGGGCAGGGGCCACAATGTCAAATCTGTTAAAGAACAGGTTATTGTATTCATCTCAAAACCAGACCACATGGATTTAAGATGAGAAGTTAAGGGGTTAGGGGGTGATCGGAGGTAATTTTTTTCACCCAGAAGGTCGTTGCATTCTGGAATGCATGCCTGCAAAGGTAGTGACCAAGGACTATCACGATATTTATGTAGTATCTCGAAGCACTCGAATCAACAAAGCAAGGAAGGATGCTGATCAGATGCTCACAAATAGGATTAGTATAGATGGGCAGTTGGTGCATCCAAAGACCTGTTTCTATGTGGATGACTCTAATGTAAGAAGTGGAAAATGAGTATGCACATTAACCTTGCTTGCTCTTCTCAATGGTTGCAGATGGTGTGAAATGTCGTATGCCTGCTTGTGTCTTGACTCAAGAAGGAACTGTAAATTGATCTTTCTCACTACTTGACATTACCAGCACAATGTAATTGCAATTAATTATGGTGAAGTGATTCATCTTGCAGAACTCTTGCTATAATTTCAAACAAGGGAAAATCTGCAGATGCTGGAATTAAAAGTAATACACACAAAATGCTGGAGCAACTCAGAGTAAGAGTAAATGGTTGACGTTTCGTGCCAAGGCACTTCATCAGGACACATCCAGATACATAATCTTGGCCCGAAACATTGACTGTTTACTCCTGCTATAATTTGTTGAGTGGCTTTCACGTCACTAGCGAGCCAAAGACTGGGTGATGTTCTGCTGCTGTAAGGACCCGTATAAGTGTTCACACAGGCTTACCACATTGCTCGCTGGCCTTTAGTTCTCTCTGTGCAGCCTGGATGATGATATCAAGAAAATGTGACACTCGAGCTGGTCATAGATTCCACATTAACCAGACCTATTAATGGAAGGATCAAAGCTGATGACAAAATGGTGCTGGCACGTGCTTAGATCTTCTAAAAAAAACATTTTGCTTTTATAAGGTCATTGCTTATCAGTTGTCAGGAGTGTGCACTTGATTTTAGTTCCATAGTACCTGGGCCATACTGGTTCAATCATCTCTCCTATCTGAATTACAGTCCTTGACCTAGACATTAGACTCTGACTGTGCCTTTTTTTTTTACAGTGCATTCAGATCAATTGTAGATTGGTAAACCAGAAAACAGGCAGTTGAAATATTTTATGTCATACTTAGTGCTACAGAGAGAATTTGAGTGGCTATTTCTAGGATTCGATGTGATTTCTTGAACAATAGGAATTATTCTCCAGCCTCTATTAATCATTAGTCTATAGTCATTCCCACTATGAATATGTTTAGCAAAATTATGCTGGAAGGGTCCTTTAAATTTGCCTTTTTTATATACACCTATCCACATATAGAAATGAAGACCCCCCCCCACAACAAACTCATGACCATTTCTGTTTCCCTGCTCCGAACTTCAACGTCACGCCCTCCTGAGCATCCATACCTCTAGCACAATTTATCCCCATGGTCTGCCCCATTCCTTATCTTCTCGAATGCCCAGTCCTACCCCATGATTCCTGGTCAACAGGTTTCTAATCACCTAATCTGACTACCTTCCACTTCCCTGCCATGGCTGTCTCTGCTTATTTTGATGCAGATACTCTATAAGGCCTGAATAGTCCCAGGAACACCAGCATTCGCAGACAGCCGTATAAGGTTGGACTCTAAGGCAATGCAATATTTTAATGATGGATCCATGGCCTAAAGATGTTATTCTGCGCCATTGTAATGAAGATGAGTGATCTGAGGAAATGTTTTTCTCCCTCCCAGAAGAAGGTTGCATTCTGGAATACAAGAGATTCTGCAGAGGCTGAAAATCTGGAATCTGGAGTGACAAAATACTGGAGGAACTCAGAGGGTCGGATAGCATGTATAGAAATAAATAAACAGTTGACGATTCAGGCCGGGACCCTTCATCAGGACTGGAAAGGAAGAGGGAAGGAGCCAAAATAGGAAGGTGGGGGGAGGGGAAGGAATTCAAGCTAGGAGGTGATAGGTGAAGCCAGGTGGGTAGGGGAGGGGGAATGAATTAAGAAACTCAGAGGTGATAGGTGAAGCCAGGTGGGTAGGGGAGGGGGAATGAATTAAGAAACTCAGAGGTGATAGGTGGAAAAGGTAAAGGGCTGAAGAAGAAGGAAATCTGATAAGAGAGGAGAGTGGACCATGGGAGAAGGGAAGGTGGAGGGGCATCAGGGGGAGGCAATGGGCATGTGAGGAGAAGGGAAGAGGTAAGGGAGGACCAGAGTGGGAGGGGGGAGAGAGAGAAATCAATGGAAGTTAGAGAAATCGATGTGCATTTCATCAGGTTGGAACCTACCCAGATGGAATAAGAGATGTTGCTCCTCCAACCTAAGCGTGGCCTCTTCGTGGTAACAGAGGAGGCCATAGACCAACCTGTCAGAATGCAATGGGGATTGGAATTAAAATGGTTAGCCACCAGGAAATCTGCTTTATCCAGATGGAACAAAGCTGCTCAGCAATCTGTGTTGGGTCCCCCAATCTATGTCAGGTCTTATCAATGTAGAGGAGGTCACATCAGAAGCACTGTATGTAGTAGATGACCCCAGCAGGTTTGCAGGTGAAGTGTTGCCTCACCTGGAAGGACTGTTTGGGGGCCCCAGTGAAGGTAAGGGAATAGGAATATGGGCAGTCTAGCACTTTTTTATGAATAAATGCCAAGAGGGAGATTAGTGGTCGGGGGCATGGATGAATGAACAAGGGAATTACAGCGGGAGCAATCCCTGCAAAAAGTGTAGAGGTGGGGGGAGGTAAAGATGTGATTGGTGGTAAGATCTCATTGAAGATGGCAGAAGTTGTGGAGAATGGTGTGTTGGATATGGAGGCTCATGGGGTGGTAGGTGAGGACAAGAGGAACCCTATCCCTGTTAAGGCGGTGGGAAGAGATGTGAGTGTGGATGTCCAGGAAATTAAAGCGATGTGGGTGAGGGTAGCATCAATAGTGGAGGAAGGGAAATCCCGTTCTTTGCAGAAGGTGATTATCCCTGATGGCCTGGAAAGGAAGCCTCATCTTGGGAAAGGTGAAGGAACTGAGAAATGGGACTGGCATTTTTACAGGAAACAGGAAGGGAAGAGGTATAGCATTCTGGAGTGCTATGCCTGAGAAGTTAGTGGAGGTAGGACTATCAGTGATCCACAGAGAAAACACTACATGTCAGAAGTGAAAAGTCTCCAGGCTCCATTAGCATATTAGAAATATTTAAAAGTCAAAGTCAAGTTGATGTATGCATAGATACAATGAAATACTTACAGCGGCATCACAAGCACATTGTCAAACTCAAAATCTATTTTCTGGATGGTAAGATGTTTCTTTGGGTGGTGGGGGTGGAGAAAAGTCTTCATCAAAGGAGGTGGAAAGTGCTCCTTCCCTCTGCTAACCTGCAAGTCACCCTTAGGTAAGGTGTAGCACCTACTTAGCCCCCCAATCAGGGTTTCGCGAAGCCAAGCAAGCAGTTGGCGGATGGTCGTATGAGCATTTGGTGCATGTTTCAAGTCCAGGTTATGCGACCAGTGGCACCAGGCAGACAATCGCTGAAGAGCATTGATACGGCTGGGGTCACCTGTCTTGTAAATTTGCAGAATATAATATCAGGCCATCCATAAAAATAGGAAAATCAAAAAGTTCAGGAGATTGGTATTGTTTTACTTCGAGTATTCTTAGCTTTGTTTAATATATTGTACAGATACTTATATACAGCCATTGTATTGCATTTGGCAATTGCAACATAGAAGTATGTCAGTGTATTCACAACTCTGAGCTACTGTATTCTGCTCATTCACTGATCCTTTTTATTAAACCTCTGAGGAACAGCCAGGTAAAAGTAGCCTTTTACCTACCCTCCTTTCATTTCATTCAACCTTTTTTAGAAAAAAACTTAATTCATCCATATAGACACACGACACCGACTACAAGAGTTGGAATATCATGTTGCAACTGCACGTTAATTGAAATAGATGATCTTGTTTGGCAGACATATATATGGGTCCCCTTCTGCGCTGTATCACTCTGACCTGCTGAATATTTAGAACATAGAACGGTATAGCAGAGTATGGGCCTTCTGACACTATGTTGTGTCAACCTATATAAGCATACATCATAGTCAATCTAACTCTTCCCTCCTATACAATTCACAGCCCACTATTTTTTCCACATACACATGCTCTGTCTAAGAGCCTTTTAAATATCCCATTTATTAGCCTCTACCAACCCCCCCCAGCAGTGTTTTCCATGCTCCCACCACTATCTGTAAAAAAAAATAATCAAATCCACCTCTGACATCTCCCGTAAGCTTCCCTCCACCACCTTAAGTGGATGTCATCTAGTATTGGCCATTGCAGCACTGGGAAAATGGTATTGCTTATCTACTATGTCGCTCATAATCTTGTATTCTACTATCAAGTCGCTTCTTATCTGTCACCCCAAAGAGAAAAGCCCGAGCTCGCTCAACATTTCCTCATGAGGCATATTCTCTAGCATTCCAGTAAATCATCTCTGCACCCCCTTTAAAGCTTCCACATCTTTCCTATAATGATGTTACCAGAAATGAACAAAATACTCCCAAGTGTGGTCTAACCAACTGCAACATTATCTTGTAGCTCTTCAGATTAATTTATTTATCACAGGTACATTGGAGCTTCGTTTTCGTTAACAACCAACACAGCCCAAGGATGTGCTGGGGGGTAGCCCTCATGTGTTGCCGTACGTTCCAGCTCTTGAACACAATTACCCAACAAATGAAGGCTAACACATCACTGGCTTTCTTAACCACCCTATCAACTTTCACAGCTCCTTCGAGGGATCTTGCACCCTAAGATCCCCCTGTTCTTCCACACTGCTGTGAATCACACCATTGACCTTTTACTTTGCCTTTTGAACAATTTCTAATTCTATTGCAGATTTCCACTGTTAGTGGTCTTTTATCATCTCACAACAATGCTGAAAGAACTTTCATTTTCTATTCTATTCAATTTTGTAAGCTGTGATTCCTCATCCTAGATATGTCTACTGTTTAGAAAAAAAAACATTTTTTCATTCCATGTTCTGTTTTCCTTAATTGAAATATTTGTGTTACAAACCATAGCTGGCCCATTATTCTACAGATAAAAAAACAGGGTTTTCAACTCAGTCGTTGTCTGATATGAGGCTACACAAGAACAATGTTAAAGTAAATTCCTTCTGTATTAAAATTTAGTTATCTTTCCCAAAGTCTGGATTACATGATTACAGGAGGTGCTCTTAAAATCAGCTTAATCTGAGGTGTTGCCCTTATAGCCTGTACATGTACACACCCAAATGTAACTCGGGATTCGGAGATTGACATTCTGTGATGCAAGCCATTCTGTTAGATTATGGTAGACCTGAGTCTGAACTCCATTCTTCCACCTTGCTTCTGTAACCCTTAATTTCTCTCGCCTAAATGAAAATCCATGAATCACAGTTCTCAATTTTGTTTTTGACAGAACATTAATGAGTTAGTTAAGTGGAGTATCATAATTTGAATTTGCTTTGGAAGAAAATACGTATACTGATCTAATTTCTGATTAACTTTCATGTGCTGGAGTCACATGCAAGAGGAAATGGCTTCTTCCCCTATCAGTACTGTTTCACTAGGTCATTCTCTTCTTATTCTGCTCGTTTGAAGGGAATATAAGCTTCAGGTATACAAGCTGTCCTTCTGATTCTGGTAAGCCTGTGATTCAGTCTTACCATAAGATGCCTTCAGCATCCTTAACATGACCTCTATCTCTTGTATTTCATCCCTCTTGGGTTAAAGTGTTTCCTGTTAGTAGCCTTTTGATCTGGCCAGAACATTTTTTCCAACTCCCCTTCCACAAACCAAATTAATTTTATTCATGGAATGTTTACAATTGTTATTTGGATTTACTTGCATTGATTTCAGTCCATCACTTTTTAAACCATTTTCTTGGATCCTACCAATAACCATTGTAATTGACTTCGGTGGTCTTCGTAATTTTCATTTCCCAATCTGGCTCTTTTATACATGGTACCCCAGAAATGAATTTGTGTGCACACCACTATCTACATAGAACTTCTGTGAAAAATTGTCCTGAATTTTTATTTGCAAACAACAGGAATTCTGCAGATGCTGGAAATTCAAGCAACACACATCAAAGTTGCTGGTGAACGCAGCAGGCCAGGCAGCATCTATAGGAAGAGGCGCAGTCGACGTTTCAGGCCGAGACCCTTCGTCAGGACTAACTTCTGACGCCTCTTCCTATAGATGCTGCCTGGCCTGCTGCGTTCACCAGCAACTTTGATGTGTGTTGCCTGAATTTTTATTGTCTGTTTTCAGGCTTGCAATAAATTTTTAATTCAGGTTGCCACCATCATTATCGTTCTCACCCCATTCAGCATCCTCACCACTATAATGACATTCCCATTATTCTTATCAAATAAACCATAGTTAGGAATCCTCATTTCTACAGTCTATTTCATTATGCCATCTATCATGCATGTTATGCCAGGCAGGCAGATCTACTAAAAGAATGGTCCCAAATGCTGAGACATTCTACCGCACCAAATGCAAACGCTATCTCCTTGGCAATGCTGTTAGTAACAAACTGACTTGTGAGTAGACTTGTTCAGAGTGAATGCTGTACTTTGCTCAATTGCCAAAACTACCAGATTTCATATTAGCCAGTGAACATGTCTATAAGATAGACCAATGAAAGTAAGTTCAGTGAAAAATTACCCTTGTTGTTTCAAGGCAAGTTTTTTTTTGTACAGTTGTTTCTACCTGGAGACTTTAATATAGTTATGTTCAGCATTTCCGTTCTCTTCTCATCACTTTACTCAGCCTATTCTTCTGCAAACTATGTGAAAGGAAAATGATATGTGGCCTTTATTAATTACACTCAGCTGTTCATGATGAGTCACTGTCTTCTTTTCCCTTC
Organism: Mobula hypostoma; assembly: GCF_963921235.1. Taxonomy (NCBI): domain Eukaryota; kingdom Metazoa; phylum Chordata; class Chondrichthyes; order Myliobatiformes; family Myliobatidae; genus Mobula; species Mobula hypostoma. The sequence continues at coordinate 42,227,542 of NC_086108.1, forward strand.
TTCCAACATGTGTGCCACCAACTCACCTTCCCAGATCCTCTTGTTCTTTGCTGACATGAGAATTTGATCCTAAGTCAAGACATAGGTAGAATTTTAAAGTCGCCCATAGTACATCACAGTTTGATACATTGCAATCAAATCCTCAAAAAATTTCCCTTTCCTATTTTTTTTTGTGATTTAGTTTTGAAATCTACTGCAGTGTCTTTGGCAAGGTGATGGACCATCAATGACATTATATAAAAGGCCTACTTTAAATATTTAATTGAACGAAATGTAGAGGTCTGTGTATCTGAAGGCAAAGCAGCTTCTTACAGTAACCTGAGTACAGTACAGACATTGTCAGACCAATGGTAACAGAATTCTGAAAGTGATTTATGTATGTATACAGTATGTGGTATTTATGCACCTTTGGAATTTTATTCTGTGGGTGTCCCATTTTTCACCAGTGAGTAATTGTAGGTTTATTTTTTATAACATAGTCTGAGGTGTTTAACTGGTTACTGGGTGGAGATACTTGCCAGATCTAGTTTAAAAACAAAGAAAGGATCTGATAGGAGCTAATGAAAACATGTTTGCTTAGAAAGCTACCAGGTGCTGTTAGAATTGAGTGGTAATTAGTGAGAGGGAGGTGATTTGGGCACAGAGCAGTAATTTTGCTATGTTGATTAAAAAAATAGATGTCCTCATGCATTGTGTTGCCACAGCCACCTCTTGATGTTTTTTTTTCTTCAGACCAAATAAGGACACATTTGAGCTTGGCTGGGGTAAAATGAGCAATTACACTTCCTGCATGAGAAATCAGAGGTTAGGTAGCATTTGTGGAAGCAAAATCTTGTGCTGTGCAATTTTTTGCCCAGTGACGACAACATGTGCGCACTGAATAATTTCCTCAATAAAAACAGTATAAATAAGCCCATTCTAAAATCTGCCCGACAAATCATCGCAAACTCCACGTTGTCAACTCTGTCCGCTTCAGAAACTGGAAAACAAAATGTGTTTGTGTACAGTAGTGAAATATACTTAACATGCCAATGAGATAGAGGGTGACAGCCTTTTGTGCACAGTCTAAACTCCTTTGTGTGCTGGTAGCAAAAGATGTGTTTGCACGCACACCTTAGAGGGAATGTTGTGTAGAACTATAATGCTGCATGAAACCAAAACTCAAGAAGAGGCGATAAAGAGGGTTTTTTTTTATAACTTCGTGAATCAGTGTCAAATCAAGCTGATTACAAAACACAGCAAGCAAAAAAGGCATGTCTTGACAGACTAACCCACTAACATGCTATGGAATACTGTACTATATATATATATAAAGTTGTTTGAGTGTCTGTGTGTTGGGGGGAGTTGCTGCATGTGTGTTTCATATGGGATTCTTTAACTTCGGTCCATTAATTTGCATGTTGAAAGTCAACTCAGCCACAAAATTTTGACAGTTTATTTTTTTAGAATTAATACTTTGCAAGGTGAGGATTTAAAAAAAAGTTTAAAAAAGTTTCCCAGTTTTCCTGTCTCACAAGTTAGTTCTTCGCCAAAGCAGACTGCTGGACACATGCCAGACTGACAGCCCCATCCAGAAAAGACCTGCTTGGGTGATATATGTGGTGGGTCTCTCAGCAGATTTTTTTGTGTGGAGAAGGCACAAAAGTTAATGCTAACCTTCCAGTCCTGCCCCACTGCATAGTGGAATTGTTTGTTATGAAATAACCAGAGAGGATTTGTGGTAAGGGTGAAGTTGCTTCTCCAGAGAGCCAGAAGAAAACTCAGAGAATGGGGCAGAAAATATTTTGTGAGCTTCTGAGTAGCCAGGTTAGGGGATAGGATTAGCAGACGCTGTGAAACAAACTTTGGAGCCTGCATTTGGAAGCAACAATTTTAAGTGGGGGAGCATTCAGTTCTTAGTCTGAAGAGCTGTGAATTATTTTTATCTTAAATCTCTTCAAATATATATCCATCTAATATATGTAGGAAATTAGAACTGCTTTCGTGTGACATAGTTGCCAATGCTCATGATAGCTGAGGGAATACCTTTGACTGAAAGTAGATTTCTACATGAACACCATTAGTAGCTGACATGCATTGGCAAAGATGGGTAGGTCAGTCTGAAGATTTGAAGTACATTGATTCCAGTTAATTGGGACACATCGGGACTAGTACATTTTGGCTTAATTAAGTGGCTGTGCCAATTAGCCAAAGTTTCATGGAAATAGTTTAAAAGGTATAGGTAGGAAAAGGGAGGAGGTCCTGAAAACATAGTACAGGGAGTTAGGAAAGAAGCTGAGAAGCAGGACCTCAAAGATAGTAATCTCGGGATTACTGCCTGTGCCACGCGACCCTGAGTATAGGAATAGAGTGAGATGGAGGATAAATGCGTGACTGAAGGATTGGAGCAGGGGGTAGGGATTCAGATTTCTGCATTGTTGGGACCTCTTTTGGGGCAGGTGTGACCTGTACAAAAAGGATTGGTTGCACTTGAATCTCAGGGGGACCAATATTTTAGCGGGGAAGTTTGCTAAGGCTATTAGGAAAGTTTAAACTAGAATTGCTGGGAGGTGGTTGGCTCACAAATAGAGAAAGCTTGTAGACAGTATCAGAGGGAGGATAGGCAGGTGATAGAGAAGAGATACACTCAGACATGGTTTGAGATGTGTCTATTTTAATGCAAGGAGTATTGTGAACAAAGTGGATGAGCTTAGAGCGTGGATCAGTACTTGAAGCTATGATGTTGTGGCCATAACAGAGACTTGGATGGCTCAGGGGCAGGAATGGCTACCTAGAGTGCCAGGCTTCAGATGTTTCAGAAAGGACAGGGAGGGAGGCAAAAGAGGTGGGGGCATGGCACTGTTGATCAGAGATAGTGTCATGGCTGCAGAAAAGGAGGAAGTCATGGAGGGATTGTCTACTGAGTTTCCATGGATGGAAGTTAGAAATAGGAAGGGGTCAATAACTCCACTGGGTGTTTTTTTTACAGACCACCCAATAGTAACAGGGCCATCGAGGAGCAGATAGGGAGACAGATTCTGGAACGGTGCAGTAATAACAGGGTTGTCATGATGGGAGATGCATCTCCCTAGAGCAAGGGGTTTAGATGGGGTGGAGTTTGTTAGGTGTGTCTAGGAAGGTTTCCTGACACAGTATGTAGATACAAGAGGAGAGGTTGTACTTGATCTGGTATTGGGAAATAAACCTGGTCAGGCATCAGATCTTTCAGTGGGAAAGCATTTTGGAGACAGTGTTCACAGTTCTATTTACTTGACCATAGCATTGGAGAGGGACAGGAACACAAATTAGGGAAGGATTTAATTGGAGTAAGGGGAAATATGAAGCTATCAGGCAGAAACTTGGAAGCATAAATTGGGAGCAAATGTTCTCAGGGAAATGTACGACAGAAATGTGGCAAATGTTCAGGGGATATTTACGTGGTGTTCTGCATAGGTACAGGGAAAGGATGGTAGGGTACAGGAACCGTAGTGTATAAAGGCTGTTGAAAATCTACTCAAGAAGAAAAGAAAGGCTTACGAAAGGTTCAAAAAACTAGGTAATGATAGAGATCTAGAAGATTATAAGGCTAGCAGGAAGGAGTTTAAGTGAAATTAGGAGAGCCAGGAGGGGCCATGAGAAGGCCTTTGCGAGTAGGATTAAGGAAAACCCTAAGGCATTCTACAAGTATGTGAAGAGCAAGAGGATTAGACGTGCAAGAATTGGACAAATCAAGTGTGACAGTGGAAAAGTGTGTATGGAACTGGAGGAGATAACGGAGGTACTTAATGAATACTTTGCTTTAGTATTCGCTATGGAAAAGGACTTTCATGATTGTAGGGATGACTTACAGCGGATTGAAAAGCTTGAGCATATAGACATAGAGAAAGTGGATGTGCTGGAGCTTCTGGAAAGCATCAAGTTGGATAAGTTACTGGGACCGGACAGGATGTACCCCAGGCTACTGTGGGAGGTGAGGGAGGAGATTGCTGTGCCTCTGGCAATGATCTTTGCATCATCAATGGGGATGGGAGAGGTTCCGGAGGATTGGGAGGGGGTTGCAGATGTTGTTCCCTTATTCAATAAAGGGAGTAGAGATAGCCCAGGAAATTATAGATCAGTGAGTCTTTCTTCAGTGGTTGTTAAATTGATGAAGATCCTGAGAGGCAGGATTTATGAATATTTGGAGGGGCATAATATGATTAGGAATAGCCAATACGGCTTTGTCAAAGGCAGATCGTGCCTTATGATCCTGATTGAATTTTTTGAGGATGTGACTAAATGTGTTGATGAAGGTAGAGCAGTATATGTAGTCTGTATAGGCAACGTAACTTCATTGGACATATGATTAGGAAAGAGGAGTTAGAATGCACGGTAATTATGGGAAAGATTGAAGGGAAGAAAGCAGGAGGAAGACAAAGACAAATGATGATGGAGACAGTAACCAGAGAACTGGAAATGAATACCAATGAATTGATCTACCTGACCCGAAACAGGAGTGTGTGGGCCATGGCAGTCACAGCACCTGATGATGATGGTGATATGGATTTTATCAAGGCCTTTGATAAGGTACCCCATGCAAGGCTTATTGAGAAAGTAAGGAGGCATGGGATCCAAGGGGACCTTGCTTTGTGGATCCAGAACTGGCTTGCACACAGAAGGCAAAGAGTGGTTGCAGATGGGTCATATTCTGCATGGAGGTCGGTGACCAGTGGTGTGCCAAATGGATCTGTTCTGGCACCCCTTCTCTTCATGATTTTTATAAATGACCTGGATGTGGAAGTGCAAGGATGGGTTAGTAAATTTGCTGATGACTCAGAGGTTGGGGGTGTTGTGGATAGTGTAGAGAGCTGTCAGAGGTTACAGTGGGACATCGATAGGATGCAAAACTGGGCCTAGAAGTGGCAGAGGGAGCTCAAACCAGATAAGTGTGAGGTGGTTCATTTCGGTAGGTCAAATATAGTCGCAGAATATAGTATTAATGGTAAGACTCCTGGCAGTGTGGAGGATCAGAGGGATCTTGGGGTCCAAGTCCATAGGACACTCAAAGCTGCTGCGCAGGTTGACTGTGTGGTTAAGAAGCCGTACAGTGTATTGGCCTTCATGAACCATGGGACTGAGTTCAAGAGCTGAGAGGTAATGTAATAGCTATATAGGACCCTGTTAAAATTATAGAAAGGGTGCAGAGAAGATTTACGAGGATGTTGCCTGGATTGGCGAGCATGCTTTATGAGAATAGGTTGGGTGAACTTGGCCTTTTCTCCATGGAGCAACGGAGGCTGAGTGGTGACCTGACTGAGCTGTATAAGATGATGAGAAGCATTGGTCATGTGGATAGTCAGAGGCCTTTTCCCAGGGCTGAAATGGCTAACACGAGAGGGCAAGTTTTAAGGTGTTGGAAGTAGGTGCAGAGGACATATCAGGGTTAAGTTTTTACCAGAGAGTGGTGAGTGCGTGGAATGGGCTGCTGGCAACAGTGGTGGAGGCAGGTATGATAGGGGACTCCTGGATAGGTACATGGAGCTTAGAAAAATAGAGGGCCATGGGTAACCCGAGGTAATTTCTGAAGTAAGTACATGTTCGGCACAGCATTGTGAGCTGAAGGGCCTGTATTGTGCTGTAGGTTTTCTATGTTTCTATAAAAAAGTCAAACTACTGTTTAGCTGAGTAACAAATTATATATTTAAATAAAATACAGAACAAATTGAAGCATTACCCATACTACCACAATACTATAAAACTGTGAATTAGTTTCTATTAGATTATGAGAACACTCAGTCCTCTTTTATTGTCATTTAGAAATGCATACCTGCATTAAGAAATGATACAATGTTTCTCCGGCGTGATATCACAGAAAACAAGACAGACCAAAGACTAACACTGACAAAGCCACATAATTATAACATATAGTTACTGCAGTGCAAAGCAATAGCATGATTTGATGAAGAACAGTCCATAGGCACAGTAAAAAAAAAAATCTCAAAGTCCCGAGTCGATCGACTCCCGAGTCCCCAATAATGGCGGTAAAAGGGAGAAATTCCCTGCCATAAACCTCCAGGCACCGTCAACTTGCCGATACCTTGGAAGCAGCCGACCACAGCTGACACTGAGTCCATCCGTCCGAAAACTCCAAGTTTCCAAGCAACCTCTCCGATACAACCTCCCGAGCGCCATCCTCTGCCGAGCGCCTTCAACCTGTCCCCGGCCGCTGAAACACGCAAAGCTGAGGATTTCAAGGCCTACAGCTCCAGAGATTCTGGTTACCACACAGTAGCAGAGATAGCAAAGCAGACACTTCAGTAGTTTTCCAGATGTTCCGCTATACACTCACATCTGTCTCCATCAAATCAGGACTGTGCACGGTCCCCTACTTGACAGATAACAGATATTCATCACCGGAGAGGCCGCGCGCACTGTCATCACGCCGCCATCTTCTCCCGTCGATATTAGTTATCGACGAAAGAATTCATCCAGTGTATGCTGCTGTGTTCTCTTGATTGACTGTAAAGGAACAAAATCAGCGCAAACACCTAGTGCAGAAAATGGACTGCTTTCATGCAATGCTTTCCACAGTTGCATCCTCCAAATCTTCATTTTCATTGTAATGTTCGTGATGTTTGTCAATACCTTTCAATTCTTCGTAATTCCTAACTTGCTGAAGTAGTGAAAACATTTCATTTTCATTCCCAGCCGTTTCTGTCTTCTCCAAGCTTGAGTACTTGAAACCGCAGTGATCAAAACAGTTTTGAATTTTCTCACTGCTTACTTCTTGCCAACTATTAGTGACAAAAATCTCTGCTTTTTGAACACAAACATACACAACTGACACTCTTTGTAAACTGTTTGATCGAAGTATGGTGCCGTGCCTAACGGCCACACAAATGCACATAACTGATGCTGTTCGTCAGTAGTCTCCTGTCACAATTAAGTAGCATTGTGTCCCAAGTAAGCAGCTGCCCCAGTTAACCGATTGCTCAATTAACCAGAATCCACTGTATTGTAGTGGTGCAGCTCTGAGCTATCAGCCCAGCAAGCTCTTGTTTGTTTCATTTAGTTTCTACACACACTGCAGGGTCAGAGTAGTGCACAACAGAACACCAACTCCCTCACTGGTGTCATTTTCAGAGACTGTGGCTTGTACATGTTCTGCTGCTACTGGGACAAAAAGGCTGCATTCCTTCATATGGCAATCTCACCTCAAGCTAAAATGGGAAAGAAGTGAAACAGGTGTGACCAAGATATTTCTAACATTGATATTTTAAATAACCTCAGTGCTTTGAAAGAAAAAAAAATGAGGAATGTATCCTTTACAAGGAACTTCCTTGATGAGTAGGATATGCTACCTGTCATCCAAGTTGTTTGTGTCCACAGACGACAATTAACAGGAAATATGTTTATTGATGAATTCTTTCAATTCCAGATCTATTATCCATGTAAGCTAAGTTTAATACAATAAGGCTATAAAACACATTTTTCTAGTCCTGGTGCTGAGATGTGGTTAGATTTTGTTCCATTGTTGGTTGTGACACAGTTTTGATGGGTAATTCCTTTAGGCATAATCTGGGAAGCCTGAGTTGCAAGCCAGAAATTGTGAATTGCTTCAAGGCGGTAATCTAGAAATGTCTAAATACCAGCATAGGACAACTCCATTAGATGTAACATGTAAGTGATATAGAATTGTTCCCTTATCCTCTTCCTTCCCTTTGTAGGAAGCTTGTCAGTCAATATTGAGCAAAGTAAATGCAGTGGAAGATAATTTGCCTCAGGAATTCTGCTAAACTACTGTTAATCTGAATTACGCTGTGCCGAGTAGGTGGACATACAGTATTACATCTGCAATGAAATTTCCTCTGACCTCATTGTGTGAAACTATGAGAAAGTCTTCACATCACATATGCCTCAATATGAATAGGCACCCAAAGCTCTTTTCACTTGTTCCACCCATTGTAATTAACTGCAACAGCCAATTCATAAGGAGCATTGATGGTCCAGCTCAAACAAAATCAACCATAACTTTGGGCACTAAGCAAAAGCAGTAAAACATCCAGAGTATATTGTAAGTTATATCTATCTATTGAGTGACTTTGTCTCGTGGATTTTACAACACCAGAGTTGTTGGTAAAAATCTCAAGCTGTGGTGAGGAGGTGTTTGGAAGAGAGATGGTTAAGCTGGTTGAGTGGTGTTGCACAGCAGCCTCACATTCCATGTTAGCAACACCAAGGAATTGATTTCAGGACTTCAGGAAGGGGAAGAAGGGGAAAGGCACACCATTGAGAGTTCAGCAATGGAAAGGATGAGCAAGTTTCTGGGTGTCAGCATCTCAGAAGGTCTATCCTGGACCCATCACATTGCTGCAATCACAAAGAAGGCAAGCCAGCACCTGTACCTCATTAGGAGTTTGAACAGCTTTGGTACATAACCAAAGATTTTTGCAAAAATCTATAATGTATGGTGGAAAGCATTCTGATTGGTTGTATTATACCTTGGTATAGAGGCTTCAATGCAGAGGATTGCAAGCGCTACAGAGGGCATTGCGGACCTCTTTAAGAGATGGTACTTCAAGAAACCAGTATCCATCACTAAAGATCATCATCGTATAAGGTGTGCCCTCTTCTTTAATACCTTTAGGGAGGAGGTACAAGAGCCTGTAGACCCACACTCAACTATTTAGGAACAATTTCTTTCCCTCAACCATTAGATTTCTGAACAGTCTATGAATGCTACTTAATTATTCCTTTTTATGAATTTGTATTTAGTAATTTCTAGTCGTTTATGCCCTTGCACTGTACTGTTGCTGGAAAAAATACATTTCTCATCACTTCTCATTCTCATCAGCATCATCCATTGAGCAATATCATGAAGGATCCCACCCATCCTGCTTATGGACTGTTTGTCCCACTTCCATCAGGGAAGAGACTACGCAGCATTCATGCCACTACCAGTAGATTCAGTAACAGTTACTTCTCCGAAGCCATCAGGCTGATCAACACCTCCACCCATTGACTCATCCACCCCCCAGCACTACATGCTATATGTATATAACAGTTACTTGTACATTGTGTTATATAACATTGATTTCAGTGTGTTTATTTATGTTTTTTAATTGTGTTCTTTATGCTTATTGAGTTTTTTTTTAAAAAGCTGCATCAGATCCAAAGTAACAATTATTTTGTTCTTCTTTACGTCCATATGCTGAAGAATGACAATAAGCAGTCTTGAATCTTGAATCTTACCAATTAGTGACAATAAATCGGATTCTGATATATGCTAGAATTATGGCTGTTTACAAAACAATATATAAAATTACTTTGCAAGCAACACACATAAAAATTGCTGGTAAACGCAGCAGGCCAGGCAGCATCTCTAGGAAGAGGTACAGTCGATGTTTCGGGCCAAGACCCTTCGTCAGGACTAACTGAAGGAAGAGTGAGTAAGGGATTTGAAAGTGGGAGGGGGAGGAGGAGATTCGAAATGATAGAAGAAGACAGGAGGGGGAGAGATGGAGCCGAGAGCTGGACAGGTGATAGGCAAAAGGGGATACGAGAGGATCATGGGACGGGAGGCCCAGGGAGAAAGAAAGGGGGAGGGGGGAAGCCCAGAGGATAGGCAGGGGGTATAGTGAGAGGGACAGAGGGAGTAAAAGGAGAGAGAGAAAAAAAGAATGTGTGTATATAAATAAATAAATAACGGATGGGAAAAATTACTTTTTCTTCACAGTGAACTCAGTGGTAAACTGTAGAGATGCCTTGATGCCCTTTCAGTTGCCTGTTTTATTAATGAACATTTTTAGCTACTGTAGTAGAAGCACTATATTCAGAATCAGGTTTATTATCACTGACGTTAGTTATGAAATGTGTTGTTTTGTGGCAGCATTACAATGCAGGCCTAAGTTACTGTAAGTTACAATTTAAAAACAAGTAGTGCAAAAGAGAAATAGTGAACATTCATTAGTTTATGGGCCATTCAGAAATCTGATAGCAGCTGGGAAGAAACTGTTCCTAAAATGTTGACTCTGGGTCTTCAGGCTCATGTACTTCCTCCATGAGTGTGATAATGAAAAGAGGGTCCTGAGTGGTGAGGGCCCTTCATAATGGATACTGCCTTTTTGATGTACTCTTTTGAAGATGTCTTCATTGGTAGGAGGCTTGAGCCGGTGAAGGACTCCTGAATCAACAACCCTCTGCAGAATGTTATGATTCTGTGTATTGGCTCCTCCATAGAGTATTAGATGGCATACCTGATCTCCTCAAAGTTGGAATGGTATAGTCACTGGCATGCCTTCTTCACGATTGCCTCAATATGATGGACGCAGGATAGTTACTCTTGAGATTTTCACACCCAGGAGCTTGGAACTGACCCCTTCATAAGAATTGGTACATGCTCACTCAACTTCCCCTTCCTGAAGTCCACAATCAGTTCTTTAGTCTTGCTGACATTGAGTGCAAGGTTGTTATTGTGACACAATTCAACCGGCAGATCTATTTTGCTCCTGACCCACCACCTCGACATCATTATTCCAGTAACAAGTAATTTCTTGTACTTGTTTCATTCTGCTAATTGTATTAAATATGCATCGCTCATTTCCACTGACCTTACCTGTTTTGCGTTTAGGAATCTTTGTAAAATTAAAACTTACGGAAGTTAAGGAGAAACGTCTCTGCTGGCCAGAGTCAAACATGACAGAAAAGGGTGGCTGTGGTTGTTGGTGGCTAATCAGCTCTGTTCTGAATTAGGCCATTTGGGTCATTGAGTCTGCTCTGCCATTCTCCTGCCTTCTCCCAGTAACGTTTGACACCCTTAAAATCAACAGCCTATCAACCCCTACTTTAAATATACCTGGTGATGAGGCCTCCACGGCCATCCATAGCAATGAATTCCACAGATTCACCACCCTCTGGCTAAAGAAATTCCTCATCTCTGTTCTAAAGAGACTGGTCCTAGACTCCCCCACTATCAGAAACATCCCCTTCACGTCCACTCTATCTTGGCTTTTCAGTATTCGAAAGAATTCAATAAGGTCCTCCCTCATTCTTCTAAACTCCAACAAGTACACAACCAGACTGATCAAATGCTCTTTTTACATTGCTATCATTATCAGCTTCTGCCAGCATCTCTTCTGGTAGTCTATTTTGGGCCAAAAAAAAATCTTCTTTAAACTTTACTGCCCCAGTTTAAATCTATCTCCATTAGTATTTGCCACTTCCATCCTGGAAAAAAAGTTCTTAATATCTGCTCTATCCCTCTAATAATTTTGTATACTTATGACAGGCCTTCTATCAGACTCCAGTGCTCCAGAGAAAACAACAGACATTTGTCCAACCTCTCCTTGTAGCAAACACCCTCCAATAAGCAACATCCAGGTGAACCTCTTCTGTACCACCTCCGAAGCTTCCACATCCTTTCTATAGTGTGATGACCAGAAGTGCACAAAATGGTGCAATAGTGGCCAAGCAAAAGTTTTCCACCACTGCACCATGATTTGCTACCTTTTTTATACTCCATACCTTGACTAGTCTTTGTAGATGATACAAAAATAGGTTGGGGAACAGGTAGTGTTGAGGAACCAGGGAGCCTGCAGAAGAACTTTGACAGATTAGGAGAATGGACAAAGAAGTGGCAGTGTATGGCCATGCACTTTGGTAGAAGGGAAAAAGGCTGAAGGTATTTTCTAAATAGGGAGCAAATTCAGAAATCAGCGGTGCAGAGGGACTTAAAGTTTTTGTGCAGGATTCCTTGAAGGTGAACCTATAGGTTGAGTCAGTGGCAGTGAAGGTAAATGCAATGTTAGTATTCATTTTGAGAGGACTAGAATATACAAGCAAGAGTGTATTATTGAGGCTTTATCAAAGTGTAGTTGGAGTGTTGTGAGCAGTTTTGGGCTCCTTATCTAAGAAAGGATGTGCTGCCATTGGAGAGGGTCCAGAGAAGGCTCATGAGAATGATCCCGTGAATGAAAGGTTAAATGAGGAGTCTCTGGGTGTGTACTTACTAGAGTTTAGAAGAATGAGAGGGGATCTTATTGAAACCAGTTGAATATTGAAAAGCTTAGATGGAGTGGATGTGGAGAGGACTAGAGGGCACAGCCTCAGAATATAAGGATGTCCCTTTAGAACAGAGATGAGGATGAATTTCTTAAGCCAGAGGGTGGTGAATCTATGGAATTCATTGCCACAGATAGCTGTGGCGGCAAGATAGGTATATTTAAAGAGGAGGTTGAAACGTTCTTGGTTAGTCAAGGCGTCAAAGGTTAGGGGAGAAAGCAGGAGAATAGGGTTGAAAGGGGTAATAAAGCAACTGTGATGGAATGGCATAGCAGAATCGCTGAGCCAAATGGCCTCACTCTGCTCCTGTGTTTTTTGGTCAATGAAGCCAAGCGTGTAGCAAGCCACCTTAACCACTTTATCTAATTGTGTTTGAGGGAGCTGTGTACTCGCACCCCAGGATCCCTCTGTACATCAGTGCTCAAGGGTACTGCCATTTAGTGTATTTACTTTTGACCTCCCAAAGTACAACACCTCACATTTGTTCAAGTTAATCTCCATCTGCCATTTATCTGTTCACATTTCCAATTGATACTGTCATATCCTTTGACAACCTTCTTCACTAGTTGCAGCTCCACCAATTTTCCTGTTATCTGTAAAATCACTTTATCAGGCCACTTATATTTTAATTCACATCATAGTACAAACAACAGATTTCTCAGTATTGATCCTTGCAGAACACCACTGGTTATAGACCTCTAGTCAGAATAACATCTTTCCACTACTGACATCTGTTGTCTGTGACAAAGACAATTTTGTATCCAACCTACGAATAGCTGGGAATCTCAGGCAATTCAATCCTCTGGACCAGCTCAGTATGAGTCCATGAACCACAGCTCTTTTAAACTCTTGTTAGACAACACTTGGAGTTTTGTGTTCAGTTCTGGTCACCTCGTTATTAGAGAGGAAACAGAGGAGATCCACCAGGATGCTATCTAAACCAGAGAGGACACCATATGAAGAAAGGTTGAACAAGCCAGGGTCCTTCTCCCTGGAGCAGAGGATGAGAGGTGAGCTGACAGAGGTGTACAAGATGATAAGAGGCATTGATAGAGTTCACAGCCAGAGTTCTCAGGTGATTGAAAGAGAGTGTAGGGGGAGATTTCAGAGGCAGGCCCTTCTACACAGAGAGTGGCAGGTAGAGTCAGATACATTAAGAACGTTTAAGAACCTCTATGCTATAGCCTTCAGCCGTCAGGCTTCTGAATCCGCTTCACTCATCCTTGTGGCTGAGGACACACTTTCACGGACTCTGCGGTTAATGCTCTGTGTGCTATTTACTTTTTTTTGGTTCTTGGCTTGGTTTGTTCTTTTGTTTTCACACATTTGCTGTTTAACAGTTTATTGTGTCAAGTTTTTGTATGGGTTCTATTGTGTTTCTTTGTTCTGTGGCTGCCTGCAAGAAGATGAATCTCAAGGTTGCAGGTAGTGTACACACTTCGATAATAATTGAACTTTGAAACTCTTAGGCATACGTGGAGAGCAATGTGGGAGGGAAATTTACATTGATCTTGGTGTAGGTTGAAAGGTGGGTACAACATTATTGGTCAAAGTGCCTGTACTGTGCTGTATTGTGTAGTGTTCTATAACCCTAATCACTGACTCAGGATGTTAAGGAATTTTGACTTGTCACTGAACACTCTCAGAATCATGATTGTTTGCACCAAATGGAGTTTATTGTCATGTGCACAAGTCCATGTGTGCATTGGTGCAATGAAAAACTTATTTGCAGCAACATCACAGGTACAAGGTATTGGAGACACAACATTCATATGGAAAACATAAATTAGACACAATATTTATAAGAAAAACAATAGAAAACAAAAAATACAACCCCTATAGTCTGCCTGTTTATCGGCAATACTATTCACTTCCATCCCTCACCAGGAAGGCGTCAAAGCTCTCCATTTCTTTCTGGACACCAGACCCATCCAGTTCCCTTCCACAACCACTCTCCTCCACTTCAGAACTTGTCCTCACTCTAAATAATTTCTCTTTGGCTGCTCCCACTTCCTTCAAACAAAGGGGGTAGCCATGGGCACTCACGTGGGACCCAGCTATGACTGTCTGTTTGTCGGCTACATGGAACAGTCTTTGTTCCAAGCCTGCACTGGTGACCATCCCGCACTTCTCGTACACTCGTCGACGACTGCATTGGTGCTGCTTCCTGCACCCGTGCTGAACTCGTCAATTTCATCCACGTTGCCTCCAGCTTCCACCCTGCCCTCAAATTCACCTGGTCCATTTCCGACACTTCCCTTCTCTTTCTCGATCTCACTGTCTCTATCTCTGGAGACAGCTGATCCACTGATGTCTATTATAAACTAACAGACTGTCACAGCTACCTGGACTAGACCTCGCCCCACCCTGCCACTTGTAAAAATGCCACCCCCTTCTCTCAAATTCCTCCATCTCTGCCACATCTGCTCTTAGGATGAGGCTTTTCATTCTAGAACGAAGATGTCCTCCTCTTTCAATGAAAGGGGCTTCCCTTCCTCCACCATCAATGCTGCCCCCAACCTCATCTCTTCCATTTCATGCATGTCTGTTCTTGCCCCATCCTCCAGCCACCCTACCAGGGGTAGGATTCCTCTTGTTCTCACCTACCACCTCACCAGACTCCACGTCCAGCACATAATTCTCCAAAATTTCCGGAACCTCCATCTGGATCCCACCACCAGGCATATCTTTCCCTCCCCCCCCCCCCCACTTTCTGCTTTCCGCAGGGATCACTGCCTACGCGACTCCCTTGTCCATTCGTCCCTTCCCACTGATCTCCCTCCTGGCACTTATCCTTGCAAGTGGAACAAGTGCTACACCTGCCTTTACACCTCCTCCCTCACTACCACTCAAGGTGCCAAACAGACCTTCCAAGTGAGGCGACGCTTCACCTGTTAGTCTGTTGGGGTCAAATACTGTGTTTGGTGCTCCCAGTGTGGCCTCCTGTATATCGCTGAGATCCGACTCAGATTAGGAGACCGCTTTGCTGAACATCTACGCTCCATCCGCCAGAAGAAGCGGGATCTGCCAGTGGCACCCATTTTAATTCCACTTCCCATTCCCATTCTGATATGTCCATCCATGGCCTCCTCCACTGTCACACTTAGGTTGGAAGAGCAACACCTTATATTCCATTTGGGTAGCCTCCAACCTGATGGCATAAACATCGATTTCTCAAACTTCCAGTAATGCCTCCCCCACTTCACTATTTCCCATCCCCTTGTCCCTCTCTTATGTTATCTCCTTGTCCACCCATTGCCTCTCTCTGGTGCTCCTCCCCACCCCCTTTTTTCTCCCATGGCCTTCTGTCTCTTTCACGAATCAACTTCCTAGCTCTTTGCTTCATCCCTCCCCCTCCAAGTTTCACCTATCGCCTGGTGTTTCTCTCTCCCTTCCCCCCACCCATCAAATCTACTCCTCAGGTTTTTTTCTCCAATCCTGCTGAAGGGTTTCAGCCTGAAATGTCGACTGTGCTTTTTCCCATAGATTCTGCCTGGCCTGTTGAGTCTCTCCAGCATTTTGTGTGTATTGCTCAGATTTCCAGCATCTGCAGATTTTCTTGTGTTTGCAATCCCTGTTGTGCAAAGTAGTCACAATGTTGCTATACTGAGATAGTAATTAGGGTTGTGCCAGTTGGTTCAATAACGGAATGGTTGAAGGGAAGGATCTGCTCCTGAGCCCAGTGGTGTGGGACTGTACTTCCTGCCAGATGGGAATTGGTCATTTTCTAGTATGGCAATTTGAATGTTCAGGAACACAAGACCCTACAAAGAGTAGTGGACTCTGCCTAATATATCACAGGCATATCCCCCTCTCTATCAATATCTGCAGGTGATGTTGACACAAGAAGGCAACATCCATTATCAAAGCATGATACAGGCCATGTCATCTTCTCACTGGTACTATTGGTTCCTCTATGAGGTTAACTTAATATAAATTATCCTTTGCATATGATTCAAGAGTTCTTTTCTTAAAAATTGGAACAGCAGCAAGGGAAGATGTTGTAACCAGTTGACCAGCTTCGAAGTCACTATTTAAAACTTTTCACTGTTTCAACGATGACAGCGCGTGCCTATGAGACTCCTCTGGTGACTGAATTTCAGAGATCGATTGGTAGCTGGCCTATTGCATCTTGTCCATGTGCAGAGTGCTCCAGGGGTTAACATTATTCTTGACGCTTACTTCTCTCAATCAATAATAATGGCAATTATAAAATAATTGAATTTTAATAGACTGAGTGATGGAAGCCACTTTATCTGTTAGAAGCAATCATTGTTTTATTTCTATTCACTCTACATACAAATGATGGGATATTTTATGTGTTTCAGTAGTGATCATTAGACAAGCTTAGTGCTATCAGTTACCTGGTTATGGAATGCTGTGTAATTTGTGTCATGCCTACCTTCCTTATTGGAGCAGTTTTAATCTGAATGTGCTTCTGAAGCACTGCCCAAGATATCATCAATGATTTACAGCCATGATCTCTTTTATTAGTGTCTTCAATTCTATTAGAACAATTATTAACACATCCTTTGAAACAGATGCCTTCAAAATTGTAACTTCAAGCCCATACTTAAAAAGCCAAACCTTGATAATGAGATACTAGCGTACTACAGGCCTGTATCAAGTCTTCCCTTCCTGGGCAAGACTTTTGAGAAAGTCAATTTCAGCCAACTCAATAGCTTTCTGAATGAGAACGATATTCTAGAAAAGTTTTAGCCTGGTTTCATAGCAAACCACAGCATGAAGATGACCCTTACCAAAATCAGCACTGATGCCAACAGTGATCTGATTCTCCTTGATCTAAGTGCTGCTTTTGACACAATTGACCACAACATTTTCCTAGGTTGCCTCGAGAATCGGGTGGCCCTCTCTGATTGGTTTATTTGTATATCTTAGAGAGAATTTATTTTGTCAGTCTCGGAGAACAAATTTCTAAGAGATAGGACATGCCTTTAAGTGTTGCTCAGGGAAACTGTTTTGTTCTCTTACTCTTCTCCTTGTACACGGTCCCCTTAGGATATATCATTAGAGAGACTTTTAACACAAACCAGGATGAGGGAGCATTTCACTCCCATCCGAACTACTCTGTATTGGGCTTCCTGTATCATTTAGATTTGATGTTAAAGTTACCTTACTTGTTGTTAAAGCTCTCAGTGGTCTGGGATTGGAGTTCATCACAGGATCACTCTCATTTTATAGTCCTGCTTGAGCTCTCAGGTCTTCTGCTGGTCTCTTAAATTTAAAGAAAATTGACAGGTCAGCTTTTTGTTTGAACTATGCTCCTAAACTGTGGACTTAATACTCAAGGTTATAAGGGATGCAAACTTAGTTGACACTTCTAAACGCCAGCTCAAAACCTATTTATTTAACCTTGCTTTTAACTAATGTCTTTTCTTGTCTTTTATTTTCATACTTGCACTCTATCCCATTGTAAAGCACTTTGTGTGAAAAGTGCTCGATAAATCAGTAATAATAATAATAGATTTTCTTACATTGTGAAAGGAGGTCATTGGGTCAATCATGTCCTTGCTTGGATCGGAAGAAGGTGCTAGCAGACAACGTGACCAAGGGCGACATTCTTAAGACGGTGCACGAAACTACTTATTGTATGTCTTCTTCTTATTTCGAATGTGGTCCTGCTACTGTTGGAGCCTGTGATCTACATCTTAGTGGGGGTTTTTTGGGCCAATTGCTGCTTTGCTATCTCTGAGAAGGTTCCATGAGGTTTTGAGTGAAGCGTGTGGCTTGGAGGCCACGAATCCTGGAGACTGGGTGTAAGTCCACGATCAACTCTGTTTCTTGCCCATCTCGTTGATTAAAGCGCCGGGAAAGATTGAAATCGTTGCGTGAGCAGAAGGCGAGCTGGTGTTCAGTGCCATCCACCAGCCTCTCACTAGATGGTGTCTGTATGTGACGGTCTCTCTCTCTCACTGTCACTTGCTGCTCCCAGCAGAAGGGCCCTGCATTCAAATGGTGTCTCTCTTCCCTCGATGCTGTCGGAGGATGGTGCTTGAGTCCTGGATCCTGGGCAAGGTTTAATTAACATGGTATATGGATTGGACTCTGTAGTTCATATAATGATGTGTTTCTGGCTTCTGGTTGCTCCTTTATTTTTGTTGCTATATTGGGTAATTTTGAATTGGGGTGGCCTGCTAATTAGAAACACTGAGCTGAACTGAATATGCCTGGACTCTTTTGATTTTAATTTTGTATTCTGTGTTTTTTGCTCGTTTTTTAACATTGCCATTTGCACATTTTTTTTTGTTTTGCAAGTGGGTGGGTTGATGTTTTTCTTTGAACGGGTGCCATGGTTTTCATTGTTTTGGAGCTGTCTGTGGGGAAGAAGCAGTTCAGGGCTGTGTGCTGCAATACACACTCTGATACTAAATGTACTGTGAATACTTGAATCTGAGTTGCAGAGATAACTTTTAATTCATTGTTAGTAGAAATACCTTGGACATTGTTTTATCTTTGAGCTTTATTTCCAAAAACAATCCACTTTTTAAAAATCTCTTTCTTCATACCTGCCAACAGCCTATGAAGGTAACAACAATAAATTCACTGTCCAATCTAACAATATCACACGGAGTGATAGAGTTATACGGAATAGAAATGGGCCCTTGGGCCTACTGCTATGCCAGCCGTCATGCCTAACTATACTAATTCCACTTGCCTGCATTAATTGCACATTCCCGCTATGCCCCGCTCAGTGAAGTACCCGTTCAGAAGCCGTATACATGTTGTTACTGTTCCTGCCTCCACCACCACCTCTGGCAGCTCATTCCCGATACTAACTACTTCCTGTGCGAAAAATTTAAATTTCTTTTCCCTCTGCATAAACAGATGCTCGGTCAATTTAGACACCCCTACAGACTCTGGCAATCTATCCTACTACTGCCTCTCGTGCATACATTTCATTTCTGATTTCAACAGTGGAAGTTCTGGTGGTGTTGTCCATTTATGTATTTGCATTAGATGTTTGTACAATGCCAGCTATTGATTATAGGTGTCATCCTCTGCTGGTGTGAATTGAATGTTCAGCTTCTTCCAGCTAACAGCTTGTGAGGTCACGTGAATGGGTTTTCTTTGTGGAAGATTGAAGGGGCAAGATGGGGGAAGGTGACATTGTTTTTCCTATTGAATTAGTTGGAGGAACGTATGTACAAATCAACGGAATCAAAGATCAGGCAAGTTGAAAATGAGCACCAATTTTTAGAAAAATGACAAAGACCTGCTTCAGTATGCACCCATCCCCACAGCAACAGAAACAACCCTTTCTGGTGTTCCACAGCCCTAAGCTGAATTGGTTTGTTTCCATGGTGATTGATTTCACCACTCTGAAGGAAGGCTGCCCCTAGAATCCATCACTGATGGTGTTCAACATTAAAGATGCTGGCATGTCGCACAATATCACTGTTGTTAAAGAAATACTGATTAACATTGCTTGCAAAACACAGTTTAAAATTGATTCCATGTTGTATTTTCTGTTTCTTATTAATGTCACATTTTGCAGTGGCCATCTTGACCTGTGATTAACTCTAGTAACATAGTCAATTTTTTTTTCAGTTGCTATTTAAAATGCCTGTTTTTTAGTGCATTTGTTTACTTTCCAATTTCTTCCAGTAAACTGGTATTACTTGCAGTTATTTACAGTACTGCATTTGCATATTTCTGTGGGTAAAATGTATTTTTTGTCATTACATGTAAATCAATTTCAGATCATTCTCAGTTCATTAATGTGGGAACATTGCAACTTTCAAAAATGTTCAGGACATATTAAAATAATCTATACGGTTGAGATGTATTTCTGAATACTTGATGTCCTCAATTCATGATTTTAGTTTCATTATTGTACGTCTCAACACTGACTATTCCACATAACTATGAAATATTCCTTACATTTTATGTTATATAATCTCTGTAGTTTCGTTTTCTCGACATATTCCTAGTTAACATAAAGTTAAATCTAATGGCATGATGATCTTGTAGCTTACTGTTTAAATAACATATGTATGTTTTTAAAAGCAAAATAGGAAAAATCAAAAATGGAAATTGTAAATTGAGTTGAACTCTCACTGTATTCAGGGCTTTAATAGCCACTTTTATTACTGGTGTGTGACTGTATTTCCATTAAGATTACCAAATTATGCCAGCAGTAGCTCAGATTGGAATAAATTGCGAGTTAAGATTTCCTTATGTCATCATTGCATCCTCTAATCAAAATCGAGCATTAGGCGGTGCAGAAATCAATTAAAGTATTGCAGAGAATAGCATAGTTTTTATGTACAGTATGGTATGTCAGCACAGACACCAGTCTTAGTGACGTGTAACTGCTTGCAATCCATAATGTAATATGAGTTGTTTTTCTGTATGTGTTATAAATAGCCTTCTGTGTTTCCTGATCCAAGTTCTGTAGAGGCATGTGCTAGTTAAGAATGAAACCGCTATGAATTTGTTAATTATTGTTATAGTCATTAACACCAAATTGTCTGAGTGCTTTTAGGTTAGCTGTCAGCAAGTTAGAACAGCTACAGTGTCTGGAACTCTTTGGAAATATTGGACTCATGCAGTAGTTATTCACAACCACTCCTGTATTATGTTTTAGGAGTACTGTTTGTAACTTTCCACCTGGGTAAAGAACTTTGGAATGATTATTTACTTGAAATGAGCTACGTAATTTGTTATAAATACAAGAGATTCAATTCAAGCTGATGCTGAAAATCCAGAGCAACACACATAAGATGCTGGAGGAACTCAGCAGAATCTATGGAAGTTAATACACAGTTGATGTTTTGGGCTGAGACTCTGCATGAGGACAGGAAAGGAAGCGGGAGAGGTAGGAATACAAGCCGGAAGGTGATAGCTGAAACCAGGTGGGTGGGGGGAGGGAGGATGAAGTAAGATGGTGGGAGGAGACAGGTGGAAAAGGTAAAGGGCTGAAGAAGAAGAAATCAGATAGGAGAGGTGAATGGGCCATGGGAGAAAGGAGAGGAGGAGGACCACCAGGAGCAGGTGAAATGTAGATGAGGAGAAGAGACTAGGTAAAAAGAGGGCCGGAGTGTGGAATTCAAGAAGAGCGAAGGGGAGGGGAAAGTTACTGCAAGTTGGAAAATACAGTGTTCATGCCATCATGTTGGAGGCCACCTATTCTGAGTTATGTGAATATAGCAGATATTAATTCAAGCAAGAACCAGACTTGAAAGTAAATTTATTATCAAAGTACCTAAATGTCACCATATACAATCCTGAGATTCATTTTCTTATGGGCATTCTCAATAAATCCCTAATAGAATAATATTCATATTAGAATCCATGAAAGACTGCACCAACTCAGTCAGTTTGCAAAAGACAACAAACTGTGCAAATACAAAAAGAAAGAAATAGTAATAAAAATAAATAAGCAATAAATATTGAGAAATGAGACGACGAGTCCTTTAAAGTGACTCGATTGGTTGTGGGAACATTTCAATGAAGGGGCAAGTGAATTTATCCCCTTTGGTTCAAGAGGCAGATGGTTGAAGGTGATAACTGGTGGTGTGAGTCCTGATTCTTCTGTACCTTCTTTCTGATGGCAGCAGCAAGAAGAGAGCATGTTGTGGATGGTGGAGTCTCTCATGATGGATACTGCTTTCCTGTGACAGTGTTTTGTGTAGATGTGCTCAATGGTGAAGAGAGCTCTACTTGTGATGGATTGGGCCGTGCCCTCTACTTTTTGTGGAATTTTCCATTCAAAAGTATGGGTGTTTCCATACCAAGCTGTGATGCAGCCAGCCAATATACTCCCCACTATAGAAGTTTATCAAAGTTTTAGATGTCATGCCAAATCTTCACAAACTCCTAAGGAAGTAGAAGTGCTGCCGTGCTTTCTTTGCAATTGCACTTACGTGCTGGGCCCAGGACAAGTCCTCTGAAATAATAACATTGAGGAGTTTAAAATTGCTGACCCTATCCGCCTCTCATCCTCCAATGAGGCCTTGCTTATGGACATCTGGTTTCCTTCTCCTGAAGGCAATAATCAGTTTCTTGGTCTTGCTGGCATTGAGTAAGAGGTTGTTGTTATGACACCACTCAGCTAGATTTTCAATCTCCCTCCTATATGCTGATTTATTACCAACTTTGATTTGTCCAATGACACTGCTGCCATCAGCAAACTTGAATATGGCAGTGGAGCTGTGCTTAGCCACACAGTCGTAAGGGTAAAGCGAGTAAAGCAGGGGACTAAGCACACAGCCTTGTAGTGGAGATGGTGGAGGAGATGTTGTTGCCGATCCTAACTGAAGAAATCAAGGATCCAGTTGCACAGGGAGGTATTGAGGCCAAGGTCTTGGAGCTTATTGATTAGTTTTGAAGGGATGATGATATTGATTGCTGAATTGTAGGTGATCCTATTTAGTGTTATTATTTCTGATGACCTGTCCTGGGCCTGGCACGTAAGTGCAATTGCGAAGAAAGCACGGCAGCATCTCTTACTTCCTTAGGTGTTTGTGATGTTTCAGCATGATATCTAAAACCTTGACAAATTTCTATAGATGTGTAGTGGAGAGTATATTGACTGGCAGCATCACAGCTTGATATGTAAATACCAATGCTCTTGAATGACAAATCCTACAAAAAGCAGTGGATAGAGCCTAGTCCATCACAGGTAAAGCCCTCCCCACCATTGAGCACATCTACATTGAATGCTGTCTCTGGAAAGCAGCATCCATCATCACGGACACCCATCACCCAGGACATGCTCTCTTCTCACTGCTGCCATCAGGAAGAAGGTACAGGAGCCCCGGGACTCACTCCACCAGGTTACTAACCCTGAACCACCAGCCTCTTGAACCAAAGGAGATGACTTCACTCAACTTCAGTTGGCCCATCATTGAAATGTTCCCACAACTAATAGACTCACTTTCAGGACTCTTCATCTCATGTTCTTAATATTTATTGCTTATTAATTTATTATTATTTCTTTCTTTTTGTGTTTGCACAGTTTGTTGTCTTTTTCACACTGGTTGAATGCCCAAGTTGGTGCTCTCTTTCATTGATTCTGTTACGGTTATTACAATTTATTGAATATACCTGCAGGAGAATGAACCTCAGGGTTGTATATGGTGACATGTATGTATTTTGATAAATTTACTTTTCACATTCAACTTTTGAACTTGAAAGTGCAATCCTGTTGTATGTATCTTTATTGTCCGGATGTTTCAGGGTTGAGTGAGGAGCCAATAAGATGGCTTCAGCTGTGGACCTGTTGCCCTGTAGGAAAATTGGAGCAGATCCAAGTCACTTCTCAGGTAGGCGTGGATGTGTTTCATCACGAACCTCTCAAAACTCCATCAGTGATTGTAAGTGCTGCTAGATGATAGTCATTGAAGCAGGTTGCCAAGTTCTTCTTGGGCACCGGTATAATTGATGCCTAATTGAAGCGGGTGGGTAACTCAGGCTACCGAAGTGAAAGGGTAAAGATCTCAGTGAACACTCCAGCCAGTTGATCAGCATAGGTTATTAGTTCTTGGCCATGTATCTCGCCTGGGTTGGATGCTTTTCATGGGTTCACCCTCTTGAAGGCTGCTTGCACGTTGGCCTTAGAGACTGAAGTCACAAGATCATTGGGGCCTTTGGGAGTTCGTGATGGTTCCTCCATGTTTTGATGGTCAAACTGAGCATAGAAGGCATTCAGCTCATCTGCAAGTAAAACCCTATATGGCTTGATTTAACTTTACAAGAGGTGATAGTATTTAAGCCCTGTCACAAATCTTGAGCATCCTTTGTTGATTCAAGTTTAGTTTGCCACTTTGCCTGTGAGATGGCTTTCTAGAGATCATACCTGGACCTCTTGTAACTTTCTTGACCACCAGACTTTGACCTGGCCCTCAGCAGATTGTGGATCTTATGATTCATCCAGGGCTTCTGGTAGGGGAAAACTGAATGATTTTGTGGGGTACACTCCTCTACGATTATTTTAATAAAGTCGGTGATAACCGTGGTGTATTCATTCAGATCCATAGATGAGTCCTTGATCACTGCCCAGTGCACTGACTCGAAGATACCCCATAGCCGCTCCTCTGCCTCCGATGACCTCCTCTTTGTTGTCTTGATCGCTGAAGCTTTGTTCATTAGCTTCTACTTGTATGCAGGTAGGAGAAGGACAGCCATGTGATCTGATTTACTGAAATACGGTCCATGCATAGAATGATAGGCATTCGTTATCTTAGTATAACAGTGATCTCGTGCATTGGGACCTCTGCTGTTACAGATTGTATGCTGATGGTAATTGGACAATTCAGTTCTCATTGTAAATTGCAAGCAGTAAATTGAAGTTAAAAGCACAGGTTGCTCCACAGACTAAGAGATACAATTTGCAAAACGGCAACCATGAGATGTTTATATATGCTTCAGCCATTCTTTAAGACTATGGATTGTGTTAAATGACCTGTATCAGATAGGCAACATGGGCTAAGTTATTTGCATCATTGTGACTTGAGTTCAAGCTGGCAGACCAGACTGATGATGTTACTTAGCATATCAAACAACATGGTCACAGTTATAAGCAAATAATAGTATTTTTGTATACTCAGAAACAGTCTTGACAACATTAATTTTGGGTGTCTGGAATTTCTGTACCCAGAAATTTGTAGATTATTTTGTGTGAATTACTTTGTGATGAAGTTATTTGAACCTTCAAGGGTGTCTGTCAGTGTAAATATGTAATTCAAAGGAAGCATTGTCAACCTAAAATATTGAAGTAAACGATATTATAGTAGCTATTGAAATTGTATTGAATCACCTGCTGTTACCTTTCATCTTCAGAGTATAAAGATGTGATGTACTTTTGAGTTTGTGAGGCTGTGTAGTTTGCCTCTGGAAGAATGCCTGCTTGTTGTGCTGAACAGCGACTTCTATCTCACCAGCTTCACTGTTTCATTCACAGTCACATTTAGGGGCCCATCTGACCTACATTTGTGACCGTGTGTCCAGCAACTTAAGCATTTTAAGGTGATGAAAGGACCCCAACAGAGTGCTGCACCCACCCATTCACCTCCTCCCTCACCTTCATTCAGGATCCCGAAGAGTGCTTCCGGGTGAGGCAACACTTCACCTGTGAATCTGTTGGGGTCATCTGCTGTCTCCGGTGTTCCCAACACGGACTTCTCTAGGTTGATGAGAGCCGGCATAGATAGGGCGACTGCTTTGTTGAGCACCTTCACTCCATCTGCAAAGGGCATGATTTCCTAGTGGCCAACCATTTTAATTCCCATTCCCATTCCCACTCCCACATGTTAGTCCATGGCCTCCTCCTCTACTGCCACAGTGAAGCCACCCTCAGACTGGAGGAGCCTCCAACCTGATGGCATGAACATCGATTTCTCCAACTTCTTCTCTGAACAACACAGTTTTGCTTGGTGTTCCCAAATAAATTTCCTTTAGAAGTAGGTTTAATATCACCAGAATATGTCATGAAAATTTGTCAACTAAAACAATGAAACAAAAAACAGATTAATTGGTTACTCATTTCATTACAATTTATGGAGTTGTCTCTTCCCCTCACTTGCCTATCACCTCTCCCTGGTGCCACCCCCCGCTTCCTTTCTCCCAAGGTCCACTCTCCTCTCCTATCTGATTCCTCCTTCTCTGGCTGTTTACCTTTTCCACCTATCATCTCACAACTTCCTATTTCATCCCCCCCCACTTGCCCACCCACCTGGCTTCACCCATCACCTTCTAGCTTGTACTCCATCTCCCCCCACCACCTTATTCTGGATTCTTCCCCCTTCCTTTCCAGTCCTGATGAAGGGTCTTGGCCCGAAACATTAACTATTTCCATGGATGCTGCCTGACCTGCTGAGTTCCTCCAACATTTTGTGTGTGTTGCTAAGTAATTTGTCGTTTTGACTCAGTAGTAGTTATACATAAATCTGTATGTTGCTATGTTATACATTAATCCCTCTGCTCCTTTAACTATATTCAAAGATTCAAAGTAAGTATGGAGTACACAACCCTGAAATTCGTCTTCCCCAGACAGTCATGAAACAAAGAAGAATCACAAAACCAACCCATTCAAAGAAAAACGTCAAACCCCACTTCCCCATGTGAAAAATTGCATAAATGGTAACAAAAAAATTAGCAAAAACACTGAATATAAAACACAAACTTAAAAGGCATATTTCAGTTCAGTTCAGCTCAGTGTTCATTATCTGCAGGCCACCCCATTCAAAAATCGACCAAAAATAGTAACAAAAAAACGATTATAACTGTAAGAACTAGAGCACATTATAAACTGGAATTAGTGTCCAAGTGTACTATCCACGTCAATTAAACCTTGTTCTGGCCCCATCCACCGACGCCCACCATCAAGGGAGAGAGAGATCACTTGAATGCAAGGAACGAGGGAACTTTCCCTCAGGAGCAGCAAGAGACCACCACATGCAGACACCTTCTCCAGCACCAGAAAGCGAGAGGCTGATAGATGGCGCTGAACACTTGCTCACCTCAGTGATTTCAGTCCTCCTTGGCGCTTTAATCGGCGAGAGACGAAGTCGATCATGGGCTTGCAGCCCCATCTCCTGGTTTCCTGGGCACCATGCCGTGCTTTTTGATAAGAGCCTCCTGGCACACTCTTGGAGACAGCAAAGTGCTTGATCACACTGCCAGAATGTAGATAATAGGCTCTAATAGTAGCAGAAACATATCTGAAATAAAAAGATGTAAAAGAAGTGAAAGGAATTGTTTTGTGAACCTTGAGGATGTCACATTTGGTAGTGTTGTTCACTGGCACCATCTTCTTCTGAATAAGAAGTAAAAATAAGAGTTACCTATTGCCTCAAAAACTGAAGAAAGCTCATTTTCTAATTTTGCATTAACAGATTGCTTCAACATGCAGTCAGTTTCTTTTTTCATAGTCATAGTCATACCTTATTGATCCCAGGGGGAAATTGGTTTTTGTTACAGTTGCACCATAAATAATAAATGGTAATAGAACCATAAATAGTTAAATAGTAATATGTAAATTATGCCAGTAAATTATGAAATAAGTCCAGGACCAGCCTATCGGCTCAGGGTGTCTGACCCTCCAAGGGAGGAGTTGTAAAGTTTGATGGCCACAGGCAGGAATGACCTCCTATGATGCTCTGTGCTGCATCTCGGAGGAATGAGTCTCTGGCTGAATGTACTCCTGTGCCCACCCAGTACATTATGTAGTGGATGGGAGACATTGACCAAGATGGCATGCAACTTAAACAGCATCCTCTTTTCAGACACCACCGTGAGAGAGTCCAGTTCCATCCCCACAACGTCACTGGCCTTGCGAATAAGTTCGTTGATTCTGTTGGTGTCTGCCACCCTCAGCCTGCTGCCTCAGCACACAACAGCAAACATGATAGCACTGGCCACCACAGACTCGTAGAACATCCTCAGCATCGTCCGGCAGATGTTAAAGGACCTCAGTCTCCTCAGGAAATAGAGACGGCTTTGACCCTTCTTGTAGACAGCCTCAGTGTTCTTTGACCAGTCCAGTTTATTGTCAATTCATATCCCCAGGTATTTGTAATCCTCCACCATGTCCACACTGACCCCTGGATGGAAACAGGGGCCACCAGTACCTTAGCTCTCCTCGGGTCTACCACCAGCTCCTTAGTCTTTTTCACATTAAGCTGCAGATAATTCTGCTCACACCATGTGACAAAGTTTCCTACAGTAGCCTTGTACTCAACCTCATCTCCCTTGCTGATGCATCCAACTATGGCAGATACATCCGAAAACTTCTGAAGATGACAAGACTCTGTGCAGTAGTTGAAGTCCGAGGTGTAAATGGTGAAGAGAAAGGGAGACAAGACAGTCCATGACACCAGGGGGAGAAAATGTAGTAATCATTGCATTAACACTAACTGGAATGAAATGAATAACCAATTAATCATTTTTTTTACTGTTTTAGAAGGACAATTATTTGGGGACACCATGCAATGCTGTGCTCAATGATACTTAGCATGCAATTTAATCAATAGAACAGAAAGGTTGGAATTTGGTTTAGTGCTTCAACCACATACTTTTTCAACAGGGTGAAGAGATTGGAATTTGGCATAGAGGTGGAAATTGATTTGTTATTTATGTTTTTTTTAAAAAGGAAGATAAATTTATAGGAAACAGTGGTAGTAACCAAATCTAGAGTTTAAAGTAAAAGTAAGGAAGAAGAAGTATAATGTTACTGGAACATTGGAAAGCAGGAAGTTATTTAGATGCTGAATAATGTTGATCCCTTTTCTCTCTAAAGGGGACTTTGTCCTATTTTGTAGTAACAATAACAAGATCATTCAATCCATTGGGTTATTGTCAGCTCCTAGGCAATCATACTCTCAGTCCTCTTCCCCCTCTCATTATTTACCTGTTCCTCTGCATTTTATTCTCCTGCATATGTGCTCATTTACTTTGTTTTTTTGCGACTAACCTGTGCTAGAAGGTAACTTATTGTAGCCTGAATGCAGCATTTATATCAAGATGGAGGAACTGATGTCACTAGTAGTAATAATGAGTATGATCTGACTGCTTTACAAAGACATTACTTAATGATACTTTGAAATATAGTTAATGGGGGGAGAGGGAAGGATGACATCAAGACCAAACAGAGAAATGATTTTTGGAAGATCAAGATGTAGGATCAGTTGGGAAGGAGACAAAGGATGCTGGGAAAAGAAGGCAATGCTTGGGATAGTTTGCATCTCTCCTAACAAGGGCTATTATATAAAACAAAACATAGTCAAGAAATAGTGTGTGGCTTCAATCACATATGCCAAGTTGGCAAAGGTAGTTATGTAAACAAATATGTTGTGCATTTATGACAGATTGTAAGAATAATGCATTGTAGAGTGTATGAGAGTAGAGACTATTTTAGATCTGGTCATGTATATAATAGAGCAGAATTTATTAATCATTTAATTTGAAAGGATGCATAATGGAATATCATAACGTTTCAGAATTTCACAGTCAGTCTGAAAGTGAGAAATTATGGCCTGAAAGCTGTGACCCGAACTTAAATTAAGGCAGTTAGAAGTCTGAGATGAATAAACTGGCTTGGGAAGATAAAATATTTACAAAGTATTTTATAATTCTCATCAAAATTACCTTGCACTGAGAACTAAAGGAATGGACGATCCATATGTAGTGAAACTAATGAAGGAAGAAGTCAAATCAAAGAAAAATGCATATAATATTGTGAAAATTTGTTGACCAGAAAAATTAGAAGACATTGAAACCAAGGAGAGATGAGTAAAAAGGCAACTAGGAAGAAAATAGATTTTGAGAGTAAACTGGCAAGAAATACAAAATCAACAGGTAATGCTTCTAAAAGCCTCTTAAAAGTAAGATATTAGCTAAAGTAAATTTTGATCCCTTTGACACTGGGAATTAAAAAAAAATGTAAGGAAGGAATAGCAGATATCTTGAACAAAGGCTCCAAAAAACACCTCAATAAAGCACAAAATCATGGAGCGAAAGGGAGAGAGGAACTTAAACCATGGGATCCAAGGTGAATTACAAGTTTGGATTCAGATCTGGCCTGCCCATAGAAGACAGAGACTATAAGGCTGTTATTTTAGCTGCAGATCTGTGACTAGTTGTGTTCTGCAAGGGTTGGTGCTATGATCACTATTGTTGGTAGGGTATATCAATGATCTGGAAGAAAACGTTGATTGCCGGTTTAGCAAGTTTGCAAATGACACCAAGACTGGCAGAGTTGTGGACAGTGCAACCGTCTATCAAAGGATACATAGAAACGTAGAAAACCTACAGCACAATACAGGCCTTTCGGCCCACAAAGTTGTGCCGAACATGTCCCTACCTTAGAAATTACTAGACTTACCCATAGCCTTCTATTTTTCTAAGCTCCATGTACCGATTCAAAAGTCTTTTAAAAGACCCTATTGTGTCTGCCTCCACCACAGTTGCCGGCAGCCCATTCCATGCACTCATCACTCTCTGCGTAAAAAAAACTTAACTCTGGCATCTCCTCTGTCCCTACTCCCCAGCACCTTAAACCTGTGTCCTCTTGTGGCAACCATTTCAGCCCTGGGAAAAAGCCTCTGACTATCCACACGATCAATGCCTCTCATCATCTTATACACCTCTATCAGGTCACCTCTCATCCTCCTCCTCTCCAGAGAGAAAAGACAGAGTTCACTCAACCTGTTTTCATAAGGCATGCTCCCAAATCCAGGCAACATCCTTGTAAATCTCCTCTGCACCTTTGCTATAGCTTCCACATCCTTCCTGTAGTGAGACGACCATGGGATACACAGTAGTTCTGTTACAGAAATGGGCAGAGAAGTGGCAGATTGAATTTAATTGGGCAGGTTTGAGGTATTGAACTTCAGCAATGAATGGAGAAAGTAAACTGTTAATGGTGGACCTTTAATAGCATTGAGGTATAGAGGGATCTTGGGATCCAGGTCTATAGTTCACTGAAAGTGGCTGCACGAAGGAGTAAGGTGGGAAAGAAAGTGAATAGCATGTTTGCCTTTGTTGGTCAGGGTGATAAAT
The DNA here is from genome assembly GCF_963921235.1 of Mobula hypostoma. Taxonomy (NCBI): domain Eukaryota; kingdom Metazoa; phylum Chordata; class Chondrichthyes; order Myliobatiformes; family Myliobatidae; genus Mobula; species Mobula hypostoma. The sequence continues at coordinate 42,258,082 of NC_086108.1, forward strand.
ATAAGAGTAAGGAAGTTATGTTGTAGCTGTATGAAACTTTAACCAGAACATCCTTGTAGTATTATATACATTTCTGGTTGCCCCATTGTAGAAAGGACGTGGAGTCAGTGAAGAGGGTGCAGAAGAAAATTACCAGAGTTCTGCTGGGATTAGAGGGTCTGAGCAATATGAGAAAGGCTGATCAAACCTTTACATCTTCTCACCCGCCTATCACTTTCCCCTGGGCTCCCTCCTCCTTCCCCTTTTCCTTTGGTACACTCTCCTCTCCTCCTATCAGATTGATTTTTCTCCAGCCCTTTAACTTTCCCACCCATCTGGCTTCCCCATCACCTTTCAGCTAACCTCCTCCCCCTCCCCCCCCCCCACTTGGCTTCCCTTATCACCTTTCGGCTAGCCTCCTTCCCTCCCCCCTCCAACCTCCCTGGTTACCTGGCTTCCCCTATCACCTTTCAGCTAGCCTCCTTCCCTCCCCCTCCCCCCAACCTCCCTGGCTACCTGGCTTCTCCGATCACCTTCCAGCTAGCTTCCTTACCCGCCCCACCCCCCCTCCAAAACCTGGCATTCCCCTATCACCTCCAGATCTTCCAGCTAGTCTCCTTCTCTCCCCCCCCCCCGCCCACCTGGGTTCCCCTATCACCTTCCAGCTAGCCTCCTTCCCCTCCCTCCCCCCAACAATTATATTCTGGCATCTTCCCTCTTCCTCTTCAGTCCTGAAGAAGGGTCTCAGCCCGAAACTTCGACTATTTATTCATTTCCCTAGATACTGCCTGACCGGAGTTTCTCCAGTGTTCTGTGTGTGTGTTGCTTTGGATTTCCAGCATCGACAGCCATTCTCATGTTTGAAATTTATGTTGTTACCTATAGAGTGTTGGAGGATGAGGGGAGACCAGATTGAAGAGTCTATACTTACCAGAGTGATAGATGGGGTAGATGGTCAGGATCTTTCCCCTGGGTAGAAATATAAAACACCAGAGGACATGTTTTTAATGTTGGAGCGGGGAAGTTTAAAAGTGACCTGAGGGGCAAGTTTTTTACACAGAGAGTAGGTTCCTGGAGTGGGTTACCATGGGTAATAGTGGATGTAGCCAATTTAGTGGAGTTACAGAAGCTTTTAGATAGACACATGAATATGAAGGGGATGGATATTGATACACAGGCAGAAGACATTTGGTATAAATTGGCATCAAGGTCAGCATGAGATCATGGGCCGAATGGCCTGTCCAGTGCTTTACTGTTCTATGTTCTCAAATCAATTACTCTCACCAAGAAAAATGCCAGGACAACTAATTGGACTAAGTGCTGAAGAGTTCCATGTTTTAAGAGAATTAGCTGCAGATATAGTAAATATAATTATGGAGAAGGATAGGTCTGGATCCAGGGTTGAGATTTTTGATTGGAGAAAGGCTAACTTTAAGGAGATGCGAATGGATTTAGAAGGAGTGGATTGGGACAAATTGTTTTATGGGAAGGATGTAATAGAGAAATGGAGGTCATTTAAAGGTGAAATTTTGAGGGTACAGAATCTTTATGTTCCTGTTAGGTTAAAAAGAAAAGTTAAAAGTTTGAGAGAGCCATGGTTTTCAAGGGATATTGGAAACTTGGTTCAGAAAAAGAGAGATATCTACAATAAATATAGGCAGCATGGAGTAAATGAGGTGCTCGAGGAATATAAAGAAAATACAAAGAATCTTAAGAAAGAAATTAGAAAAGCTAAAAGAAGATACGAGGTTGCTTTGGCAATTAAGGTGAGAATAAATTCAAAGGGTTTCTACAGTTATATTAATAGCAAAAAGATCGTGAGGGATAAAATTGATTCCTTAGAGTATCAGAGTGGACAGCTATGTGTGGAACCAAAAGAGATGGGGGAGATTTTGAACAATTTCTTTTCTTTGGTATTCACTAAGGAGAAGGATATTGAATTGTGTAAGGTAAGGGAAACAGGTAGGGAAGTTATGGAAACTATGATGATTAAAGAAGAGGAAGTATTGGTGCTTTTAAGGAATATAAAAGTGGATAAGTCTCCGGGTCCTGACAGGATATTCCCTAGGATCTTGAGGGAAGTTAGTATAGAAATTGCAGGGGCTCTGACAGAATTATTTCAAATGTCATTAGAATCAGGGATGATGCCAGAGGGTTGACGTATTGCTCGTGTTGTTCCATTGTTTAAAAAGGGTTCTAAGAGTAAACCTAGCAATTATCAGCCTGTAAGTTTGACGTCAGTGGTGGGTAAATTGATGGAAAGTATTCTTAGAGATGGTATATATAATTAACTGGATAGACAAGGTCTGATTAGGAACAGTCAACATGGATTTGTGCGTGGAAGGTCATGTTTGACAAATCTTATTGAATTTTTTGATGAGGTTACTAGGAAAGTTGACGAGGGTAAAGTGGTGGATATTGTCTATATGGACTTCAGTAAGGCCTTTGACAAGGTTCCACACGGAAGGTTAGTTAGGAAGGTTCAATTGTTAGGTATTAATATTGAAATAGTAAAATGGATTCAACAGTGGCTGGATGGGAGACACCAGAAAGTAGTGGTGGATAACTGTTTGTCAGGTTGGAAGCTGGTGACTAGTGGTGTGCCTCAGGGGTCTGTGCTGGGTCCAATGTTGTTTGTCATATACATTAATGATCTGGATGATGGGGTGGTAAATTGGATTAGTAAGTATACAGATGATACTAAGGTAGGTGGCATCGTGGATAATGAAGTAGGTTTTCAAAGCTTGCAGAGAGATTTAGGCCAGTTAGAAGAGTGGGCTGAAAGATGGCAAATGGAGTTTAATGCTGACAAGTGTGAGGTGCTACAAATTTGGTAGGACTAATCAAAATAGGACATACATGGTAAATGGTAGGGCATTGAAGAATGCAGTAGAACAGAAGGATCTAGGAATAATGGTGCATAGTTCCCTGAAGGTGGAATCTCATGTGGATAGGGTGGTGAAGAAAGCTTTTGGTATGCTGGCCTTTATAAATCAGAGCATTGAGTATAGGAGTTGGGATGTAATGTTAAAATTGTACAAGGCATTGGCAAGGCCAAATTTGGAGTATTGTGTACAGTTCTGGTCACCGAATTATAGGAAAGATGTCAACAAAATTGACAGAGTACAGAGGAGATTTACTAAAATGTTGCCTGGGTTTCAGCACCTAAGTTACAGAGAAAGGTTGAACAAGTTGGGTCTTTATTCTTTGGAGCATAGAAGGTTGAGGGGGGACTTGATAGAGGTATTTAAAATAATGAGGGGGATAGATAGAGTTGACGTGGATAGGCTTTTTCCATTGAGAGTAGGGGAGATTCAAACAGGACATGAGTTGAGAGTTAGGGGGCAAAAGTTTAGGGGTAACATGAGGGGGAACTCCTTTACTCAGAGAGTGGTAGCTGTGTGGAACGAGCTTCCAGTAGAAGTGGTAGAGGCAGGCTCGATATTGTCATTTAAAGTAAAATTGGATAGCTATATGGACAGGAAAGGAATGGAGGGTTATGGGCTGAGTGCAGGTCAGTGGGACTAGGTGAAAGTAAGAGTTCAGCACGGACTAGAAGGGCCGAGATGGCCTGTTTCTGTGCTGTAATTGTTATATGGTTAAAATGTTCTTGATTCTGCAAAGTGAGCGGATGAAATGAATTGATGTTAATCCTTGGCTCTCTGGCCATGGTCAGATTCATAGCAATGCTGACATTTCAGTAGCTGGTTTCTTCATTATGTTGCTTTCAGAACATGCTGGCCATTTTTTCCTCTCTGATTTTATCTAGTTTTCTTCAACATAATCTTCATTTCCAATATTTTATGCTTTGTTGCACAGAATTGTATAGTACGTATTGGGCAGAAACAGGCCTTTCTGGTCCACGTTGCTGTTTATCCTGTATATGAGCTTCTTTGCACTTTCTTCTCAACTACTACTATAATCTGCTAATACGCTTTCTCTGTCACATACGTCTCCAGTTTCCCCTCTAGTGCACTTGTGATGTTCACTTCAAGCATGGCACCAAGTTCCATATTCTCAACACACCTTGAGTTTGTCTATAGGTTCTACTTTGATTGAGGAGAGTAACTCAGTTATATGCTTCTGCTAATTCATATTTCAGAAATTGTGGCGAAGGAATTCGTTACTTATATCCTCAAAGGATATCCTTGAGATACAAAATTAGCATAGTTTGCCTCACATCTGTGTGGAGTTGGGCCTCAAGCCGATAGTGTATTACAAAATTTCTACAGGGTACATGTTCTGATTCAATGAAAGTTCACGTTGGGCTTTTACCCCAGCATGGTGTTTAGAGTCAGTTCACTGATGATACTGCTCAAAAACACACAGCACAGACACCGAGCAGTGAATCGCTGCAGATCCTGTTTTAAGTATTGTAGGCTTTTGTCTCAGATAATGAGGTGAGCATGTTTGGAATCTCAGCAGGATTCTTTCTACGCCCATCCTTGTTGTATAAATAAGTATACTTGTTTATGTAGGCTCTCTGCCAGTACTTAACACTATATTACTGTCTCTGCAAAACTTATCAGAAAAAGCAACAGCTTTAAAAGTGGAAGTAACAGCTGCACATCCACCTTCTCAAGCTCAATTCAGGATTTTTGCTGGAGGTTTCATTGTTCTTCAGCTGTTGTGAGCTGCTTTTCCTCGGTGTGCTTAAAGATGTTAATATATTTTCTCCAGTTTCTTGTGATTTTGAACTCAGAGTGTCCTGCTGAATATTCTGTTTGCTCCAGGCTTCAGGCTTCCCCTTCAGTGATAATGTATTGATGTTTGGGAGTTACTACCCTGGAATGTTCTCCCTTCTGGTCGCCTCACTACAGGAAGGATGTGGAAGCCATAGAAAGAGTGCAGAGGAGATTTACAAGGATGTTGCCTGGATTGGGGAGCATGCCTTATGAGGATAGGTTGAGTGAACTCGGCCTTTTCTCCTTGGAGCGACGGAGGATGAGCGGTGACCTGATAGAGGTGTATAAGATGATGAGAGGCATTGATCGTGTGGATAGTCAGAGGCTTTTTCCCAGGGCTGAAATGGTTGCCACAAGAGGACACAGGTTTAAGGTGCTGGGGAGCAGGTACAGAGAGGAGATGTCAGGGTTAAGTTATTTTACTCAGAGAGTGGTGAGTGCATAGAATAGGTTCCGGCAACAGGGGTGGAGGTGGATACGATAGGGTCTTTTAAGCGACTTTTAGCTAGGTACATGGAGCTTAGTAAAATAGAGCGCTATAGGTAAGCCTAGTAATTTCTAAGGTGGGGACATGTTCAGTACAACTCTGTGGGCCAAAAGGCCTGTATTGTGCTGTAAGTTTTCTATGTTTCTCATCACATATCATATCAAGGAGCACCTCTGTTCCTTCTGATAAAAGCAAAGCTTCCCAGTGGCCAAACATTTTAATTCCCATTCCAATGTGTTGGTCCATGGCCTCCTCTTGTGACAGGATGAGGCCTCCCTCAGAGTGGAAGAGCAACACCCAGTACTGTTTTCTGTCTGGGTGGTCTCCAATCTGATGGCATGAATATGTATTTCTCCTTCTGGTGAACAAATTTCCTTCCCTCTTCTTTATTCTCCACTCTGACCTTTCACTTCTCACCTGCCTACTACTTCCCCTAGGTCCCCTCCTCCTTCCCTTTCTCCGATGGTCCACTCTCCTCTCCTATCAAATTCCTTCTTCTCCAGCCCGTTAGCTTCCCTACCTACCTGCCTTCACCTATCACCTTCTAGCTATGCTCCTTCCCTTCCCCACCTTTTCATTCTGGTGTTTTCCCCCTTCCTTTCCAGTCCTGAGAAATGGTCTTGGCCCAAAATGTTGACTGTTTATTCATTTCCATAGATGCTGCCTGACCTGCTGAGTTGCTCCAGCATTTTGTGTTTGTTGCTTTGGAATTCCAGCATCTGCAGGATTTCTTGTGTTTACTTATACATACGAGAAGCTGACAGTACAGTATGCAGATTGATTTTTATTAGTGGCTAGTAAATATTGCTCTGACTGTGCAGGACTGGTTCAAACTAGCATGGTGATACAGTATGCATTTTAACAATATTTTACTCAGAAATGCAAATTAGTTCATATTTTCTCACTAAGGACAAGATGGTTCATTTGAACGTTTTGGCCAAGCTCATTGTGATAATATTTAAATGTACAAGGCCCTGTTGCCACAAGAGACTCTCAATTAATGATTACTTATTGCTGTGTAGGAGAGCCTTGGGGGGATCTGTTAAGGGAAAGATTAGATGTTGTGTATTTTCCACAGGTTTGTGGACACTGGAAGAAATTCTGGGCCACAGCCACTTTCTTATATTTCCAAATCTTCTGCTTCAGTGTATCTATTTTCCTCATGTGATATTGTCTGAGTGATGTCTAATGTTTCTAAAACAATTTTGATGCATGCAAATCTTCTGATCTTCAAGATATTAGGTCACATAAAGTACCCAAGAAGTCCAATCCTGGTGCTAATCTATTCTGGAAATAATAATGTGCAATCTGTACTCTATAAGGATAATATATAAGTAAGTCTGTGTGTGTGTGTGTGTGTGTGTGTGTGTGTGTGTGTGTGTGTGTGTGTGTGTGTATGTATTCTTCTAATAGGAGGTCCGTCCGGAACGACGATGATGTCAGTGACGCCTCTGATGAGAGCGAAGCCCGAATTGGGAAGTGCAGGTGTGCCCACAGGTTGGGTATGTTATGGCCATTGAAGGGTCAGATCGTCTCTCCTTGTGGTCCTGGTGCTTTTGACTGAGGTCCTTTAGATGCGGCTCTTCGAATGTGCTGCTGCCTTTCGAAGACAGGCGCCAAGCGTTGCGGTCTTTGGCCAAAGCCTCCCAACTAGTCACAGGGATACCACGTGCCTTCACGTACGCTTTCACACAGTCTTTACAGCCTCCCTGCTTTCTGATGCCATGTGCCAGCTCGGAAAAGGATACCATCTTTGGAAGGTACGTCCACATGATCACTGTTTCTGTACCAGAGCACTCAGCCCTTAGTAGCACTTCTGTCGTGGGGACACTGTCTTGCCACGAGATGCCCATGATCTTGTGAGTAGAGCTGGTCAAGCATCTTGATGTGCCTGTGGTATGGGGTCCATGTTTCACAGCCGTACAGGAGAGAAGTCAGGAAGACTGCTCTGTAGACTGCCATCTTGGTCTTCAGCCGGATGCCATATTCTCCCCACACGCGTGTCCATGGCCTGCCAGAGGATGCCCCAGCTTTGGCAAGTCTGTTTGAGACCTCTCGATCTAGACTGCAGGAGGAGGTGAGGCAGCATCCCAAGTAGGTGAAGGCTGCCTCACCTAGTTGAGCAGTGTGCCTTCAATCTCAATTATGGTTCCGCAAGATTGGTATGGAGTGCGGGCTGAGGTAGAACTTCTGTCTTCTGCAGGCTGATGGTTAGGCTGAATTTTCTTGCTGCCACAGAGAGACAGTCAGTGAGCCCCTGCAGGTCCCTTTCCCTGTGTGCTGCAAGAGCGCAGTCATCTACAAAGAGGAAGTCTCGTACTATTGCTTCCAGCACTTTGGTCTTGGCCATGAGGTGTTGCAGATCAAAGAAGTGTCCATCAGTTCAGTAGTGAATTGTTATTCCCGCATCAGTCTGTGAGAGAGCAGAGAACAGCATCATGACAAACAGCAGGCTGAACAGAGTAGGCACGAGGACGCAGCCCTGCTTGACACCGTTAGTTACAAGGAAGGGGTCAGAGGTGCAGCTGTTTTTGATAACCCTGGACATCATGCTGTTATGGAATGACCTGACAATGCTGATCAGCCTTGGGCGACAGCCTGACTTGGTAAGGATGAGCCAGAGGCCCGTGCGACTGATAATATCAAATGCCTTTGTCAGGTTCACAGAGAGGATGTGGAGATTCTGGTTCTGTTCCTGACACTTCTCCTGGATCTGTCTGACAGCAAAGATCATGTCACTGTTCCTCTGTTAGATCTGAAGCCACATTGGCTCTCTGAGACAACGTCATCAAGGAGGTGAGAGGTAATCCTGTTCGGTTTGATACGGGCCCTCATCTTCCTGGCTATGCTCAGGAGAGATATGCCTCTGTGGTTGTCACAGAATGCCCCGTCTCCCTTGTTCTTGTACAGGTGGATGATGTTTGCATCCCTGAAGTCCTGTGGTACACAGGCTTTCTCCCAACACTGCTGCATGAGCTCTGTCAGCCTCTGAAGAAGGGTTTTACCACCATCCTGAAGACTTCTGGGGGGACCTCATCCAGGCCAGAGGCCTTACCCGGCTGCAGCTGGTTGACTGCCTTCATAGCTTCTACTAATGTGGGGGAATCATCAAGGGCCTCCAAGACTGGGTGCTGGGGCATGTCTTGTGTGGCCTAGTCATCTATCTGGATTGAGCAGCTGGTTGAAGTGGTCTGCCCAGCTTTGGACAATGTCGCCTTTGTCAGTGAGGAGTGATCCATCCAAGGAGAGGACTGGTGCCGTGACGTTGGAGGAAAGTCCGTACACTGCCTTTAGACCATTGAAAGACTTCCTTGTACTGGTCAGTGTAGTGCTGAAGCTCTGCTGCTTTGGCCTCCCACACTGATCTTTCATTTTCTACAGCTCAGCCTGGACATAACCACGGCAGTGCTTCGAGCGGTCATGTTTGGAGGTTGACTGCTTGTCACTGAGCCAGCTTGCAAAGGCTTCCTGCTTCTGCTTGAGGAGGGTGACGATATCAAAGTTGTTCTCATCGAACCAATCCTGATGCTTCCTCTTGGGGTGCCCGAGAACGGTACTTGCAGCGCTGTACAGGGTGTCTCTGAGGGCAGCCCATGCTGTTTCTGGGTCTGCTTCCTCAAGCAGTTGCTCAAGTTATTGCTCCAGTTTGCTGATCAGCTCTTCTTTGATGTTGGGGTCAGCGAGCCATTGAATGTTCAGCTTCTGCTTGGTGTCAGCCTGCTGGTGCCTGTACGCCTTGCCAATCTGAAATGACAGCTTGCTTCTCAATAGGATGTGGTCAGTACAGCAGTCTGCACCCCTCATCGCTCCAGTGATGATCACATCCCTGATGTCCCGGCGCCTTGTGATCATGTAATCAATCAGGTGCCAGTTCCTGGACAGCGGGCGCATCCAGGTTGCCTTGTGGATGTCTAGAAGCTGAAAGAGGGAGTTGCTGATTGTCAGCCATTTTCTGCGCAGAAGGTGAGTAGTAGCTGCCCATCTGAATTCCCTTTTCCAAGGCCATGCTTGCCAATGACTTCCAGCCAAAACTGATGGCCACTGCCTACTTGGTCGTTAAAGCTGCCAAGTAGCAGGATCTTGTCATCTTTGGGGACCAAGTGTAGTAGCTGGCCAAGCTGCTGGTAGAACAGTTCCTTCTGTTCAGAGGTGTAGGTCATGGTGGGTGCGTAGGCACTGATCAGAGTCAGATGAGTCGTGGCTTTCAGAGGTAGCCTCATTATCATGAGGTGATTGTTGATGCCTCTAGGGAGGGACTCCAGGTTCCTGACAATTGTGGTCCGGATGGCAAAGCCAACTCCAGCTTCTCTAGCCTCCTCCTTTCCCTTGGCATTCCAGAAAAGCATGTGACCAGCCCCTAGTTCTGTGATTTCACCAGTCCAGGCCAAGTGTGTCTCACTGAGCGCTGCGGTGTCGATGTTGTACTTCTGAAGCTTGTGTCCTACAGGTGCAGTTTGCCTTTCTGGTCTGTTCCTGCTCTTGTCCATAAGTGTCCTGACATTCCAGGCTCCAACACAGTGTTTGCTCAGCTTTCTGGTGGTTCCTCTTTCCTTTGTGATTTTTGAGGTAGTTCGACCGCGAAATAGGTGTCCAGTCAGCTGTGGTATGATGACAGGATAGGGTGAGGCAAGCTCTCTGTAGGTCACCTTTTCTAGACCTTCTCCCATGAGGGGAGAGCAGTGCAGTCCTTGAAGAGGGTTGCTCCGTCACTGAGGTGGCTGCCAAATACTGCCGTTGCCTTGTGAGACGAGAGCGATATCCTACCTAGCAGCCTTGAGTGCAGGTCTGTGACTAGTGGCACTCAGTACCATCTTGTGCCTGCCACTGTCACCATTCACCCATCTCCCCAGGTCTTGTGTTGGTTGTGGAGATTGGCATCAGCAAATCTGGGCAGGAGGTGTATGAAGACCATGAGTTGCCCAAGCTTCAGGATCCCCTTCTCGGTCCAGACACTGATGTCAAAAACGACGCCAGGCATAATGTTTTGACAACGGCTGAACTGCAGGAACTGCCAGAATGATGTTGAATCAACATCAATTTGCCTTAGGGGCTCTGACTACGGATTTCTGTCGTCATTCACCCATCGCCCCAGATCTTGTGTTGGTTGTGGAGATTGGCATCACCAAATCTGGACAGGAGGTGTATGAAGCCCAGGCGTCGTGATCCCCTTCTCGGTCCAGACGCTGATGTCAAAAAGGACACCAGGCATAACGTTTTGACGACAGCTAAACTGCAGGAGCTGCCAGAATGACGTTGAATCAACATTAGATTGCCTTAGGGGCTCCAACTCCAGATTTCTTCCTTGGGGTTTATTCCCGAAGCCTTTCCCATGAGTATAGGAAAGGTATGCCACAAGGCAACGGAGGTTTGAAGTCAGAGTTTTCCTTCTCCTAGGTGTGCTTCCCAGGCTAACAAGCCCCACCTGCCTGAAGCAACTGATTTTAAAGCGCCAGTGACCCGTTTTTGCCCCTTCTCCTGTCTGTGTAAACAGTTCTGCCATGTGAAGGCCAGGATTTGAACTTGGTTGTCAGAGGCTCATTAGAGACACATGCCTTTGGGAGCACTTTATCGGTAGTGGGAGCTTATCCCCACTACCACCCCGGCAATGATACACACACATATATAATTTATTAATGAATATGTTTATGTATTATGAAGTCTATAAATGATACATACACAAGTTATGGGGAGAGAGTAAGAAAGTGGTACCAAGATACAGAATCAGCTGTTGTCCTTTTGAAAGGCAGAAAATGCACAAAGGGCTAAATTTTCCACTTCTATTTTTCTAGCTTTATTTTGACCTAAAGCAGAGCAGGGATATCTTCCAAGAAAGAGGCACCATCAGTGGTTATCTTTGATGTGGTTTCTCCAAGGCCTTTCACATGTAAGAGATACTCCACAGACTTGTAGGTCATTTCAGAAGTTTTGTTTTTCTAACCATCTCTGCCCTTTGTACCTCTATTTATAGAGTATACAAACAAAGAACCATTATCAATCATTGCTCAGAACTTGAATGCATATTGTGTCCATTTCTGGGCACAACATTTTTGAGGAATGTAAGGGTGGAGAGACTTTGTACTGAATTATTTCTGAGGGTAGAGAACTGGAGTTCTCTTGGGAGATGGGAACAGCTGGAATCGCACTCCTTAAATACAGAAGAGTTCATATGATCTGAGAGGAGTGTTCAGAGCTGGGAGGGGATATGAAATGTATAAAGAGTTATTTCCATATCACAGTAGGTGACTTCAGAACAAAAAATTAAGATGGCCGGACATAGAGAGTAGGTAAAAAGAGTAAATGTTGGTGGTCTTTAATGCATTGCCTAAAATATTGCAGAAGTAGATTCTGTTATAACTTATAAACGAGAACTGGATAAATACTTAAAAATAAAAGATAAACTGGCTGACTATAGAGAAGGGAGGAAATGGAAGCAGGTGTAATTTGGTGAGAATTTGTCACTTTGTCAGCATTGCTGACTATATGAGCAGATTATCATTGACCAAGTCGACAAAAGTTTGTGCTAAATGCAAGTACCAATAGGAATTTCTGGTGTGTAAAAGTCTCCGTACATTAAAGATGTCAGAAGAGATAATGCAGCAGATCAATCTGTGCAAGACCATATACTCCTTGATTGTGACTCAAGGTAGCTGTACTCTTGTTCGATGGTAAAGTCTGAATGCTTTCATTGTGTCAAGATGGTGGCACTCTGCTATAGGTTAACCATATTTATATATTTGGGCACTCTGTCTTATCTGGCCTTTTTTTAAAATTTTATTTTTATTTGGATAAGGTATTCACAAGTAATCCACAAACTTTTTTTTACATATATAACCTTTTCCATTTTTTATGTGAGTAAATCTATATTAATTTGTACATTCACAAGTGCACATTGAGATAATATGGAAAATAATTAGACACTCAAATAGATGTTTATGTGCAATTGTAATTCCACTCTATTAAACTTAATAATGATAATAGTTGTTATAAAAATATTAATAATAGTGGTTGAATACTAATTTCCATCTATCTCTTTTGTTCCATTTCTTTCTGGTCCAAAATTTCCCCAGATCTTTTCTTTACTTGTGTTATTTCCATATTTTCCAAAAAAAAAGAACAGTAAACATTCGAGCCAAGGGTGCTTATGTTAACACTATTACTATGTTGGTGAAGCAAACAGTATAAACCATTAGGAGAGTCATCTAAAGTCTGCTCACTCTGGGGTTATAAATTCAATCCATTTATTCCAAATTTGATGAAATTTTTCCTTTTGAATTCTCAGTGAATAGGTCATCTTTTCCATTTTAAATATTTCCAAAATGATTTCATACCAATCTTCTAATGTAGGTGATGGATTTAACCACTTTCTGGTGATTGATTCTTATCTGGCCTTTCATTGCAAAACTGACGCAGTACTCCACTGGCTGAGATGCCATCATCTGACTGAGGCGTTACAGAGAAGCCCTGCATACTTTCTCAAATGTGCATAAAAAGTAGCCTTTTGCTTCTGATAGTTGTACTTAATTTAGAATCAAAATATTGCTTTGACACAGATGAAAGGCATTTATGCTATTAAGTTTGTGCCAACTCCCGGTATGAAAACCTTTTCAAAAGAAGACTGTCAAACACCCAATGTGAAGGGAAAAAAATCAGATTGTGCAAACAATAGAAGAAAGCAAATAACATTCAAAACTGAAATTCAGAAAAGAGAGTCCAGAGCCATAGCCAATCCAGGAGCCCATTAGTTGCAGGCCACAGTTCAGCACAGAGACAAGTAAACCTCGTGAGCAATGAGTCGAACACTGGCCTGTCCCTTGCATCCGGCCCCAACACACTAGCCTTTGTAATAATATGTCAAGCAGTTCTCTACCCCTTGTATGAATTCCCTTCTTACCCTCTGCACTTGATAGAAGCTGCACAGTCTATGTTACTGGAAGTCACTTTCCATGAGGATCTCACATTCTGACCCCACGATAGTAACTTCACTTCTTGCTAATGGCCAACTTAACTATGGAACTCATGGCAATTTATCATTAGTAACTTAAGGGTGAGAAATTCGAACAGCAAAACTTCAATCAATCTAGTAACAGGTATCTTGCTCGTAAATTCCTATTGGTAGGTACTGACCTCCATGGAAACTGAACTCTTCACTATGCTTAAACCTCAGATAACAAAAAATATTCACTTATAAGTTGCATTACCTTTTGGAATCTGTAATCGCAACTAAGTCAAAATAACATTTTAAAAGAATCCGTGGGTGATTTGCAAACCTGTGGACCTATATTCAAAGCTACATGTCTAAGTTGTGCTATGATCTGAAGCGAAGGTTACCTAATTTTAGATGAATGCATGTGCTGTACCATTGAGAGTTGAGATGGAAACTGGCATCAACTCTGCTGCTATTACAGGATGTGTGTTTTTCATCATTCATGCCGATGCTTTATTCAAACATTTGGGGAGTTGAAACAAATCTAATTTACAACCTGCCAGGAAATAGTACCAAAATTAATCCCATGAGTCACTATTTCTTATTTCTCTTCAACTGACACTGACAGCTGCTGAATTGAATATTCACAAAATTTTGGTAGGGAATACGATGAGATCTCAAATTGAACAACAAGAATTTAGTTTTTCTGTGCATTCCTTGTTTGGTTTTCTCCATTTCTGTGTACTGTACATTTTAAATACTCCAGTGTCTTCACCACTTCTGCATGCACATTTTGAAACCTATGTTCAGCGTTCTGAAGACAAAATATACATTTAGCATGACTATCATTTTTTATAGAGCATTGTCATTGAAGGATAAGTAAAACTAAGCTACTTTCCTGAGTATACTTCTGTGATTTTTTTTTACCTTTATTATGGTAAACTGAAAAATAAATTCAAGCTGTACATTTTGGAAGTAGAGTGAAGATCCTTGCTGGAGCTTCAGTTTACTTTCTTAATAATTGCAATTTTTATCTTTAATGTTTTAATGGATATCCACATACACAAATATCACTTTGTTAAAAAGGTCATAACATAGAAAACTGAGAATTCTTGTTTAGTTTTCCTGGGTTTGAGCGTTTATAATGAACTTCTGTTGCAACAGACATTCTACTGACTAAATCTTCTAAACAGGCAGTAAGGTGCATAGTATAAGAAAGATAAGAGTCTTGGCCTGAAATGTCGACTGTTTATTAATTTCCATGGATGCTGTTTATTAATTTCCATGGATGCTGTTTATTAATTTCCATGGATACTGTCTGACCTGCCAAATTTCTCCAGCATTTTGTATGTGTTGCGTTGGATTTCTAGTATCTGCAGTCTTTCTCGCGTTAAAGATAAGATGTGACTTTTTTATTGCTCACTTTATTTCACAAAGGTATACTGTATGTGCTGAAATACTGTCCGTCTGTGTTTTTGCTGTTAATCTCCCACTATTGAGTTGTAGTTCTTGATACGAGTTTATCTGAAGTACAGCATAGATACTGGATTGATACCAATCCTGAGGGGAATATTGGGGAACAATTTAGAGTTATACCAATTTATGCTGCCCAGCTTGCACCAATCTCCCTGCATTCTAAATGAACGCTGGTGTGATTCTGTTTTTCCCTGTCTTATTGAAGATTGCTTTGACCTTTTATCTTTCTTTGGCTTTAGTGAAAATTTATTGACATTTTGCCAGAGTTCCTGCTTGGAATTTGAAATATATATAAAGATATTTGAATACTAAATATTTTATATGGAATATTGAACTTAAAGTACTTTCTGGAGGTTGTTTCTGAAATTGAGTCATGCACAAAGGTAAAAGAGTTGTAATGACGTGGGGAAAAGTTGAGAATCAGATTCAGTAAATTGCTCTTTTGAATGGCCACGATTGACATGATGGACCGTATATTTTTATTTGGTGTTCTACTATTGTATTTTGTGAGTCAATTTAGAGTTACATTTCTGATTCGCACAACATAGGAAACCGGTTGTGTCACTGTTAACTACACGTTAAAATCCACACTAAAATTTGTTTATTGGCTATTAGTTTGTTCCTAAGCTTAGATTTCGGCCAAATAAGAACAAAACTCATAACTTTTGAAATGTAATTGATAAGAGTTGGACAAAATTTATTTGACAAAATTAGTGAAATTGAGAGGTAACTTGCCCATTTCTGGAGATGTATGCTCATCTATCAATGGCAGCCTATTCAGCATTAAAAAAAACGCCTGCTGTTTTTCCTAAGCTACTTCCTGTCAAAAGTGTAACTTGGCTATGTTTCAAAGCAGGAACTGTCTATAGCTTGTTCTCAGGTGGAACCCGTTTTTTACTTGAGAGAAGATAGTGTTATAGAAACTCCACCAATGCCAGAATATTTGCCGCTATGTAGCGCTGATATTTATTTTAGCTTTCTTTAAGTTAACCTTGCAAGCCTGCAGCACAGGAGCCCACATTCTGCTTCCTGAACTGCTGCAGGTATGGATATAAACCTGCTGTTGACTTTACTAAAGCTTTATAACCATTTGTTCACAGGATGTCATTTTAGCTGGCCATGCCACCATTTATCCTCCTTCATGGATTGACTGCGAAATTTATTGGCATGCTAGGCTCCTTCACAGGGAAGCTGTCAACCACATTGGGGGACTCATCATTACTGAGATTTACCCAGATTTAGTTCATTAATTGAACTTAAATTCCCGGGTTGCCATGTCTTTGTATTTGATCTGTTCTGGTACTGTATCTATAGTGTGTCACAGTGTGTATTCTGAACTTAAAAGGAAAAGTTAGTAGGATAAGTATCGGCATAGTTATCAGTTTGGCCCATTTGCGACTTTAGGAATTAAGGATGCGGGAAATCGTCACTTTTTGCTTTTTTTCACCATTTTTGTTTAAAATATATTTTTTGGAATGGTTGTATGAGTATATCAATGGTAATGTCACTTAATGTTGCTACAAGCACCTGTGGTAGGCACATTATCTGTGCATTGCATGACGGGTACTAGGGGGTACAGATAGATCATAAAAGCTTAAGAAATATGAAAGGGAGTGTGCCATTTGGCACTTCCTTCACAACCATTCATCAAGACCATGGCTGATGGTTATCACAGCTTTGTTTTGCTTTACTCTCCTCATCCCTTCAATAACTCTCAACATGCTGAAATCTATCAATTCCTGTTTCAAATGAACTCGATGACTGAGCCTGAGGATAGAGAATTTCAAAGATTCACTACTTGGAAAAGAAATTACTCAGCTGAGCTGTTTGGTAGGGTTTTGCATTTTCTTATTGAAATACCCTTGTTGTTACCTTCTGATATTTTCATGGCATGGTTCTCCTTCTAAAACTTAGTGTATGACGTACGTATGTTATTATCATGTCCTGACAATGAAGCTTTAACAGCAGTTACTATTTATCTTAATTCTGTCTGGTATTTGTGCCTTTACTTCCTGCCTTTATACTTATAGAAAGTAATAACTGACTGCATCAATTGTCAGAGAGTTGAAAATTTCTCCCACCCTTTTCATGTGGAGTGTTTTCTACCATACAGCAAGTCTTCAAAGGCCTCATCAACTGTTTGGGCCTTAGCCATAGATTCTGTAACCTACAGTTTCTTTCTTCCTTATCTGTTCCCCTTACTGTCTTTTACACCTCAGCTGAAAATCTTCTTAACTCTAATTCAGAATCAGAATTGGGTTTAATATCACTGGCATATGTTATTAAATGTATTAATTTATGCCTATTGCAACCTTCTTATAATCTCCTATATAGTCCATGGATTCCACTATCTCTCTGGTATACGTGTGCTGCATTCCCTTCAAAGTCATAACATCCTATCAGAGATCTGCTGTACAAAACTGAGTACAAGGAAGGGAGAGGACTTTCAAAGTAAGGAAATAGTTTGAGAACTTAAAACCTAAAGGCCTACCTGCCATCCACTAAATCTTCACTAGTAATACAATTCTGACAATATTTTGCTGTCAGCAGATTTTTGATTTTTTTTTTAAATTTCAGTTTCTAACTCAACATGAATGATTTAATACAATAGAGAAAAAATTAACCCCTAGAAACAAGTTATTTTTCCTCTGATCTCTCTTGTAATGACACAAAGCAATGATAAAGGCCCAGCAGAGACTGCAGATGCTGGAAATCTGGTTGCTGGAGAAATGTAATGAGTCAAGCAACATCTACGGAGGAAAATGAACAGTCAACATCTTGGACCGTGGCTCCTCATCAGGACTGGAAAGTAGTGGGGGCAGAAGCCAGCACAGAAGGATAGAGAGAGGGGACGAGCAGGAGTTAGGTGAATCCAGGTGAGAGGAGAGATGGGGAGGGTAAGAATAATGTGATAAGCTGGGAGGTAATAGATGGAAGAAGGCAAAGGGATGAAGAAGAAAGAATCTGATAGAAGACACCAGACTATGGAATTATTTTAAAACCACCTCTGAACAAAAGCTGCTCCTCAATATTTTCTGGGTTGATTTTGAAGGAGCAATGTAATGCATTGCCAACTTGTAATTTCAATAACTTAAATTGAGGTCACAAATGTGAGATGTTACATACAATTGCGAAGAGATTTGAACCCATAATGTTCTGAGTTAGAAGCACGAGTGTTACCAGTTGAGCTAAAATAGCATCTTTACTGTTAGCTTCGCTTATAAACTTCCCCCGAAGACAGCAAAAAATAGTATATTGAATAAATTCACCATTTATTGTAATATGGCAAGAAGAATATAGGAATGGGTGTAGTCTGTTCCACCTTTCTTTCAGTTTAGTTAATTGAATCATAATTTTGTATATCTGATTTGTCTCTATATTTTAAATTCATATCTTGAAGTTCACCAGACAAAAATTTCAATTGACACAGCCTGAACAATTTTTGTTGTGGTGATTTGGATCTAATTTTATACTGCTGTTTGTGTGAAGGATTGCTTATCTCTAATTCTATGATTATGTTTCCTTGCTCCAGATTTTACCAATATAATTGTTTCTTCCTGTCTAGGAAGATCAGCTCCTTGAAGTACTTGACAGGTCTTGAGACTGTAGTCCTGGAGCATGCAAAGGTCAACATTACATCAAGGCTTGCAGCATAGTTGTCCTTCATGTCTCTAGCCCAGAAAGGGAAAACTTGTTCAAGTTCAAGTTTGTTATTGTAGGCATACATATCCAGGGCAAAAGTGTCATGAAAGTTCACTTTTTGCAGCAGCAACATGGTACTTTATAATGATTAAATTATTTTAAAAGAAAGACATTACAAAGATCAATTACATAAATAAATTAACATAAAAACTTGCACAATACAATAAACAAAAATAACATAATTACATCAGTGCAAGTTGAGGGAAATATAGCCCAAGATAGAATCAAGAGTTTTCAAGTCCGTTCAAGAACCTGATAGGAGTGGGAAAGAAGCTACTGTTGAACATTGAGGTGTGGGTCTCCAAGCCACTGAACCTCCTGCCTGATAGCAGCAATTAGAAGAGGGCATTGGCAAGATGGTCAGCATCCTTGATGAAGGATGTTGCCTTCCTGAGGCATTGTCTCTTGTAGATATCCTCAATGGTGGGGAACATTGTACCTGAGATGGATCTTGTTGAGTCCACCACTCTGTGTAGCCTCTTGCTTTCCTGTGTATTGTACCAAGTCGTGATGCAACCACTCAGAATGCTTTTCACAGTGCACCTGTGGAAGGTTGTCAGTCTTCAGTGACATATCAAATCTCCTAAGAAAATGGAGACTCTGATATGTCTTCTTCATGTGTTGGACCTAGGATGAATCCTCCAAAATGTGACACTCAGGAACTTGAAGCAGCTCACCCTTTGCACCACAAACACTTCAGTGAGGATCGATACAAGTTTGCCTGACTTCCCCTTCCTGATGCCCACAATCAGCTCCTTATTTTTGCTGATTTTTATATAGGCATCCATTAGTTGCCCATGCTGAAAGTCTCCCTTCTCCACATCACCGATGTTGTCCAAGGGAAGGGCATTAGGACCCATACAGCTTGGCACCGGTGTCGTCGCAGAGCAATGTGTGGTTAAGTGTCTTGCTCAAGGACACAACACATTGCCTCAGCCAAGGCTCGAGCTAGCGACCTTGCTAGACAAACGCCTTAACCACTTGGCCACGTGCCAACACTTTAGTGCAAGGTTATTGTTACAATACCATTCAACTAGCTGACATATCTTATTCCTGTATGCCTTCTATGTCACCATCTGTGATGAACAAGAAAAGCTAGATGCTAGATCAAGGTTCATCAAATTAATTTGTATGATTAGTGGCATAAGCAAAATTTCAGCTTTTATTCTAGAACTTAACTTATTAAGTAGAATTAACAAGAAGGTTTGACTGAAGTGATGGTTAATTGAGCAATAACACATATGCTATTTGTGAGAATGTTGTCCAGGGTATGCTTTTAAGTATTTGCTGGCGGCTGCATGCTATTAGCATTCTATGTGGTGTTGCTTCCAAACAAATAAAATTCATTAGAGTAAGTAAATGGCAGAATGAAAGTACCAAGTGGTATCTGGTTGTAAAAATGTTGAGAATTATTTCTGTCAGAAATACTTAGATCAGATTGCATCTGAAATATATTGTCCTTTATTAGGCAATGATAAATATCTATGCAGTGATTAGCTGTAGAGGTTTTGACCTGTGGCAAATTTGAGTCATATGCAGGGCTGCAGAATCTGATTTCTCCCACCAGTGTGTCAGCTCACTTTGTTGCCAGTGCAACAGATTTTACTTTGCCTCCAGATTGGTCACCATGGAAATTACAAGATACATTTTCTTCATTGTTATTACAGATATAAAAATGTGATATTTGGAGAGATTGGTGGGGAGCAAAACATAATCTATATAAATATTTTTACAGCACAAGTTAACTTGAAAATAATGCCAGTGCACAGGTTCAATATGGTTGAGAAACTTACATTGTGCTGATCCCCTTCATTTACTTGGGACACTATGCTGCTTAATTGGGGTAGCAGATTGTTGCCGAACAGGTTCTAACTAGAATCAGCCACGTGCACTTCTGTGGCCATTATATGCTACACTGTGCTTGGAGTGAACAGTTTTTAAATAGCAACAGTTACATTTTTTGGCACTGATAGTTGGTGAAAAATAAGCAATAAGTCAATTCAGAACCGTTTTGTTCACCGCGGTTTCAAGCATTCACGCTTAGAGATGCCAGAAATGGCCGGAAGTGAAGATGAACAAGTTAGGAACTACAAAGAATTTGAAGGTATCGACAATCATCTTGAATGTTACAACGAAAATGAAGATTTAGATGATGCAAAGGAACACTGTATGAAAGCAGTTCATCATCTGCACTGGGTGTCTGTTCTGATTTTGTTAATTTACAGTCAATTAGAAGAACATGGCAGCATACAATGGATGAATTCCTCCGTTGATAACTATTAGGAACTATACACAGTTCTGTAATACTGTAGTGGTATTGGTAGTGTTCTGATTTGTTCTGTATTTCATTTAAATACATAATTTGTTACTCAGTTTTTCATTTTTGTACTTTTTAACTATTTCCATGAAACTTCAGCTAATTGTAGCAACCACTTAATTGGGCCAAGATATACTGGTCCTGATGTGCCTCAATTAACCGGAATCCGCTGTACTAACTTCAATTGATCTGCATTTCAGAGATTTACACAAGGGAAATCCCAGTTACATGAATATCAGTGACTTGAGACAATGCCTCCCCTCAAGTTTTAGGCCATATCTTTACCAATATATTACCAACAGTGTGAATTATGTGTTTTTTTGCATACTCAGTTGTTTGATCCCAGGGAAGTCTCAACTTAATAAACCTTCATCACTAAAGCCGATTATCTAATTGTTCAGTTTAGTGGTGGAAACGTTGGTTACTGTTATTTCTTAGCATGCCATGGGTTGGCTCACTTGGAAGGCAAATTTTTGACAGAAAGCTTATAATATTGTTCTAGCATCACTGCTTGTAACATTCTTTAACTACAATAATTAACCCAGTTCATGAATTGATCTCTTTTTTGATCATATACTATAGAGACTCAAATGCAGAATGGTGAAAGAACAGAAAATCTGAATTGAAACTGTTAATTAAATCCTTAATCATCATTTTGGCTTTAATAACACTATCTTCTATTTAGGTTGTTCTGATACCAGTTCAAAAACAAATCTACCTGTCAACATTGCAAAATAATTTGTTGCTTTTGAAACAATATACCATTTGCAATGTTCTCAAGTAGTAAGAAGTAAGTTCATACTTATATTTGGTGACTAAGGTGTCACTCATACAATAGTCATACCAAATTTGTAGAGATGATTTTTTAATTAAATAAAAAGAGCTACCAGAGGTTTCAAAGTGTGACTGTGTAAATCTAGCAGGTACTTGTGCAATTTCAACTTTATATGTCGTTGGTAAAACTGTGATATTTCTTGAAGGTTACTTAAAATTCTTTTTTTTTTGCAGTCTGCCCATTTGGCCATGATTGACACACTGATGATGGCTTACACTGTAGAAATGATCAGCATTGAGAAAGTGGTCTCCTGTGTCCAGCAGTTCACCAACTTCTTCCCAGCCACAGAACTTCCATATGACATTGAAGATGCCATTGTCTGCTGGATAAATAAGGTAAAATGTCACAAATCTGATTAAATAGGATTGAAAAATGTGGTAACTATAAAAAGTTTGGAAATGAGATTGTTAGCTTCAAAAGCAATGAATGATACGAGTTGTCAACAGCTGAATATGCCACAGCTTACAGCAGCATACAAATAGCATACAAATCTGCACTTACACTTGTATCTCGACTTCTCTCTCACTTCATGAATTCCTTTCACTCTGTTCTTGCATCTCCACTTTTCTTCCGGTTTCTTTCTCCATTGTTCTCCAAATGTATTTCTTCAGTTTCTAACCTTTCTTTCATCCCCAGTGCTGGAGTGTACCAAATTTTTACTGAGACACCGAGATCTCTGGCACCAAGGTGTGAAGTTTGTCAGATACTTTCTAAAACTGATTTATAAAGTGAGGTGAGAATTGAGCTTGAAATTACCTTGTGTTGATTAGTTCACACAAAGAGTTCACAAATTTGGGTAGCAGTGTGCCAGAAATTTGAGACAGAAGTATGTATATCAGGTGTGTGCCACTTAATGTCCATTTGGACAACGTCCGATCGCATATACGTCCCTAGTCCCGATCAGAGAATGTGATGTAGTGGACGTAACCAATTTCATGTATCGCGTGTCTCTTGAGTGTAGTAGCGTTATCTCTCTGCTTAATTTTCTTTCGAAAATATTACCATAAAGTGCATCGTGGCTTCCAAACGCAGGTTATTCGATCTGAAACTCTTCCAGTGGAACATTATGAGGAAGTTGAGAACAGTGATGTGGATGATCCTGATCATCTTTGCTAAATTGTGTGTGATATAGGCTAAGAAAGTGTTTATATGAAAGTTTAAAAAGTGAAAAAATTTTAAAAGATTAAAATGAAATAAAAAATATAGTGTGTCTATGTATGTATTATAGTGTACAGTGCACAGTTTTAGTGTAAGTTCTTGGCTATTGAGTCAATACAGGGACACTACAGTACTCCATATAGGTTTGCTAAGTATATAATATGGTGTTCGCACAACGTTCGATTTCACAGAACGTATCGTGGATGTTAAGCGATGCATACCTGTAGTTACTATTACTAAAGAGAAGGTGCTTTGGAAACTGAAAGGTCTGAAGGTAGAAAAGTCACCTGACCAGTTGTATTAGACCCCAGAGTTCTGAAAGAGTTAGCTGAAGAGATCATGGTGGCATTAGTGGTAATTTTTAAAGAATCACTGGATTCTGGAATTTTTAGCCTAATTGGCAAGATGTTGGAGTCCATTATTAAGGATGAGAGTACTTAGAGGCACACAATTAAACGGGATGAAGTCAACATGGTTTACTTAAGGGGCAATTTTGACTGACTTGGATTTTCAGAAGGCCATTGACAAGGTGCCATGCATGAAGCTGCTGAACAAGATAAGAGCAAATGGTATTACAGGAAAGATACAAACATGGGTAGAATATTGGCAGAAGACAAAGAGTGGGAATAAAGAGGGCTTATTCTGGTTGTCTGACAGTGACTAGTAGTGTTCTGCAGGGGTTGGTGTTGGGTCCGCTACTTTTCATGTTATATGTTAATGATCTGGATGAAGGAATTGAGAGCTCTGTGACCAAGTTTGCGGATGGTACAAAGATAGGTGGAGGGGCATGTAATGTTGAGGAAGCAGGGAGTCTACAGAAGATATGAACAGTTTAGGAGGATGGGCAAAGTAGTGGCAGATTGTCATGTCTTGTCCGTACTGCACCAACTGCCGCCTCTGGGCTATAAACATACAGGAGTGATGTGTGGTTAAGTGCCTTGCTCAAGGACACAACACACTGCCTCAGTTGAGGCTCGAACTCGCGACCTTCAGATCACTAGACCAACGCCTTAACCACTTGGTCACGCGCCAACACTGAATGT
This sequence comes from Mobula hypostoma, assembly GCF_963921235.1. Classification (NCBI taxonomy): domain Eukaryota; kingdom Metazoa; phylum Chordata; class Chondrichthyes; order Myliobatiformes; family Myliobatidae; genus Mobula; species Mobula hypostoma. The sequence goes on from NC_086108.1 coordinate 42,281,688, forward strand.
GTGATGGTCAGGCACTTTGAAAGAAAGAATAAAGCTGTATATTACTTTCTAAATGGGGAGCAAGTTCAGAAATCAGAGGTGCAAAGGAACTTGGGAGTCCTTGTGCAGGATTTCCTAAAGGTTAACATGATGGTTGAGTCAGTAGTAAGGAAGAAAAATGCAATGTTAGCATTCATTTTCAGAGGACTAGTATATAAAAGCAAGGACGTAATGCTGAGATTTTATAACGCATTGTTCAGACTACCTTTGGAGCGTTATGAGCAGCTTTGGGTCTCGTATCTAAGAAAGAATGTGCTGGCATTGGAGCGGGTCCAGAGGAGTTTTTCAAGAATGATCCCAAGAATGAAAGGGTTTACATATGAGGAGAATTTGGTGGCTCTAGACTAGTACTCAATGCAGTTTAGAAGAATGAGTTAGGATCTCATTGCAATCTGCCAGATATTGAAAAACCTAAATAGAATGGACATGGAGAGTGTAGGACCAGAGGGCACAGCCTCAGAATAGAAGGGCATCTCTTTAGAACAGAGATGAGGAGGAATTTCTTTAGCCAGAGGGTGTTGCCTTTGTGAAATCCATTATCACAGTTAGCTGTGGAGGCCACGTCATTGGGTATGTGTTAAACAGAGTTTGATAAGTTCTTGATTAGTAAGGCATCAAAGGTTATGGAAATAAGGCAGGATAATTGGGTTGAGAGGGAGAATAAAATTAGCTAAGATTGAATAATGGAGCAGAGTCAATGGGCTAATTCTGCTCCTATATCTTTGTCTTATGAACAGACTTGTGTTTGTGACACAATGTCCTCACCCAAAGTAATGACATCAATTGTGAATGAGTGATTTGTGCAGCGCCTTATAATTACATCTTCCCATTCCAAAACAACCCTACTTTGATTTCTGTCTGCTAACCAATCCTTAGTCCATGCCAGTATCACACAGTGTCCAGATAATGTCTTCTGTGACGCTTTAACCAAAGCCTTCTGAAAAGTCCAAAAGAAATCACCTCTGCTGGTTCTCCTTACCTGTTCCGCTAATCACAATCTCAAATACTTTCAACAGATTATACATTTCCAATGCTACATGTTGTGTGTGTTGCTCAGGATTTCCGGCGTCTGCAGAGTCTCCATGTAACAGATTTGCCCAAATTGATTTTCCTTTCAGAAGCACATGTTGACTTTGCAGTCCTATTGTTATTTTCTGAGTGCTCCTTAATAGTAGTTTCTAGCATTTTTTCTACTGCTGATGTCAGGTTAACTGTGGTCAATGTTTTCTTTCTCCCTCCATTTCTATGATTATGTATGACTTACAGTTTCTGAGGATCATTCTAGAATATTCAGAAATTCTTCAGTACTATTAATTTATACCAAACAATATTTTTGATTAACACGTATTTCTTTAAGCTGTTAATTGATTTTAGACTAGTTCTGCGCTTTTACCAGGAGGTCCTCTGTGTCTTCCATGAAAACAGATATAACATTTGTTTTAATTTCGCTGGATGATTATTATTATTATTATCATTATTTCCAATGTAATTTCCGCTGTCTCTGTCTACGAATGTTCCATATTAACTTTTGCCTTTTCTTGCCTTTGTACCTATCTATCGAGATTTTTTTCTTGCTTACTTTGTGTTTCTCTCTACTTTTCTCTGACATTCTACTTTTCCTTTCCTTGTTTATGTCGTGCTGAGTTCTACCATGCGCACAGATCTCAGATTTAATGACAGATCTAGTGCAGGACTGCACCATTTGTATAATTGGTCCCTGGGGCGCATGAAATATCTCAATGTTTCACGAAAGTGACGTGTTCTTCATTCAGTATCTTTCAGAAATCCAGTTGATATAATGAAAGTAGCTGTAGTTCTCCTTTCTAGCAATTATATCACTGTGTGAAAGGATCATAATGTTGTTCTGATTTGATACATCCAAGCTCTGTCCAAAATAGAAACCCACCAGTCAGGACTCTGAAAATCAAAGAAATCATAGCCTTCATGTAAAATATTTACAGGTCCTCATTGTCTCTCTGATAACTGCAGCCTTTTTAACAAGTTTTATTCACGTCTTTGCACTGTTCTTAACCTAAAATTCTCAGAGCATAAGGCTGTTCTGTGTTCAGTTGAGCAGAGTTGAAAGCAAGTTTCAGCCTCCTTTTTCCAAAAAAAAGAATTTGTGAGGGCACAATAGGAATTGTATAATTCACAACAATATAAGTATTTTAATAATCATCAACTAAATACTGGTCATAATTACTGCTTTTTTAAATGCAGCTTTTCATAAACTGAGAGAGATGTTCTTGAGTTCCTCTGTGGTTAACTGTCTTCAAACAGTAAGCAATCAGAGCTGTTTACATATTCTGTCCATGCCAACAGCTAATAATCAGGTGAAATAATTAAAGGCTATTTGCTTAAGAATTCAACTTTACTTTGAACTCAGAGTAAGAGTTCTGAGCTTAATGCAGGTTAATTTTATAAAGCAAAGAGCTTCAACAGTGAAATAATCAAGAATTTGTTTATTTTTCTCTTTCCTTCTCCTCCTGTTGCTTTAGCCCACTCTTTCTCCATTTGCTATCTACATTAATTCTGTCATCGGCCCTCTGCAGTTGTACCTAAAAACAGGGCCTTTCTGAAGCTTAAGATCAGTATTCTGGTACAAAACCATAAGACACAGGAGCAGAATTAGGCCATTTGGTCCATCGAGTCTGCTCCACCATTCCATCATGGCTGATTTATTTAAAAACGCAAACATGAGGAAATCTGCAGATGCTGGGGTCCCGGCCCGAAACGTCGACTGTATCTCTTCCTATAGATGCTTCCTGGCCTGCTACGATCATCAGCATTTTTTTTTTGTGTGGTGGCTGATTTATTACCTCTTTCAACCCCATTCTCCTGCCTTCTTCCCATAACCTTTGACACCCTTCCTAGTCAAGAACCTTTCAACCTCCACATTAAATATACCCAATGACTGGGCCTCCCCAGCCATCTGTGGCAAAAAAATCCACAGATTCATTGTCCTCTGGCCAAAGTAATTCCTCCTCATTTCTGTTCTACTGGGACGCCCTTGTATTCTGAGGCTGTGCCCTCTGGCATCACAGCTAACAAGATACTGATGCACAGTGGGAACTTTGGACTGCACGTATCAATTCAGCTTAGAGAATCACTGTGTTGGAGATGATGTCATGCCATAGCCTTTAGAGGACTAAGCGGCCTTCAACTAAAATTTATTTATAGTATTGTAAGACATAGAAGTGCAATGCAGCTTTTATATATCACTCTGATGGAACCAGTGCATTACAAAAGCACTTCCAGGGAACATTGTCAAATAAAATTTGGCACAGTCAGAACGATATGGTGAGGCTGTAACTGCAGTCAGCAAAGAAGAGGAGTTTAAGGAGGAAAGAGAGCTGAGGGCAGGGAGGTTCAACAATGGAATTCTAGAGATTAGTTCTTTGGCACCCAGTAGATGAATGACTAAGTCTGAGAATACTCCAGAGGCCAGAATTGGAGGAGGGCAGATCTTGTCCAAAGGTTAATAAGCTGGAGGACATCGTAGAGACTAGAATGGCAAGGCCATGGAAGGACTTAAAAGGAGGATAAAAATCTCAAAATTCACATGTGCTTCACTTGAAAGTGTTTACTGCATAATTATTTGAGGCTTGTATTGTCTTGCAGGACTTTTTCAACACTGGAGATTCTTCACTCTGACTCAGTCTTCAGAGACCATCCATGTTGTGCTATTCTTCTGCCCGTCCTCATCTGTTGTATTTTTAACAATAATAGTGAGGCATCTAGCAGCCTTTGAAACATCAACATGCAGTTTGTGCATTCTTGCTAAGTCATTTGAATAGATGGTCTGGACCTAATTCATTGATATTCATAAAGGAATTTACCTGGTGTATATGCTGCGCCATGCTTTGAAATCTCAAACTTTCATTTCATATAGTAAATGAAGCAGGAGTATCAATACTTGCAAAACTCATTACCTTAAAGTTAAAGGAAATACCTAATTTCATTTTCAAACTGTAGAATCTGTGAATGATTATAGAATTGTGATTCTAACTACAACAAGTTACAACAGCGACAGCATTTTTGTTCCTAACAATCTCATCTACCTACTAGAGATCAGTCTTTATCGTACTCCTTTGTTTGGTTGTAGACTACCCTGATACTTATTATAATTTCTTGATTGTGTGGAGTCTTTTATGGATGAACCTTGGTATGTGTTCAGATTTGCTTTTAACACTAATTATGAATATCAATTTTAAGCTTAATTTTGATGATTTATCTAAAAATATATCTGACTGTAAGCTGTTTTATTGCTGAATTCTCTGTATGCACAAGACATGCTTAAGTAGATGCAACGAGAATGTTCTTAAATCTACAAAAGCACAAAATGCAATATACCTTTACACAAATATAATCATAATATCAAAGGTTATTGTTGCTTGAATGTTCAGAAACAGACTGGGAGAGATGATTGAAACTCAGTTAAGATATATGACACAAGAATAAATCATCTGCCTCACCCTATACAAGGAGAGGCCTTTGTAATTTCAGGTCATAACTTGTTCAGAAGCATGACCTTAAAAAAGTGCTGTCACATATCAGCAGCATATTTAAAGAATCTATCTTTTCCAAAGAATGCATCGTAATCACAGTTTCATTATCATGACAAGGTTGGCTAATTAGACTTTCTGCTATGATTTGCAAAGAAAGTTAGCTAATAAAGAAATTCATTGAGTCTTTGTCATGAACTCAATTTGTCCCAAGCTTCTTTACAATTGATTAAATAATTAGGAAATGTACTCACTTTCACATGAAGGAAACTCAACAGCAATATGTGGATTGCAGGACAAACAAACTGTTGTGTAAAAGTGTTAAGACTATTTATTTTGGTGATGTTGACCTGCTCTTCTTCAAAACTGTGCATGGGATATTTTCTGTGCATAGATGAAGTGCCAAGTGAGACCATCTAAGGCTCTGATTTGTGCAATATACATTAGAATTGAACTAAAAGGTGAAAGAATAAAATGCAGCATTTACGTTCCTGTAATTGTAAGGTGAAATTGTGAGGTTCCCGTAACTGTACTCTGATTCTGCATTGCCTGTTAATTCACCTTGAAATCTTATCTGCCAGGAAACATGAACTTGTCAGATACTGCAGTGTTAATTATTCTTCTATTATGAAGCTAATTGCTGCAAAAATGTGTAGATATTTTATGTGAATCTAAAAACTAGAATTGAATCTCGTACCTTCATATCAAAAGATAACCGCCATTGGAGCCAAGCTCAAAATTGCTGTGGTCCTAAACCTAAAAATTCAATGTTCTTTTAATTTTGTAGACTAACTTGAAGAAGCATCTATGAAGTAAATTTTCAAAAATAATGTGACTTAAGTCCAGGTTGATAAAACAGGATTTGAATTTTTAATACATTTGACAGGATAATTTCAATGAATCAATAATTCAATTCAAATTTTAATTAAAAAATTTGATAATTTCAATATCTGAATGAATGAATAAATAAATAAATTTGTGTTATTTTTATCTCTCCAATGCAGCTTTTAATTTCGAGTTTGACACAAGTAACAGGGTTCTGAACAGTACACTTTGAATTTCGGAACTAATTACACCCTGGTCCCCCTTGCCTCATGATTAGTAACTGTTGTGTTTTAAGTACACTTTTCAAAATAGTTATGCAACAAGTGTTTTTGTCAAGACGAGAGACTGCAGGTGCTGGAATCTGGAGCAACAAAGAGAAACTGTCAGAGGAATTCACCAGGTGGAAGGGGCATCTGCGGAAGGAAAGGCATTTTCAATGAGTCTGGTTGAAGCCCTGCATCAGGACATACTGTACAGCTATTTTATCTCCATAATCTTAGTTAATGGGTCAAAATTTCCCTAGGAGTTTCACAAAAATGAAGCTTCCCAATTCCTGCTTGTTAATGAGCCCACAGGAGCAGACTGATAAAATAATTCAAGGATCTGTAAAGGTAGTCTTCGCAGCAAATAGGCACGTAAGGGATATTGTGCTGAAGCTGAGGTAGGTTTTCTGAGGACAATTCAAGACAAATGAGGACACAGTCTAGGCAATTTTACCAGTTTCTAATCATTTTGTAGGATTCTGATTGCAGACATAGGTGTATAAATAAATAGACTATGATTTTGAGTATATTGGGAGAAAAGTGGAAGAGAATGTTCAGAAAATAGGTGAAACAGCAGAAATATGATGTCTGTGCTACAGTCTTCTGTGAGGCAGACCAAATGGTATATAATTAATCTGACTTTTAATTGGATATTTTTAGAAGTCAAAACATGGGTAGACCAGCGATATAACACTGATACACTGAAGCAGTTTATATATTTACAATGCATTATTTGTTATGGCAACATGAAAAAATGGCTCCTTTTCTTATATGGAACGACACCCCCCCCCTTCACCATTTCCCATCCCCTTTTCCCTCTCTCACCTTATCTCCTTGCCCCCCCCATTGCTTCCCTCTGGTGCTCCTCCCCCCTCTTCTTGCTTCCATGCTTCTGTCTCTGTCAGCAATTAACTTCCCAGCTCTTCACCTCATCCCTCCTGCTCTGGCTAAACCTATCACCTTGTGTGTTTCTCTCTCCCCTCCCCTTCCCCCACCTTTTAAATCTACTCCTCGGCTTTTTTTTCTCCAGTCCTGCCAAAGGGTCTCAGCCCGAAATGTTGACTGTACTCTTTTCCATAGATGCTGCCTAGCTTGCTGAATTCCTCCAGCGTTTTGTGTGTGTTGCCTTGGATTTCCAATATCTGCAGATTTTCTCTTGTTTGAAATCAGTTTCATAATGTTTTAATTTTACCAATGCTGTTAACGGTTTGACTGCTTTTTCCCCATGACAGACGTGTTGAGTGAAATCCTTACAATTCCGTACCTTGGGTGCATTATTTAAAATATTAAAAAGAATAAAACCCTCACCCTCCACTTGCTCCACCTCTTATGTGTTACTTTTCACTTCCTGTTACATATGAGATGCACGTTAAATCACAGAACAATGGTGTAAATGACACAAAGTGTCAGAAGTTTAGAACATAGAACAGAAAATCCACAGCACAATACAGGCCTTTCGGCCCACAAAGCTGTGCCGAACATGTCCTACCTTAGAACTAACTAGGCTTTACTCATAGTCCTCTATTTTTCTAAGCTCCGTGCACCTATCCAGAAGTCTCTTAAAAGACCCTATCGTATCCGCCTCCACCACCATCGCTGGCAGCCCATTCCACACACTCACCACTCTCTGCGTAGAAAACACCTCCGACATCTGCTCTGTACCTACTTCCAAGCACCTTAAAACTGTGTCTTCTGGTGCTAGCCATTTCAGCCCTGGGAAAAAGCCTCTGACTATCCACATGATCAATGTCTCTCATCATCTTATACACCTCTATCAGGTCACCTGTCATCCTCCGTCGCTCCAAGGAGAAAAGGCCGAGTTCACTCAACCTATTCTCATAAGGCATGCTCCCCAATCCAGGCAACATCCTTGTAAATCTCCTCTGCACTCTTTCTGTGGTTTCCATATCCTTCCTGTAGTGAGACGACCAGAACTGAGTTCAGTACTCCAAGTGGGGTCTGACCAGGGTCCTATATAGCTCCAACATTACCTCTCAGCTCTTAAACTCAATCCCATGATTGATGAAGGCCAATGCACCATATGCCTTCTTAACCACAGAGTCAACCTGCGCAGCAGCTTTGAACGCCTTATGGACTCGGATCCCAAGATCCCTCTGATCCAAGAGCCAAGAGTCTTACCATTAATACTATATTCTGCCATCATATTTGACCTACCAAAATAAACCACCTCATACTTATCTGGTTTGAACTCCATCTGCCACTTCTCAGCCCAGTTTTGCATCCTATCAATGTCCCGCTGTAACCTCTGACAGCCCTCCACACTATCCATAACATTCCCAACCTTTGTGTCATCAGAAAATTTACTAACCCATTCCTCCACTTCCTCATCCAGGTCATTTATAAAAATCACAAAGAGTAGAGGTGCCAGAACAGATCCCTGAGACACACCACTGGTGACCGACCTCCATGCAGAATATGACCCGTCTACAACCACTCTTTGCCTTCTCTGAGCAAGCCAATTCTGGATCTACAAAGCAATGTCCCCTTGGATCCCATGCCTCTTACTTTCTCAATAAACCTTGCATGGAGTACCTTATCAAATGCCTTGCTGAAATCCATATACACTATATCTACTGCTCTACTTCCATTAATGTGTTTAGTCACATCCTCAAAAAATTCAGTCAGGCTCATAAGGCACAACCTGCCTTTGACAAAGCCATGCTGACTATTCCTAATCATATTATACCTCTCCAAATGTTCATAAATCCTGCCTCTCAGGATCTTTTCCATCAACTTACCAACCACTGCAGTAAGACTCACTGGTCTATAATTTCCTGGGCTATCTCTATTCCCTTTCTTGAATAATGGAACAACATCTTCAACCCTCCAGTCCTCCGGAACCTCTCCCATCCCCATTGATGATGCAAAGTTCATCGCCAGAGGCTCAGCAATTTCCTCCCTTGCCTCCCACAGTAGCCTGGGGTACATCTCATCCGCTCCTGGTAACTTATCCAACCTGATGCTTTCCAAAAGCTCCAACATGTCCTCTTTCTTAATATCTACATGCTCAAGCTTTTCAGTCCGCTGTAAGTTAACCCTACAATTGCCAAGATTCTTTTCCGTAGTGAATACTGAAGCAAAATACTCATTAAGTACCTCTGCTATCTCCTCCAGTTCCATAAACACTTTTCCACTGTCACACTTGATTGGTCCTATTCTGTCATGTCTTGTCTTCTTGCTCTTCACATCCTTGTAGAATGCCATGGGGTTTTCCTTAATCCTGTCCACCAAGGCCTTCTCATGGCCCCTTCTGGCTCTCCTAATTTCATTTTTAAGCTCCTACCTGCTAGCCTTATAATCTTCTAGATCTCTATCATTACCTAGTTTTTTGAACCTTTCGTAAGCTTTTCTTCTTGACTAGGTCTACTACAGCCTTTGTACACCAGGATTTCTGTATCCTACCATCCTTTCCCATCTCATTGGAACATACCTATGCAGAACTCTGCGCAAATATCCCCTGAACATTTGCCACATTTCTTCCGTACATTTCCCTGAATTCATCTGTTTCCAATTTATGCTTTATGTTTAAAACTGTGTTGGATGTTCTGGGCATGATCTGAAATTTCTCTGTTTTATGATTGATTTAGGTAAATGAACATTTGAAGGCAATAGTTACCCAAGAGCAGAAGTTGAGGCGACCTCAAGGGCCAGAAATATCTGGAAGTCAAAGGGTAGGAACTGAGATTGAACTTCGTCTCTCAAAAAATAATTTAATATGTGAGAATATAAAAATATGGGCTTTATAGTGGTCAAATGTGTAACTCCTTTGCCTGTCAAATAGCAGAATGAATATTTATCTCTTAGAATTACCTCATTGACAAGTCATTTTTTTCAAGGTAGCACTTTTCTATGGATAAAAAGCTGCACTTTGAGATATGCTGACAGTATTCCTTGGTGTTGTAAAACACTACCACATGATCAGGGTGATGGTAAACTAACTACCAAATTGGAAGGTAAACTTTGCACTTGAAACAGCACAAAATCAATGGTATAAATACCAAGACAGACTTCAATATTTCATTAAACAAAGCCCAGATGTCATTGACGGAATGCAGAAAATGTAGGTCGTTTCAATTGAGTGATCTGAGTTGGAGTATTTGGGTGGATTCCAATTGAGTTAGTGATATGAATTAGATTATCATCAGAGATAAACAGTTATCATTATTACAGCAACTGTTTCACATATTCTGTTCATAAACCAATTTCCTGAAGTCAGATTTTTTTCATACCAGTTCAGAAGCACAATGTAGAGTTTACATCAATTTACATCATCTTGGTGAAAGTCAATTGGTGAAAGCCCTCAAATTTTTGACCAAGGCATAAGAGTTACATTTTCCCAGCCAAAACTCCATGGCAGTTAGCAGCAGAGGCAAATCATACTGGTGAAGATTGGCTCTTGTTGACTATGTAACAACTGTAATGGTGTATAATACTGATTTGCATTCAAGAAATCGACCTGATACAGATTTTAGTTATTCAAAATGCATAAAGGAAGATTAGTATGACAGTGGTGGACAGAATTTGGAAATGTACAGAATTGCCAAAGATATCAGAATCAGGTTTAATATCACCAGCATATGTCGAGAAATTTGTTGTTTTGCAGCAGTGGTACATTGCAATAATTGGTAATAAAAACTGTAAATGAGAATAAGAAGTGTATGTGTGTGTGTGTGTATATATATATATATATGAAATGAATTAAATAGTGCAAAAAAAGAGGGGGAAATATTTTGGAAGTGTTCATGGGTTCATTGACAATTCAGAAATCTAATGGTGGAAGAGAAGAAGCTATTCCTGAAATGTTGAGTGTGTGCCTTCAGGCTCCTGTACCTCCCCTTCGATGGCAGCAATGAGAAGAGGGCATGTCCTGGGTGATGGGGATATTGGTGACAAAAACTGTGTAGTCACTTTTAACAATTTATGATTTTTGAATGGAAGACTTTCATATTTAACAGTGGAATGTGAGAATGACAGACAAAGCAACATGTTGTAGAGCTATGTGACAAGCACAGATACTCTTGGCCTTACTGGTTTTTGCGTTGTTTTCTTTCAAGATATCATTAACTGACAGTAAAGCGGGATAGCCCTGATTTTAGTTGCTGCCCACCAACCACAGAAACATGATTTATATATGGAGTCCTGTCCAAGCTGACCCTCTGCACCAGAGAGTCCTCCTACCAGCGAATCTTCAGACTCCCTTCTTTTCAGCTCCCAGAACTCTCTGATAGTCTTTTGACAACTTGCTAGTCAACGTCCCGAGCTAGTGTCAGATGCCTCCAACAAGTGGATACATCTAAAAGCAACACAAATAGGCTTGAGTCATCAAATGAAACATATAAAATAATTCAGAGCATTTTAAACTTCAAGAAATTAATTGAAAAGATAAAGAATAAGTAAACTACTCACCTACACTCAGAAGTTTGGTAGGAGTAGGAGGAGGGATGGGTTAGTAAGTTGGCTAATGACACAAAGGTTGGAGGTGTTGTGGACAGTGAGGAGGATTGTCAGAGGTTACGGTGGGACATTGATAGGATGCAAAACTGGGCTGAGAAGTGGCAGATGGAGTTCAACCCAGATAAGTGTGAAGTGGTTCATTTTGGTAGGTCAAATATGATGGCAGAATATAGTATTAAAAGAGTCTTGCAGTGTGGAGGATCAGAGGGATCTTGGGGTCTGAGTCCATAGGACACTCAAAGCAGCTGTGCAGGTTGACTCCGTGGTTAAGAAGGCGTACGGTGTATTGGCCTTCATCAATCGTGGAATTGAATTTAGAAGCCGAGAAGTAATGTTGCAGCTATATAGGACCCTGGTCAGACCCCACTTGGAGTACTGTGCTCAGTTCTGGTTGCCTCACTACAGGAAGGATGTGGAAGCCATAGAAAGGGTGCAGAGGAGATTTACAAGGATGTTGCCTGGATTGGGGAGCACGCCTTATGAGAATAGGTTGAGTGAACTCAGCCTTTTTTCCTTGGAGCGACGGAGGATGAGAGGTGACCTGATAGAGGTGTACAAGATGATGAAAGGCTTTGATCGTGTGGATAGTCAGAGGCTTTTTCCCAGGGCTGAAATGGTTGCCACAAGAGGACACAGGTTTAAGGTGCTGGGGAGTAGGTACAGAGGAGATGTCGGGTAAGTTTTTTACTCGGAGAATGGTAAGCGCGTGGAATGGGCTGCCGGCAATGGTGGTGGAGGCGGATACGATAGGGTCTTTTAAGAGACTTCTGGATAGGTACATGGCGCTTAGAAAAATAGAGGGCTATAGGTAAGCCTAGTAACTTCTAAGGTAGCGACATGTTTGACACAGCTTTGTGGGCGGAAGGGCCTGTATTGTGCTGTAGGTTTTCTGTGTTCTATGTTCTGAGGAATTAAAGGGAAAAAATTATAATCCGTGCATCTCATGTGCATGTATTTTGCATTTTTTTCTCATCTCTTATGTGTTAGATATTACCCTGCAAAATTTTTTTTGCAAACAAAGCCTGCTAATTCCTGTTTTGTTCTCAGAATTATTTATTTATTTGTTGTTTGTTAACTATAAGACATATTTTGTTTGATGTTCTTCGTTTGGTTGTTTTATGCAAAAGTACATCCTGTAATAGGACAGGTAAATCTGAGGTCCAACCTCAACGGCTAACGCATCACAGTTCTATTTGGATCATTGGGAAACAGACTGGCAAGTAAAATACTCGTACACTAATCTTCAGTTTCCAAACAAATGAAACTAAAAGTGGTTATAGTCTTTATTTATTAATATTATGAGTTTGAACTGAAACTGAAAATTATGGAAATTCTCAGCAGGACATTCTGGAAATGTGAAGAGAGGAACAGAATTAATGTTTCAGAACTTTTCACATGCTTGGCCAGTCTGTTTCAGTACAGCTACAACAATGAAATCTTCCTGACCTGACAATGTAGGAAGTTGTCCAAAGTGCAGAATACAAAGTTGTGATATTCAGTGACGTGCGCAATGTTCAGCAGCGTTCGTGACTCCCCAAACAATAAAAGAGTCCACAACCAAGTGCAGTAAGACAGGCCAGGACTGATAGGTGGCAAGTAACACAGGTTCCAGGCAGTGATAGTAACAAGAAAATCCATCGCTCACTTCTTGTCATTAGATGTATTAGCATCACTGTATCCTCCACTATCAATATTCAGGGATGTGTGTTGGGGGGGGTGGGTGTTACCAATGCACAAAAACTAAAGTGGAGTATCCATATACACAGTGTGGCAGGTAAAAGGCTCAGAATCCTGTGGCAAGTAACTCGCCTCCCATCTCTCCTAATCCTGTTCATCATCTACAAGGCTCTAGTCAGGAGTGTGATAGAACATTTCCCAGTTGCCTCGATGAGCACAGCTTCAGCAAGCTCAAGCAGCTCCACACAGGGCAGAGCTGCCCACTTGGTGGGCGTCCCATTCACAACTGTTCACTCACTTCACTGATGCACGGTAGAGCCGGTTTGTACCATCCACAGGGTGCAGCTGCACTGCAGCAACCAGCCAAGATCGTTGGCCAGCACCTTCCAAACATTTTCGGCAAGCGAGAAGGACAAGGGCCTCAAGAGCAGGGGGACACCACCACATAAGCCACACAGCATTCTGACTTGCAAGAATGTTGTTCCTTCAACATTGCTGGCCAAAACCTTAGAACTCTCCTTCACAGCATTATGGATGTGCCCATACCTCAAGAGCTGCAGCAGTTCAAAAAGGCAGTAGACTGCCATGTTCTCAAAGCAACTAGAGATGAGCAATTAAGTGCTGACTCAGCCTGTGAAGTGCACATCCCTTGAATGAAAATATATTTAAAAAGCTGTCATTTTAATGTTTATATGTAATTTAATGATGTTTACTTAATACTTAAAAGAACTTTTTCAGAGGTTTCATATGGTTATAGGTGCACTATAATAATAATATCTCAGGATTCAGATCTTTGGCAAATACAATGGGGAAAAAAATTGAGTGACATTAATGACTGGATGTGTGTTTTCTGGAGACCTTGATTGGCTACACCTGGTCTGTATTTACTTATTCCTTTTGTTTCCGAAATACTGCTGGTGTACGTGGAATCCATCACTATAACCACATTGTTGAATTTTAACAGCATGACATTAATTAGAATTCATTTGTTTAATTATAAAAGTGTTATTTTCTTCAGCCAACATTGCACAGGTGTATTGTTTCCCTTGCCTGTGAGGGCATTTATTGGTGCAACAAATAAGGGAATATTAATTGTTCCCAACTATTTTTAAAGTGGTTGAATAGAAGCATTCTGTTTTTAAAGAAATACTGTAAGGTGAATAGTTTCTCTGCTGATATTGTAGTTTTTGAGATAATTGCTGAGTTATACAGAAAGTGGTCTTTAAGTGTATTTCTGAAACAGCTGGACAGCACCTGACAACCTCTGTATGTGAAGTGATGCATTCTGCATCGGAGTTGCTGGACTTGGACTGCAATCTTTGTGAGTCCATATTTAAAGCCCTGCATGTAGATGCAATGCCAGTAATCTGGTGTGATTAAGATGTTTCGTTATGAATGTTGTTACTAATTCATGATAAGATCATGAGATATTACAATTATTTTTGCTTTTTGGGCCTTGTTGGAGTTTTTAATCTCCTCAGTTAACAAGGCTTTCAACACTTCAGTGTTCCAGATGATAGTTTTTGATCTGTGTCTGTAAATTGGCAGACTGTGCAATGTTACCTGCTCCTTATGCAGTCGTTCTCCATGGAGTTTCCATTCTACAGAGTCCAGCCAGTAGATACTCTTTTTAATGTTTCTGTAAAGGTCAACAAATAGGCCAAACTGGGAAATGCACTTTTAAGAAACTAAATTCAGTGGTGTCTTTTTACATGTTTTTACTTAAGATTTCAGAAAATTCATTTCCGCCCAGTTTGCCTGAATTTCCTTCAGCAAATGTGTCATTGCAGGAGCTCTGTCACTCAGCAAGATCTGTGTAGTTTAGTTTTGGAAATCCCAAGGTCACTTATTGTAAACAAATATTTTGTAAATTTTACATTTTCGGTTGCATTCAAAGCAAGAACCAGCCTAAGAGTAGAAAAATATTTAGAATCCCTTTGCGGGAAAAAATCATTGGCTGTCATATTAAAACATGTTACGGATATTGAAACAAAGTTAATGTTTTAGTTTAAAGACCCCTCAGCAGCCCACTGGGAAAGAGAGAAAACAAGTATCGCATTTCAGAGGAGTGGGAAGGGAAAGGAACACAAAGGGAATATTTGTGATAGGGTGAGATCAGGGATGCTATAGTAGTGATTTATTGTCGATGGTGGCATTAATAATAAAGATAGATTAAAAGAGAGAAAAATATTGCAAACTATGTGGCTGCCAGTCATGTTCATGCAACTGCAGGAGATGTGAAGATCTATCCTTCCACCTTTTCCCTTCCCATTTTCCAGGGACTTCACAGTCCTTCCAGACAACACAGAGATTCGCTTGCACTTCTCGTGTAGCACAATCATGTTCAGAATTTGTTCTCCTCCAACACCCAGATTGGGTGACCACTTCGCAGAGTAGCATATCAGCAAAGTTGAGTGTCTTGTTGCCTGTTGCTAAAGTTCTCCATCACACTCCACTTGGACCAACCTGTCCATAATTTATAAGACCATAAGATATAGGAGCAGAATAGGCCATTTAGGCCATCAAGCCTGCTTTCATCATGGCTGATCCACCTTCCCTCTCAACAGCATTCTCCTGCCTTCTCCCTGTAACCTTTCACGCCCTGACTAACCCTGATCAGCATCCACCTTAAATACACTCAGTGGCCTGGCCTGACCACAGCCGCCTGAGGCAAAAAATTCTACAGCCGCACGACTCTCTGGCTAAGGAAATTCCTCCTCATCTCTGTTCTCAGTGGATGTCCCTGTATTCTGAGGCTGTGCCCTTTGGTCCCAGACTCCCCCACCACAGGAAACATCCTCTCCACATCCACTCTATCTAGGCCATTCAGCATTCAACAGGTTTCAATGAGATTCACCCTCATTCTCCTAACTTCCTGCGAGTATAGATCCAGAGCCATGAAATGCTCCTCATATGATAACCCTTTCAATTCCTCAATTTTTCTCATGAATCCTCTCCAGTGCAACACATCCCTTCTTAGATAAAGGGCCCAAAACAGCTCACAATACTCCAAGTGAGGCGTCAGCAGTGCCTTATAAAGCCTCAACATTATATCTTTGCTTTTATATTCTTATCCCCTCCAAATGAATGGTAACATTGCACTTGCCTTGCACCACCAACTCAACCTGCAAGGTAACTTTAAGGAAACTTGCACAGGGACTCCCAAGTCCCTTTGCACCTTGGATTTTTGAATTTTCTACCCGGTTAGAAAATCACCTACACTTTTGTTCTTTCTACCAAAGTACTTGACTATACACTTGGTGACACTGTATTCTATCTGCCACTTCTTTTATCCATTCTCCTAATATGTCTAAGTCCTTGTGCAGCCTTCCTGCTTGCTCAACACATCCTGACCCTCCACCTATCTTCATAACATCTTCAAACTTGGCCACGTAGCCATAAATCCCATCATCCAAATCAATGACATACTGTGTAACAGTAAAAAGAAGTGATCCCAACACCGATCCCTGCAGAACACCACTAGTCACCAGTAGCCAAGCAGAAAAGGTTCCCTTTATTCCCACCCTCTGTCAGTGGCTTTCTGTGCTGTTCCAGAGCATGCTCTATCCATCTGAACACCTTTAATGCTCAGTATTGAATCTGACATCTCTGGTAATGCTCTTTCTCTGCCTGTACAATTACTCTCCAATCTATGCTGTAAGTCATCTACCTGCAATACAGATTCTGTTTTTTTTTTCTCTCTCCATGAGCACAGCCTGGTCTGCTGGATATTTCACAACATTTTACATTTGTTTTATCTATTGTTGTTCTCTAGCCAGTGTTACGTACCCCGTAACTGGGTTGCCAAACCAGCAGAAATGGATCACTCAGTTGGAGTCTGGATTACTAGAACTAAGAAAGTTTTATTAAAGAAACAAGCAACACAGTACTCTTATCGAAAGGATAATAAATGCAACAGTTCAGCAATGATAAACATACATGTACACAGAATTAAGATAACAGGATCAGTCAAGCTCTATCGTTGTCTAGGGGCAAATGACCAGTTTCAAAGTGACGCAAAGTTCAGTTCAGTTCGCAGTAATCGCTGCCGTGGGAGATGGACAGTGTGGGGGAAGGAGAGAGAGCAAAACGAATGAATATTCAAAACAGCTTCCACACACAGACCTTCGCAGTCAGCTTTCGGGCGAGTCCTTTGTGATGTCATCTGAGGTCACCGACCGTGACCCCTCCGTTTCCAGATACGACCGTTTCTCTGCGCTGAACCTGGCACCCAGGCAAGGGTGGACACACACCAGGTTCCCGCCGATTGTGCCTTTCCACCCTGAGCATCTAAGGCTTGATCCCGCGATCAGCCGTCCAAAAGCTTCCCACCGACTTGTGAGAGGCGCACTGCTTCCAGGGTCTCGTTACCTCGGGTGTCGTGTGTGTCCTGCCTTAGTGAACCTGTCCCTTTTTATCCCCCTGCTGGGGTATCGCCTGTCCATCACTTCAAACAGTTCAGGGTTCAAAGGGGGGGCCGCTCTAGACAGCTCCCTCCTTCTGTTATTCTCTCTCCCGTCCCTTCATTACACATCTCCAAATGCTGCTCCATTGTTTCCCTTATCTCTCTCTCTCCTGAAGACAGGTGGCAGACCAACTGCTGATCACACAGGACAGCTAACATCTTAATCTATGTGTATTCTTGTCACACCAGACATCCCACCTCTCCCGGAAGTTCCGGGAGTCTCCCGCATATTAATAGTGACTCCCTGATGCCCGCAAATTATATACAATATCACGGAAATCAATTTTTTTGAGAGCGAGCGAGAGAAAACAAGAGAGAGCGTGAGAGCGACCACGAGAGAGAGCAAGAGCAAGCAAGCGAGAGAGGGTGAGAGAGAAAGCAAGCGAGAGTGCACGAGCGAGAGAGCAAGCAAGCGAGAGAGAGCGAGAGAGAAAGCAAGCGAGAGCGCGCCATGGCAGAGTTTTCCAAGAAAAAATATAAAACGTACGTCACCCCAGACTACGCCAAAGTGTACCCCTGCCTAATAGGGGTCAGAATAATGACAAGTGTTGCTCGCTGCACTGTTTGCAACAGCGACTTTTCTATTGCCCATGGTGGGTTAAGACTGTAAAAGACGTGCTGAGGTGAGTTTAACAGGTGTCATTCGTTCATTAGCATAGCTAACGTTATTTAAACTAGCTGGCCAGCAACTAAGGAGCTACTCTATTGCAGACATCCCACCTCTCCTGGAAGTCTCCCGCAAATTGATGGTGCTACCTCCCTGAAATGAGTTTTTGCAGGGTGAGATACCTGTCTATCTGTGGGCATTAACCTATCAATCACTACTTATCCCCATGGTAAACGTGCCCAACAGATATGCCTTTTTTCATGTCTATCCTAACTTATAATTAATTTGTTCTACTTTCCCAGTTCTAACAAGAAACTCTGTTTCTGACCTGCTGAGTGTTTCCAATATTTTCTGCTTTTCTTATAGTTCATTTAAACCGTGTAACCATTTTTCCTTCATAGTTTGCATGCATTGAGAGACAGAATTATACAAAGTTGTGAATGAGACAAATGTACCTGGAATATTTCACAAAACTGTTCAAATCATTTTATCTTTTCATCATTCAGTGAAGAACAGTAAAGGATTTAGAAATAATTCATATGAATCTTGACAAAATTGTGACTTTCTTTTTTCTCCCCCTCATTGCTTCCATCCTTTCTCTCTCCTTGATGCTGCTACGTGTGAAGTCTCCAACCAAATGGTATTGGAAACTGGTTCCTGTAAGTTAATTCAATGAGTAGTGATCCATTATATTTGTGATTTTTTTTCACCATATTAATAACCCATGTGAATTAACTCTCTATTTGCTTTCTGTCTGCTGTGATCCGTTATCATTTTCTGCCATTCACCTTCCTCTCTGCTATTCACTTGTTTAAAGATGAATCATGCAGTTTTACCACTTAAATTCATGCCTTACCCTTCCATAGAATGTTTACTGTTTAAGGAGCTGCCTTTGTTTGTCTGAAAAAGTTAGCATTGGGCATGTCTACAGTATGTGTGTGTGAAGAATTAGTTATTTGATCATTGGGAGCTCCATTCCTACTATAAATGCAGTGCAGGTGATGATCAGGGCTATTTTAATCATCACTGAGACGTGGATATGTCGCATCTGCTCAGAGTCCACAGTCTAAGAACACCTCAACTCTGAGCAGAAATATCATGAACTAGCTTAGAGATGGGAAGAAGACTTATGCCATTTTCAGTAAATTGCTTAGCAAACAAAAATACATTCAGTCTGGGGAAGTATTGCATCGTATTTCTTATTCCCGTATTGTTTCCTGGAAAATAATTTGAAGAAGCAAACCCTGTGGTATATATAACGTAGCTGCATTGTCGGTAGGAAGCACCCTCATAATAAAACTGAACTAAGAAATGATGAAATGCGACGTTGAATGGATGTTCAAGGGTAGCCAGAAAATTTACATAGCAAGCTGCCATTATAAATGTAAATAAAATTTGACATTGTTAAGATATCATAAAGGCATCCCAAGCTCTTCGAGGCCAGGAAGGAGCATATTTGCAAGAAGTAAACAGACATGTTATTTTGAAAATATTATAAAGGGATGTAGTGAGTGTAGGCATTTTAATAAGTTACATACAGCTGGTTTAACATTTAATTCAAAAGGCACGTTCTCCAACAGTGTGGGTATTTGGTCAGTTCTGTTATACAATACCAATTCAGAAGGCATCCCAAGTCCCCAGACCCAGTAAGTTAAAATCTGTTGGAAGAATGGATCTCAGAGCCTCAACATCAGTAAGTTGTGTCCTTGTTTAAGTTGCTGGAAGTGCAGCTGAGGGCATCATTGTAAAATGCACAATACCCAGGACTATATTGAACAAACTAAGCCAGCTGGTTCACCATTAGAAGATTTCTGGGAACAACACAAGGCAGGAGGTAGAAAGGAAAGGGTAAATTGAAGTGGAACAAATCAAATCAGACACAGAAAGTGAAATCAAGAAAGAGAAGAATGGTTGGATTAGGAGAGAATAATGAAAAGGAAAAATCTGCAGAAATAAAAGTTAACAATTTAAATAGTCAAAACAGAAGGAAGGAGAATATTTCTGCTTAAGTAGTCGTAACCTAGTTAGTAACAGTTATTTTAACAAACGTTATTTTTGAACTATTATAAAGTAATGGAGCCTTCATATGCATATGATGCTGTACAGAACAATAGGTTTGGTTCTTGTTTATAGCTCTTAGCTGTAGATTGTATATCTTACAGAGTCATAGCATCATGACAGCACAGAAATATGCCATTATTTTCATTGTATCTGGTACATATGACAATAATAAACCAATTCAAATTCAAGTTCATGTCCGTTCTGTGTAGAATAATCCATATATCTTCTTTAAGTTTATGCAAGTGTTAAGTGTAATATCAGCAAGAGAGGGAAATCTTGTGACAGCAAATGGTTGCAAGGTTGTATGCATTTTATTGTTAGAAATAATGAAATTATAACACAAATGGCATTGCAGTGCAGATCAATTTAACACTTAAACTTTGGAGCAGAAAAAGGAGCAGATGACCATATGCAGGAATGACTGGTAAAGCTTTGGAGAAGGTGCTATTTCTGGTTGGAAATGCCTGGGTCAAAACATCTCAGGCTGAAAGTTATCATCATGAATATCTTGTCCAGTGGAAAAAGTTCTAATTTATCAGGAGGCAGCAATCATAATGTGATAGAATTCACCCTGCAGTTTGAGAGGGACAGCTGAAATCAGATGTAACAGCATTACAGTTGAGTTAAAGGTAACTAGAGGCTTGAGGAAGGATGTGCCAGAGTTGATTGGAAGGGAATTCTTCAAGGGAAGATAGTGAAGCAGCATTCTGGGAGTACCTTGGGAGATACAGTACAATTTCATCCCAGTGTAAAGAAGAAGCACACTAATGGGAGGACAAGGTAACTAGTGTTGACAAGTGAAGTCAGGGACTGCATAAAATCAAAAGAAGGCAGACAATATGATGAAGGTTAGTGTGAAGCCAAAGGATGAGAAGCCTTTGAAGACCAACAAAGGACAACTAAGGAAACAATAAGGGGGAGGGGTGGGTAGGTGATGAATGATGAGAGTAAGTTACCCAATAATATAAAAGAAGATTGCAAAAGTTTTATAGTTTTATATAAAGTTTTATAAAGGGTAAGAGAGGGCAAAAGTAGATATTGGATTTCTGGAAAATGATGCTGGGGATGTATTAATGGGAACAAAGAAATGGTAGGGGAATTGAATTGATAGTAGAAAACACCAGTAACATGTCAGAAATTCTAGAGCAGTGTTTCCCAACCTTTTTATCCCATTGTCCCCTGAAAGCACTTTCATACCTGCCAATGCCCCTCTTAGGCACAATGTATTTTCCAGCACCCCCATAGTATAAAAGTATGTCTACCAAATGCTAACATAAGAAAAATGATTCTGCTTCAAATTTTTATTTGTCTTTAAACCTAGCTTATGCAGTACCTTTATGCTATCAGCAGCTTTGATATCAATGTAATCCTTGAGCTTGATGGTTTTTAGGAAGAGTTGAAATACCTGGTTCAAGTTGTGACAGCAAGAGCCTTAAGTCCCCAGGCAAAACAATGTCCAAGCGGTTTCTGTTTTTTGTGAGTATGTGACTCACTGCACTAAAGCTTCTTTCAACAAGTTAGGAAGATGGAAATGCAACAAAGAGCAGCTTGGCTCTTCTCTAAAGACCAGGAGAATTCGTATGACAGTGTAGGCACGTACCACTAAAGCCAACATTTTTGAAAAGCGTTTCTGCTTTTTCATCATTCTAAATTTCGATAATTTCTTTTTGCAAGCTCTCTTCCTGTTCTTTCACCTTCCAAAGAAATGGGTTAATTACTCAGTCCAGAATTTCCAGATTGTTCAAATTCTTGAATCGATTCTGAAAATCCTCCTTCAGTGACTGCAGATGTAAGCAGTACTCTTGGAAATTACTGTCTATGAAAGAGAGTGCCATACTTTCCATGCAGGGAAATTTTGAGAACATTTTTCTCCCAGTGGTTTGCTTATATATTTCTAATTTTTTGATAAAAGTGGACACTGCACTTTTTGCCTGGGTTAAATTGAAATTCTCACCCTGCAAGTTCATACTTGGAATTGCAAACATGAGGAATTCTGTAGATGCTGGAAATTCAAGCAACACACATCAAAGTTGCTAGTGAACGCAGCAGTCCAGGCAGCATCTCTAGGAAGAGTCCTGACGGAGGATCTCGGCCTGAAACGTCGACTGTACCTCTTCCTAGAGATGCTGCCTGGCCTGCTGCGTTCACTAGCAACTTTGATGTGTGTTGCTCATACTTGGAATGTTCATTTTGTCATACCAATTGGCTAGGTATGCCACATCTCCACGTAGAAGTTCAGTCTTGTTTCCCAAGCTCTTGTTGACTTTGAGCAAAAATTCAATCACAGTGTCAAAAAGATCAAAGAAATGTTTTAAGTAGCAGCCTTTTGACAGCCAAGCTCACTTAAGTGTGAAGAAGCAAGAGTTCAAACTCTTCATCGTTACCTTGGCCTAACTGACAAAATATTCTACTTAATGGATGAGTTTTAATTTTGTTGATAGCAGATACTACAAGGGTCATGCTTGAAAAAAGTCACTGGCTGAGGCTTTTAGCTGCGAGATGTTGATGATGAATTACATGATAGATTGCAAATGGACTCGGAATTTCTTTTTTCATAAATGCGACTTGCCATATATGGTGCTCCATCTGTTACACAAATCATCATGTTCCTAATCACAATACTTTTATGCTCAGTATACATTTTGAGCTTGTCGTAGATTGATTCTCCGTTGATATTTGTTTTTAACTTTTTACAAAAGAGATTCTCTATAAGATTTTCCACTTTTGATAAACAAGTGGAATGCAAAAGTTTGGGCACCCCGGTCAAAATTTCTGTTACTGTGAATAGCTAAGCAAGTAAAAGATGAACTGATTTCCAGAAGGCATAAAGTTAAAGATGACACAGTTCTTTAATATTTTAAGCAAGAAAACTCTTTTTCCATCTTTTACAGTTTCAAAATAACAAAAAAGAGAAAGGGCCTGAAGCAAAAGCTTGGGCACCCTGTATGGTCAGTACTTAGTAACACCCCCTTTGGCAAGTATCACAGCTTGTAAACACTTTTTGTAGCCAGCTAAGAGTCTTTCAATTCTTGTTTGGGGGATTTTCACCCATTCCTCCTTGCAAAAGGCTTCTAGTTCTGTGAGGTTCTTGGGCTGTCTTGCAGGCACTGCTCTTTTGAGGTCTATCCACAGATTCTCGATGATGTTTAGGTCGGGGGACTATGAGGGCCATGGAAAAACCTTCAGCTTGCGCCTCTTGAGGTAGTCGATCATGGATTTTGAGGTGTGTTTATGATCATTATCCTGTTGTAGAAGCCATCCTCTTTTCATCTTCGGCTCTTTTTACAGACGGTGTGATGTTTGCTTCCAAAATTTGCTGGTATTTAATTGAATTCATTCTTCCCTCTACCAGTGAAATGTTCCCTGTGCCACTGGCTGCAACACAAGCCCAAAGCATGATCGATCCACCCCTGTGCTTAACAGTTGGAGAGGTGTTCTTTTTATTAAATTCTGCACCCTTTTTTCTCCAAACATACCTTTGCTCATTGCGGCCAAAAAGTTCTATTTCAACTTCATCAGTGCACAGGACTTGTTTCCAAAATGCATCAGGCTTGTTTAGATGTTCCTTTGAACCTTTTGAATAGAACTGAGAGGACTGGAAAATCTGGTAAGATGAGAGGAGACAAAAGACAGGAAATTATGGAGTGTTTATCCTGACCACAGTGGTTGGTAAGAAGAAATTTCTGAGTACTTGGAATATTATGGTAAAATAGAGGACTTGGATAAGACCATAAGATATAGGAGCAGAATTAGGCCGTTTGGCCATCGACTCAGCTCGGCCATTTCACCATGGCTGATCCAGTTTTCCTCTCAGCCCTAATCTCCTGCCTTCTCCCTGTATCCCTTCACACCCTGACCAATCAAGAATCTATCAACCTCTGCCTTAAATATACATAAAGACTTGGCCTTCACAGCTGCCTGTGGCAAAGAATTCCACAGATTCACCAGTCTACCTAAAGAAATTCCTCCTCATCTCCATTCAGAAAGGACAGCCCTGTATTTTGAAGCTGCGTCCTCTGGTCTTAGACTCTCCCACCATAGGAAATATCCTCTGCACATCCACTCTATCATGGTCTTTCACCATTCAATAGGTTTCAATGAGGTCAATCCTTATTCTTCTGAATTCTAGTGAACACAGGCCCAGAGCCATCAAACACTCTTCATATGACAAGGCATTCAATTTGGGAATCATTTTCATGAACCTCCTTTGAACCCTCTCCAGTTTCAGCACATCCTTTCTAAGATAAAGGGCCAAAAACTTCTCACAGTACTCCAAGTGAGGCCTCAACTGTGCTTTATAAACCTCAATATTACAACCTTGCTTTTATATTTTAGTCCTTTGAAATGAATGCTAACATTGCATTTCCCTTCCTCACCACATACTCAACCTACAAACTAACCCTTAGGGAATCCTGCACAAGGACTCCCAAGTCCCTTTGCACTACAGTTTTTTGTATTTTCTCTCCATTTAGAAAATAGTCAACCCTTTCATTTCTTCTATCAAAGTGGATGGCAATATACTTCCCATCACTGTATTCCATCTGCCCTTGCTTTGCCCATCCTCCTAATCTGTCTTAAGTCCTTATGTAGCCTCTCTACTTCCTCAAGACTACTTGCCTCTCCACTTATCTTCATATCATCTGCAAACTTTGCGACAAAGCCATCAATTCCATCATCCAAATCATTGACATATAATGTAAAAAGAATTGGTCCCAACACAGACCCCTGTGGAACTTCACTAATCACCAGCAGCCAATCAGAAAAGACTCTCTTTATTCTCATTCTTTGCCTCCTGCCAATCAGCCACACTTTTTCCATGCTAGAATCTTTCCTGTAATATCATGACCTGATATAAGCAGCCTCATGTAGCACCTTTTCCCAATCCAAGTACACAACATCAACCGATTCTCTTTGTCTACCCTGCTTGTTACTTCAGAGTTCCAAAAGAATTTTGCTTGAGGAAACTGTGCTGACTACGGCCTATTTTATCTTGTGTCTCCAAGTACCCCGAAACCACATCCTTAATAATCAACTCCAACATCTTCCCAACCACTGAGATCAGACAAACTGGCCTACAATTTCCTTTCTTCTGCCTCTCTTCTTTCTTGAAGAGTGGAGTGACATTTGTAATTTTACAGTCTTCTGGAACCATTCCAGAATCTAGTGACTCTTGAAAGATCATTACTAACTGCTCCATGATCTCTTCAGCCACCTCTTTCAGAACTCGGGTGTACACCATCTTGTCCAGGCAGCTTGTCTTCCTTCAGATCTTTCAGTTTCCCAAGAACCTTCTCTCTAGTTATGGTAACTTCACACACTTCATGGACTCTGACATGTGGAATTTCCACAGTGAAGATAAGTTAGGAGAGTGAACAAAGAAGTAGCAAATGAAACAGAAGATAGGGAAGTGTAGTGTTACACATAAAAGTTGCAGGTGAACGCAGCAGGCCAGGCAGCGTCTATAGGAAGAGGTACAGTTGACGTTTTGGACCGAGACCCTTCATCCTGACCCGGCCCGAAACGTCGACTGTACCTCTTCCTATAGATGCTGCCCGGCCTGCTGCGTTCACCAGCAACTTTTATGTGTGTTGCTTGAAATTCCAGCATCTACAGATTTCCTCGTGTGTGGAAGTGTAGTGTTATGCACTTTGGTAAGGAGAATAAAGGTGTAGACCAA
The DNA here is from genome assembly GCF_963921235.1 of Mobula hypostoma. Lineage (NCBI taxonomy): Eukaryota > Metazoa > Chordata > Chondrichthyes > Myliobatiformes > Myliobatidae > Mobula > Mobula hypostoma. The sequence continues at coordinate 42,307,282 of NC_086108.1, forward strand.
TTTCTAAATGGGGAGAGAATTCAGAAATTGGTGGTACAAAGAAACTTGAGCGTTGTAGTTCAGGATTCCCTTAAGGATAGCTTGCAAGTTGTGTTAATGGTAAAGAAGGCAAGTGGAATGTTAGTATTAATGTACTGCTAAGGTTTTATAAGATGTTGGTCAGACCACATTTAGAATACTGAGATCAAGTTTGGGTTGTATTAAGATTGAGATTGATAGCTTTCTGATTGGTAAGGGGGTTAGGGGTTACAGGGGAAAGGTCAGAGAATTGGGTTGTAAAATAAAAATCAGCCATGATTGAATGGCAGAGACTCAGTGGGCTGAATGGCCAAATTCTACTTCAGTATCTTATGGTCTTATCAGCTTTTTCTGAAACTCATCTAAATTACCCCCTAAACTTTTATTCTCCATGACAATACCAGCCTAATTTGTACAGAATATTTTCTCACTTTCCAAAGTAAATCATCAGAACCTTACATAAGTTCTGTCAATCATCCAACCAGTGCTTTATAAGGTTGTGTAAAATTCCCCATTGTATCCCAGCTATTGAGTTTTAAGGGCTCCTTTTCATTTAAGGGTTCCTTCTCATTTGCTATTTTGATTTGTTTTTATTTGATTGCTACAGTTTAGTGATTTTTGAACAAGAAATCCTCATAAAGGTTAGACCCAAAATTTGGGGGTGTTGTGGATAGTGTGGAGGGCTGTCAGAGGTTACAGCGGGACATTGATAGGATGCAAAACTGGGCTGAGAAGTGGCAGATGGAGTGTGGGGTGATTCATTTTGGTAGGTCAAATATGATGGCAGAATATAGTATTAATGGTAAGACTCTTGGTAGTGTGGAGGATCATCGGGATCTTGGGGTCCGAGTCCATTGAACACTCAAAAGCTGCTGTGCAGGTTGACTCTGTGGTTAAGAAGACATATGGTGCATTGGCCTTCATCAATCGTGGGACTGAGTTTAAGAGCTGAGAGGTAATGCTGCAGCTATATAGGACCCTGGTCAGACCCCACTTGGAGTACTGTGCGCAGTTCTGGTCACCTCACTACAGGAAGGATGTGGAAACTATAGAAAGGGTACAGAGGAGATTAACAAGGATGTTGCCTGTATTGGGGAATAAGTTGAGTGAACTTGGCCTTTTCTCCTTGGAGCGACAGGTGACCTGGTATATAAGATGATGAGAGGCATTGATCGTGTGGATAGTCAGAGGCTTTTTCCCAGGGCTGAAATGGCTAACATGAGAGGGCATAATTTTAAGGTGCTTGGAAGTAGTTACAGAGGAGATGTCAGGGGTAAGTTTTTTACGCAGAGAATGGTGAGTGCGTGGAATGGGCTGCTGGCGACGGTGGTGGGGACGGAAACAATAGGGTCTTTTAAGAGATTCCTGGATAGGTACATGGAGCTTAGAAAAATAGAGGGCTGTGAGTAACCCTAGGTAATTTCTAAAGTAAGTACATGTTGGGCACAGCTTTGTGGGCCAAAGGGCCTGTATTGTGCTGTAGGTTTTCTCTGTTTCTATGTTTCTAAACTTGATTAAATTATCCAGTTCAAGTGTTTTCTAAGGTCAGGCCCTTGTGGGACCCAGTAAAGCATTTCCTGTTCATTTCTAAATAACCCACCACAAACAATGTGATACCTATTCCCTAGCACACTCCACTGAAGTAGACGTTGAAAGCCTTGTCATCATGGTTATTTTTAATTGGGATCCCAAATGTATTGAGGCTTGTGGCGCCTCAGTGGGATTGAATAATTTATGACAGAAAAGAGATCCTAACCAAGCCATGCCATTTGTTGTTGCATGGAGTCCAATTACCCAGAGTTATCTGTGATTGAAATCATTCTTTTCTTCTTCCAGCCCTCAGAATGTTATCAGAGCAACACAGAAGAGGGTTTCATTATCATATAAGGATTGTCATCACTGTTTTGTAGGACCTTAGGAATACAATGATTGTCATGAATTCTTATGTCATAATGTACACAAATGTATTTTATGCTCATTAAAAATAAGGATGTTTACTTTCATTCAAGAACATATTTGATTCCACATTGGGTTCTAAGGTGCACAGAAAAATAAATCTGAAATTCTGTGGCGATTTGTCTCATTCTCTGGTATTGATTATGTGAATCTTCTGGAAAGAATCATTTTTCATGTACATAGGAAAAGAAGTGTGTTTGCTGGATTGTGTGGAAATTCTCTTTGGGAAGCATTTCATCAAGTCTTTTTTAGCCCTGCATTGATTTTTGGCAGATAATTTGGAAGAGTGAACGTTGCAGTGTATATAATGTTCCTGCATTGTTGATGGGAAACACCCTCATGGTATACAGTGCCTTGTAAAAGTCTCAGCCCCCAACAATGAGTATTTCAAGCAGGGATTTTGATCAATTTAACTGAGAATTTTTATTTGTAAATCATGTGCTCTTTTTTTTCCACAGTAGAGCCCAAAAAACCAGGGAAAATTGTAAAGTATGAAAAACTAAAAGTTCAAAACCTGAGATGTCAGCAGTTCAATGGTATTCATCCCCCTTAGTTCAGTATTTGATTGAACCACCTCCTGCAGCTATTCCAGCCTGTAGGCTTTTTGGGTAAGTCTCTATTAGCTTCACACAATGTGATGGAGCAAGATTTGCCCATTCCTCCTACAAAATTGCTCAAGCTGTGCCAGGTTAGTTGGAGAGTGACAGTGGACAGCAACCTTGAGGTATTGTCAGAGATGTTCGATTGGGTTAAGGTCAGGACTCTGACTGGGCCACTCAAGGACATCAATTTTCTTCATTTGAAGCCACTCCATGGTTGCTCTGGCAGTGTTCTTTGGGTTGCTGTGCTGCTGAAAGACAAACTTCCTCCCCAGTTTAAACTTTCTGGCAGAGGCTAGCAGGTTTTTATCCAGGATCTCTCTGTACTTAGCTGCATTCCCATCAGTCCTGACCAGATACCCCGTCCCTACTGCTGAAAAGCATCCCCATAGCATGATGCTACCTCTACCAAGCTCTACAGTAGGGATGGTATTACCTGGCACTTGTGCAATATTAGATTTACGTCACATGTAAAGCTTAATATTGAGGCTAAAAAGTTCCACTTTAGTCTCATCTGACCGCAAGACCTTCTTGCACATCTTTACAGCATCTTCAATGTGACGCTTTGCAAAGTCTTTAATAGGCATGGATATGCTTTTTTCTTTAGCCTAGATTTCTTCCTTTTCACTCTTCAATAAAATACCCATTTTCTGCAAAGCCCTAGGGATAGTGGAGTCATGAACTTCATCATTTATTACTCTTCCAGTTTTTTTTCGAAGTTTTAGATTTGATCAGAAAGTCTTTCTTTTTTTTGGTCGTATCCTCAAAATGCACTGCCCAGACCCTTTTTTTTTGTTTCTTTTTTTATATAGTGCAGTGGGGTTTTTTTTCTTCATTTAAAATTAAATGCTTTTTCTTTCCTATTCATGAACTGGTAGGAGGAGAATTGCTGTTTTTTTTATTATATATTTTATACTAGCTTACCAATATGTCTGATTTTGATAATGTCTATCTTAATCTTGGTTTGTATTGTTATTGATATATATATATATTTGAGATAATTCTCCTCTTGTTTGTATTTATGTTCCTTTTAAATCAATAAAGAGATTAATAAAGAAAGAACTTCATCTCCAGTTGCAGCCACTAACTGCTTGCAGCTCACAAGGAGGCATCACAGTAGCCTCTCTTCAGGTGTCATTTTCCACTGGCAGCTAAATTTAGAGGTGTGACCTAACCTAGACAGTGTGGCTGTGGTTTCATATTTTTTCCACTTTTTCAAGATGGACTGCACTAAGCTCCGAGGTCTGATCCGTGCCTTTGAGATAGTCTTGTACCCTTCCCCAGATTTGTACTTCCCTATTATCATTTCCCTCACTTGCCTTGAATGCATTTTGTTTTCATTTTGGTTTGGTCTGTTGAAAATCTACCAGATTGTTGGACATTACAAAGGGAGGGGTTATTGATTCAGGTGATGTTCCAATTTTTCTAATCAACAAATTGGATGCGTTGGTAAGGTAATGAACAGTATTGCACCTGAGGAAAGTTCCCAGTAATTACCAAGGGGATGAATACTTTTTCAGCCTCACAATTTTGGTTTTTAAATTTTAGTAAATTGTGGACAGTTTTTGGTATTTTTCTTTTGATTTGACATGATACACAATGCTTTATAGATTAGATCAAAACACCAATATATTTTAAATTTAGAAAATGAGGCAGTAAAATGCAAAACCAGTTGTGGGTCTGTGACCGAGCTAAGAGAGGATGGAGTGTGACACTAAGTAAATAGTTCTTAGTTACCTTTTGTGTCATAATAAAGTGTTCTTGTACTGTGCAGGTTATTTTAGTAAAGGAAATATCAGATTTAACTATTCTTCACAGTTAAAATTCTTAGTTATTTTAAACTAACCAAGGGAAATATTGTGGATATTTTAAAACACCAGAAGATTCTTCTAAAATGGAGTTTGTTCTGGCAAGTGGGTGGTGCGAATTTTGAGGTGTCATATGCAGAAGCCAAGTAAACAGTAAGTGGCAGGATCCCAGGAGCACCGATATGCAGAGGAATAAGTAAAGAAGCTGTATGGCATGCTGGCCTTCATCAGCTGGGGCACTGAGTATAACAACTGGAAATCATATTAGAGATGAGTAAAACTTCGGTGAGTCACAAATGGAGTATTGCATGCTACATTACAGGAAGGATGTGGAGACTTAGGAGAGGGTGCAGAAGAGGTTCACCAGAATGTTGCTTGGTTTGGATTTTTGTAACTATAAGGAGAAATATATGGGGCAACAGGGTAGCCTAGTGGTTTACACAGTTCCTTACAGTACCAGTGACCCGGGTTCATTTCACACCACTCTCTGTAAGAAGTTTGTATGTTCTCCTTCTGAAAATGTTAGTTTCCTTTGGGTGCTCTGGTTTCCTCCCACAGTCCAAAGACTTACCAGTTGGTAGTGATTAGGCTATGATTACATCGAGGGTTGTTGGGTGGCACTGCTTGAAGGGCCTATTTCACGTTGTATCTCAATAAATAAATAAATAAATGTTGTTTCTCTGGAACACCCCAGGCTGAGGAGCATCCTGATAGAGGTAACTAAATTTATGAGAAGCAAAGACAGGGAGATTGTGAGAGACCTTTCCCCCCATACTGAGAATATCAGTCACTAGAGGGCATTGATTTAAGGTGGGTGCGGTGGGGAAGGTTACAGGAGATATGCAAGACAGTTTTTTTAATATAGAGAGGTAGGTGCCTTCAGCATATTACCTGGAAAGTGGCGGAGCAGGTATGATAACAACATTTATGAGGTATTTAGACCAAACAATGAAGCAGGCAAGAAATAACAGGGTGTGGACCACGTGCAGGCGGGATTGGTTTAGTTTGGAATCACAGTCAGTACAGGTATGATGTCCCAAAAGGCCTGTTCATGGCTATACTCTTCTGACAACAGAGTTTACTGGGAAACAATTATGCACTCTACGTCACTTCTTTTTAATGTGTGGCTGTGTTTTCATCACCCTCACTGTACATCAGAGTTGGGACTGTGATTGAAACTGGCTGACTTAGGTCAATGTCAAAAATCCACAAAAGATATTGGAAAATTAGAATTTTATTTTACCTCTGCACATGTCTGTCTCTTTTCTTCTTATTTTCCATTAGCAAATGCAAAATCATGTGTTGGTGGAAGCAGAGCTAAGTATTCCATGGATACAAAAGTTATTGCTAAAGAAATTACAGTGGTAATTTACAAGAGTTTAATAATAAATAATTCCCCATTGGAATAATACTTTCTTAGATGTCATTAAATTAGCAAATTATATAGCTTCATTAAGGTTATTATCCTCTAGGTTTTAAAACAAATATTTTATCCTTATATTCTTTATAACAGACCTTTATTTATTTTATGTTGTTCAGGGGGTGTTGTCACCAATATATTTATGCGATCTAATTTGAGAATCTAGTTGTTGCAGACATGATTTGCACTGAATAATTTGCTATGGAAATTATGTCAACACTTGGTAATAGATGCAACTGTTGAGTACAGTACCTTGCCAACAAAATCTGTTGTGCAGCTTTGGTTAGCTATCAAATTAAGCAATTTAAGGTTTCAATGTTGTTTCTAAATTTTTATGACTTTTTTGATTTTTTCATCTCAAAATATCCAGTATTTCTTAATGTGTTCTGGGGAGCAGATAATATGCTTTTGGTCACTTTCTCTGGTACCCAGGCAGCTTTTCCTTCAAAGTTTCCTTGCTGTTATTTATTTTAGAACATGGGCAATATTCTTACATAGGATTGGGATCTTGCAGAAAACTTTTATCTCAAACCACTTTAATATATTTTCATATCCAGTAGATCCAGTTAACTGGGACACATTGGGAATCATATGTTTTGGCCCAATTAGATGAAGTTTTATGGAAATAGTTAAAAAAGTATTAAAAAGACAAACTGTAACAAAATTATATATTTTAATGAAATACAGAACAAATGAGAACATTACCAATACAACAGTACTTTAAAACTGCGTATTAGTTCCCAATTGTTATCGTATATGCTATTTTCTTTTGATTGTAAATTAGCAAAATCAGTGCAGACACCTAGTGCAAATAATGGATTACCTTCATACAATACTTTCAATGATTGTATTTTCCAAATCATTGTTTTCATTGTAACATTCAAGATGATTGTCAGTACCTTCAACCTCTTCATAGTACCTAATCTTGTTGAAGAAGTGAACTTGTTTCATTCTCACTCCCAGCTGGTTCTGACATCATCAAACCTGAATGCTTGAAACCGCAGTGAGCAAAACGGTTCTGAATAGTCTTACTGCTTATTTCTTGCCAACTATCAGTGACAAAAATCGCTGCTTTTTGAACACAGGCATATGTAACTGGCGCTATTTAAAAATTGTATGCTTTAAGCACAGTGTAGTATCTAACGGCCACAGCAAGCGCACATGTTAGAAACTGTTCAGTAACAGTCTCCTGTTCTATTTAAGTGACATAGTGTCTCAAATGAACAAAATGAATCCCAGTTATTTTCTCAATTAGTTTTTTTCTTTTAAGAATTGTCGCAAATAACCAGCTGCACCAATTACCAGTGGCCCAGTTTACTGGAATCCACTGTATTGAAATGCTGTGCTCAACAATATTGTTGGAAAGACATGTTGAGAAGTAGACATTTTTTTTGACAGTTCTGCTACACTTTTACCTCATGTGCCAGCTGGTATTGAGCCTTACCCAACCAGCATTATAGTGACCTCAGTGAAACACGTACTCCAGTTCATTTATGGTGATGAATTGTCATCCATCGATCAGTTGGGAAGTCGGTCAGTTCTCAGTAGGCATGTAATAGAGCTGGCTCATTCCAATTCATAATATGATCCAGAGAGAAAATAAGAAGATGGTAGGCCTCCCATGCCACATAAAGGAAGCCACTGGCACAATCAAAGTTCTGCTTGACACTGTATTTCTGTATCAAAGTGCACTTAAGTCATTCTCAGATCCCAGCTTTCTCAAACGTTTGTGCATTTCAGTGATTGACTAGATAGGATAGTAAATGGTGAATGAAAGAAAGCCTGTGTCAAGTTTGAAGTAAACATTTCAAAATATAGGCTTGCTGGATGAGTATTTCAGTTTAAGTTTTACTTCCTCTTTGTTTTATTAAAAAAGTCGGATACAGGTTTTATAATGCTTATATCAATGAAATTCTGCTTCCTTTACATAGATTTTTATGGTTTATTTAATTTTCAGTGTAATTTTATACATCTCAATTTGCAGATACACTTTAAAAAAATTTATTTCTGTTTCGGGTGCTGTATCCTGCATTAGATTGTATGATGGGATGTATTATAAAGTTAATACATTCTGATGCCAGGCACTTAATGATTATGATTTGCCTTCGATGCTACATTATATAAGACCATTACGTAGGATTTAAACTTATCTGCAGGATGACTGAATGCAAAATCCTGTATCCCTGTTGGACCTCTCCGCCAATTTTTCTACAGCCCACGTTGTCATGGCTCTGTTCAGTATCATGTCAAAATTTGTTTATAATACCAGGTGGTAGTGTTGTTGATCCAACACTAGGTGGCAGTGTTGACTGTGAAAAGGATGCTGTCCTTTTCAAGCTGAAGTTTATCGTCATATGTACAAATACCGTAAGACATAGGAGCAGAATTAAGTCACTCGACCCATTAAGTCTGCTCCGCCATTTCATCATGGCTGATTTATTATTGCTCTGAACCCCATTCTACTGCTTTCTCCCTGTAACCTTTGATACATTGACTGACCAAGAACCTATCAACCTCCAGTTTAAATATACCCATTGACTTGGCCTCCACAACTATCCACAGCTATGAATTCCATAGATTCACCTATTCTAAGGCTGTGTTTTCTAGACTCCTTCACATCCAATCTGTGTAGGCCTTTCAGTATTTGAAAGGCTTCAGTGAGATCCTCGCTCATTCATCGAAACTCCAATGAGTACAGACCCAGTGCCGTCAAGTGCTCCTCATACGTTAACCCTTTCATTCCCAGAATTATTCTTGTGAACTTTCTTTGGACTGTCTCCAATGCCACCACATAGGGTCTTTTAAGAATGACTGGGTCTTAAGAGGCTCCTTGATAGGTACATGGAGCTTAGAAAAATAGAGGGCTATGGTTAAGCCTAGGTAGTTCTAAGGTAAGGACATGGTTGGCACAGCTTTGTGGGCCGAAGGGCCTGTGTTGTGCTGTAGATTTTTCTATGTTTTTTTCACATCATTTCTTAGATAAAGGGCCCAAACCTGTTCACAATACTCCAAATACGGCCTGACCAATCCTTATAAAGCTTCAGCATCGCATCCTTGCTCTTGTATTCTTGTCCTCTCAAAATGAAAGCTAACATTACGTGTGCTATCCTTACCACCGTCTGAACCTGCAAATTAACATGTAGGGACTCCTGCACAAGAACTCTCAAGCCCCTTTGCATCACTGACTTCTGAATTTTCTCCCCCTTTAGAAAATAGTCTATGCCTTCATTCCTTCTACTCATGACCATACTCTTGTATTCCATCTGCCACTTCTTTTCCTGTTCTTCCAATATCTCCAAGTCTTTCTGCACACTCACTGCTTCCTCAACACTACCTGCCCCTCCACCTATCTCTGTTTCATCTGCAAACTTGGTCACAAAGCTTTCAATTCTGGCATTGGCAGTGAAACATACTAGGCCACCTTTACTCCAACTCTTTGCTTCCAGCCAGTCACCAATCTTCTATCCATGCTTGTATTTTTCCTGAATACCACAGGCTCTTCTCTTGTTAAGCAGCCTCAAATACGGCACCCTGTCAAAAGCCTTCAGAAAATCCTGCAGCTACTGCAACAACGTCACAGTCGCCTGGATTCAGACAGCAGTACACGGAACAGAAGTTACATGTAAATTATATATGACAGTGAAGAAGGAAAGGAAGATTGCAAAACAAGGCAAAAATGCAAAACAAAAGTACATTCATGGATGCAGAGAGGCCTCGAAGAATTTCTAGACAGATTAAGTCAAAGGGTAGATGGAATATAATGCTGTTGGATGTGAGGCCATCCACTTTGGCAGAGGAAAAGGAAAGCTGGAATGTCTTTTTAATTGGTGAGAAATCGAGATGTTTGCATTCAGAGAGACCATGTTGAATCTGTACATGAAATACTGAAAGTTAACATCTGGGTATATCAAGCAATTAGAAAGGCAAACAGTATGTAGAGAATTTGAAAACAAGATATGGGAGTTCTTGCCAGATGTCACAGTAAGCCAGCAGAGGCTGGTGCAGCTTCTGTTAAGAAATTGGCCACCCATACAAGTGGGTTAAATCATGGATGTTGACAATGTAACTGTACCAGTAAAATGTTAAATTACTTGCATGGCACATGTTGCTGTAATCATAGAATGGTGGCGAGTCTGCCTGTAGAATATTGTGTGCAGAAGGATGAGGAGAGATCTCCATGAAACCTGCCAGACACTGAAATGTTTGCATAAAGTGGACTTAGAGAGGATGTCTGGGATCTAAGGTCAAAGCCTCAGAGTAAGGTGGCACCTTTCTCTCTGACAGTGAAATGAGGAGGAATTTTCTCAGCTGGAGAGTGGTGAATCTGTAAAATCATTGCCATGGAGGACAAGTCACTGGGTGTATCTAAGGCAGAGATTGATAGGTTTTTGATTGGTAAGGGGTTTAATGGGAGAATGGGATTATGAAAGAAATCAACCATAATGAAAGAGCAGAGCAGATTGGAATGGTTTAATTCTGCTCCTGTGTCTAATGGTTCAGTCCTAATGGTGTATACGTCTGATGTTCCTGTTCAAAGGAAGATGCAGTGAAGGTTCACTAATTTAATTCCAGAGTTTGACAGATGAGTCAGAATCAGGTTTAATATCACTGCCATATGTCTTGAAGTTTGTTGTATTATGGCAGTAGTACATTGCAATACATAATAATAAAAGAACTATAAATTACAGTAAGATTTATCTATAAAAATTAAATTAAGTAAGTAGTGCAAAAACAGAGGAAACATACTGAGGTAGTGTTCACAAATTCATTGTTCGTTCGGAAATCTGACGGCAGAGGGGAAGAGGCTGATCCAGAAAAGTTGAAGAAGGGTTAAGCAGGTTCTGCCCATAACAGAGTCTAAAGGGATGAGAGAGGACCTCATTGAAATGTTCACGTTTCATAAGAGACTTGACGCATCAGATGTGGTTCCCCCTTTCTGTGGATTTCCAAAATCAGCTATCACACAATCTCAAAACTGGGGATCAGCTACTTTAGACAAATAATTGGAAATCTTTTCACTCAGTGGGTAGTAAATCTTCCAAATTCTGTACCCAAAAGAACCTTGCTCAGTTGTTTAGCTTATTCAAGAGAGCAGTAGGTTTTTATATATATTCAGGGAATCGGCAGATATGGGCAAATGTAGAAAAGTGGAGTTAAAAGAGATCTGCCAACAAGCAGAGCAGCCGTTTGACCAACTCCTATTTCTGTTTCTCGTGTTTTTGTGTTATCCACTGCAGTTGTTACTGCCTGAAAATGTCGTATAATAGGTGATAAATGCTGGGGAAATTGCACGAGTTATTGTGCCAAATGCCAAGAAGTACAAGCATGGTTTTCAGTAAATCTTACTAATTTAGGAAAAAGCATATTTTATTTTAAACACCTGCTCATTTGCAGTATGATTTAATTGTCTAACGCCTCTATTTGGTGATAGGCTCGCTACCGGAAAGATCAAACACTACCCAAGCAACTGCCCTGCATCCCACCAGTGGAAAATCTGCTGAAGGATACCACCGATGGCTGTGCGTTGGCTGCCCTGATCCACTTTTACTGCCCTGATATTATACGAATGGAAGGTGAGACTTTGTTTTGGAATGGGTATCATGATCAAGGAATTTATTCTGATACCTGTAATGGACTCATTTGGGAAGCAATGCGTTCGGAGACTGCTGTAATCGTGCTTACCTAAACTGTTTTTTTCCATCTGGGATGCACATCATCGGATTCATAAATAAAAGCACCAGTGGCCCCTGGTGATCCTATTTCTCAGTTCTATCAACACCTAAGCTCCTGCTCTTGAGAGCCAATCTGAATTCCATTTTTAGACAGTTTGGGTATACCTTTGTAGTTCAGACATTGTCCCAGATATATGCTTGAAGGAGACCATGTCATTAGGATCACTACCATTACAACCCCATCAGTACTATGTTAACTTCTCTGATTCCCATTGATATTGGGGCCTTTTGTACAATCCCATCAAAGTGATGACTCCCTTCTTATTTCTATACTCTGTCCATGTAGTTTCACTGGACATTCCCAAGGAATATCCCCTCTAAGTACTGCCGTGATGTCCTCCCTAATTTAGAAAAAACTCAACTCCCCCTCTTCTCTTCCCTCCAAGACTATCCGGCTTCTGTAGCCCAGAACATTGAACTGCCAGTCTTTCCCATCCCTAAATCACAGAACACTGAACAGTACTGTACAGGAGCAGGCCCTTTGGCCTACGATGTCTATGTCAGCCATGATGCCATTCTAAATGAATCCCATCTGTCTGCTTATGGTCTATATCACCTCATTTCCTGCTTGTTCATGTGCTGCTTAAATACTTCTAAAAGGTTATTGCTGTATCTCTTCCACCCCCCCCTCCCCTGGCAGCACATTCCAGGGCTCCTACCCCTTTGTGTAAAATCTTGCCCCAGATCTCCTTTAAACTTTCCCCCTCTGATATTTTAAATGATCTAGCCTATTTATGCCTCTGATAATCTTATATACTTCTATTATGTTGTTCCTCAGCCCCTGATACTCCAGGGAAAACATTCCAAGTTTGTCCAACCTCTCTTCGTTTCTGTAACAGTTATAATATCACAAGCCTGTGCGCTTAATCTGCGTATTCTGTGAGGCTTCTTGTATTAAAATAAGCATGGCCTAACCTCTGGGACAATTCTCCCTCCCTCCCCTGCTCCTGCCTAATCTGCCAAATGAAGTTGCTTTAATTCCTGTACCTGTCTCAACATTTCCATCTGCTGTACTACTACCTTGGGTCCATCCCCCACCAGACCATTCAGTTGCAGATCTCCCTGCCGGGACGTTGCTTCCACTTCAGTTATCTGTTTGCCAACAAAGTAAGTAAAAAACAAACAAACCTTAGAAAAGGTTGGCTTTCAGATTCCACTTCAAAACTTTTTAATGTGCAATCCAATTTTGTTTTAGAAACACCAAGAGTAATGTGGAAAATTTGAATGAACCTGGCACCTGGTGGGGTATTGCATGCTTCAGTCCAGTCTAGATGCTGCACAAAATCTTGAGACAGTGTGTTGAGGATCACTCTTTAATTTGTTCCTGAAGAGATTCCTGAGTCGGTGGTGAAGAAGGGGAATGCAATGTTGGCATTCATTTCTAGAGGAATAGAGTATAGGAGCAGGGATGTGATGTTGAGGCTCTATAAGGCGCTGGTGAGACCTCACTTGGAGTACTGTGGGCAGTTTTCGGCTCCTTATTTAAGAAAGAATGTGCTGACGTTGGAGAGGGTACAGAGAAGATTCACTAGAATGATTCCGGGAGTGAGAGGGTTAACATATGAGGAACGTTTGTCCACTCTTGGACTGTATTCTTTGGAGTTTAGAAGAATGAGGGGGGACCTCATAGAAACATTTTGAATGTTGAAAGGCATGGACAGAGTGGATGTGGCAAAGTTGTTTCCCATGATGGGGGAGGCTAGTACGAGAGGGCATGACTTAAGGATTGAAGGGTGCCCATTCAGAACAGAAGTGCGAAGAAATTTTTTTAGCCAGAGGGTGGTGAATCTATGGAATTTGTTGCCACAGGCGGCAGTGGAGGCCAAGTCATTGGGTGTATTTAAGGCAGAGATTGATAGGTATCTGAGTAGCCAGGGCATCAAAGGTTATGGTGAGAAGGCAGGGGAGTGGGACTAAATAGGAGAATGGATCAGCTCATGATAAAATGGCGGAGCAGACTCAATGGGCGGAATGGCCGACTTCTGCTCCTTTGTCTTATGGTCTTAAAACTGGTAGAAAGAATCAGTGACACTTAATTAATTCAGTGTGTAATTTTCTTGTCCCAGATATATGCTTGAAGGAGACCATGTCATTGGCTGATGGCTTGTATAATCTGCAATTGATTCAGGAATTTTGTGAAGGTTACCTGAACCAGTGCTGCCACTTTCTACTCGAGGACATGCTCTATGCATCTTCATCAATCAAGGTAAAACCGACATCGCATGGTGCTGATTTCCTTCACATCTGAACTCTGCAGCTGTTAGAACCACAGAAAATCAGTGTAACAATGCAGATGGCTGGTTTAGGTCAAGGAAATTCAGTTGCCAGTCATGCTGATAGGTAAGGCTGTAAAATGGGAGCCATTTTGATTTAATACAATTGGTCATATCTAACTCAGTAAAATCTATCGATGCGATGGAAAACCTGAAAAATTAGCAATGCTACCTGAAACAGATACATCATATATGGGTTGCATTATTTTATATGCAATGTGTCTGATTCCTTACCAGCTAATGCACCTGATAAAAGTATACAGGTGTTTGGGATACATATTGTCATGGATGAGAGAGTGGCTAACTAACAGAAATTAGAGTCGGGATAAAAGTGTCACTTTTAGTTTAACAGGGGGGTACCACAGGATCACTGCTGGGGCTTCAACTGTTTATAACACATAATAATGACTTGAATGAGGTCTGTGTATATTGCCAGCAAATTTGCTAATGGTACTAAGATAAATGGCTAGTTGTTTATGAGGAACGTACGGTGAGCTTGCAGAGGTTGTAGGTAGGTGACTGAACATGAAATTGGCAACAATGTACAGTACAATTTGGAAAAAAAGTGATATCCACTCTGAAAGAATTTAAAAGAAAATTAATATTTAAATAGAATAAGTTTATAAAATTATCTATAGGAAAATGAACACTTTTTAGGTAATCATCATGATATACTGAATGCTAAATAATATCCCGTGACACTGCAGCCAAGAGATTGATCCCAAGTCTGGTCTTCAGGTAGAGTGGGGTTAGATTATTCAATTATTCCAAGGAACATAGATATAATTCTGATTTTTTTGTAATACAGTGGGTTCTGGTTATATGGCTATTGGTTAATCAGTCACTTATTTGGGTAAATTTTTAAGGAACAAAAACTAATCGAGAAAATAGCTGGGATTCCTTTCATTTATTTGGGACACTATGCCACTTAATTGGGACAGGAGAGTGTTGCTAAAAAGGTTCTGACCAGCATAAGTTGCATGCAGTTGTGTGGCCGTCAGACACTGCACCGTGCTTAAAATGAACAGTTTTTAAATGGCGTCAGTTGTTCAGAAAGCTGTGATTTTTGTCTCTGATACTCGGTGAGAAATAAACAGTAAGAATACTCAGAACTGTCTTGCTCACTGGGGTATCAAGCATTCAGGCCAGAAACAGCCGGGAATAAAAATGAAATGACTTCACTACTTCAATAAGTTAGGAACTATGAAGAATTTGAAGGACTTAACAATGAACTTGAATGTTATAATGAAAGTGAAGATTTGGAGAATGAAATCGCCAAAAGTATTGTATGAAGGTAGTCCATTGTTTGCACTTGGTGTCTGTGCTGATTTTGTTCATCGTGTACGCTGGATAAATTCCTCTGAAGATAACTATTAGGAACTAATACATAGTTTTTAAGCTCTATGTCACACTTACCGTGCGACATACAGCTTACATTGCCAGCGATCAGCTAGAGCTCAAGAAAAGCAGCTATGATCTGCACAAGGCTGTCAAGGCTGTGAGACAAGATTGAGTCAAAATTCACAATGAATAGCACACGTGACTTGTGACGAGGGCTGCATACCATCGCAGGCTTCAAAGCCAAACATTGTGGTGCCACCAACATCCTGGCCTCTCCCAGATGAGTTCAATAGCTTTTATGCTCGGTTCAATGTCGCTAACTCTGAGCCTCCGAGGAAAGCCACCGCTACAACCTGGTCAACTCTGAGGCTGAGTTACGCAGATGCCTCCAACAAGTGGACAGTTGCAAGGCTGCGGGACCAGGTGATATCCCAGGGCGAGTACTCAGGATGTGCGCAGCACAACTGGCAGGTGTGTTTACTGACATTTTTAATCTCTCCCTCTCCCAGTGCAGAGTGCCCTCCTGCTTCCAATTATCCATCATTGTCCCTGTACCAAAAAAGACCCAGGTAACATGCCTGAATGACTGACGTCCTGTCACACTCACCTCAGGAATATGCAAATGCTTTGAGAGGCTGGTCAAGGACTACATCTGCAGCATGCTACCACCCACACTGGACCCCCTACAATTTGCCCACCGACATAACCGATCGACAGACGACGCAATAACCACTGCTCTACATACTGTCCTTACACATCTGGAGAAGGATGCTTATGTGAGAATGCTGTTCTTGCGCTACAGTTCAGCATTCAACACCACAGTTCCATCCAGGCTCGACAAGAAGCTCAGAGACCTCAGCCTTGACCCTGCCTTATGCAGCTGGATCCTGGACTTCCTGTCAGATCACCAGCAGGTGGTAGGAATGGGCTCCCTCACCTCCACCCCTCTTACTCTCAACACAGGTGCCCCTCAGGGCTGTGTACTAAGCCCCCTCCTTTACTCCTTGTATAGCCATGACTGTGTCACCACCCACAGCTCTAATCTGCTAATTAAATTTGCTGATGACACTACATTGATTGGCCTTATCTCAAACAATAACGAGGTGGCCTACAAGGAAGAAGTCATCACCCTGACACAGTGGTGTCAAGAAAACAACCTCTCCCTCTATGTGGCAAAAACAAAGGAGCTGGTTGTGGATTACAGGAGGAATGGAGACGGGCTAACCCCTATTGACATCAATGGATCTGGGGTTGAGAGGGTGAACAGCTTTATGTTCCTCAGCATCCACATCACCGAGGACCTCACGTGGTCTATACATACCAGCTGTGTGGTGAAAAAGGCACAGCACCTCAGACAGTTGAGGAAGTTTGGTATGGGCCCCCAAATCCTAAGAACTTTCTACAGGGGCACAATTGAGGGCATCCTGACTGGCTACATCACTGCCTGGTATGGGAACTTAATTGCAGGACTCTGCAGAGAGTGGTGCGGACAGCCCAGTGCATCTGTAGTTGTGAACTTCCCATGATTCAGGATATTTACAAAGACAGGTGTGTAAGAAGGGCCCGAAGGATCATTGGGGACCCGAGTCACCCCAACGTCAATCTATTTCAGCTGCTACCACCAAGCCAGGACCAACAGATTCCAGGACAGCTTCTTCCACCAGGTCATCAGACTGATTAACTCACACTGATTTGAGTGTATTTTATGTTACATTGACTGTTCTATTCATTACAAATTACTATGATTGCACATTGCACATTTAGATAGAGACGTAACATAAAGATTTTTACTTCTCGTGTATGTGAAGGATGTAAGAAATAAAGTCAATTCATTCATTCATTCATTTTATAGTAATGTACTATTAGTAGTATTCTAATTTGTTCTGAATTTCATTTAAAATACCTAATTTGTTACTCTGTCTTTTTTATACCTTTTTAACCATTTCCATGAAACTTCAGTTAATTGGTGCAGGCACTTAATTAGGCAAAATTGTACTGGTCCCAATGTGTCACAAATAACCAGGATCTACTGTATAATTCTGTCTTTACTTCTGTAAGTTTGCACCTTAGGCAGGTGCCAGTACTTAAAGAGGAAGCAGTAAAATTGAAGTTTTCATTAAGAAGTTACGACAGTAAAGTTAATAGAATTTTATTTTTGTATGCTTCTTTCCTCATCTGTGGACTGATTCTCAGAATCACGAAGGTGAGCAAGGTATTCTGCTCCATAGGTTTGTGTCTAGTTTGAGATCTTTTCCTCAAATGATCAAAGGTTTGCTGGTCATTTGAGAAAAAGTGGTGTGAAGTACATTTTGATTATAATCCTCGGCTTCCAAGGTATGGGAAGTAGTCCAGGTTTCTTCGGAGCCCCCTGCGAACGTTTTGTTTTGTCTGTGGGCAGTGTGATGAAGCAGTGCTGATACTTAATTACTTAGCGTGACCATCTTGTGCATGGAGGCTAAATATAGAGTGAAAAAGCAAAGTTGATTGACCAAGAAGTCTTGTCAAGAAAATTATTCCTGTTCTTATCTAGCTTCTTCGGAATCGGGTAGCATCCTGTAATTCTCTTGCCATTCTGCCTCAGAGCTTCTGGAGACAGCCCTGCTGAGCTGTTTGTCGTTTCTGCAGTCTCTGCAGTCGTTTCCAGTCTATTCCATACCAGTCTCCAGCAGCGATCCTGATGTCAGTGTCCTCTCTATATTTCATTATCAAAGCTGTACCTCTTGCTGTGGTACTTGTTTGGTGATGTTGAAACAGCTTTTTGTCGGGCACTAATCCACAGTTTGGCTGCTGGACAAACAGCCAAAACAGGTCTTTGCTATTGTCGTATCGCTGTTGTTTCATAGCATTTGTTATTTGTCACAGGAGGCAGTGCATGTCATTTCAAACAATGTGATTTTAAAATCCTAGCCACTGAACTATAGTGAGGGAAATTTTGACTCCACTATAATTACAGTTTAGATATGCTACAGTGATTGAACAATATTTTTTCCAGCTGTATTCAATAAATAGACTCAGCTTTCTGAATTAATTCCAGGACACATTACTCCATGATTCAATCTAAATGCCTTCATGCTTGGTTGCATCTGTATCACAACTTTGCTTCTGAAATTCTTGCTATAGTTTTTGCACTGGAGATCCACAGTTATCTTCAGATTTTATGGTACTTTCAACTTTCTTAATATCAAATAGACAACCTTACTTTAAACTGTATCACCCTCAATTTTATCTGCTCATAACTTTATCAGAGCTGCTTTGCAAACTCCCAGTACACAGGCCACCTGCCTTGGAGTTATCAGCACGCTTGGATCTTGGCCTCTCTTTTCCTTCTCCCAAGTAATTTAAGTTTACAATGCAAAGCAAGGTTCCGGATCCCTCAGGCTGCTTCCCGCCAGTATGGATATTTAACTGTTATCATTATTCAATGTTGCCTAAATGCAAGCGATAGATATTATTGGAGATAAACATCATGCAGAAATGCACATCATCCTATAAGGGCACTTTTAGTAACTTGTCCATGCCTGCTCACCACATGAAGTCAGCCTTTAGAGTATCATGAATGGCCCCCATCAATCTGGGGAGAATACATAGATTCCTTGTTATCTACTGACTTGCTATCTATGGGTCCTTGCACTTGTGAATTCAGCTTTGGGGCTCATCTCAAGTGTTATGAATGAATGCATCTATATACATGCACACATTGAGGGACTAATCACTGTATAAATAAGGTGATCAATCTCCAGTCCACTTGTATCTGGTAGTTCCCTGCTGCGCACTGCTCTAATAGAGAGCAGTCTTTACATGTCTTTTCAAAGTGATCTAACACATTTCTCTATTTCACTGGATTCAATGGATGTTGGCTGTTAACTAATACCGTTTCTTCCGTTGCATTTAAATGTTTTAACATGTTTATTAAAGCATATTGATGTGTGTTAATTATTTTGGAACGTGAAAGGTATGTTTATTTATTGGTGAAGTTATATTGGACACTTAAGTAATTGCTATCTACAGGAAACTAGTGACCCTATTCCTGGTAATGTATTTGACTTAAGGCAACTTTATCCTGCAAAACAATGTTTTAATATTTGCTTCAGGTTATGGTAGTTTTTGCATTTTTTCCCCCAGTATAAAATTTGGATCCATTACTCCTTAACTTTAGATAGATAGGTAGATAGATAGCTACTTCATTGATCCCAAAGGAAATTACAGTGTCACAGTAGCATGACAAGTGCACAGATATAAATATTAGAAGAGAAGTAGAATGAATAAAAAATAGATTACCACAAGCAGTCTAAAAGGCGTGGGCCATCACTTCCCTGGCTATAGGTTGACTCATTATAGAGCCAAATGGCCGAGGGTAAGAATGACCTCATATAGCACTCCTTGGAGCAGCACAGTTGTCTTAGTGTATTACTAAAAGTGTTCCTCTGTTCAGCCAAGGTGGCATGCAAAGAGTGGGACACATTATCCAAAATGGCCGGGATTTCCTGTAGGGTCCTTTGATCTACCACAACCTCCAGTGTGTTCAGTTTGACTCCTATAACAGAGCCAGCCTTTCTAATCAGTTTATTGAGCCTGTTGGCATCACCCGTTGATGCCTTTGCCCCAGCACACTACAACATAGAAGATTGTACTGGTTACTAAACAATCCAGATAAAATGATTCGAGCCCTTTTCGGCTGCTCTAACATTACTAAACAAATTATATATCAAGGAATATGTTTTTGCCTGAAGTTCTGCTGGAAGTGATTCCAATTATAATTTTCAAAGAATATGACAGATAGTCAAGGATGAGCAGCTAACAGGATGTAAGACAAACCACAACAGATGTTCTAATAAGTATTTCAGAAAGACAGGACTGTTGTTTGAAGAGAGATTAGGTTCTGTATTAGTACCTGTATTCACTAGGGTTTAGAAGAATGAGGGCAGAATCCAATTGAAATTTACTCAAATATTTACAGGGCTAGAAACACTGGATGATTTCCTTCCCTGGGTGATTTGGAATGAGGGGTTAAGTTCACAGGTTTGAGATGAGACATTGGGAACTGAAATGAGGTGAAATTACTTCACTCAGAGGGTGGCGACTTTACCACAAAAGGCAACGGAGGTCATTATGCTGAATATATTTAAAAGCAGTTTCATAGACATTTAGACGCATCAAAGGGCATATTGTAAGAGCAGGCATATGGTACTGAAATAAAGGATCACCCATGGTGGTATTCAATGGCAGAGTGGTCATGAGCCACTGAACGGTCTATTCCTGCTCCTGATTGCTATGCTTCCCACCCGATCCCATCTCCATGTCCTCTGCCAAGTCTTTGTCATCATTTGCTTGTGCAGTCAAATGCAGTATTAAAAAACTTACTTGTCTGGCTGTTGATAATTTTATTTCCTTTCTATACATTGCAGCTGATACATTTTACACATGGAAGTAATCAAAGATAGAATACTACATTGACTTCTCCACGCTCATTTGTCTGTGTATGAGCTGGGACTAAACTGATGTAGAAGCTTCCTGATTCTCCTTTATTTCTGCTCAGTCAGCTCTTTTAGAAATGCAACAACACTAGGCATATTCATATAACACAGAAATGATCTCTTGCCCACTATGTCTATGACAACCTTTTTGCCTATCTGTACTAATCCCAATTGCCCTCATTAAGGCTGTTTCCTTCTTGGCCGTGCTTATTTAAGTGCCTGTCTAACTGACCTCTCACAGGCATTTTCCCCAGTCATGCTTGAATGTGGGAGAGAGTTGAAGATGGTTTATCTTCTTGCTACAGTTTGGACCTTTAATTCCACGGAGTTGAAGTAAAAGGTGTTCAATTTCAATGCAAATATATTTTCCATTCAGTTGGCCCTAGTTTGAACCTTGTGGGTCACACTTCACTATTCATGTTGTCAATAGCATGTAAGAAAATTTCCTGTTTCTGAAATCCCAGATGTCATTGAATTGTTCAGCATTTCATGACGTTGTTCTACGCTACCTAAAATGGTACAGTTATCATATGGAGCCTTTCCATTACTTTTGTCACAATTTCCTGAACTTCTGTTGAGCTCTACAGTTCCTTTCTTCAAAAGCCCCGGATGCTATGTTTCTTCCTTGATGAATACTGTGGACAGAATATCAAAGTGAGACATTTTGCGTGCATGGCTTTGGGAAAAATATGGTTACTTGGCATGCCTTACTTATTACGTTTTTCACAATCTTCATTTTGCCCTTCCTTTACAAAAGAAGTTTATCTGCAGATAAACCAAGGGGACTTTTAAAAATTGACAGTCCTGACTGAATTTGAGATTTGTCTTGTTTTAAGCACACTATATAATTATATTTACTCCACATGTAATTTGCAGCTCAGCTCATCTTTTTATAAGTTTTTCCCAAATAAATGTTAAAAGTCCATGGACAGTTCATCCTGGTAACTGCAGAGTGTTGTTCATTCACAGCTGACAGCACCAGATGGAACCTTTTAATACTTTTCCTGCATGTCCCATGTTTGTTAGATGAGATTTTCCAAGGAGTGTGAAATTGAGTAGAGACCATTTCTTTCTGAGCATTTGCTTTCTAATTCTGCACTTAATTTAAAACAAAATTACGGTTCTCCTGTGTTAATGTTTTGTTCAAGTTATGCATGAAAATGATTTGAAAGTGAGTGTGAGCAGGAATCAGTAGAATTAATTAATGACTGCAGACAGAAATTAAGGAGAAACTGCATTTCACTGCAGAACTTCACTGCAAACGTAGTAATTGGAACAAAGGCTGATGTCTTCATTGGTTGTGTTACCACCCCATAAGCCTTGCTTTCTATCTAATCCCGAGTTGCCTGCCTCATGCTTTTTTGTTTCCTATTCCCTTCCCATTTTAATTATGTATATTAATTGAATTTCTGCATTGTACATTGAAGGGTAATGGAGCCATAGTAACAATCTTGACAGTAAATCTTAGGGAATTCATTTTGCACGGGAAATCTTACCTATTCTGTCTCATTGGTTCTTGCTTTGTTAATCGTGCAATGAGCTAACCTTATTTATAGTTGTTGACAAGGCTCTGTTTCTGAGTGCAAATGCGGTGACATGCTGAAACCGTGTACCTGCCATCTGCTGCTGAACAGATTGCAGGTCAAATGAATCTTGAAAATCATAAAGGCACAGAATCGGAAGGATAGTAAAATTATGACAAGAATTTCAGATCTGCTACAGTAAAACAGACTTCCATAAATGTTTTATTAAGCCAGATGATGCAAATGATGTATTATGAACAAAACATCATTTGGTAAGATCATGTTGAAATTTTGTGCATTTTGAGTAACTGCAATCTGGCTTAAGAGGCATTTGTTATGGATATTTCAGAACTACCGTGAGTTTAAGACTGAATGAATGTTCTACAGGGCACGATGTGGCATACTAATTGTACATGCCCAGAAGGAAATTGCCCCATATTTGATCTTGAGTTATGTTGTATAGTGAAAATGAGGTGAAGTATGCCCATTAAGCTATTTTAAAAATGTACAGTCAGCTTTACTCAACTTCCTTATACCCCCACCAGTCCTTTTTTTTAAAACCCAAAATGTATACAAATCCTTTTTGAACCCAATACGTATACAAAACTTTTTAAACCAGAAAGGAATATTTCCAGTCCTTTTTCGATAAAATGACTATGGCTCAAAAAGCAAATATTGAAATACACAGTTGTACAAAATCATAGTATTAAAACAAGATAAAACAAATTATAGGATTCTGACCAGTTTATTAACTGGTCTCAGTAATAAATCATTTCTGTCCAATGTTGTATTCATTATTAATATCATAACATTGCAGCAAAATATAAATCTTTTCAGTCTTAATAATGTTTTATTAAATCATTTGGTAACAATTTCTTGTGATGAATTACAATTATTCATGCATCAAAATAAAACCAGCAGCTGTGCATTAATAGTGGCATTGTAAAAGAATAGAGTTCCAATATTTTTGAATTCTGTATTGTCTTTGAGAGGGAGGGGTAGGGTGGGGAGAGAGTGAGTGAGCAGAGTAAAATGTGTGTGTTTGGGTTGGAGAGTTCAGTTAAGGTAATAGAGCGGGGGGATGTAATGGGTCTAGTAGTAGGTTGGGGTACATCATTGATGGAGGGCAGAATGGAACAGTGCAAGGCAGAAGTACTTCTCTTGCCCCTCTCTTCCTCCCACTGCTCTCACACACCCTCCACACGGTCTGCATCACTCGCCCTCACTCCCACTGCCCTCTCATTCTCCCTCCCTCCAAACTCTCACTCCCCACACCAGCCAGCTCTCTCTTTCTTGCCCCATACCCCCGGACCTCTTTCTCTCCATCCAAGCCCTCTCCCTTATACACCCATCACTATCTCATTTCTGCCATACTCCCAGTCCTCCTCCTCCTTCACCCCTCCCCCACACGACCCTCTCATTCTCCCCCAAACCCCGAGCCTTCTTTCTTTCTTCCTCCACTCCATGGTTCTCTCTAATTCTCTTTCTCTTCCTCCTATCTCTTCAGTTTTATCATACTACTTCTGGTGTTCTTTTGTCAGTCACCTTCAAATACCTGTCTGTGTACTTTGTCAACAAGACTTCCTGCAGAGCAAAACCCAACAGCATGAATGGCAGTGATGCTTCACTACCAGATGAGCTCAACTCCTCTATGCCTGCTTTGGAAGGGACCATATAACTACAGCTGTTAATATCCCTGCTGCACCCTGTGATCTCTGTCTTGGAGGCCAATGTCAGGCTGTCTTTAAGGAGGGTGAACCCTCGTAAGGCAGCAGGCCCCGATGGAGTAGCTGGTAAGGCTCTGAAAACTTGTGCCAACCAACTGGCAGGAATATTCAAGAACATTTTCAACCTCTCACTGCTGCAGATGGAAGTTCCCACCTGCTTCAAAAAGGCAACAATTATACCAGTGCCTAAGAGGAATAATGTGAGCTGCCTTAATGACTATTATCCAGTAGCACTCACATCTATGGTGATGAAATGTTTAGAGAGGTTGCTCATGGCTAGAATAAACTCCTGCCTCAGGAAGGATCTGGATCCACTGCAATTTGCCAAACGCCACGGTAGGTCTATGGCAGACACAATCTCAATAGCTCTTCACGCAGCCTTAGATTACCTGGACAATGTCAAGAAGCTGTTCATTTTCTGTAGCTCAGCGTCTAACACAATCATTCCCACAGTCCTGATCGATAAGCTACAGAACCTGGGCCTCTGTACCTCCCTCTGCAAATGGATCTTCGACTTCCTAACCAAAAGACCACAGTCTGGTGCGGATTGGTGATAATACCTCCTCCTCGCTGACGATCAACATTGGTGCATCTCAGGGTTGTGTGCTTAGTCCACTGTTCTGCTCCCTCTCGACCCATGACTGTGTGACTAGGTATCGCTGAAATAGCATCTACAAATTTGCTGGTGATACAACCATTGTTGGTAGAATCTTAGATGGAGACAAGAGGGTGTACAGGAGTGAGATATACCAACTGGTTGAGTGGTGTTACAGCAACAACCCGGTACTCCACATCAGTAAGATGAAAGAACTGATTGTGGACTTCAGGAAGGGTAAGACAAAGGAACATGAACAATCCTCAGAGAGCAATCAGAAGTGGAGAGACTGAGCAACTTCAAGTTCCCGGTTGTCAAGATCTCTGAGGATCTAACCTGGTCCTAACATATCGATGCAGCTCTAAAGAAGGCAAGACAGTGGCTATATTTTGTTAGGAGTATGAAGAGATTTGGTTTGTCACCAAAAACACTCAAAAACTTCTGTAAATGTACCATGGAGAGCATTCTGTCAAGCTGCATCACTGTCTGGTGGCGGGGGGGGGGGAGGTTGGGGGTGCTACTACATAAGATCGAAAGAAGCTACAGAAAGTTGTAAAATTAGTCAGCTCCATCTTAGGTACTAACCTCTATAGTATCCAATATACCTCCAAGAAGTGGTGCCTGAGAAAGGCACCATCCATTATTAAGGACCCCCATCACCCAGGGCATGTCCTCTTCTCATTGTTACCATTAGGAAGGAGGTACAGAAGCCTGAAGGCACACACACAGTGACTCAGGAACAGCTTCTTCCCCTCTGCCATACAATTTCTAAACGGACATCGAACCCATGAACACTACCTCACTTTTTTAAAATACACACTATTTCTGTTTTTGCACTATTTTAATATATTTAATATGCACATATATATACTTATTTGTTTTTTTCTTTCTATATTATCATGTATTGCAATGTACTGCAGCTGCTAAGTTAACAAATTTCACAACACATACTGGTGTTAATAGACCTGATTCAGATTCTAAACTCTACTTCATTCTAAGTACCTCTATCAAAGCCCATAAATTATAAGAGCAAGGAAGTCATAACTTTAAAAAATATATATTCTGGTTCTGCCACAGCTGAAGTATCACATCCGTTTCTGACCATCACACATTAGGGCAATGGAATGCCCTTAGGTTGCAGAAGATTCAAAGATTCAAAAAACTTTATTGTCATTCTAACCATACATCAGCTCTGCAGGGCAGAATGAGACAGCATTCCTCAGGGGCAGTGCAGTCATTCACAGAAAGGATTCAATGGCTGAGGGACTTCATGGATATACTGGAGAAACTGCAAATTATTGGAATGAAAGAGGGTGAATAGGGATCTGATGGAGATGTTTAAATTCATGAATGATCTACATAGAACACATTGAGTGAAGCTGTTCCTAGAAGTGGGGCTGTCAGGGACTATATGACATTGGCATTGTTCACATTCCTGGAGGATCTAATGAATTTTTAAAAGGCTGCAACATGCCGGGCAGGAGGAAAGGGAGTAGGAATAGATGGGTTGCACTTGCATAGAGCTATCACAGATTTAATGGCTCAACTGCCTCCTTTTCTGCTGTGACTTCTCCGATTCTTAAACGTGAGGATGACCTGAATTGTATGATTACACTGCAAAATGCCAGAAGGTCGGAATATGCTTCATGCCTTGCTGTTCCATAAATATCTGTATTCAAAATCATCAATCTGAAATGAATCACAGGAGAGTTGAGAAAGATACATCTGTGTGAAACTAATTGCTGTATAGAGCTGTAATTTCATTTCTTTTGCAAAAGCTTCATGGGGATATTAGAACCTGACTGCTGTTGTCGAAAGTGTGATCTTAGATGTGTAATTGTATGGAATGAGGTGTAAACGGGCTGCTGTGTTTCAAAGTTCTGCTGCAATTTCAAAAGAAGATATTGAGTGTATTTCTAGAACAAGTGAAATTACAGCTATTTGCAACTTCTGCCTAAATATTCCATTGAATCAAAGGGAAATTATTTGGTACTGTGAACATTGCTGCTACGTATTACTAAGGTTATAAACTTCTGTCAGTGCACTTGACAGCAGCTGTTTCTGTTAGCATTTGATATGCATCTGTGAGGTTTGCATTTGGGAAGGGCAGTTTGCCCTGATGTATTCAGCCTTTGAACAAATTAATTCAAGATGCAGCAAATACTAGGCATGAAACATGAGGGGAATATACAAATGAGGAATAAAATTGAAATTGGTATTAGACTTCACTGTAATAATATTGGCATTATTCTGGGTAAACCTTTGTTGTAATATCTTGCTAAAATTGAATTGGGTTTCAGTGGGTTGTTTATAGAAGAGAAAGATTGTGTTCATCCTATGATTTGCTTGAACTTATAGCACTGGAGTATAATGTAGCATTAATTGACGGTGTCACATTGATAGAAGACTGTTCCTAAGATACTGTCTTAAATTACCATGCATTTATCTGACTGATTTATGATTGAGTGTGCGGGAAGTACTGGATGTTATGGGGATGATGAAAATGCTTTTCAGGATCAAAGTTGCCTTGCAGTGCAATCAGAGTGGAGTTCTCTTCAGGGAAGCCTGACATGGGGCTCTAGTTGCTGAAGTTTGGACTTGGTGGCTCTTCACCCTCTTCATATTCCTTTTCTTCCAGCTTCTGATCATTCTGGTGTTGGGTTTTGCCCTGGTGCTTTAGCTGTCTTGTCCGCTGGACCTTCCCTTTCTCCCCAAGGAGGCAATGGCTGAGCATGTCTGATGGGCTAGTTATGAAGATGTGACTCTATGGAGACTTTGGCTGCTGAGTACAATAAGACACAGCTCGATAGTCACTTTGACTGAACTGCTAGTAATAG
Organism: Mobula hypostoma; assembly: GCF_963921235.1. Lineage (NCBI taxonomy): Eukaryota > Metazoa > Chordata > Chondrichthyes > Myliobatiformes > Myliobatidae > Mobula > Mobula hypostoma. Next base: position 42,334,585 of record NC_086108.1, read on the forward strand.
TGTGGCTGTGAGTGTAGCACTGGTCAGGTGGTGTGTATGGAGCTGTAAACAGTCATATGAGCAAGGGATAACTTTTGCCCAGCACAATCCAATCTTTTGGCCTCCTGAAGGATGAAAGTACATCATTTCTATGTATTCGCCCAGGACCAAATTTTCTACCATATGTTAACCCTTTCATTCCCAGGCTCATCTTCATGGGTTTTTTGAGATAAAGAAGGAGGTAAAGTCAGGTCTCTTAAACAACATTAATGTGGATATATCACCAGGGCCTGATGGAAGTTACCTCAGATTATTGAAAGGCAACAGGTGAGATTGCTGGGGCTTTGACCAATATCTTTGTCTTCCCTAGCCACAGACCTGGTCCCGGAGGACTAGTGAGTAGCTAATGTTGTTCCGTTATTCAAGATGGGAAACAGGGATAATCCTGGAAACTATAGACTGGTGAGTCTCACATCAGTGGTAGGAAAGTTACTGGAGAGGATTCTCAGGTATAGGATTTATGAGCAATTGCAAAATTATGGCCTAATTAATGGTACTCAGCATAGCCTTAGCGTGGGGTCAGCCATGTCTTACGAACTTGATTGAATTTTTTGAGGACGTAACAAATGTGATTGATGAGGATGAATTTGTGGATGCTGTCTATATGGATTTCAGTAAGGCATTTGAGAAGGTCCCACCCAGGAGACTTGTCCGGAAGATTAAGATGCATGGGATCCACGGTGAATTGGCACAGGAATGGTCCTAGGAATGAAAGGGTTAACATACGAGGAGCATTAGATGGGTCTGGGCCTGTACTCACACAAGTTTAGAAGGATTGGGTGTGGCATAAGGGAAGGTTTTCTTAGAAACTTACGGAACATTGAAAGGCCTTGATAGAGTAGATGAGGAGAGGGAAACTGTAGGGCCAGAGGACACAGGCTCAGAAAGGATGTCCTTTAGAACAGAGATGAGGAAGAGTTCCTTTAGCCAGAGGGTGGTGAATCTGTGGAATTCATTGCCACAGATGGATATGGAGGCCAAGGCATTGGATGTATTTAAAGCAGAGGTTGTTGATAAGTTTTTGGGAGTTACAGGGAGCAGGCAGGAGAATGGGGTTGAGAGGGAAAATAAACCAGCCATGATAGAATGACAGAGCAAATTGGAGGAACCAAGTGACCTAATTCTTCTCTGGTGTTTTATGGTCTTAAAGTCTAAATCATTTTAAATATATTTTGTCAGAGGTGCAATGCATTTTATTACTGTATTTTAATATCTGTCTTAACAAATGCACAATTCTTCTCTTACACCTTATAAAATAATTATATGTATTATACATAAATCTCCTGTTTGAAACATTTTAGATTGCATTTGAAATTTAAGATTTAACATTTTACATTTAAGTTTATAATGTGCTTTAAGTGGAAACTAACCACTCATATAAGTAATTCAGAAGTATTATTTCAAAAGAGTTGCTTTAAAGTTATGGCAAGTCTATATAAACTGGGATGAGTTCTACAACTTGACGAGTCTGTGGAAATTAGGTACAAAAAGGCAACTTTTTTTTAAAGAATTAGATGTACTATATAGTCCAATGTTGACAAAAGAAACAGCAGATGCCTAAAGTAGGAGTTGTATTAGTAATGTGGTCTACTCTAGACTATATTCAGTCATTTCTCCCTCCTGATACTCCTGTCATTAACAGATATTGTTAACATATTTCACACATATGCCGGGGATATTAAATCTGATTCTGATTCTGAATTCAGGATTTTTTCCCTATCTCCATTTTGTTATTCCAAGCTTGTAGCATTTTTTAGAATAACACATTTGAAGCCAAAATGTTTTTTTTTGGAGAAAGGTAGTTGTACTGATTTTGACTCTCTGGAGCTGAACATTTGCATGTATCTGTGAATCTGTAAAAAATAATTCCTGTTTATGAATTTTGACATTATTTCCTTTAAAAGGAAAGAGCTGATTACACTTGGCTACTCCTCGCTAGAGGAATGAACTGTATTACTAAGTCTCGACTGGCTTTTGAGTGATGTCATCTGATTCTCTATATGAAAGGACCCTTGGAAATACATTCATTCTCTCAATATTCAGTGTCTGTGCACAGAACAATTGTTCGGTCGATTCATTGATTAAATAGAAAGTTGGGAAGTGTTTTAATTAGTTTAATAACCTGTTACCATCTTGGGAAATGTTAAAGTGTTTTAATTGAAGGTGAATGACTGATTCTTCAGCTATCTCTTGATGTTTGAGGATCTTATGCTTAGATGATGTTTGTGATGAACAAAAGCCAAACCAAGTATTTCATATTCCCCCAGTGGGCAGTGGATGTGCTTTAACAGGGAAAGGCAGCTGTTCCTATATAAAATGTGTAATTTTTACATCTGTATCCTTCTGAGCTTTAATATTTATTTTTTCTTTGCAGAATAACTATCTTGTATTTATGGCAGAGCTGTTTTGGTGGTTTGAGGTTGTGAAACCTCCTTTTGTACAGCCCAGATTGATTTCTCAGTTAGAAGGTAAATATTACTGTTTGATGCTATGATATGTTGATGGTATTTTCAGTTGTCATTTTCTGGAGATATTGTCTGATGCAAAGAATACCCAGTGGTAGAAATTTTCTTTTCAATCTTTTACTGTTTACCTGATGTGGTCATTCATGGCTTTGCCTGTTTTCTGTTGCCATCGAGATGTGTTGATCTTGGCTGTGGAAAAATAACACTGTCAAGCATTCCCAATTTAAATGCTTTTGTGTGACAGACCTATTAAAAGAATAAAGATAATGAAGATTCTCCCAATGTTACACAAGTAAACTATGCAGGGAGTTAACCCATGAACAAGATCCCTGCGAATCTAAGAGGAGATAATACCTTTATTGGTAACATAGAGCAAACACACACGTTTACCATTTGTATATTTGTGCTTGCTGTAGAGACCCAAAAGCTCATCAGTCCTGAAGAAGTGTCTCGGCCTGAAACATTGAATGTTTACTCTTTTCTACATAGATGCTGCCTGACCTGCTGAGCTCCTCCAGCATTTTGTGTGTGTTGCAAAAGCTCATCTTAGTATTATGTGATTGTTTCTGCTTTCTGATTGTTTCTGTATTAATTATTTAACTTTATTCCTAGCAGAACCACTTCACACAACAAGAAATAAACCTGCTGCTTTCCTGATATCAAATGCTACCAGAAAAAGCTTCTTGGAAACTTCTCCCAACTCTGAGTCTGATTGCAGGTAGAATTTTGCTGAATTATTTAAGAGCATATATTTCCAGCAGGAAATAAGTAAAGCTAATCTAATTTCAACCAGATTAAGTTGCTTCAGCAGAGCTGTTAAATTAAATGATGTACACAGACTAATTTCTTAGTTTGTATATATAAACAAAGAAATTGAATTCCTGTAAGTGCTTCAAAAGACAAAATCCTTTACAAGTGAGCAAGATGACTTTTAAATTTTATTATTTTCTGTTTGTAGCTTCATTGAAATAATTTTGTCTTAAAGACCACATTTTTGGATTTCATCATGGCTGTTATGTGCAATATTTGGCTACAGCTCAACAATACTCAATAGGCAGGCATTAATTTTGTGATTGATGAGGTGTCACTGACCAATGTAATTGCATCTGTATTGTAATGGACACACCATTCCTATTGACAGGGAAGATGCCTCCCAGTACACAAACCCATCAATATAAAATAGGAGTCTTAGACATCACGGTGAATGTTCTCAACCCCGATAAAACTATAATCACTAAAGTTAGTCCATTTTCAATGCACAATACTCCAAATATGTATGGTTCTGCATTGTGCAAAATCAGACATCTTCGTGGCCATCAGATAAAGGTATGCAACTACAGTACAGAAACAAGCTGCAATCTCATCTCTTTAGTTCGCACAAATGCAAATTTGAATCCATTGAATGAAATCTTAACATGATTTGACCCTCTGTAAATTTGTTCTTATAAAAAGTTGGGTGGTCTTTCAAGATAGCACAGACACTCAGAGCTTAAAATATTATTTTGCAGTAACATAGCCTTGCAGTTGATTTTCATGCAGTACTAATGAATTCAGCTCCTTTTTGGTCTTGGTTATAGCAGTGATTGAATTGGTAAGTTGTCAGGATGCCTTATTATTTAGTTAACTGACAGTTTTGTGAGACACAAAATTAGCAGACTGTAGAAAAAGTCTTCTGTTATATAATGAGTATAAATTATGCATTTATAATTCTGCTTGCAATGAATGTATTGGAAAAACTTGCTTCTACCTCAACAAATTCATAGTCTGACTACGAAATTGCTTCCTTTCCAGCAAAGGGAGTCCAACGTTTTTACCATCACAGCCACTTCTGCCTCTGCGGCATACTCAACACCGACCACATCCTTCAGATTCAGGTACAAAAATGTGTTGCATACTTTTGCAGTATCTAATTGAATTCCTTTTGTTGGGTTCCAAATCTATAGTACTATCAGTAAATCTGTTAAACTCCATATTTTACACTTCCAGCAGATGTAACTGGATTAGAACAGTGACAGGAATTGGGTTGCTTGATGCACCCTTAATTGGAGGCATGGCTGAGGTTGAGGCGGAACAAGTGTTTTTTGAAAATTGGCAAAAATTCTTTTCATTTGTATATTTTGTCCCCAATTACAAAATCCAGAGCCCTTCACTGTTTTTTTAAATTTTTATTGAAGGAATGACACAATACAGAATACATAATGCATTACATTTTCCTCCATTTTGTTTTATATCTTACTCCTAAACAAAAATCCCCTCACCCACCCTCCCCCGAACATACCATGACAGCTAATATAGTTACAATACAACACTTCACAAGTACAAGTACGGACATTTCACAGCCATACCCCCACATTCCTTCAAGACGAAGGCCCACACACATCCACAATGTGTCAGATGATCCAGAATACACTCATATTACAATGACCAACCACCCTATGAGGTAAACCAGGGGTCCCCAACCTTTCTTGCACCGCCGACCGGTTTAATATTGACAATATTCTTGCGGACTGGCTGACCGGGGGGCGGCGGTGGGGTGGGGGGGTGTTCAAGTAGGGTCAAACTCACCTCAACATGTCTTTTACAGTTAGGGTAAAAACATGTCTTTTACAGTTAAGGGACAAAAGTAGCAGTCAAATCCCGGGACCCTTTACCCCAGGAAAGACTACCATGACCATGAAGCCTTGTGCATGGTACGCATGCGTGACGTGCACATGTGATATACGCATGCGCATACGTGCCGATTTTCCCCCCACAAATCAGTTTTGCCTTCATCTTCCCGACTATACTGTACTTACATGATTTCTACTTTATATAGGCTGTTTATTTATCATATCATTCCTGCTTTTACTATATGTTAGTGTTATTTATTTTCGGTTTTATGTGTTATTTGGTATGATTTGGTGGGTTATTTTTTGGGTCTGGGAACACAAAAGTTTTTCCCATATAAATTAATGGTAATTGCTTCTTCACTTCACGCCACTTCGGCATGAAAGGTTTCATAGGAACGCTCTACCTTAGTGGGGGAAATACGGGACAAGGGCGGTTCCGTATGGGACAAACCAATTTAGCCCAGTATACGGAATGTCCCAGCAAATATGGGACAGTTGGCAACCCTATGTTCAAGTTCAACAGTGCGTGACAGGGAATGAAGAAAGGTGCAGCTGACTCGTATCATTTCCTCACAGCCCGGTAGCACATGCTTTGCGGCCCGGTGGTTCGGGACCGCTGAGGTAAACCATATGCACGTTAAAGCCCTTCGCTATTCTTGACTGATTCTTCAACTTGTCCTAAACTCTTATTTATTCTTTAATTTATATCAACATTTCGTCATTGTTTACTCTCCATTTGTCTCAAATCTCTCAGCTTCTGCCATTTTGCTGCCACCATCTTAACCTTCCCTAACACATCAATTTCTAGGGATAAAAGTAAAGTGGCAGAAATGGGCAGCATCTGCAGAGAGAGGGGTGGAGAGAATTAATATTTTAGGTTGTGAAGGATCATTGACCTGAAATGTTGAGTCTGTTTCTCTTTCTGCAAATGTAGCCTAATCTGCTGAAAATTTCCAGGTTCTTTGTTTTTACTTCAGATTTACAACATCTGTTTTCCTTTTTTGACTTTCTATTTCCTGGCATCTCCTCACTTCCCCCAGCAGATCTAGTGGAGTATTATGAATGATACGAAATTTTTTGACATTCTAGAAATTACTAACTAACTAACTATATCACAACTCCCAGGATCACCATGTTGGCCAGCCATTGTAAGCAACAGTTGGCTCACTTTGTTATGGATGTTAACGAGTCTTAAGCATCTGTTTCTGCTGCAGTTCAGATATCCCCACTGAAACTGATGAGTTCAAAGAGCAAATTTCACTGATTTTACTAACACTTGAATGCTAAGTAATTGATTTGTACCACTGTTTGCTTCGATTTAAATTTGATTTATAAAGTAAACTGGCCCATCTTTGCAGAATAATGCATAATGCTTTTTCATATTAAAGTATCATTCCAACTTGCTGTTTCTGGTCTCTGGAGTTTATATTTTTAATGGTATTCCTGAACAAACAATTTGTATCAATAGTAAGTATTGAAAATTATTTGCAAGGAAATATTTTAACCAGCTTGATGTTGTATTGTAAAATTTTCACTTCTTTTAATTCATTCTCTGAGACCACTTGGACTCTTCTGCAGGAAGAACTAAGTCTGAGATCTGCTTTATTTGCACGTGAAAATATATGGCTTATCCTCTTTACCAAGTCATTGTTGAAACATTGCTTTTTACTTCATTCTTCAACTCCCTGAAGTTCTTCAAATTCAGGTGTACTTGATCATGTCTTTTGTACAAGTAAAGCATTGGCACTTATTGATTTTTTTTTAAAAAGCCACCTGAGAACAATGTATGACACACAACCCTACTAATGGCTTATCCAATATTGCCACAGTATGATACAAGGAGAGGGAGAAACCATTCAGCCCATTTTGCCTTTCAGTTAGCTCATGGCTGAGCTATCCTTCAATCAGAACTCCAGAAATGAAACAAAATCTAGCAACATATCTATTTATATAACTACTTGACTATATACAGTAAAAGTCATGCCATGAAGATATAATCAGGATTAATGGTCATTGAGTCAAAGTGAGAGATAAAGCGCCTAGAAAAAAGCATTCCCCACCCTTGTAAGTTTTCATGTTTTATTGTTTCACAACATTGAATCACAGTGGATTTAATTTGGCTTTTTTTGACACTGATGAACAACTGAAAAAGACTCTTTTGTCTCAAAGTGAAAACGGATCTCTACGAAGTGATCTAAATTAATTACAAAGATAAAACACAAAATAATTGATTGCATAAGTATTCACCCCTTCAAGTCAGTGTTGAGTAGTTGCACCATTGGCAGCCTTGAGTTTGTGTGGATAGGTCTCTATCAGCTTTGCACATCTGGACACTGCAATTTTTCTATATTCTTCTTTACAAAACTGCTTAAGCTCCGTTAGACTGCATGGGGATTGTAAGTAACAGCCCTTTTCAAATCCAGTCACAAATTCTCAATTGGATTGAGGTCTGGACTCTGTCTTGGCCACTCCAGGACATTAACTTTGTTATTTTTCAGCCATTTCTGTGTCGCTTTGGCTTTATGCTTGGGGTCATTGTCTTGCTGGAAAACAGATCTTCTCCCTAGGTGCAGTGGTCTTGCAGACTGCATCAGTTTTCCTCCAGGATTTCCCTGCATTTGTTTTATCCTGTACCTTAAAAAGCCTTCCGGTGCCTGCTGAAAAGTTGTTCTTTCTTGGACTAATAATAATATGGAAATACTAGTTGTTCCAGAAGCCATTAAATTTTTGAGGTGCTATAGAGTCTTTCTCTGTTGATCTGTGTCAAAAAAGCCAAATTAAATCCACTGTGATTCAATGTTGTAAAGCAATAAAACATGAAAACTTCCGAGGGGGGTGAATATTTTGATCAAATTAGGTCAAAGAGAAGGTTTTAATAGGGTGAAGAAATTATGTATGTAGTAATAAGAGAAACCTGACAAAGTATTTGCAGCAAATCACTAAAGGTGACTGAACAATTTGAAAAACTGTCTTGTTTTGGAAATAAAAGTGAATGAATCCTGGGATTTATTTATACAGTGCAAAAGCAAAAGTGTGTGCTAAACTTGCAATGGAGGATCTGTTAGTCTCTGACGGAAGTATTGCATTGAGTTAAGGTCATGTGACACACTTACTCTAATTTGTGTCATTAGTGTTTCAACATAAGCTCAAGGAACTACAACTGCAATTAAGGCATAATGTTGAATTAAATGAGTTCAGATGACAAGCCTGACCAGTTTTAATGAAAGGTTGTTGACCTGAAATATTGTCTCAGATTCTGTCTTCACAGATGTTGCCTGCTCTTTTGAGTTCTTCCAGCATTTGTGTTTTTATACTGGAAAGGTCTGTGTGTTTGAGGGTACTTAAGATAATGGAGAATCAACAGCTCATATGTTCCTCTTGACGAATGGCCAAAGACGCCTGATGGCTAGAGTCAGTGGAACATATTATTCTGTGCAGAACTGTCGGGCTGCTAGAAGGTACCGATGTAAGGAGTCAGTGGGTTTGTATAGACGATTCAGCATGAGAATAAAAACTGGAAATAGGAGACGTTAGGGAGCCAGAATTGAGGAGCGTCAGTGAGAAAGGTGATCAATTTCGTCACTCTGTGCTAACTTAATGGAACTTTTCTGGACAGAAGAAGGAACAGTATGATTGATTACAACAGCCTCGATTCAGAAGTATTAGAATCACAGAGGCTTGTAAATAAACTGGGATGAGTTAAGTCATGCAGAGGGAATTTGTATCCTACACAGAGATTCAGGAGGGATGTATTTTATATTAATATTTAATTTATTTTGGAATAAAATACAATGCATATTACAAAGGGCCTTAAGTTGTTCTTTTTTGGACTAATAATAATATGGAAATACAAGTTGTTCCATAAGCTGTTAAAGTTTTGAGGTACAACTTGGTATTTTTAACAGAAAGATCGAGATTCTGACATTGTCTATGAAAAAGGCATTGCACCTACAGTAACAATCTGATAATCGGCTTTTGTATTGTTTGAAAATCTTGATTGAGATCAGGCTTGCTTCGATCTGTTTCTCATACTTCCTTTAAATTCAATGGGACCCTGGTTTCCATGCTCCCTTTAAACACCTTAGTGGAAATTTATTACACTTCTGTGTAACATCTTAAGTAAATTAAAAATATATTGCTGTAGTAATAGGATTTATATCTAATAATGTAAGGCACTTGTCTTTCCAAGACTACCAAAGTCCTGAGGGTGTCGGATTATTTTCAATTCATAACTAAAGTTACTTAATTTTTTTCCTTTTAGGAAGCATGCGTCGATCTACCTCCATGTCTTATGTGGAGGGTTATGCTGGGACTTGGCCTGAAAAGAAACAAAGGTTAGTGACATTTTAAAAGGCGTTTTATTGAGGATTATCTTGTGTGAAATTGATCCAGTGGGGTCTTGACATGGTAGATGCAAAGACAGTATTTTGTCCTGTTGGAGAATCTGGAAGTACTGGTCATAGTCTAAAAATAAGGGATTGCCCATTTAAGACAGAGATGCCGCAATATTTTCCAAGGGTTATGAGGCCTTGAAACAATCTTCCTTAAAAAGTGGTGGAATCAGAAGCATGCCAGATACTTGATTTAAAAAAAGGAAATGAAAAGTTACCATGGGTAGATTGGATCAAAGTTGCCGGCAGCATTTGGATCAACTAGGATTGAGTGATGAACCAGATTTAAAGGACTGAGGGACTTTATTCATGTGTTCATTTGGTTATCAATTTTTGTTAGCAGCTCTATAAAATCCTGGTTCGACCACACTTAAGGTATTATGTTATCTTCTGGTCTCCTCATTATATGAAAAATCTGGAAACTTTAGAAAGTGTGGAGAGGAGACTTGCCAGGATGAAACCTGGATTAGAGAGCATATCTTATAAGGATAGGTTGACTGAGCAAGGGCTTTTCTCTTTGGAGAGAAAGAGAATGAGAGTTGACTTGATGATCAAGATGACAGGAGGCATAGATTGAGTGGACAGCCAGATATATTTTCCCAGGATGGAAATAGCTACTTAACTTTAAGGTGTTGGGAGGAAAGTTTGGGGGGATGTCAGAGGCAGATATTTTTTTCCACAGAAAGTGATAGGTGCATGAATATGCTGCGAGGGTGGTGGTAGAGGCAGATACAGTAGGGACATTTAGGAGGCTCTCAGGCAACTGGATGAAAGAAAAATGGAGCACTATGTGGGAGGGAAGGGTTGGATTGATCTTGGATTAGGGCTTAGACTGTATTGTTATATGATCAATTTCTTAAAATAAGAGTATCTAATATAAGGCCTTCTTCCTTCAACAGATCTTTTCCCCAAGCAGTGTCATTCAATATCTCCTTTGATACAGACAACGACATTGATTCTTCCACCAAAAATAACCTGACGATCATTAGATCAATTAGTAATGACAGTCTAATGTCAAACATTAACAACACTCCCAAACATTCAGTTAGAAATGAATCTGTGCAGCCAATAAATGGACAGAGTAATGTAACAGAAGAAACTCATCTGTCTAATCACAATCACGAGAAGCCAACTAAAGGCTCAGCCAAGGGGCCTGGCTCAGCAATGGACACTCTGCAAAGACGATTCATGCGGGATGCAGTATCAAATGGACCAAAGGAAAACTGCTTTGATGTCAGAGACTATGGTAATCACAATGGGCCACCTAGTATTGAAGAGGCTCTACAAATAATTCATGATGTAGACAAGCCTTATCTAGAACTTGAAAATGAGCAACTAGCTGATGGTTTTTTGCTACATGTTCAAAATGCTAATGATATTTCTGTGAAATCCAAAATGAATCAAACCTGCAGCTTAGATTCTATTACAGAGGTGAAGGGTGCTACAAGTCCCTTGACTGATAATACTGAGGCGGACACAGGGATCCATGTTCCATCTGAGGATATTCAGGAAACGATTGATGAAGACTTTTCCTTGAGAGATTACACAGTTAGTATGGATTCAGACATGGAGGATACTTCCAAACTTCATGACTCTGATTTCAAGAGTGATGATCCTAACATTTTAATTTCAGGTTCAAACTGCTTAGCTATACAAGCTGAAAGTAGCATTTCTCCTGGTTCTGCTGTTAAAATGACCAGTTTTGCCGAACAAAAATTTAGGAAGTTGAACATTCCGGATGCCAGGTTGAGCAGCAGTAGTTCCCAAAAGACCACTCCAGAGAGTTCAGAGCTCTGCACACCAGGTGTGGTTTCCAATTGCCAGATACCTGAGATAAGTCCCAACAAGCTAACCAGAGATCCTGCTCAGCTGCTGGCATCTGAAATGATTCAACTTAAAATGAAACTTGAGGAGAAACGTCGAGCCATTGAAGCTCAAAAGAAGAAGGTTGAAGCTGTTTTCACAAGACAAAGGCAAAAAATGGGTAGGACAGCTTTTTTGAATGTAGTAAGAAAGAAGGGTGATGACATTTCTACAGTGAAAGAAGAACCTGTTGGTGAACAGGAAGACAGATCTGGGTCCAGTGAGGAGAAAGACTATTTAAAACCTGAAGCAATTAGAATGATGGGCAACTCTGCAAATGGTCAAAGAGAGGGTGTTCAGTCTTCAACTTTTACAGCTGGGTCAGGAAAGCAAGTTGGCTGGAATTTAAATAGCCCCACAGAAGAAGCATTGGGTGATGTTGACATTGTGGAATATAACAGACTAATTGAGAAAATGAATACAGCTTTGCATGCCCTACAACAAGAGATGCAACGCTTGGCAAACCAGCAGGAATTAATAATGCAGATGAGAGAACAACAGCAACAACAACAAGCATGGGTAATTTCTCCTCCTCCTCCTCCTCAATCATCATCGCCACAAAAGCATGTAAGAGAGCTTCGGTCTTCTTCGCGGTCAACTGGGTCACAATCTCCTTCTCTTTCCTCTTCTGGTGAATCGCCTCGTTCTACTCAGCGATCTCCTCAAACTGTTCATAGAAGGTCTTCATACTCTCACGTTAAGAACTCAAAAACAAGGCCAAATGAGTTAAAGGTAACAGCATTAAATCGTGTACTCACACCCCCCTGTTCTGTTGACCGTCTTCCTCATCTCAGGAAGTTTGCCCTCAGCCAAACCCAGACTAGGTCATTCATTTTCCTAGGCGATGAAGAACCTGAGGACTCTTCAAAAGCAGCATGTGAAAAATCAACTAATGAGGTGGCAGTGCCACAGAAAGAGGAAGGTGAAGCGGCAAATGAAAAGCTTTTAAAAGCAGAGAAAGAGGATTATGAGCAGCCTGTAGAACCGGAAACTTCACAAGTGCCCATAGTGCCAAAAGAAAATTCTGAATCTCTTAAAGACTCTCCAACCAAAAGAAAACATCCTGTTGACCGGACAGTAAAGGCAAGCTTAATTGAAGTTTCCCTTTCTGAACTGAAGCTGTCAGAGGAAGAAGCAGAAGCAGATGAAGCAAATAATGGCGATGCTGAAAAGGAACACTGTGAGGAACAGAAATTGTGTTGTGGATTCTTCTTTAAAGTAAGTGACAAATAATTTTGCTTATTTAGATTAAATCGTATGAATTAATATTAACCAGCAGATGAGGATTGATAGTTTTCCACATGTTTTTGACACTGATACAACTCCAACAGCAACTTCTTTAATCAAAGGTCAACTTATGTCTGAAGTTGCTGTGGTGTTTTGCATGAATAGCAGTCCAATGTATTGGTTTTGTAATTTCAGTTACAATTACTTGTTTTTTGCAGACATTGGCTGTCATAATTTCATTAAATATTGTCTATTTTTGGGGCTGCTTTCATCTGTAAAATCTCAATTCAATTCCACATGCTGTTGAAAATCTCATAGGGAATATTCTTCCCAATTTTCTACTTAATCGTTTTCTACTTAATGCTCCCTCACATCATCCACATCCTGTTTAATTTTTTGTTTGGTCAATACCTACATTATTTGTGCTGATCTTGAAAAGCGAAGGAGTACTCAAATCAATAAGAGCCTTGAGTTCAAATGCATAAGTTCATTATCTTCATTTAGCCCTTTACAACGTCTGTTGGAATTGATGAGGAGTTTCAGAATCCAAGATGGAAAAAAAAGACTTTTGCCCAAGCTGATAAACTTAAGTGCACAATTAGGGATTTCTCCAATTAATTACTTATTATTATTTTTTAAAATCTGGTAAAGAAACATTTCAACCCCCCTACGTTCTGAACAACCAATTCCATTCCCATCTCCTATCTTGCATTTATCTTGTATGTTTCTTTAAAACCAGTTACCTATTGAAATGATTGTTCTGTTAATGTATGGTTAGTTGAACAATCATAAACAAATACAAATTAGATGGTCTGCCTTTTTATGATCCAATATTCCAGCGATCACTTACTGAGGATGAACAATTATGTGCTTTTGAGTAATCTTTTCAAATAACTGTAAATTAACAACTGTCTTTTCTGATTAGAAGCAGCAGTCACTGTTCAAGATTAAAATGTAAAACAAAAACATGTTTTTGAAATGTTCTCAATACCATTTTTATAGAGTGCAATTGCAAAGCTGCTCTAGTTTCATTAACAGTTTACTTGAATGGAGTAGATCCACCTATCACCAAATCACAAAAAAAAAATGACCAGGGTGAATAACTTGATTGGGAGTGGGCACCTTTGATTGTTTGCTTGTATTGAGCGAAGAATTTTAATTTACCAGTCCTTTGCCCACATTTTGGTCGCAATAGTTGAAGAATCAGGATTATGGCAAAGATTCCCTCAAGGCATTGTTACCATGCTAGTTTGAAATATATAAAAATAGAAAGTAACATTATCCTCAATAAACATGGAAATCATCATAATTTACAGACGTGATCAGAAGTCATGATATCTATTAATTCATTACCAAATCTAATCCTTAATAGCAAAATGATCTTCAGAATCCGGTTTAATATCACTAGCATATGTCGTGAAATTTGTTGTTTTGCAGCAGTAGTACAGTGCAAGAAATAATAATTTACAAATTACAATCAGAAGTATATATAAATTAAATTAAATAGTAGTGCTAAGAGCGAGCACAAAGAAAAGAAAATAGTGAGGTAGTGTACATGGATACATTGTCCAGTCAGAAATCTGATGGTGGACGGGAAAGGAGCTTTTCCTAAAACATTGAGTGCACTTCTTCAAGCTCCTGTACCACCTCCTTGATGGTAGCAATGAGAAGAGGGCATGTCCTGGGTGATGGGGATCCTTAATAATGGATGACATCCTTATGAGGCATTGCCTTTTGATGTCCTCAATGCCGGCAAGGCTAGTGCCCATTATGGACCTGGCTGAGCTTGCAATGTTCTGCAGCTTTTTCCTGATTCTGTGCATTGGCCCCTCCATACCACTCTTGAGCTGCAACCAGTTAGAATGCTCTCCTCAGTACAGAGATAGCAGTTTACAAGAGTCTTTGGTGCCATACCAAATCCCTTCAAATTCCAATTGAAATATTGTCATTCCTTCTTGTAATTGTATCAATATGTTGGGCCCAGGATAGATCTTCATTTTTTGTTTATTCTTATTGATATACAGCGTAGAGAAGACCCTTCGAGCCCTTCGAGCTACACCACCCAGCAATACCTGATTTAACCTAGCCTAATCATGAGACAATTTATAATGACCAATTCACCTACCAACTGGTGCGTCTTTGGACTGTGGAAGGAAACCGGAGCACCCAGAGGAAACCCTTGCAGTCATGGGGAGAACGTGTAAACTCTTTACAGACAATAGCAGCAAATGAATATTGGTCGCTGGTACTGTAAAGTGTTGTGCTAACCTCTAGGTTATACTCAGGAACTTGACACGGTTCACCCTTTCTTGCTGATCCCTCCGTGAGGACTGTTGTGTGTTCCATTGACTTCCCCTTCCTGAAGTCCTCAATCATTTCCTTGGTCTTACTCTTGACAAGTACAAGGTTTTGTTTTGACTTCACTCAACTAACTGATCATCTCACTACAGTACTGCTCCTCATCACCATCTGAAATTCTGCCAACAATAATTCTGTTGTCAAATTTATAATGGTGTTTAAGCTATGCCTAGCCACACAGACATGGGTGTAGAGAGACTAGAGCAGTAGGCTAAGCACGTATCCGTGAGGTGCACTAGAGTTGATTCTATGACGAGGAGATGTTACTACTGATCCACAATGACTGTTTTCAAGGATCCAGTTGCAGAGAATAGTACAGAGACCTGGGGTTTGGAGCTTGCTGAGTAGTGCTGTGGGTATGATGGTGTTGAATCTTCTCAGTTGAGCTGGTTTAAGTAGTTGTGGCATTAATCCCCACACTTTCAATTCTCAACCCGTCTTCTTGAACCATTGTGTAAAAGTTGAGATTTATCATGAAAAGATGACATTTACCATTAGAGGTTGAGGTACCTTATGTTTTTGTGTGATACCCATACTGTGTTCTGGTAAACCTGTTTCTTCCACAATCAAATAGTATGAACTTCATCTGTTTAAGTGAAATGGAAACTAAATATCATGAATTCCTCACGAAACACTCTTTTTGAAGGATGATCAGAAAGCTGAGGAAATTGCAATGAAACGAGCCGCACTCTTGGAGAAACGTATGAGGAGGGAGAAGGAAAAACAGATCAGACAGCAGCAGTTAGAAGCAGAGATGGAAGAGAAGAAGGAGGAAGCGAGGTATTGCATAGTCATAGATTTAACATGTAAATATTAATAAAATAGATGTAAATGTAAATGTTTTATCACTGTGTTTGATTTGCAGAACAATAGTAGAATGTGATTATGTTAATTTTATTTTGGAGACAAGTAAGTACTGTTATGTGTGAGTGTATGTGTGTGTGTGTCCTTTAGGTCTTCCCAAGCCATGAGTTACTATATCACTGAGGCCACATTTGGCCAGTCATTGTTGGCTCCACATCCGTCAACCCCCTGTCACACTAATATCTCCCTTAATGTCAGGCTTGATAATCGAATATTTATTTATTTAGAGATACAGCGCGAAACAGTCTTTATCAGTGCAATGAGCTGTGTTGCACAGCAACCCACCTATTTAATCCTAGCCTAATCACAGGACAATTTGTAATGACCAATTAAGCTACTAACCAGTCTGTCTTTGGACTGTAGGAGGAAACTGGAGCACCCAGAGAAAACCCACACATTCACTGGGAGAATGTACTAACTCCTTATGGACAGCGTCGGAATTTAACTCCAAACTCCGATGCCCGTGCTGCAATAGCACTGTGCTAGTTGCTAGTTTCTCCTGGGCAAAAAATCACTGCATTATTTCATAATAATACAATAATTTCTTGCCTGAGAGAAATGCTGAAAATAAATTAGAGGAATTGCTTATTAACCTATAAAACTGTAGAAGTCATTCAAATTTGTAGAATCCTGCGAACAATACAAACTGATAAAAAAAATTTTAAAGAAATTCAAGGGCATTATTTCTTTTGGATCCATTAGCAGGTTAATTACTCTGCTACCAACTGATTTAACTGTATGATGGGCTGTGTTTGTAACAATGATTACATTAATTATGTCCATTGCAGCTCTGATCTAGTGGATCTAATTTCCACAATGTCATAGCTTTTGTTTCTATGATTCAAATGTATTGAATGCAATGGAAGAACTAGGCAGCAGCAGACCATTTCATGAAATCTTGACCCACCTTTAACAACTGACTGTGGTGTTTACGTCACCTCAATGGTAATAGTCCTCCGGGCGCTCTTCACGTCATCCAGGGTCAAAGCTGATCTTCTTTTGAGTAGTAAAAGATTGGTGTACTTCTGGAAATAGCATCTTTGGTGTGAAATATTAAAAGAAAGTTTAATCTTATTTCTTGGGTATAATATCCGATGGCAGTTTCATTGGAGTGTTCAGAAAATACATTTTTTAAATGCTCACTCTAAATATTGCTGATTTGCTGCATCTGTATTGGCTGCTGTGGTTCCTTGTTTGATGAGTTGCCTCAATTCAGAAGTATGTCATCGACTGTGAAGCACTTTGAAGTTTAAGGTTGTGAAGAGAATGCTGACAAATGTGAGTGTTTTATATCTTGAACATTCCACAGACTCAAAGCTGAAGAAGAACGACAAAGGAAGGAAGACGAAAGGTCACGCAGAGAATTCATCAAACAAGAATATCTAAGGAAAAAGCAGTTGAAACTGATGAAGGACATGGATAATGTGATAAAACCTCGTCCTACTAGTCTGAAACTGAAGAAAGCTCGGCCGAGATCTTTTCGAGAGGATCCATCAAGTCCACGAACACCTGTTAGGTCATCAGCAGGTAACTAATAGCTTTCATTTTTAAGGACCTTCTTCTGTTGGAGATGGAGTCAATTACTCGTAAGTCATTTTTAGAGTTTATTAATGTCATTGAGTGCAACTGCCAATGTAGAAAGATAACAGGTCATGCAAAAAAGGCCATACATCAGCAGAAGACCCATTAGTGTCCTGGAGTGAAAAGGTGGGTGTGATGATGGGTTTTGCTTTCAAATTCTCACTGTCTCCCACCCTCTCTCTAACCCCATCCCTGTGAAAATGAAAATTACGTTAAAACTCGTTATATGTTCTTTCCTGGTTCAGCTTTAGGTATTCGCAAACAAAGTTCAAGACCACAAGAAAACAATTTGTTAGAATTAGCACAAATTTAATTCAGGAAGAAAAAAACAAATGTCTACAGTAGTAGCAGTACAGAAATCAAAATAATACTTATCATTCACTAAGAGAGCTGATCTGGAAGGGGCCATGGATCTGACAACCTCACACACAGCCTAAACACAAAATAATCTGCAGATGCTGGGGTCAAAGCAACACTCACAACACGCTGGGGGAACTCAGCAGGTCGGACAGCATCCGTAGAAAAGATTGGTCAACGTTTCGGGCCGGAACCTTTCATCAGGACTGTAGAGGGAAGGGGCAGAGGCCCTATAAAGAAGGTGGGGGGAGGGTGGGAAGGAGAAGGCTGGTAGGTTCCAGGTGAAAAACCAGTAAGGGGAAAGATAAAGGGGTGGGGGAGGGGAGGCAGGGAGGTGATAGGCAGGAAAGGTGAAGAAAGAATAGGGGAAAACACAATGGGTAGTAGAAGGAGGCGGAACCATGAGGGAGGTGATAGGCAGCTGGGGGAGGGGACAGAGTGACATAGGGATGGGGGAAGGGAGGGGGAGGGAATTACCGGAAGTTGGAGAATTCTATGTTCACACCAAGGGGCTGGAGACTACCTAGATGGTATATGAGGAGTTGCTCCTCCAACCTGAGCTTAGCCTCATCGTGGCAGTAGAGGAGCGGAGGTGCTCGACGAAGGACTGTTTGGGGCCCTGAATGGTGGCAAGAGAGGAGGTGTAGGGACAGGTGTAGCACTCAGGGCCCCAAACAGTCCTTCCAGGTGAGGCAACATTTCACTTGTGAGTCTGTTGGGGTCATCTATTGCATCCAGTGCTCCCGGTGCGGCCTCCTCTACATCGGTGAAACCCGATGCAGATTGGGGGACCGCTTCGTCGAGCACCTCTGCTCCGACCGCCAAAACAGACAGGATCTCCCGGTAGCCACCCACTTCAACTCTGCTTCCCATTCCCATTCAGATATTTTCATACATGGCCTCCTCTACTGCCATGATGAGGCTAAACTCAGGTTGGAGGAACAACACCTCATATACCGTCTAGGTAGTCTCCAGCCCCTTGGTATGAACACAGAATTCTCCAACTTCCGGTAATTCCCTCCCCCTCCTTTCCCCTATCCCTATTTCACTCTGCCACCTCCCCCAGGTGCCTACCACCTCCCTCATGGTTCCGTCTCCTTCTACTACCCATTGTGTTTTCCCCTATTCTTTCTTCACCTTTCCTGCCTATCACCTCCCTGCCTCCCCTCCCCCACCCCTTTATCTTTCCCCTTACTGGTTTTTCACCTGGAACCTACCAGCCTTCTCCTTCCCATCCTCCCCCCACCTTCTTTATAGGGCCTCTGCCCCTTCCCTCTACAGTCCTGATGAAGGGTTCCAGCCCGAAATGTCGACCAATCTTTTCCACGGATGCTGCCCGACCTGCTGAGTTCCCCCAGCGTGTTGTGAATGTTGCTCACACACAGCCTGTTTTTTTTCTTTCTTTCTCTGTCTGTCTCTCTCACTCTCTGTCTCTGTCTCTGTCTAACTGACTCAACATACTCTGACTCTTGACGCACTGTTATTAGCCATCAGCCATGACCTAGCCTAGGAGAAAAGTCTCTTCACCCTTGCACCAAGAAGCTGCCCTTTATGCCCCTTCAAAACCCCTCACACTGGTACTTTTTCATGCATTTGGTACCTGCACCTGCACAATGACCTCACCTTCCCGTGAAAAAGCATGTTTTTCACCATTTTCCACTGTTATGGCTATAGACTTGTACTCCCTTAACTTTCTCAAAACATCGCTTTGGACTGGTTCTCTTGTACTTTCTCAATCCCACTCCAAGCTAACACTGTTTTGTCTTACAGTCTTTCATTTTATTTTAGCATATAACAAGGAGAAACCACATTAAGTTTTTCCTTACACCCTGCCCCTCAGACAATGCTCTTTTACAGAAACAAGTGAATAGTACTTTAAAGAAGTAAACATTAAATTTGCTGCTTAGCTGTTTTATATTCGTGTTGACTCATGTGCTCACTCTTTTCTAGTGTCCTGCCTGTCTTTGGCATCACTGAACACAACAGACGCTGACAGTGTACATTCAGGAAAAAAATCTCCCAGGTAAGAATAGTCATACTAGGCACTTAATTCTTTAGCATTAAGACAATTACTTGCTTTCATATTTGGGGAACAGATTTTAGTAGCTCTGAGAAAATGGGTCGCATGTCCTAATTTGCCCACTTGTGGCTTGGTATTTAATTTTGTTTGATTGAGGCTCTTGTAAGGGTTCTTAGGACTCTTTCACAATGCTAACATCACTAAAAATAGATTTATTTGATCAGGTATTACATTGTTACTATTTAAAACATTACATTAAAATATTAACCTAATCTCTAAAGTGAACTTGTGACAAAAATTGTCTGAAGAAATGAAGAATATGCTGTCACAAAAAAGACAGCTAAATTACTACTAGAAAACACTTCAATCATGAAGTATGGAAAGTATCTTAAAATCTTGGAACAGGTAATCAGTTGTGGAGTGCTGTGTTCAGTTCTGGTGTCCTTATTGGAAGGATGTGGAAGCTTTAGAGAGTTTGCAGAGGAGACTTACCAAGATGCTGTCTGGATTAGAGCATGTCTTATGAGGGTACGTTGAGCGAGCTAGGGCAAAGGAAGATGAAGGGAGCAAAGGAAGATGAAGGGTGACTAGATAAGTTGTGCATGATGGTAAGAGGCATAGATAGTGTGGATAGCTCGTGACTTTTCCTAGGGCAGCAATAGTTAATATGAGGGGGCATAATTTTAAAGTGATTTGAGGGGAAGAGGGAGAGGAACATCTGAAGTAGGCTTTTTACATAATGGTAAGTGCATGACATGCACTTCCATGGCTGATGGTAGAAGCAGATATATTAGGAACATTTAGGAGACTCTTAGATGGGCAAATGGATGAAAGAAAAATTGAGGGCTATGTGGGAGGAAAGGGTCTGATTGAGCTTGCAATAGCTTAAAAGGTCGGCAGAACATCATGGGCCAAAAGGCCCGTATGGTGCTGTAATGTTCTATGTTCTACCTGGTGAAGCAACTTGGATAAATACATGCAATATTTTCAAAGGTGTAGTTAGTCATCTGCTTCCAAACATTCCCTTGTTACCTTATCATTATTCAAGTAAACAATATAATTGCCTGACTATCTTTAAGGGCAAATAATTTTTATTAATGACATTTGGAGTGCTGAATTCTGATAAGTTAAACACTTAAAGGCATAGAATGGTCTGTAGAAAAAGACAATATAGATTGTCTCAATGTTTTGCAACTCGTCCTAAGGCAATCTAAACCCAGGGGTCCCCAACCTTTTTTGCAGTGCGGACCGGTTTATTACTGACAGTATTCTTGCTGCCCCGGGGGTGGGGGGATGGTAGGGTTGCCAACGGACAAGAGTAACCGTCAAATACGTTGTGTTTACCCCAAGAAGAGTACCATGCCCATGAAGCCTTGCACGGGCACCAGTGCGCATGCGTGTTGTACGTGCCGATCTTTTTTTCTACAAGTCGTTTTTGACGATTCTGTACCGGAATATAGGTGATAAGAACTATAAGTCACTTATAAGTGGCTAATACACTCAATTCCCTTTCTAAAAGGGTTTATCTTAACGAATTTAATATTAAACGCACAGCGCATATTTTCCTCACATGACTATAGTGATAAGTCACTTATAAGTCAATAGCATCATAACATTTTAAGTAACGTTTGGATATTAAACACACAGTGCATATTTTCCCCGTATGAACATATAAAATCATTGCAACACACCAATATCACTGAATCAGTGGGAGCCCTGGGCTTGTTTCCCTGCAACGAGACGGTCCCATCAAGGGGTGATGGGAGCCAACGATACTCAAAGGGGATTCCTTATGTTCAGTCTATTCTGCAATTTAATTTTCGTGACATTCATTGCAGAGATATGTCGGAAATGGCAGCAACGTTTTCAGTGCTTTCGTGGCTATCTCAGGATACTTAGCCTTGACTTTGATCCAGAATGCCGGCAGAGATGTTATGTCAAACATACTTTTCAGCCCACTGTCATTTGCAAGCTCAAGGAGTTGATCTTCTTCCCACGCTGACATGGACGACGCGCGGTTAATGACCTCGTGTGCGTTCAAGCTCAACGGTGCGTGACAGGGAATGAGGAAAGGTGCAGCTGACTTATATCACCAAATCATATCGTTTCCTCACGGCCCGGTAGCACATGCTTTGCGGCCCGGGGACCACTGATCTAAACGATTGTGTAAAATTTATTTCATTATGCACTATGCTTGATTATCATTGTATCATAGACTCAATGTATTATGATACTGAAAGGAATAAAGAATAATAAAATTTCAACACGCTTGATTACTTTTTCACTAAAATAAGTCATCTGCTATTTGCAATGTGTTGCATTGGTGGTAAAAATGTATGCTGTATTGATTGAAAACAATTCTTTTCCTAATTTAAATATCCAGAACAGAATCAGTTGATGGATTTATGTCTCCAGCTTGCTCTGCCAATCGGAATGGTGAAAAAGACTGGGAGAATGACTCAACAACTTCATCAGTTGCTTCTGCAACAGAGTACACAGGTATAGAGCTTGGTAATGTTTTCCCATTGCAGCCTTTTACTTTCAGTCATTCAACATGTGAAAAGGTTGTCAAGGTGAGTTTGCAAAGAATCACACAGAATAAGTAGCCCAGAGTAGGATGTTTGACTCAGCTGATCAAGCACTAGCTCTCCAGACAAATGTAGTCATATATTGTACTGTACAGTTAAATAAGTAAAGAACATCCCTATTCTGAAATCATGGTGCAAAAATTGTAGATGCTTCATTCTCCCTTGTCTTCAACTAGAAATGCAGAGTGGATTAAGCATCTCCAACACCTTTGAGATTCCCTCCATGCTTTTAGCCGGACTTCAACCACAGAGCTGACAAAAAAAGAGATCAGTGCACTGAATACTTAAACTAGTATCATCTCTAACAATATGCTGCTAATGGTAATCCAGAACCAGATACATGTGCAACCGACCTTTTGATATAGTTAAGTATCAGTGTGCAATGTTATCTGTCTATGATCTGTCCACAGAAGAACAAATTCAATCTGGCCAATTACAACTCATCAATCTACTATTTTCATTAGCAATATGACAAATAATGTTCATGAACGTCCGGTGGAGCTCAACTTGCTAATGATCAAAACGTAGACTTAGTTTGAATTTCAACAGCGCCAATCATGACCAGTTCTCATGATGGCCTTGGTCCAAACGGTATGAATTCTCAAAAAGAAGGAAGAGTAATAAGTGACTGCCTTTGAATTCAAGGCAGATTTGCTAGTTGGTATCATGCTGCTCTGTTATTGCACTTTTCTTCAATGGCTTCAGTGATGTCAGATGTGAGAATATTCCTTCTTGATCGACCATTGTTCATTTCCATATATTTGCTAAGTGATGATCATATTCCTTTTCGAACAAAAGCTTAAGCATTTCCTCTTTTCATTCAACTAGCATTGCCAAAATCCCCAATCTTGCTTATCCTGGGGGTGTAGTTTGGGGGAATGGGATAGTTGAAGATCAGAAGTATTAACTGGAGAGAAAATTGTGGCCTTGAGCAGTGCAGAAGTTGTGTATTCTCCAGCCAGTGGTTGACTAGCTGGCTTCCAAATCTTTACCATTATTGACAAAATAGAAATGAGTTTCTTTGACCAGATTAGTTGGAAAAATGCAAACTTAATTACATCTGAGATTTTTAAAAAAGTAGCCAGTTGGACAGATGGCCATCATCAACTTTAACAATGTATTCATTTCGCATCCAGCACAACATAACTGCAGAACAAATGGTCTGAAAAATGGACTTTAGTAACTCATGGCTTCTTAGCCACCTGCTCCCAGTTACTCCCTGTAATATCGGTAAGAACAAGAGCAGCATACTTCATGAGGTGTTACCACACACAAATTCTCCTCCAGGGTGCACATCAGTCTGAACTTGGAATGTATCCAAGCAACACACACAAAATGCCGGAGGAACTCAGCAGGCCAGGCAGCATCTCTGGAAAAGAGTAAACAGTCAACGTTTCGGGCCAAGTTCCTTCAGCATTTTGTGTGTGTTGCTTGAATTTCCAGCATCTGCAGATATTCTCTTGTTTGTGATCGGAATGTATCGAAGTTTTTTTTGGAATTAAGGCATTATATTTCATTTAAGTACTCTGCTTTCAGGATTGACATAACTACAAATGAACATTCTTTTTATGCAAATTATATTTTTCTGCTTAGAATGTGGTCATTGGATAATTAAAACAAGAAGCTATGTTTAAGATGCAGAATTTCTTCCTTTTATCCTCATACAGTACTAAATTAACCTTTTGACTTAACGTAAGGAGACATTTGATTTGTTCTTTCGGTACATTAATTTGTCTTGTTTACTTTTACAGGACCAAGATTATACAAAGAACCCAGTGCAAAATCTAACAAACATATAATTCATAATGCAATCTCCCACTGCTGTTTAGCTGGGAAAGTCAATGAAAATCAGAAGAACAAAATACTTGCGGTAAGATTGGAATTTCAAATTCCTAATTTTATATATTTTAATAGCTCAAACTCCTAGATGCAATAATATCATAGTTAACTTACTGGACTAGCAATTTATGGACTTGAGTTCAAATTCTACTGAGTTTTATATTAATAATTTTTGAAATGGAAAAATTAAACTAATATCAATTATGATGGCCATCAAATACTCAATTATCATTTAAAAAGAACTGTTCCAATAGGGAACAGGCTAGTATGTTCTCAACAATGGGCTTGATTCTTAACTACTCTCTGAAATGGCCTCACAAGCCCCTCAGTTCAAGTGCCACATTGCTATTTACATTCATATTTCCTAGCTGAACTGAAGTAGTGTATCACACTCAAATTGTATCTTCTTTGGTCATGGAAAAAGCTTATTCATTTTACTGCAAATCACCACAGTGTGAAAAACGCAGTGGGTGGAGCACACTATATATTGCTACGTTTAGCTATTTCCCATGATTTGCCTTTTCCAAATTTCAACAGTCTGTTTTTTTATGTATACAGTCTGATCTTTGAATTGAAAATCTTCAAGTGCAACTCCTGCGCCATTTTAGCTAAGGCATATATTTAGTTTAATGTGCAGACAGGTTCCTCTTCGTACAAAGAGCATTGTTGTGTGACCTTGCCTCACTGTGTTTGTAGAAAAAATTGATCAATATTTTTGTAATACAATATATTCAAAGGTTCTTTCAAAAATGTATTCTTATGGCTATATTTTTGTATTTTTAGGAAATGGAAAATTCTGAAGCAAATAACTTTCTGATCCTTTTCCGGGACGCCAGTTGCCAATTCCGATCACTCTATACCTACAATCCTGAAACTGAAGAAATCACTAAGTTGGCAGGAATAGGACCCAAAAACATTGGAAGGAAAATGATTGAGGGACTCTACAAATACAACTCAGATCGCAAGCAGTTTAGTCGCATTCCTGCCAAATCATTATCTGCCTGTGTGGACGCAATAATCATCCACGGCCATCTGTGGCAGCATAAGAGACCCAACACTCCCAAAAAGCTCACTCCTAGGTCCTAGTGAGGACAGCCATCATGAAAGTAGTAATGGCATTAAGCAATTGCACTTCATTGTAACTTCCTGAGGACAAGGGGTTTTTTAGTTGCCCAGAGCATTCCTTATGTTTATAAATTAGTACATACAGTTGAAACTGGACACCAAACTCTGCTTTTAATGTGCACAACTGGAATGTATAGGTTAGGGGTCTTAGAAGGACATCATTGTTACAAGTAGAGGTAAAATGATTCATTGTAATTTTTTTTTAGCTTGATCATGCAAATTGACAATTTGTAACATCACTACCATAACTCGTTTGGTACACTGGAGAATCGTTAATCTGAATGATACATATTTAAACTAGTCAGTAACACTTTTTTGCCCTGTTCACATTTTTTATGTTTTTACAACTGTCATACAATTTGGCTCCTGTTTTAAAGGGTAGGTCTTTTATATCATTCAGTCGTTAATATTTGTTGTTCTTCAGTATTAGCCACATCTGCATAAAGGTGCTGATGTTAGCTGATTTGTGCAAAAGAGTGCTATATTGCATTGATTTACTTAAATACAAAGCTACTGGCCTGGCACTGATCCAGAATATATGTTTGAAGCAGGTTTTATAACAGTATTACAAGGTAACCCAAAAAATTCTTAGGTTTTCAGTGTTAGAAGTACAGCATCACTAACATGACAAAGTAGAAATTTGTCCTCTCTTGAAGGCAATAAATTCATGTGTACTCACATTTGGCTCCAATGATTTCAGTGGAACTGAATTTCTTCAAGTGGAGTACAACATGCATACACTTCTATATTGTGATGTAGGACAAATTTCCACTCCAGTTCTTTAAAGATATGGGAAGAATCCTTAAAACCTGTGCTGGCAATCCCAGTGCTTCTGCTATGGATATGCAAACCAGTTGTCTCATGAGGAATGGTGTTTGCTTGCTGATTCTGCGTTTTTACTTGATTTTAACAGCCACAGTGTACCCTGTACATCCAGAATGGCTAATAATTGTTGTTGTACTGTCAGTAATGAATAGATGTAGAGGCTAAAATCTAACATCAGATCAGTTGTAGTGGCATTAGACAGTGTGTCAAAATAAGTTGACTTGGGGGAAAAAGTAATGAAAATGGTAAAGGAAGTAGACTTTTTAATTGTTTTAATTACATAGTTAGAAAAGTAGTTAGACTATTGATCCTTGTGTCTTTTTTGAGTGGTAAAAAAACTCACAGCTGGAGAAGCACAATTTACATTCCCATCTTTTCAGAATTCATTCCATTTGTAAATTGCATGTATTGGTTTTTAGAATATTCCAGCTAATTTTAATTTGTTGGAAAGTAACAGCATGTTACGATTAATCAAAGTATTTTTGTGCGCCACTGAAACCGGAGACTATGCACGATGGTGACGAGCCATATGCCATTCCAAGGTAAAAACAGAAAATGCTGGAAATACACTAGATCAGACTACATTTGTGAGAAGGAAACATTGAAGATCCACAGCTGTTTGTCAAAAACACTTTGACCTGAAACACTGATTCAGTTTTCTCTTCCCATAAAAATACCATCAGAACTGTTGAATTTCCTGGTAGTTACTGATTTTTATATCAGATTTAAATTTCCCGCAAATGGAAAATTTATTGATTTTTCACATGCCATTCCAAATTGCTCAGCTGTTGTAACTTCTAAAATGGGCTGCTCTAGAATATTGTGGAGTATTAATCTATAATCTTGTTTCTTTTGCACAATACGCCTCAGCATCATTCCAGAAAAAGCAAAATATTTTTCTTTTGTCTGATGAGTCAATTGCACACGAATACTCTCATGCCCACATCCCCAGCCAAAGAAAATTCTCACTGCATTTTCTTCAGCCATATGATTTTTTTCTCTATACCCTAATTTCCCTGCTAACAGAACTTGTTAATTTCTATTTAGTATAATTCTTTTAGTGGAACAACTTTTTCAACATACTAAGTGTTTCTAAAATTTGACCAGTTGTATAAACACTGTTCTTAATTTTTAAAAATTTAATAATGCAGAGTAATTGCTTATAAGACGTTTAAAGGTTTTTTATATTTTACTGTCAACAGCTTCAGAATTCTTGCCACATTCCCCATGACTGGGTTATCCTGACCATTTTATTTCATGTCTGTATCTCGGTCCAGCTTGATGAATGCCTTTTGATTCCTCATGCTGTGTTTTATTTACAATATTTTTCAAAAGTTTTAGGCACATATATAGGGTGCCTTTTGTATTAGTCAGAGTGGAGCAGAGAGCAAGTTTGTAAATCTGGTGGGAGTAAGGGATGTTGGGAATGGTGAAGGTGGAGTGCAGAGGGAGGGGTGTGGGATAGGTGGAAAATAAGGAGTGCCAAGGGTGAGGTGTGGCATGGGTGCAGACACACCAGACAAGGTCATTTGATTCCAAACAATTGGTTTATTGACAATTACAGAACGTCTCTCTGGTGCTTTCTGCTCTCTCCCATCATCCTTCTCCTTTTCCCAAACATAGAAACATAGAAAACATAGAAAATAGGTGCAGGAGTAGGCCATTCGGCCCTTTGAGCCTGCACCGCCATTTATTATGATCATGGCTGATCATCCAACTCAGAACCCCGCCCCAGCCTTCCCTCCATACCCCCTGACCCCCGTAGCCACAAGGGCCATATCTAACTCCCTCTTAAATATAGCCAATGAACTGGCCTCAACTGTTTCCTGTGGCAGAGAATTCCACAGATTCACCACTCTCTGTGTGAAGAAGTTTTTCCTAATCTCGGTCCTAAAAGGCTTCCCCTCTATCCTCAAACGGTGGCCCCTTGTTCTGGACTTCCCCAACATCGGGAACAATCTTCCTGCATCTAGCCTGTCCAATCCCTTTAGGATCTTATACGTTTCAATCAGATCCCCATTCAATCTTCTAAATTCCAACGAGTACAAGCCCAGTTCATCCAGTCTTTCTTCATATGAAAGTCCTGCCATCCCAGGAATCAATCTGGTGAACCTTCTTTGTACTCCCTCTATGGCAAGGATGTCTTTCCTCAGATTAGGGGACCAAAACTGCACACAATACTCCAGGTGTGGTCTCACCAAGGCCTTGTACAACTGCAGTAGTACCTCCCTGCTCCTGTACTCGAATCCTCTCGCTATAAATGTCAGCATGCCATTCGCCTTTTTCACCGCCTGCTGTACCTGCATGCCCACTTTCAATGACTGGTGTATAATGACACCCAGGTCTCGTCGCACCTCCCCTTTTCCTAATCGGCCACCATTCAGATAATAATCTGTTTTCCTATTTTTGCCACCAAAGTGGATAACTTCACATTTATCCACATTAAATTGCATCTGCCATGAATTTGCCCACTCACCCAACCTATCCAAGTCACCCTGCATCCTCTTAGCATCCTCCTCACTGCTAACACTGCCACCCAGCTTCGTGTCATCCGCAAACTTGGAGATGCTGCATTCAATTCCCTCATCCAAGTCATTAATATATATTGTAAACAACTGGGGTCCCAGCACTGAGCCTTGCGGTACCCCACTAGTCACTGCCTGCCATTCTGAAAAGGTCCCGTTTATTCCCACTCTTTGCTTCCTGTCTGCTAATCAATTCTCCGCCCACACCAATACCTTACCCCCAATACCGTGTGCTTTAAGTTTGCACACTAATCTCCTGTGTGGGACCTTGTCAAAAGCCTTTTGAAAATCCAAATATACCACATCCGCTGGTTCTCCCCTATCCACTCTATTAGTTACATCCTCAAAAAATTCTGTGAGATTCGTCAGACATGATTTTCCTTTCACAAATCCATGCTGACTTTGTCCGATCATTTCACCGCTTTCCAAATGTGCTGTTATCACATCCTTGATAACTGACTCCAGCAGTTTCCCTACCACCGACGTTAGGCTAACCGGTCTATAATTCCCCGGTTTCTCTCTCCTTTTTTAAAAAGTGGGGTTACATTAGCCACCCTCCAATCCTCAGGAACTAGCCCAGAATCTAACGAGTTTTGAAAAATTATCACTAATGCATCCACTATTTCTTGGGCTACTTCCTTAAGCACTCTAGGATGCAGACCATCTGGCCCTGGGGATTTATCTGCCTTCAATCCCTTCAATTTACCTAACACCACTTCCCTACTAACATGTATTTCACTCAGTTCCTCCATCTCACTGGACCCTCTGTCCCTTACTATTTCTGGAAGATTATTTATGTCCTCCTTAGTGAAGCCAGAACCAAAGTAATTATTCAATTGGTCTGCCATGTCCTTGCTCCCCATAATCAATTCACCTGTTTCTGTCTGCAGGGGACCTACATTTGTCTTTACCAGTCTTTTCCTTTTTACATATCTATAAAAGCTTTTACAGTCCGTTTTTATGTTCCCTGCCAGTGTTCTCTCATAATCTTTTTTCCCCTTCCTAGTTAAGCCCTTTGCCCTCCTCTGCTGAACTCTGAATTTCTCCCAGTCCTCAGGTGAGCCACTTTCTCTGGCTAATTTGTATGCTTCTTCTTTGGAATTGATACTATCCCTAATTTCTCTTGTCAGCCACGGGTGCACTACCTTCCTTGATTTATTCTTTTGCCAAACTGGGATGAACAATTGTTGTAGTTCATCCATGCAACCTTTAAATGCTTGCCATTGCATATCCACCGTCAATCCTTTAAGTGTCATTTGCCAGTCTATCTTAGCTAATTCATGTCTCATACCTTCAAAGTTACCCCTCTTTAAGTTCAGAACCTTTGTTTCTGAATTAACTATGTCACTCTCCATCTTAATGAAGAATTCCACCATATTATGGTCACTCTTACCCAAGGGGCCTCTCACGACAAGATCGCTAATTAACCCTTCCTCATTGCTCAAAACCCAGTCCAGAATAGCCTGCTCTCTAGTTGGTTCCTCGACATGTTGGTTCAAAAAACCATCCCACATACATTCCAAGAAATCCTCTTCCTCAGCACCTTTACCAAACATGATTCCCCTTTCCCTGTCCCCCTTCCCTGTTTCAGTCAACAATAGAGACCCAATCAGAATCAGGTTTATCATCACTCACAAATGGCACAAAATCAATTTTTTTTTGCAGCAGTACAATGTAATACATGACATAACAAAAGTCTTAAACACCCTAGATACATATATATAATATGTGCCGAAGACTTTTGCACAGTACTGTCCATCCGAGGTCTTGGTTTGTTTCATTTATGACAACAACACTCATCATCCCTTTTGACAAACATGCTGCTATTCTATTTCCCCCTTCCTTCAATCTCCTTGCCATGTATTATGAGTCTCACCTATGCGATAAACTAATTATATCTCTCCCTATGTGTTATCAACTGGTAGCCATCTTTGCCCCTGTCCATAATGTAGACATTCTTTGCCTCGTCCCCCTTGCATTTCTGTGTTCAATCCAAGGTTTCACTTTGTTTTCAGTCTAATGTATTTGGAATCTAAAAATTGGAAATGATGTGTCTTGCTTCAGTTGATTTCAAAATATCACTAACAGATCTTATATGAAATTTCATGCACCCTGCATGAAGAGGCTATGATTTGATCACACTTCCATGGAAACTCACTACATTCTCCTATAATATTTTTTTCCTGGTATGACAAGTTATTTCTGTGCCACAAACCCTTTCTTGAGTCTATCTGCTCACTTATATATACCAGTATTGCTGCCCATGACGATGGAAAGATTTTACCGACATCTATTTCTTGAATAGCTTCATATCTTTTTAGCAGTCTATGGAGCCATGGAGTGCTGTTCTGACAGGTTTACATTTTCATGGCTTGCTTGATCTTAGCTTTTGCCTTCAAGCATTTGCTTTCTTTCTCCTGCTCCTTTTGACTTCCTTTCTGTCAGACATGTTAGGTTTTTCCATAAATAACTTGAGCAAATCTTTCTTGTTGCACAGTAGTTTATGAAAGTTTGCTATGTATATAGTTACAGCAGACAATAATTTTAAACCTAGCAACAGAAGTAATTGCTGAAATGGCACTGGTATAATGAAATTCTAAACTTTGTTCTATGGTGTAGTTCATGACCATTTGGCTAGTTAGATTAGTAAAATGGTTTCTGTTACATTTTTAAAGTTTTCAGTGCCAGCAAATCCTGGCAATTTCAGTTACGTTGAATTCTGTCTCTATCCATCAATTTTCCAGATTTGTTTCTTTTCTAATTATGTATTTGTACATCTTACTAAAAGGTCTTTGGAGATGTTATATTAAAATGTACAGTGTTAAACTATTTAAAAATAAACTTTAGGAGTCTTTCTTCTTTTCCATTTGCCATTATTTTCCTTGCTGCTGTTTTTGTTTAATTTTAAATTGCCTATATTCTACGTGTTACCCTTTTATTTCCTAAGTATCCAAATGCCCATTATCCTGCAGTAGTCCATTTTCACAACCAAATCAGTAAATCAATCATCTAAAAAAAATGTTGTTAACCAGGAAAATGAATATTAAAAGTTTGAATTAGTTGCTCTAGTATCTTAAAAAAATAATAAACTTTGAGTTTTTGAATTAAAGTAAGATTGGCCCACTCAGTGAGGGAACAAGTTGGGAGACTAGATGTCAGGTTTTAAGGAAAGGGAATAAATAGTTACTAAAAGTGATCGTTTTTAATTGGGAGCCGTATCAGCACAATTAGGAGGTTCTTAGAGAGAGAATATGTGAGACTTTTAATTTGTGTTGAACATGATTAGAGCAGCAGTTTGTAATGCTGAGATTACATTTGTGCTTGACTGTGCATTTCCAATTTACTGCCGCTTTCCATTTCCGGCATGTTTGTAGTGATGGTTTCTTTTGCTGCAGTTTTCATCTGCAGGTTCTCGTTAAAAGCTGGTAATTTATCTGCTACCAATCTTTGCCTGAAAATGGGAGTCATTATCAGTTGTGATTAGGACAGGTTTAAATTGACATGCATGCAAACAATTTTTAGTGTTGCTATCCTGTACAACCTATTTAAAATGCAGTTACATTTTTCAACTGGAGAGGTTTCTTCAGAAATTCACTTTTATCTTTTAATGGTAAGTTTTACGATGTATTGTTTTCCAAGAATTTGTTTCCCAAGGACGACAAGAAAAAGAATGGGGGCAACAAGGGAAAAATCAAATTTTGTACATTTGGCTTCTTAGCTGAATTTGAAATAATGTGTGGCATTGATTCTCTTTTTAATATAAATTTATTTTTTAAAAGTCATACTATCAGTGGATATAATTAAAGGTGACTGTTTTGGAACTGATCACAAAACATCTGGGAAATCTGCTTTTTCTTTGCTATGGATGATGTTATATCATTCAGTATCCAAACCTTCCACTTCCCACATTTACTAAGCTAGAATTTGTTTTTTGTTTGTCCATGCATAGTTATTAAAAATGAAATGCATTAGGTTGGATGGAGTCTGTGAAAATTCCCAATGCCAAATCTGATTTTCTATTTTCTGGGAAGATTTGGATGGAGGCAGGAAGGTGAAGGGACAACTTAATTAACCATCATACACAATGGTATATTTTCCCAAAATATGGGTTACAATGTCACCTGGGTTTGCATTTGGCTCTCAATATTGCCTTGCATGTTAGAATTCTTGCCCACCCAATACTGAACTGGTCTTCCTTATGTGCTGGATTAGCTTCCTAACTCTTTCTGCCAGATCACATCTCCACTCCTACTTCCTTGACGGTGAAAGCCTACTCCCCATGTTTTTCAAAACTTGCAATCTGGACAGCAAGTTTTCCTAGACTGAATTGAAAAGATGCTGGGTGTGTAACAAAAAAAAACTTTTCTTTAAAAATGAAGTCCTTCTCCACCCCCCCCCCGCCCCATAAAAGGGAACAATTTCACAGGACTGCTGAGACAGATTTACAATGACTGACAATTTATTTGATTACAATTGTAGTTTTTCTACTACTTTTACTTCAATATTTTTCTACAAATATTAAGGTTTTGCCATGCACATTCTGCTTGCAATCATTGTCACAGACCCTCATCTCAAGTTTGGAGAAGTTAGATGTGATTGAAGAAAATCATGTTGCATAGTCATCCTTTATTTCCTAAATTCACTTAAATTATGTGTCAGCAAACCTTTAGGTGTATTTTCAAATCCAGCACAGTTACACGAGAAACTGCAGATTGAGTGATTTGATAATTGGTTTTCTTCTGAAACGACAGGAATTGTCTGGCATTGCACTGATTTCTCTCAATTTCTAACATACTAAGAGTATTTGGAACAGAATAAATTGGAAAATGAAGATTTAAAAATTTGCATTAACTTATGTGGCATTACTTAACAGCAGTGGGCAAGGATGTGCTGCATTGAACTAAGCAGAATGGTAAAGAAATTACCATTGAATATCAATATTGCAGTGTGAAAGAAAATTTAAATAGGATTAATATATACTACATGTTCATTCTAATTTCATGTTTCAAATATATTGTTTTGTGGATAAGGAAATGCATGCTGGTAGAAATAAAAAATCTTTTTTTCTTTCTTTCTAATTATGTTCTGTACTATGTGATATGACATGAAGAGTTTCCATATAATTTTAGAAATGCTTCCCTGCTGTCCAGCAGTAGGGAAAATATTCAGGTGAAGATACAAACTCTTTGATTCGTGCACTGAAATTATTGTCAGCCAAAATTCTGGTATCACGTATGTGAAGCGTTTTAAAATCTCAAACTGCATGTGCTCAGCATAGCTGATAATTGTGCTGCCGCAATCATTGTAGCAGGGAGGAAGGGGGAGACTCTCCAGTTCCTGTGTGTGATCTGAGATAGTGATTGTCTTGATTTTTCTCCCATCCTCTGCAATTTGCTTGACCATTGTCCAACTGTAGTCAACGTCTGCCAGTTGAAATGCTATACATGCTAGAGAAAGAATGCTCAGTGCTTCAGCATTTTATCACTTTGTAGTTTCTCTTCTATTTGCTCAGAGGCTTTAAGTCCTTTAGATATAAAATTAATATGCAAAACATCTTAATATTTAAATATAATTTATGCATTCATTTTGTACTTATGTTAACTATATGCAAAACCCTAGTTATTGGACCTATATCAATAACTGAGTCTCATTTAATTTTGGAAATTGCAGTAAATAACACTTCATAATACAGTCTGCATGTTACCAAAGTTGAGGTTGTATGTAAGGCATAAACTGTGTATTGATTTGTATAGCTGAGCTTGTACATAAAACCAACATTAGGAGTTTGCTTTGATCAGCACATTTTGCAAATTAATCATGTAGTTCTAAGCCCACGAAAAAGCTCCTGGATGGCAACTGTTTCAAAAAAATAATTAGTACCATTAATCAAATTTGATCAACACTTTTAGGAACTGAATTAAAGCAAAAATTGTCCAAACTTTGGAATTTTAACAAACCTGGTTACAAAATCCAATAATTTATGTTCCTTCTATCTTTGCACTTTCCTCTTTTTGTTGAGTGACTTATTTTTTATGTTAGGAGTAGTTACAAGTAATCTCCTCTTGGACCTTTAGTCCAAAATCATTCAGTTACTGGGTGCCAGAGGTATTCAGGACCATTTCAGGATGTTTTCTCTTTTGATATCTGTACATCATTATGCTGTTTATGGATCCCCAAATCTGGATGTTAATGCAAATACTGTATACCACCCAAATATATTGTTTCCTATTATCAAATGTTAATTATATTTAAAAGATGGCTTTCAAAATAACTTTCTTCTTAAAGTGTAGATGTCAAACCAAAAGCTGTTAATAAGGGGTTTAGGAGCAATAAATTGACAAAGGGCAGGACTTTGCATTACTACTGCAATTCACAAGATAATTATTGTACTTGGAGAAAGCTTGAGCAGTGTGTTCACAAACAAGAATAGTCACTTTTAATTTAATGTCTTTGTTTAATAATTTTATTTTTTGAATTATGGTCTAGGAAAGAAATGGAAAGAGGTATATGTCCATGCCTTAGACTTGTAGCTTTTTTATTCAATTACAGTTGTTATTGGAACAGCTCATTTGGGGATAGTGTGGTTTTCCATCCAGTCAGAAACACTGGTGCTTTCATCATGGCTATATTTATAGAACATGAAATCCAAAGTAATTTTGGCAGTCATTAAGTTACTGAAACCTTCTGGTTTCTCTCTTTGTAGTTTTATCTCAGTTGACTGTTACAGAAACTTTTGGCTTTTTAAAGCCAGAATGAACTATTAAACTTTTCTTAGCCTTCATTGCTAAATGTACAGTGTGTTCTATGTTCAAACTTGGTAATCTGTCCACTTTAATGGAGCTCTGCTTCAATTTATCAGATGCTGTGCTGTCTAATTCTGTCATGCCATCATTTAGTTTGCTAGACAATAGTACTGTGGAATATTTTTTCTTTGAATAAAGCAAATAAAGCATGAGATCTTGGAGATTATTTGGTCTTATTTGGAGAGCATAAATTATGACTGGAATATTCCTAAGAATCTAATTTTAGCTGTGTGTTTCCTTCTGTTATGGATTTAGATGTACTCAAATTTAGATTTACTACTAAGTTTCAATTTAGCACTGCAACATAAATAATAATGTTCATATTCTGCCATACAGAATTGTGCTAATTTGGAGTTTTGCAGGGTCTTTCAAAGAAACAAATAATTAATTACATCGATATTTTCTTGTACACTTCATTTTTCCCCGTAAGGTATTTGTGCTATTATAAACACAATTGTCAAAAATATATATACAAACGTATATCATCAGTACAAGTTGAGGAAAATATAGCCTGAGGAAGAACTAGAGTGTTTCATGTCACTCCAAGGACCTGATGGCAGTAGGGGAAATACTTTGTGGTTGAACTGTGAGATGTGGGTCTTCAGACTCCTGTACCTCCCCAATAAGAAAGCATGACATAGTTGTTGGGGTCCTTAATGCTGCATGTCACTTTCCTCAGACATCGCTTCTTATAAATGTCCTCAACAGTGGGCAGAGTTGTGCTGTAATTGAAGTGGCTAAGTCCACCACTAGCTGGAAGATTTTGCATTCCTATACATTATGAGCTCCCCTACCAGACCATGATGCAACCAATCAGAATACTTTCCATTGTACATCTGTGCTATGCCACATTTCTTCATACTTTTGTGACATCAGTCATGCACTCCAGCCAAAAGCATCTTAGGCACTGCTCTAACAGAAAAATTGTACATCTAAATTTTGTGAATTTCTATTAATCCAAAACAGGATGTTAGGTGCAATAGAAAACATGTTTTATTTTGTTTTCTTAGTAAGTTATTTCTTTTATTAAAACTCATACCTTTGGATATTTTAAAGCATTTTTATAACAGCGATATTATTAGGTAAAACTGAAAACCCTCCTTGATTGCATGCTCTTAGTAATATGCATAAATGATGGATACTTTGAAGTTTTAGTTTTCATACATAAAGGTGGAATATGCAATGTGAAGTAGGACTTCACTCAGGCTGTAATTATTTAAGTGAATTTCCAATTGTTTACACTCATGATTACTGTTCGGCATTTTAATGTACAACAGCATTCTATTTTTAGGAAAATTAGCCATTTATAGTCATTTTCAAAATAGGAAGTGGAATGAGCACTACTTTGGATAACCTAAGTTTGCCCTCATGGAAAATTCCAGTGTCAATTCACTATACTGTTGTCCATTTGGTGCAAAATATAGCTCTCATTTAATTCAGATTGTTATTTGCTATTTTATTTTTGCAAGAGCAAATTTCCACTTAATTAAAGCTGAAGAAATTCCAGGAAGTCAAATTTATGTTTTTTCAGGATGTTGAACAGAAATTAGTGTGACATAATCCAAGCTGGCAAGTCATTGCATCTCCTCGGGAGAGACACGTTATCTTTTGGTTAACGTAAATCTGTCCACTCTCAGAAGGTGATAAAAAGATCTCATGTCACTATTTTGAAGAGCAAAGGGAAAAACCAGAGTCCTGGCCAACATTTATCTCTCAATCATTACCACATAGATTATTTTGCCATTATTACATTGCCGTCTGTGAGAGCTTCCTGTGTGCAGATTTAATGTCAGATTTCCTGTAACTACTTGTAATTCCACTTCAAAAAAAACTTAAATGGTAATAAATATCCTGAGTATGCCATATGTCTTTGAAAGGCACCACTTAAATCTGTCTTCTTTAAAAGGCATGTTCTTGACTGGAATTACTGTGATTTCTCCTGGACAGGTCCTAAATTTCCACTGTCCAAACTTGAATTAATTCAAAATTATTGTCTGTATCCTAACTTTTGCTCAGTTATTTGATCTATTTCCCCACTATTCACACTGGCTCTTGGTCCAGTAATGTCCCAAATGTAAATTTGTGTTGGAAGTCCATCCAAGTCCATGTTTGTAACCTCCCCCAGACCTGCAGTATAACACTTCACAATGTCTGCCAAGTTCTATTTCTGGCCTTTTTATTAAGCCCTTATTTCCTTCATCTAACATTAACAACCATGCATTCTGCTACCCAAGACCCAATTCCTACATCCTTACTCTTCTCAAAACCCTTGAAACCCAACATATGACTATATTATGCGAGTCTATTTCAAATTCAGAATCAGAATCAGGTTTATTATCACCGGCATGTGACATGAAATTTGTTAATTTAGTAGCAGTAGTTCAATGCAATACATAGCAGAGAAAAAAATAAAATAATAATAATAAATAAATAAATTATGTATATTGAATAGATATTTAAAAGTGCAAAAACATATACTAAAAAATTGTATGTGGATCTAATTGTTCAGCATCACTTTAATCAAATTCAATGTTTTTCCTATTACAAATTTCAAGTGTAATTACAAGAGAGTGATGGTGATGTATATTGGACAGGGACAGAAATATCCTTGGTTTTCTCCTTGTGTTTGGCTTTGTACAAAGGTACACATTAAAAGTTCTGCCCTGAATTTCAAATTAGAAATTGTACTTTTGGTATATAAATAATTTTCCAGAAAAACTTGCATTTACTAATTGATACATTAGTAAGATTTTAAGGGATATTTTATTGTTTAACATCTGAACTTGTGCCAGAAGTCTCATGTGTGGAGTTCAGTTTTTCTTTACAATTAGACATAATCGTGATTAAGCTAATGTTTATATAACAGATGAACAGATTTTTTTTAAATGAAGAAGTAAAACAGAAAATTCTGGCTTTAAGAGAAAAAAACAAGGTTCTGGTGTGTTAAATTTTCATATGAGTAAACTTCACAATGAAATGTATTTTGAGCTTCAGAGAAGGGCACATACGATTGGACTAAAAGCTATGTAATTAGAAATAATGAAAGAAGATTGAATGTGATTTTTTAAAAATTGGAGCTGTGAGATACAAGCTGAAGAAACAAAAGTGGAGACCATAGCAATCTGAAAGAGAAACAGTGTCGGAAATGCTCAGACATCCTCTGTGGAGATGGAAATAAAGTTAATGTTTCATGTTAGTGGTCCTTCATGGACAAACCGATACTGTTAAAATTAATGTGAAGTCGTGAGGGCTATTATGCGCCCTAAAAAGCAGATTAACAGCAGTAAACAGGACAACACACATTTGTGCGACGGACAGCATGAGTCAAGTGCTATACAAGTTACTGGACACGGGATTTTATCTGTGCATTCATCTCCCGAATTCATTCACCACCTCCCATTTGTGTAGCTTGCCGACTGATCATCTGCCTTAAACACAAACAACACGAATTCTGCAGATGCTGGAAATTCAAGCAACATACATCAAAGTTGCTGGTGAACGCAGCAGGCCAAGCAGCATCTATAGGAAGTGGCGCAGTCGACGTTTCAGGCCGAGACCCTTCGTCAGGACTAACTGAAGTTAGTATAGAAGTATATCTGCCTTAAACATTTCGTTTGATGAAAAGCTGGCAACCTGAAATATTAATGTTGTTTCTAACGACAAGTGTTGCCTACCCTGATGAGTGTAACCATTTTCTGTTTTAATGTATGATTTAAACATACTGTCCAGCTATCACACACACACCTGCTGGAGGTGGCTCGGACCGAAACGTCGACTGCTTATTCAACCCCATAGATGCTGCCTGACCTGCAGATTTCCTCCAGCATTTTGTGTGTGTTGCTTGGATTTCCAGTATTGTAGTATCTCTTGTGTTTATGATTTATTCTCTCCCAACCATTACACAATCACTGCAAGTTACTCATTATTATGTATAAATTAAGAAAACTGGACCCCACACAGTCTGGAAAAATGGACGTGGTACAAGCTCAGATGTTAAGCAAAAAATGTTGGAAAATGCATTAGATTACGATAAGACTATTTCGAACCGACAAAATGGAAAGACTGATGCAGCGTTGCAAGAAGCAGCACCGCTGAGCGAACAGCGCAGCTCGGAAAAGCGGGGAGCGTCGATTCAAGGGGGTGTCATGGATCCAGTCGGCATCTGATGAGTCAAGGTTCGCTCGGGCGGCCACCCTGATTGGATGCGAGCAGCGCGGGCGCTAGGACAACGGCGCCGCCAACCCCGTGCGAGCTCGAGCGGCAGTCATCGGGTAAGCGGGACGCATCTGGAAGGTTCTTCATCAAAGCTCCGTCTCGCTGCTGCCGTGTCGATCCGCACATTGCCGGGTTTTTTTATTTAGCCACCGCAACATACCGGGCCGAGCCTCGTTTGCGGGGCGGCCGGTGCCCGGTCATCGCCACCCGAACCGGATCAGCCCCTTCGCGACCCGACCGGCCGATCCGCCCTTCCTCCTACCTGTCAAGACTGGCCGCGCTGCCTCGTTGCTGCGGTGACGGGCGCGCAGGCGCACTGCGCGTTTCCTGCCCTGATGCTGGGCCGTGGCTGTTCTCCACCGGCGATGGGGAGAGGAATAACGGTCGGTAAGGAGCGGCGATAAACCGAGGCGAACGAAGGACGCCACTCGCCGGGCTCTCCAGTCAGTTGCCAGTGGACGGGTATGAATTGCAGCAGTTCTTTGAAGTTGTGAGTGCGTTGTGCGAGGGCGATGGTCTCGGTCGCCCAGTGGCCCAGCATGAAGCCAGTCCCTCTTTGTGGGAATCTCATTTATAAACCCCACCCTAAACCCGCCGCCGGATTAAGTTAGCGCGGCGGCGACTTCGTGTGGCCCCCGATCTATCCTGTCGACAGTTCCCAAGCCCCACGTCCCGGGATTTGGGGAGGGCTAATGCCCCTGATGCCCCTTGAAACCGTTAGAGATGCCCTAGTGGGATGGTGGGAGAGAGGCCGTGCGGTCCGTAACCTGCGATCTACGACTGTGGTGAGGAGATCGGTCTTTGTCCCGCCTAGTCACATTAACGAAGACTTGGTCTTTGTTTCAATTTGCAATTATTTATTTGGACCAAAACAAATAAGGATCACGCTGGAAAGTCACACTAAAGTAGCGCTGCTCAATAACTCCCTTACCATCAACCTTTTGCCTCCCAAAATAAATAAACAGGTTAACATTTTAGATTTCGTATTAGCATCGGGGAAATTACTACAATAAAGTAGAAAAATAAAAACAAAAACTGACAATACTGGAAATCTAAAGTAAAAACCACGTCAGGCAGCATTTGTAGGAAGAGAAACAGCTAATGTTTCAGGACTGCTGACCAGAGTATTTCCAGTATTTTTCCATTTTGTGTTGCAACAAGACTCAAGCTCTAACATTTTTGAAAGCAAATGTAGGTAAAGAATTTTAATCAGAAGTGCAGATTATCAGGACCAGTTGGTTCAGGTTGAAAAGAGGGAAGCCATAACCAGCAGAACTAAACTTAGGTTTAATTCTATTGCAGAGTAGTATTTGAACATCTGGAAAAGTTTGAGTTGATCAAAGAAAAATAGTATAGGACTGTATGAAATAACAGAAGGTGCTGGAATTCAGTCAGCAGGCCAGACAGTATCTGCTGAAGAAACAGGTGTTGTTTCAGGTCAGATAGCCTTGATGAGATCCTTTGACCTGGAATGTTAACAGTATTGTTCTTTCCTTAGATGTTGCTGGACCTGCTACGTGTTTCCAACATTCTATTTTTATTTCACATGGTCAGATCTGAGTTGTACCTTACAAATTTCATTGAATATTTTGAGACAGTCACTATCATGGAAATACTGATATTGTCCATGTTGATTTCAGTCATTTCATCTTTGCTTGTGTGCTGTACTTAACAGCACTGTGGGAACACTCTCTATAAGTGGATTTTAGAAGAGATGCTTGCTGAAGGTATACTGGCCAAAATTTGTCAGGTCAATATATCATTACCAACTGCGGGAGCTTTTTATGCCAAATTGGCTCTTGTGCTGACTGTATTAAAAAAACAATAATTTTCAAAGTACAGTACTTAATTGGCTGTAAAATGTTTTGGGGCATTTGGAGTTTGTGGAGGGGATTACTTAGAAAGCATTTTGTTTTTTTAATTGTTGATGGACAAAAGATTGACTATTGATCACAACGTAGAAAAGTGGTATACTTGGATTGGACACATTGAAGTTTGGCTGCAGTGGGAAAGAAGAGAAGTTGAACAGAAGGAGAACTGATTACCTTGAAACAAGGGTTTTTAGATCTTGGAGTTGACACTGAAAGCTTTTTCCCTTGACAGGGAATGGCTGTTCAAAATTGCAGAATAGCATATCACTTGAGAAGAGAAATTTCTTTATTCAGACGTTATATCTGGAGAGGTTAGTAAGCCAGAGGGAGATGTCCAGGTTGATGGGGAGTATTTACAGCATTTTGTTTTTGTTAGATTTCCAGCATTTTTTGCTTATTTGATATTACATTCTTCTTTGTTATCCTGAAGGGAAATGATTTGTGTAGGGTATGCTGCCTTCAGTTTATGCCCACTGTCCTTGGTGAATCTTTGTTAATCAGTGATGGCACATAAACCAGGTCAGAGAATTGCCATCGTACACAATATTGCTTAACTGGAATCAATACATTTCTGCACTCAAGAAAGTACAGAAGGGATCCAACAGGATTTAGTCTGTGATGGAGTGTTTTATTTATGAAGAGACTGGATAAGCTAGGTTTGTTTTCCTCCGAGTTGAGGAGGCAGAGTAGGGTCCTGATAGAGGCATAGATAGAATGGATTGTAAGATACTTTTACCCATAACAGAAGCATCAAAACCTAAAAGATCTAAGATCCTTGACTGGAGTGTGTAGGTATTCAAGAATGATCTCACAGCACTGAAGAATTATCTATGCAAGCACTCAAATCGCTAAGCTATAGAAAGCTATGGACCAAGTACTTGGTAAAAAGCAATTAGTGTAGATGGTAAAGAGTTATTAAACATCAGTAACTGCTCCTGTGCCGCACAGCTTTAAGATTGCATTTTAGCTTGTCAGAAAGTTGTGGGTTGAAAACCCACTATAAAGACCAGAGTAATCCTTCTAACTACCATAAATCAAAGTCTCAGTTTATCCTTAGAGAAGCAGGATTTTTAAGTACCTGTTAATTCAGAATGCAATTAAATTTGTCTGCCTTCCAAGGAAAATTATACCGACCTTCATTACCGTTATTCTCCAGCCCATACAGTGATCATGCAGAACTGGTTGCTCCACTTGTGGTTTAACTGGTGTTTTATCAAAGGATTATCTAGAAAGGGTGCAGAAGAGATTCACAAGGATGTTGCTTGGGTCACAAGGCTAAAGTTATCAGAGGTTGGACTGGGTTTATTTTCCCTGTAGTAAAGGTTGAGAATTGACATTTTAGAGGTGTGTAAAATCATGAGCGACAGAAATGAGATGGATAGCTGGAGTAGGAGTGTCTCAAGCTGGGGTATAGCTTTAGATTGAGGAGGAGCTGATTTAAAGGAGATGTGAGGAGTAAATTTTTCAGAGTGTAGTTAACAAGCATTTTGACAGGCATTTGAATGAGCAAGGTATAGGGGAATATAAAGTGGATGTGGGATTAGTATAGATAAGTATGATAATCTCAGTGTCATCTACAAATCTGTGAATCCACCCACTTTCATTTTCATCCAAAGTATCGCTATGTATCAGAGTTGTACTGCATATGTCTCTGTGTATGCTGTATGATTCTGACTTGTGAATTATTTGTAATTTTCTACCTTGAGGGATGTGGACCTGGAGTTAGTAAGTATACTTATGAATTTGTTAAATATCTCAATTTAACAATTAAGAATGTGGAAGTAAAAGACTAGCTTCAGTGAATGGTGGGGCAAGGTCAGTAGGTAGTATTTGTCTTATTGCTATATTCTATGAATTAATTTTTAAGAAGGCTCCAAAATAAAGCATAGCAGAAAAAATGTGTAAATTTGGAGATAATTGCTAATTCAGGACTTAAAATTAGTTAAGAGAAAGGACACGAATTTGAATTACAAACAAGAGAAAATCTGAAGATGCTGGAAATCCAGCAACACACACAAAATGCTGGAGAAACTCACAGGCCAGGCAGCATCTAGGAAAAGAGTAGATGCTGCCTAGCCTGCTGAGTTCCAGCATTTTGTGTGTGTTGTTTGAATTACAAATGTATGATCGTCAGAATATGATATGGGCTATATCCTTAGGAAAACTGCTGGAAGCTGGATCTTTGATTGTTTTTAATAAGGCGGCACATAGATACTTAATAAGCAAAGGGTAAAAGGTTGTTGTATGTAAAAGGGAATACAAAGTTAGTTTATTATCAAATCTGCCATGATCTCATTAAGTTGTAGAGCAAGCTTGATGGGTCAATTGGCCTATTCCTGCTCTTGACTTCTAAGTCAGCATTCTTTTTAGTGACATTGATTGAGGGACAAATAGTACTTCACTGGACAGGCCATTTGGACTATAATGTGCCAGTGTTGTTGGCAATTTATACTAAATGTCCTCCTCCACTGTATCAATTCCCTTATATTCATGTGTCTATCTAAAAGCCTCTTAAACTCTACCAAACCACT
The DNA here is from genome assembly GCF_963921235.1 of Mobula hypostoma. NCBI lineage: Eukaryota > Metazoa > Chordata > Chondrichthyes > Myliobatiformes > Myliobatidae > Mobula > Mobula hypostoma. The sequence continues at coordinate 42,378,681 of NC_086108.1, forward strand.
GTTTCCACTACTGCACTACTACCCATTCCAGACACTTGACACTCTTGGCATAAACAACTTGCTCTCACATGGCTTTTAAACTACCCACCCACCCAACTTAAAAGCATGTTCTCTGTTGTTTGACTTTTCTACCCTGGGGGAAAAGATTCTGTCCACCCTATCTATTGCCCTTAATAATTTTTAAAACTTCTATCGGGTCTTTCTTCAGCCTCCAAGCTCTAGGAAGAACAACACAAGTTTGTCCAAAATTTCCTTATAATGCCTACTCTCTAATCCAGGCAGTATCCTGCTGAACCTCTTCTTCATTCTTTCCACAGTCTCCACATCCTTCCAATAATAAGGCAATCAGAACGGCACGCAGTATTCCAAATGTGTTCTGATTAGCTTCATATAGCTGCACCATGACTTCCTTGCTTTTATAATAATCAACCCTACTACGGGGGGCACTGTTGAGAGCATCCTGACTGGCTACATCACTGCCTGTTATGTACGTCCCTTGATCACAGGACTTTGCAGAGAGTAATGCAGACAGCCCAGCGCATCTGTAGTTGTGAACTTCCCATGATTCAGGACATTTACAATAACAGGTGTGTAAAAAGGGCCCATAGGATCACTGGGGACCCGAGTCACCCCAACCATGATCTATTCCAGCTGCTACCATTTGGGAAACAGTACCGTTGCATAAAAGCCAGGACCAACAGGCTCTGGGACAGCTTCTTCCACCAGGCCATCAGACTGATTAACTCGCGCTGATTTGAGTGTATTCTATGTTGCATTGACTGTTCTATTTATTATAAATTACTATGATTGCACATTTAGACAGAGACGTAACGTGAAGACTTTTACTCCTCAAGTCCTCAGCGGGACTTGGGAGTCCTCGTGCAGGATACCTTTAAGATTAACCTCCAGATTGAGTCAGTGGTGAAGAAGGCAAATGCAGTGTTGGCATTCATTTCTAGAGGAATAGAGTATAGGAGCAGGGATGTAATGTTGAGGCTCTGTAAGGCACTGGTAAGACCCCACTTGGAGTACTGTGGGCAGTTTTGGGCTCCTTATTTAAGAAGGGATGTGCTGACGTTGGAGAGGGTTCAGAGAAGATTCACTAGAATGATTCCAGGAATGAGAGGGTTAACATGTAAGGAATGTTTGTCTGCTCTTGGACTGTATTCCTTGGAGTTTAGAAGAATGAGGGGGGACCTCATAAACATTTTGAATGTTGAAAGGCGTGGACAGAGTGGATGTGGCAAAATTGTTTCCCATGGTGGGGGAGTCTAGTACAAGAGGGCATGACTTAAGGATTGAAGGGTGCCCATTCAGAACAGAGATGCGGAGAAATTTTTTTAGCCAGAGGGTGGTGAATCTATGGAATTTGTTGCCACGGGCGGCAGTGGAGGCCAAGTCATTGGGTGTATTTAAGGCAGAGATTAATAGGTATTTGAGTAGCCAGGGCATCAAGGGTTATGGTGAGAAGGCAGGGAAGTGGGACTAAATGGGAGAATGGATCAGCTCATGGTAAAATGGTGGGGCAGACTCAATGGGCTGAATGGCTGACTTCTCCTTTGTCTTATGGTCTTATGTATGTGAAGGATGTAAGAAATAAAATCAATTCAATTCAATAATGAAGGGAATTGTGCCATATACCACCTTTATCACCTTATCTGCTTGCATAGCCACTTTCAATGAACTATGGACCCAAGCCCCAAGATCCTTCTATACCTCAGTGTTGTCACAGAGTATACCATTAATTATAACCTTTCATTTGACCTCTCAAAGTGGAACACCTCACACTTTCCTAGATTACTCTTTCTGCCAAGATCTGTAGGTGATCTATATCCCACTGTATTCTCTGATTGTCTTAAATCACAAACAAGAGAAAGTCTGCAGATGCTGGAAATCCGAGCAATACACACAAAATGCTGGAGGAACTCGGCAGGTCAGGCAGCATCTATGGAAAGGGGTACAGTCAATGAGTTGGCCCGCTGAGTTCCTCCAGCATTTTGTGTGTGTATCACTGATAGTCTTTTACACTATCCACATCTCCACCAATGTCGGTATCAATTACAAACTTCTAATTCATCTACCTACGTGTTCGTTCAAACTTATTGAAATGCACTCAATAATCATTTTATTAGGTACCCCCTGGACCTAGTAAATTGGCCACTGAGTGTGCATTTGTGGTCTTCTGCCCATCCACTACAAGGTTCGATGTGTTGTGTCTTCAGAGATGCTCTTCTGCAACTCACTGCGTGAGTTGAGTCGTTGTCACCTTCCTGTCAGCTTGAATCAGCCTAGCCGTTTTCCTCTGACCTCTCTCATTAATAAGGTGTTTTCACCCACAGAACTGCCACTCATTGGATATTTTTTTATTTTTTTCACCATTCTCTAAATTCTAGAGTGTGTTGGGAGTGAAAATTCCAGGAGATTAGCAGTTTCAAGCCACTCAAGCCACTCCCTCTGGCACCAACAATCATTCCACGGTCAAAGTCACTGAGATCACATTTTTCCCCACTCTGATGTTTGGTCTGAACAACAACTGAACCTCTTGACCATGTCTGCATGCTTTTATGCATTGAGTTGCTGCCGCATGATTGGATATTTGCAATAATAAGCTGCTGTTCCTAATAAAGTGGACACTGAGTGTATATCACAAGCAAGAGGTCCCAGCACCAGTCCTTATGGATCACCACTGACCACAGACCTCCGGCCAGAATAACAGCCTTCCACTTCTGCTTTCTGACTTCTGTGGCCAGTTATGAGTCCAAATTTGCACCTTCGATCCCATGCATCTTTATCTTTTGAATCAACCTACCATGAGGGACCTTATCAAATACTTTACTAAAATCTATACAATAGTGTCCACTGCCTTACCCTCATTAGGCTCCTTTGTCACCTCCTTGAAAATCTGAATCAAATTTGTAAGGCATAACCTGCCTTGCCAAAAGCCAAGCTGACTGTCCATAAGCAGGCATTACTTTTATAGATGCATATAATACATGTAATATTGTTTTCCCTACCATTAACATGAGATTTGCTGGTCAATAATATCTAGGTTATCTCCATTGTTAAATAAAGGCACAACATTTTCTACCGTCCAATCTTCTGGAACATCATCAGTTCCTAGAGAGGAATCAAAAATTATTGTCAAAGCCCCAACAATCTTCTCACTTGCTTCTTTAAATGTTCTGGGTATATGCCATCAAGCACTGGAGACTTAGCAACCTTAAATGTTTTTCTGAAGACCCAGCATTCTCTCCTCCATAACCTCAAAATGTCAAAGCACATTAGCATACCCCACTCTGTTTTCACTGTCTTCCAAATCCTTCAGTAATGCCAATGCAAAGTATTCATTTAGTACCTCAGCTACTTACTCTGTCTCCCTGTTTTATCCTTGAGTGGGCCTACCCAGACTTTATTTATCTCCTTTTTCTTAATGCAAGTTAAAAATGTCTTGGGATTCTCCTTGATCCTGTTTGTGAAGGATATTTCATGGCCCCTTTTTGCCTTCCTAATCACTTGCTTGTGTACTTTCCTGCTATTCTTATATTCTACGTAAGCCCAGTTGGATTTTAGCATCCTAAACCTCATGTGTGTTTCCTTTTCCTTTCTTGTTGAATTTAGAACCTTTCAGATCATCCAAGGATTCCCTGCCTTATCATAGTTGTCCTTACTCCTAATCAGAACATGCCAATCTTGAGCTCTAATCAGCTAGTCTTTAAACAACTCCCACATAATTGAGATGTCCTTGTCCAACAACAGCTGCTTCTAATCAATGCTATTTAGCTATTGTCTCATTTTGAAGTAATTTGCCCTCCCTCAATTTAGTATCTTCCTACAAGATCCAATTACATCCTTACTCATAACATAAGCATAAGAAGTTTTGGTCACTGTTCTCAAAATGTTCTCCTGGCTTGGCTCATTTATCAGAACTATGTCCAATATATTCTCTCCTTTAGTTGGACTTTATACCTACTGTTTGAAGAACCCCTCTTGGATGCACAGATGTCCTGCTCCATCTATGCCTTTTGTATTAAAGAAATTCCAATCAGTACCAGGGAAGTTAGTCTCCCACTATGACAACCCTGTTGTTTCTGTGCCTTCCCATAACCTGTCTACAATTTTGTTCCTCTATCTTTCAGTGGTCATTAAGGGGCCTATTATATAATGCCATCAGAGTGATTGCACCTTTCTTACTTCTGGACTCCACCTCTGTGGATATGTCCTCTAGTATGTTCTCTTTGTGTACTGCTGTGAAATTCTGCTTTATCAGTGGTGCAACCTCTTTTACCACCCTCTGAACAGCAAAACCTTGAACGTTGAGCTGCTATTCCTGTCCATCGTACAACCAGGTCTCTGTAGTGGCAACAACCTTATAATTCCATAATACTTCTAACATTGAAATAAACACATTTCAGCCCATCAGTTCCACCATGTTTATTAGCCTGTCCATTGCTATCCTTCCTTTCAGTTTTCCCCACAATCCTACCACCTGTTGCCCTGCTGTTGTGGTTCCCAATTCCATGCCATTCTAGTTTAAACCCTCCTGAGTAAGAAACCTCCCTGTGGGGATATTGGTTTTCCTTGAGTTCAGATCCAAACAGTCTTGTTTGTATAGATCCCAACTCAACTAAGAAGAGCCCAATGATCCATAAATCTGAAGCACTCATCCTGCCCCAGTTCCTTAAGCACATATTGAACATTATTTCACTTCACTAGCATGTGGCATGGATAGTAATCTTGACATCATAACCCTGGAAATCCTGCTTTTAACTTTACCTATTTTCCTAAAATCCATTTGTAGGATGTTATTACTGTTTATACAGATTGATATCTGTAGTGGCAAAACTAATCCAAAATCAAATCAAAACATTTGCCATTTGCCTGCGATCGTACAGAGTTGCATGACACCCCACAGGTCCTGTGATTGCTCCAAAAGTTGAACCCTTTAATCGATCTTTTATTAACAATTAGTAATCATACAATTAAGCATTATTGAATGTTATTTCAGCAGTCAGCAAAAGATATGACCTCTGCCAATCCCAAACTGCAACGAAATAAGCAAGAATACATAACTTATTCCCTTCACTTTTACTACGGCCCCATTCGTGTGACTGATTACCATAATAAACATAGTAAATGCGCAACACAGAATGCAAAGCAGATAGAGAACAGATACATGGCTTCTACATATCTGTATGGATCACAACCTCTTGTTGCTCACTCTCTCCTCACCAAATGTCCTGTACACACTACAACACAATGTTGAAGTATTGATTGCAGCCACAGAAATATGTATCTGTGCCCCATACTATCAAGTCCCTTATCCCTACTGCTCTGCCTGACTTCACCCTTCCCTTGTTTGCCTCAGAGCCAGGCGCAGTGCACTGACCCAGCTACTGCTGCTGCCCTCTGAAAGGTCATTCCCCTACTCCCTCACCCAGCAGTGTAAAATGAGGTTTACTTGTTACTAGGCCAAATGGCCAAAGATGAACCTTGCATGTGCTGCCTACTTACCTTACTACTTCTGGTGGTTACTCATTTATTTGTAACCTGCATCTTAGTTGTCACTACTTCACTAAAACTCATCAGCATGATAGATGATCCTGAGTAAATCCAACTGCATCTTTGGTTCCTTGATCCAGTCTGACAGGAGGTACAAATGGATGCACTTTCTACAGATGTGGTCATCAGTGAGATCATGAGGTTCCTTGACTTCTACGTCTTGCAGAAGAAACATTCCATTGCCCTGGCTACCATTTTGTCTACAATTCAAAGATCACAGATTAACATAGTTTTTACTTAGTCCTCACCTGTGCTTTGTTGTCAAAGCTCCTTGAGCCAAATGTTCAGCTCCCCACATCTACACTGGGCCACACTCCCAAAGACCACTCCAAGAAAAATATTGTTTATGTATGCTAAGAGCCTACTAAATTATTTACTATATCCTTTGAAGTCTTTTAATCCACTTGGGAAGGCAGATAGAGAGCCACAGTTTAATTTTTTTTTCTGAAAGATGGTACCTCAAACTGTTCAACTGTCTCAACAGGAAACCTGAGTGCCAGCCTTAATATGTGCTCTGGTTTCTGACTGAGAAGGATTTATCGGCATACATACCAGTCTGTTGATATTGGTGCATGAATCCAGAGCTGAAGTGTGGGGGTAGAAGGTGTCTGACTGACAGAAATTTATTGGCATACATGCCAATCTGTTAATACTGCTGTGTAAACCCAGAGCTGAAGTGTGGTCGTTAGAACTGGAACTAGGCTGAGTTGTTATGCTTGGTAAACTTTAGTTCTTTATAATAAAATAAAGAATTAAAATTTTCATGTTTGTTAATGGGAGTCAAGAGTTTGTTTCTTCAAGAGAAGGAAGCAACATCTGCAACTGAGGCTCTAAAGAGAGATTGTACTTTATTTTTAATTGGGTAAAAATATTGATGAATATTGAACAAAGCAGGTAAATGGGAGGCTTAAGTTCATACACTTTTGTTAAATAAAATGTGTTTTTTGAATGTTCAGAAACAGATATTGTCTTTTGGAACTTGAGATATGAAACTCTAGGAATGTTTTTATATTTATAGTCATTTCCTCTGCATGTCTGAACTATATGCTTGGCCAGTTCAAATGGAGCACTTAAAGTGACTTCCATCATCAAAATCTATGTTTTTCTTTAAGAAAACTGCTATGCCAAGACTTTGGGGCTATTGATAAAATAAGTTATAATACTTTAATGCTGTTGTTTGTCTAATTATAATTTATGATTTGGTTATTTTATTTGTATAATGGGGTGTATATTTCAGTGTGGTAAGGGTAAAAATATTTTTTGTAGAGTATAAGGTTTGATCTTAGCTAGGAGTAATTTTCAATCCTACACAAAAAACATTTAAAAACAATTAGTTTTAACTTGTAAGAAAAAATAATGAACATTCTCAATTAAACACAATAGTTATCAACCAAAAATAAACAAGGTTATAAAGGGTAGATATTTCAGTCTATTTTGCTTGCATGGAATTTCCAAGTTTGCTCACTCTTGAAGAAATGATGATGCTTCTGTGCAAGATTGCTGACAATGCCCAGGTTGTAGTATGTTTAGCTAATATTTGCATCTGATCCACAAGGAAAACATGAAGATAAAAGGGTTCGTCAACCACAGCAACATTTGTATTTATTAGAACATAGTACTGTACAGCACAGTAGAGTACAAGCCCTTCAGCCCATGATGTTGTGCCAGCCTTTTAACCCAATCCAAAATTAATCTGGCTCTTCCCTCTCGCATATCCCTCATTTTTCTTTCATCCATCTGCCTATTTAAGAGGGTCTTAATCTCCGTAATGTATCTGCCTCTACTACCACCCCCGGCAATGCATTCCATGCACTTACCATTCTCTGACATCTCCCTCCCCATTCTTGATCTTTCTGTCTCCATTACTGGAGAAAAACTGTCAACCGACATTTTTTATATACTTACTGATTCCCACAGTTATCTTAACTATACCTCTTCCTACCCTATCCTCTGTAAAAATGATATTTCCTTTTCTCTGCTCCAGCACCGCCACTGTATCTGTTCCCAGGATGCGGCTTTCCTTTCCAGGATATTAGGCAGGGTTTTTCTCACTCCAGTATTGATGCTGTCCTCACCTGCACCTCCTCCTTTTCCCGAACATCCGTGCTCACCCCATCTTCCTGCCGCTTTAACTGTGATGGAGTTCCTCTTGTCCTTACCTACCACTGCATCAGCCTCTGCATCCAACGCATCATACTCCACAACTTCTGCCACCTCCAAAACGATCCTTCCATGATTCCCTTGTCCATTCGTCCCTCTCCACTAATCTCCCTCCCAGCACTTATCTCTGGAGGCAGCCCAAGTGCTATACCTGTCCCTTCATCTCCATTCAAGCTGCCCTTGAGCCTGTGAGTATGTGCTTTCAGGCTTTTGTATCTGCCTGATAGAAGAAAAGAGAATTTCCAGGGTGAGTGGGGTCTTTGATTATGCTGGCTGCTTTACTGAAGCAGCTAGAAGTATAGACAGAGTCCAGAAGCTGGTTTCTGTGGTGTGCTAAGCTGTCTCCACTACTCACTGCAGTTTCTTGTGGTCACATGCAGAGTAGTTGCATACCAATCTGTTATGCATCCAGATAGGATACTTTTTATGGAACATTGATAAAATTGGTAAGGGTCGATGGGGACATACCGAATTTCTTGAGCCTCCTTTATGCACCAGAGATACATGTTAGGCCAGGTAGATGGCATCCACTGTAGCCATGTTACCATAAGATACCGGAGCAGAATTAGGCCATCCAGCTAATCAAGTCTGGTGTGCTTTTTGATCATGGCTGATTTAGTTTCCCTCTCAACAGCGTTCTCCTGACTTGTCCCCATAACCTTTGATGCCCTTATTAATTAAGAACCTATCAATCTCTGCTTTAAATATTACCCAGTAACTTGGCCTCCACAGCTGTCTGTGGCGATCAATTCCATGGATTCACCACCTTCTGGCTGTTAAAAAAAAAATCCTCCTCATCTCTGTTCTAAAGGGAGATGCTTCTGTTGTGAGGATGTGTTCCTTCTGGTCCTACACTATCCCACTATTGTAACATCCTCTCTACATCCACTCTATATAGGCCTTTCAATGTTTGGTTGGTTTCAATTAGGTCCCCCTGATTCTTCTAAACTCCATCGAGTACAGGCCTAGAGCCATCAAATACTCCTCATGCATTAACCCTTTAATTCTGAAGAAAATTCTTATAAACATCCTCTAGACCCTCTCCATTGTCAGCACATCCTTTCTTAGATTTAGGACTCAGCATTGCTTACAATATTCCAAATGTCTGAGCAATGCTTATAAATCTCAGCATTACATCCTTGTATTTGCATTTTAGTACTCTCAAAATGTATAGTAGAATTGCATTTGCCTATCTTACTACCAATTCAACCTGCAAGCTAACCTATAGGGAACCATGGACTAGAATTCCCAAGTCCTGTTGCACCTCTAGTTTCTGAATTTGCTCCCCATTTAGAAAATACTGTACACATTTATTCCTTCTACCAAAGTTTGTGACTATACTCTTCTCTGCACTATATTTCAGCTGCCACTTCTTTGCCCATTCTTCTAATCTTTCCAAGTCCTTTTGCAGACCCTGCTTCCTCAATACTACATGCCCTTCTACCTATCTTTGTATCATCCCCAAACTTGGCCACAAAACCTTCAAATTTGTCATTCATATCATTAACAGAATTAGCAGACCCAACACCAACCCCTGCAGAACACCACTAGTCACTGGCGTACAACCAGCAAAAGGCCCCTTTTCTTCTACTCTTTGCCTTCTGTCAGTCAACCAATTTTCTGTCCTTGCTAGTGTTTTTCCTGTCATATCATTGGGCTCTTATTTTGCTTAGCAGCTTCATGTGTGGCACCTTGTCAAGGACCTTATGAAAATCCAAGTAAACAACATCCACTAATTCTCCTTTCTCTGTCCTGCCTGTTATTTGCTCAAGGAATTCCAACAGATTTGTCAGGCAAAATTTTCCCTTAAGGAAGCTATGTTGACTTCAGCCTATTTTATTGCGTGCCTTTAAGACCTCATCTGTGTACCCTACATCATATCCTACGCCGTAGCCTGACTCACACCTCCCCAAAAATGTAACTACGTGTCGCGGCGACGCAGACCACAATAACTGTGATTGGTCCGCTTTGTAGCATCGCATTTCCTGCTACGCTGCAATAGCTTGCCATTGGGCGACTGAAAGGCAGGGAAGGAACTCTGGCTGCAATGCTTTCCATAAAGCTTTACAGACCTCCAAAATTATGGAGGACCCTGTGCTTGACGCCAGTCTGTAGCTAGCTGCTACAGCCTGTTGACTTCCACCTGAAGCTAAAACTCGAATGGTGATTGCCAGTCTCTGAGTATATTGTGCGTACACTGATGCACAATAAATCCGTGGAGACGATGAACCAAATCGTCAAATCTACCTGCCGACATCCAAAAATATTTGAAATGCATTTCCTCGTCCATGTCTCTCAGTGGCCGGACAAGCACAAAAAATTCACCCTCCTTCAGTTTCAGTCGCCATTGTTTGAGGTTTGAGTTTCTTCCTGTTGAGTTTCAACACGAAGAAACTCAACACAGTGGCATAGAAACCCCACCACCAACTAGTGTTTTGGCGGTGAATTGCAGAGCGACGCAGACACACCATCGCACAAGTATAAATGCTCACAATGGCATAGCCCATTTGCGTAGGCTATGGCGTAAGCTAGTATGCACAAGTATAAATCAACCTTAACATCTTGCCAAACACTGCAGTCAGACTAACTGGCCTGTAATTTCTCGTCTTCTCCCTCCCTCTTTCTTAGAGAGTGGAGTGATGTTTGTGATTTTCCAGTCCTCTCGATCCATTCCAGAATCTAGTTAACCTCTTTCAGGGTGTACTCCATGTGATCCAAATGACTTGTCTATCTTCAGACCTTTCAGCTTTCCAAGCACCTTCTCTTTAGTAAAGGTATCTGCTCATACTTCTGCCCTCCATACACTTGAATTTTTGGTAAGCTGCTGCTATCTGCCCCAGTGCCCCAGTGAAGTATGACAAAAAAAATACTTATTGAGTTCATCAGCTATTTCTTTGTTCCCCATTACTACCTCTCCAGCATTATTTTCCAGCAGTACAGTGTCTTCTCTTTGACTCTTTATATATCTCCAAAAAAGTATCCTATTTTATAGTATTGGCTTTATAATTAATCTTTTCTCTTCTTATTGCTTTTTTTAAATTGCCTTCTGTTGGCTTTTAAAAGCTTTTCAATCCTCTAGCTTCCCACTAATTTTTTTTGTATGGTATGCCCTTCCTTTTGTGTTTATGCTTTGACGTCTCTTGTAAGCTGCAGTTGCCTCATTAATACTTGGAATGAACTGATCCTGCATCTTCTGAATTACTCCCAGAAGCTCCAGCCATTGCTGCTCTACCGTCATCCCTGCTCATGTTCCCTTCCAATCAGTTTTGGCCAGATCCTCTGTCGCGTCTCTGTGGTTACTTTTATTAAACTGTAATACTAATACATCTAATTTAGCTTAACCCTATCAAACTGCAGAGTGAGTTCTATCATATTAGATCAATGTCTGTTAAAGGTTCCTTACCTTAAGCTCCGTAATCAAATCTGGTTCATTACAGAACATCCAATCCAGAATAGCCTTTTCCATAGTGGGCTCAACCACAAGCTACTTTAAAAAGCCATCCCATAGGCACTCTACAAATTCTTGTTCTAGGGATCCAGCATCAACCTGGTTTTCCCAATTTACCTGCATATTAAAATCCCCCATGACCATTGTAAAATTGCCCTTTTTTTATATGCCTTTTCTTTCTCCCGCTGTAATTTGTACCCCACACCCTAGCTACTGATTGGAGACCTGTATATAACTTCCATCAGGGTGTTTTTACCCTTGCACTTTCTTAACTCTAACCACAAGAATTCTGTACCTTTCGATCCTCTGTCACCTCTTTCTAAGAATTTGATTTCATATTTTACCAGTCAAGCCATCCTTTTAATACAATATGTATCCTTAGATGTTAATAGTCGTACTTTGTTGATCCAAGGGGAAATTGGTTAAGCTCCCAGGTAAAATCTTATTTGGACGCAACTTGATGCCCACAATGTCATACCTGCTGTTCAGTGAGTGGTAGGCAACTTGCAGTGGGTCAAGATTGTCTAAGAGGCTGGAGCTAACACAGCCTCTCAAAGCACTTCATGAGTCAGAATCAGGTTTAATATCACTGACATGTATCATGAAATTTCTTGTTTTGTGGCAGTAGTAGATTGCAATACCTAACAAAAAAAATCGGCAATTTAAAATAAGAAATAAATATATTTTAAAATAAATAAATAGTGCAAAAAGATAGCAGAAATGAAAACAAAAATAAGGTAGCGTACATGGGTTCATTGTCCATTCAGAAATCTTATGGCTGAGGGGAAGAAGCAGTTCTTAAGACGTGTGTATCTTCCGGTTCCTGTACCACCACCTTGATGGTAGCAATGTGAAGAGGGCATGTCTTGGGTGATGGGGTTCTTAATGATGGATGCTTCCTTTATGAGGCATCACCTTTTGAAAATGTCCTCAGTGCTTGGGAAGCTAGTGCCCATGATGGAGCTAACTGAGTTTGCAACTTTTTGCAGCTTTTTCCAATCCTGTGCAGTGGCTCCTCCGTACCAGACAGTGATGCAACTGGTCAGAATGCTCTTCACGGTACATGTGTAGAAATTTGTGAGAGTCTTTGGTGACATACCAAGTCTCAAACTCCTAATAAAATATAGCTGCTGTCATATCTTCTTTGTAATTGCATCAATATGTTAGAACTAGGATAAATTTTTAGAGACATTGACATCCAGGAACTTAAAACTGCTTACCCTTTCCATTACTGATCCTTCTATGAGGACTGGTATGTGTTTCCTCGACTTCCTCATTCTGAAGTTCACAATCAATTCCTTGGTCTAACTGACATTGAGTGCAAGTTTGTAGTTGCAACACCACTCAGCTGACTGATATATCTCACATGTATACCTCCTTGTCACCATCTGAAATTTTGTCAACAATGATTGTGTCATTGACAAATTTATAGATGGCATTTGAGCTAAGGATAGCCACCCAGTTGTGGGTTTAGAGACAGTAAAACAGTGGGCTAAGCACACTTGCTTTGAGGTACAGTGTTAATTTTCAGTGAGAAGGAGATGTTATTTCAGATCCACGCTGACTGTGGTCTCCCGATGAGGAAGTCAAGGATCCATTTGCAGAGGGAGATACAGAGATCAAGTTTTAGAGCTTGTTGATCAATATTGAGGGTATGAACGCTGAAATGTAATCAATTAACAGTAGCCTTATGTAGGGATTGCTATTGTGCAGATAATCCAAGGCTGAGTAGAGAGTGGCATCCAAGGTGGACCAATTGTGGCAATAGGCAAATTGCAGCTAGTCCAGGTCCATGCTTAGGCAGGAGTTGATTCTAGCCATGACTAACCTCTCAAAGCACTTCATCACCCTAGATGTGAGTAGTTGTTGGTTGATGATAGGGCGGTAGTCATTTAAGCACTTATCTAGGGCCTAGGCAAAATCTTGGTACCTTCCTAACCACTACCCTCTTGAGTGCTAATTTGTATTAATGTTCTTGGTCCTATAGTGAAAATATACAAGATATTATAGTATCTTAATAAAAATATAATAATCAAAACAAGCTGCACTCGATACGTACTCCTCAAGTACTTTAATAAAGAGGTCTGTTGGCCTGTACCTGCTTTTCCAAGCATCTGCTGCAAACCCATGGATACTGTGGAGAGGGCAGGAAAAGGGTACTGATTGTGGATGATCAGCCATGATCACAGTGAATGGCGATGCTGGCTCGAAGGTCTGAATGGCCTACTCCACCTATTGTCTGTTGTCTGTGAGGGGTACCTGGAGTCAACCTCCACCCATCATTTATGTTGTTGCAACAATAAATGTCATAGTTTTCTGTGGAGATACAACTGGTGATAGTGTTGGGTTGGCTCAGGTGTGTGGTGTGATTGTTAGCATTGCAAAGAGGTGCTCAGCTCCATCTTAGCAGGCACAGCATATTGGCAGCATCTGCTTCATGTGCTAACAGACCCTTCAGCTTCATCTCTGGTTATGTGTGATGGAGATAGCTGTCACCAGCACAGAATTTCTCTGCGAAAAGCTCTAATGGTTCCAGGAATTTGAGCTTGCAGAGTCAGGGCATTGTGTTCACTTGTGCAGCAGTCACTGTGGTTTCCCTACAGTGGCCCACACTCACCATACCAGCCAGGGCTTGGCATTAGAGACCAACACAGCTTGCCCAACATCTTCAGGCAGCTTCTCCATTATGAACAATGTGTGATTCTTTGATGCAGAACTGCCACTGGAGGGCAAGGAATAAAGCAAATTCCCATTGCAGTAGTGGGAAGAGCAAGAGTTGGCCTTAGATTCCCAGCAATGCGACATTGTCAAATACACATTACTGTATGTTATAATGCTTTATTTTAGTTTTGATTCCTTTTAGTGTTCTCATTCCTGAGAACACAATTAAGGCATGAAACTTGGTAGCAGTATATTGTGCACACTTTTGGTGGTCTTAATTGAGAAAAAGATATACTTGCCATAAAGGGAGTGGTGTGGCAATTCATCACATTGGCAGTCCTTCCTAGCGTGTCACACCAGACAGTCAGCTATTCTTGTCTGGCACATAGTGTCAGGATTGGTCTCCTTTCAGATTAACCGGGTCACGATATGAATGTTCCTGATTCGACCCTTTTTTTTTTACGAGGCCGAGTGGCTAGTGTGGCCCGACTTGGATTCGAACTCGGGAGCCTAGTCCGGCGCTGATGCCACTGCGCCACCAGCCGGCCTAGGGTTGGCAGTGTTGCCATAGGAAGAGGGAATGAATAGACTAGGTCTGCATTTAGATCCCATTGGAACTTAAATAAAAAATTCCTGGGCATGCCAGTGTCATTGCAAAATCGACATTTTTCTAGCTGAAGAGTCTGGAACTGTGGGGAGTGGGTTCAGAATATGAAGTATACCAGAATTCTTCAAACTGTGCTGAATCTTTGTAATTTTCTATCCCAAATAACTGTGGGGACTTATTCATTGAGCCCATTTAAAACTGATGGATAGATTTCTGGATGTAAAAGGAATCAAAGGATATGCAGGAATATAGTATTTAGAAAGAAAATCAGCCATGATTTTTGATGAATGACAGAATAGGCTCAAATGGTTATATGGGCAATTCTCATTCCTGATTCCTGTGTTATTGTAGGAATTATTTTTAATCTAGTTTTATTGTAGGAAATATAGCTTTGATTTGTGTGTAGCATGGTCCCATGGAAGTGAAGTGATAATGGCATGATAGTCCGTCTCAGGAATATTTTAGGTATCATCATTGGACAGAACATTGCATACATCATTAACACTTTCAGCTGCTAAGACAAATATTTCAGATACTGAAAGGCCTGGATAGAGTGGATGTGAAGAGGATATTTTCATTAGAGAGTCTAAAATCCCAGGGCACAGCATCAGAACAAAGTGATGTTCCTTTGAATCTGAGATGAGGAGAATTTTTTCCCGCCAGCTGGTGATGAATCTCTTGATTTCATTGCCACGGAGATCTGTAGGGGCCAAGTCATTGGGTATGTTTAAGGCAGAGATTGATCGATTCTTGATTAAGGGGTTAAGGGTTGCAGGGAGAAGGCAGGAGAAAAGGGTTGTGGAATAAAAAACCCAAGATTGAAAGGCAGAACAAATTCAGATCTTACAAATTTTATTGTTGTAACACAGAAATGCTTTTCTAAGAACATGATTAGATCAGTTAATAATCATGTTTCTAATGTTCACACAGTGAATTAAGGCAAACAGAAACAATTTAGCAGGAATTTGCTGGGCAGAATAGATCATCCGTAGCACTTCAACCCATTATAATATACTTCGGATTTTCTAAGCTCAGTGATGTATGAATGCCAATGAAGGCTGAAGTCTTATAAGTGTCCTCTGCTGAGAAAGAGAGAATTGTGTTTATTGTTCAATCATAAATGACATTAAATGTAACATAATTGGAAATACAGTTTCATGACATGCTTGTGAATAAGCAAGATATTTTAAGAGCTATGATGATATTCTTTGGGGGGTTGCAGCAAATATGTTGAACTTTCACATTCAAATTTGGATGTGCTTGAGAAATTGAGAGACAATCTTGGGAATTATGAGTTAAAGACTGAATAAAACATGTAGCTTAATTTTGGTGAAGTACAGTAAAACTTATAAAAACTTTAAATTATATGCTTTATTTATAGGTCCCTTTGGAGACTGTAATCATGACAGCCGAGGAGACTATCAATGTTAAAGAGGCAGAAATAATCAAGCTAATCTTGGATTTTCTTAATTCAAGGAAACTCCATATTAGCATGCTGTCTCTTGAGAAAGAGAGTGGTGTCATAAATGGACTCTATTCAGACGACATGCTTTTTCTCAGGTATGTGGTTTAGTTTAGAACTTTATTTTACATTGTAAATGAAGTAACATTCAAAAAACAAAACCATTTATACACTTTCTGAATCAAATTTTTTGTACATTTCATTTCACTCTGCTTTGTATCATCATTTATTATTTAATCAATCCTTTCCTGTGTGCTTCATCCACTGTTGATATTTTCTTGCACCTTTCTTTATTAAATGACGTTTAAAAATACTTATTTTATGAGTATCATTCAGTTCTACTCATATCATTGCCCTGAAACAGTTGGCTCCTTTCTTGCAGTTTTTACTTAAGTTTTCTAGCCTGCGCATGTTCAAGGATTGATTATTTAGAGAGCTTTTTTTTTGTGCTGAGTTGGGAACATCTTTGTTGGGGTTTTGTTTTTGTATGCATTATATACACTATGTTCACATTGCCCAAATTCATCTTATGCGTTGTTCAAAAAATGGTTTGCTCTTATCACCCTGAACTCGATATTTAGAAGTACTGTATCTAAATTAATTTAATTCATAAAACCTCCTGGAAATACTCAGCAGTGAAGAATAATTTCCTGGAAATGTTCCATATGAATTGATTCAAATGTGACCACAAATCATCACTGATAATTTGCTTAACTGAATTCTTTCCAGTAACATCCTTTATGCCACCTTGTGCCATGAAATTATCAGATTCTGTTCTGCTCCGAATGCAGAAAACCTTGATAATTCAGTATCTAATTAGTTGAAAATCCCTATGGTTCGCGAGTCTTTCTGACTGGAACACTAGTTCTTGTGCTCCATGCGTACTGAGTTTGCTGGAAATTTTGTTATACCATTTTGTAAGTATTTGGTTTTAAAGTGAACTAAAAGTGCATTGGATATTTATAGGGGTAATAGCCAACCGGTCTGGAAGAACTTAGTCCAACATAACCTAGTCCATCACAAGCAAAGCCTTCCCCATTATTGAGCACATGTACACAGAGAGCTGTCACAGGAAAGCAGCATCCATCATCAAGGACCCCCATCATCCAGGACAAGCTCTGTTCTTGCTGCTGCCATCAGGACCCACACCATCAGGTTAAGGAGCAGTTATTACTGCTCAACCATCAGACTCTTGAACCGGGGGTATAGTTTCAGTCAACTTCACTCTCCCCATCACTGAACTGTTCCCACAACCTAAGGATGCTCCATCTCATGTCTCTACTTATTGTTTATTTCTTTCTTTTTGTATTTGCACAGTTTGTTGTCTTTTGCACATTGGTTGTTTGTTCGTCCTGTTGGATACAGTCTTTTATTGATTCTGTTGTGTTTCTTGTATTTACTGTGACCACCCACAGTATATGGTGATCTATGTGTACTTTGATATTAAACTTACATTGAATTTTGAACTTTGAACCAAAGTCTTAGGGTGTTGGATGAGTAAAGTTTTGCTGTATCTTCTCATCATATGTTGGTACCTATCAGTCATTTTTTTTCTCATGAAGGTGTTAAATTATGACTTCACATACTATTTTCCCCTTTTAAAATTTAGAACTCCAGCACTGATGTTCAAAGATCACTTAAATGTCAAATTAACTAGTATGATGAAAGTGAGTGTCAGCTGGCTGTTATTTTGCCCACAGAAAGTTAAACATAAACATCTGTTGGTCCATTTTATTCATCTTTTGCACGTTAATGCTGCAAGTTCATATTAAAAAAAATGATTGGTAAAGTTATTGGAAAAAGATAGTTTTCATGTATTGATTTAATCAAAATAGGCAACAAAGGACATTCCACGCAATTAGGTAACATCACACACAAGCACAAATATATTGGGATGAGCCTTGCAATAAATCTAGCTAGTATGCAATTATCATACATTTATTTTGGAATAAGATTATGGTGTAGAAGAAATGTTTTGTCTTTCTAAAAAAAGGGTTTGATTTAATGACTCTCCAACGATTTAGAGACACATCAGAGCCCTGTTTCCCTTCTGTTGTAGATAATGTAGAATAGCCAATTAAGCCAGGTTATCCCTTTCTGCCCAATGCTGAAGATATTGATTATGAAATGTTTCTATAGTGGTGGATACAATACTGTTATTTGTGCTGAACTGTTACCTGTTTAACTGAAGCAAACAAAGTAACCAAGTGCAATCCTTTTGCTTGTTAAAACATAAACAATGTTTAATCATGCATGAGCACAGAAACCAGTCATTCTTAACACTATACGGTTTTAATATCAGTTTGTGGTGAGCTCCAGTTAATGTCTACACAGATCTATGTTAGAACCATCCTGGTCAAGATGATCTGAGACTCCAGCAGTACAAATATACTGACCTGTTAGATCAAGTACTATTGTACAGTCTTAAAACAATTCCCTGTCTACTTTTGCTACATCACCTAAAATGCAAGGATAGGAAAAGTAAGTTATGTGACAAAAATTTTAGTTCAATAAGTTGATGTATGCACTGGGTTCTTGGTTTAGTTAGATGAGAAAACATTAGTTTGGTTATGCCATCTGAATATATTTAGTATAGTACTTCACTTTTTAAAATCTTATTTTGTAGGCAGCTAGTGCTTGATGGCCATTGGGATGAAGTGCTTCAATTCATTCAGCCTCTGGAGTGCATGGAAAAATTCGATGGAAAAAGGTGAATTTTTCTTTTCCATACTACTGTTCACCTCCCATACATTGATAATTCCATACACACCCCATCCCCATCCCCCACAGATGCAGCTCAGACCTTGTTGATTGAGGGTTCCACATTTGCAGTCTCTTGTGTCTACACCTTCTATTAGTCTGCTTTCTGGTTTAAGTCAACTGCTCTTTTTGGGATGCATCCAGTGATTGCTCTTTTCTCTCTTAAATGAAGAGATGGATAGGGAAATTGGTTACCAAGGCAACAAGTTACACTTCCGTTGCATTTATATAACTAATCATTTGAAATTTATTAAATCTGCTGGAAGAACTTCAAAAATATTGCAGCTCAGTTGCAAATAAGGCAGACAGCACTGAAAAAGTATTTGAATTTTAGTTTATAGTAATTTCAATAAGTCAGCAGGCAAATTTCTTTCTTAGAAGTGAAGGGGAAACTTTAAACTTAAAAAAAAAACAGCCTTGACTACCTTTTTCAGATGTATTTTCTACAGTTCTAAATAATGTTGCTTAAAGTTTCTATTAAAAACCAGTGCTGTCTTTTCTCAAACTTGCATCATTCTGAACTGAAAATCTAGGAGTGAGTATAACTTCATGTGCACTGACAGGCCAGAAACTGAGGGTAATTGGCTCCCATTCACAGCTTGGGTTGGGAAAGGTTGATCCAGTGCACTGCCTTATCAGCTCTGGAAGTACAGTTGCAAGAAATAGTTTGTGAACCCTTTGCAGTTACCTGATTTTCTGCATTAATTACCCATAAAACGTCGTCTGCTCTTCATCTAAGTCACAATAATAGGCAAACACAATTTGCCTAATAATAACACACAGACAATTGTACTTTTCATGTTTTCATTGAACACATTATTTAATCATTCATAGTTCAGGCTGGAAAAAAGTATGTGAACCCTTGTATTTAATAACTGGTAAAACTTCCTTCCAGCAATAACCTCCACCAAATATTTACTGTAGCTGCTGATCAGACTTGCACAAAAGCAAGGAGGAATTTTAGACCATTCCTCCATGCAAAACTGTTGAAGTGCTTCAATATTTCTGGGATACCTTGCATGAACAGCCCTCTTCAGGCCACAGCATTTCAATTTGGTTAAGATCTGGATATTCCAAAGTTTGAATTATCTTCTTTTTAAACCATTCTGTTGTTGATTTATTCTCATGTTTTGGATCATTGTCTTGTGCCTTATCCAACTACTATTAAGCTTCAGGTGATGGACTGTTACACTGACATTCTCCTGTAAAATGTCCTGATACAATTTTGAATTCAATGTTCCCTGGACATTTGCAAGCTGTCCAGACCCTGAGGGAGCAAAGCAGCCCCAAACCACGTTGCTCCTTCCACCATGCTTCACAGTTGAGATGAGGTTTTGGTGTTGGTGTGCAGTGCCTTTTTTCCTCCAAACATAGTAGTATGCATTTGTGCCAAAAAGTTTAATTTTTGTCTCATCTGCCCTCTGAACATCGTCCCAAAGGCATTGTGGAACATCTTTTGCAAAGTTGATACATGCAGCAATGTTTTTTTTTGGAGAGCAGTGATTTCCTCTGTGTCTTTCCAGGTTTTTCTTATATTGGAGTCATGAACAGGGACTCTAGCAAGTTCTAGAGATTTCTGCAGGTCTTTTGCTGTTATCCTTGGGTTCTTTTTCACCTCCTTCAGCATTGCACGTTGTGCTCTTGGTCTGATCTTTGTAGGCTGCCCACTCCGAGGGAGAGTAGCAACAGTACTGAATTTCCTCCCTTTGTAGACAATTTCTCCTACAGTAGACTGATGTATCTTTACAATTCTTCTTCTAAAGTCCTCTGAAAGTTGTTTTGATTGAGGCATGGTGCAGATAAACAGATCTTTCTTGAGAAGAGCGGGCTCTTTCAGTAACCTGAGATTGTGTGTCTTTTTGATAGGGCAGGGTACCTCTACATCTCACACCTCCAATCTCATCTCATTGTTTAGGACACCTGACTCTAAATAGCTTTTGTAGAAGATAATGCCTCAGAGGTTCACATACTTACTTTTTACTTAGACTGTGATTGTTCAAATGGAGTACTCAGTATTGATGCAAAGTACAATTGTTTGTATATTATTTAGACAGATTGTGTTTGTCTATTATTGTGACTTAGATGAAGATCAGACCACATTTTATGAGTAATTAACGCAGAAAACTAGGTAATTGCAAAGGGTTTACCAACTTTTTCTTGCAACTGTAGGTCCCAGTAGCTTTGTGATGACCTTACACCAGCAAGGCGGTCTGATTCCTTCAATATCTCCTGTCAGGTTAATGTATCTACCATTTTTCCATTTTTAATTGCTAACCCCTGTCCTGAGCCTCCATGCAAATCCAACAGCGGGTTCCTCTGTCATATTGTCACCACTGTGTCTCCTCTCTGGTTTCTGTTGACTGCCATTTGTGGAACAATTTTAATGATTACTCTTCAGAGCTTCAATGAAATGTTTTTCTGGGCTTTTTTCTTTTAAATGATCACAGATGAAAATTTTTAAAACTGTGCTGCTTTTGATATAATTAGTACATGCTGCTGCCAAATGTTTAAACTGCTGTGTTAATTTTGAAGAGAAAAGTATTTAATAATAGACTGAATTGTTGCATTGTATATGGTTACAATTTTGTATTTTATCAGTAAACGTCAATTGCAACTGCAGTTTCCATCTTGGAAATGTTTAATTCCTTTGATGCTGTGAGAATACTGTATGTGGGTGTCAGACTAATAGTCAAGTTGAGAATGCAAACACGAGGAAATCTGCAGATGCTGGTATTTCAAGTAGCACACATAAAAGTGCTGGTGAACGCAGCAGGCCAGGCAGCACCTCTAGGAAGAGGTACAGTTGACGTTTCGGGCCGAGACCCTTCGTCAGGACTAACTGAAGGAAGAGCTAGTAAGAGATTTGAAAGTGGGAGGGGGAGGGGGAGATCTGAAATGATAGGAGAAGGCAGGAGGGGGAGGGATGGAGCCAAGAGCTGGAGAGAGGGAGAAAAAGGAGTTTATATACACACATTCTTTTTCTCTCTCTCCTTTTCTCCCTCTGTCCCCCTCACTATACCCCTTGCCCATCCTCTGGTTTTCCCCCCTCCCCCTTTTCTTTCTCCCTAGGCCTCCTGTCCCATGATCCTCTCATATCCCTTTTGCCAATCACCTGTCCAGCTCCTGGCTCCATCTCCCCCCCCCCACCCCCCATCTTCTCCTATCATTTCGGATCTCCCCCTCCCCCCCCCCACTTTCAAATCTCTTACTAGCTCTTTTTTCAGTTAGTCCTGACAAAGGGTCTTGGCCCAAAATGTTGACTGTACCTCTTCCTAGAGATGCTGCCTGGCCTGCTGCATTCACCAGCAACTTTTATGTGTGTTGCAGTCAAGTTGAGAAGCCTATTTACAAGTTGAACTATGTGCTATGAATTTCACAACTTTAAATATTTCTTATTAGAAAAATCATAGCTAGAGTTTAAAAGTAAAATAAATATAAAAATACTGGAGATACTCAATGAGTCATGCAACATCTTTAGAAAGAGAAAGAATTAAGGTTTTGGATCAGAGACCATTCAACGGGTGTATTCCCAGCTTTTCCTGTTTTAATTTTAGATTTTTTGTATCTATATTTTTTCTTTTCTATTTAAAAGAACTGTGCAAAAATCGTAATCTATTAATGTCCTGTATGTCTTATTTGTGAACAGATTTCAAGGAGATCTTTCTGTTTGTTGTGAGAATACCCTGGTACTTGTGTTTAACCTGTTAAAAGAGTATAAAATCGGTTAATGATATTAATCTGCTTTTCCAGGTTCCGGTACATTATATTGAAACAAAAGTTTTTGGAGGCCTTGTGTGTCAACAATGCAGTGTCAGCAGATGATGAGCCTCAACATGTAAGTACTTAAACCAGGGGTCCCCAATCTTTTTTGCACCACGGACTGGTTTAATATTGACAATATTCTTGCGGAACGGCCGACCGGAGGGGGGGGGGAGGGGGAGATGGGGTGTGTTGTTCAGTAGGGTTAAACTCACCTCCACATGTCTTTTACAGTTAGGGTTGCCAACTTTCTCACTCCCAAATAAGGGACAAAAGTATTAGTCAAATCCCCGGACGCTTTACCCCATGAAAGACTACCATGACCATGAAGCCTTGCGCAGGCACCTGTGTACGCATGCGCATACGTGCCAATTTTTTTCCCCCCACAAATTGGTTCTGCCTTCATCTTCCTGACTGTACTGTAGATACGTTATTTCTCCTTTATATAGGCTGTGTATTTATCATATCATTCCTGCTTTTACTATATGTTAGTGTTATTTATTTTCAGTTTTATGTGTTATTTGGCATGACTTTGTAGTTTATTTTTTGGGTCTGGGAACACTCAAAAATTTCTCCCATATAAATTAATGGTAATTGCTTCTTCGCTTCACGCCATTTCGACACGAAAGGTTTCATAGGAACGCTCTACCTTAGCGGGGGAAATATGGGACAAACCAATTTAGCCCAATATATGGGATGTCCCGGCAAATACGGGACAGTTGGCAACCCTATGTTCAAGTTCAACGGTGCATGACGGAATGAGGAAAAGTGAATCTGACTCATATTGTTTCCTCGCGGCCCGGTAGCACATGTTTTGCGGCCCGGTGGTTGGGGACTGCTGACTTAAACCATTGAATTTGCTGTTCTAATGCATTGTTCTGTAAGGTAAGTTTA
Organism: Mobula hypostoma; assembly: GCF_963921235.1. Lineage (NCBI taxonomy): Eukaryota > Metazoa > Chordata > Chondrichthyes > Myliobatiformes > Myliobatidae > Mobula > Mobula hypostoma. Next base: position 42,401,991 of record NC_086108.1, read on the forward strand.
AGTGCTTGACAATTAAATCCATATTACGCATGTAACCCTCAGGTTCGGCCAGCATGCATTTGTCTAGGGGAAGACGGCCTCTGGCCCAGCCAAACTGAGAAATCTCGTTTGTGTCGATGCTGCATGATGTGTTGTCCGGTTACAATTCCGAACTGCAAAATATCAGACAGAACACCGTATGCAATTAAATGATTGAACTTTATAAATTGTAATCTGACTATAGGGTTAGTAAAGAAAAAATAGAAAAAGGGCCCATTTTAATCAAACAGTCTGATGTGCACATTGGAGTGCATGGATTCGTCCATTTGATCCCCATCGATCTCCTCTGAGCGTCGCTCCGAGTCCACTCCACCTGCTAGTCTACCAACTCTTTCCATTCGCGTATTCTCTCTTCATCTCTCGCCGACAAAAGACTGCAAATTTCCTGCTCCCCATCCCACAAGAAAGAACAACGTGCCTCTCATTGGATAGCAAATGTCCCAAAGCCTCCGTTATCTCTAGTCATAACTCAAACATTGCTGCTGCAGAGAAACCATTACCTTAGCAGTGAAACATTACAGAAAGGCCATTACATTAGCTGTGAAACCTTACAGCACGTTACACGCAAAGTACTTGTAGTATCTGGTCTTTATAAAGATGTTTTTACAGATTGGTTAGTTTCTAATGTACTATTGGAGCTTTTTTAAAGCTCTGTTATGATTTCATGACTTTGTTTTTATTGTGACAAAGGAACATATTCTTAAATAACATGAACCCTGCAAGAAATTTCTACAGAGTCAGAGTACGTATATACATCATTGCCCATTAATTAACTATCATGACATCTGATTTTCAAATTTAACTATTAATATTTTTCATCTGATGTAAAACAAATAATAACTGTAGGTTAAATTTCTTATTTAACAAAAGCCTCAGGAAAAAGTTCTGAGTAAATGCTTTCTCAATTCCTGTACAACATGGTAAGGATTATACTAGTATGTAGCTTATTCTGAAATCTCTTTTACCTCATAAAATTTGATCTGCAGCTTCTAATTTGTACGGTAACAAATTGGGTAAACATTGCTAGCTGGTTCATGCATTTTTCTGAAGCCTTTAATCTTTTGTGGAGGTGATTTCCAGGTGGACATTATATATGGAATGTTTTTCCCATTGTAGTTTGTACTTCTATTGAGAAGAATATTGCTTCTAATGGTAAATTTCAAGTTAAATGTTATAAACTAAGATAGATTTGTATTAAAATACCATATCTGGAACATTCTTTGTTGCAGCTGGAATATACAATGCAAGAGGCTGTGAAGTGTCTCCATGCATTAGAGGAATATTGTCCCTCCAAGGAAGACTACAGCAAACTCTGCTTATTGCTTACCCTTCCTCGGTTAACAAACCATGCAGAATTTAAGGATTGGAACCCCAGCACTGCTCGTGTCCAGTGCTTTGACGAGGCCTGTGTTATGGTGGCAGAGTTCATCCCTGCTGACAGAAAGCTGAGTGAAGCTGGTTTCAAAGCCAGTAATAACAGACTATTTCAACTGATCATTAAAGGTTTACTATATGAGTCATGTGTAGAATTTTGTCAGAGTAGAGCCACTGGTGAAGAGATCAGTGAGAGTGAAGTACTGCTTGGAATTGATTTACTCTGTGGAAATGGATGTGATGATCTTGATTTGAGTCTTCTCTCATGGCTTCAAAATTTGTCACCCAATACTTTCTCATGTGCCTTTGAACAGAAGGTTTTGAATATCCATACAGATAAACTTGTGAAGCCCACAAGGTCATCATACACAGATATTTTAACACCTCTAATTAATAAATTGTCTCCTTATCCATCATCTCCAATGAGGAGACCACAGTCTGCTGATGCATACATGTCACGTTCCTTGAACCCTGCATTGGATGGGCTCTCTTATGGACTGACTAGTCAAGAGAAACGTAATGCCGATTTAGTTAACAGAAGTTCTCCAATGTCTCATTCATTTGCTAATTTTCATTATCCTGGAACACAAAACCTTTCCAGAAGTCTCTTGCTGGAAAACACAGATTGTCACAGCATATATGAGGAATCACCGGAAAGGTTAGTTTAATTCTGAATTAATTCAAATCATTATTTATTTGGTAAAAGGTGTTATATATCGTGATGTGTCTACAATTATGCTGTTAAAGTTCAGAGCAGACCATAGAAATTGGATGTTTTTATGCTCTCTATTATATACAATTAGAAATTTCTTATGTGAGCAGTTAAAATAATGTTCCTAGCCAAGCATTTGAGAAATGAAGAGTAAATACTTACTCAAGGTGAAAAATCTGCATTTGAGTAATGAATAGTGACATTTAATCTAGGTTGGTTTTAGTAAGGATCACAAATTTAATGTGATTGAAGGTGGTGCTTTAATCCTTTAGCATCTTTATTCTCACTTTCTCTCCCCGTAAAAAGATATATCTGGCAAAAAATAAATTGTCATCCCTAATTTTTTCAAATTTACCAGTTGTTCCCAAATTTGCTTGCTTTGTCCTGTTTCCTTGTTCTTCTTTCTCAACTTAGACTATAAAGCTATAGAAATATTTATAGTTTACTATAATAGGATATACGCTTATTTAAGTTCTTGATCTTCCTGTTTTTGATAATTGAGTTCTTTGGCCCACAATCAGTTTTGTTCCAAGTGCCTAAATATAATTTTGGTTCTGCACATCAGTGCACTGCTACTGCTTGTTAAATAGGGGCAAATCAATATGTTCACCAACAGATGATTGCTTGGAGGCAAAATTAAACCATAGGTTTCCTTATTGGTCTGTAAGATTTAAAGAGAGAGACAGAGTGAGTCATGCCATTCAGTTAGATCGTTTGTGATCCTTGAATTCATTCACGTTTCTGTCCCTCCCTGTATACGTTGATTTTCTTTGAGTCCAAAAATCTATTTATTTCCATTTTAAACATACAGGTTTCCCCCGCCATCCGAAGGTAGAGCGTTCCTATGAAACGGTTTGTAAGCCGAAATGTCGTAAAGCGAAGAAGCAATTACCATTTATTTATATGGGAAAATTTTGTGAGTGTTCGCAGACCCAAAAATAACCTACCAAATCATGCCAAATAACACATAAAACCTAAAATAGCAGTAACATATAGTAAAAGCAGGAATGATATGATAAATACACAGCCTATATAAAGTAGAAATACTTTTCCACAATCATTTCTGAACTGTCCTCCGTAGCGAAGATCTCACGCAAGCGCCGTCAGCAGAAAATCTCACGCGAGCGCTGTTGGCAAGGACACTCTCTCCAGTAACCTTTAAGCTATGAAGCTGCCAAATCATACCAAATAACACCTAAAAATACACAGCCTATATAAAGTAGAAATAATGTGTATACAGTGTAGTATCACTTACCGGAATCGGGACAGCGCCGAGCAGACTGATGATGGTGTGTTAGACTGAGTCGTCGCAGGCTGGGTGGTGCAGTGGCCCCCACCCTCTGGGCCACCAACCGATACCGATCCGCAAAGCATGCAGGGGTCCAGCGGTAGCCAGAAGGTACACAGCACATCTTTAAGAAAAAGCCGAAACAAGCATGCTAATAATTAGGTGCCGCCCGTAATTGTTGGCCCAGATCAGTGCCGATTTCCGACTGCGTCATCTCTGATCTGGGCCAACAGTTACGTGTCGGCAGCACCTAATTAATTAGCATGTTTATTTCGGCTTTTTTCTTAAAGATGTGCTGTGTGCCTCCGGGCTACCTTTGCATTCTCCACGAATCGGTATCTGTCCGTGGCCTGGGGGTTGGGGTGGTGGGACACTGGGGTGTCATCTCGTCACCTGTTTCCATTAGGGCAGGCAGCTCATCTTCTCCTATGACTGCCCGCCTCGATGTCGAAGGTCGAGGTTCGTCATCTGCTGTGGCTGATGTGGAAGGCTTGCTTGACTGCTGAGCCACGCGTATTTTTCTATCACACAGTTCTTTAGTAAGGACTCAAACCATCCTGCAAATATCTCCTAAACCGACGTACCCTTTCAAAATTAAAGTCGTACTTTATCATTACTCATTCGGTTTCGATTGTTAGCCTTTTTTCTTCCAATTGCATCAGCTCTTCATCTGTCAGTTCTTGGTGATGAGATGCCAAAACATCATCTTCGTCAACTTCCACAAGCCAAACTCACGTTGTCCTTACTTCGTTCACCACGATCAAAACGCTTAATTTTGTCTAGTTTTACCGTAAGTGTAACACCCTTACGAGCTCTTTCAGGCTTTTCCGATACCTTAGGACTCATCTTGCAAACGGCTGCTCACAGGCACGTGTTCAAGCAATGCCATTCCAAATCCGGGGGAGAGTGGCTGATCGGGGCGCGCTGCCTTTTATCGCGCGCTGAATTTTTTTTTCGTAACAATGAAAACACCTGAAAGCGAAAACAGGGTACTAATGTAGGTCTTTCGTAACAGTGAAGTTTTGTAAACCGAACGTTCGAAAAGCGGGGGACACCTGTATTCATTTTCTGCCCATCCACAAATTTCAGGAGAATATAATTACAGCAATTCACAACTCACTAAATGGAAAAACAATCTGCATTTGCTTCTCATCACAGTATAACTACCTATTTAACCTAAGGAAAATATTCATTTTATCAATGAAAGGCCTGTACGATTGTAGTATGGCCCTTTGACAGCAATGCCTTTGCAATAATTAGTTTGTCTTAGTAATTGCTTGCTTTAATTGCATCTAAGCTTAGTATTTTGTGTTACTAAAGGAAAATAAGTTTTTTTTTCTGAAAAGTCATATCTAGGTTTGTAGTTTTAACTAAATAAATAATATAGTTTGTGAACAACTAAGAAAGCAAGGTCAATAATGAGTCTATCATTGTAAAACACTTTGACTTCTTATTTCCACTTGGCAACTTTTTAATCTAATAGTATTGAAATCTTCAGTGAGCCAGAGGTGTTTCAGATTTCCCATTGATCTCTGATTTCTAACGGAAAGTATTCTGGTGGAGTATCTTGAATTTTTCCATTATTTAACTTTTTTCAGATTTTTTAAAATTCCAGCTACCTTTCCCTCATGTCTTTTATAAATGGATTAATTTAACTTCTTCCTCATTCTAAGATTGTCATCATCTTATGTTTACTCTTCCCCAGAGGATGCTTTACTGTGATGAATTAACAAGTTTACAGAAAGCGGGACCTAAAATAGCATATTTCCTGTTTAATTATACAAGTTACTGCTCTGGATTGTCATCTTTAAAGTTTGTCTACCAAACAGTGGGCAAAATATGAAGATTAATCTCTTACAGTGATGGCCTTTTGATTTACACAATCTACCTGTTGGTAGGAGATAAACTAAGTTGCCTAAAAACATCTTTATATACACCGCTTTAAGGCCATGTTTTGAAAAGTATTAACATTTTAAAATTTGTCATTTAAGACTACTATTTTCCCAATTTGGACATTGTAAACTTACCTTGCTAAATTATCATATTGCCCTGTCAGATTTTAAATAAAGTCCAACATATAACTACATAGCTACAATATATTGTCTTGACGTTAGTCTCTCTTGGAAGTTATTTCTATTCTTAGCTTTGTAAATATAATGCTTCCTGCCTTTAGGTCTAGTAATTAGATTTCCTGGGGCAATGGTTCCAGTCTCATTTATTTGGAGATTATAACATTTTTATGTTTTCACATTTCCTTCCAACATAGGAGGTTATTCAGCTGGCTGAATCTAAGCGAGCTATCAGAGCAATCTCATTCCCTCCTCTTACTTCTCTGTAACCTATTTTCTTACACATGCCCGTTACACCCACATTCTTCTTCCTTCCACCTACACTAGATGCAATTTATCACAGCTAATTAACATAACAATGATTATGATTTTGATATGCAGGTGACAATAAGAGTATCTGGGGGAAACCCAGACAGTTACAAGAAAATTCTACAAATTCCAGATATTCTTATTGGCACCTTCTAAACTTGTAGCACTCATGTGCTAGCAATGTACTGCTCTATGACTTTTTCAGCTATTCCAAGTGAAATTCTTGCCCTGTTTCCACAAGTCTATAACAAAAGTCTTATGAAAATCTGGTAATTAACTGTGATGTTCTGCATGGTAGTTTTGACCCTAGCAGATATTTAACCTTAAGTTTAATTATATTAATTCTCTATGTGGATGACGACAATGGTATCCTCCCTCTCCTAGACTAAGTTTGAAGGCACAAATAAATGTTCTTGACCCTGCCATAAAATAGAGCGTTTCGTTATTTCTTTCTTTGGCTATAGAGTATCTGCTTTCTTGACTATCATATCTGATTCTGTAACTATGCTGCTTTCAGTGGCTGCCTTTATCAGAGTACTATGGTCATATTGCCCATTATCCTAGCAGTTTTTGTAGAAACAGTCTTTGCCCATATGTTAAAGAGAACCTCATTGAACATAACCAAAACAGCTTAGCTGCAGCTTAAGCCCTCAAAACCGTCTGATTAGCAGAACTTGAAGAACTCTGAATCATGTCAGAAAAGTAAAGAAGTAGTTTTAATTGATAGATAAGGATAGTTCAGTGTAAAAGAAAGACGCAAACAAGGTTAACATAGATGTTGACATTTCACGCTTGTTTTTTTTAAGTAATGCTTTGGTGAATTGCAATTCACATGAGTCTTACTGTGAGTTTACTCAGCAATAATTATGGTATACCATCCCATTTAAAATACCTTGTATTTTATTCAGACAGCATTACTTTCAAATTAATATGTATTTAAACCTTGGGTACTTACAAACTATTATAATCAATTCACTGATTTTTGATGATTGCACTGAGTTTAGCTGCAAAATAGCATGGCCGTTTATGTGATTCTGCAAGCATCTGTGCATGCTTCATTGTCAAATCACCTTGAAGATTAGGGGAACTTTTTAAAATTACGTTCTCATCCACATGATATGAAAAATTTGTGCAATATGCAGTCTATATATCAAAAGAGAATAATTCTGTTTCCTAGTTGTCTTCCCTTGAGGTAACTATTTTGCTTAATAAGCTACGTTTTCATTTTCTTGCTAACTTTGCACCGTATGTTATCAGGACAGATTCCCCAGTGCCAAGGGTTCAACATTCAACTGGTAGTGGTGAAACTTCAATTCAGGATGAAGCATCACTATGCAATTCAATAGGTGCTACACCAAATTCAGCAACCCCAAAAGTGGAGAAGAATGAGGTAAGAATCAAATTTTGAGTATTGTTTTCAGTCTTACAAAGCTACCATATTTTCACAGAAAAATGTTTTTAAATCCTGTGAAGCCAATTTGGAATGGATCAAAAGATGAAAAGTTTGCATAGAACCAGAGCAAGTAGTCCCAATAAAAAGTCTTGGCCCGAAATGTCGGCTGTTCATTCATTGCCGTAGATGCTGCCTGACCTGCTGAATTTCTCCAGCATTTTATGTGCGTTGCCTTGGATTTTCAGCATCTGCAGATTTTGTCACGTTTGAAACTATAGACCAATAATCCCACTTCAAGTGTACTATCCATAGATTCAACCCCAAAACAGTGTTCATTTAGAAGCTGCTGCCATGAGAGTTCACATTATTTTTATCTGGAATGTTGGTGGGTAATAGTGCAATGACTCAGACAGCTTAAATGGATTTATGAAGCTTTGTATCTTTTTCTCTATTACCATGTTTAAACAGGTGACTAAAAAAACTGACATTTTGCAACATTTCCCTTTTTGATTATCAAATATACAATTTTTGAGGATCATCTTCAATATTTTGACAAAAATATGTCATGCTTGAATCAGAAATGCAAGCCACTTTGTGAATAGATGGCCTTCCCATTTTTGTTTCTGGTTTTAATCAATGTGAAGTTTGTTGATTTTCTTTTCTGAGGAATGATATTTGAGACTCAGGTGATTTTCATAAGTACTTCTAAGCATTCTTGATAGAGGAAAAACTACCTCTATTAAGAGCCTAAATCAGGAAGCTAAGCCCGAATTAGTCATAAATCTGTTTTCCATAATATTAACTTGTTTCTGAGAACGACATTGTCAACTCGTTTCACTGTGTACATGTGGTCAGTAAAAGACATGTCTTTTAATTCAATTTTGAAGGTAAAATAGTTCAAAATGTCTATAACTGTTATTTGTCTTAAAATATTCATGTTTTAAAAGCTCAAGTATTGGCATGTATATTAAAAATATCTTCTAACAATATTTTATTTCTTATATTTCAAGAGTCTCAGTAGACAGAATTGTTGTATGTGTTTTGGACTATATATTAGGGTCTGAAATTTAGAACTTGCAAACCTTATTGCTTCTGTTGATTATCATCTGCAATCTGGCAGATAATGCTTTACAGAAAAATAGATCACATTCAAAACTGTTCATAAATATTAATTTTTTGTCTGTAGCTGTTCTTAGGTACCCATTGGCTTGAAGATTAATGATCCAGTACTTCTTACGGATTATGTTTTCTGATCTTCAATTACCTCTGAATTCTTAAGTAGAATGGAATTAGCAATGGTATTGAATGTGGTTTAAAAAATCTGATTTGTGTCATTTATACCCTGTGTGCATATGCCTTTAACAATAAACTTGAAAGCTACAAGATAAATTACTTGGCAGAATCACTGCACAGCTCAAAAATTTCACACGATTATACTGATTTGATTGAAATAGAAAACTAAATTTCAGTTAAAGCCAGGATTATAATAAATCCAAATATTTTCAGATATAATTTTGTTTAATCTTAGCTGAGGGAATCTACAGATCAATTTCAGGAGTACTGTCGACAGCGAATGCGCTACCAACAGCATTTGGAGCAAAAGGAGCAACAAAGGCAACTATACCAGCAGATGTTAATGGAAGGTGGAGTCAATGAAGAAGATGGAGCAGGCCAGCAACAGAACCTTACAGAGCAGTTTCTCAGCAAGTAAGTTACAACTCTGGAACAAACTTAAACAACAGGAATTCTGCAGATGCTGGAAATTCAAGCAGCACACATAAAAGTTGCTGGTGAACGCAGCAGGCCAGGCAGCATCTCTAGGAAGAGGTGCAGGCGACGTTTCAGGCCGAGACCCTTCGTCAGGACTAACTGAAGGAAGAGTGAGTAAGGGATTTGAAAGTTGGAGGGGGAGGGAGAGATCCAAAATGATAGGAGAAGACAGGAGGGGGAGGGATGGAGCCAAGAGCTGGACAAGTGATAGGCAAAAGGGATACAAGAGGATCATGGGACAGGAGGTCCAGGAAGAAAGACAAGGGGGGGGGAAACCAGAGGATGGGCAAGGGGTATATTCAGAGGGAGAAAAAGGAGAGTGAGAGAAAGAATGTGTGTATAAAATTAAGTAACAGATGGGGTACGAGGGGGAGGTGGGGCATTAGCGGAAGTTAGGGAAGTCGATGTTCATGCCATCAGGTTGGAGGCTACCCAGACGGAATATAAGGTGTTGTTCCTCCAACCTGAGTGTGGCTTCATCTTTACAGTAGAGGAGGCCGTGGATAGACATGTCAGGTGGAATTAAAATGTGTGGCCACTGGGAGATCCTGCTTTCTCTGGCGGACAGAGCGTAGGTGTTCAGCAAAGCGGTCTCCCAGTCTGCGTCGGGTCTCGCCATTATATAAAAGGCCACATCGGGAGTACCGGACGCAGTATATCACCCCAGCCGACTCACAGGTGAAGTGTTGCCTCACCTGGAAGGACTGTTTGGGGCCCTGAATGGTGGTAAGGGAGGAAGTGTAAGGGCATGTGTAGCACTTGTTCCGCTTACACGGATAAGTGCTAGGAGGGAGATCAGTGGGGAGGGATGGGGGGGACGAATGGACAAGGGAGTCGCGTAGAGAGCGATCCCTGCGGAATGCAGAGGGGTGGGGGAGCGAAAGATGTGCTTAGTGGTGGGATCCCATTGGAGGTGGCGGAAGTTACGGAGAATAATATGTTGGACCCGGAGGCTGGTGGGGTGGTAGGTGAGGACCAGGGGAACCCTATTCCGAGTGGGGTGGCGGGAGGATGGAGTGAGAGCAGATGTACGTGAAATGGGGGAGATGCGTTTAAGAGCAGAGTCGATAGTGGAGGAAGGGAAGCCCCTTTCTTTAAAAAAGGAAGACATCTCCCTTGTCCTAGAATGACTTTATTAACTTTGCCTCCAACTTTCACCCTGCCCTCAAGTTTACCTGGTCCATTTCTGACACCTCCCTCCCCTTTCTAGATCTTTCTGTCTCTGTTTCTGGAGACAGCTTATCCACTGATGTCTACTATAAGCCTACTGACTGTCACAGCTATCTGGACTACTCCTCTTCTCACGCTGTCTCGGCTGTGAGTCGGCTGGGGTGATATACTGCGTCCGGTGCTCCCGATGTGGCCTTTTATATATTGGCGAGACCCGACGCAGAATGGGAGACCGCTTTGCTGAACACCTACGCTCTGTCCGCCAGAGAAAGCAGGATCTCCCAGTGGCCACATATTTTAATTCCACATCCCATTCCCATTCTGACATGTCTATCCACGGCCTCCTCTACTGTAAAGATGAAGCCACACTTAGGTTGGAGGAACAACACCTTATATTCCATCTAGGTAGCCTCCAACCTGATGGCATGAACATCGACTTCTCTAACTTCCGCTAATGCCCCACCTCCCCCTCATACCCCATCTGTTACTTATTTTTATACACACATTCTTTCTCTCACTCTCCTTTTTCTCCCTCTGTCCCTCTGAATATACCCCTTGCCCATCCTCTGGTCCCCCCCCGCCCCCGTCTTTCTTCCTGGACCTCCTGTCCCATGATCCTCTCGTATCCCTTTTGCCTATCACCTGTCCAGCTCTTGGCTCCATCCCTCCCCCTCCTGTCTTCTCCTATCATTTTAGATCTCCCCCTCCCCCTCCAACTTTCAAATCCCTTACTCACTCTTCCTTCAGTTAGTCCTGACGAAGGGTCTCGGCCTGAAACGTCGACTGCACCTCTTCCTACAGATGCTGCTTGGCCTGCTGCGTTCACCAGCAACTTTTATGAGTGTTGCTGGTACAAACTTATTTTTCTTACCCTCTTGAGAATAATCAGTTTAAGCACACACAGGTATTTTGGTCTATTTGTTCCTGAGAATATCTTGTGAACATCTTTTTAAAGAAGAGCTATAAATGAGATTTAATAAATGTATATAATAGAGTTTTGCTTAGATTGCTGTATTATTTGGTGGTGTTAATGGCGTGATTTAATTTATACTTTATTGTTGCCAAACAATTGATAGTAGAACGTACAATCATCACAGCGATATTTGATTCTGCGCTTTCCGCTCCCTGGATTACAAATCGATAGTAAATATTAAAAATTTAAATTATAAATCATAAATAGAAAATAGAAAAATGGAAAGTAAGGTAGTGTAAAAAAACCGAGAGGCAGGTCCAGATATTTGGAGGGTACGGCCCAGATCCGGGTCAGGATCCGTTCAGCAGTCTTATCACAGTTGGAAAGAAGCTGGTCCCAAATCTGGCCATATAAGTCTTCAAGCTCCTGAGCCTTCTCCCGGAGGGAAGAGGGACGAAAAGTGTGTTGGCTGGGTGGGTCATGTCCTTGATTATCCTGGCAGCACTGCTTCGACAGCGTGTGGTGTAAAGTCCAAGGACAGAAGATTGGTTTGTGTGATGTGCTGCGCCGTGTTCACGATCTTCTGCAGCTTCTTCCGGTCTTGGACAGGACAACTTCCATACCAGGTTGTGATGCACCCTAGAAGAACGCTTTCTACGGTACATCTACAAAAATTTGTGAGGGTTTTAGGGGACAGGCCAAATTTCTTTAGTTTTCTCAGGAAGTAAAGGCGCTGGTGGCCTTCTTGGCAGTGGACTCTGTTTGGTTGGACCAAGTCAGGTCATTTGTGATATTGACCCCGAGGAACTTAAATTTGTTTTTTTTATTCAGATCAATGCAAAAATTGGAAGAATTGAATCTAGGAATGGACAGCGTTAGCACAGAGGCACAGTCTCCTAATCAACAATGTAAAGGAAACCAGCCAAGTGCACAAAATGACTCTTCAGCTACCAATTCAGTAACACCTCTTGAAGTTCGTCAGCAAAGTTCAGGACTACCTAACAGCACAAGTACTCCAATTAAATCCAACACAGGAAATGCATTTCCTCATAACGAGGCATCTTCATTCTTTTCTAAGTAAGATGTTTAGGTTGTTGCTGTGGAATAAATGTTGATTTTTAAACTGGCAATTGCTGAGAATGTAAAATGAGAGGATTTGTATCATCGCATATTGGATGTTAATATGTTCTTTCCCTATCATCTTGCCATAACTAGAAGAATAGTCACATTATTGATCTTAAAAGTGTTGGATTCATATGAACTAACTTAACTGCTATTCCAGCTGATTAACTCTTGTACATCACAATTGCCCCTTAATGTGCATGATAACATTATTTTTAAACTATACAGGTGGACCCCCCACATTACAAGAAGGTTGCATTCCCAAAAGTAGGCTGTATTAGGGTTTTGCATAACACCTGCATTGTGTATTTATTTTTTCACCCCCTTCCCAATATAAATTTGGTACAAATGAATTTTATCCCACATCTCTAATTTTGGGTGATGATCTGTTAATCTGTAAGGACAAATGTCCGTTACCCGAACGTCCATAATGTGGGGTCACCTGAATGTGATCATATATACAAAAGAACTACAGAAGGATGGAGTGAAGGAGGAGGAATTCTCAGGAAAGTGTTCTCAGGGCTAATAATGTTCTCCATTCAATATCTTGCCGATTAGAAAATCAAACTTGAAATTGACACTGTTTCCTGGCTGTTTTCTAATTGTGTTGCTCATGCTAAACCACACTGAGCTAGTACAGGATGACACAAAATGATTTCACTCAACTCAAACCAGAATCTTCTACCGAAACTTAGAAATGATATAAACCCAGTATATGTAGATATGCCCCATCAGGCTAATGCTATTATGTAGCCAGGCTCTAATGTAATTAACTAAAACATTTTGTTTGTTTTTTTTAAATATAGGACAGATTCTCCTGCTTCAACAGATCTTGCAGTAAGTCCACCGATGGCAGAAAACGTTTCTGTCAGTGGAACAAAGAATGAAGAGGTGCAGTTCATTTGTGTAGTTTGATTAATGGTAGAATTTGTTGGTTCCTGCTATGTATTATAGGCTAACAAGATTCTCTCATTAGCAAATTGTTCACAGAAGCAATTACACATTTATAATCCAAACACTTCCCTAAACTTTTTTGTTTACTAATAGATTTTTGTAGCTTTAGAATTTATGGTAATCCTTCTGTTTCCCACTTTTCTCTGAGAACTGCTGCTTCTTATTGGGTTCTTTTGTTTCCAAGATACCTTTTTTCTTTTTCAATATTTTTATTAATTACTTGTATAGACGAATACAAAATACATTATGGTATTATGGAAACAGAAACAAGATTGAATTTCCCCATAACTATGTATTGTAAATTAACCATAATATTGAAAAGGTACATATTATTCTAATCTAAAGCAAAATCAAAACCCCATAACAAAATAGAAAAAAAAAGAGAGAAGAAAACATTAAAAGAAAGCTGTTTGGTTAAAAGAAAAGGAAAAAAATCTCTGACATATAGTCATAAATTCAAACATATAATGGCCATCATCATTGCTGAACAAGTCGAAGATTGTGAAAGTAGTTCCAAAAAGGTCCCCATAATGTGAAAAAATCTTGTCTAGCTATAGAAATAGAACACCTAATCTTCTCTAGATTTAAACATGACATAACATCAATCAACCAATGGGCATGAGTAGGTGGAGTGGCATCTTTCCATTTAAGCAACAAAACTCTTCTGGCTAGAAGAGAAATAAAAGCCAAAATATGCAAATAATTCAGCTTAAGAGTAAAATCATTTCCTCCAACAATGCCAAACAAAGCAGTCAGAGGGTTGGGTTTAAAGTTTACTTTAAAAAGCTCCGAGAAAGTTTGAAATATTTCTTTCCAAAATTTATCAAGCTGCGGGCAGGACCAAAACATATGAATTAGAGAAGCCTCTTCGACATTACACCTATTACAGTATGGAGAAGTTTCCTAGATAACAAAATTTAAGATTTCTTTCCCGAGACTTTTTTGAACTGTAAATGCCCTTATTTAGCCTTAAACATATTTCCTCTAAATTCATTGAATTTTTTTCTTTTTACACTGACTGTTCTTTCATGCAAGGATATTGTTATTAATGCTGAAGAGTTACTGTTATGAGGTCAGACTTACCATGTCGTTTACTTTTTTTAGGTTAAAGGTTACTTGGGGTATATTTAATTGATGAAAATAAAATTAAGATAAATCTTTAAAGGCCTCTGTGGTTGTCTTTAGTAGAGTGGACTATATAAAAGTATTAGAGGGGAAATTAAGAAAAAATTTAATGATGGTGGGGTTTGGAAACGGTTGCTTGAAAAGTTGGTGAAAATCTTTCTGTATTTATAAAATACTTGGTTAAACACTTCAGGAGCCATAACCAACAAGGCTGTAGATCATTCCACACAACCTACAGTTACTTTAGATATTTACTGACACCTGTTTTACTGTTTCTTCCCATATCGGAATGACTTTGTCTTTAAAAGCCATTTAGGCAAAAGCTAAATTTATCTCTTTCCTCATTTTTTCCTAGGTTTCTCTTCTTTTTTGTCTATTTTCTGTACCACATTATTTAATATCTCTTTTCCTTTCAACTCTGTAGGCCAATTTACATTTTATCCATTTTGGCTTTAGAATTCTGTAAGCATCCGTTCTGTCCTGCAGCTCAGTTTTTAAAAAATTAAAGTCCACTCAATGTGGCTTCTCTTGACCAATTATCTCAGCTAATAGTTTTTTTTTTGAAGAATCAGGCTGTCTTGAGGAAGCCAGAGCTACTCATGTGACCTTGCAAACCTTTTGAAGCATTCTAGCAAGGAAGCAGTGGAGCACTTGCCATTGTTGTATGCCAATAAATTGTTGTTTTGCTTATGAAACAGAGTCAGATCTCTGTTAATATTTCTTTACTCTCTACACCTTTGATCAATTTGTAATATCTAAGTTTAGAACTGAAATCTCTTAATCCAAGATGCAGTTAAATTCTAATAAGCACTGTTAATTTTTTTACATGCATAAATTTTATATCAATTAATTTGGTACAAATCTGTTTTTGATATTATGCATAAAAAAGTTTGCATAAATTGTGTTGATTTTGGAACCTTAATGTGCATTTGTGTTTTCTATTGCATTAATAGGAAGATAGATCCAAAAAGCAGTTCATTGCCATTAATACTCTTGAAGATACTCAAGCCATAAGAGCAGTAGCATTCCACCCAAGTGGAACTCTCTATGCAGTTGGTTCAAATACTAAAACTTTGCGTGTCTGTGCGTACCCAGACGTTATTGACCCAAGGTAACAGCATGACTAATATATGAAAATACTAAGAACTTAAATTGTTAAAGTAATAAGTGAAACAGATCCAGCGTGTTTCTATTAAATTACTGTTCAGCTGCTAACAATTTGAAGGAAAAGAGCACGTCATATCCTTTCAGAACTTTATTAACCAATAGCAAAACTATCTACATAGAAACACTATTTATGTATATTCTAATTTCCTTGGAGATTAATCTTTTTAAGTTGTTATCTTGACCAGGGATGTGACCTGTAAATCATTATTATGATGATTACATATTTTATGTGAAATAATGAGTACATTTATCTTTACTTAGAATTTGTGGGAGGGCAGAATTGTAAAGATGGTATCTATCACTTAATAATGTTTTTGAAACCATCTTCCTACTTTTATCCACTTGCAACATCCCACCATCTACAGTGCATACAGTTCACCTAAGCAACCTCTAGTAAAGTTTAAAAGGAACAAGCACCACAAAGGTTCAATTTATTGTGTGGCCTGGAGTAAGTGTGGACAACTATTAGCAACTGGATCAAATGATAAATACGTGAAAGTGCTGCCATTTAGTGCAGAGACATGCAATGCTACAGGTATGTGGAAGATTATGTGATTGTATGGTTCCTTTTTACTTTGGGATGGAAAATGCTGTTAACTTAGTATATTCTTACATGTTAGCAATGTTGAATTTAATGCTTGAGTTCATTTTTTTTCTAATTATGTTGAAAATTAAAAGCCAATATTTTAATGGTATAACACAATGAACAAAATATTCAAGATTCTGCAACAGAATTGAAGTAACAATATCTTGTATTTGATTTCTTTTTGCTTAGAAATCAAAATGAACCATAAGGGCTCTGGTTATTTACAAAAGGCTGTGAAATCATCTGGGGAAGTTGCGGTTTTAGAATATGATTAAATGAAACAATGGGCAGAAGTCATAGAGCTGTTTTACTGCAATCTTAATATCAGCCGATACTTGTCCACAGCTAGGGCAGCATTGTGCTCATCAAGAAATGCTGCCAGTTAATCCATGCTATGTTTGTCTATTCCGGTAACAGGTCAATTAGATCAGTCTTTATGTCATACCATGTTAGCAGTTTTCTGCCTGAAAGTTGATTCCCATCTTACAGCCAACTGTAGATACCATGCAGGATGCTGGTGTGATCAGTCATGGCCTTTATCTAGGCAATATCCAAAAGACTGGAACAACCTTCCCTGTGATTTTATCAGGCACTTAGAGACATGCTGTTTGATAATGGACTTCGAGGCTGTTACATAAGCTCTGTTGGTTAAAGGGATGGAAGAAGTCTAGGATGATAGTTAATACATAACAGCCTCTTAAGACCAAAAGGAATATTTTGTTTTCACAAAGACAAATGAGTGGCAAAAACAAATGTTGTGGAAAATGCATATTGAAATAGATTGCAAAATACACTTGGATACAGGCCAAATATGTCATAAGTTGACTATACAAAAATGTTTGGTTCTATTATCAAAAGGAGCTGAGCGAAGCCATAGTACTTAACTGCTTGTGAGCCATGACAAAAAATGCCCCATATCCTATTGCGTATTTTTGGTCTATGCCAGAAGACTATTAAAAACCCCACACAATATGTCACCAGCTAATGGACAGACTCTTGTAAAGCGTTCAGATTGACCATCAGGAAAACTGTATTGGCTTAGAATGTGATCATTTCACTGTAATATATACTGAATCAGCAGATTTGCTGATGATACGAATATTGGGGGAATATTGGACAGAGAGGAAGTGTATCAAAGTTTGCATTGTGATCGAGACCAGCTGGAAAAATAGGCTAAAAAATGGCAGATAAAATTTAATGCAAACAGGTGTGAGGAGTTGTATTTTGGGAGAACAAACCATGGAAAGACTTGCACAGTGAATATTAGGGAACAGAGGTATGTAGAAGAAGAAAGGGACATGGGAATACAGATCTATAGTTCCTTGCAAGTGGCATCATGGGTAGATAAGGTCGTAAAAAGAGTTTTTGGTGCTTGACTTTCATAAATCAGAAGTTATAATGTTTTTTATGTTGAAGTTGTATGACACATTGTTGATACCAAATTTGGATTATTGTGTGTAGTTCTGGTCACGATCCCTATAGGGAAGATATCAATAAGCTTTAAAGAGTGCAGATGAAGTTTGTAAGGATGTTACCAGGACTTGTGGTCCTGAGTTATAGGCAAAGGTTGAATAGGTTATTTCTTTATTCCCTGAAGTACAGAAAAATGAGGGGAGATCTTATAAAAGTATACAAAATTATGTGGAATACAGATAGGGTGAATACATGCAGGCTTTTTCCCTTCAGGTTGGGTGAGACTAGAACATAGAACAGTACAGGCCGTTCGGCCCACAATGTTGTGCCGACCCTCAAACCCTGCCTCCCATATAACCCCCACCTTAAATTCCTTCATATACCTGTCCAGTAGTCTCTTAAATTTCACTAGTGTATCTGCCTCCACCACTGACTCAGGCAGTGCATTCCATGCACCAACCACTCTCTCAGTGAAAAACCTTACTCTAATATCCCCCTTGAACTTCCCACACCTTACCTTAAAGCCATGTCCTCTTGTATTGAACAGTGGTGCCCTGGGGAAGAGGCACTGTCTATCCACTCTATTTATTCCTCTTAATATCTTGTATACCTCTGTTATGTCTCCTCTTATCCTCCTTCTCTCCAAAGAGTAAAGCCCTAGCTCCCTTAATCTCTGATCATAATTCATACTCTCTAAACCAGGCAGCATCCTGGTAAATATCCTCTGTACCCTTTCCAATGCTTCCACATCCTTCCTATAGTGAGGTGACCAGAACTGGACACATTACTCCAAATGTGGCCTAACCAGAGTTGTATAGAGCTGCATCATTACCTCGCAACTCTTAAACTCTATCCCTCGACTTATGAAAGTTAACACCCCATAAGCTTTCTTAACTACCCTATCTACCTGTGAGGCAACTTTCAGGGATCTGTGGACATGTACCCCCAGATCCCTCTGCTCCTCCATACTACCAAGTATCCTGCCAATTACTTTGTACTCTGCCTTGGAATTTAGGATGAAAGGTGAAATATTTAAGAGAAATCTGAGGGGGAACTTCTTCACTCAGAGAGTGGTGTAAGTGTGAAACATGCTGCCAATGGAAGTGGTAGATGTGGGTTCAAATGTACAAACTAATGTACATGGTAATTATGTAGGAAATCTGAGCAATAATTTGATCGTAACTCTCACAAATGGCAGTGCAATATTAACCAGATGAGTTGTTTTTCAGTTTTAATTAAGAAATAATTATTTTTGAATTGGAGCCATTAGTAATTTGGCGCCAATTGAGTGAGCAATTTACATCTTGATTTATTATCACTTCTAAAAGATACATATTTTATGGCATTCTCTCTCTAATGTCCTGAACTGTCGGCATAGATCATGCTTGTGAGAACATGGGAAATAGAAGCAGGAATAAGACAGCTGGCCGCCTTCTATATCTTGGCGAGACCCGACGCAGGCTGGGAGACTGTTTCACTGAACACCTACGCTCTGTCCATCAGAGAAAGCAGGATCTCCCAGTGGCCACACATTTTAATTCCACGTCCCATTCCCATTCTGATATGTCTATCCACAGCCTCCTCTACTGTCAAGATGAAGCCACACTCAGGTTGGAGGAACAACACCTTTTATTCCATCTGGGTAGCCTCCAACCTGATGACATGAACATTGACTTCTCTAACTTCTGTTAATGCCCCACCTCCCCTTTGTACCCCATCCTTTATTTATTTATTTATCTCCCTCTCCCTTTCCCTCCCCCCCCCTCTCTCTCTCCCCCTCTCCCCCCCTCTCCCTCTGTCCCCCTCACTATAACTCCTTACCCATCCTCTGGGCTTCCCTCCCCCTTTCTTTCTCCCCAGGCCTCCCATCTCATGATCCTGTCCCTTCTCCAGCTTCATATCTTTTTTGCCAATCAACTTTCTAGCTCTTGGCTCCATCCCTCCCCCTCCTGTCATCTCCTAGCATTTCAGATCTCCCCCCTCCCCCTCCCACTTTCAAATCTCTTACTATCTCTTCTTTCAGTTAGTCCCGACGAAGGGTCTCGGCCCAAAAAGTCGACTGTACCTCTTCCTATAGATGCTGCCTGGCCTGCTGCGTTCACCAGCATTGTTTGTGTGTGTTGCTTGAATTTCCAGCATCTGCAGATTTCCTCGTGTTTGCGTTTTTAAAAACAAAACCTTGTCCATTTTTTTCCCTTAACTAGTGTCATCTAATCCAGGCAACACACATCAAAGTTGCTGGTGAACGCAGCAGGCCAGGCAGCATCTCTCAGAAGAGGTACAGTCGACGTTTCGGGCCAAGACCTTTCGTCAGGACTCCTCTTGTTTGCATCATCTAATCCAAGCAGCTTCCTTGTAAATTTCTTCTGCATTCTCTTCAACACAATCACATACTTCCTATAGTTTGCCAATCAGAAGTGCACAGTATACTCCAAGTATGGCCAAACCAGTATTTTGTAAAATTGCAAAGTAACACCCTGACTCTAGCATTCTATGCCCTATCCTGTTAATGCAAGCATATCATGTACTTACCTTAATACTCCATCCACCTGTGTTGCCACTTTAAGAGAATTGTGGGCAGACCCCTAGGTGCCTCTGTTTGACCGCATTTCTTTGTGTCCTACTATTTACTGCAGATGTTCTACTTCTGTTTGACTTTTGGTTTTGTTTATTCAGAGAGCATAATTTTTGATTATAAAAAGAGCTCAGAAAACTTATTTCGATGAGACATTTGGAAAATCAAGTTATAATTAAAGTTCAGCACTTATGGTTCATTTTATTTCAGAAATTTGGGTGTGATATTCTTAATTGCCTTTATTCTGGTAATTGCAGAACTGTCATGTGTAATGAAGTGCCATCCATTTATATGATAAAATAAAAGATCTTAGGAACATGACATGGATATTGTCACAGGTTGCAGAATAGAGGTCGTAAATTTCTATCAGAAATTGCTGGAAATGCTCAGCAGGCTAGGCAGTGTTTATGAAGTGAAAGTCAATGTTTCAGATCAAAGGCTTTCTATTATTTTAAAAAAATCACAACGTTATGATTTTATTGCAAAAGTTGGTTATAAATCTAAATGATAGTTGTGTGTGTTTTCTTTCATAGGTCCTGATTTGGAGTTCAGCATGCACGATGGTACAATCCGCGATCTTGCTTTTATGGAGGGCCCAGAAAGTGGAGGTGCTATCTTAATCAGTGCTGGTGCTGGAGATTGTAATATTTATACTACAGACTGTCAGAGAGGCCAGGGATTGCACGCACTCAGTGGTCACACTGGTACGGAATAGACTAAAAAGTTTTTAAGTTGATAACAGTTTTGTAACTGGCAAGAAACTGTACAGAGGATTAAGGGAAAAATAGCATTTCTCTAATGACAATTGATGACCTATTGCTTTGGGTGTGAATTATTTAATACAACTGAAATGTAGTACAGGTGTCCCCTGCTTTTCGAACGTTCGCTTTACGAAACCTCACTGTTACGAAAGACCTACATTAGTACCCTGTTCTTGCTTTCAGAAGGTGTTTTCACTGTTACGAAGAAAGGCAGCGCGCGATAAAAAATCCGCGCTATAAAAGGCAGCGCGCACCCCGAGCAGATGCTCTCCCCTGGATTCGGAACAGCATTGCTTAAACTATGAGCATTGAGCAGCCATTAGCAAGATGAGTTCTAAGGTGTTGGAAAAGCCTGAAAGAGCTCGTAAGGGTGTTACACTTAGCATAAAACTAGACATAATTAAGCGTTTCGATCGTGGTGAACGAAGCAAGGACAAAGTGAGTTTGGCTTGTGGAAGCTGACGAAGATGATGTTGAAGAGGTTTTGGCGTCCCATGACCAAGAACTGATAGATGAAGAGCTGATGCAATTGGAAGAGGAAGGGATAACAATCGAAACCGTATGCAGTAGCGAAAGTGAAGTCATCCAGGAACTGAACGTGAAGCAACTGCGTGAGATTTTCGCTGCAATGATAAAGTACGACTTTAATTTTGAAAGGGTACGTAGGTTTAGGGGATATTTGCAGGATGGTTTGAGTGCTTACAAACAACTGTATGATAGAAAAATGCGCGAGGCTCAGCAGTCAAGCAAGCCTTCCACTTCAGCCACAGCAGAGGATGACCTCGATCTTCGACATCGAGGCAGGCAGTCATAGGAGAGGATGAGCTGCCTGCCCTGATCGACGATGAGATGACACCCCCGTGTCCCACCACCCCAACCCCCGGGCCCTGGACAGATACTGTGCCGAATTGCGGAGAATGCAGCGGTAGCTTGGAGGCACACACCACATCTTTAAGAAAAAAGCCGAAATAAACATGCTAATTAATTAGGTGTCGCCTAGCATGTAATTGTCGGCCCAGATCAGTGCAGCGCTTGCGTGAGATTCTCTGCCGAGAGCGCTTGCGTGAGATTTTCGCTACGGAGATCTGTGCAGCCAATCGTTGTAGAGAAGTATTTCTACTTTATATAGGCTGTGTATTTATCATATCATTCCTGCTTTTACTATATATTACTGTTATTTTAGGTTTTATGTGTTATTTGGCATGATTTGGTAGGTTATTTTTGGGTCTGCGAACGCTCACAAAGTTTTCCCATATAAATAAATGGTAATTGCTTCTTCGCTTTACGACATTTCGGCTTACGAACTGTTTCATAGGAACGCTCTACCTTTGGATGTCAGGGGAAACCTGTAGGTTGAATAGATAATCTGTAATATTCCAGGGGTGGCACAGTACAACACAGCTGCTGCCTGACAGTTCTCATGACCACATTCAATCCTGACATTTTGGTGCCGTCCGTGTGGAATTCTCAATGTGATCTCATGGATTTCCTACGAGTGCTACAATTTCCGCCTGCATCCCAAAGGTGTTCTGGTTATTAGGTTAAAGACCATGAGACATGGGAGCAGAAGTAGGTTATTAGACCCATTGAGTGTGCTCTGCCATTTGATCGTGGCTGATCTATTTCTCCTTCAACCCCCTTGTTAAAATCAAGTCAAACTTTGATGTACTTGTTGGCATATTGCTGTAGATTTTCTTTGTTTAGATAACACTTCTATGACTTATGAATTCTTATTTTGACTTAACCTTTTGAGGTAGCTTGTCAAATAGTTTATAGAAGTCCAAGTATAATCTATCCACTGTCAACAAATCTTTCTCAAAAATATTAATAAAATTTTTCTGCCACTATTTTTCTTCATAAAATTGTGCTGACTCTACTTGATTGGATTATGATTTTCCAAACGTACTACTTTTATTTGTTTATTCCAACCTTTTTTTCCAACAGTATATGTTATGACTAATCAGCTATAGTTCCTCCATTTTGGCTCCCTCCCATGTCGAATATTGGCTGTTTATCAATCCTCTGGTATTTCTCCAGAATCTGAATATGTTTGTAAGGCTATAATTAATGCATTCTGGTACCCAATTCTTTTCAGATCCTAGATTCCAAACAATCTGGGCTAAGCTGCTTATTAGTCTTTTGACCCATTAGCCTAAAGTGTAGTAAGTTTATTTGTTTCTTTTTAATTTAGAGATGCAGCATGGTAACAGGCCCTTCTGGCCAAACCACCCAATTACACCCGTGTGACCAATTTACTTACTAACCCATAATTGTTTGAAATGTGAGACGAAGCTGGAACTCCCAGAGAAACCCAGTGGTCACAGGGAGGAAGTGCAGATTTATTACACACACAGCAGAGTAGGAGCCTTCAAAGGGAATTTGGATATGTATTTCAAAAAATGAGTAAATGATGTATGAGATTACTGTTTGAAAGAGCTGTTGCAGACTCATAAGGCCAAATGGTAGCGTGCTGCATTATTTTATGATTTATGTGAAATAGTTCCAAAAACACTTGTAAACAGCATAGAAAATGTTGGATCTCAACATTTGTATTGTAATTTCAGGTCATATTCTTGCACTGTATACATGGGGAGGATGGATGATTGCATCTGGCTCACAAGACAAGACTGTAAGATTCTGGGACCTGAGAGTGCCCAGTTGTGTCCGTGTTGTTGGAACAGCATTTCATGGATCGGGTAAATATATCTCTGCTACTTGATTCAATTTGTTTCAGGAATTGTAACAGCTAAACAAACTTAAATCATTGCAGTCTAAGCTGTTGCTCAGCTTATAGTAGAGTAGAAAAGTCCATGTCGTACTTAAGCAAATTCAGCAAAAGGAATGTCGGCTTGTTTTATTATGAAGAAGTGAGTTACGTTATATGTATCCCTTTATTTCTAAAACAGGTTTTGAATCTCATTACATGAACACAGTTATTTCCTGTCAGGTTGGCTGCCATCACTACCACCTTTCCATTTATACTTGAGGAGTACATTTCCAAGAAAAAGTTTGTGAACTCTTTACCTGGTTTTCTGCGTTAATTGCTCATAAAATGTGGTCTGATCTTCATCTAAGTCACAATAGTAGACAAACGTAAACTGCCTAAACTAATAACACAGGAACAATTGTACTTCTCATCAATACTGAGTACACCATTTTAACTATTACAGTCAAGGTTCAAAAATGTGTGTGATCTTCTGGAGTAATGCCATCTACCAAAGCTACTGTATTTGGAGTCAGGTGTTTCATTCAATGAGATGAGATTAGAGGTGTGGGTTGTAAAGGTGCCCTCCCCTATTTAAAAAAAAGACACACAGAGTCAGGTTACTGACTGCCTGCTCTTCTCAAGAAAGATCTGTTTATGTGCATCATGCCTTGATCAAAACAAATTTCAGAAAATCTTAAAAGAAGAATTGTAGGGATGCGTGAAGCTGGAAAAAGCTATAAAAGCATTTCTAAAGATCTGAGCATTCATCAGTAAGAGAAATGTTCTACAAATGGAGGAAATTCAGTACTGTTGCTACTCTTCCTAGGAGTGGGCATCCTGCAAAGATCACACCAAGAGCATAATGTGCAATGCTGAAGGAGGTGAAAAAGATCCCAAGGGTAACAGCAAAAGCTCTGCATTAGTCTCTAGTACTTGTAAAAGTCTCTTCCACTATAAGAAAAACGGTGAACAAGTATGGTGTTCATGGAAGAACACCGTGGAGGAAGTTACTGCCCTCCAAAAAACAACATTGCTGCACATCTCAAGTTTGCGAAATGTGTTCCACAATTGTTCTGGGACAACGTTCTGTGGACAGATAACACAAAAGTTGAACTTTTTGGCAGAAATGCACACTGCTATGTTTGGAGGTAAAATGGCACCAAAACCTCATCTCAACTGTTAGCCATGGTGGAAGGAGCATCATGGTTTGGGGCTGCTTTGCTGCCTCAGTTTGTGGACAGCTTGTAATCGTTGCGGGAACAAAATTCAAAACTGTATCAAGACATTTTATAGGAGAATGTCAGGGTAGCGGTCCGTCACCTGAAGCTTAATAGAAGTTAGATGATGCAACAGGACAATAATCTGTAACACAAGAGTAAATCAACAGCAGAATGGTTTAAAAAGAACAAAATTTGTTATTTGGAATGGCCAAGTCAGAATCCAGACCTTAACCCAGTTGAAATGCTGTGGCAGAGTGCTGTTCATGCAGGGCATCTCAGAAATATTGATGAACTGAAATAGGTTTGTATGGAGAAATGGTCTAAAATTCCTCCTCACTGTTGTGCAGGTCTGATCAGCAGCTGCAGGAAATATGCAGCAGGCCAGGCAGCATCTCTAGGAAGAGGTGCAGTCGACGTTTCAGGCCGAGACCCTTCGTCTGACGAAGGGTCTCGGCCTGAAACGTCGACTGCACCTCTTCCTGGAGATGCTGCCTGGCCTGCTGCGTTCACCAGCAACTTTTATGTGTGTCGCTTGAATTTCCAGCATCTGCAGAATTCCTGTTGTTTGAGCTACATGAAGTGTTTGATGGAGGTTATTGTTGCTAAAAGGAGGTTCTACCAGTTATTAAGTACAAGGGTTCACATTTTTTTTCCAGCCTGGACTGTGAATGATTGAACAATGTGTTCAATAAAGACATGAAAAGTATAATTGTTTGTGTGTTATTAGTTTAGACAGATTGTGTTTGTCTGTTATCGTGATTTAGATGAAGATCAGACCATATTTTATGAGTAACTAATGCAGAAAACCAGGCAATTGCATAGGGTTCATAAACGTTTTCTTGCAACTATACCTCATTGAGTGGAAATGCATTGGAATATTCTGAAAGTGCTATATAAAATCTGATAATTTTAGTGATAAGGTCAAAAGATGTAGATTTTGCTGTTTGGTGTTAATTTCTGGTTGCAGACTGGAAAGTTAATGAACAATCATGCAAATTGCAATCAATTTTGTAAGGGACAGAATGATCATGCCACTGATGATGGAATGATATGTAACAAAATCATAACCTACAATTCCTTGCTCAATGAATTCTTAATATTAAGTGTGTTCCAACAGTGAAGACAATCCTTCGCTAACGAGGAATAAAATGGACCTTAAGTCACAATGGTTGAAATTGGTTTATTTTGACTTATTCTGCCCTAAATAAACAATGACAAACTACATGCTCTTTTTTTTTAACCATTTTGATCACCTGTTAATTTAAATCGAAGTTCTGATTCAGATGAGTATTTCAAGAATACTTTTGGACATTTATTTATCATGAAAGGTTATTTACCTACAAGCATTTTTGGGAAAAAAAATAAAATAGCCCCTCAAACTGCTTTTTTATGAAGTTCTGATCTAGAAAACTTTTATTCCGCTATTCACCTTACCATTTTGCTAACAAATCCAATAACATTGAAGTTCATAGTATTGAACTCACTTGAAAAATAATTTTTCAATTTCTAATCTAAATTTCCGTTAGTCATATGATTAATAGCTAATGTATTGGTCAACAAAGGGTACGTCCACATTACGCTGGATAATTTTGAAAACGAAACTTTTTCTCTTCGTTTTGACCTTCTGTCCACACTGAAACGGCGTTTTCATCCCCCGAAAACGGAGATTTTCAGAAATGGTCTCCAGAGTGAATATATCTGAAAACGCCTAATATCCATTGTAGTGTGTACAGGGTAACCGGAGAGATTTAAAAACACTGTCATGACAACCCCAGAACAACAATGCTTTTTCTGCTTCTGCTTGGTACTGCACAAGCTGTTATAACGCGCAGTCGGTGTGAACGGCGTGAGAGTTAAATTGTAAAGTGAGCTTTTTTGACTATTTAAAAACACTGTCATGACATGCCGGAACAGATGTTCATTGTTTTCTAGAATGCAACCACCTAACAATTTCAGAACAGACGGCAACGAGTCTGAAGCCAGGAGAGTTAGAAATGTACTCACCAAATACCTTGACCCATAGCTTACTGAATAAATAAGTATACTCACTTTGCCCTGTTTTCTGTCCTTGCTTGTATGAAGGTGGTTTACCTATTTATGCAAGTACTTCTCTGACAACAGATGTGTAACAGCCTAATGTAACATTGTATGGAAATACAAGATAACACTGATGCAGACGTTTTATACATTTAACAAGGTGCTTTATTAATGCAACAGAGTTAGTCAGTTTTTCAATGTTCGTCGTCAGCTGGGTCATACTGTCCATGAACTCCCTGTTGGTTGCCTCCATACGCTCCAGTATTTGTTTTTTTTTAGTTTTAAGTCCTCCTGCACGAGAGCCAAGAGCAATTCCTTTTAAGTTTTTCTACTCTGTAACTGGACAAACTCGCACTAAGTATATCGTTTCCTCTTCGCTTGTTTTCTGTATGTCCTGCGCATGCCCAGTAGGAGGAGATTCGCCCAAATATCCGCCTAATGTGGATGGAGATATTTTGAAAAACGCTTAGTGTGGACGCCTGTCGTTTTTACTCGAAACTGGTGTTTTCAAAATTATCTGGCGTAGTGTGGACGTAGCCAAAGTCTGTGGTTTCCAGAATGGGTATTCTCAAAAATGTTGGAAAATGGCAGTTTGGTTGATAAGAAGTTTGTTTTACCTGGAATGCATATGATTAGTAAAAGAAATTCTGTCTTACAAATAATAGAAAAAAATCTTAAGCCTTTAGCTGTAGAATTTCTATTGTATTAAAAGGAAAACTGAGAAATGTAGCAGCAATAACTTAGAATTTTTATTCTGAAGTTGCTGTGTTGTCCCTGAAATGAAGGATTCTAATATTGTTTACTAGGTTTTTAGTAATAGTCACTCAAGTAAAATCAGAACAGCTTCAATAAACCCATGTTAATGATTGGAAAATAGCCTGTAGAGATCATTAAATCAGTTATTTTCTGACCCATATGCTCACTTTCATTTAGTGATTAAACAGTTCATGACTATTTTTTGATATGCTTCACATTGAATGTACTTGATAACATTATCACCAAGTCCACTGATGGTTTTATAAAAATGTTAGAACCATCACTGTTATATCAATGTGTAATGTGAACTTCCATTATCCAGGCAGCGCTGTTGCTTCTGTGGCTGTAGATCCAAGTGGACGACTTCTGGCTACAGGACAGGAAGATTCCAGCTGCATGCTGTATGATATTCGAGGAGGGAGAGTGGTACAAATTTACCAACCGCATAGTAGTGATGTACGTTCAGTGAGGTTTTCTCCTGGAGCTTACTATCTACTCACAGGATCTTATGACACCACTGTAAAAGTTACAGATTTGCGAGGTAAAACTTGTTAACTATATTTTGAAAATTTTGACCCTAACATTCCATTTATTTTTGTTTTTAGTAAAGTTCCATGGTTAGGAGTAAAAAGACATCCATTTAACCCTTGTTCCAACTGTGATGTTTAAGTTTTTAAGATTGTGAACCATTAAAGCCATGTTAAATTTGCATGCTTTCTTTGTATGCACGACTGTTCAATTTGAGTGTACTATATGTTACTAGATAACAAGCTTCAATATCTTTGGTCTGACCAACATAGCTAAAACAAACTTCAAACTGATCTAGTATCTTCCTGGGTAGCATGGTGTGGTTGTCCACTAAACGGTTTGGCGGTGTAATAATTTATCACATATGCAGTGAAATTAATTTACTTAAGTTTTCCAAATAGTTTATACATTATTATCTCATTACAGTGAAACTGAAACATTAACGTATCTATCTTGCAGTTTTATTGCACTTTACGGGAATTATCTAAGTAATAGGTTAGATGCTGGCATTTTGCAAATGGATGTTTTTTAAAGCCATAATTTCATAGTGTTAAATATTTTCTAAATAAACTTGTGTAACCTTGCACTATTGATCCACAGGAGATCTAATAAAGCCACTTCCTACAACAGTAGTATCTGAGCATAAGGACAAAGTTATCCAGTGTAGATGGCACACTGAAGATCTGTCTTTCTTGTCCTCATCTGCTGACAGAACGGTGACCCTCTGGACTTACAATAACAGTTGACTAGTTGATACCAATGCAGGCAAAGCACAATTGTAACTGTAATTTGAGAGAGAAAATGTTGGCAATCACAAATTGATCATTATGTAACTGACCAGTCGAACATATAAAAGAACACAGATCAGTATGCGCTGCTGTTGAAACTATATGGAACTGTTGTCTGTGTTTGTATTATGCTGTGCTTAAGTCTTCCACATGTGATCATGCTGTCACTGGGGTCTGTTACCAAATGCACACAATGACTGAATCAAGTGAGACAAATATTCATTTAGTGTTTATGATACATCTTGTTCATTGTGCCAGTGACTAATGTAAAATGCTGCCTGAGTATTATAGATCCAATTATTGGTTGTACAGTTTAATTTTACGTGAACTGACAACTAACCATTTAAACACTAATTTGTTGCTCTGATGTAAGAGATATTAACATTCATCACATCTGATCATAACAAAGTGAACTTTTTATGCAGAACATTTTGGACATGATTACCATTTTATTGGCAGTAGCATGGCATTTTGCATTATATGTACGTTTACTTGTGTGGGTGTGCTTGCACACAGGAAAATAGTATTGTACATGTCCATGAAAACTAATGCTTGCATTGCAGTTAGTATTAAATAAGTAAATTTTATTTTTCTGTTCATATATGTAATTCCTTATTATATTTTCTATTGTACAGTTTAATATAAATACTCAACATTGGTTTTATTAATATTTAACTTATGTATTTGCATTTTGGTTACAAGGAGCTAGATGTACCTGCAATAGTGTGCTGTTTTAAGTTACTGGACTTTTATTCAGAAGCCTGGACTTACTGATCTAGGAATATGAGTTTGGTTCCCACTAGAAATTTTAATTTACTTGATTTAAATCTGGAATAAGATACTAGTGTCATTGAAGAGGCATGAAACTATTGGATTGTTGTACAAACTAATGTTGTCACTAATATCCTTCAGGGAAGGAAATCTGCCACTTTTACCTGGTCTGGCTAAATACATGACTTCAGATCCACCAATGTAGTTGACTCTTAAATGCCTTCTCCGTTCACGGGCAATTGGAGATGAACCATGTCTGTGAGTGAATGTGAATTATCTCACTTTTTGTCCTAATTGAAATTATACTGAGAATTATGAAGTGTGATCGTGCAGTGTTCTCAATAAAATCATTTATTTGATGAAGAGCTTTAGCTTCCAGTTTTGGTATGCAACAGTTTAGCTTCATTTGACTTGTGTTTTATTGTGCAGTTACCCTGTAACTGTGTGGCAGCCTCCTAGCTAACTTATTGATCTTCAACTTTCTCTACATTTCTCTACAAATGTCTCACTTGTCAGGTGCATCCCAGTAATACCACACTTCTTGGCAAGCCTTTGTAGAAGAGCAATCAACATTTTATTCTTGAATCTCCTTCCTCTGGGTAAATTTTGTGTCCTCTGACTATAATATTTGTTTTTCTTTGATGGAGTCCCATTCCATCATGTAAAAAAACCTTTAGAAATCAAAGTTAGTTTTTTGTCTAGCATATGAAATCTTGTATAGCCATATGTTTTGGGAAATAGTTTATTTTTCAAGCTGTAAGTGGCATGCCATTGTTACCATATGCAAACTGTTTTGAACAGAAGAACACGTTTCTTCACATCATTACTTTTCTAATTGAAATTTGTAACTTATCCAGGCTAAAATGAGTTAAGTTTATCTCTCTTCATTGCAACTTTCTATGCATCTTTGCCTTCATTCTTTTCCCATTCTTGGAAATGGTGAGCCAGATCCCGTTGAACCCAACTAGCTACCAGAGCTTGAACTTTTTCTGGGTCAGAGGGCTAGATAAATGATTTGGTAGGTATCCCATTAGGTAGAGCACCTCAGCTCCAAGTGATTAAAAAAAAAACCTCTGATACTATGTTTGGAAGCCTCACATTCAGAATATCTTGATACCTACTAGAGCATGATTTTATCTGCAGCAACATTACTAGATGAATATACAGATAGAAGCCATACATGCAGTTTAGCTGAATCACTTGAGTAACCTTCTTAAAGGTCAAGCAACATCTGTGAAGTGAGAAATGGGCAAAATATTGACTTGATAAGTTGCAGCCATTATTTTTGGAATGTTCTATAGTCAAGGTAAATTGTCTTGCGCTATCCAGTTCCAGTACAGTGACGACAATCAATCATGCAAAATGAGTGACAATACATTAGTTGGACAATGATCTATAGCACCAGCATGCAAATAGTAAATTGGCATAAGCTTTCATTGCATGTTTTCACTATGTTTACTATTGTGATAAAAGGGCCACATCAGCATTAGTCTATGATCCAAGTACTGTACACTTACTGCATGCCTGGTACAAGTGGAGGAGGAGTTGTGTAAATAAGAAACTACTGACGTTCCATCATACTGATTGGACAATTCTATTAGTGGTGATTCCTAGAGCAGACAGAATGAGATGCATTTACAGAGTTAAAGGTCATTCCAGCTGGAGATATCGATGATGTACAGGATTTGCTATGCCTTGCAATATAATTTTCCAAAACTGGATTCGGAATATTTCAGTAAGCCACACCTGTTTTATGCAGGAGTGAAATGTCTCAGGGGATCCCCAGACATCTAGGCGAACAAGATATTGTTCTCAGTTATGTACATATGCACAAAGCAGGAACAACAAAGCAGTATGATTAAACGACTTATTGAATCAAGTTAGTAATGGTACAGACTGGGAAACTTAGTGTGGGAAATACGAACCGCCCCTGCTGAGATGGAAACACGCGCACTCAAAAGCCTACGCCAAAAGGGAGAGCCTTCTGTACGTAGGAGGCCCTATCAATTCACCGCACTATCAAACAGCCACATGAGTACCTGCCACATTCTCGCCCAATTGAACTGATAGAGTACATTTCACCCCCCACCCCCACCCCATGGTTGGGAACCATCGTGGAAGGGAATAAGGTAAACTGCAAAAAATGCTGATATGTCTATACTGCCTGGGTCTGGTCAACTGGCCAGCACACTAGTGGATTGCCACGGGGGTGGGGGGGCAGCTTCTATTTCTGGGCCTGGTTCGCTGATGTCAAGGGCAGCAGGCTGTGAATCTCCTCTTGATGGTGTCCATTGGTTCATCTGCTGGGATGCTGGCTTCATTAGCAA
The DNA here is from genome assembly GCF_963921235.1 of Mobula hypostoma. Classification (NCBI taxonomy): domain Eukaryota; kingdom Metazoa; phylum Chordata; class Chondrichthyes; order Myliobatiformes; family Myliobatidae; genus Mobula; species Mobula hypostoma. Next base: position 42,433,865 of record NC_086108.1, read on the forward strand.
AGGACACTTCTGTAGCTTCCCTGGGTTGCTGTCAGTTTGCAGCCATATATGATCCAAATACTTGACTGTGACAATGCTGGATAACAGCCAGTAGCTCATTTTCTTGATGCTGCTCACATGATCCACACCACCCGGTTCAGGAATAGTTATTACCCTTCAACCGACATGCTCTTGAACCAGGGGGTATAACTTCACTCACTTCTCTCACCTCAACATTGAACGCTTCCCACAACCTTTGGACCCATTTTCAAAGATACTTCATCTCATATTCTCTATTTATTTATTGTTTGCTTATTTATTTTTGCATTTGCACAATTTGTTGTCTTTTGCACATTAATTGTACCTCCATCTTGTGTCCTGTCTATCATTGATTCTATTGCAACACCTACAAAATGCTGGAGGAACTCAGCAGGTCTGGCAGCATCTGTTGAAATGAATAAACAGTCGACATTTTGGGCTGAGACCTTTCTTCAGGACTGGAAAGAAAAGGGAAGTATTCTCTGGAGTTCAGGAGAATGAGGGGGGATCTCACGGAAACATTCCAAATGTTAAACAGCCTGAACAGATTATATGTGGCAAAGTTATTTCCCGTGGTAGGGGAGTCTGAGACAAGAAGGCACGACTTCAGGATTGAAGGACGTCCATTTAGAACAGAGATGCGGAAAAATTACTTTAGTCAGAGGGTGGTAAATCTGTGGAATTTGTTGCCAAGAGCAGCTGTGGAGGCCAAGTCATTGGGTGTATTTAAGGCAGAGATAGATAGGTTCTTGATTAGCCAGGGCATCAAAGAGTATGGGGCAGCAGGGGTAGGGATGACTGGAAGAATTGGATCAGCCCATGATTGAATGGCAGAGCAGACTCAATGGGCTGAATCGCCTACTTCTCCCATATATTATGGTCTAATGGAAAAATGCTAGAATAAAAAGATGGGGGGAGATCAGAGATACAGTATCCTCTTTCTTCAAAGAATGGGATTTTCCTTCCTCCACCATAGAAGCTACACTCTCCCACATCTCTTCAATCTCCCAGACATCTACCCTTACCCCATCCTCCCACTGCCTTAACAGGGATAGACTTAGTCTTGTTCTCATCTACCACACCATGAGTCTCCGCATCCAATGCATCACTCTCTGTAAAATCCACCATCTTCAACAGGACCCTACCACCAAACACATCGTTACCTGTCCACTCACCCACTCTCTGCTTTCCACAGAGATCACTCCCTCTGTGATTCCCTTGTTCATTCGTCCCTTCCCACCAATCTCCCACCTGGCACTTGTCTCTGCAACCGGAAGAAGTACTACACCTGCCCATTCATCTCCCTCACCTCCATTCAGGTCCCCAAACAATCCTTCCAGATGAGGCAACACCTCACTTATGAATCTGTGAGTCGTCTATGTATCCGATTCTCCTGATGCATCCTCCTCTATATTGGTGAGACTCAACATAAATGTGGGTACCTCTTTGTCAAGCACCTTCGCTCCATCCACAAAAAGCTGTATTTCCTGGTGGCTGAACTTTTTAATTCCAATTTCTATTCTGATTCCAACATGTCAGTTCATGGCTTCCTTTTCCGCCCTGATGAGGCCACTCTCAGGTTGGAGAAGCAACACCTTCTATTCTATCTAGATAGCCTCCAACCTGCTGGCCTGAACATCGATTTCTCCAACTTCTGGTAATTTTCCCCCTCCCCTTCCTCTCTATTCTCCACTGGCCCTCCTCTCACCTCTTCTCCTCACCTCCCCCAGGAGCCCCATATGGTCCACTCCCCTACCAGATTCCTTCTTTAGTCTTTTACCTATTCTACCTATCACCTCCCAGTTTCTTTCTTCATCCCACTTCCCACACACACCTTCTAGCTTGTACTCCTTCACCTCCCCCACCCTTTTTAATTTTCAGAATCAGATTTAATATCACCAGCATATGTTGTGACATCTGTTAACTTTACAGCAGCAGTACAATGAAATACATAATAAATAAAGAGAAAAGAACTGAGTTGCATTAGGTATATATATCTATTAAATAGTTAAGTTAAGTAATGCAAAAAACAAATAAAAAGTATTCATGGGTTCAATGTCCATTTAGAAATTGCATTGCAGAGGGGAAGAAGCTGTTTCTCAATCATTGAGTGTGTGCAACCGTAATCGTGTGAAGTGGGATCCTTAATGGTGAACGCCACCTTGCTAAGGCACCACTCCTTGAAGCTGTCTTGGATACTACGGAGGCTAGTAACCGTCAGGGAGCTGACTAATTTTACAATTTTCTACAACTTATTTTGATCTTGTGCAGAAGCACCCCCCCCCCCCACATGCCAGATGGTGAGCCAATAAGAATGCTCTCCATGGTACATTTGTAGAAGTTTTCGAGTGTTTTAGTCGACAAACCACATTTCCTCAAACTACTAATGAAATAAAGCTGCTGTCTTGCCTTCTTTATAGCTGCATCAATATGCTGCGTCCAGGTTAGGTCCTCAGAGATAATGACACCCAGGAACTTGAAATTGCTCACTCTCTCCACTTCTGATCCCTCTTATGAGGATTGAAACATAGAAACTTAGAAAACCCACAGCACAATACAGACCCTTCAGCCTACAAAACTGTGCCGAACATGTCCTTACCTGAGAAATTACCTAGGGTTACCCATAGCCCTCTATTTTTCTGAGCTCCATATACAGTGGCAAGCAAAAGTTTGGGCACCCTTGGTCAAAATTTCTGTTACTGTGAATAGCTAAGCGAGTAAACGATGAACTGATTTCCAAAAGGCGTAAAGTTAAAGATGACATATTTCTTTAATATCTTAAGCAAGAAAACTTTTATTTCCATCTTTTACAGTTTCAAAATAAAAAAGGAAAAGGGCCCGAAACAAAAATTTGGGCACCCTGCATGGCAGTACTTATCATAGTCACACACTCATCCACACAGGTTTTAATGAAGTTGGTGACAACTGTGGCGTACTCATCCAGACTCGAAGGTGACTCCCTGAACACAGTCCAGTCCACCAATTCAAAGCAGTCCTGTAAACGCTCCTGTGCCTCCCTGGTCCATACCTTCTTGGCCCTCACTACTGGTGCTGAATTTTAATATACTTCTCATTTTGAATTACGTTACTCAGTATTTTGTATGTTTTACACCTCGGACCTAGAGGAACGCTTTCTTGTTCAGCCGTATCTATGTATGGTTGAATGATAATTAAAATTGATTTGATCTGATTGATTTGAAGAGGCAATGACCCACTACCGATCAACCTCTAGGCACATTTCCCTGCACCCGCCCCAAATCGTCCTCCCTCACTATTATTTAGCAGTCCTTCCAGGTGAGGTAGCACTTCTTATATGAATCCATCAGTGACATTTATTGCAGTGGTCCCCAACCACCGGGCTACGAGGAAACGATGTGATTTGGCGTTAGGAGTCAGCTGCACCTTTTCTCATTCCCTGTCACGCCCACTGTTGAGCCATTACGCATGCGAGGTCATGACCCACGCGTTATCCGTGTCAGCGTGGGAAGGAGATCAACTCCTCGAGCTTGCAAATGACAGCGGGCTGAAAAGTATATTTGACATAACATCAAACTCAAGGCTAAATATCCTGACGTAGCCACGAAAGCACTGACAATGTTGCTTCCATTTCCAACATTTTTCTGCGAAGCGGAGTTTTCTGCAATGAATGCAACGAAAACTAAATTGCGGAATAGACTGGACATAAGGAACCCCCTTCGAGTATCGCTGTCTCCCATCACCCCTCGATGGCATCGACTTGTTGCAGGAAAATAAGCCCAGGGCTTTCACTGATACAGCGATATTGGTGTGTTGCAATGATTTTATATGTTCATACGAGAAAAATATGTGCTGTGTGTTTAATATCCAAACGTTACCTAAAATGTTATGATGCTATTGACTTACCTATATAACCATATAACAATTACAACACGGAAACAGGCCATCCGTGCCAAACGCTACTCTCACCTAGTCCCACTGACCTGCACTCAGCCCATAACCGTCCATTCCTTTCCTGTCCATATACATATCCAATTTTTCTTTAAGTGATAATATTGAACCTGCCTCAACCATTTCTACTGGATGTTCGTTCAATACTTACTTCAAGCTCCCCTGATAATTGACTTACCACTATATTCGTGCGAGGAAAATATGCGTTGTGTGTTTATTATTAAATTCGTTAGATAAACCCTTTTAGAAACGAAATTGAGTGTATTAGCTATTTATCACCTATATAACAGGAATTCTGCAGATGCTGGAAATTCAAGCAACACACATAAAAGTTGCTGGTGAACGCAGCAGGCCAGGCAGCATCTCTAGGAAGAAGTGCAGTCGACGTTTCAGGCCGAGACCCTTCGTCTGACGAAGGGTCTTGGCCTGAAACGTCGACTGCACCTCTTCCTAGAGATGCTGCCTGGCCTGCTGCGTTCACCAGCAACTTTTATGTATATCACCTATATTCTGGTCGTGATTAATTCCCTCCCCCCGAACAGAATTACCAAAAAGGATTTGCGGGGGGGCGGGGGGGAGAGGAATCGGCAGGTCACGACGCGCATGCGCACTGGTTCTCACGCAAGGCTTCATGGTCATTGTAGTCTATCTCTGGGTAAACACAACCTATTTGACTGCTAGTCTTGTCCGTTGGCAATCCTACCCCACGCCCTGGGTCGGCCGGTCCACAAGGATATTGTCAATTTTAAACCGGTCCGCAGTGCAGAAAAGGTTGGGGACCCCTGATTTATTGTATCCAGTGCTCCCGGTGTGGCCTCGGCCTTCCATTGCAGATAAACAGCCTTTTTAACATTTAATGTAGCATTTTCAACACTTTTTTTCTCTGTAACCCCGCGATTGTTTTATTGCTGCCTTTTTCTTAGCCATTGAAACATTACTTTCCCCGCAACTCCTCAGATTCAGAGGCTTCGTTCCGCATTTTCTACGTTACGACGGACGTACTACGCAAGACAAGGACTGGCTGAACGCAACTGCGTCGATCATGCGTCTGACGAAGGCAATGAGCAGCCTAGTGGATGGTAACGTTCTGGTGAACTTGTACGGGTTTAACGGTAAAGTCTTATGTCGCTGTTTTTCGTATTTGGTCGCACCTTCTGTATTTCTTGGTCGTCGTAACCCAAGCTGCTGCGGTTTCTGATTTCCTGCTATTAACGAGCTTGTGAACTCAAGGCAGTACGAGTTTGAACCCATTGTGTTCCTCTCAGCCTCACCTTCAAACGCTATGTTGAGCGTTGACGTTGTTAATGCAAAATTTCAAAAGGAGGGCATAGATTCAGAGTTCATTTTATTGAGAGAGCTTCACTCCACGGCATCCAGATTATAGAGTCCTAACCCCGCAAGGCCTGCTTCTATCTCCTACCCAAAATCCATAAGCAGGACAGCCTAATAGGCCCATTGTTTCAGCTTGTTTTTGTCCCAACAAACTTACTGCTTTCTACTGAAACTTTGCCCTTTCTTGATCGGTGCATTTCCATCCCCGTTACATCCATGACATACAGTGGCATGAAAAAGTTTGGGCACCCCGGTCAAAATTTCTGTTACTGTGAATAGCTAAGTGAGTAAAAGATGACATGATTTTAAAAAGAAATAAAGTTAAAGAGACACATTTCTTTAATATTTTAAGCAAGATTACTTTTTCATTTCTACCTTTTACAGTTTCAAAATAACAAAAAAGGAAAAGGGCCCAAAGCAAAAGTTTGGCACCCTGCCTGGTCAGTACTTAGTAACACCCCCTCTGGCAAGTATCACAGCTTGTAAATGCTTTCTGTAGCCAGCTAAGAGTCTTTCAATTCTTGTTTGGGGGATTTTCACCCATTCTTCCTTGCAAAAGGCCTCTAGTTCTGTGAGATTCTTGGGCCATCTTGCATGCACTGCTCTTTTAAGGTCTATCCACAGATTTTCAATAATGTTTAGCTTGGGGGACTATGAGGGCCATGGCAAAACCTTCAGCTTGTGCCTCTTCAGGTAGTCCATTGTGGATTTTGAGGTGTGTTTAGGACCATTATACTGTTGTAGAAGACATCCTCTTTTCATCTTCAGCCTTTTTACAGACGGTATGATATTTGCTTCTAGAATTTGCTGGTAATTAATGGAATTCATTCTTTCCTCTACCAGTGAAATGTTCCCCGTGCCATTTGGAGGGGTAGGCCATTTAGAATGGAGTTGAGGAAAAGCTTTTTCACCCAGAGAGTTGTGGATCTGCAGAATGCTCTGCCTCAGAAGACAGTGGAGGCCAATTCTCTGGATGCTTTCAAGAGTTAGATAGAGCTCTTAAAGATAGCGGAGTCAAGGGATTTGGGGAGAAGGTAGGAACAGGGTATTGATTGTGGATGATCAGCCATGATCACAGGTCCTGGCTCAAAGGGCCGAATGGCCTACTCCTGCACCTATTGTCTATTGTCAGTAGGACAGTGCACCACCACTCCACAGTTAGCTAAATCTTCCTGAAGGTCTTTTGCAGTCAAACGGGGGTTTTGATTTGCCTTTCTAGCAATCCTACGAGCAGTTCTCTCGGAAAGTTTCCTTGGTCTTCCAGACCTCAACTTGACCTCCACCGTTCCTGTTAACTGCCATTTCTTAATTACATTACAAACTGAGGAAACAGCTACTTGAAAATGCTTTGCTATCTTCTTATAGCCTTCTGCTTTGTGGGCATCATTTATTTTAATTTTCAGAGTACTAGGCAGCTGGTTAGAGGAGCCCATGGCTGTTGATTGTTTGGACAAGGTTTCTGTCTGTATCTTGTTTTACAGCGGTTGGCATCCAGCTTAATGGTGCATTACTGCCACCCTCTGCTCCAGAATGTGCACTAGACATACATTCTAAATCCCTTCACCCAATCGTGCGCACACACACACACATATATATATATACACACACACACACACATACAAACCTACACTTCACCCTCCCATCTTTGACCAACCTAGTATCCTATTCCTGTTTATTCGTCATATTCTATAAAAAACCCCTGTACCCCTTAAAAACGCTAAAAATACCCGGACGTGCTCTCTCACCCATGCCCAGCAACCCTTTTAGTGTGAATTCCTGCATCCCCAACTCCCTTAATTTATTTCTCATCATCTCTCTCTGTATCCCATACTTCCTGCAACTCAGAACTACATGTTCTACTGACTCCTCTTCCTGACATTCCTCACACAATCCTGTCTGGTGTTTCCCTATCATTTTCAATGTTTTGTTTAATGCACAATGCCCCAGCCTTAACCTAGTCCACACAATTTCCTCTCTTCTGTTTCCATTACCTACCCTAGTACCTGCAACACTCTTTTGTATTTGATATAAATGCCTCCCTTTCCCCTCCCTGTCCCATCTTTCTTGCCACATTCGGTTGACTTTTTCCCAGATTACACACTTAACCTCTGCTTTACTGATACTAATGTGCATTTCCACATTTTCTTTCTTTAACGCCCTCTTTGCCAACTCATCCACCCTCTCATTCCCCTTCACCCCTACATATGCTGGAACCCATAGAAATTTTACCTGACCTCCCTGATTTGCAATTCTTGTAACTAACTGAAGGACTTCATAAAGTACATCTTGCCAACTGTTTGTGTGAAAAGACCTTAAACTTGCTAGAACTGAGGATGAATCTGAACATATCAATGCTTTGGCTTGTCTAGCTTTCTGCTTGGACAAGGTTTGAGGAGTCAGGGTATTTATAAAGCTTTGAAATTTGCATCACCTGGCCTTTCCTAACGATGACTGTGAACAAGTCATATCCCTAACAAGCTGATTAAGGTCTGAGACCTTGGTAAAAGTTATCTGAGAGCTCAAATCTCTTGGGGTGCCCAAACTTTTGAATGGTGCTCCTTTCCTTTTTTCACTCTTAAGATTGTACAAAACAAAAATAATACACTAATCTTGCCTAAAATGTTGAAAAGAATATTTCATCTTTAACTTCATGACTTTTGGAGATCAGTTCATTCTACTCACTTAACTATTCACAGTAACAGAAATTTTGACCAGGGGTTTCCAAACTTTTGCATGCCACTATATCTAATGCCTTTTGCCACTTTGACTGTTTCCAGTTCTTTGGTCTTAACAGGCTCATCTTTATAAATGGATATCCCATCTCTCACTCCTTTTTCCCACATCGGGATAACCTAAGGGCCCTCTGCTTCTTCCTGGAGCAAAAGCCCATGGAGTTCCCCTTCAACACCCATTCCTGTCACAGAACTTATCACATAAAACAAATTTCCTTCAACTGCTCTCACTTTCTCCAGATCAAAGAGGTAGCTATAGGCCCAAGATATGCTTGCCATGTTTTGAGATATGTGGAGCAGCCTTTGTCTCAGTCCTACCAAGGCTCATTCCCTCAACACTTTCTCCAATACATCAGTGATTGCATTGGTGCTGCCTCCTGTGCTCATTGCAGAACTTGACAATGTGATTAATTCTGCTGCTGTTTTCCTTCCTACCTTAACCATTACTTGATTACAACAGCTGTGGCAGGGTTTGCATGCAATTACTTCCTCTGAGATGAACTTCCTGTTTCTTTCTTCTTTAATTCTCCACCCCACTCATACGCTGTACTGTACAGTCTGGTGGGATGGCACCTCATCTTCTGTCAGGGCATGTGGCAGCCTTTTAGCACTGAATTGTAATTTGATTTCAGACTGTATCTTTCATCCACCAGCAATGTTAGTTCAGCTTGTTTGTGTTTCCCTTTTGTACTTTCTGGCCTGCGTGTTTTTCTATTCTGTATTCTTGTAATTCCTGCATTCCTTTATGCTCTTGCTCCCTTAATTCCTCCCATTCACTCATTGATTTACCTTGTTGTGGTTTAGCCAGTTGTCTTCTTCCTGGTTCTGAAAAAAGGTCTTCAGTCTGAATAATTATCTCTGTTTCTCTTCCTACCGCTGCAACTTGACCTGTTTTGTTTGGAGGGCAGTGTAGGGTTTGATGACCTTGTCTGGATAATTGAAGGAGGGAGTCTGGTTAGGAAATAGTCAACAAAATAAAGTTAGTTTGGCAAAGGTGTGGTTGAAGGTTTTAGAAGTAGATGAACTGGGGTAGTGGTGGTGTTGGGTGATGTTAAGGTTGTGAAATAGTCTTAAGAGAGGGCACAGAAATGTGTTGGAAGCTCACCTTGACATTAATTTTGTTCAACAGTGGTTAGCTCATCAGATAAACAGATTGTTCAGTGCCTAGGTGTGAACCATTTGAATGGAGACCTGATTCTGGAACTCAGTTCTTTGGCTAGATATGTTTCTGATTGAATTGCTATGAGATTATTGGTATTTGTGGTTATATTTATATATAAATGCAACAGTAATGCAGGAAGAAGAACAAGTGCAGAGCTGAACTCAAGTTTTGGCACAATTGCAATGTGAAAATATCATCTCAATATATGGCTTATCATTGACTTGATTGAAATTGATGAAAGTGCCTATTTGATAAGAGTAGTTACAAATTAAGCTAAGTTCACCCTGAAATGTCAGCTACCCTATCTTGTGTCATTTATCAACTGTGTACATTTATGATCTGTGTATTTAATTAACTTTGAATTTTCTCAACAAGTGCCATTGTCCACCAGAGAAAGCAGGATCTCCCAGTGGCCACACGTTTTAATTCCACATCCCATTCCCATTCTGACATGTCTATCCACGGCCTCCTCTACTGTAAAGATGAAGCTACACTCAGGTTGGAGGAACACCTTATATTCCATCTGGGTAGCCTCCAACCTGATGGCATGAACATCGACTTCTCTAACTTCTGCTAATGCCCCACCTCTCCCTCGTACCCCATCCGTTATTTATTTTTATACACACATTCTTTCCCTCACTCTCCTTTTTCTCCCTCCGTCCCTCTGACTATACACCTTGCCCATCCTCTGGGTTCCCCCCCCCCCGTTCTTGTCCCATGATCCTCTCATATCCCCTTTGCCAATCACCTGTCCAGCTCTTGGCTCCACCCCTCCCCCTCCTGTCTTCTCCTATCATTTTGGATCTCCCCCTCCCCCTCCCACTTTCAAATCTCTTACTAACTCTTCCTTCAGTTAGTCCTGACGAAGGGTCTTCGCCTGAAACGTCGACTGTACCTCTTCCTAGAGATGCTGCCTGGCCTGCTGCGTCCACCAGCAACTTTGATGTGTGTTGCTTTAGTTGTGATATTCTTTTTTGAAGCAGTTGTCAGTTTTTTTAAAATATGCATTTGACATCGACAGTTCTTCAGGTGAATATAGGCCCTTAAGACCCAGAATAAGAGAGAAAGGATACTTCTGCTATTGTACGGCACAAACAAACATGAGGAACCGCTGGTCTGAGAAACAGATGAATTGGCTGTACTTTGAGTTGAACACAGTCAAACACGTGAGCAGTCTCATTGTCAACTTCACCAATGACATGACAGTGGTGGGGTTCATCACCATCCGGCAGAGAGGAGGTGAAAGAGTTCAAGGCCTGGTGCCAGGCAAATAACCTCTTCTTTAATGTCAACAAGACAAAGAAGATGGTTATTGACTTCAGAACTTGAACTACTCACACCTCTCTTTATACTGGCGGCATAGCAGTGGAAACTGCATGAAGTTTCAAACCCTGAGTGCACATCACACACAACCTCTCATGGTCCCAGAACACGCCCTACATAGTCATGGAAGCTCACCAACGTACCTACTTTCTGAGGAGGCTGAAGAGACTTTGCTCATCTGTATTTGTGTCTTTCTACAAAGGGACGGTAGAGAGCATCCTGACAATATTTATCACTTCTTGGTACAGAAGCTGCATTGTGGCAGACAAAATGACCTAACGTATTTCTGGCACCAGGCTACCTGCCATCAAGGACATAAATACAGAAAGGTGCTGAAAGAGGCTCAATAGCATCATGAAGGATCCCACCCACCCTGCTCATGGACTGTTCATCCCACTCCCACCAGGGAGGAGACTACGTAACATCCATGCCAGGACCAGCAGACTCAAAAACAGTTACTTTCCCCAAGCAGTAAGGCTGATCAAAACACCCACCCACTAACTGTATATCAACAGTGCTGAAGTGAAGAGGGCTGAAATCTTCAAGTTCTTACTAGGTGATCATCAATAGCCTGGATAGAATAGACATAGAGATGATCTTTCCAGTGGTGGGAGAATATAGGATCAGAGGGCAGAACCTGAGAATGAAAGGATGCCCTTCTTTAAAAAAAACATAGGAAGAACTTCTGGCCACAAGAGTAGCACAGAAGATCAGAGGGTGACAATTATTATTCATTTGTCCAAGAAAGGCAATAAGGATAATTAGGAATTATATGCCAGTGAGTCATATGTTAGTGATGGGGAACCTATTGGAGAGATTGTTAGAGACAGGATTTCTGAGCATTTGGAGAAGCATAAGGATAGTCTGCATGCCTTTGGAAGGGGCACACAAGCCTGATTAACTTCTTTAAGGAAGTGAGAAAACAATTTAATTGACGTAGAGCAGTGGATTTGGTGTGTATGGATTTTAGTACGGCATTTGATTAGATGCCCCATGGTAGGCTCATTCAGAAAGTCAAGAGGCATGGGATCTAGGGAAACTAGGCTGCAGGGATTCAGAATTGGCTTGCCCACAAAAGATGGTATTCTGCCTGGAGGTTGGTGCCCAGGGGTGTTCAACAGGGCGCTGTTCTGGGACCTCGACTCGTTGTGATTTTTATAAGTGACTTGGACAAGGGGAGAGGAGGTCAGAAAGTTTGAAGATGACGTGAAGGTTGGTGGTGTGGAATGTGTAGAAGGTTCTTGTAGGTTGCAATGGGAAATTGATATGATACAGAACTGGGTGGAGAAGTGGCAGATGTAGTTCAATCCAGAAAAGTGTGAAGTGATTCACTTTGGAAGGTCAAACTAATAGGGAAGATGTAGAAGATTTAGAGAGGGTGCAGAGGAGATTTACCAGGATGCTTACTGGATTGGAGAACTCAGCTTATGAAGACAGCGTGAGCAAGCCAGGGCTTTTCTCTTTGGAGCGAAGGAGAATGAGAGGTGACTTGGAAGAGGTGTACAAGATCATAAAACGTATAGATCAAATGGATAGCCAGAGACTTGTTACCAGGACAGAGATACCTAACACCACGGGGCATAATTTTAAGGTGATTGGAGGAAAGTATAGGGAGCGTGTCAGACCTAGCTTTCTTACACAGAGAATGGTGGGTGCATGGATACCACTGTCGGGTGGTAATAGAGGCGCATGCCATAGGGACATTTAAAAGACTCTTTTATAGGGGTGTGAATGAAAGAAAAATGGAGGGCTATGTAAAAGGGAAGTGTTAGATTGATCTTGAATTAGGTCAAAAAGCACAATGTCGTGGCCAAAGGACCCGTAGAGTGCTGTATTCTATATTCAATGAATTTCTAGCCAGAGGGGGTGAATCTGAGCGTTGCCACAGTATATTTTAAATAGTGTCAGAGATTAAAGGAAGAAGGCACGAGAAGAGGTTTGACAAGAAAAAATATATCAGCCAGATTGAATGGCAGAGCAGATTCAATGGGCTGAACATCTTATTGTCTTCCAGTAAATTGACAGTGTTTGTTACTTTCCTTAGATTTTGATCATGCCCATGCTATGGTTGATATTCGAAGTGATGCTAGTAGTGAATGGGTTACAAGATGACGACGATGAATGGATTGATCCAACAGACATGGTGAACTATGATGCTGCAAGTGGTACAATGAGAAGACCATATCTGGTAATTATCTGTAAAGGTTCAGTAGTTTTCAACATTTCTTCATTCCAGTGTAAGCTGCAACATTCAAAATTTGGAACTTGAAATGAGTTTATGGCTTTTGCTATTCAACTTGTTTGTCTTGCCCAACTCTATCCACATTGACTGCTGAAGCCCCTAGCTTCTAGTTCTGATTTCCCACAGTCCAAGCTTTTGCTGCAAACCCCCAACAACTGTCTGAAAAAAAGATCACTAATGTTTGTGGTACTAAAGATGTGCTGTATGCATATCTGTTTGGATATAGCCGAGTAAGTTAATGGGCCAGATCAGCAACGACGAAGAACACTGCGTCAATTCACCATCGTCTCATTTTGAGCTGACACTACAATTTTTGGAATATTATATGAAGTTGCATCATAAAGCATATAGTAAAATTAGGCATTTAAAAGCGATACACACGCACGGTTCAAAACTAATTCCCTCTGCAGTCAGCTGTGAGGCATGTAAGTATGTGTAGACAGTGTAATGTGGGCCACAATTCTGAAAATGTTGGTCTGTGTGAATACACTGGTGTTCGTTCACTTATACAGTACTTCCTCTGAGTTTGGAAGACTTTGTGGACACAGCATTGCAAACATCTTTCCAATGGCTTAAGATGTCTGATGTAGGAGTCCAAGGCACAGCAGTCAGAGAACTGTTGTATGCAGACATTGATGCCTGTTGGTGCCTGTGATGACACTGGTGCTGTGGACAGCTTTATGGCTTGTTGCTCAGATGATGATACAAACTAATACATTCCATTCCATGGAGTGGGCGCCTTGTACTTGTCTCCCTGATAAAACAAGGTATTGGTTATTTCAAGACTGTGCTCCAAAAATTTGTCAAAAGAAGGAGGCATTACAGTTAGACTTCCGCACTTCTTCTTTGCTAAGGATGACGCCTGATCCCAACATGGCAGTGAATTGCACAGGAAGATCAGTTTATCTCCCTGTGAACTTCAGACCAAGGTATGTTCTTGGCCTCATTTGTAGCTTCCAGTGTCGGGACCAATGTACAGTTGACAATAGTTGTTGGTTTTGTATTTGGATGATATAACATTCTCTAAATCTGTGAAAAGAGTCATTGAAATGGTGGGCAAGCTCTGTCGATCGCAAAGCTAAATGCATCTGAAGGGGTAAATTGGAATGTCAGCTTCAGGAAGGTGTAGTCACCACATGGTTCCGTGGCTTTGTAAACTGGCCATCTCCTGATGTTGATGCCTGGGTACCTGAGTTAAGAGAGGAGTGTAGAATTCAGGACTATTGTAATGTGGAGGGTCCTGAGGACTGGAAGAACACCAAGGGTGATTCCTTGGAACTCGGTGTAGCCATTGGACATCAACTACCACTCAGACTTGACTGAGCCAGTGGCAATGAGCACCTCAACATCAGGAGACCAGATTGACTTGCATCAGTTTTAATGGTCATTGAAGTAGACATAAAACTGGGCGCAGGTGCCGTATGGTAGGTACACACTCACTGTCTTGTACATGCACCCACATATGCACCTGGGTTAGGGCGTAGGAGATGATGCTTCCCTCTTGGCTCTGGCTGTAGATCATGTGAATGTTCCTGTCTCCTATCCCCATGCAGGTACCATTCCTGATTCCCAGCGGCACACCCAGCCATGACCCCGATTCCTGGAAACAGCCACCCAACCCACCCCCTCCACTTCCCCATTCCTGTACTAGCGTCATATTACATGGACTGTGTAATATAAAGTGTTCTGATAGGTGCTGACGAAGGTCTCGGCCTGAAATGTCGACTGTACCTCTTCCTATAGATGCTGCCTGGCCTGCTGCGTTCACCAGCAACTTTGATGTATGTTGCTTGAATTTCCAGCATCTGCAGAATTCCTGTTGTTTGCTGCTTAGCTAAATGCTTTGAGAGATAGGATTTTGTTTCATATGAACAATTGAATTTAAGTACATTTACGTATTGAATAAATTAATATTTTTGTTCATTTCCTGCATGCTGACAAGGTAAGGAGTTATTGCCCATGTATAATGTTTTTGAGGAAATGGTGGTGTCCTGGCTGCTAGAGCTATTTCAGTCAACAGTAGGAAATGTAAGAGTGAACTTGATCCCATCGCTTTAGCTTTGCAACACACTCCAACCTTTCTGTCTTCACCCTCCTGCACTGTACTATCAAAGCTGAGTGTTGTTTTGAAGTATGACACTTCTAACAGCGCATTACAGCTTTCAGGATTCAATCGTTTCTGACCATTGTTTTTCTAATATTGACTCTCATGTTTCTAGCTTTCAGTTTTTCTCTCCTGGTACTTCAGATTTCATTTGTCACCCATTAACACTTACCACAGACACATCCTTACTACTCTTTCAGCTGGCACAACCACTTGTGTCATTTACTCAGTCTTGGGCTCCACTTGATCGCAGTCTGTTCATCTTGTTCGATCTGCATCTCTCCATTTTCTTTGCAACTTGAAATACTTGTGGCTTTCCTTAGTTCGGATTAAGGATTATTGACTGAAAATGTTAATGCTCTTTCTCCCACAGATGCTCCCTAACCTGCTGATTATTTCCAACTTTTCTTGTTTTCATTTTGGATTTGCCGAATAAGCAGCATTTCAGACTGAGACCCTTCATCACGACTGGTGGACGATGAAAGATCTTTCCCCATAATGTTAACTGTTTATTCCCCTCTATAGAGAGGGGAATATCTTGGCTTGCTGAGCTCCTCCACCATTTTGTGTGTGGGGCTTCAAATGTTGCTAGCAATGTTCACGTGCCAGAAAAAGTTAACAAAAATAATTTGATGAATGAATCTTTATTTAATGTTTAATTAAATTCTTTACCACTCACTTCATTGAAGAACAGAGATGAACAAGATGATACTGAAACTCATAAAGGCACCTCAGAAATTTATCAGGACCGAGCTACCTGTCCAGATTGTACAATTTGTGAGCGAACACGGGATAGTTTACAGAAGAAGGTTAGTAGCTTTTACTGCCAGTTCAATGTGAATTGTTATGTTGCAAAAGTGTCATGTCAATTTACAAAAAGCAGAAAAGGAATGGAATATTTATAGCTCTTCAACCAGTTTGTAGAGAAAAATACTCTTGGTGTAATAAATGACAATTGTTTTATGTAACTAAAAGTTAATTCAAGAACATAATTTATCACTTAATTCTGCAAAACTATCTAAAATTTTATATTTGGAAACAAAATGAAAATGATGGGGAGTTGGTCATCTGCTTGAACCATGACCTCTCATATGGTCCATTCCTGCAATGATATTATGTTGAGAATCAGGAGGTGTGAAGTTTGTGTGTCGTTTCAAAGAAAGCATTGTAAATATGGAATTGTCCTTTGATGTTTAGCACATCAAATATCGAACCCCACAATAGGCCAGTGAGACCTTTCCACCAAAGGCATCTGCATAAGATGCCTTTTGTACCTTGTTTTGTTGAATAAAGCAGCTGCTTTATATCTGCCAGTACTTTTCTCCTATGACACTTAATTGGGACAGAAGACTTGCTGAACAGTTTCTAACTAGCATCAGTCACACGCACTTGTGTGGCCGTTAGACACTACATCATGGTTAGAGTGTACAGTTTTTAAATAGTGTCAAGTTGTGTGAGCTTGTGTTAGCTTATCAATTTGGGTTGCTGGGTGCCAATTCAAAGAGGAGTCTAGGAGGTACAGTTTCCCATTGATAGCTGGCAAGAAATAAGTCAATTCAGAACTGTTTTACTCACTGCAGTTTCAAGCATTCAGGCTTGAAGGTGCTAAAAACGGCCAGGAGTGAAAATGAAATTATTACTACTATAAAAGTTAGGAACTATGAAGAATTTGAAGGTATCTTGAATGTTACAATGGAAGTGCAAATTATCCATTTTCTGCACTAGGTGTTTGCATTGGTTTTGTTCATTTACATACAATCAAAAGAACAGGACAGCATGTTCTAGATGAATTTCTCCATTGATTATTTCATTAGGAACTAATACACAGTTTCATAGTACTGTAGTAGTATTGGTAGTGTTCTAATATGTTCTGTATTTTAATTAAATACCTAATTTGTTAATCAGTTAAACAGTAGTTTGGCCTTTTTTTAAAAACACCTTTTAACTATTTCCAAGAAACTTTGGCTATTTGGGGCAGCCTCTTAATTGGGCCAAAATATACTGGTCCCAATTTGTCTCAATTAACCAGAATCTACTGTACTTTTATTATTAGTGCAAGATAAAATCAGGGTATTGAGTTGGTATGTAATGTGAATTTTGATTCGTATTGCAGGATACCAATTGTTATTACCTCTTTTGGTGTGTGATTTTTGCTCCATTTGCATTTTATTGTTAAAGCAAGATTGCTGTGGAAAATGTAATAGGTGAATGTCTTTTTATTTAAACAGTTGGAAGAAATTAACAACGTACAATCAGCTGAAGCATCAGGAATCAGTTGCAATCCTGTTTTTAAAAGATATCTCAATAAACTGCTGCTAGAGATTGAAAGATTAAATTTGGTAAGTATTCCAATAACAAAATACTTGGAATCTGTTTTATTTCATCATTACAGTACATTATTCCAAGTAAGGTTAATACTCATTTGTTGTTGATTCAATACTGAGAATTTCAGGATTTAGTTTGCATTTCCTAGATGACAGCTAAAAATTGGAGTAACTTTACAGTTTTCATGTCTGAGCTCCTCATTTTAGTTATTTGGAAACAGTTTTTAGGATTATGCAGCTGTTGCAGGTAGAGCAGGTTCTCATTAATCATTATGAATAGAGCCTGGAAGAATGTCAATCAAAAATGATTGCAAATACTTCAGCAAAATTTTTTAAAACACTTATTCCTTAACTGTAAATGTGTCGTGGCAACTCTCTGCAGAACCTGCAGTGAACACACTCATCATTCAGTAGCACTCACATAAAAACATAAAGAAATAAGAGCAGGAGTAGGCCATCTGACCTGTTAAGCCTGCTCCACCATTCCATAAGATCATGGCTGATCTGACCATGGACTCATCCCCACCTACCTGCCTTTTCCCCATAACCCTTAATTCCCCTACTATGCAAAAATCTATCCAACGTTGTCTTAAGTATACTTACTGAGGTAGCCTCAAAAGCAGTAACTCATCATTTCCATCCTAAATTTACTCCCTCAAATCTTGAGGCTATGTCCCTTAGTACTAGTCTCACCTACCAGTGCAAACAACTTTCCTGCCTGCTCTGTCTGTTACATAATTTTATATGTTCCTATAAGATCTCCTCTCATCCTTTTGAATTTCAGCAAGTACAGTCCCAGATGACTCAATCTCTCCTCATAGTCTAACCCCATCATCTCTGGAATCAACCTGGTGAATCTCCTCTGCACTGCCTGTACTCCAGATGCGGCCTCACCAGTATCCTGTACAGTTGCAGCATAACTTCCCTGCTCTTAACTTCAACCCCTTTAGCAATGAAGGCCAACGTTCCATTTGCCTTCTTGATAGCCTGCTGCACCTGCAAACCAACTTTTTGCGATTAATGCACAAGCGCTCCCAAGTCCTTTTGCACAGCAGCATGCTGCAATCTTTTACCATTTAAATAATAATCTGTTCTTCCATTTTTCCTTCCAAAGTGGATGACCTCACATTTACCAACACTGTACTCCCATCTGCCAGACCCTTGCCCACTCACTTAACCTATCTATATCTCTCTGCAGACTCTCCGTATCCTCTGCGCAGTTTTTTTTTCTCTCAATTTAGTATCGTCAGCAAACTTCAGATACAGTACACTTGGTCCCTCTTCCAAATCGTTAATGTATATCATGAACAGTTGTGGGCCCAGCACCAACCCCTGTGGCACACAGCTCACCACTGATTGTCAACCATAGAAATACCCATGTATTCCAACACTCTGCTTTCTATTGGTTAACCAATCCTCTATCCATGCTAATACATCACCCCCAATTCAATGCACCTTATCTCATGGATAAGTCTTTTATGTGGCACCTTAACGAATGCCTTCTGGAAAGCCAAGTAAATAACTTCCACCTCTTCTCCTCTATCCAGTGATGCAGTGCTTTGAGAGGTTAGTTATGACTAGAATAAACTGCCTCAGCAAGGACCTGGTCCCACTGCATTTTGCTTATTGCCACAATAGGTTTACAGTCGATGCAATCTCATTGGCTCTCCACACAGCCTTGGAGCATCTGGATAATACCTATGTCATGATGCTGTTTATTGACTACAGCTCATCATTTAACACCATCATTCCTACAATTCTGTTCAAAAAGCTTCAACACCTGGGCCTCTGTACCTCTCTCTGCAACTGGGTCCTTGAATTCCTAACCGGAAGACCACAATCTGTACAGCTTGGAAATAACACAATGAACACTGGCGCATCTCAGGAATGTGTGTGGTCTGCTCTCTCTATACCCATAATTGTGTGGCTAGGCACAGCTCAGATTCCATCTATAAGTTTGCTGGCAGAACCATAGTTGACAGAATCTCAGATGGTGACAAGAGGACATACAGGAGTAAGATATTCCACCTAGTTGAGTGGTGTCGTAGCAACAACCTTGCACTCGGTACCAGTAAGACCAAAGAACTGATTGTGGACTTCAGAAAGGGTAAGATGAAGGAACACACACTAGTCCTCTTAGAGGGATCAGAAGTGGAGAGAGTGAGAAATTTTAAGTTCCTGGGTGTCAAGATCTTGGACGACTTCACCTGGACCCAACATATTGATGCAGCTATAAAGAAGGCAAGACAGTGGCTATTATTCATTAGGAGTTTGAGGAGGTTTGGTACATCACCAACAACACCACAAGTTTCTACAGGTGTATCGTAGGGAGTATTCAAACTGGCTGCATCACCATCTGGTATGGGGGTGGGCGAGGTTACTGTACAGGATTGCAGTGAGCCGCAGAGTTGTAAAATTAGTCAGCTTCATCATCAGCCCTAGCCTCTGTAGTATCCAGGACACCTTGTAGGAGCAGTGCCTCAGAAAAGTGGCATCCATCATAGGAACCCCACCACCCATAACGTACCCCCTTCTCATTGCTCGCAACAGGAAGGAGTACAGAAGCCTGAAGGCACTAGGTCAATGATTCAGGAACAGCTTCTTCCCCTCTGGACATTGAACTCATGAACACTACCTCGCGACTTTTTTATTTCCTACTTTTTGCACTACTTACTTAACCATTATTTACTGTAATTCACAGATTTTTCTCTCTGTTGTCATGTATTGTACTGCTGCTGCAGAGCTGACAAATTTCACGACATACACCAGTATTATTAAATCTGATTCTGATTGTAAGCTACATTCCTAAAGCATTGAGGACAATTCAGCTGACATGTGAGTCTAACCTCTACCTTATATGGGCAAGCTAATTCTCAGTCCAAATGGCCAAGTCATCATCAGTCACGTGCATTTCCATGAGGGTGCAAGTAAGATAGCTGTGAGGAAATGGGAGAAAGGATGGATTACAGGATGGTGTGTGGAAGTACCATGTGTATGGGTATATATACAATGAAAATTGGAGTTTTACAATAAAATTTACAATGATAAGTACAAGTGCATCTTAAAAGGTTTTAGTCTAACAAACGGACCAAGCTGCTGTGAAGTGTTGAGGAATTACAATCAAAATGTTATTGAATGCAGCATGCCTCCTTGCGAGTGACTTTGTGGTTTGCTATTACTGTAATTCCTCAGGACTTCCCAGCAGCTTGATCCAACTGTTATTCTAAAGCCTTGTAAGATGCACTTATACTAATCATTGTAACTTTTGTTATTCCTGTAGTCGTGATCCATTGCTGATACTTTAAACAGAGTCACTGCAAGCTAATTGTCATAATTTCTTTCCCTTTTTTTCCTCTTGGTTTTGGCTTTCAGAATTTACCTGCAGCAACATTGAAGTGCAATTTGGATAAGAACAGCAAATGTTACATAAGAACATAAGAAATAGGAGCAGGAGTAGGCCATCCGGCCCATGGAGCCTGCCCCGTCATTCAATATCATGGCTGATCTGTCCGTAAACTCAGCTCCATCTACCTGCCTTTTCCCCATAACCCTTAATTCCCTTACTATGTAAAAACCTATCTAACTGTTTCTTAAATATATTTAGTGGAGAAGCCTCGACTGCTTTCCTGGGCAGAGAATTCCACAGATTCACCACTCTCTGGGGGAAAAATAGTTTCTCCTCATCTCCATCCTAAATATTCTCCCCTGAATCTTGAGGCAATGTCCCCTAGTTCTAGTCTCACCTACCAATGGAAACAACTTTCCTACTTCTATCTTATCTATCCCTTTCAAAATTTGGTACATTTCCATAAGATCCCCTCTCATTCTTCTGAACTCAAGAGAGTATAGTCCCAGGCGACTCAATCTCTCCTCATAGGTTAACCCCTTCATCCCTGGAATCAACCTGGTGAACCTCCTCTGCACTGCCTCCAAAGCCACTATATCCTTCCTCAAGTAAGGAGACCAGAACTGCACACAGTACTCCAGGTGCAGCCTCGCCAGTACCCTGTATAGTTGCAGCATGACCTCCCTGCTCTTGAATTCAATCCCTCTAGCAATGAAGGCCAACATTCCATTTGCCTTCTTAATAACCTGTTGTACCTGCAAGCCAATTTTTTGTGATTCATGCACAAGCACTCGCAAGTCCCTCTGCACAACAGCATCCTGCAATCCTTCACCATTTAAATAATAATCAGCTCTTCTATTATTCCTTCCAAAGTGTATGATCTTGCATTTATCAACATTGTATTCCATCTGCTAGACCTTGACTCACTCACTTAACCTATCTGTATCCCTCTGCACAATTTGCTTTTCCACTCAGTTTAGTGTCATCAGCAAATTTTGCTACGCGACGCTCAGTCCCCTCTTCCAAATCGTCAATGTAAATGGTAAACAGCTGCGGGCCCAGCACCGACCCTGCAGCACCCCACTCATCACTGACTGCCAACTGGAGAAACACCCATTTATACCAACTCTCTGCCTTCTATCGGTTAACCAATCCACTGTCCGTGCCAATACACTTCCTCTGACTCCATACATCTGTATCTTATTTATAAGTTTCTTGTGCAGCACCTTATCGAACGTCTTCTGGAAATCCAAGTATACGACATCCACCTGTTCCCCTCTATCCACTGCACTCATTATGTCCTCAAAGAACTCCAGTTAGTTTGTCAAACAGGACCTGCCCTTTCTGAATCCATGCTGCGTGTGTCTAATGGAACCACTCCTTTCTAAATGTTTCGCTACTTCTTCCTTAATGACATCTTCAAGCATTTTCCCGACTACAGATGTTAAGCTAACTGGCCTATAGTTGCTCGTCTTTTGCCTACCTCCTTTTTTAAAAAGTGGCGTGACATTTGCTGTCTTCCAATCTGCTGGGATCTGCCCAGAGTCTAGAGAGTTTTGATAAATTTGGCCTAGCGGATGTTTTACTGCATAGTAGTGGGAGGAAGGGACATAAAACGGGATTCAGCGTTCTGTATTATTCAAGGTATTTATCATGTTGTAAGTAACTTGCATATTGCATGTTGTGTAGAGGAAGAAATAATTTTGGATTAGGAATAATGAACTAAATATTGAGCCAAGGAAAGTTTATGGAAGTAGGGAGAATGATGTCAAGGTAGAACTGATTAATGACTTCCTGAGATTAAATGGGGACCTTCTTTAATCTGTCATTCAATTTCTCTCTGGTAGAGCAGAGGGAAATTGTTTCCATAAATCCTGGATCAGATATATTTTCCTCCACAAATTAATAAATATATCAGTATATCTTTATAAATTGAGTCACATTTTCATGTGAATTTTTTTCCATGCTTTCTAATATTGCTACAATTAAAATTTTAAAAATCCTTACATTTTTCATGTTTTCCCTTTAGCCTGATGATGAAAACGAAGTTCATTATGATGCAGAGGTTTATGTTACAAAGAACGATGTGAATGAGATAAAGATGTTTCTCAATGGTAAACCATGGAAGTCTGGTCCTATGGATGATGCACTTAGTAAACTTCTGATTAATTTTAAGCATCATGATCCTGAAGTTTGGAAATGGAAGTTTGAGAACTATTTTGGAGTGGATCTCTCGACAGTACTTCAGGTGAGAAACTTTTTTTATTCGTATTAAAAATAACTGTGTTGAAATTTATTAGTTTATGAACCAAAAATATTTCATGATCATGTGTTTTGTTATGATTTTGTATGAATTATTCATGAGTTGAACAGTGTTGAACATTGTTTTGCAGTCATACAAATATCGAGCATGGTCTAGTTGGTAACTTTCTCACCTGAAGAAGGTGTAGGTTTGGATCCCACTCTTAAGACTCAGTAGTTCAATTTAATATCAGGGAATGTATACAGTATACTACCTGCAATTTTTACTTTTTGCAAACATCCACGAAACAAAGAATGAATGACAGAAAACATTAGAACCTTAAAGCCCCCTGCCCCCATGCATAGGCAGCAGCAAAACATCAACCCTACCCTCTCCCCTACCCCCACTTGCTCCAGCAAAACCATCAACCTCCCACCAGCCACCATGCAAGCAATAGCAAAGCCCCCAGAGATTATCATCTAGAGTCTATCAAAGACTATTGACCATCCCAACACTTTGACATCTCAGATGGGCTGTCTCTCTCACTAGTAAAGTAGAGAGAGATATTGCTCCTGCAACAGTGAACGGGGAGACCAACAGCCCTCTGTTTTGATGTTACAATCTGCAGCGTCGTTTGTCCAGGTTCCCCAACTCTAGGGCCGACAGACTCTCACTCACCATCGAGAGAGGGGTCACTTGAGTGCATGGGCTTCCTTTCCACTACAGCACACACCAGTTGCTGTCCTAATGTTTCCATCTCCCGCAACACTTCAGTTGCTGACATCGACGAGGAACCAGGTTGTCCATGGGGCTGGACCCCGAAGGTGCTCATCTTCCAGGCTGCACCTTGAAATATTGAAACCCCAGGCCACTCAGCAAGTCTGAAAGCAAGAATCCACTGCCTGTGGGGAAAAGACGGAGTTTAAGCTGGAGCTGTAGATCACGGACTCCAACATGACCCCAGCCACTTTGAAAAGAAAAAAGAGACATGAGAGAAAAGAAAAAAGACTTGAGCACAACATTTCAAGCTCAATGCTCCAGTGCAGCTTCGAGGGAGTGCTGGAATCAGAAATAGTATCCTGTGGATTAGATGTTTTAAGACATTTGCATCTGTCATCTTAGTGTAATAAATCATGCTGTACTATTTTAAACTGAGCTGGGAAGTTATCCCTGTATACAAGCCAATGTTTATAATATCACTACGTGTTCTGCTCTCTAATGCTACAATGGGTTATTTCATACTAAGTATACCTGTCTGGCTTTCAGTTGTGCAGTGAGCGCTACTAATATATAACTGACTCCTGCTGAGGGCAAATCTCTCCCCAAAACACAACAGTAATGTAATCAAATATTCAGATGCACACGATCCACGGTGACTTGGTCGTTTGGGTTCCGAATCTGATGACCCATAGAAGGTAGAGGGTAGTGATTGATAGGTCTTAGCCTGGATCGAGGTACGTGACTAATGCTGTTCTTCGAGAATCTATTCTGGACTGTCGGCTGTTTGTGACGCATACAAATGACTTGGATGAAAATATGGGTTGACAGATTAGTAATTTTACAGATGATGCAAAGGTTGGTGACACTGTGAATATTGAAGAAGGTTGCCAAAGGATACAGCAGATATAGCTCAATTGCAGATTTGGACAGAGAAGTAGCAAAGTACACAGTTAATGGCAGGTCCCTGAACAGAACTGATGTACCAAGGAACCTTAGGGTCCAAGTACATGGTTTTCTGAAAGTAGCTACACAAATTGATGGGTTGGTAAACATGGCATATTCAACTTTATTAGTCAAGGCATTCAGTTCAGGAGTCAGGAAGTTGCGTTGCAGCTTTGTAAAACTCTGGGTAGGCCATATCAAGAGTATTGCATTTATTTCTGGTCACCCTATTATATGGAAGCTATGGAGAGAGTTCAGAAGAGGTTTACCAGAATGTTGCTTGGAATAGAGGGTAATACCAAAGAAAGCATCTGGTCTCGATGGACTTCCTGGCCGAGGACTTGTGCCGACCAGTTGGCTGGTGTGTTCACGGATATCTACAATCTCTCACTCCAGCAGTGTGTGCTACCCACCTGCTTCAATTGTACCGGTGCCCAAGAAGAACGTGGTAACCTGTCTAAATGACTATCGGCCAGTGCCACTTACATCCACAGTCATGAAGTGTTTTGAGAGGCTGGTGTTGAAGCACATCAGCTCCTGTCTGAATGGTGTCTTGGATCTGCTCCAATTCGCCTACCAAAGCAACAGGTCTACAGCAGATGTGTGTCTCTTCATACAACCCTAGAATATCTGGACAGCAAAGATACATACATCAGGATGTTCTTTAGTGATTACAGCTTGGCAGTTAACACCATCATCCCCTCAAGACTAATCAATAAACTCCAAGACCTGTGCCTCAATAACCCCTTGTGCAGTTGGATACTGGATTTCCTCACATGCAGATCCCAGCCAGTTTGAATTGGCAAAAACATCTCCTCCACAATCTCCATCGGCAAATGAGCACCGCAAGGATGTGTACTTAGCCCTTGCTCTTCTCGCTTTACACCTATGACCATGTGGCTAAGTACAGCTCCAAGTTTGCTGACGATACCACTTGTGGGCTGAATCAAAGCGGGTGATGAATCAGCATATAGGAGGGAGATTGAAAACTTGTCTGAGTAGTGTAATAACAACCACTCACTCAATGTTACTAAGACCAAGGAACTGAGTGTTGAGAGGTGAGAGAAACCAGAGACCCATGAGCCTGTAATCATCAGAGGAGGAGAGGGTCAGTAACTTTAAATTCCTCAGTGTCACTATCTCAGAGGATCTGTCCTGGACCCATCATATAAATATTATTGTGAGAAAGCACCACAACACCTCTACTTCCTCAGGACTCTGCGGAGGTTCAGAATGTCTTTGAAAACCTTGGCAAACTTCTACAGATGTGTGGTGGAAAATGTGCTGACTGGCTGCATTACAGCCCGGTATGGGAACACCAATGCCTTTTGAGCAGAAGATCGTACAAAAGGTAGTTGCTTTGGCCCAGTACATCTGGATAAAACGCTCCCAACCATTGAGCACATCTATGTGAAAACGTTGCATAGAAAAACAGCATCCAAGATCAAAGATCCTCACGCCCCCAGGCCATGCTATTTATTTACATCTTCATTTGCACAGTTTGTTTACAGTAACTGTTCTACAGATTTGCTAATGTATGACCACACAAAAAGAATTTCTGCATTGTATGTGGTGACACATATGTACTTTGATAATAAATTTTACTTTGAACTACTCGGGAGAATGTATTTAGGGTGAGAAGAGGAAGGTTCAAAGATGTGTTGGGGGTAGTTCTTTTATACAAAGAGTGGTGAGTGCCTGAAAGGCTCTGGCAGAAGTGGTGGTGGAGGCAGATGTGATAGAAGTATCTATGAGGCTCCTGGATAGGCACAGAAATGTACAGAAAATGGAAGGATATGGAGTGGTCATATCACAGCCTGCTATGGAAACTTTGACGCTCAGGAATGGAAGACACTGTACTTGCTGTTTGGGCTGAAAAATGCATTGCAGACTTTCCAATGACTGATGGACTGTATATTAAAAGACTTAAGATTTTCTTTTTGTTTACCTGGATGACATACTCATCGCCAGTGCATCCAAGTCTGAACACCTATCTCATCTCTGCACACTGTTCAAGCGGTTAAGTCGACAAGAGTTAATTATTAACCCTGCTAAATGCCAGTTTGGGTTGTCGACCATTGACCTTCTCGGCCATCGCATCTCCACAGAAGGTGCGAAACCACTCCCATCAAAAGTATCCATTATTATGGATTTCCCACCACCCCGCACTACAAAGACAAACGCAGCGGTTTTTCGTTACGGTGAATTTCTATCACCGCTTCATTCTGCGAGCTGCTGAACTTTTAGTGCCCTGAAAGGCAATATCCCTATCAACTGCTTGACTGGTCAGCAGACGTGACCAGGGCATTTGATGATTCCAAATGAGCTCTTTCTAATGTGACCCTACTGGGGCACCCACTCCCCACCACACCTATAGCCATCACTACTGATATCTCAGACTGTGCTGTGGGTACTGTGCACGAACAATTGGTCAGAGATGTGTGGCAGCTGCTCGCCTTCTTCAGCCACCAGCTTCAACCCCCCGAAAACAAGTACAGCCCGTTTGACCGTGAGCTTCGCAGTCTCCATCTGGCTGTCTGCTGTTTTTGTTTTCTTCTAGAAGATCACCAGTTCACAGCGTTCATTGACCACAAACCCCTCGTGCACACGATGACCAAAATATCAGACCCTTGGTCCGCACAGCCGTAATGCCACCTGGCCTAAATATCTGAGTTCACAATGTAGCTAGGGGAAAAATACTGCTGTGGCTGATCAGCTGTCACGGCCAGCCGTTGAGGTCATACACATAGGGGTTGACTGTGCCAACATGGCAGCTGACCAATCTGCTGACCCAGAGGTCCACGCTTATTAAACAGCAGTCACGGGCCTGTAGTTGCCTGACATTAAGTTCAGGGTAGTTGGGGTTTCTCTCCTGTGCGATGTCTCAACCAGTTGCCCTCACCCCATCGTGTCTTCAGACTGGAGGTGGACTGTTTTTGATTCCGTACATGGTCTCTTACAGTTTCACAGAAACTGGTTGCACTAAAGTTTGCATGGCACGGCCTTTGAAAGGATATGCGTGATTGAACTGTAGCCTGTGTGGAGTGCCAGTGGGCAAAAATTAACCATCATGTCCTGGCACCATTGGCAACTTTTAGGGTCCCTGTGCGATGGCTTGACCATGTCATTGTGGACCTTCTTGGTCCTCTCCCACCACCCCCCCCTTACCATGGTGGACCATACCACTAGGTGGCCAGAGGTTATCCCCCCAACATTGACAACGGCCGCAGACGTGGCTCTGGTGTTCATCAACACCTGGATTGCTCTGTTTGGCACCCCATCTGGTATTTCCTCTGACCACAGTCCCCAATTCATGTCAGACCTTTGGGCTGTAATGGCCCAGAACTCGGCGTTGCTACATCATACCATGGTACATCACTAGCTGTTCCAATGGCTTATGTGAGCAGTTTCATCGCTCCTTAAAAGTTGCTCTGAGGGCTTCCCAGACCGATGAGTGTTGGCATGATAATCTCCCAAGTCCAAAAGAGGACCTACAGTCATCTGTGGCTGAGTGGATATGCAGACAGTCGTTACAAGTGCCGGGTGATTTCACTCCTGACACCACGACTGCTTGGGCAGCCTCTCAACAGCATTCCACACTCCTCTGTCAATTCAATTCCTTTTTGCCTATTCCTACCACCCATCATGGTGTAAAGCACTCCTGGGTTCCCGTTGACCTACATTCTGCGTCGTTTTGTTTTCATCTGCCATGATGCACAGAAACATTCCCTTATAATGGCCCAATCCACATTTTGGTACAGGGAGAAGAGTCACCATAGATAAGAGGGGGTAAACCTGAACAAATTTTGGCAGTTTGCCTTAAACTGCCACTGAGATTTGGAGGATTCTGCTACCGTCCCCCAGCGATGCAACATGACCATGAGTGTGTCAACACACCTCTGGACGAGCCAGAGGCACCTGCTGATCCTCCACCTGTGGAATGGGCTGCCAGCAACTGTGGAGGAGGCGGATACGATAGGGTCTTTTAAGAGACTTTTGGTTAGGTACATGGAGCTTAGAAAAATAGAGGGCTATGGGGAAGTCTAGTAATCTCTAAGGTAGGGACATGTTTGGCATAATTTTGTGGGCCGAAGGGGCTGTATTGTGCTGTAGGTTTTCTATGTTTCTAAATTAATACCTCTAAGAAACCAATAACCTGTGTCTGTCTTGGTGTACTATCTCATCTGATGGATTACCATCAATAATGCAGTGTATTCTTCATAGAATTGTTAGTTATTGTGATTGTGCAAAGGGATTTTTTTTTATCAATGATCTTACTGAACTAAGCTGGAAATCAAGGTTATGCACAAACTAGCACAAGCCACTGTAATGACAGCACAGCCATGAGTTGCATAGCTTCAAAGCAACGCTCATTTAATCTGCTTTTGCACCTCTTTCTAGTTCCATTTCATCCTGATTTCCATGCTTTCTATGATCCATGTTGTTAAGTGAATGAAGTCACCAGAGAGAAGTACAGATAGATACGAAGCAGTCTCTTTATTCAACAAAATATCACAAATAAGCTGACAGCCTTTGGAGTCACGAGAGAAAGAGGAGACTCTGCTTGACCCAACACTAAAGACCAAAGACTAATTCAGGATAATTCCAACAAGTCCATATTTCCTTTGAACTACATGTCATAGGAAGTCATTCCTGCCTGTGGCCATCAAACTTTACAACTCCTTTCTTGGAGGCTCAGACACCCTGAGCCAATAGGCTGGTCCTGGACTTATTTCCTGGTATAATTTACATATTACTATTTAACTATTTATGGTTTTATTACTATTTATTATTTATGGTGCAACCATAACGGAAACCAATTTCCCCCGGGATCAATAAAGTATGACTATGACTAATTATTTATGGTTTTATATTGCTATATTTATACTCTATTCTTGGTTGGGGCAACTGTAATGAAAATCAATTTCCCTCAGGATCAATAAAGTATGACTATGACTATGTAACAGTTTCAAATGCCTGGTTCTTCCCACCAGCACGCCTCCCCCTTTGCACCAACACACCTCCCTCTTTGCACCTATGTTACACACATCCAAATACACACAAGTAATGAATTTAAATCAGCATGCCTGTTCTGCCAATTAACTTGGTTCATGGTTCTTAGGAGCCCCTTGTTCAGAGCTGCATTTTAAATTTAATCCATAATTCATATTTGAGTCTGAAGGCTAGTAGGTGAAGTCAGCTGAAGTTATTTGCTACGTGTGTTAATCTGAAAAATTGCTCTATCAATTGAGTGTCATCAAAGGATAGGAAATATCCTTGT
Source organism: Mobula hypostoma (assembly GCF_963921235.1). NCBI lineage: Eukaryota > Metazoa > Chordata > Chondrichthyes > Myliobatiformes > Myliobatidae > Mobula > Mobula hypostoma. The sequence goes on from NC_086108.1 coordinate 42,463,560, forward strand.
AATCTCTCAGTTAAATGTGTTATTATTAAGTGAAAGTGAAGTTAAATGTGCTGTACATTAACTGGAATTACTGGTTTTGATTGTGAGTGACCTTTTTTGCCTTTTCTTTCCAGCTCCTGATCTGCATACTTGGTATTATTGCAATTGTTCATCTGGCATGGGCATCTTTGAAACGACCCTGTCATTTCATATTATTCTGCTTTTTGATTAGTTTTGGGTGGAACTGGGTGTTTTTGTATAAGGTATGGAAGGCTATGATTTAGCTTCTTTAAACTTCCGATAAAATTTTGCTTAGTTTTTGATTTTAAATATTTGTGTAAAGTACAGCATCATGCAACATAGAATCAGGCTCTTGGCCCAACAAGTCCAAGCTAACCAACAGTGCCTATTTGCATTAATTTCATTCTACTCACAGTCCCATTGATTGCACCTGAGGTCAGAATTGAACTTGTTGCTGGAACTGTGATGGAGCCACTGTCCTTGTCCTTGTTGTATCACTGTGCAGCCAGCCAGTATTCCCTTTTATACTGGGACTTAGCATTTATTTATAAACTGATTTGTAATTATTAGTTTGACTCATGAGGCTTCTTCATAAAATGCTATTGGTTTACGTGTATCTTTATGTACTTACCAAGGGAATGATTAGCTTGCAGGTTATTGTCTATTAGGCTTCATACCTGGCTACAGGATTTCAGGGACTTTAACCTATAATGCCTTTGCTAATCATCATTTTAGTCACAGAAGAAGGATTACTTCATTTGGGTTTAAACAAATTTTGGTGGTAGCACAAAATTTCTGTTGATTTGGCACTGTATTAGCGTACTCAAAGTTGGGTTAGTAGGACTGGTATGCAAGAGGAAATATAAATTAGTGGCTGAGATTATATTGAAGACAACTTTTTGAGACAGTATGGATACTGACTTATACCATCTGTCCCTGGAGCGATATGAGATGATCTTTTGAATTAAATATCAGAAAAAGATGATGCTTCATGTTGTCCTTGTTAAAATAAGGAAATATTTATTTGCAAAAAAAGTGGATATTTAAAAATGCTGGCACATGTATCGGTGTTTCTTTCTTCTATTGGTTGTGTGATGAAAAGTTGCATATCGTACAATCTTATGATGAATACAATGTGCTTTATTTTTGTAGACAGCCTTTGCAAAGCGCCAAGCTAACGTAGCCAAGTGGGAATATGATAAACCTATATGTGCAGGGGTTGAGAAAATGAATTGGAAAGGCAGTCTGGTTGGTGAGTACTTTGTAATGAAGAAGTTTTTAGTCATAGAGTTTCCCATTGTTATGCAATATCTCTAATGATTTTACTTTTGTAAGAGTGACAGTATTACAGAATGTAATATGGTGGTGTCATGTTATTCATGAAGCATACACATCTGCAGTGACAACAAAAAAATCTTTTCATTATTTCACAGAATTAACATTTGAGGCTGTAATACTTATGAATATTTGGTTATAATGGTGCACTAGTGGCTATCTAAGTAGCAGACCAAGTATAAACTGGTTCTCAGATAATTTTGTTGGAATTAAATGAAACGAAGTTAGCAGTGAAGTTACTTGAGTGGAAAAATAACAATTCATTAAGCACTTACAAAATTTTTGCAAGGCTAGACCAGGAGGGTGCAGGGAAGATGCTTGACTGACTGAAGAACTTAGAACCAGGGTTCATTGACTCAAAGTAAAGGGTAGACCACTTGGGCTGAGATCAAAATCAGAATCTAGTTTATTATCAAATATTCAAAATACATTTATTATCAAAGTATGTATGCAGTATTCAACCCTGACATTTGTCTTCCCACAGGGAACCACAAAACAAAGAAACACCTTGGCCCCCGTTCAAAAAAAACATCAAACATCTGATAAGCAAAAAATAGAACAAATCACACTAACAGCAAAAATGAGTGAAGAACACACAGAATATTAAACATCAAACTACAGAATCCTTGAAATAGTCTAGGAATGTTCATTATACAGTAGTTCAGTTCAATTTAACGCTATATTGTTTGTTGATTGCAGGCCATAGAGCCAGATCGTGTCAAAGTGCCTCGATCAAAATTGCGCAAAAGAGCAATAAAAAAAAGGAGTAACCAGAAACACATATAACATGAACTGCAGAGCCCTCTAAAGACAAGTCCAATCCACAGACATGCCGATTAAACCTTGCCCAGGACTGAAGACAGCTGCTACTTTATCCGGCAGCAGCGTCACAGAGGGAGAGGGAGACTGGACAAACGCAGGCAGACAGCACTGAACACCCGCTCACGTTCTGCTCTTGTCCTCGTTGATTTAAATCTTGCTCGACACTTTAATCAGCGAGTTTGCCATTCAATGGAGCCAGTTGTGGTTCCACCCTTCGCCATTAGGCCACATACTCCGTTCCCAACTTTGCCCTCAACCATACCAAACTCCCTCAGACAGTAAAAGCACCAGGTTCATTCAGTCAGCCCAAGAACACATCATCAAAAATGTAAATTACAGGCCCCAATCGCACACAGATTAGTAGTATGGCCAGATTTGGGAACAGCTTCTTTCCAACTGTGATAAGACTGCTGAACGGATCCTGACCCGTATCTGGGCCGTACCCTCCAAATATCCGGACCTGCCTCTCGGTTTTTTGCACTACCTTACTTTCCATTTTTCTATTTTCTATTTATGATTTATAATGTAAATTTTTAATACTTACTATCGATTTGTAATCCAGGGAGCGGGAAGCGCAGAATCAAATATCGCTATGATGGTTATGCATTCTAGTATCAATTGTTTGGCGACAATAAAGTATAAAGTATAAGTATGTTTAAAATAAGTAGTAGTTTTGTGAACTGTCTGCAGGACATTGCCGTTCGTCACGTTGGTGGCTGGTGCCATCTTCGACAAAGAGCGGGGGGACGTGAAGTTTTGCAGTGGCAGTACAGTGCAATACATTAAAAAACAAGAAATAAGTTATGCAAAAAGTCAAAATGTTCATGTTCCATTTAGAAACCTGATGGTGGAGGGGTAGGGATAGAAGCTGTCCCTAGAACACTGAGTGTATGACTTCAGGCTCGTTTACCTTCTCCCTAATGTCAGCAATGAGAAGAGGGCATGAACTGGCTGGTCCTTAATGATGGATGCTGTCTTTTGAGGCATCACCTATTGAAGATGTCATTGATGATTGAATGAATGAATAGATGAAGATCCATTTCTTCAATTTGAACATAAGAGCAGGAGTTGGCCATTTGGCCTTTCAAGCCTGTTCCACCCCATATCAATATCATGAATACTTTTCTACCTCAGCACTATTTTCTAGCATTATCACTGTGTGCCTTGATTCCCTAATGCTCAGAATAATCCACTGTGCTTTGTTTCCTAATGAAAACAGCAGAGTTTCCACAGTTGTCCAGTGTAGAGAATTCCAAATGTTCAGATCCTCTGAATGAAAAGAAGTTTCTCCTGATCTCAATCTGAAACAACCTATCCTTCATCTCAAACTTTGCCTTCAATCCTGACTCCTCAGTTAAGGGAAGCGTCTTCCCTGCCCATCACCTGTCAATCCTTACTCTCACTCTTCTAAACTCTAAAGAATAACTCAGCATGCACATCATACTGTAGGTAATAACACAAATGGATAGTGTATACTTGTTTTTTCATCACCTTTCTAGTTTAATGAGGTTAAATTATTACATTTGTTTCCTACATTTTATCTTTTAAATATTTACAAAGCAGCAGAAGTATCAGACAACATGAAACATTACTGTGAACTTTGTGAATATAAGTTGTGTAACTTTCAGAAGAGCTACATATTTTCTGGCCTCCCCTAGCTGTTCTTCTTTGGTTGTTAAACTGAGTTTTCCAGCAAGATTTGGCAATAGCTAATTGATATCTTGAATGTTTACATTTTGCCAGAATTTTGTGATGATTAAGAATGATCCTAAATTTGAAACTTGGAATATTAATTTTTAAATCTTTCCCCAAACAGAGTGGTTCAGGCGAACATGGACTCTGCAGGATGACCCATGTGAAGAATACTATAACGACCTGTTGGTAGATCCAGTTTGGGAAGTTCCACCAAGCAAGGTAAAAATAATAAAAATAATAGTCAGTGCATAGAATTTAAGTTTCCAGTGATGTAACCTGTGTACTTTTTCAGGCCCTGATGCTGACTTTAACAACACTGTTCACTGAACCCTTGAATCATATCGGGAAACCCATCAGTCAGTTTTTTCGAGACGTTCTTAAAGAACTTCCATGGCTATTGCAGTTTTACGTGGCCTGCTTGATAGTTCTGTCCTTTATTGTGAGTATTGGTTTTCATAAAAAAATTATATAATGTTCTTTATAATAAAATTACATGTTATAATGCTCATTTATTGATTAGATCCTGCTGATGTTATATTAAGTTTTAGTGTAATATTAATTTTTGGAGTTGAAGGAGTTGGTATAATCATATTTATCTTTCTTTGCTGTTTTTGTTTTGCAGGCAATTTGCTATTTCTGTATTCATGCAGTTTTTCGATATGGTTTACCTAGATTCCATCCAGATGATCATTTACGGCCTCCAATTGCGCACCATAGTGTGCCATATATAGCGCAAAACTCCGTTCATGATACCTTTTATCAAAGGGAAAGATGTGTGGATTATCAGGCAGGGGGGGATGCTCGATACGTTCCTGATGCCAGAAAAGATACCAAAAACGAACAGTCTCAGTCTGCAGTTACAGGTCCTGATAGACAAAATAATATGAATCAACAGGGTGTTGAAGATGTAATGAATTGGGAGAGAACTAGGGTGTCTGAAAATGGGAGTGGTGACAATCAGCTACGTAGAAGAGTAGTACCAGGCCATCATTTTTCTAGGCACTCTTCTGAAAATCAGCAGCCAGTCAGTGGCACCGTTTTGTCTACTGAACCACAGCCACTTGGAGAAAATCTACAAAATGATACAAAATTTGTCATGGAACATAATGTTGCTCATCAGGCTGGAGGGGTTGTTGGACAGAATGAACTTGGTGTTTTGCAAAGTAAGAATACAAATGGCCTCCCTTCTAGCAACTCTAATAAGATAAGAGCGAGGGAGAAGGGTGTGCAGAAAAATGGACAAACTCTCGAGGACCCCTGGATAGCTGACAAGTCTATCAATGCATTTCCACAGCATCCATCAGACAATGCCACAGACATGGAACCTATTGATAAAAAGAATCTCCAAGAAAAACTTGAAAATGAGGAATCCTTCGTAGAAACTGTGGGAACAGAGGTAAATTGCCATAAAGTCTTAATTCAGGGCATCCCTGGGTAATAGTCCTTAGATTAATTTTTAAATTAATTAATTTTAAGTTGGAAAATACACACAAATGGCTTGATATCATTACATTATCTTGGAAAGAACAGTTCCTAAAAGTGAAGAGAAAAAAAATCTGATACTGGCTTTTGTAGGAACGAACGTATGTACAGTGGTGCTAGAAAGTTTGTGGACCCTGTAGAATTTTCGCTATTTCTTCATGAATATGAACTAAAATGTGATCAGATCTTCATGCAAGTCCTAAAACTGGATAAGGAGGACCCAATTAAATAAATAACACAAAAAAACATTATGTTTGTTCATTTATTTATTATTACATGCTTTTGTTGAGAAAAAGTATGTGAACCTTTGCTTTCAGTAACTTGTACAATAACTTAAACCAAACATTTCCGGTAACTGTTGATCAGTTCCACATATTGGCTTAGAGGAATTTTGGGCCATTCCTCCCTACAAAACTGCTTCAACTCTGGGATGTTGGTGGGCTTCCTTGCACGACCTGCTTTTTTCAGGTCCTTCCACAACATTTCTATAGGATTAGGGTTTGGATTTCAACTCAGCCATTCCAAAGCACTTTTTTTTTTTCTTTTTAAACCATTCCATTGTTGATTTACTCTTGTCTCTCGGATTTTTGTCTTGTTGCATTGTCCGACTTCTATTAAGCTTCAGGTGACGGACTGCTACCCTGACATTCTCCTGTAAAATGTTTTGATACCATTTTGAATTCATTTTTCCCCTCGATAATTGCAAGCTGTGCAGGTCCTGAGGCAGCAAAGCAGCCCCAAACCATGATGCTTCTTCCACAATGCTTCACAGTTGGGATGAGGTTTTGTTGTTGATGTGCAGTGTTCTTTTTCCTCCAAACAGAGCAATGTGTATTTCTGCCAAATAGTTCAATTTTTGTCTACCTGTCCACAAGACATTGTCCCAGAAGCGTTGTAGAATATCCAGGTGGGCTTTTGCAAACTTGAGATATGCAGCAATATTTTTTTTTGGAGACAAGTGGTTTCCTCTGTGGTGTTCTTCCATGAACACCATTCTTGTTCAGTGATTTTCTAATAGTGGACACATGAACAGAGACTTTAGCAAGTTCTAGAGATTCTGCAGGTCTTTTGCTGTTACTCTTGGGTCCTTTTTCACCTCCTTATGCATTGCACATTGTGCTTTTGGTGAGATCTTTGCAGGATGCCCACTACTAGGGAGAGTAGCAACAGTACTGAGTTTCTTCCATTTGTAAACAGTTTCTCCTACTGTGGACTGATGAACACTCAGGTCCTTAGAAATGCTTTTGAAGCCTTTTCCAGCTTCATGCATCTCTACAATTCTTCTTCTAAGGTCCTCTGAAAATTGTTTTGATCAAGGCATGGTGCACATAAATAGATCTTTCTGGAGAAGAGGAGGCTCTGTCGGTAACCTGACTTTGTGTGTTTTTTAAAGGGCAGGGCACCTCTACAACCCACATCTCCAATCCCATCTCATTCATTGGAAGAGCTGACTCCAAATTGCTTTTGTGGAAGGCAATACCCCAAGGCTCCCATACTTTTTCCAACAAATACATGTAATATTGGATAATTTTTCTCAGCAAATAATGAGGTATAATGCTTTTTGTGTTTTTATCTCATTTTAGGACTTGAGTGAAGATCTGATCACATTTTAGGTCATATTTACGCAGAAGTAGAGAAAATTCTATTCTAAGGGTGAACATAGGTTGGGTATTTGTAACCCAAGGGTTGCCTATACTTCTCTGACAGAAGTCCTCAGCAAACTATTTCTCAGCAGGCCTTCAACTGATTCATTATAACCTCTGAATTAAATGGGAAAACCAAATGCCTTTTGTTTTAAAGTATTCCAGAAAAAGGTAAAAGAAGCAGGATTTATCATTGAAGATTGCTGTCTTAAGCTGACATTTCAGCTATCATATTAAGGAAGTCAAGAGGGATAGAATAAAGTGGCACTGAGGTGACAGATCAGGCTGTATATTATTGAATGGTAGAGCAGGCATAAGAGTAGGAGGCAATGTTTCTAATTCTAAAAGCTGAAAGCAATGATGTGATTCAGTTTGTGTCTTTGAATTATTACCACGAGACTAAATTTACAATATCATCTGTAGTAGAAACTATATTGTGAATGTATGAATGTAAACAGTACTGTGAAGTACAAAACTGAACTTCATCAAAAAGTGATGTTCCTTCTTGTGTGGATTCTGCCTGTTGATGTTAACCTGATGTAAATTATAGTTGTGTTAGATTGTCGGACTTTTGAGTGTAGTATAGTATTTGAAATAAAGCTTAAATATTTTCTGGAAAATAATTTAACCCAGGGGTTCCCAATCAATTTTTATGCCATGGACCAATACCATTAAGCAAGGGAACCCTTGACTTAACCTATGAAATTCTAGCACATACAGTGACATGCAGAAGTTTGGGCACCCCGGTCAAAATTTCTGTTGCTGTGAATAGCTAAGCGAGTAAAAGATTAACTTTATGCCTTTTGAAAATCAGTTCAAGATGACACATTTCTTTAATATTTTAAGCAAGAAAACTTTTTTATTTCCATCTTTTACAGTTTCAAAATAACAGAAAAGGAAAAGGGCCCGAAGCAAAAGTTTGGGCACCCTGCATGGCAGTACTTAGTAACACCCCCTTTGGCAAGTTTTCAATTCTTGTTTGGGGGATTTTCGCCCATTCTTCCTTGCAAAAGGCTTCTAGTTCTGTGAGATTCTTGGGCCGTCTTGCATGCACTGCTCTTTTGAGGTCTATCCACAGATTCTCGATGATGTTTAGGTCAGGGACTGTGAGGGCCATGGCAAAACCTTCAGCTTGCGCCTCTTGAGGTAGTCCATTGTGGATTTTGAGGTGTGTTTAGGATCACTATCCTGTGTAAAAGCCATCCTCTTTTCATCTTCGGCTTTTTTACAGACGGTGTGATGTTTGCTTCCAGAATTTGCTGGTATTTAATTGAATTCATTCTTCCCTCTACCAGTGCAATGTTCCCCGTGCCACTGGCTGCAACATAAGCCCAAAGCATGATTGATCCACCCCTGTGCTTAACAGTTGGAGAGGGGTTCTTTTCATGAAATTCTGCACCCTTTTTTCTCCAAACATACCTTTGCTCATTGTGGCCAAAAAGTTCTATTCAAAAGGTTCAAAGGAATATCAAAACAAGCCTGATGCATTTTGGAAACAAGTCCTATGGACTGATGAAGTTAAAATAGAAATTTTTGGCCACACTGAGCAAAGGTATGTTTGGAGAAAAACAGGTGCAAAATTTCATGAAAAGAAACCCTCTCCAACTGTTAAGCACGGGGCTGGATCGATCATGCTTTGGACTTGTGTTGCAGCCAGTGGCACGGGGAACATTTACTGGTAGAGGGAAGAATTAATTCAATTAAATACCAGCAAATTCTGGAAGCAAACATCACACCATCTGTAAAAAAAAAAGCCGAAGATGGAAAGAGGATGACTTCTACAACAGGATAATGATCCTAAACACACCTCAACATCCACAATGGACTACCTCAAGAGGCGCAAGCTCAAGGTTTTGCCATGGCCCTCACAGTCCCCTGACCTAAACATCATCGAGAATCTGTGGATAGACCTCAAAAGAGCAGTGCCTGCAAGACGGCCCAAGAATCTCACAGAACTAGAAGCCTTTTGTAAGGAAGACTGGGCAAAAATCCCCCAAACAAGAATTGAGAGACTTAACTGGCTACAGAAAGCGTTTACAAGCTGTGATACTTGCGAAAGCAGGTGTTACTAAGTACTGCCATGCAGAGTGCCTAAACTTTTGCTTTGGGCCCTTTTCCTTTTTTATTATTTTGAAACTGTAAAAGACGGAAATAAAAAAGTTTTCTTGCTTAAAATATTAAAGAAATGTGTCATCTTTAACTTTATGCCTTTTGGAAATCAGGTCATCTTTTACTTGCTTAGCTATTCACAGTAACAGAAATTTTGACCAGGGGTGCCCAAACTTTTGCATGCCACTGTAGGTCAATTAAGATTTAGCATCTTTAGTGCTATTATGTGAATAGATTAGTAATTAATCTGGGGGGGGGAGGGGGTGGGTGCTGCGGATCTCTTGGAAACCTACCGAATGTTGAAAGGACTAGATAGGGCGGATGTGGAGAGTATGCTTCCTATGGTGCGGGTATCCAGAACTAGAGGCCACAGTCTCAAAACTGAGGGGAAACATTTTAGAACAGAGCTAAGGAGGAATTTTTATTTAAGCTAGTGAGTAGTGAATCTGTGGACTGCTCTCCCTGAGACTGCAATGGAGGCAAAGTCCATGGGTATATTTAAAGCAGAAGTTGATAGTTTCCTGATCAGTCAGGGCATCGAAGGATATGGCGAGAAGCATATGGGTTGAGTGAGAGCTGGGATCAGCCATAATGGAATAGCGGAGCAGACTCAATGGGCTGAATGACCTAATTCTACTCCTGTGTCTTATGGTCTTATTAAACCTAATTATCTGTTCACTTTTCATAAATTTTCAGGCTTTGTGTAGAATAATGCTTGTCTTTTCTACAGGATTTCAACAATCTAGAATCTGGAGAGAATCAAAGAACATGAAGACATGTTGAAATCATGTTAAAGCAGATAACATAATTTGTGACAATTGATTGCTGGAAATTTAAGATAACTGAAAGATGAAATAATTGAAGATAAAGCATGTCTTAATACAACAGCAATAACAAGAATTTACACTGTATATATACATCTCTGAAATTTTGGGAGTGAAAAAATACTAAGTTTTCTAGTAGTGCTTGCGTATCACTGCACAAATTACATTCAGAAACATGAGAAATTCTGCAGATGCTGGAAATCCAAAGCAACAAACACAAAATGCTGGAGGAACTCAGCAGGTCAGGCAGCATCTCAATAAACAGCCAACGTTTCAGGCCGAGGTCCTCCTTCTGGACTGGAAAGGAAGGGGGAAGACACCATAACAAAAAGGTGGGGTAAGGGAAGCAGGATAGCTTGAAGTTGATAGGTGGGTAGGAAAGGTAAAGGACTGGAGAGGAAGGAATCTGATAAGAGGAGTGACAGGGGGAGGTGCTAGGCAGGTGAGAAAAGGATATTTTCCAATAGTGATCAACATTAAAACAAAATCTGTTGTGGCGTCATTACTCATCCACAGGTGTAACATAGATCTGTATTCTACAGTTATCCAGCATCTCCGTGATCATTGAAAGATAGTTCTTACTTGTCAAAGGTATTTATTTTCGAAACTCAGCATCTTAGAGTTCTTTAAATGTTCTACTGTACAATAGGACACTCATTGTAATCAATAACTTGCGTATTCCCACTGCTGTATTTTAGAAAAGCTAAGAGTCAAATGTTTTGCAATTGCATTACAGAACAAGTATTTTGAATAAAGGCAAAATAAGGGAATGCTTTAACATTTGCAAAGTAGATCTTTAGCAGTTTCTCAAACCAACTGTACATACGTTAACTTCAAAATTTACAAATGCTTAAGCTCTTGCATTAATACATGGATATTTATGAAGGTTTTCCACAATTGTATTTGATCATTCCCTTCACAATTATAAAATGTATACACATTCATCACTAAACTGGAAGCAAGAATACAAAAAAAAAGATCTGCAGGAGCAGGATTTTGAGTTTTAATTTAAACTTAATTTCTAAAAACGGTACACTGATTCCAAAGAATGTATACATTATTGAAATTATTTATGCATAATTCAACCATAAGTTTATCATACGTGTTTCTTCCTGTCGCAATTGAAAAAAAAACCTAAAATTCTGTAGTTTCATGAAAGGATCTTGAAACGGAGAATCAGCCCAAGATTGGCAGCACCAGTCATCAAGTAAGCCTGCAATTTATGTACATTTGAGAATTGTTCCATTTATAAATACAATTTCCTGTAGGCATTGCCAAAACAAGTCAAACAATAAGTAGTGTAATTTTTCTGTAATTAAAATGTTACTATTTTTTGCTATTAATTCCAATGTTTGTTGATCTCATAACATGTAAACCTAAAAATCATAATAATTCTTTTCAAACGAGAAAATTTGCAGATGCTGGAAATCCAAGCAATACACAAAGCACTGGAGGAACTCAGCAGGTCAGGCAGCATCTACGTAAAGCTGCTGCCTGGCCTTCTGAGTTCCTCCAGCATTTTGTGTGTGTTGATAATATTTTCATTTTACTCTTAAGCAATTTGCATTAAAATTATATTCCTGTAAAATTTTAACAGGTCAATAAAAAAAGCAAACAATTACTCAATTGAGTACATTTTAGACAAAATTGCCGGTTGCTGGAAATCCAAAGTGCAGTGTAAATTTTACCAATTTCTCATGAATATTTACTATTTTCATTATCAGTCAGCATCCATTCATTTCAGTGGGATCGATTTTACTTTGTTCCCTCACTGGAACAAAGTGTAACACGTTGTTCATTCATCCGTTTGGCCTGAGATCGTACGATCAGGCTAAAAAAGTCTTCATCGGGAACAGTTACACACTTCTGTGTAAATTGTGGAGGCGTACATCTCTGGTCATCCAGCCTACAGCCCTGAAATGTATAAATTCAATAATTGCTTTAATAACATCAATTATTTTTGTAAAAGCTATTTAAAATGGATGCCTAAAACACTAAATGTTTCACTATCAAACTGTGTGTTTAATATTACACCTCAGTTCACAAAGCTGCATATTTGTCTCAAGAGGCAGTTAAAATCTACGTACAAGGGAATATCTTTTCCAAAGTTTATATTTTATGTACACTAAATGTTCTATTGCCTGGAAGAATTGTCTGATAGAGCTGGAGAATGTGGAATCTGCATCACTGCCAACATTTAAGTAGTATCTAAATTAGCCTGAATCACCTAGGTATAGAAAATATGGCCCAAAGACTGGAAGATGGGATTAATATGGATGGGTGCCCACAACTGAAAGCAAATTGTATCCCTCTAAAATTCAAAATACACACAAGTATACTTTACAAATACCACACTGTCACTTAATTTTTCATTGGAAAATAAAATTACTAAAATCTGGTCCTTGTAATAGGCAGAATCATACCTAATGGCATTTATAGGATCTGGATATCACTGGAAATGTCAGCATTTATTGTGCATCTATAACTGCCCCCCCCCCCAAAGTGAGTAGACATTTACAGATTTAGAGGCATATAGGTGTGTGTAATCAATTTGGTTATGAGCAATGGTTACCTTCAAAGGACTTCAGTGAACCAGGTTAAATTTAACCACAATGCAGTAAATTGTTATTGTTACTGATATTAGCTTTAATGTCCATTTAATTTAATAACTTGAATTTATATTCTTTGAGGTATCCTAGGCCAATTAACCGTTTGAACAGTGACAAAACGTAACTAAAATGATTGGTCAATGCAGTAACAGCCAAGTCTTATCAGTGAAGAATCAGAATTCAGAGAGAGGCTGTAAGGCCAACTTATTTATTAGTGAGAGAATACATGGGCCACTGATGACTTTTTTTCTTCTTCTATATTATGTATTGCATTGAACTGCTATTGCCAAGTTAACAAATTTCACAGCACATGCCGGTGTAATAAACCTGATTTTGATTCTGATAAGGATTAGATATGTAATGCAGTAGGGTAGGAGTAATCTTTAAATAGAACTTCACAGATGATGACAAACTAATGTAATTATGGGACTTAACCAAATGGAACTAAAGGCTCAGATGTAAAATTACAAATGGGAGTTATTAAAGAAAGTGCAGGCCCTTCAGCCCATCATGGTCTGCCAACCTATATAAACCCTCTCCGTGATCAATCTAACCTCTCCCTCCCACTTAGCCCATAATGCTCCAGTTTTCTTTCATCCATATGCCTAAGAATCTCTCAAATGTCCCTAATGTATCAGACTCTACCGCCACTCTTGGCAGTGTATCTACTATTCTGAGTAGAAAGCCTACTTCAGATATATCCCCTAAACTTCCTTCCACTCACTCTAAAAGGATGTGTTTTGGTATTAGCCATTACCACCCTGGGAAAAAAGCAGTGGTTGTCTACTTGATTTGTGCCTCTTATCATCGGATACCCCTCTATCAAGTCGCCTCTCATCCTCCTTCCCTCCAAAGAGAAAAGCCTTAGCTCACTCAACCTTTCCACAGCAGATAAGTTCTCTGATCCAGGCAGCATCCAGATAAATCTCTGCTACAATCTCTCTAAAAACATCCACGTCCTTATAATGATGCAACCAGAAATGAACACAATACTCTGGTCTAACCAGTTTTATAGAACTGCAACATTACCTCACAGCTCTTAACCTCAATCCCATATGACACAGGAGCAGAATCAGGCCATTTGGCCCATCGATTCTACACCACAATTCCATCATGGCTAATTTATTATCCATCTCAACACCATTTTCTTGTGTACTCCCAATAACCTAATTAATAATGACTAATTAAATACCTATCAACCTCCTTTTCAAATACACCCAGTGTCTTGGCCTCCACAGTTGTCTGTGGCAATGAATTTACAGATTCACTACCCTCTGGCTAAAGAAATTTCTCCTAATTTCTGTTCTAAATGGTAATTCCTCAATTCTGAGGCTGTGTCTCTGGTGCTACATTCCCCCACTATAGGAAGCATCCCCTCCATATCCACTCTATCTAGGCCTTTCAATATTCTATAGGTTTCAATGAGATTCCTTATCATTCTTCTAAGTTCTAGCAAGTACAGGCCAGGAACCATCAAATGCTCCCCTTATGATAACCCTTTCATTCCCAGAATCATTCTTGTGAACCTCCTCTGGACCCTCTCCAATGCCAGCACATCTTGGATAAGGAGTCCAAAACTGCTCACAATATTCCAAGTGCAATGTGGCCAACACCTTATGGAAAGTATCAACTTTACATAAACACAAGGAAGTCTGCAAACGCTGGAAACACACACAAAATGCTGGCAGAACTCAGCAGTCAGGCAGCATCTATGGAAATGAATAAATAGTCTTCCCCCTTCCATCTCAGTCCTGAAGGAGGGTCTCAGCCCAAAACATTGACTTTTTCTTTTAAACCACCCTATCAACTTGCACAGCAACTTTGAGAGATCTATGGATATCAAAACCCCTCTATTCCTCCACACTACTAAGATAGATAGATATACTTTATTGATCTCGAGGGAAATTGGGTTTCGTTACAGCTGCACCAACCAAGAATACAGCATAAATATAGCAATACAAAACCCACAAACAATCAAACAACAAATGTAAACTATGCCAGATGGAAAGTAAGTCCAGGACCAGTCTATTGGCTCAGGGTGTCTGACCCTCCACGGGAGGAGCTGCAAATTTGATGGCCACAGGCAGGAACGACCTTCCGTGCTGCCCAGTGTTGTATCTCGGTGGGATATGACCGAAGTCCAACAGTAAAAAGTTCAATATCTGGTCTACAAACATGTTCCTCAATCGTAATCCTGCCATTAATCATGTACTCTTAATTTCAAGTTCGATCTTTCAAACACTTTCCAAATTGAATTCCATCTGCCACTTCTCAGCCCAACTCTGTATCCTGTCAATATCCTGTTATAATGAGACTCTTGAGGAAAGCTAGAGTTCTTTATGAAACCAGAGTAATCTCAGACTCTTCTTCGCCTTTGTGTTCTATCCTGTGTGATACCACCATATGGCATGTGGGGCCCTTTGCATTTGCTCCTTCTGCGCACAGACAGGGCAATGGACAATTTTAGCCTGTGTTTTTCTGCTACCACTTGAAGTTACCATTTAAAGAATAATGATGTACCTTGTTTTTTCCAAAGCAAATGCCAAGCTGACACCAACACAGTCAAGTATGGAAATTTTCAGAACCATATACTAAGATAGGTGGAGTTGTGGATAATGAAGTAGGTTTTCAAAGCTTGCAGAGAGATTTAGGCCAGTTAGAAGAGTGGGCTGAAAGATGGCAGATGGAGTTTAATGCTGATAAATGTGAGGTGCTACATTTTGGTAGGACTAATCAAAATAGGACATACATAGTAAATGGTAGGGCACTGAAGAATGCAGTAGAACAGAGGGATCTAGGAATAATGATGCATAGTTCCCTGAAGGTGGAATCTCATGTGGATAGGGTAGTGAAGAAAGCTTTTGGTATGCTGGCCTTTATAAATCAGAGCATTGAGTATAGGAGTTGGGATGTAATGTTGAAATTGTACAAGACATTGGTAGGCCAAATTTGGAGTATTGTGTACAGTTCTGGTCACCAAATTATAGGAAAGATGTCAACAAAATAGAGAGAGTACGGAGAAGATTTACTAGAATGTCACCTGGGTTTCATCACCCAAGTTACAGAGAAAGGTTGAACAAATTGGGTCTTTATTCTTTGGAGCATAGAAGGTTGAGGGGGGACTTGATAGAGGTATTTAAAATTATGAGGGGGATTGATAGAGTTGACGTGGATCGGCTTTTTCAATTGAGAGTAGGGGAGATTGAAACAAGAGGATATGAGTTGAGAGTTAAAGGGCAAAAGTTTAGGGGTAACATGAGGGGGAACTTCTTTACTCAGAGAGTGGTAGCTGTGTGGAATGAGCTTCCAGCAGAAGTGGTAGAGGCATGTTCGATGTTGTCATTTAAAGTTAAATTGGATAGGTATATGGACAGGAAAGGAATGGAGGGTTATGGGCTGAGTGCAGGTTGGTGGGACTAGGTGAGAGTAAACGTTCGGCACGGACTAGAAGGGCCGAGATGGCCTGCTTCCGTGCTGTAATTGTTATATGGTTATAATTTAAAGAAAAGTTACTTCAGGTATAGGGTAGGTATAATCCTACAAAGGGAAAAGATACAGAACCAAAGTCAGTGCTCCCTAGCTGATCATTTTCTACCATTTAAACAAAACTTTTCACAACTCTGTCACGGCCCTTAGCAGCAAGGATCAGAAACTGGTTTAACTAAGGAGCAAAGGTGTTGGAGAGTAGGCTGAATATCACAGTCTGAGGCAGGGGGGAGATGCATTAAGAGCAAATTGGACTAGGATGTCAATTAACATAAAAGGGAACCCAAAAAAGTCCCTACAGACAGAATAAGAGAACTGGGAAGATTGGCAGTGTACTGACGCCACAAAAAAATAATAACAATCAGGTGTGGTAGAAAAGATGGAAATACAGGAAAAGGTTAATGGAAGGGAGCTGCAATGGAACTGGGGTAGAGATCACAAAAGTATATGCCTTCTCTGGACAGTGTGAAGTTTCCAGAAGAATATCCAGAAAAGTACTGTAACATCCAACAACTATAAAGATCAGTCTGTTTAAGCTCAATGCGAGGGAAATAACAAGAAAAAAATAAAATATATACGTATTTGCAGGTTTTACATTAAGCTAACAAACAGCATTTGACCAACCCAATTTGAATATTGTAAATTAACTGACAAAATTACCAAGAAGAATGTAACAGGTATTATCTATGCTTTAGAAAAGCTAGAGCTTCATAAATGGCTGATGAGCAAGTTAGGGCCCATGGCATCAAAAATAATTTGTTTAAGAACAATGTTGTGGCAAATTTTTGATTAAACTAGAGAATGGTAAAAAGTGGTAAAAGGGGTCACACATTCCCAAATCACAGGTTATCAATTTGCTGACAAGACCTATATTTGTGCAGAAAGAAATGAGAATAGTAAAGGATTGCAAAATAGCAGCATGGCATATGAAAAATTAAATTTAATAAAGTCTAAAGTGGTTACACAGATTTTATAGTTCTAAAGGGGTTGTCCGTAAGCTTAGAAAGGTAAGTGAACATGTTGGAACTTAGGTCTCATAAATGAAAGCATAGAATACAAAAGCAGGCAGATTATTTCATGAAGGTTCAACATGCTAGTTAAGCCATTTAGATGTACTGAATACAGTACTAGTCCCCACAGTTTAGGAAGGATTTTAATATCCTGGAAAAGATGCAAATGTTCTTATCTATGAATGATTTGTGGACTAGGAAATGCATTTAAAGTGATGGACAAAATATAGAGAAACAATGTGAGGAATAAGTTGTTTTAATTAAAATGCAAAGTGAATATGAATCAAACATTATTGCCTGTAAAGAGCAGTGAGGTAATGGTCAACTATACTCATGAAAGGGAACTGGATAAGCATTAATACATTAAAAGACAACAATCTGCAGCAAATAAGGAATTAAGGTGGTCTGAATTGCTCAACAAAGCTGCATAGACCATTTTGGCACATAAGGGAGCCTTTATGATTCTGCCCTGTATTTCCATTTACATTTATTGCCCATCCCTATATTTGCTTTTGGGAGGTGGGATTTAATCCCAAATGGCACAAGTTGATGCATTGTGCAAAATCAGATAGGGACAGGACACTAAGGAATGTTGTCAAACTGAGGAACCTTGGGGTCTAAACCATAGTTCCCCAGAAGACAGGGTGGTGAAGGCAGCAAATGGCATGCTTGCCTTCATAGATCAGGACAGAGTTGGCTGTTATGTTACAACTTTTTCTGACTGAGATTTTATACGCTTGTAAGAAGTGATTGGTAGATAGTCAAAACCTTTTTCCATGCTAGAGGTATCAGAAACAAGACAGCATAATTTTACTATGCATAATCTCTTACTAGCTCTTCTTTCAGTTAGTCCTGATGAAGGGTCTCGGCCCGAAATGTCGACTGTACCTCTTCCTATAGATGCTGCCTGGCCTGCTGCGTTCACCAGCAACTTTTATGTGTGGAGTATAATTTTAAGGTGAAAAACAGGAGATTTAAAGGAAATCTGCGGGGCAAGTTGCTTTTTACTGACACAAGCTGAAATCTGGAGCACAGTACCAAAGGTGGGGTGGTGGAATCAGAAACAATTACTATGTTTCAGAAGCATTTAGATATTTAGGTATACAAGGCTTAGGGAGGATACAGTCCCAATGCAGACATATAACATTAGTGTAGATGAGATGGAAAGGTTGCAGAGAGATGATGGGCTGAAGGCTATACAATTCTATGACTCTGTAACACTTGTCAGAAGTATTCTGACACGGTCATACAATTTTTATTTGTCACTTTTAATTACAAATGTTGTAATTAAAATTACAACCCTGTTAGAACTATTCCACTCTAAAACCCCCCTGCTCTTTGATTTAATCATTTGGATTTAATCTTGGTGTATTCTCATTCTACATCCATTAAACTTGACCAGAAATTGTCAGAGAAATCTATATTCAGAAATGACATGAACTCTTGCTGATTAAAAGTGAAACACTTGGTAAAACTAAAGACTTACTTGACATTTTAGTAGCATGTCAAAGAAAGGATCATCTGGTTCCATGCTGTCACCACTGATCAGCTGACTGTGAATAGTGTGGTTATTATACCTGCTCAGTCGCAAGCCAGGAAGATTGCCAGTGCTAGCACGTTGATTATCTAATCGACGGCTCTGGGAACTAGCAAGCAGGTCCAAAAACTCGGTCTGTGGTGAGACCACTGATTTGGAGTGAGCTGAAATTAGAGAAAATAGCTCAGCATAAAAATTACTGAATGTATCTCAATAAACAACTTTCTGCTGGGTTTCGAAGTTAGTATTTAAAGGTTACTGTGTCTGAATCAAGCAAGAACAGTTCTGCTAGTGAACAAATGTGATATGTAGTAAATCTATGCAGTTTTAATAAACAATTTCAATGTAGAAATGCTTTAAATTCAAGGAAATTACTGGAAAACTCCAATAATTTGCTTTTCCAGTGTTAGTTAATCCATATGTTCAGCACTCAGCTCACCAAAGGCTATTTTCTCTGCTCCCTTTAAACTTACTGAGACAATTTCACCATTCTGCTTTCACATGTTCCCTTTAAATATGGCAGGTTCACTGGAAAATTTATTTCATTACTGTGTGGCATCTTGTTGACCAGAAAGAACTACAGTCTGCAATCAGTGAATTCAAATGAATCAAAGACAATGGAAGAAGATGGACCAATTACCTTTGTTCTTGCCATAAGGGAGGAGAGAGGATGCCATTTTATGAAAAGTTATCTATTTTGAGCAAAAGTCGCTTGACTTGATCAGTGGTTTTAAAGTCGACAAAATGATGCCTCAGGTAACCTGCTGAACTAGATATCATTTCCAAATAAGTTATTTGTGAGGTGTTCTTTGGTTGGATATAACATCCAAGTTTGTGAATGCTGGTCTATGTGATTCAAGCTGGTGGCTGATTGAGAACAAAGAGCCATAAATTATGGATTGTCTCTTGCTGGGAAGAGGGCAATAAATGGATGCTGGCCTGCAGCGGAGCCAATAAAAAGGTGTTAAAGATCAGACATGTGACCCACAGCCAAAGACACTGGAATGCAATGTTTGAATTGGTAAGAAATGAATATGAATCAGATGCTTCAAGTGTGCTGGCAGCAGTAACTCTATAGGAGAACAACTTTTGTGAATGTGAGGTGTCCCATGGACACAAGAAGATATAAAACTGAACTACAGGGAATGGAATTATCTTTTGTTTTTTGACTGTTCATGGAAGATCACAAAAACTTAGTAGGTGTGCATACAGGTATTGGTAGTGTAAGTTCATGTGTTCTTCCATGGGATAATAAAAGTATTTATCAGTAATTACAGATTCTCTCTCTGTATCTCCATGATCATTATTAGAGGGAATGATTCTTGTAACAGTTTAAAGTGAATTTAGTGTGTTGGAGTATTAATAACAGTTACATCACTCAATGACTAGTTTGGAAAATCTGTCAGTCCAACCCCAAGGTTTTGAGGCTGCTAGATAATTGGTATTTTGCTGTAAATGAAATACTTACCACTTAAATATTGACCTCTGCATCTTCAAAGTGATCTTCCTTTTTAAAGGTTTTATTCAACAAGATTGAGTCAAAATCTATCAGTCTCAATCGAGTTAAAACTACTTGTCAGAATTCCCTATTATCTGAAAACGTACCTCCTTATTTTAAAAAGCACCTCACACTAAACTTCTGTTAATTAGATTGTTGTGTTTCCATTCCTCTAGTAGGGAACAGAACGTTCATTCTAATGCACCTGCTGCGGATCAACTGGATGCAAGTTGACAACACAAGAAATATTAGAGTGTGCAGGTGTGTTGTTGAGGTTGAGCACCTGAAAAGTAAACAAGTACCATGCAGAGAGGATTTTGCTGCATGTGCATTTCTCAACATGTCACTCGCACAAGGATGACAGCAGTAGATGCACCATCACTTTACGTTGCAATGTGTGCAGTTACTGAAATTTGGAACAAAATCCCAACTAATGAAACCTAATACATGATTCTTCTACTGAATTAATATCCGCCACTGGCTGTTCATGAGACAGCATATCCACATGTTCCTCAACTATGCAGGACATTGCTCCAATTTCATTAATGAGTAATGACTGCCTTAAGAAATCTTGATATTACATTATTTTAATTATTCAACATTATTTTCTTCATTTCAGGTATCCCTCTTCATTTATTCTGAAGGAAATGTAGTTGTCATTCAATCTGCCAAAGAAGGAAAAACTTCATACGAAAATCAGATACAATAAAGTTTGTGCTAAAGATTCCCTTCAACCAAATTGGGCAGAAGTGCAAGGAAAGTAAATATACAAAAAAAATTCAGTGAGCTAAGTTTCCCCATGCCAATAGGAAAAAGCATCTGTGGAAAATCATGGAACTTAATTCAGGTGTAATGTCATGAAAGGTTTAAAGCACACTCACCCAAGGGTTTTGGTGGTGTGGATGTGACAGGTAAAGCCTTCGCCGCACAACTCTGATTTCCTGTGAATGAACATCGCTGGTCATCCATACGATTACTCTGGAACTGACTCAGCAAGTCAAAGAAGCCTTCATCTCCCATTAAATCTGAATTGATTTTCTGAAAATAAGTTTCACAAACTACGCTCAATCTCATTCTAACATTCAACAATACTACACAGATATGTGAAAAAAATCATTTCACTTCCCTTGAACCAATTCCGAAATGGGGATAGTTATTTGAAACATTAATAGAGTGAATATTCTATCCAATATTGGCCTGGTAATAAATCATAGAAATCCAAGTGCTCTGTTATACCACAAATGTAGAGAAAAACAAAATGCCTAAATTTATACAAATGGCAAAAGAACCCAAAGCAGTCAAAAGGTAATTTTTTTTTTCTTACACAAGAAGTTATAAGTTGGAATGCAATACCTAAAAAGGTGAACTTAACATCCTGGCTTAGACTTCAACTTTATATCCAGTCTAAATTGCATCACTTGTTCTCTGTTACATTGTAATGTAACAAGTGAGTGCCCCTCCCTTGATCGAGGTTGTCCGTGGATGTTGCATCCTAGCTATCTATGTTGTTGGTGATGGCTGGCAAGAATAATGCGTAGGTGGCAGTCTCTCATGCAAAAGTTGCATCTTTATGTGATCTGGGCTCTGCAGGAGATGCAGTGTTCCTTTCTATGGGCCCATTTGTCTTCTGCTGTTTTCCACACCTGACTTAAGGTGTCGTTTTAGGCTGCTGCTTTCTCTATTTGGCGCAGTGGGCTGCAAGTTCCTCCCAGAACTCAGTGTTGATGTCCAGTGGCTTCATGTCCTGCTTGCAGATGATATTGTAGCGCAGTTGCAGGCAGCCAGCAGTTCTCTTACCTGGAGCCAGCTCACTGTCGAGGATGTCTTTGGGATGCAGCCATCCTGCATGCAGCAGACATGGCCCAGCCAGCACAGTCTACGCAGGTGTACACAGTAGGGAGGCCAGTATAAGAGAGAACCTCAGCATTTGGTACTCGTTCTCTCCAGGAAGTGCATAAGATACAAAGACGACACCTTAAATGGAAGGTGTTAAGCCTTCTTTCATGCTTAGTATATGTTGTCTAGGTCTCACTGCCGTACAGCAGTGTACTGGTGACACAAGCATTACCTACAGCCATCTTTGTTTTGACTGAGAGTCTGGAGTTCTCCCATACACCTATTGTTGAGGCAAGAGTTGTTGCAGCCTTCCCAACGCACTTGCCAATTTCTGCCTCCAAAGGGAGGTTGTCACTGATGGTGGACCCCAGGTATGCAAACTGATGAACAACATCCAGTTTACCGTTATCAATGGTAATGATTGGTAGTGCCTTCATGTCTTGTCCCAAGACATTTGTCTTTTTCAGGTTGATTGCCAGACCAAATTCCTTCACAAGCTAAATATTGTTAAAATATTCAAAGACTTAAATACACTGTTTTGGAACTACATTTTAGCTGGGGAAAAAGTACTTCTATTTGCTTCCACACATCCTTCTATAATAACCACTTACGTAGTCGGGCTCCTTTCTTTTCCTTGTCTCCTCTCAGCCCCTTCCTCAGCCATATATACACCTCCAAAATTACTACCTATTCAAGCTATTCTCTTCAGGATAAGTGTTGTTTGGCTGGAATAATATTAAACATTTCATTCAAATAAATATCTTGTGATTTGCATGACCCTTTGGAACAACTCATCCATTTAATTCAGCATCAATAAAATTAAGTAATTTTGCTTATACTACAGGTGTTCTAGGTTGGTTTTCTTCGTGAATGACTCAAGATGATACAGAAATAATCCAGGGAATGAAGTTGGTACACAGAATTCAAAACAAACAAAATATAAAATCTGTATATTCCGCATCATTTAGCAAACCAAAACATGGCATAATGGTGCAAATACAGAAACTATAAACAGAAAACCAAATTTCTTAAATTAGCTTACCTTTTTTGGAGTATGGACTTGAGCATCATTTAAGACCACAGAATTACTGGCATCTTTTAAAGCTTTTGCAGATGAATTGTTACTTTTATGCTTTTTTCCCCTGAATCGGTTTATAAACAACAACTTAGTCGATGGTTTCCAAAGGGCAGGTTTCTGTTTCATGAGAATTTCACTCTTCCAATTCTGAACCTAGACAAAAATAAGTTCATCAGTATTACAAAACTAGCACATAAAATCTCAAAAAAATAGTTGCTAGTCAGTGGAATACAAGATGAGTTGGACGTAGTTGTGTTTTAAAGAGCATCTTTTTAACCCCACTCTGTTAGGGAAGATGCTAAAACAGATCCCTCTGACAAAGAGGAAGCAAGACCTCATTTCATTGCATTGAAATTACTTGTTACTTTCCAGTTAGACCTACTGAAAACATCTTAAACTTCAGTACATTGCATAGCATCTGAGAATTTTCCAGAATGGTTAATATGTCCCATTTTGCACACGTCTGCCTTCATTCCTTTGCACTTCCAAAATATAACTTCACTCCCTTTCAGCTTCCACAACTCATGTTCCAAACAATTTGAGAAATTCAAGCATCTCTACCAAAGAAAACTTCCCAGTCCATTTGGCATTCTGAAGAGACTGTTAACTCCCAGCATCAAAGCCCTTTCCCACTTAAGCAAAGATACATCAACATTTTCACTTCCCCCTCATCACCCTTCTTTTTATTTTTAGAATATGCTCTGCTCATTGATGTAGTTTTATCCAAATTGACCTTCTATTTTAAGGCAACTAAACATACATCGCTTGTTTTCTTAAGTGCTTTCATTCAGTTTCTTGGTTAGTTCTAAATCTCAAGGGAAATAAATGCAACATGTTTCATTTAAGCAATGTTCAGAGTGACAAAACACCAATTGAATTTAATCTTGCCTAATCCAAAATTGTTGGCCATAACTGGGACTCTGAACAGAACACTCCACTGCAAGTCTAGGTCACTCCTGTTGTCTTACCACATAGGATTAGAAACTCCAAGGCAATTGGACTCGCACATCTCTACAAGATTAGTATGGGCACAAGGATGGCACAGTAATGGTGAAAATAATGTAGAACACATCCATAAGTTGCACCCATAAGCATCTGGCCAGCAACAAGTAACAGCAATCCAAAACACTGGTGTCTATTTTACCTTAGAAATACTGAAATCCAATAACCATCTTATTCCAGAATCAGATTTCTCATTCACAAAAAGCTATTCAAGTACAATTTTTACAGCATACAAAATGAAATAAAATAAAAACTATGATGGAAGTGTAAGTACTTTCATGGTAAATAAATGTTAAATTCAGTGTGCAAAGGCTATGATGGAAAGATGTATCTTCAGTGAGAGGAAATACTATTTTGTTGTAGTTTTACATTAAGTTTCTACACAGTACCAAAGTAACATTTATGCAAAAGAGTGAAAAATTACTTGATACCCAGAAATCAAATCCACAGTATAGAAAAGAGCCCTTTTTGGCTAGCTCGTCTACATGAGCTCCACTCTACCCTCATCATTGCTTTTCAATAAACGTAACAGCATACCATTTTATTCTTTTCACCTTCATATAAATTTCAGGTTTTGTATTTATGCTACTGCTTCATAAACTTAATATTCTTTTAATTCCTTATTTGGTATATTTGTCTCATTATTTATGTCAAATGGTCTTCAAATCTCCAAAACGTGGAAACATTTATCCATAATCTCAATGCAACTCAAATGCTAATTCCACTATCAATCACCCATTTAAACCTGTCCTACGTTTTTTTAAATTTTCTTTTTCCTGAATTCTGATCAACATCTTTTATATTAGCTTACACATTTTTGGCAATTTACAGTAGCCAATCAACTTATCATCCCATGTAATTGGGATCTAGGAAGAAACCAGAGCATTCAGTAGAAACTCATGCCATCAAAGGAAGAAAGTGCAAGCTTCACACAAAAAGCATCCAAAGTCTGGGTTGAAGCCAGGTTTCCAGCACCAGCTATACTACTGTGCTACTCCAGTTGTCCAATAATTCAGGTCTTTATGGATCCAGTTTATCTTTGCTCCACTGCTGAAGGTGTGTCACCTCAATGTTTGGGCATCAAGCCTTTCCATTTTTCTAAAACGTCCTTGAAATCTTCTCCATCAATGTTTCCTTTTATTGGCTTATGAAATATTACAATTGGCATAATTATTTCTAGAACTACCAATACCCATACCTTTTCTGGTGTTAACTTCATAAGTTCCATTTTCTCCATACTCTGCCGACGGCCCAATCTTGGTCGAGCTCCTGCAAAGAACAAAGTTACCTTCTTTGGTTCTGTTTTCACTCTTGAATATTTTAACCAGGGGGTGACACTAATGATAACAGCTGTCTATATACACAGTCTTTCATATTCTTCTGCTGCCTATCTGAATGATCTATTAAGTATGTTAATTGAACATGTCCATTTTATGACCACCACCAGAGCTAATTTGTGCACCACTACCCTTTTTTAATTGAGGGATGTCCTGAAAGATTACAAGTTGCATCCCATTGGCAGCTCAATTGTCAATGCAGCAGTAGTAGTGATAGAAGTAGTGACAGCAGTAGTAGTGATAGAAGTAGTAGTGACAGCAGTAGTAGTGATAGAAGTAGTGACAGCAGTAGTAGTGATAGAAGTAGTGACAGCAGTAGTAGTGACAGAAGAAGCCAGAGACTGATTATGTGGAAAATGCACATGATGCATTACTGCAACTGACACCACCAAGCTCCACTTCCAATACTAACACCATGAGGGTACATAGAAACATAGAAACATAGAAAATAGGTGCAGGAGTAGGCCATTCGGCCCTTCGAGCCTGCACCGCCATTTATTATGATCATGGCTGATCATCCAACTCAGAACCCAGCCTTCCCTCCATACCCACTGACCCCTGTAGCCACAAGGGCCATATCTAACTTCCTTTTAAACATAGCTAATGAACTGGCCTCAACAGTTTGCTGTGGCAGAGAATTCCACAGATTCACCACTCTCTGTGTGAAGAAGTTTTTCCTAACCTCGGTCCTAAAAGGCTTCCCCTCTATCCTCAAACTGTGACCCCTCGTTCTAGACCTCCCCAACATCGGGAACAATCTTCCTGCATCTAGCCTGTCCAATCCCTTTAGGATCTTATACGTTTCAATCAGATCCCCCCTCAATCTTCTAAATTCCAACGAGTACAAGCCCAGTTCATCCAGTCTTTCTTCATATGAAAGACCTGCCATCCCAGGAATCAATCTGGTGAACCTTCTTTGTACTCCCTCTATGGCAAAGATGTCTTTCCTCAGATTAGGGGACCAAAACTGCACACAATACTCCAGGTGTGGTCTCACCAAGGCCTTGTACAACTGCAGTAGTACCTCCCTGCTCCTGTACTCGAATCCTCTCGCTATAAATGCCAGCATACCGTTCGCAAGTACAAGTAGGCTTGTGAGACAAGAGCCACAGTAAAAGACAGAAGGCCACAGGAGTGTTAGGAAATCTGGGGTGCCAACCTGGCAAAAAGGAGGGAAGCCTGCACATCAGAATACCACAGAATTATCTGGCAGGAAAACTTTCTAAGACAAAGCAACACACAAAATGCTGGCCACGCAGGCAGCATCTACAGAGAAGGGTAAACAGTCGACGTTTTGGGCTGTGACCCGTCATCTGAACCAGTAGGATGCACCAATAGCTGGCAAGTTGTCAGGATGACCTGACCGATTGCAACAGACTGCAAGGATCATGAAGCAATTCACTTTGCAATTATTGCAGGTGACTGCTCAGACCAGGAATGCATCATTTCCACCCTGGAGGAGATATCCACATTCACTCGTTGGTCCATCCACAATCTCACTGTTAGCTGGCAAGGAAGCACAGACAGAAGCCATCCAACATCTTCGTGCCTCATGGGTGGGTCCTACCAAGGCACAGAAAGTTCAAGCACAGTATGCATTGCCCACTGACCATAATGTTTATGGAATGTGGTCTTTGGAGAACTGATGGTCTTTTAAACATTTATTGGTTTAGTTTTTTCTGCAGTATTCATCTGTAGCAGTAAATGGTATGTGTAAATAGCCAGAAAAGCTGATCAATGTCAAGAAGTTAGAGGCATGTGTAAGCATAATCATGGGAGATTTTAATTTACCTACAGAGCAAACAAAGTTAGCAATGATGGTGTGGAGGACAATTTAAGGATTATGTGCAATACAATTGAGAAAACAATGAGGAAACATGCTATTGTAATCTAGAATTATTGAATGAGAAAACGTTAATCTGGTATTAAGAGAAATGATTAGTAATAATGCTAGTTTTATAGTAGTCGGGGTGCAAATTAAGCTATGATAGTTTGGAAAAACACAAGACCTATAGAAACAATGAAAACAAGAAATCAAGTGCAAGCGAGGAGCCAAGGAGAGAAAAATGTAGAAATAAAAATAAAAATGGGAAGAGAGAGTAATCATTTCCTCAATCCAGTATCTGAAAGAGTTGGCTTTGGGTGCACTGGTGTCAAATTTCCAAAATTACAGCAATTCTCTACCAGTTACCAGACATCCCACCCTACAAAAACTCATTTCAGGGAGGTAGCAGCCCCGCCTCCCGTGACCCCATATCCAACCCCGCCCCCCCGACCTCCAAGGGTGTATGTAATACTTTGTTTAGTGATTTTGTCTAATCTGTAAACCAAGTTGGGTATATGCAGAAAATATGACATTAAAATATGTACATATATTATATTATATTATAATGTTTATTCTATTACAACTTTAAGCAAGTTTACAGGGAGTTTGGCATCATCACGTAGGACATCAATAGAGAGCTCCTTAGCAGCTAGCCAGCTAGTTTAAATAACGTTAGCTACGCTAATGAACGAATGACACCTGTTAAACTCACCTCAACATGTCTTCTACATTTTAACCCACCATGGGCAATAGAAAAGTCACTGTTGCAAACAGTGCAGCGAGCAACACTGTCATTATTTTTGAGGTCGACTGTAGAGCCCGCCCACAGAGAAAACTGATAGGTCTACTTAGCACGAAGAGAGAACAATCAGGATGCTCGCTCTCCCTCTCAAAAAAATCAATTTGCAGGATATTGTATATAATTTCCGGGCATCAGGGAGCCACTATCAATATGCAGGAGACTCCCGGAACTTCTGGGAGAGGTGGGATGTCTGAGTTACTATTAGAAAGATGAGAATTACATTTCCTACCTTCCATTCATAAACAGGGAAAGAAAATGGGAACCACAGACCAGTTAGTGTGACACCATCAGCTGGAGGAAGTGGTTACAGGGCACTTGGAAATTACTGATAGGATTGGGCAAAAAGGAAAATCATGCTTGGCAGATCTTTCGTAGGTAGCAACAATCAGATAAGGTACTATACAAAAGGGAATAAAATTAGGGCACATAGGACTAGAAATTGTATACCAGCATGGACTGAAAATTGGTTAACAGACAGAGAGCAGTCAGAAAAAATATGTAATTTTCAGGGATTGAAGTTGTATCTAATGATGCAATCTCTCTATCAATGGTTTGGAATGAAGAAATTAATTGTATTGATGATACAAAACTGACTGGCAATATGGGTGATAAGAAGTTAGATGACTAAGTGGAAATAAACAAACTGTACGAATAGGCAAGAATATAGTAGATGAGAATATAATGTGAAAATGAGAGGTCTTCTACTTCGGTAGAAAAAAAATGAAATGTAGTGTACAGGTGAGAGATTGAAAAGCTGTTAGTGTTCAGGAGCCTCCTGAGTGTCCTTGTACAGAAACTATTGAAAATCAACAAGCAATTAAAAAGATACAAGGTCTGTTGAACTTTGTTGCAATATAACCAATAACCATACAGTTATGAAGAAACATTGATCAGTTCTTGTGGGTACAAAAGCCTCCAACTAAGAAAATTAAACAAGCCCATCAGGTTCCTATATGCTCCATATCAGAACTAATAGTTGTTTACCCAGAGAAATAAGTACATTTAAGTACCGAAACATGGAAAATTGCAGGGCTGACGGGCAGAAAATTGCCATTACCAGGCGTAATATATATGCTGAGATTCGCATAAAGCAACTTTGATGATTGCCCTGAATGCTGCTCCCCACAACAGCACAAGGTTAAAATGAAATCCCAGGAGTTCCTTTACTGAATTTTTCTGTACTCACCTTGATAGCTGTAGTCCAATTCATGACTTGTGGATAAGAAAGAGCTGTTTGTACTATAGCTAACACCCAACACCAACTGAAGATCTGAAAGATTCATTCGGGCTGTGAGTTCACCACTCTTATCCCCTACCTGCAAAAAGACAATGACAGTAAAACATGTTTTATTTAATCTTAGGGGCTGTAGTTCCATTTTGTAAGCTACACTTCAAAAGCTACACAGAGAATATCACAGTGTTAGGTAAAATAACTATTTATAAAACCACATTCGTCCCACACCCAAGAACTAAAGATTGTATTTTTGTGCAAGTAATTTAACAATGTTGGAAGTAAGAGATTTTGCCCACTTATTATTCTCCATTATTCACATATTTACTCACAATTTCTTTTGTGAAATATGCTATGTTTCTGAGAAACAACAGTCCTGATAGTATGCAGTACTAGGTTGGGAATACAAAGCAGAAGACTGGAATTCTGGTTGAAAAACATGAACAAATAACTCATTTGGTTTTAATTACTCATCAGTGACCTTCCATCCATCGCAAACATCACAAATGTGGATTTTGTCTTCATAATTTCCCAGCAAATAAACAGTCCATGTCTCTATTAACATTCAGATAACATTATAACTGACAAGTAATATTCACCCCATGAAATGCCAGGCAATGTTCATTACTAAGAGAGAGAATAAACATTTACCCTTGACAGTGGCATTGACATCACTAAATTCCCCCACCATCAAGATCCAGTCATTGACTATAGACCAGAAAATCAACTGGACCAGCCACACAAAAATGATAGCTGCAAAGAAAAGTAGGTGGCTGGATATCTAGAAGCCAATGGCTTGCCTCCTAACGTCCTCATAGTCCACAAGATACCAGTGAGAATTGTGATGGAGTACCCTCCATTTCCTTGATCGCTATGTAGTTTCAGAATCTCTGAGGAAGCTCAGCAAAAGGCAACCTGCTCAAATGGATGTTTCCATCTTTCTGAACTAAGGCACTCAGGAAACCTTTGCAGTCACAAGGAGACAGCACCAGCTCTAAACTGTGCTTCTCCTCACCTATTGCAAATCAACATTCTATCATAACAATGGAACATATTGGAAATACTCAGCAATTGGACAGTCTTTGTTGGGAGAGAAATTTGAACAGATTACATATTCAAGGATGTGCATAACAGGTACAGACAGCAAGGAACAAAAATGAGATACTTGAGAGATACAAGAAATGCAAGAGAACACTGAAGGAAATTAGAATGGATAAAAGAAAGCATGAGGCTTCTCTATCAGACAAGAACAAGAAGAATGCCAAGGGCTTCTACAAATAAATTAAGAGCAAAATGAGAACAAGGGACAAAATTGGTCCTCTTGAAGATCAGTGGTCATCTATGCATAGATCCGAGAAAATTGGGAAGATCTTAAAAGGAATTTTTGCATCTGTTTTAACTGATGAAACAGAGAGTCCATAGAAGTGAGGTAAAACAGCAGTAAAATCATGGATTGTATTGGTTTCAACTAATCATATAAAATTTTGAGGAAGTTACCAGGAAAGTTCATGAAGGCAAGTCAGTGGACGTTGTTTACATGGACTTAGCAAGGCTTTTGATAAGGTCCTGCTTGGGAGGATGGTTAAGAAGATTCGATCACTTGACATTCGGGATGAGGTAATAAATTGGATTAGACCTTGTCTTTGGTTGCCCCTCTGACTGCAGGCCTGTGACTAGTGGTGTCACAGAGATCAGAGATTTGCTGGGTCCATTGCTGCATCTCATATATATCAACAAACTGAATGATTTTGTGGCAGATTGGATCTGCAAATTTGCGGATGACACCAAGATTGGGGGTTTGGTGGAAAGTGAGGAAGCCTATCAAAGCTTGCAGCTGGATCTGGAGCAGGTGGAAAAATGGGCTGATAAATGGCAGATGAAATTTAACGCAGACCAGTGTGAAGTGTTACACTTTGGGAAGACATACCAGGGCAGGACCAGTAAGCAGTAGGGCACTGCGGAGTGCAGTAGAACAGATCTGGTAATACAGATCCATAATTCCTTGAAAATGGCATCACAGTAGGATAGGATCATAAAGAGAACTTTTGGCACATTGGCCTTCATTAATCAAAGTACTGAATACAGAAGCTGAGTTGTTGAAGTGGTAGAAGATGTTGGTGAGGTCTAAGTTGGAGTATTGCAGCCAGTTTTGGTCACCTACCTAAAGGAAAGAGAAAAATTAGAAGTATGTTGCCAGGACTTGAGGACCTGACTTATAGGGAAAGGTTGAATAGATTAGGACTTTATTCAATGGAGCCGAGGAAAAAGAAGGGAGATTTGATAGAGGTGTACAAAATTATGAGGGGTATAGTTAGGGCAAGCGGAAACAGGCTCTTTCCACTGAGTCTGGGTGAGATCAGAACTAGAATTAAAGGTGAAATGTTTACCGGAGAACATGAGGCGGATCTTCTTAACTCTCAGGGTGGTGAGAGTGTGGAATGAGTTGTCAGCTGAAGTGGTGGATAGGTACAGTACTGTGCAAAAGAATGAGGCACATATATATAGTTAGTGTGCCTAAGACTTTTGCACAATACTGTATGTGTTAACGTGTACTTTTGGTCCAGGTTTTGGAATTTTTTCCATGAACTACTGTATCTCTTTCAATTTCCTCTTGCAAGCTTTTCCGATATCTGTTACAATGAAACAATCCACAGTTGTAATTTTGCGATGTATGGAAGGTCATTGAGGAAACAGTTTAAGGTGTATGTGCATAGTCACTGCAGTAACACCCTGGGACTGGGCTAATTGTTACATTTGTACGCTTGGTGCTCCAATTTTCTAGTACTGAAGAAAAGTGAAACACTGGAGTGTGTTGTATCTGACATCTTAGCTTTCTCTGTTTAGGATTTGGATGCATTTCTACATAGCTTTATTTTCCCCTTTGTTTAAATACCAACAGTAAAGTATGCCCAATAACTCTTAGTTATAGAACAAGCTAGTACTTTTTCTTCTAGTTAAACTTGTGCCCAATGTGAAACCAAACAACACCAATATTAATTGCATCATCTATGACTTGGGAATTCCCAAAATATCCCTGATCCGATATTCTGCTCCTTACAGTTGCCAGCTCAGGGTGGACTTCTAGATGACAACCTTATAGTATGCTGCATCTCATGTTTACCTCTCTTGAAATTTCAAAGTGTTTCTCTGCAAAATGCACTGCTTGTTCGTGATCTCCTAATGCAGTATAAGCATTTCCCAAACTCCAACAAGCTCTTCCTTCACCAATCCTAAAATTAAAATAAAAAGATGAGTTTAGAAATCTATGCCATATTATTTTATTCTTTCATCTATTTTTAATCTGTATTAACTTAAATGGTCTATATCTACTGATTAAAAATTGAGTCAAATCTATTTCACCCCAGAAAGGAAAATGCATCAAAAAGCTTCCATCTTATGGAACACCAACAACAATTTGATAGGTCAAAGGACAGCTTGCCATACATGAGCAGCTAAATTGCAGATGACAGACCACAGTTCACAACGGCATACAGTTAGGTTCTCAGAAGAATGGCAGCTTGAACATTCCACATATTGTTTTCAGAGAAGGAAGAGAAACTGTGAAGATGATCAAAGAATCACTGAAGTTGGCTGAATAATCAGTATACAAATATCTTCACCTACTGCGATCCCCTATTGTGAAGACCTCTGCAGGCAAGCTAAAATGCTTCA
Source organism: Mobula hypostoma (assembly GCF_963921235.1). Lineage (NCBI taxonomy): Eukaryota > Metazoa > Chordata > Chondrichthyes > Myliobatiformes > Myliobatidae > Mobula > Mobula hypostoma. Next base: position 42,496,393 of record NC_086108.1, read on the forward strand.
ACTGCAAAAAGACAGCTAAAACCAAAAGAGCATGAACGGTCAAGGGACAAAGGGCTCTGGCACTGTTGAGAGTTGGACATACCATAAAGATATACCATGTCAGACTAATATCAAATGTGTTAGAAGGAAGTGGTACCAATAGTGACACAACTACTCTACGTCCACAAACAACAGGAATTCTGCAGATGCTGGAAATTCAAGCAACACACATCAAAGTTGCTGGTGAACACAGCAGGCCAGGCAGCATCTCTAAGAAGAGGTACAGTCGACGTTTCAGGCCGAGACCCTTCGTCGTCGGCCTGAAACGTCAACTGTACCTTTTCCTAGAGATGCTGCCTGGCCTGCTGCGTTCACCAGCAACTTTGATGTGTGTTACTCTACGTCCAACTGGTGTGAACAATTATCTCTCTTAAAGCAATATATTTGCTGACCACAACCACCTCTTCCAAGTGGAAGAATACTAATGAAGGAACACCTTACTTAGGAATCTGCAGGATATTTCTTTGCAATATTTAATGCCAGATTTCATCTGGTCACGAGTACACATCATGGACCACTGGCAGGTTTCCTTTTGAATGAGAACCACTGTGCCATTACTGCTAGTGGATCTTCTCTGCTTTTGAAACTGACATATACGGGAATGATGATGGTGGCAGATTCATTCAAGATTTAAGATTGGTTAATGTAATTTCCAGTACACAAGTGTAAAGGAGAATGAAGTGTCTGACCAACTACCACAAACATGTCAGCTGACGAATTTAAGGAGCTAACACACTCCATCACTTTCACACCATCGAGAATGCTCTCCATGCCATCCCACACCTACACTTTGGAAAGCCTAATCACTTCTACTACTGGCATGTCGGCAGAGACTGGGGACTGCAACACCAATGAGGACCATGCAGGTCTGGTCAAGGAAGGCTGAGGAGTACTTAAGGGACTGCTTTGTGGACTGGACCACATTCAAGGATTCAATATGCCACAGCCGTCACCAATTTCATCAAGACCAACATCAATGAATATGTGCCTTTAAAAACAGAGGTTTCCCAGATCAGAAGCCCTGGATGAATCAAGAGGTTCGCAGCTATGTCTGTGGCATTCAAGAACAGGATCGAGAACCCTACCAGAAATTGAGATACAGCTACGGGAGATCATCATGAGAGCAAAAAGGCAATTTGGTGTGAAGTCAGAAACACAATCAGATGCACAACAGCTCTACCAGGATTTGCATGCTATTATGAGGCAAAACTCAACAGCATAAATAGTATACACGAGGAATTCTGCAGATGCTGGAAATTCAAGCAACACACATCAAAGTTGCTGGTGAACGCAGAAGGCCAGGCAGCATCTCTAGGAAGAGGTACAGTCGACGTTTCAGGCCGAGACCCTTCATCAGGACTAACTGAAAGAAGAGTTAGTAAGAGATTTGAAAGTGGGAGGGGGAGGGGGAGATCCAAAATGATAGGAGAAGACAGGAGGGGGAGGGATGGAGCCAACAGCTGGACAGGTGATTGGCAAAAGGAATATGAGAGGATCATGGGACAGGAGGCCCAGGGAGAAGGGGGGAAAAAACCCAGAAGATGGGCAAGGGGTATAGTCAGAGGGACAGAGGGAGAAAAAGGAGAGAGAGAGAAAGAATTGTGTATATAAATAAATAACGGAATGGGTACGAGGGGGAGGTGGGGCATTAGCGGAAGTTAGAGAAGTCAATGTTCATGCCATCAGGTTGAAGGCTATCCAGACAGAATATAAGGTGTTGTTCCTCCAACCTGAGTGTGGCTTCATTTTGGATTTCCCAATCTTCATTTGGGAGATTTTGGATCTCCCCCTCCCCCTCCCCTCCCACTTTCAAACATGTTACTAGTTCTTCCTTCAGTTAGTCCTGACGAAGGGTCTCGGCCTGAAAGGTCGACTGTACCTCTTCCTAGAGATGCTGCCTGGCCTGCTGCGTTCACCAGCAACTTTGATGTGTGTAGCATAAATAGTATTGATGCTTCACTCCCCAATGAGTACAATACCTTTTATGCATACTGTGAAAAGCAGAATAAACACCAAATACCCACAGTACATAGTGACCTTGTGACCCCATCTCAGAAACCAATGTCAGAACATCATTCAGGAGGGTGGAGCTTCACAAAGCATCAAGCCCAAACAGTGTACGTGGCCAGGTACTGAAAACCTGTGCCAACCAATGTGCTGCAGTAACAATCAACAAAGGCGCATCTCAAAGATGCATGCTTAGCCCACCATTCTACTCTCTCTACACTTACAACTGGGTAGATAGTCACAGCTTAAAAGCCATCTGTAAATTTTGTAATGATATTACTTTTTTTTGGTGTGTGCCTGCATGCGTGCGAGTCTGTGCGTGTGCGTGCGTGCGTCCGTGATGATGTCTTTTTCATGTCTTTTTACAAGGCGCGGAGCGAGAGCGAGAGAGAGAGCGAGAGAGAGAGACTGCGTGGCCGCCACTCCTCACACAGGCATTTTTGCAGTATTTTTCCCTTTATTTTATGAGGTCGAGCAGCGATCTCGACACTCAACCTGGCATGGATGGAAAGCGTACTCAGGAGCGGACCCGACTGGTTTCAAACCAGGGAACCTCCGCTCCTGGGTCCGGCGCCGGTTTCATTGCGCCACCAGCCGGCCCCTAATGACATTACTGTCGTTGGTAGAATCTCAGATGGTGACACGTACAGAAGTGAGACCGGCCACCTGGTTAAGTGGTGTTACAACAACCTCAGATTCAGTGTCAACAAAGCCATGGAATTGATTGTGGACTTCAGGAAGGGGAAATACACTTGTCCTCATTGAGGGCTCAGTGGTTCCTGGGCATCAAGACTAGATAACTTACCCTAGGCCCAACGGATTGATGGAATTATGAAGGTGGCACATTAGCAGCTCTACTTCATTAGGAGTTTCAGGAGATTTGGTGCCTCCAAATTCTCTGTAAATGTCTATAGATGCGCAGTGGACTGGCTGCATCACAGCCTGTAATGGAGGTTCCAATGCACTGGGGGACAGAAAATCTCATATTCAGTAGCTTTAAGAAGGAAAACTAAAGCGGAACTTTTAGTGATTACTAATAGCATTAAAGAAATAGATAAAGTTTATTCAGTAACACCTAGTGAAGATCTATATAAGGGTGAAACTTCAAACACAACATGATCTGCTTTTGACTTTTCCCATTGAGCCGCAACTTTTGAAATCTAAAAGTCAATTTTATATACATGGGGATAAGTCAGGTAAATTGTTGGCCGGTCAGCTTAAAGCAAGCATGGCTAGGAGGCAGATTTTGAAAATACGAATAACTGATAGAACTGAAACGTCAGATTGTCAGGAAATTAATGAGCTATTTTTGGAGTTTTACTCTAATCTTTATAAATCTGATTTTCAAGACAATACTACTTCTATGAATAGATTCTTGCAAAGATTGAATATACCCAAAATTTCTATTCACGATATGAATACATTAGATGCGCCTATTAAACGAGAGGAAATAGCAAGGGCTATATCCTCTTTTCAATCAGGTAAAGCTCCAGGACCAGATGGATTTACAGTAGCATTTTTTAAGACTTTTACTGAAATACTTACACCTCATTTATGCCAAATTTTCACTGATTCTATATCCTCTGGGACCCTTCTGAAAACTTTCTATGGGGCATCAATTTCATTAATTCCCAAAAAAAAAGATTATCTGAATGTGCCTCTTACAGACCAATTGTCTTATTAAATGTGGTTTCCAAAATTCTTTCTAAGATTTTGGCTAACAGGCTCGAGAATATTTTACCTAAGGTTATTTCTAAGGATCAAACTGGATTTACTAAGAATAGATATTCATATTTTAATATTTGGAGATTATCAAACATTATTCATTCCTCTCCATCTAAAGAATCCGAATGTGTTGTTTCCCTTGATGCAGAGAAAGCCTTTGATAGGGTAGACTGGTCCTATTTATTCGAGGTTTTAGAAAGATTTAATTTTAGTCCAGGTTTTATTTCCTGGATTAAGCTGATCTATCAAGCTCCTATGGCAGCAGTTATAACTAACAATCAAAAGTCTCCTTATTTTAGGCTATACAGAAGTACCTGGGGGGGTTGTCCTCTTAGTCCGCTGTTATTCAACCTGGCTTTAGAACCTCTTGTTATTGCTGTTCGGGATTCCAATAATGTTCAAGGTATTAAGAGAGGAGATAAAGCGCATAAGTTTTGCTGTATGCAGATGACTTGTTAGTTTATATTTCAGATCCTAAGAAATCTATTCTTTCTACGTTATCTATATTTTCTGAATTTTCTGAATTTGGCTCTTCCCACTTTCTTCAGACCAAGGGTGTAGCTATGGGAACTCGCATGGGCCCTAGCTATGTCTGCCTCTTCGTTGGTTATGTGGAACAGTCTGTGCTCCAAACCTATTCTGGTACTGCTCCCCAACTTTTCCTTCGATACATTGACGACTACATTGGTGCTGCTTCCTGCACCCATGCTGAGCTCATCAATTTCATCAACTTTACTTCTAACTTCCACCCAGCCCTCAAATTCAATTGGTCTATCTCGGACACTTCTCTCCCCTTTCTCGATCTCTCGGTCTCCATCTCTGGGGACAGACTGTCCACTGACATCTTCTACAAGCCCACTGCCTCTCATAACTACCTCAACTATACCTCTTCCCACCCCGCCACATGCAAAAATGTCATTCCCTATTCCCAGTTCCTCCGTCTCTGCCGCATCTGCTCCAAGGATGAGGGTTTCCGTTCCAGGACATCTCAAATGTCCTCTTTCTTTAAAGATCGTGGTTTCCCTTCTGCTGTCATTAATGATGCCCTCGCCCACACCTCCTCCATTTCCTGCACTTCAGCTTTCACCCCATCCTCCCTCAACCACAACAGGGACAGAGTTCCCCTTGTCCTCACCTACCACCCCACTAGCCTCCGCATCCAACACATTATCCTCCGCAACTTCCGCCACCTTCAACAGGACCCCACCATTAACCACATCTTCCCCTCTCCATCCCTCTCTGCTTTCCGCAGGGATTGGTCCCTCCGCAACTCCCTTATCCGCACATCCATCCCCACGGATCTCCCACCTGGCACTTACCCCTGTAAGCGCAAGTGCTACACCTGTCCCTACACCTCCTCTCTTGCCACCATTCAGGGCCCTAAACAGTACTTCCAAGTGAGGCAACACTTCACTTGAGAGTCTGTTGGGGTCACCTATTGCATCCGGTGCTCCTGGTGCAGCCTCCTCTACATCGGTGAAACCCAACGCAGATTGGGGGACCGCTTCGTCGAGCACCTCCGCTCCGTCCGCCAAAACAGACAGGATCTCCCAGTAGCCACCCACTTCAACTCTGCTTCCCACTCCCATTCAGATATGTCCATACATGGCCTCCTCTACTGTCATGATGAGGCTAAGCTCAGGTTGGAGGAGCAACACCTCATATACCATCTAGGTAGTCTCCAGCCCCTTGGTGTGAACATAGAATTCTCCAACTTCCGGTAATTCCCTCCCCCTCCCTTCCCCTATCCCTATGTCACTCTGCCCCCTCCCCCAGCTGCCTATCACCTCTGTGCTTCCCCTCCCCCACCCCTTTGTCTTTCCCCTTACTGGTTTTTCACCTGGAACCTACCAGCCTTCTCCTTCCCACCCTCCCCCCACCTTCTTTATAGGGCCTCTGCCCCTTCCCTCTACAGTCCTGACGAAGGGTTCCGGCCCGAAACGTCAACCGATCTTTTCCACGGATGCTGCCCGACCTGCTGAGTTCCTCCAGCGTGTTGTGAGTGTTGCTTTGACCCCAGCATCTGCAGATTATTTTGTGCTTATAATTGCAAACTGTAGTCAATAATAATGGAAGAATCAACCTAACACAAATAACTTTAAATGTTACCTATCACAAAGTTCTTGTGCTATCATAAGATGTTTCAGATGGTATTCAATGGCCTTTTCATAGTCCTGAAGCAGGGTGTAAGTGTTTCCCAGGCTGTAGCAGGCTTGTGCTTCCACAGCCCTGTCTCTTAGTTGTCGAGCCAGATCAAATGTTCTCCTAAATAGACAGCAAAAATTTGGGTCAAGATTTTTACTCCAACATTCAAGTATTTTAGTGTAAATGTCATACTTCAGTTTTAAAAAAACAAACTGAAAGTTTTTACAACCACTTCTACCCTCCAGCCATATCAATCCCTACACGCCAGCTCCTTATGAAAATGAATAAATCTTACACATTGCATTTACATTGGCATACCACTAATCTAAGAGTGATCTCAGTAAACCTTCCACAGTCCTACCAGTGGCAACTCACTGCAAAAGCTGTCCCAATCCTCATGTGGCTCAGGAACATAACATGGAATCAGGACAAATAAACACCACTCAGAAAACCCGACAATGATCTGTTGTACTGATGTAACTATATGTTATGATTATGTGGTTTTTGTCAGTTTTAGTCTTTGTCTGCTTTGTGTTCCTGTGATGTCATACTGGAGGAATATTGTATCATTTCTTAATGCATGCATTACTAAATGACAATAAACGAGGACTGAGTGTCCTCATAGTCTAAATAATCTAAAAAATTTGATTTTTAGAGCCAAGCCACATACCCTGATACAGCTAAAACACACTTAGATAAAAACTATAGTCCTCTGCAGTTCATGTCTGTAACTAAGAAATCCCGGCTACAATGTCCACTCTGCTATGAATTCCTTGAGTAGGTCCCGTGGTAGGTGATGAGAAATCTGAACAATTGTACACAAGCTGACAAAACCATAGAAGAGTTGAAGAGATGCTAATAGCTATCAGCCATTTTATGACTATTCACACATGCAGAAATCCCAAACCATAACACATACTCACATACAATGCTACAGTCATTTCTTCTATAATATCTGGATTATTATAACAGTATTCAAAGCCTGCCTAGATGACTGAGTGTATTCCAAAGTAAATGGGCATTGTAATTGGTTCCTGGTCAATACCTAGTTAATTGTTTAATATCCAGGACTTCATATAGGTTATTGAAAATGGCCAAAGCATCTCTTATTAAAGATCAAACAAGCTACATGTTTTGTGTTCATTAACTATGGACGCTTATCGAGTAGCAACTTTTCCAATCCTTCACCATCTGAACTCCCCCTTACCCTAAACACAAAGGTAAAACAATATAATGGTTTCACAACGTTTAGCTATAAATTTTTAAAGACTGAAGGCTTCAAATATACATAATGCTCACTTGTAATATTCAGCAGCCACTGCAAATTCACCAAGAAAGACATGGGCATTTCCCAAATTGCTGCAAGCTCTCCTTTCAGCAGATTTATCTCCAAACTCTTTTGCAATTTTTAAGCGCTGCAATCAAGAAATGAATTAATTAAAGACAAAAGCTAATTGCAATTTACGCCCAAGAAATTTACTGCATGATACGGAACGCTTGTATCTGACATGGCAAATTGAATTTTTCTCTGAATTGTATGTATTTAGATTCAGGATCCTTTACACTAATTTATTAATATATACTATGAATGTCTGAATTATTTGTAAATCACTTAAGCAACCAGTCTTGGAAATTCATTGAATAGATAATATATTAAATCTGTTCTCTAAAACTCCAAGTTGGCCAGGTGAATGCAGGTACGGAGGACTGCAAGTAAAATGCATCCCTAAGTTTAGAACATGTGCTTCATATTCACAGGCCAACCATCTACTACTTTAAGAATAGTTTCTAATCTAATTTTAAGAAGTAAAACTAATAAGAAATAAAGCATAAAGAATGAGTACAGTTGAGAGCTTTACATCTTAAAGGTGTTTGCAGTGAGATTGACTAGCTTCAGGTTTATGCATTTAGCACATGAAATACAAAGAGATCCAAACTTAATTTTTCATCAAGATGTAAAATATTCTTTCCTAATCCATGCAAAACTACATTAACACAAATAATCTATTTAAACCTCCATAATGGCACAATGAAATATAGTACAATGCCTTTGACATCCTATACCTCCTGATGGGATCGCACTGCTTTTCTAAAGTTCCCCAAAAGATAATGTGTATTTCCCAGATTCCCATAAGCACGTCCCTGGGCTGCTCTGTCTCCAAGCTCTTTCACCATTGCCAGGTTTGCCCTGTGAATAAAATTGTTACAGATTAAACACTTAATCATTACAACCTTGCTGAACACAAGAAAATATAATGATGAATTTGCATCATAAATTAATGACTATCCATATTAACAACTCCAGTGACTTAGTTTGAAATTCAGCTGTTACCAGAAGATTTGACCCTTGAGGAAAACATGGAAACAGCAGGTGTGATCAAAAGAGCAATGTTAAGATCCATTGTACTGTCTTTCCCTCTCTCATCTTCATTTCTCCCCTTCCAGGCACAAACCAGTACCACTGCTTGGGAAACTTAAGGACTAATCAAAATTGTCAAGCAAACATCCCACTGGAGGTGCACAAATGAACTCTGCCATTTTGAAAAACGTAACTTAGCCTTTAAAGACGGAGTATGTTCTACACACTTTTGGTTTGGTATCTTTCTACAAAAATACATTTAGTCCAACCTGTTAATACTTTGGGTTTTGATTGGACTGGCTTAATTTCTGCAAGTTTTTTCCCCCCAATTTCTTTGTTCTACCTGACAAATAAATCTTTAATGTTGTAGTATACCAACATAAATTTGATTGCAGTATGAGCTCTGAGGGAAACTTGGACAAATTTGAGTTGCTGTCCTTAGCATTGGAGGCTGAATGGTGACTTAATAAAGGTCTTTCAAATCATAAATGTAGATGGTCAGAATCTTTTCCCCAGGATAGAAATATCAAACAACAAAGACGTGCTTTTAAAGTCAGAAGGGGGGATTTTTAAAAATTATTATTAGACAGAGTGGTAGGTGTCTAAGATGAGTTCAAAGTAAGCTTATTATTGAAGTATATGTATTACCATATACTACCTTGGAATTCACTTTTTTGCAGGCACATACAGGAAAAAGAAATACAATAGAATTTTACAAAAAAAGAGACTTACAAACACCGATGTTCAAAAAGACGAACTGTAGAAATAAAAGTAATATTGAGATAATGAGTCCTTGAAAGTGAGTCTGTGGATTGTAGGATCAGTTCAGATTAGTGGTAAGTGAAGTTATCCACTCTGGTTCAGAAGCCTGGTGGTTGTAGGGTAATAAATGATCCTGAGTCTGGTGGCGTGGGACCTAAAGGCTCTGTAACTCTTACCCTTAAAGTACAGAAGATACTCTAAGGTTAGAAGGAACAAGAAGGGTGGAACAAGATTTTATATTATGTTAAGTAGGGAGTGGTAGGTGCTTGGAATAAGGTACCGGGGTAATAGTGGAAGCAGGCACTTTGGTGGAGTTTAAGAGGCTTTTAAATAGACTCAGGAATATGAAGGGAATGGAAGGATATAGATGATACATGGGAAGAGGATATTTAGTATAAATTAGTATCACAGACAATGCGACATCATGGGCTGAATGCCCTGTCCAATGCTATACAGTTCCATGTTCTTAATATTCTCTGGAGGTAATAAAATACCCTTCGAGATCAGAAAGTTATCTGTTTCCTGCAAATTATTTAATGACTTGGCATTTATGCCCTTCTTATGATAGCCAATTCCACACACACTTACAATGGCTTCATTTGCAAAGTAAGTAACTACAATACGAGCATTTAAAAGCAGAAATCGATTTGTGGTTAAAACTACAACAATCTGAACTCTACAAAATTACATTAGCAAGCAGGCTCATGTGACAAAGTTTAATCTCTTCATTGTGTTCAAGTATATTTATCAACAATTGCTTTAATGCTCTTTCAGATACAAATTTATGCTAAACAAGGAATCAAAATATCCTCTATTAACAAAAAGATATATATGCTTTTCCCTTCTGTGAAGCAAATGTTAGATCATACAACATGGAACAGACCAATTGGACGACTGTGTCCATGCAGACCAATAGGCACCCATTTATATTAATTTCATCTTCAACATTTAGCTCATAGCCTTCTACACCTATGCAACTTATGTGCTCATTGAGACACTTCTTCCATCAATCTCTGACAGTGCATCCAGATTTTCACCAGTCTGGGTGAAAAAGGTTCCTCTCAGATTCATTCTAAATCTCTTACTCCTTATCCTGAATTTATGCTTTCTAGTTTTATTTACCTTTTGATATGCAGAAACGTTTCCTGCCATCTACCCTGTCTATATCCCTCAATTTTGTATCTTATAATTGTGTCCACTCTTAACCTTCTCTACCCGAGGGAATTCTCAACAGGCCTCTCAGAATTGGGTTTACTAACGTTGGTATATGTCGTGCAATTTGTTGTTATAGATTTAATATCACTGGCTTATCTTTCCAATCTCTCCTCATAAGTGAAACACTCCATCCCAAGCAACATCCAGGCAAATCTTCTCTACACCTTCTCCAGTGCTATTACATCATTCCCACCTTCGTTCGCGAAGCAAAGCCATGAATGAATTGGCAGAGGCGGGAGGAGAAGATGGCAGCGCGACGCAGCGCGCGCGGCCATTCCAAATAATATCGTTATGTGCTAACTAGGGGGCCGTGCACAATCCTGATATGATGGAGACAGACGTGAAGAAGCACGGAGGAACATCTGGAGAAACTTCTGAAATGCCTGCTTCGCTGCTGCTGCTACTGTGCGATCGAGAATCTCTGGAGGGGAAAGCCCCAAATCCTCAGCTTTGCCTGTTGCCTGTTGCCGAGGCCAGGGTCGAAGCACTCAGCAGAGATGGTGCTCGGTGCTCGGTGTCGGAGAGCTGGTCGGAGGCTCGGAGTTTTCGAACGGACTCGGAGTCGGACTGTGATCGGATGCTTCCAGGATGCTGCATCAGCAAATTTGTGGCACTGGAGGTTCACTGTCTGTGTGAGATGATGGGACTTTCGAAAGAGTTTGAGACTTTTTACCGTGCCCATGGTCTGTTCTTATCAAATTACGGTATTGCTTTGCACTGTTGTAACTATATGTTATAATTATGTGGTTTTTGTCAGTTTTTCCGTCGGTTTGTCATGTGTTTCTGTGATATCATTCTGGAAAAACATTGCATCATTTCTTAATGCATGCATTACTAAATGACAATAAAAGAGGACTGCGTGTCCTCATAATCTAAATCTAAAAATCTAAATTGTGTGGTGACCAGAAATACATGCAGTATTCCAGGTCAACGCTGAACAAGTTAGAGCATAAGCTCTCCGCTGTTGTATTCAAAGCTCCATGGAATAGAGACTGGTCTCTCAAATGCTTTTTTTTAAAACCATGTACCATCACCGCTACTTTCAAGGATCTATGAATTGCATTTCAAGGTTTCCCCAATACTCCCATTCATGGTGTACATTAATAGAAGCAGGATTAAACTCCATCTGCATTTCTGAGTCCAATTCGTAACTACAATTATCATTCTGTAATCAAAAATCACACTCCACGTTATCAACAACTCCATTAATCTTCATCCATTAATTATGCCCCCTACATTCACAATGAATTTATTACAAACAGCACCAATTCCTGGGTAACTATTAGTCACAGGCATCCAGTCACAAAAATAGCCCAACATATCACCTTTATCACCTATTGTCAAGCAAATTTTGAATCAAATTTGTTGACGCCAGGATTCCATTGGCCCTAATCATTGGACCATTCTCCTGTGAGACCTTATAGAAGGATTCACTGAACTTTGTGTAACCTGCATCTACCTCACTGCCCTCATCAATACATTTTAAGCTGTGAATATTAGGGCAAAGAGGTAATACATCAACAAAAATAAGCATTATTTCCTCTGATATTTTCCCTCCCCCAAAATGGTTAGGGATGTAACATCCATCATTACCACAAATTTATGACAAGAGGAATATTTAAAAATAAAGTAAAATGATGTGCATTGGCAGGATCCTGGATAGAAGAATTTGTTCTGAAAAAATGGTCTAAATGGTTTACTTATCTGCTTTAATATTCTATGAACTAATCAATGAGGTTACTCACTCATAGTATTCCAAAGCTTTGTGTAACACCACCATCACCTCTTCGGGAAAGTTTCCTGGGTCCTGTGCTGCTGCACAAGCCAGTGCTTTGCTTTTAGCATGGTATACGTTGCCAAGGTTGTAAAGAGCTCTTGCTTCACCTCCCTGTTATTAAAACACAAAAGCAAAACAGTATGAAGTAGAGCAATGCAGAAGGGGCAGGGAAAAGGCCTGCACCCAATAATCATTAATATGTTAAGGATCGGTGCATGTTTGTAATCATGGTCATAATAATAATAATAATAATAATGGCTCCGGCTGTCTATGTAGACAATGGATGCAGCCAGTAATCATTCCTCTCCGGAGCGCAGACCAGGGCGATGAATATGGAGATCGTGGGCTGCCCAGACATCAAGACCCCCCACTCGGCCTCGTGGATGTGATCCAAAGGAATGCGAAGCAGTACATTTGGCATCAGCTTGGCTGCAGGAGTTGCCGGGAGGTGACGTGATATGTCATGCAACTGCCTCAGGGGCTCCACTCCAGATTTGTGTTGGGTTTACTCCTTAGCCTTCTCTTCCCCTGAAGATACCCACAAGGCAGTGGGATCCGTAACCCTGGATAGGGGCCCATACCGGATACTATCAACTGGAGCCAGCTGAGCCCAGGACTCGTGTAAGGCAGGGTCATCACACCCTGTAGTAGTGACATATGGAGCTACTACCCACAACCAATGGGTCAATGCTTGGTCAATGGTCATGGTTATGGTCAATGCTCATCCTAAAACAGCCAAATTTTGACTCTTGGGATTGCCTACCAAGTACTGAAACACCTAGATAGAGTGAACATGGAGAGAATGTTTCCAACAGTAGGAGAGCCCATGGTCAGCCTCAGAATAGAAGGACATCCTTTTAGAATAGAGTTCAGAAGGAATTTCTTTAGCCAGAGGGTGGTGAACTTGAGAAAATCACTGCCACAGCCGTACAGGCCAAATCATTGGGCATATTTAAAATGGAGGTTGGTTAGTAAGAACTTGATTAGTAAGGGCATCATTACGGGAAGGCAGGAGAAGAGCATTGAGGGGGAAGGTAAGTCAGCTGTGATTGATGGTGGAACAGACTCAATGGCCAAAATGGCCTAATTCTACTCCTATGCCTTATAGCCCCAGTATGATGAAAGTCTAACGAAACTGCAGATTACTTTTATAATATATTCTGTTGGTTAGCCAATTTTGAATTTAAGTGATACTATAAGTTATCAATTGTTCAAACAAGTCTCAAGGCAGAGGAAATACATGTCATATGCTGTTCAGTTAAGGAAATCAGTAACCGGATCAATTTCAAATGTAAAATAAGCATCATATGCCATAAATGGGACCACCTCAAAAATAATGCAAACACTCCGGCTTTTCCTTTATTGGCACAGAATAATGCGGAGTTCTTGATTAGTAAGGACATCATTACGGGAAGGCAGGAGAACAGCATTGAGAGGGAAAGTAAGTCAGCCATGATTGATGGTGGAACAGTCAACTGGAAAATTATGATGAATTCACGATTAATTTTCGAGCTATTCACTTCCTGTTCTTAAAAAGGAAAATTCACTTTACATTTCAAGATCTTCAGTAAACTAAATGCTACAGTGCTAGTTCACCAAAAAATACAGCTAAGGATTGGCACATTTTCTCTTAAACATAAAAGCTTATGCAATTAACTGAGGTATTTAAGAAGAAAATCAAAAGATCAAAAGAGTAAAAGTTCTCCCTTGCACACACCAGGGTCACGTTTCCCGCACTCCCTTCAAACTCAGCTGGTTCACCAAAAAATTATTCTACAGTGTAATATCTAATAATAGTTCATTGGAAGTTTGCTGGAATATTAACATAAAATAATCTCCAAACATCTGGAAAATGTGCTTGTCCAGCCTCACCCAAAGTTCTGTGCATATTGAATTTAACAGTACTTTACTATAGTTTGTCCAGGATGTGCAAGATAATTTTATCAACTCCACAGTAATTTAGTTTCACTACAGAACATAAGAAATAGGAGCAGGAGTAGGCCATCTGGCCCGTTAAGCCTGCTTCACCATTCAATAAGATCATTGTTGATCTGGCCATGGACTCATCTCCACCTACCGACATTTTCCCCAAAACCCTTAATTTCCCCTACTATGCAAAAATCTATCCAAACTTATCTTAAATATATTTACTGAGGTAGCCTCCACTGCTTCATTGGGCAGAGAATTCCACAGATTCACCACCGTCTGGGAAAAGCAGTTCTTCCCCATCTCAGACCTAACTTTACTCCCCCAGATCTTGAGGCTATATCTCCGAGTTCTAATCTCACCTACCAGTGGAAACAACTTTCCTGCCTCTATCTTATCTATCCCTCTTATGATCCTATATGATTTTATAAGCTCTCCTTTTATTCTTCCGAATTCCAGCGAGTACAGTCCCAGGCGACTCAATCTCTCCTCAAAGTCTAACCCCCCCATCTCTGGAATCTACCTGGTGAACTTCCTCTGCACCGCCTCCAAAGCCAGTATATCCTTCCTCAAGTAAGGAGACCAGAACTGCATGCAGTACTCCAGTTGCAGCCTCACCTGTACCCTATACACTGTTTAACTTTCTTCATTTTATTGTTAATTCAAAGTAATGACAATAAGCAATTATTTAACATGATCAACCTTCCAGTGAACATCATGGCAATAAACAATTACTTGATCTCTACCATTTCCTTTCAATTTCTAATACCACCATAAAAAAGTCACATCCTAACACCTGAATGGCAAATATATGCAAATGTTAATATCATTACATAAAACCGCATAGATGGTGAGGCACATTAAAGTTTTTATAATGATCATTACCTTATCACAAAGTTCTCTTGAAATATCTAGATGTCTTTGGCAGCAAACTATAGCTTCATCAAACCGCCTCAAAACCTTAAAAGTATTGCCAAGGTTGCCACTAGCCTTAGCTTCTCCTAGTCGATCGCCAATTGTTCTGAAAATTAAGCAAATAAATTAAAACATGCAACTGGCAATGTTTCCGCATGGCACTTGTTCTTAATGCCCATCTCACCTTTTAAGCCGCTTACACTGTGATCTTGTTGAAAGAATTTACTCTGATTAAAACAAATTAGCTACATTTATTCCCAAGAACCTTTTGGTCACCTATTTGGTGGTGATAACTACAAACTTGCCTGGAATGCGAATATTAACACGTGCACTCTGTTTATTTCATCATTACAACATCTAGACTTGATTATTTTATTGTCGCAACTCTGTAGAACATTGTCAGGCAAGCTACAAATCAAATGTTGACCATCTCTTCTCCCCCCCACCCCCATTTCCCACTCTGACCTTTCACTTCTCACCTGCCTATTAATTCCCTATGTCCCCACCTCCTTCCTTTTTACCTATTGTCCACTCTCCTCTCCTATCAGATTCTTTCTTCTCCAGCCCTTGACCTTTCCCACCCACCCGGCTTCACATTATCACCTTCCAGCTAGCGTCTTTCCCCTCCTGCCACCTTTTTATTCTGGCTTCTTCCCCCTTCCTTCTCAGTCCTGAAGAAGGATCTCTGCCGGAACATTGACTGTTTACTCTTTTCCATAGATGCTTTCTGACCTGCTGAGTTCCTCCAGCTGTGAGAAAGAGGGAGATAGTGAGAGAGTGAGAAGCTGCTTTGGAGTTCCAGCACTTCTAGACTTTGTCGTGTTTGTTTTCAACAAGGATAAATTGAAATATTGGTGGAATTTCAACATCAGAACAAGAATTTTAAACCACCATGGGAAGGGGTGGGAAAACAGGACATGCTGAATTGGGAAATGTAGAGCAGGGTTTTAAACGTTTCACATGCTGACACAATATGGTCTCACTTCTTTTTTAATATATTTATTCATTCTTGGGATGCAAGCAAGTTTGATATTTATTAGTCATTACAATTCCCCACCTCCACGTGGTGAGGATACAACCTGAAATTAATATTGTGGGAGAGGTTCCAAGATTTTATCAAGATTCAAGATTTTAAAGTTCCAAAAAATTTCAAGATGTAGCATAGTGGTTCGTGAGATGTGTTACAGCTCGGGACATTCTGGAGTTTGGAGATCGATTTCAGCGCCACGCTGTAAGGAGTCTCTGTACACTTTCCCCATGGACTGCGCAGTTTCCCCCGGGCGCTCTGGTTTCCTCCCACAGTCCAAAGACATACCAGGTAGGTTAACTGGTCATGGTAAATTGTCCTGTAATTAGGTTAGGGTTAATTGGGGTTGTTGGGGCAGAAGGGCCTAGTCCACTGTGTGTTGCTGAATAAAATAATGTTTTAACCAAAACATAACAGCCTCATATACCAAGATCAATGGTGTGACTCTGAAGTAGGAGGTGGTAATATTACAATGTGATAGCTGATCTTGTGCTTATAGGCAGTAGAGGTAATGAGTTTTTGAGGAAGATTTTTATCATGTTGAGAGGGAGAAGTTCATACTCAGTTTCTAATCCATTACAATACCAGCAATATTCATGTATTTTTTTCAAGTTTGTGCTGGCTGACACAAGAAATGCATGGAATGTCAAAGGGAAGACCTCCCACCTCTTTGTGTAGTTGATATATCCCCCCCCCCATTTATCATCCTTACCTCCTCAGACTAAATGATTCACTAAAAAAATCATTATTAGAGCTAATAATCATGCAATAAGAGGCCATTCCTAACTCTGATAGTTTTAATAATCTTCTTTCCATAACAAAAAAAAAGGATACCAGGAACCCCAGCAACAAAACAGGTTCTGTGCAGACTGAATTCCAATAACTCCTTTTTCAGTTTTAGGGACTTAGAGGACAGTGATGTGTTTTCTAAAGCAATTGTCATCAATTTCAGAGTTTCTTAGTATTATACTCAGCCCAATGCTACATGAAAGCAAGGGTGGTCAGTCACTCTCAGCTCGGTGCTGGAATTTGACTCTTGTTTATAATTGGATTCAGGTAGTAATGGACATTGATTAGAAAAAATAAACCTGCTCCTTAATACTTAGGTTAAGTATTCCAAAGTTACACAATCAATGATGTCCCATTGTTATTTTGTGAGGAATCAACAATAGCTCATGTTATATTGTTTTCTGTTTTGCTGTCAGGAAACAAATCACACAGTTTTACTTTGATGGGTAAATGCTCTTAACTATATGGGAAAAGCTGGGCTAAAGTTACAGCAACATCTGAAGCCTGTGCCTTTTTCACATTGGTCAAAAAAATAGAGCTCGTTTACTTTAATGAGATTCCAAGTCTGGGCCTCAGAAAGCAGCTTAAAGGAAGTAGCAACATGGCACCTCAGCCTGGGGGTTGTACGGGCTTCCATCTCAGGATGAACTCTCTAATTAAAGCTCAAGATGATCATGGAACCTCCAGCTGCTTTTAAAAAAAGTATAATTATCCACCACACACTAAAACTTGAGTCTTCAGTTACAGGGATACTTTGCTTTTTGTACAGCTTTGCATTATGCCTCTGCCATTTAATTAGAAGTCATTTGGTCCAATCTAGTTACATTAAGCTTTTGAAGAAATGTAAGAAATTCAAGCTATGTTTATTGTCATAAGCACAATGCACAGGTGCAATGAAAGACGTACCAGTACCAGGACCACAAACACATAGCATCGGATAAACAGTGTATACAAGAAAAACAAATTATACACAACTTTGACAAGAAAGAACACAATTAAAAAAAAAAGCCCTCTTTAGTGCAAACTGATAACAGTGGTCAAAGTGGTTGTGTCAGTTGATTTAAGAACCAAATGGTTGAAGAGAAGCAGCTGTTCTCGAGCCTGGTGGCTTAGGACTTCAGACGTCTGTACCTTCTGCGCAATGGTAGCTGCAAGAAGATGACATGGCCCAGATGGCGGGGACCTTTGATGATGGGTGTTGCCTTCTTGAGTCAGTACCTCCTGTGGTAACTACTGATACTGAAGAGAGATATGCTCATGGTGTACTGAGCAGAGTCCACTACACTGCAGCTTCTAACATTCCTGCACATTTCAGCTGCTGTACCAGATCATGATACAATCAGTCAGGACACTTTCAATAGAACACCCGTAAAGTTTGTTAGGTTGTTCCTGAACATCCTTAATCTCCTAAGAAAAGTAAAGATGCTGGCAGAGTTTCCTTCTATATGCACGACCCAGGATAGGTCATCCACAAACTTAAAGCTGCAGACTTTACACTGCTGATTCCCCCAATGTACACTGACAATGTTCACTTTCCAAAATTTGCAATCAGCTCAAGTGAAGGTTGATAACCTCCCCTTAAGGTGTTTAGGAATCCTTAATATCCTTAAGGAGATAGCTTAAGCTCTAACCACAATATTTAATCAAACTGAATAACAATTTAGCCAAATCAACAAGCAAATTGTAAAATGTTCTTATTTAAAACTCTGAAGGAACAGTCAAATCAGATAATATTATGGAAAAACTACTGGGAAACACTGTCAAGAACTTTTTTAAAAATTGCACTTAGGTAAGCATATAATGTAGTCATGCATAAACACAAAGTTCTTACAAGGCAGTCAGCAATGGAAGCTAAATAATGCTCAACTAATGTTGATCTGGTTATTTAAGTGAAGAGATTGAAAGAGGTGGGGCAAGAATATACTATGGTAAGTCATAAGGATGAGATTCTGCAGATGCTGGAAGACAGCAGGTCAGAGAGCATCTATGGAAAAGAATGGAGAGAAGGGATGAAGTAAGATGCTGAGAGGTGGTAGGTGGAAGAGATAAGGGGTTGAAAGAGGAATCCAACAGGAGAGGGGAGTGGACCACGGGAGAAAAGGAAGGAGTGGGGCAGGTGAAGAGAAAGGAAGGGGTAAGAGAGGAACCAGAAGGAGGAATGGAAAAGCAAGAAGGAGGAAGGATGAGAAATTACCAAAAGTTAATGGGGAAAGAAGATCAATGATCATGCTGTTAGTTTGGAGGCTACCGAGGCACAATATGAGGTGTTGTTCCTCCAGCCTCAGAGTAGTAGAAGAGGTCATTGACCAACAAGTCTGAATGGGAATGGGAAATCAAATTGAAGTGGGTGGCCATCGGGAAATCCTATGTCTTCTGAGAAGGATGGAGCATAAGTGCTATATATCACCTAAAAATTAAATTAAATTAGCACTGCAAGAGCAGAGAGAGAAAAAAAGAAAAAATAGTGAGGTAGTGTACATGGATTCATTGCCCAGTAAGAAATTTGATGGCAGTGGGGAAGAAGCTGTTTCAAAAGCGTTGAATGTCTCTTCAGGATCCTGTACCACTTCTTAAATGGGAACAATGAGAAGAGAGCAAATTTATAGATGACATTTGAGCTGTACCTAGCCGCACAGTCATAGATGTAGAGAATAGAGCAGTCAGCAAAGCACACATCCTTGAGGTATGCCAGTGTTGATTGGCAACAAAGAAATGATGTTATTTCTGTTCTACACTTACTGTGGTCTCCCAACGAGGAAGTCAAGGATCCAGTTGCAGAGGGAGGTACAGAGGACCAAGTTTAAATGGTTCTGTTTATTATCAGAGAATGTATACAGTATACAACCTGAAATGCTTAGTCTTAGCAGACATCCATGGAAAACAGAACCCAAAAGAATGAACGACAGAAAAAAATGTTAGAACCCCAAAGCCCCCACTCCTCCACACAGGCAGCAACAATGCATCAACCTCCACATCCCCATCCACTTCAGCAAAAAGTGTCAGTGTTTCTCTCTCACTCAGTCACTCACATGGGACAGAGAGATTGTCTTCCCTTCCCCTCTGAAATGGGTAAGGGAAGACTAACAGTCACTGTTACGATGTTATAGTCTGCTGCATCACTTTTAATTCCAAAATGCGTGGCAGAAAGCAGGATCTCCCAGTGGCCATGCATTTTGGTTCCACGTCCCATTCCCATTCTGGCGTGTCTGTCCGTGGCCTCCTCTGCTGTGGAGATGGGGCCGCAATCGGGTTGGAGGAGCAGCGCCTTGTGTTCCGCCTGGGTGGCCTCCAGCCTGGTGGTGTGGACGTCGACTTCTCTGGCTTCCGCTGGTGCCCCGCCTCCCCCTCGTGCCCCATCCGTTATTTGTTTTTATACACACATTCTTTCTCTCGCTCTCCTTTTTCTCCCTCTGTCCCTCTGACTGTACCCCTTGCCCATCCTCTGGTTCCCCCCACCCCCCGCTTGTCTTTCTCCCCGGACCTCCTGTCCTGTGATCCTCTCATATCCCTTTTGCCAATCACCTGTCCAGCTCTTGGCTCCATCCCTCCCCCTCCTGTCTTCTCCTATCATTTTGGATCTCCCCTTCCCCTCCCACTTTCAAATCTCTTACTAACTCTTCCTTCAGTTAGTCCTGACGAAGGGTCTCGGCCTGAAACGTCGACTGTACCTCTTCCTAGAGATGCTGCCTGGCCTGCTGCGTTCACCAGCAACTTTGATGTGTGTTACCCTTATACTTTATACTTTATTGTCGCCAAACAATTGATATTAGAACATACAATCATCACAGCGATATTTGATTCTGCGCTTCCCACTCCCTGGATTACAAATCGATAGTAAATATTAAAAATTTAAATTATAAATCATAAATAGAAAATAGAAAATAGAAAAATGGAAAGTAAGGTAGTGCAAAAAAACCGAGAGGCAGGTTCGGATATCTGGAGGGTACGGCCCAGATCCGGGTCAGGATCCGTTCAGCAGTCTTATCACAGTTGGAAAGAAGCTATTCCCAAATCTGGCCGTAAGAGTCTTCAAGCTCCTGAGCCTTCTCCCGGAGGGAAGAGGGACAAAAAGTGTGTTGGCTGGGTGGGTCGTGTCCTTGATTATCCGGGGCAGCACTGCTCTGACAGCGTGCGGTGTAAAGTGAGTCCAAGGACGGAAGACTGGTTTGTGTGATGTGCTGCGCCGTGTTCACGATCCTCTGCAGCTTCTTCTGGTCTTGGACAGGACAACTTCCATACCAGGTTGTGATGCACCCTAGAAGAATGCTTTCAACGGTGCATCTATAAAAATTAGTGAGGGTTTTATGGGACAGGTCAAATTTCTTTAGTTTTCTCAGGAAGTAAAGGCGCTGGTGGGCCTTCTTGGCAGTGGACTCTGTTTGGTTGGACCAAGTCAGGTCATTTGTGATATTGACCCTGAGGAACTTAAAGCTTTTGACCTGTTCCACTTGCGCACCATCGATGTAAATTGGGTTGTGCGGTCTGCTACTCCTTCTGAAGTCAACAACCAATTCCTTCGTCTTGCTGACGTTGAGGGATGCTCTGACATCAGCCTGAGAGACACAGATTACAGGGTCACAGATGCTGCATGGGTTCACACAGTGTAGCTTTATTCTCCCTTTTAAAGTGTGCATAAAAGGCATTTAGCTCATCTGGGTGTGAAGCGTCTGTCATTCATGTTAGATTTTGCCTCATAGGAAGTAATGGCCTGCAAACACTGCCAGAGCTGACAAGCATCTACCCGATTCAGTCTCTAACCTCAATCAGAAATTTTCTCACCTTAGAATAGCTTTCCATAGGTTGTACCTGGATTTCTTGTACAGTTCTGGATCACCAGTCTTGAATGGCCTGGGCATATACTCGTAGGCAAACATTCACCCACACCGGTCTTGAAGAAGTCAGTGACAATTGTGGCATATTCATTCAGACTTAAAGATGAATCCCTGAATATTGTCCAGTCCAACAACTCAAAGCACTCTTCTGCATCCCTTGACCATACCTGCTTGGTCCTCAGCACTGGTGCTGTGGTCTTTAGACTCTGTCTATGCGCTAGAGTAGAAGTACAGCCAGGTGATTGGACTTTCCAAAGTGTGTCTTGGGATGGAACAGTAGGTATTCTTGATGGTGGTCGAGTGTATTGGCTCCTGGTGATATATCAGTGGGAGTTGTTCAGAGACATCTTCCAAGTTGGCCTGGTCAAAATCCAGGATGTGGCTGCTGGTCACGGTGCTCAGCTCCTCCAGTGCCTGCCTGATGTTGACAAAGAATGGAATGAACACCGCTACCAGTAAGACAGCAGAAAATTCGGTCGGCAGATAAAATGGATCATACATGACTGTGAGCTGTTCCAGGTCAAGGGAGCAGGAATGGAACTGAACCATCAAGTCTTTGTACCACGATGAGTTAATTATGAAGCATATTCCCCCTCCTCTAACCTTAAAAGACTCAATTGACCCGCCTTTACAGTGAATGGTGAAGCCATTCATTTGCAGCACCTCATCCAAAATGATGGGGGTCAGCTATGTTTCTGTGAAGCAAAGTACGCAGCAGTCTGTGATGTCCCTTGGTACTGCAATCTTGCTCTGAGCTCTTACAGTTTTATTTTCCAAGAGACTGTACTTTCACTAACAGGATAGTGGGGGGGGGGGAGCCTCTACGTTTTAATCGTACTTTAGCCCAGCACGCCTTCCCAACTTCCATTTTCTTAAATGTGAACGGCCCTCGTGACCTGAGTCTGCCATCCAGGGTCTGTCACTTTTGAGAATCGATAGATTTTTTAAAAATGTCTTAAAAAGATGATGCCTCCTGAAGTACCCAAGGCTGTGACTGGAGTTCGGCTGTATTACTCCTAAACAAGAAATGTTTGCTGATTCCCATCGGAGCTGCATGCTTATTGGCACTGCCTTGAAGGAAAGGAAAATTGAAAAATGGAAAGAAAATTGGTAGTAGAAAGGAAACCCTGTTCTTTGAAGAAGGAAGTTATCTTACATGTTCTGGAATGGAAAGCTTCACCCTGAGAACAGATACAGCAGAGATGTTGGAACTAAAGAAACAACTGAAGAAGGTGAGAAGAGGTCTAGTCAGGATAGCTGTGAGAGAGTGGATTTATAAAGTAAATCACTAGATATTCTGCCTCCAAGAACTTTGTATACATTGATATTAAAATGGATGAAGAGGGATGAACCAAGCCAAATAAATCAGTTTTCGAACTAAGTCCGTAACCTGAATTAAATCCAGTGACCTTTGTATACTTGCAGGTAAATATTTACAGGCAGAGTGTTTGCTTACCTTGCGAGTGTCAGGTCATGATGGTGGTACTCCAGAGCTTTAGAATAATCATGCAAATAAAAATAAGCATTTCCAAGCTGACTGTAGATAGCACTGAGAGTTTTCAGATCCTCTGTTCCAACCTGAACTGCTGCTTCAAAAAATGATACCCCAGCTCGACAGTCTCCTGCTTTACAGAGTCGTTCACCTTCTAAAGCTAGCTCCAAACAGGAAGCCTCCATTCTGAAAAAAACCAAGAAGCATTAAGGAATTCTTGTCATCTGCTCTTAAGCAAATAAAAGGAGAGAGATCCAAATGAATAAAGGCCCCTAGAATTGAAGGTGGGGAAAATGCGGAAGAGTTAAACTGATATGTGTACCCAATAATCCTAAAAGAAGCAAGTACTAAAATAGCAGATGCAGTAGTTGGAATACAAATATGAAAAAGTCTGCAAATGCAGGAAATCCAAAGCAACACGCACACAAATGCTGGAGGAGCAGCGGGCAGCATCTAAGGAAAAGAATAAAGAATAAAAATCGATGTTTCACGCCAAGGCCCCTCTTCAGGACTGAGAAGGGGAAAGATGCCAGGATAAAAAGGTGGGGGGCGGAGAGGGAAAGAGGTTTGCTGGAAGGTGATGGGTGAAGCCAGGTGGGTGGGGAAGATCAAAGGCTGGAGAAGAAAGAATCTGATAGGAGAGGAGAATGGATAATGGGAGAAAAGGGAGGAGGGGGGAACCCAGAGGGAAGTAATAGGCAGATGAGAGGGAAAAAAAATCAATCCATGGTCTTCTAGTGCCAGGAGGAGGCCACCTTCAGGGTGGAGGAGCAACACCTTATATTCCGTTTGTGTACCCTCCAAACTAATGGCATGAGTATCGATTTCTCCTTCCAGTAAACAAATACCCCCGCCCCAAACTCCTCTATTCCCCACTCAGACCTTCTACTTCTTTTCACCTGCCTGTTACTTCTCCCTGGGTCCCTTCCTCCTTCCCTTTCTATTGTGGTCCACTCCCCTCTCTTATCAGATTCTTTCTCCAGCCCCTGACCATTCCCATCCACCTGGCTTCACCTATCACCTTCCAGAGAGCCTCTTTCCCCCTTCCCCACCTTTTTTATTCTGGCATCTTCCCCCTTTCCTTCAGTCCTGAAGAAAGGTCTCAGCCCAAAAAGTCAACTGTTTATTCTTTACCATAGATGCTGCCTGACGTGCTGATTTCCTCCAACATTTTGTGTTTGCTCTTTTGCAGTAGTTGTAATTTTGCAAAAAAAACTCAAGAGAAATATCAATGCATTAAAAAAACTAGCAAAGTGACACCATTGTTCAAAGCAGTGAGAGGGCCAAGAACAAAATTAGCCAAAACATTATTCAAATCATTTAGGAAGTAATAATAGTTTATTTGGAAGAAATCGATGTATCAAGGCAAGTCAGCATGGCTTCATGAAAAGGAAACTGGGTGCTGTATACTACTACTAGGGCTCAAAAACCCCTCCCATTCACTTTCTGTCATCCCTACTGTTCAAGGGGAAGATAGGCATGAAAGGATATGGTGTGGGAAAAGGACAAGGTTGTACCATGTCATGAAATACTGTAGCCAGAGGCCCACCAAGGAAGCAGTACAGAATTTCTCTAAAATTTACACAGACCCTCAAAACTCTAACAGTTCAATGCTGCAGAAAGTATTGATCTTTCTTTTTTGTGAAAGCTGGTGAACAAGGACAGTAAATGATAATAGTAAACAGGATCTCTTTAGCAATAAGTTGAAAATAAAATGCAATGCATGAGAAGCTACATGGGACTAGCAGGATATGATACTGTTGAAGCCGTTTATGGTACATTGCCACTGACTCAGACGAGTTACGACTATTCTCTTCTGTGGAAAAGTAGGAGATAACTTAACCAGGGTGATTACAATGTACTAATGGACTATGATTACATTGGAGAAGTAAATCGATCACAAGTGCTAGGATCTGTATCTTTTTGTTCCAGATAATAAATGGACCAGACAGCAAGTTGGAGAAGCAACAAAAAGATGATCATTACTGAAGAGCATGTCCACGCAGAATTTGCGTATTCAAGGGAAGCAAGTGTACTCTATGATTGGGGCAGGGGGAGATAAAGCAAGTGTACACACTTCTCAGTAGCTTGAGAATAGGTTTCAACTAAATACAAGGTGTTTTAACATGCAACAGTTCACTTCGGCTACTCTGACAATAGACTACATCTCAGCTCAAGTGGACATAGAGCCTGCACTTAACCCCACTCCAGCCAACAGCTTTGAAACTGGATACCCAGAGGCCCTTTTCATCAGTGCCGGTGACTTCAACTAGGTCAACTTCAGGAGTGTTACCAAAATACCACCAACACCTCTCCTGTCCTACTCCATTGCTTAACAGCCTCAACCTTTGCTACATAATTATCAAAAATACTATAGAAAGCATCCTATCTGGATGGAGAACAGCTTGGTATGGCAACTCCTCTGTCCACGGCTGTGTAGCATCTTGTGGTCACAGGCACAGTTCAGTATCATTCTTTTGACTGTCAATACTTTTCACTGCCTCAAGGCAGCCAGCACAATCAAAGATCCCATCCAGCCTTTCTTTCTTCTCCCCTCTCCCATCAGAAAGAAGATACAAAGACATGAAAGCACATACTTCTAGACTCAAGGACAGCTTCTGCCACACTGTATGATAAGTTGGACTCATGTCTTCATCATCTACCTCTTTATGACCTTACACTTTATTGTTTACTTGACAGGTTGCACCGAAACTGGAGGGAAACCAGTATCCTGGCTAGGAGGTTTGCTGGTGCTACTCAGGAGTGTTTAAACCAGGTTGGCAGGGGGATGGGATTCTGAGCATCAGGTCAGAAAGTGGAGATATGGAGAGGAAAGCAGATGTCAGTGCTGGTAAAAACAGGCAGGAGTAAAGTTTGAAGTGTGTGTATTTTAATGCTGGGAGTACTATGAGTAAAGCTGATGAACTTAAGAGCATGGATCAGTATGTGGATCTATGATGTTATGGCCATTACAGGGACTTGGTTAAGAGAGGAACAGGAATGGGTGCTTGAAATCCCAGGGTTTTGAAGTTTTCGAAAAGATAGAGAGAGAGGTATAAGAGGTGTGGGAGTTCCACTACTAATCAGGGGCAATATCACAGCTGCACTCAGAGGGGATATAACGAAGGGCTTGTCCACTGAGTCTATAAAGGTAGAATTCAAAAATAGGAAGGGTGCAATAACTCTGATGGGGGTGTTATACAGACACCCCCCCCCGCCCCCCGCAAAAGCCACTGGGACATTGTGGGAGATACGCATACAGGTTAAGGAAAGGTGTATAAAACAATAAGGTTGCTGTCATGAGGGACTTCAACTTCCCTAATATAAACTGGGACCTTCTGAGTGGAAATAGTATAGATGGGGCAGAATTTCTTAGGGGCACCCAGGAGGATTTCTTAAATCAAAATATTGATAATCTAACAAGAGGAGGGGCTGTAATGGATCTGGTGTTGGGCAATGTACATGGCCAGGTGACCGACAATTAGGGGACAGTGACCACAACCCCTTAAGTTTTAGGATAGCTATACACCAGGATAAGCATGAACCTTGCAGGAGAGTATTAAATTGGCGCAGGACAAATTGCATTAAGCAGGGACAAGGAAGAGTTCATTGGGAACAGCTATTTTTGGGCAAGTCCACATCTGACACGTGGAGAGCGCTTAAAGAACAAATGCACAGAGTACATGACAGGTGTATTTCACCTAGAAGGATGAACAAGGATGGCAAGGTAAGAGAATCTTGGATGTCAAGGGAAGTGATGAATTTAGTCAAGAAGAAAAAGGAGTAAGTAAAGCTTAGGAAGCTAGAATCAAACAGAGTCCTTGAGGATCATAAAAACCAGCAAATAACTCAAGAAGGGAATTAGGAAAGCCAGAAGGGGCTACGAAATGTCCTTGGCAAGTAGAATTAAAGAGAATTTCAGGGTACATACATCATTTCTATATATACATCAAGAGCAAAAGGATAACTAGGAAGAGGGTAGGATCACTCAAGGATAAAGGGGGAACATTTCCTTGGATGTGGAGGATGTGGATGAGGTCCTTAATGAGTGCTTTACATTAGTAATTACCAAGGAGGACATGGAGGATAAGGAGATCAGTGTTGAACATACGCATATGCCAGGGCATTGGGTCTCTTAAAAGCATTAAGGTTGACAAGTTTCCAAATCCTGATGGGATATAACCAAGTTTATTAACAGAGGGACGAGAAGAGATTGCTGGGGCCTTGACCAATATCTTCATGTCCTCTGTAGCCACAGGCAAGTAGTTAATGTTGTTTCATTATTCAAGATAATCCTGGAAACTAAAGACTGGTGAGTCTCATGTCAGTTTTAGGGAAGTTATTGGAGAGAATTCTTAAGGATAGGATTTATGAGCTTTTGGAAAACCATGGCCTAATTAGGAAGAGCCCCATGGCTTTGTGCAAGGCAGGTCATGTCTTACTAACCTGACTGAGTTTTTTGATGAGGGTGTTGTATACATTGGTTCTAGTAAGGCATTTGACAAGGTCCCTCATGGGAGACTCATGCAGAAAATTAAGATGCACAGGATCCATGATGACTTGACTGTTTCGATTCAGAACTGGCTTGCCCACAGAAGGCAGAGGATAGTGGTCAAAGGGACTTATTCTAGCTGGAGGTCTGTTATCAGCGGTATTCTGCAGGGATCTGTACTGGGACCTCTGCTGTTTGTGATGTATATAAATGACATGGATGAAAATGTAGATGGTGAGTTAGTAAGTCTGCAGATGATACAAAGACTGGCAGTGTTGTGGAAAGCATAGGCAACTGGCAAAGAATACAATGGAATATAGATCATTTGCAGATATGGGCAAAGAAATTGCAGGTGGAATTTAACCCAACCAAATGTGAAGTATTGCACCTTCGTGGGTCAAATGCAAAGAGACAGTACACTGTAAAAGGTAAGATCCTTAATGGTGTTGATGAGCAGAGGGATCTTGGGGTCCAAGTTCATAGTTCTCTGAAAGTGACTACAGAGGTTGATAGGATAGTTAAGACGACACATGGCCTGCTTGCCTTTATTGATCAAGGTACTGAGTTCCAAAGTCAGGAAGTTATGTTGCAACTTCATAAAACTCTAGTTAGGCTGCATCTTAAGTACTGCATACAGTTCTGTCACCCCATTATAGGAAGGATGTCAAGGCTCTACAGAAGGTGCAGAAGAGGTTTACCAAGATGTTGCCTGGTTTAAAGGCCATGTGCTATAACGAGAGTTTGAACAAACGTGGGTTGTTTTCTCTGGAGCGCCAGAGGCTACAGGGAGATCTGAAAAAGATGTATAAGATTGAGAGGCAGAGATAGAGTATTCAGACAAATATCTTTTTCCAAGTGTTGAAATGTCTAATACCAGAGGGCATGCATTTAAGGTGAGGTGGTGTAATTTCAAAGGAGATTTGAGGAGCAAGTTTTTCTCCCCCCACTCGGAGTGGTGGGTGTCTGGAATGCACTGCCTGGGGTGTGGTAGAGGCAGATACATTAGGGACTCTTAAGAGACACTTAGATAGGCACATGAATGTGAGAAAAATGGAAGGATAGGACATTGTGTCGGTGGAAGAGATTGGTTTAATTAGCCATGTAATTATTAATTTAATTAGTTTGATGCAATATTGTGGGCCAAAGAGCCTGTTCCTGTGCTGTACTGTTCTCTGTTGCCCTGCACTTTCTCAGTAGTGATTAGACCATTCTGCATTGTTATTGCTTTACCTTGTTCTACCTTAGGGCATTGTGTAGTGGTCTGATTGATATGAACTGCATGCAAGACAACCTTTTTTACTGTATCTCAATAGATGTGACAATAATAAAAAAGGAAACAAATTTTAGCCCAACACAAAAAACACTATCATCTTTTGGATGAACCAGATAACTTCCATCTACAGCTCACCTGGTATCTTTAAAAGTAATCAAATTTACAAGAAAAAAACTTCAGTGCTTTGTTTACACACATTTCTAACTGATTTAAAATGGAGAAAAGAAAATGGATACGAATATTTTCAGGTTTTATTTCTTCTTGGTTTAAGAAATGCTGAAGTACTAAAACACCGAAAGCATTTCAAAGAGAAGGTCTGACAAATTTGTGCTGTTGTTCATCTACCCCTTTCAACATGCTGTTAGTTGAGCATTCCTAAAAAGCAGCATCTTTCTCTCATAAATAGATTGGGCTGGATTTAAGATATCACACATTTACCTAAATTAGCAGTTGCACATAGAAAACAGCAACCATTTCTTCAGCAACAACTAAATCTGAGTCTCAGCTGACTCAGATTACACGTTTCTCAATATCCATCCATATTTTATTACATCATTAATTTTTAAGCCAGTTATTCAATAGCACTGCATTTAATTCAGATCCATTTCAACTACTGGAGGTTTAAGCCTTTGTACTGAAAGAAGATGAACAGTTTAAAAACACCATTTATAATCAGCTCAAGACAAAAACCAAGGCAATCAAAATACTGTAGGGTTAGTTATGAAATTTCCAGTAATTGACCTACTAGTTTTGGGTTAACAAGCAAGAAAGTAAAAACTTCAGGCTTACCCTGAGTTCAGTGGGCAATGCCACTGGTAGTACTGCTTATGGCTTGGTAATTACCTACTCTGATTGTGATTGGCTGACTTTGGGTATCAGTTGCACTCAGGATTTTGTTTTAAATAGTTGATGGTGTCAGGGGTCATATCAGAAGAAACAACCTACACACAAGCTCAGGTGAGAAAGGGGCTAGAAGGCTTCCTAAAGAAACTGACCATAAAGTACCGCCTAAAAGGAGTATTGATAACTCCCAACATTTTGTGAAGTTGTTGCACATTTAACTCTTCTGATGAAAGCAGTTAATGTCATTGGACACTTTCAAACAGAAGAATGAGGCCAGGCACCATCAGAAACTAAGATTTTTACTAAGATTGTGGAGGGCAAGCTAGCACCAGGTTACACTTTTCTAGATGCTTATTTTCAACTTGCCAAAAAATATTGCTTGATTTTGTGGATGTAAGTGTAGTTGTAGAGGATAAGGATATAGTCCACAGTCATCATGATGATACATTTAGTAGGCTTTTAAGAACATAGAACAGTACAGCACTGGACAGGCCATAATGTTGCACAGATCATGATGCCAATGTATACCACATATATCCTTTCCCTATATATCATCCCTATTGCCCCATTCCCTTCATATTCATGAGTCTAAAACAGGGGCCCCCAACCTGGGTTCCAGGGACCCCTTGGTTAATGGCAAACCTCCATGGCATAAAAAGGTTGAGAGCCCCTGGTCTAACTCTCCCAAACTGTCTGCATCCAGTACTACCCCTGGTATATCTACATGGAGTGCTGCCAAAGGAAGTAGCATCCATTAAAGACCAACATCCAGGCTACGCCCTCTTCTCGCTACTACCTGGAGGTACAGCTCTTCTCTACCTCAAAGGGTAACAGCTGCAGAGCCTTTAGGTCCCACACCACCAGACTCAGGATCATTTATTACCCTACAACCACCAGGCTCCTAAACCAGAGTGGATAACTTCACTTACCACTAATCTGAACTGATCCTACAATCCACAGACTCACTTTCAAGGACTCATTATCTCAATATTACTTCTACAATTCATCTTTTTGAACATTGGTGTTTGTATGTCTCTATTTTTTTTTTGTAAAATTCTATTGCATTTCTTTTTCCTGTATGTGCCTGCAAGAAAATGAATTCCAAGGTAGTATATGGTAATCCATGTACTGCAATAATAAATTTACTTTGAACTCATTTTAGACACCTACCACTCTGTCTAATATTAAAAATAAATCAACCGTTCTGACTTTAACATTTCTATCCTGGGGAAAAGACAGGGACAACTCTGGTAGAGCCTGACTGCTTTAATTCTGGTGTTGACGGTTTTAAGTGAGATCAACATGATGATCAATATTTTAGATCATTTCTATTACTCTTGGCTAACATGCAGGAAATATTAAGAATAGTCGCATTGATCTTATTCTAAACATAAGCAATCCAATTCAATTGAAAAACATTGACAATTAGGACATATATCACTATTAGCCCTATATTACTCGAGGTGTTGGTAAAATCATGGCTAGGCAATTGGCTGAAGCATTCACCCTAGATGTACAGAAAGGGTTTTTCTTAAGCTGCAATTCCAAGTGTTATTAAAATATCTTGATTATGAATAATTAGCAAGGTCCACAAGGAATATGAATAGATTGGTAGAGGTTTTTTGAAATATCTTTATCTTTATCATTCAAGGCCTTTGACCCTATAGGCTACAAGTTTAAGGATTTTGGCTGCGTGGGAGTCTGTGTCAATTTTATAAATCGAATTTTAGGCTTTTTTTACTCTAAACTTTTATTGACACTACCCTTATCATGAGGGCATTTAATCACAGCTAAGTTCTCTCTCCCAAACATCTTATTTAATGAAGTAATGGACATAGTCTTCTCTTGATAGGGAAGTGTTGCTCATCTAGAAGACTGCAATATATGGTCTACAACCTTGGCTTTTGCTGACATTGCCCTTGAGTAACTGTCACAATGGGGATGGTAGCACAGATGGTAGAGTCACTGCCTGTCAGAGCCAGAGACCTCAGTTCAATCCCAAACTTAAGTGCAGAGTTTGCATATTCTCTTTGTGACCACAGAGGTTTCTGCCAGGTGTTCCAGTTTCCACCCACTTCCCAAAGTAGGTTATTTGCCCACTTTATGTTGCTCCTAGCATGTAGATGAATCCAGGGGAAGGAGAGGGGTCATGGGTGCTGGCACTTAATGACACTGTGGGATCAATGGAGAATTTGTGTTAATGGGTGGCTGATGGTCAGTGAAGACTGCATGTGACAAAAGGCCCCTATATGTGCTGTATCCCTCTATGACCATGTCAACAAGCCTTAATCCTGTTGAAAATAATGACAATAAAACTGCAATTTAAAAAAATTTAATATAGTGGATTCCGGTTAATCGGAACACATCAGGTCTAGTGCATTTGGGCCCAATTAAGTAGCTGCCCCAATTAGCTGAAGTTTCATAGAAAGTTAAAATGGCATAAAAGACAAACTATTGCTTAACTGAGTAACAAATTGTGTATTTAAATGAAATACAGAACAAATTAGAACATTACCACTACAGTACCATAAAATTGTATTAGCTCTAATAGTTAGACAGTAATCCATCCAGTGTATGCTTCCACGTTCTTTTAATTGACTGTAAAGGAACAAAAGTAGCATAGACACCTAGTGCAGATAATGGACAGCCCTCAAACAATGATTTGATGATTGAATCCTCCAAGTTTTCATTTTCATTGCAACATCCAAGATGATTGTCGATACTTTCAAATTCTTCATAGTTCCTAACTTGTAGTAGTGAAACAGTTTTATTTTCACTCCCAGCTATTTCTGGCATCTCCAAGCCTCAATCCTTGAAACTGCAGTGAGCAAAACTGTTCTGAATTGTCTTACTTCTTGCCAACTATCAGTGACAAAAATAGCTGTTTTTTGAACACAACCGCATGTAAATGATACTACTTAAAGCTGTTTGCTCTCAAGAGAGGCCATGTTCTCTTCTTATTGCTGCCATCAGGAAGGTACAGGAGCCTCAAGACCCATACCTCCAGTTTCAGGGTCATTTTTACCCCTCAACCATCAGCCTCTTGAACCAGAGGTGACAACTTGACTCGCTTCATCACTGAACTGTTCCCATTGAGCAGAACTCACTTTCAAGGACTCGTCATTCCATGTTCTCAGTACTTATTGCTTATTTATGATTTCTCTTTGTATATGCAGAGGTTGGATTTTTTTTGCATACGTTGTTGTCCACCCTGATGGGTGCGATCTTTCATTGATTCTATCGTGTTTCTTGTATTTACTATGAATGCCCACAAGAAAATGAACCTCAGGTTTGTATATGTATTTTACTAAAAAAAAATGAACCTTCAAACAAGCACAGTGTACTGTTTAACAGCCCACCAGCGCACGTGACTGATGCTAGTTAGAAACTCATTCAGCAACAGTCTCCTGCCCCAATTTAGCAGCAGAATGTCCCAAATAAGCAGCTGCCCCAATCGACCAGAATCCACTATACTGTATAAAGCACACAACTTTAATATTAATCACATTAAGTGATCTATAAAACATAGCAATTTAGAATTTATTGAGCAGCGATCTTTAGAAAATTATTTAGCTGCCTGCATCAACCATGGCTAGGTAAATTAGAATGTTTGTCATACAGTTTGTTAAATAACTAAATAAAAGTTTCTAAATTGGTGTTCTTTAATTTTTTTTCATGATTTGTAGCATATACTATTCCTCAATTCTTCATTAAAATATTTTGGAATAATTAAGTAGACAAAATAATTATTAGAAATTATGTTAAAGGATATTTTATATTTTCCTCCATGCATTAAGGTCAGCTTTCAATTCTAGTGTTAAAGACAGTGGTCTTGGCCATCCAAATTTGGAAGTTAAGATTACTAAGAAATTGATGTTTCCTTTAAAACAAAGGTTAACAGTGGCTTCATCTTTCAAGTTTGCAGTTTTCAGTTTAAAGGAATCCACTGTCAAAGAATTTTAACTATCCAAGAGCCAACACTGTTAATGATTATGCATCAGTTAATGAAGTTGATCCAATAGTTGTTCCAGCAGGGAAAGGCCATATACAGTATGATCAGCAACTGGTGAAACTGAACACCCAAGCACAGTTGCCCCATCAAAGACATTAGCAGTATTAAAACTACTCATCTTCTAGAAGTCAGATCAAAGTATTTGTTCCTTTTAAGACCTATCCAATCAAAACAACGTAGCAAGATTTGCAGAAGATACCAGTCCATCCTTGAAACCTTGGAGCAATAAGCAAGAGATAGTACTGCTCGCTGAAGTCATGAGGTCAAGCAGCGAGTGAATGCTCAACAGAATCCTTTGCCTCCACATACGTTACTTGACTCACGATTCTTACAACCAAATACAACCTTTGAACAGGTTTCTGACACTGCCTGGTGTTAACAAAAACACCAGGATTAAGGATATAACTGTTGGAGATTTTATTACATAAAAGCCGCCCAAGCTGGATAATGTGATCCCAATGCTGTTTTTAAAACAAGTCCCTGCAATGGTCAATGTGTCTGAGAGACTAGAGGGTAATTTTGGATCTCTCAGAAAGGCCTTGGAAGTGAAAAATTGGCGAAGTGCACTTGTTTGCCGTGGGCCACAAAGGAAAACAGTCATGACAAATCAGTGAGATTCTTTGGTTTTCTTATTAGCACAAGAAATAAATGGCTCCTGGACTACAGCAAATGAAATTTCCCCAAGATCACCAGATTCAAGGGTATTCCTGCACATGTTTTGATCTCAATTGTACCTAAAGCAAGATTTTTATGGATTGTTTTTCCATGTTTATATTTGCTTTAATTTTGTAATAGATTTTAGTATTGAACAGATAAATCAAATGTAAATAACTTTATGTGCTTTACTTTAAAATGAGGTTTTAACCTTGGCGTTTGATCACTAATGGCCACTTCTTTAAAAAAAAAACACCATTTCCAGCTAATCATTGCATTTGTAACTCTGGCAGATCAGCTTGTCTGAAATCCAAAAGAGATACAGTGCCTATTAAAAAGTATTCACCCCCCCCCACAAGTTTTCATGTTTTATTGTTTTACAACATTGAATCACAGCGGATTTAATTAGGCTTTTTTGACAACAGTAAACAGATCAACAGAAAAAGACTTTCATATCAAAGTGAAAACAAACCTCTACAAAGTGATCTAAATTAGTTACAAATATTAAATGCAAAATAATTGATTGCACAAGTATTCGCCCCCTTCAAGTCAGTACTTAGTAGATGCACCTTTGGCAGCAATACAGACTTGAGTGTGTGTGAATAGGTCTCTTATCAGCTTTGCACATCTGGACACTGCCATTTTCCCTCCATTCTTCTTTACAAAACTGCTCAAGCTCCATTTGATTGCATGGGGATTGTGAATGAACAGCCCTTTTCAAGTCCAACCATAAATTCTCAATAGGATTGGGGTCTAGACTCTGACTTGGCCACTCCAGGACATTAACTTTGTTGTTTTTAAGCCACTTCTGTGTAGCTTTGGCTTTAAGCTTGGGGTCATTGTCTTGCTGGAAAACAAATCTTCTCCCAAGTTGCAGTTCTCTTTCAGACTGCATCAGGATTTCCTGTATTTTGCTGTATTCATTATACCCTCTACCGTCACAAGCCTTCCGGGGTCTGCTGCAGTGAAGCATCTCCATAGCATGATGCAGCCACCACCATGCTTCACGGTAGAGATGGTGTGCTTTTGATTATGTGCAGTGTTTGGCTTACGTCCAACATAGCTTTTAGTCTGACAGCCAAAAAGCTCAATTTTGGTTTCATCAGACCATAGAACCTTCTTCCAGCTGGCTTGTCTCCCACATGCCTTCTGGCAAACTCTAGCTGAGATTTTTTTCCAACAGTGGCTTTCTCTTTGCCACTCTCCCATAAAACAGCAACTGGTGAAGCACCTGGGCAACGGATGGTGTACGTGTAGTCTCTCCCATCTCAGCCACTGAAGCTTGTTATCCTTCCAGAGTTGTCATAAGTCTCTTGGTGGTCTCCCTCACTAGTCCCTTTCTTGCATGGTCATTCAGTTTTTGAGGATGGCCTGCTCTAGGCAGATTTACAGCTGTGCCATATTCTTTCCGTTTCTTGATAATTGGCTTGACGGTACTCCCAAGGAATATACAGTGACAGAAATTTTCTTGTATCCATCTCCCAACCTGTGCTTTTCAATAACCTTTTCAGATTGCTTGGAATGTTCTTTTGTCTTCATGGTGTAGTTTTTGCCAGGATACTGACTCACCAGCAATTGGGCCTTCCAGATACAGGTGTATTTTTGTTACAATCAATTGAAACACCTGACCGCACACAGGGAGATCTCCATTTAACTAATTATGTGACTTGTAAAACCAACTGGCTGTACCAGCATGATTTGGAGTGTGATATTAAAGGGAGTGAATACTTATGCAATGAATTATTTTGTGTTTTACATTTGTAATTAACTTACATCAATTTGTAGAGATCTGTTTTCACAAAGACACAAAGGAGTCTTTTTCTTTTGATCAGTATCAAAAAAGCTAGATTAAATCCAGTATGATTCAATATTGTAAAATAATACACAAAAATTTCTGGAGGGGCTGTGAATACTTTTTATAGGCACTGTAGCTATGTATCTGCTACATTTTTGATGTATGGAGAGATAACAAGTCTTTTCAAAAACTTAACATGCAAAAAGGGCTGCTAAAATTCACATTTTATAGCACAAAATAAATATAATGCATTTGACAAACCATAAAATGGAAGGCAAGAGCAAGCATGAAACTAAACAGTGAAGTTGAAGGGGAAAGGTACTCCAAAATTTACAACTGACATTTGAAAAACAATTTAGGCAAAAATTTCATAATCCTAAAAAAGTTAATACTTCATTCCTTCCTGCTTACCCTGTACACCTCAGACTTTAGATACAAAAGTGAGTCATGTCATCTGCAGAAACACTCTGATGACTCAGCAATTGTTGGGTGTATAAAGGGAGGACAGGAGGATGAATGCAGGGCCCTGGTGGAGGACTTTGACAAATGGTGCTAGCTGAATCATCTGCAGCTCAACAATAGTAAGACAAAGTAGATGGTAATAGGCTTTAGAAAGACTAAGCCTGCATTGCTCCCTGTTACTACTGGTGGTGTGGATGTGATGAGGAACTACACGACCTGGGGGTGCACCTGGATGACAAACTTGAGTGTAGCACCAACACAGAGGCAGTATACAAGAAGGACCAGAGTTGTCTCTACTTTCTGAGGAGACTGAGGTACTTTGGTGTATGCAGGTCAGGGTTTCACATTTTCTACCAGTCTACTGTCGCCAGCACAATCTTCTATGCAGTGGTGTGCTGGGGCAATGGCATCAACATGGGTGATGCCAACATGCTCAATAAACTGATTAGAAAGGCTGGCTCTGTTATAGGAGACACTGTGGTAGAACAAAGAACACTACGGAAAATTGTTGCAGTTCTGTACAATGTTTCTCACCCTCTACGTGCCACCTTGGCTGAACAAAGGAGCACTTTAATAGACCAAGACAACTGCACTGCTCCTAAGAGTGCTATACGAGGTCATTCTTACCATTGGCTCTGTAATGAGTCAATCTGTAGCCAGGGAGTGATGACACCCTCATGTTAGTCTGTTCGTGGTAACTTATTCTTTAATCTTTCTACTTCTCTTCTAATATTTATATCTCTGCACTTGTAATGCTAATATGACACTGTAATTTCCTTTGGAATCAATAGTTTGTCTTCTGAAGGAACCACTATTAGAACTTTAACATCTCAGGGAAATAAAAATGTAAAAACTGCATAATTGAAACAAAATACAAGAACAAGGAAGGGGAAAAGACAAATCATAGACTTAGTTACATTAGCACTTTATATTCCAAGAAAAAGATTCAATTTAAAGTGTCTTTAAAAATGCAGCTAAATCAAATATTATTGCAAAGTAATAAATCAACTTTAATACAAAAATATTCTTTTTGCTATAATATTGAGAGTTCAAGGAGTAAATTGAAATTAAACCTACCTGTAACGGATGTGATAGGGATATTCACGCAGGCTAACCAAAATATCACTTGCATCCATTCAGCTGCTTAATGTAGGGGTTCTCCACATAACCACAGTAGGCTCAGTCAGAATACTTAAAACTTAGTTAAGCAATTAAAATACAGGCTCCACAAGTATGAGGATGTTGACTACCTACAAAGCTCAGCATCATGGTTTTCTCTGCAAAAAATTAATTTGGATCATAAAGGGTGCCGCAATTTTGTGTAATAATGGACCTTTTAATTCTTCAGCAGGCTGGAATCTGCAAAAAGAACAAAAACCCACAGTCTTGTAAATAAATATCATTATTAGTGACTGCCACTAAATAAAAGGCAATGGTGATTACAATGAAAAATTGCAGAAGTGCTTATGTCATGCTGGAAAAACACAAAATTACAAATAGCACTGAATAGAGATTCAAGTGAAACATTATGCTCCAGCTCCCGAATTTTCTC
The DNA here is from genome assembly GCF_963921235.1 of Mobula hypostoma. NCBI lineage: Eukaryota > Metazoa > Chordata > Chondrichthyes > Myliobatiformes > Myliobatidae > Mobula > Mobula hypostoma. The sequence continues at coordinate 42,534,486 of NC_086108.1, forward strand.
CCTCAAATACAGATCTCCTAATGTGCACATGTCATAGATATACATAGAAACATAGCACATTACAGGCCCTTTGGCCCATGATGTTGTGCCAACCATGTAACCTACTCTAGAAACTAGAATTTCCCTACCGCAAAGCACTCCATTTTTCTAAGCTCCATGTAATCTGAGAGTCTCTTAAAAAACCCTATTGTATCCGCCTCTACCACGGTCACTGGCAGTGCATTCCACGCACCCACCACTGTGTGAAAAACTTACCTCTGACATCTCCCTTGTACCTACTTCCAAGCACCTTAAAACTATGCCCCGTCGTGTTAGCCATTTCAGCCCTGGGAAAAAGCCTCTGACTATCCACATGATCAATGCCTCTCATCATCTTATACACCTCTATCAGGTCACTTCTCATCTTCCATTGCTCCAAGGAGAAAAGGCCGAGTTCACTCAACCTATTCTCATAAGGCATGCTCCCCAATCCAGGCAACATCCTCGTAAAAGGAGGCCTTGAATTTCAAGTGAAAGGCAAATGGTGATGGTGATGGGAAAGAAGTGGGATGCAAGTAAAATAGAAGCAAGCAGGGAATTCGCATTACAGGCCCAAATTCATTGCAACGTCAGGAGTACTTAGTCGTGGTTCAAAAGACATCCTGCATAGAGAAATCTGTTACATAACCCCTCAAATGGAAATCATATCAAGTTGGGAGGGGGAGGTTGCTCAGTCAAATCTATGGGTAACATGGAAAACTGAGTTACTACAGATCACTCTCCTCCCCTTCCAGCCCACCAGAGAGACCCTTCTTAACTTCCTAGTCAAGGAGTTGCAAACCTTTTGGAGAGCATGTGCCCAAATTGGTGATAACTTTCTAAATAATTGTCTAGCATCCCATGGTAACTTTTAGCAGACATCATCATTGATTAATGATCTAGTAACAGTAATTATGGACTACAAGGAAAAAGGTTGAGCCCTGTTCTTTCTTACATACATTCATTGTTTTTCTATTAATAAAAGTGAAACAGAGAGATTGAAATCAATGAAGCATTTTAGATTGTTCAAAAATTAACATTGTCTTTTAAAAAAAATTAAAAAGTAACATTTCTAAATAGTATTGTAGCTGTTTACTATCTAAATACTAATATGTACATCAGTCTGCAAGGAGTTCAAAGTGCATCATCAAATGTCAGGTATTCTTGTTATCATTTAGCTGACACCAAGCCAGTGTGAGACTTTTCCTATGGAAACATCTCATTATTCTTCAAATTGTATAAAATCATTCATTGCTTCATTTGGTATTAATGATAATCATTATGTATTTTTATGGTGGAATTTACAGAATCATGGGCAGCACTGCATGTAGTATGCCAAAAAAATTTTGCACATGCCATCTTGGGCATGCATACTTTAGGTTTGGCACTCCTGTGGGCCTAGTCCATTCTTCCATCCCCACAAACTACTTAGTTTGCCGTATAACCCAAAGGAGGTGCAACACCAGTTCTTTTACCTTTTCCGTTCCCACCAAGTTTCCTAAACACAAAATACTCTGCAGATGCTGGGGTCGAAGCAACACTCACAACACGCTGGAGGAACTTAGCAGGTCAGGCAGCATCTGTGGAAACGATCAGTCAACGTTTCGGGCCGCCGTAAGTTTCCACAGACGCTGCCCGACCTGCTGAGTTCCTCCAGCGTGTTGTGAGTGTTGCTTTTAAGTTTCCTAAACAGTTGTCTCAACAGAAGCACTACAAATAGTGGGTTGGATTCAATATTCTAAATGGGACAGCACAGGAGCATAGTGGTTAGCACAACGCTTCACAGCACTAGTGACACAGGTTCAATTCCCACTGCCGCCTGTAAGGAGCTTGTGCGCTGTCTCTGTGACCACATGGATTTTCTCCGGGTGCTCTGATTTCCTCCCACAGTCCAATTTCACCCCAGTATTGGTTAGTAGGTTACGTCTTTTGCAGGAAGACAATGTTGAGAGGACAAAATTGGAAGTGTATTGCCTGCTTCTTCCTGGTTACACATTTCTGGATTTCGAATGATGGTCAAGGAAGAGGCAAGTACAAAGGTGAAAGCAGAAGTTCAAGAAATTGAATAGACGGGGTGGGGTGGGAACCATAATTATGGGAAACGCATCACATTGGAGCCATGAACAGAACGAATATGACAGAGCTTAAAAAAAACAGGCAGAACAGTATGAAGTCCATTCAAGAATCTGGAGGAAGAGGTAGTGGTATGATCAAGATAGCAACCAACGTCAGAAGGACTAATGGGTACTGGTTGCTAATCTATCTCCTGAGATGGAGATAAAGATCAGGGAAACAAATAGATGGATCATGGATAACAGAGCAGGGTAGAGACTGGCAGCACAAGATAAACAATGGAGCAGCCAGGAGAGTAAATAATAATTACATTCCAAATATTACATTTTTAATTTGGATGCATTAAGTGGAATTAAAAGTTGTTGTTAAAGGAAGGCAAAGTTTGGCTGGAATTACGGTTCAGAGAAGTGGTGAAATGCCTTTTGTATAGAATTGTAGAGGGATTGTATATTCCTGGTGAAAATGAGTCAAAAGGGACCAAGAAACTCCCTGGTGAAATCGTAATATCAATTCCTTAAACCGTCTTGGGTTTAACACAAATACAAATGATTGTTCCAGATTAAAACTCCGTCTGCCAGCTCCCGTTCTGTTCCCAGATTTTAATCTGGTTCATGCCTTACTTTCAAGTACGTATACGCAGCAGTGCCATCATTCTGGCATAAGGACTAACTGTATTAAAGACTTCCTCCAAGGGCCGGTAAGAGTCATCTACCGTTTGTAGCTCTACGGGTGCTTAGAACAGTGGCACAGCTAGAGCCCACTGAATCACCACTATACACAAACTCACAAATAAAACGTAAGATCCAAATAGAGAAATTCAAAAAAAAATGTACAAATTCGAACCAGTGACATTGAAGACTTTTAAAGTGAGATTTTTAAAAAGCGATAGCCGCAGTGGTGAAAGTCAGAAAGCCAAGAGTTTACCATGAATAATGTAATCAATGCTAAATAATGGACAGAACTGAGTAAACAAACTTTAATCTGATACCAACCAGCATAGCAGTCCGTAGTTGAAAGTTTCAGAATCCTGCTCGACTTTTGTTGGGGATTACTGCTATTTGATGCCTCCGACCGTGACGAACCATTGTAATTCAAACAACTCGAAGCGACCAGTTTACCCGGACGTTGCACGTTTAGTATCAACGCCAGGTCTGCCTTCACTGCAACCTCTTTCACTGGGTAAGAGAAACTACCACTTCCACCGCTACCTTCGTGGTTGAACACTCACAGTGCAGTTCATCAATTCAATGCCCGAGAACACTCTTTCTGGTCATGGCACAACCTTCCAAACTCACGTCAACGGCAGTTTACATGAAGAACCATTGGTTCAAATTTGAATCGAACCCGGGGGGAAGGCGGGGTTTGGGCTCGCCAATCTATGATGATGTAAGGGCGTAACGCTGAAGGAAGAATTGAGGATACCGAAGAAGAGAAAACTTGGCTGTCAAATTCGTATCCAATCTGAGGTGAAATAGTCAATCCACTTAGATTTCCCCTTGTGAATGTCGCCAATTAGCATATTCCTGACAGTAGGTGTACCTATAGCTCGCAGAAATACTCTAACCACAGTGTAAGGACACTTGCCTCTACCAGACATTGAGGGTCCTATGTTAAAGCTTCCAGGACGCTTCACACGTGTACTATTTAAAAATGAAACACTGGCTGCTGCCTTGTAAGAGTACATTTTTACCGTGTGGTGTCCTTCACTTTAAGACACTGAAAATATTCCTAAAATAACGATGGGCTAATTTCAAGTAGCAGGGGTACTCACGGGTAAAGACTGACAAATCACTTAGACCCGACTCCTGAGAGTTTCTCTATTACTTTACCTCTTATGGTGGTCTACACACAAGGGTTTTAAAGACAGAAGCGTAGAGATAGTCAACACTTAGGTTGATTTATTTTTTAAACTTCCTAAATCAGAAGGCTGGAAAATAGTCAGCATGATTCCCTTGTTCATAAAGGAAGGCAAAAGGCAGGAGCTAAAGGCTAGTTAGCTATCAAGATGCTAGAGTCAACAGCCATTCAGCAAAGAAACAGTCTTCAGCCTACCATCTCAATGCTGACCATCAAGTAACCATTTAAACAGATCCAATTTTACAGCAATTTGCCTGTGGCCTTCTATGCTGATTCTATAGCTCTTCTAGATCGTTCTTATATTTGCAAGTCTCTGGCACTTCTTAGGCAGATTATAATCAGCCTGTGAGAAGAGAAATCTTTCTCAAATCTCCTCTAAACCTACCATACCTTACCTCAAAACAGGGGTGCCCGACCTGGGGTTCCTGGTTAATAGCAGGGGTACATGGCATAAAAAACGATGGGGACTAACTCCTGCCTTAAAGCCATATCTTCTGATTTTATGCACTTTCACTAGGAAGAAAGGCTATCTGCTGTGTATATAACCCTCATCGTTCGTACAGCTAAATTAGGCTAAAGAAATATTTCCCTCAGTGGTGTTAGGCATTAAGTAGAAAGGCAAAAAATACATATTACAAATCATTTAATATTCTGTTACTCTATGTCTGAATATATACATAATACTGTTTACAATTTAATCATTCCTGTATGACTACTATATGAAACCACTGTAATTTATGGATTCACTTTCTATCAAATATTGTAAATATTGTTAACATTCCGTTCATATTTCTGGGCTCCAGTCTGGAAGATTATTCAAAACAAAAGGTTAAATGAGTCTTTTATTAAGTTACTCATTGTTCATTAATTGGAATAGGTACTGATCTGCACATTCTTAAATGAGATGCAGTAAAGTATTTCTGTGCAACATCATTTAATTAAAAATAAATCACTGAACTTTAATAATCTTTCAATTCAGGTCACACTTTGAGTTTAATTAATAAAACTGAGAAATGCTTAGAAATTTTGCACATGCTTATTATTGTATCAGGCAAATATCAATTAATACATAATACATTACAAAAGTCCAGAATGAGTTGTGATTTTATGCTATGTGATCCAAATTACATTTTCAGCAGTCTAAAACTACACTCATATGTGCATATAAAAATGTTACTTTTGATAGTCAATTCATTTCAAAGAGCTCACTGCCAGGTTAACCTGTGAGCTTTGAAAGCTGTGGATGTTTGCTCTACCCCATTAATTTCCATGAAAAATCCAACTGGCAGTGCAGGATTCCTACAAAGTTGGAAAGGTATACAATTATAGTCACCTTCAGAGTCATGAGTCAAGATGGATTGCCAGGGATTGTAGGTTACAGTTGCTTATTGTAATTATTGTCAGAGATTATGGGAAGAAGTCATTCAGATTGAGAGTAGCATTATGGGAAGAAGTCATTCAGATTGAGAGTAGGCTTTTGAAAGAATCATAACGTGGGGTGCAACAAGACGCAGAAGCCACATAGACTTGAGAGTCGACGGCCCTGCCCAAGCAGACTACTGATCAGGCAGTCCTGGGTGGCACCAAATCGTCTATGTCAGTTGCAAGATGGGACTCCAATAAACTGAAGAGAGGAAGTGCAACCTGCTACAATGAAACTACTTCAGGACTGAAAAATTACAAAGTAGCAACACAGTGAGTGGAAAGTATAAAGGAAATGTAATTTTTGAAGAAAAAAAATCCATGCTGTAAAATGCTCAAGCTAACTAATTCACACAATCTTGTGAACCTGGATATTTCACAAGCAGAAAGCTGATTTTCCGGAGATGCTGAACTGTCATCAGATGAAGAATTGTCAGATAAGGAACAGATCACAGCTTTGAACAACATGGCAAAAGATTAAACCAATGCTCTGGAAAGGGAGGGAAACAATGTCACCACAGTTGGAAGCAGCATTGAAAGATAATAAACTGCACAGGAAGAGGGTGAAAGCTATGCTGCTTACTAAAAAGAATGCAATGAAGATACAGTATGGAAGTCAAGCAGAAAATGTTTGCAGAGTGTTGTTTGTTTAAAAATCTTCCACACAAGTTAATGCTGGATTATCTTCAAAAAAGCCTTTAAGGTATTGCAATTCCTAGCTCTCAAGTTAGCCTAGAAACTCAGGGCATTGTGTTTATTGAATCTGAACAAGAAGTTATTGCAGCATTAGTATTGAAACAAAGTTAAAGATATTCAAATAGAAGGTTTGTTCATTGTTGTCAATGTAGTGGATATTAGATTTAAAATGAATTGCACACAAAGCTGTAGTTGCATATGAAAATGTTCTGACACAGATACAACCCTTGAAAGTGGGTATGAAGGACCAACAGAGGTGACAAGACATAGCTAATATGGTAATACAGTTTGCATTGCAAGACACTTGGCTTCTCTTTCATTCCATGGAGGGACATATTGGTGCATTAATTGATCTTAAGTGCAGGTGATTGGCAAGATCTGGAGGGAATTGGTGGGAATGTGAGGAGAATAAGATAGGTTTAGTGTTGAATTACTGGGAATGGGTGTTTGATGGCTGGTGCAGACCAATTGGACTGAAGGTTCCATTTCCATTTTGCATCACTCTGAGTGGGTGCCACAGCTCTAATTTTGGTCCAGTCAACAGCTACCATGAATTCCCAGTGTCAGTGATAAATGACTAAAGGAGAGCATAAATGAAGCTGGAAAGTGGAAAAGAAGAGGAACAACACTGGTCGGAAGAAAAAGTAGAATAGCTCATAGAAACCGCAAGTCTGATTTTTTAAAAATGGACCAAGAATAGAAAAAAATTTGGAAAAACAAGTCTGTACTCTGAAGCCAGGGTATGATAGTGGTTGATGACAAAGATTAGTCCAAACAAGAGACACATGGTGAGTGAATGAAGCAGGAGCAGGCTACCCAGTCCCTCACATCTGCTCTGCCACTTAAGATAAAGGTTTACCTGATTGCGGTCTCAACCCATGCTAACTTTTCATTCTCTTTCCTATCAAATATTTATCTACCCTAGTCTATCCAACCTTTCTGTACAAGTTAATCTGTCTGAGTGAGTCTAGGAAACCTTATATGATTTCAATTCATTAACAACCTTAAGGAAAACAGTAATGTATTCCAGATATGATGCAAGGAGTATCCTAAATAACTAAAGCAAAACCTTCATAATTTAATATCAAATTTCCCTTTGCAACAATGATCTTCTATTACTGTTTCTAATTGCAAGCAAAACATGTATATTAGCCTTTTGAGGATAATGCAAGACACCTAAATACCTCTGACAAACACTGCAGTCTCTCAGCATTTACATACTCTCGTTTTTCATTAAAAAAAAGGTACAATTGTTTCCATTTGCCAGATCTTTGCATGTTCACTTGACTTGATAGCCCTTTGTATCCTGCACAGTTTATTATCCTATCTTTATATCAACAACAAATTTAGCTAATAACTCAAAGTTTAAAGAGGAAATAGAATCATTGCAACGTACAAAACAGAAACAGGCCCTTTGGCCAAGTCTGCTCTGGTCATTGAGCACCAATTTACACTGATGCTATATTTACCCTTTAAAAAATCTCCCATATTATCAGCTGCTTAAGGACATAATATCTAGTTCCTTGTATATGGTTCTAAAGGATATGCTCTACAGTCTTAGATCTAAGAGGTTGCTATAAACAGTCAGTGGCCAATGATGGATCATGACTGTCATTATTCAAGTTAGCCATCAAATTGTCTGTTAGGGAACTTTAGATTGAGAACCTTGGTCCATAAAATAAGCAACAGGCAGATTAAGGCCCATCAATTTAGTTCATAATCTGGGAAATGAATGATTAGGCCCCAGGCAGACAGTAGATCATGGGTCCTCTCAGTACTCTGTTGTTCCACAACAGCAAGAGGCAGACAGTTCCAGGGAAGACAAGAGTTCAAGTTAGATGCCTTCCATGGGAAAGCTATGGATACATACACAGCAAAGTCGGAAATGTAAAAGAGACAACTACTGCTCACAAATTAGAAAAAAAAGAGGAAAGTCAGGATGAAAGATCACGTGAAAACAAAGGTAGGAAGACTTACATGGCACCAAAGTAGCGCCTTTGAATTCATATTTTTAGAAGGGAAACAAATATGTTGTGTTGTTACTTTCATTGTAGCTGCTAGACATTAAATATTTGTATTAAGATTTATGTAAATTGTGAACTGCACCAAGCATGTTCAAAGAGGAAGAAAATTATGCTGCTGGAACAATGAGTTACTATGAGAACTGCCTGATGAGTTACTGAAATCACTAATGTCTGAAGTGGATACTTTAGAGATGTTCAATAATATCCTAAATTTTTTTTTAAATGTGGAAGAGAATATTAAAATAACTAGGTAAAGTTGCATTTGCTGAAGTTTATAATGTTGTATGCATATCTCTAAAACATACATTAAGTTTAATTCAGTTAAGAATTATCTGAATGGGGTAATCAATGTACAAGGGTTTGCACAAGTTTGTTATCTCCTTCCATTCTCTCACTCAACCACTGATGCACAGTAGCAGCAGCTGGGTACCATTTACAGGACGCACTGCAGCAGCTCACCACATTCCTGAGGAAGCGACCTGAGTCCAAATTCAAGTCTACCAGCAGGTTGCAAGGGCACAGCAAAAACAAAACACCACTAGGTGGAAATTCCCCCAAGCGTCACTTTCGCTCGGTTAAAGTTGTGGAATGCCCTCCCTGACACAATTGTGGGTGTACTCATGCCTCATGGACTGCAGCTCACCATCGCCTACTCAGGGCAATTAAATGCTGGTTTAGCCTGTGAAGGCCAAATGCCTTGAATAAAAAAATGTAAAACAACGCATGTGAGTATGCCTTTAAGATCAATTATTGCCCAGAGTATGCTGATGAACGGTTGGCTCTTTCACTCCTGTTTAGTATGAGAATAGTTGCCTTCAATAAGGACTTATTTTAAATCTCGATCGGGTCTGAACAGCAGTGTTCTCGCGACTTTATTGGGGAAAAGTGGACTAACCCTGTACATTAAAAGAAAGGAAAATAATAATTCTGAAAGCCTACTTAACCACATGCCCTGGAGTAAATCTAAAAATGCCAATACGCTTAAAATCATTCAAAATTTGCAATACAAATTAACAAAGTTGCCTTGTAGCCACACTCACAACACCTGGAGGAACTCAGCAGGTCAGGCAGCATCCATAGAAATGATCAGTCAATGTTTCGGGCTGGAACCCTTCCTCAGGACTGAAGAGGGAAGGGGCAGAGGCCCTATAAAGAAGGTGGGGGGAGGATGGGAAGGAGAAGGCTGGTAGATTCCGGGTGAAAATCCAGTAAGGGGAAAGATAAAGGGGTGGGGGAGGGGAGGCAGGGAGGTGATAGGCAGGAAAGGTGAAGAAAGAATAGGGGAAAACACAATGGGTAGTAGAAGGAGGTGGAACCATGAGGGAGGTGATAGGCAGCTGGGAGAGGGGGCAGAGTGACATAGGGATAGAGGAAGGGAGGGGGAGGGAATTACCGGAAGTTGGAGAATTCTATGTTCATACCAAGGGGCTGGAGACTACCTAGATGGTATATGAGGTGTTGCTCCTTCAACCTGAGTTTAGCCTCATCATGGCAGTAGAGGAGGCCACGTATGGACATATCTGAATGGGAGTGGGAAGCAGAGTTGAAGTGGGTGGCTACTGGGAGATCCTGTCTGTTGTGACGGACAGAGCGGAGGTGCTCGACGAAACGGTCCCCCAATCTGCGTCGGGTTTCACCGATGTAGAGGAGGCCGCACCGGGAGCACCGGATGCAATAGATGACCCCAACAGACTCACAAGTGAAGTGTTGCTTCACCTGGAAGGACTGTTTGGGACCCTGAATGTTGGCAAGAGAGGAGGTGTAGGGACAGGTGTAGCACTTGCGCTTACAGGGATAAGTGCCGGGTGGGAGATCCGTGGGGAGGGACGTGTGGATTAGGGAGTCGCGGAGGGACCGATCCCTGCGGAAAGCGGAGAGGGAAAGATGTGCTTAGTGGTGGGGTCCTGTTGAGGGTGGCGGAAGTTGCGGAGGATAATGTGCTGGATCCGGAGGCCGGTGGGGTGGTACAGCCTTATAGCCGTCTCTCATCATCTACATCCAATTTTGAGTAGGATCTTCAAGCACTTTTTCCGCTGTTAAATGGTTGGAAATAACCTATAAGTAAACAAGAGAAGATCTGCAGATGCAGGAAATCCAAGCAACACACACAAAATGCTGGAGGAACTCAGCAGGCCAGGCAGCATCTCTGGGGGGTGGGGGGGGAGTATAGTCGAGGTTTCAGGGCAAGAACCTTCGCCGAAGGGTCTACTGAGCCTGTTCAATTCCTCCAGCATTTTGTGTGGGGTACACATAAGCTGTCCAGTTAGCTACCCAGGGCTAACCCTACGGCAGCTTCCAAACTTCTGAATACCCATTTAAATTACCGTCAGTAACTTGGGAAAATCGTGACAACTTCTGACGCTTGCAAAAAGAAAATATCTGCAGAATCCGAGCCTCCTTGGCGGCGCGCAATTCTAAATGCGGCAATAAATACATAATTTCAAAATAACTTTAAAATAAAGTGCTACAAATATAGTCAAACAAAATAAGATTGATAGCAAACTTAGCTTGTGGAGAAAAGTAGATAATTGGTCAAATTTACGGAGATATGTTGGAAAACTAGAGACATCGCCCTTCCCGGTTTACTACTCCTTTTCCAGGTTTGATCCGGTGCTGGTGAAGTAGAGATGTCTCACCTGCAGGTGCCCAAGGTTAAGGAGAGACAAAAACTGGGACAAAACACTTAGGAATAGGAAATAACAAATAAACCGCCATATCCTGAATTATACTAAAGACAGCGAGACAATTAATTCCACGATATGCGCTGGAACATCCAAACCTTATGCACGGGAGTCTTGACCATTCTCTTCTGCCATAGCTGCAGCTTCCTCGTCACCATAACAACTGTGACGAGCCCCGGCCCTTCGTCTCAGAGCCCGATTCAAATTTGATCCAATGGCAGCGCGCGTTTGCCTAATTTATGCAACCGCCGTTGGTGCGGACTTTGAAAGATTGAGTAAACTCGCAGAAAGGCGGAAACACGCTTCCTGCGCTGGGACAGCGAGTCCCACCGGACCAGCCGGCTGGCAGCACCGTGACTGGCAACGGATGTGTGCGATCACTCCCCGAGAGGGCGGAGGGAGAAGCGCCGACCTCTCGTTTAGGAACGACGAAGACAGACTTTTTGGGGAAAAAACATGAGATATTCTGCAGATGCTGAACAAGGACTGCATTTAGCCAATTGAAATTAGGTAATGGAGCACGTTGCTCTTTAACTCTTCAAAGCCTTCGAAAGTGTTTTTCCACTTCACTTCCTATCATCCAGACGTGCAAACAGTTCTTCCAAAGGAAGGGAAAAAAATTATTGAACTTCTTCCTGTCCAGTATTGACCACGTCGGCTCCCCTATGCTAAAGAAACTAAAAGTCAGCTGCTTTGGTGATTACGTCTGTAATTCAGTTTGCAAGGACCACTCGGAGCTCCTTATTGCCTGTCAATTCATTTGTTAATCTCATTCAAACACTGACTTGCCTGTGATCTCTTGCACTTTTTATAAGGTTGGCCAAAATAGAGGAACAGCACTTCATCGTCCATCTATGTACTTTGCAGCCTTCTGGATACGATATTGAGCTCCCTTAATCTGTATCACAACTAGCCATCTCTGCTGTAAGTTAATCAATTGTGATGTTGTCTCAGTTTCTCATTGTCCACTGGAGTAACCAGATATGTTGGCAAGTCCTCCAGCCCTGCATTTCATACTGTGTTATGTGCCTTCTCCTATTCTCAGCCTCAGATTGCTCTCCTCTCATAGTTTTGGTCCTACATTTCCCCTCTCTCCTCCGGCCCTATTAACGGATCAAGTGAATGATTCTCAACCTATTAGATAAAGCATCAGGAAGGAGCCCTTGGAGCCCACACCACCAGGTTCAGGAGCTGTTATTACCCCTCAACCATCAGACTCTGGAATCAGAGTGGATAACGTCCCCCAACCCGGCACTGAACTGATTCCACAACTAATGGACTCACTTTCAAGGACCCCTTCAACTCACGTTCTCAATGTTTGTTGCATATTTATTATTTTGTTTTTTTCTTTTTTTTGTCTTTGTCTTTTGCACAGTTGTCTTTCTGTCGTTGTTTATGTGCAATTTTTCATTGATTCTACTGTGTCTTTTTGTACTTTGAATGCCCACAAGAAAATGAATCACAGGGCAGTGTATGGTGACATGTATATACTTTTTAAAATAAATTTGCTTTGAACTTTGATGTTGCATTTGACTAGTATATGCTCCCACATGACTTTCTGACTTAACTAATTTGTCTTTCCTCATTTCATTTGAAACGTTCATTCTGTTTTATACCCCCTCAGATGCTGTTTGATCTGCTCAAATGCCAATGTCGTCTGTCCTGAATGAATTGTAATCCATGATTCCAGAAACACCAGCCTTTATGAATGTATCTATTTTGATACCTACTGCAAGAGTTTTGTATGTTTTAATGACATCACTAGTCATTCTTCTGTTCGTTATGATTAACCCAGCGGCAATTTCTGAGTTTGCAATAATAAACAAAAGAATGCCATTTGTATTACAACCAGATTACTGCAGCAAAGGAGACAACTTACTGACTGAACCTGATCCCTCACTGTTGAATCCCGAAAGCAAGTAACAGAAGTCTTCATTTGATATCACAGTAAAATATTTAGAAGACTCAGTAACTTGAGCTATAACTAATTGTCTAGAATGGCTTAATACCACATTACTTATTTATTTTTCAAAAGATTGCAAACAGCTGACATAGAATTTTAAATGTAGAAGGTTCCATACTTGTATGCTGCTTTTAATCTATTTTATGCTCCTGTTGGTTTAATATGCATTTACTGGTAGAAAGTTTAATTTAGTAATTTTTATTTAGGCATCCGTTGGTCTCATGAGACCATGGATTTGCGCCTTGGAAGGTTTCCAGGGTGCAGGCCTGGGCAACATTGTATGGAAGACCAGCAGTTGCCTATGCTGCAAGTCTCCCCTCTCCATGCCACCGATGTTGTCCAAGGGAAGGGCATTAGGACCCATACAGCTTGGCACCGGTGTCGTCGCAGAGCAATGTGTGGTTAACTGCCTTGCTCAAGGACACACATTCTGCCTCAGCTGAGGCTCGAACTAGTGACCTTCCTTAACCACTTGGCCACGTACCAACACTAGAAAGTTTAAATGGATGCAATTTTAAAATAAAATGTTTCTGTAAGATGGATTAGATATAAACCGTATTGAATTGACTTTATTACTTAAATCCTTCATATACATGAGGAGTAAAAATCTTCACGTTATGTCTCCATCTAAATGCGCAATTTATAGTAACTTGCAGTAGTATGTACAACAGGATAGTCAATATAACATAGAAATACAATTGTATCAGCGTGAATTGATCAGACTGATGTCCTGGTGGAAGAAGCTGTCCTGGAGCCTGTTGGTCCTGGCTTTCATGCTACGGTACAGTTTTCCGGATGGTAGCAGCTGGAATAGATCATGGTTGGGATGACTTCGGTCCACAGTGATCCTTTGGGCCATTTTTACACACCCGTCTTTGTAAATATTCTTGCAATAGAGCTTAGAACAACCTTATGAAAATCTGTTTCTAAATTGTCTAGTTGTTCTTTTCTACTTTCAGCACAACAAAGGATAATATCACTTCAATAATTAAGTTACCTTGCTGGTTATATTGATAAGAAAAATCTCATCTTTGTTTAAATAGAAAATTTTTTAAAAACAAAAAATCTCCTTGCATATGCATTTACCCATCACAGGTAAAGCCCTCCCCACCATTGAGCATATCTACATGAAGCATTGTCACAGCAAACAGCATCCATCATCTGGGATCCCCCAGCACCCAGGCCATGCTCTCTTCTCGCTGCTGCCATCAGGAAGAAGGTATATGAGCCTCAGGACTCACAACACCAGGTTCAGGGACCCTTATTGCCCCTCAACCATCGGGCTCTTGAACCAAAGGGGATAATTTCATTCAACTTCACTTACCCTATCACTGAAACATTCCCACAACCTATAGTCTCATTTTGAAGGATTCTTCAACTCGTGTTCTTAATTTTTATTGCTTATTTATTATTATTTCTCTCTTTTTGTATTTGCAGTTTGTCGTCTTTTACACGTCTGCCCTGTTGGTGTGGTCTTTCATTAATTCTAGTATGGTTATTGAATTCACTGAGTATGCCTGTAAGAAAATGACTCTCAGGGTTGTATATAGTATTATATATTTACTTTACTTTGAACTTTAAATTTCTGTTTTGCAAAGTGAGTAAATATTCAAATAAAAGGCTTACGTTTAGTTCAACGTTGTTTTCACAAACCAAACAAGTTTTCATTCAGCCATGCAGTCCTATATATTTATGTGCGTTATGTTTAACTTAATATGATCACCAGAAGTATACCTTATCAATCTTCCTGCATAGAATTTCAAAGTAGATTTATTATGCAAGTACATATGTTACCATATACTCCCTTGAGATTTGTTTTCTTGCAGTATGAAAAGAAATACAATTTTATGAAATACTATATGGAAACAGATCAAGCTTGACAAACAACCAGTGTGTAAAAGAAAACAAACTGTGAAAAGATGGGCAGGTATCAAACAGTATGAAACTAGATGTAATGGAATTACCCATGGAACACGTTTGCATCCGTACAATAATCTTAAAAGATACAAATTTTTGCTAAACTCCCAGTTTCAAGTTTCCTCTGGGTACAAATGCTCGAGCATTTCAACTCATAGTCACTTCAGTAGTGATGGCACTGGGTCTGAAACTGGGAAATTACTTTTGATATCATCCCTGCAAATTTCTTAAAGTTAAGCTGTCTAATTTAAATACAACACTAAATCGTAGTTTCATGGAATTAAGAGGTTTTATGCAGAAAGTAAGCAATATGTATTGTTCTGAAGTAGATATGATAGATATGCTGGACAGCTAATAAATATAGCATTACACGATTTCAGTACTTCCAATACAATTTAGTACAACACGTTATATTAATATGATAATTTAAAAATTAAATTCTACTTTTTAATTTGGTGCACAGTATATAGTGTCTGCCTGAATATTTGGTAAGTCATATATTTAAAGTGCATTCTGTATTTAAATGTATCCTTGATGTGATGTTCCTTCTTTTCCTATATAGTTTATTAAAGTTCTGAAATACTGTAATTATTTTGGATTTCAATGATTGCATCTATATAAATTGGAAAATCACAAAAAATACCAAGTATTATAAATTCTGTTAATACAGGAAAATGGAATATTTTGAAGCTGATGTAAACCTTCATACCACAGATGAACTGGATATAGAAAATAATGAAGACTTTTTAGAAAAAATGGATGATTATCATTTTGCCAGTTATGTGGAGAACTACTGTAGTAATTTGCAAAAATCACATGGCAGCACAGAAGGTGAATGGATCAAACATGGAACTAAGAATTCTTTAGTATGGGAGAAATCCTTTGAGCATGAAATACTTCTAGATGTGGGTGATGATGTCAACTTGAATTTTAATGATATATGTAATTCCTATACCATCTGCCTTTCTCAGTCGTCATCATCAGAAGATGCTAGTGTCAACATTACAGCAGGTTTGTAAATGTAACATTTATCTTTCTCTGATATTTTCTCTTTCTAATGTTTCGGTGGGTAAGAAAAAATTGAAACTTTATAAATCCTTTCAGCAATGTCACCAAATGAATGATGAGTATCTTTTGTTATTCTCTCATTATGATATACAGTACAATCAATTATACGAATTTTAATTGACATGTAGTATTAACCAATGTGTTTCGTACTAAAAATCAGTGTTTTTAGTAAGTTTTACATTGTGTACATCATCTATCCAACACCGTAACTGCTTTTTTGGCTGCTGTATAAAATCAGAAGTGACATGGTGAACAAAACATTAAAACCAAACAGTCAACCATCCAAAGAAACTCTACTTCAGCTAGATCTTTTATTCTTTCTTCTCCCCTTTCAGGTGTCTGAACTTAAGATATTAGACTTCAATATATTAACAAGACTAATGTGATAATTTTCTTTATTTGTAATTGTACGTGATATCAAGTTCTAAGTTCCTTTAATACTAATCTTTGTGGCTTAAGTCCAGTCATAAAGAATTTGGAAAATATTGGATAGCTTATTGTTTTAATTAAATTTAATGCTTCTGCAGTTCAATTTTCTCCCCTTAGTTTTAGTTGTACTCAAAGTGCAATTTTATGGATTGATCTGTTCCTTTGTTTCTGCAACCTATATATCTTGTGACTAGTAGGAGAATTGAATGAATTGGTATTAAGCAAGGTCAAAAGAGAAGAAAGGCAGAGTTTAAGATGGCTGAAGGGATAGTGGTCTGTGGTGATATGAAGGAAGTGTAGCAATAGACAAGCTTCAAACAAAAATGATTTCATAGAAGGTTGATGGACTAGAACATAAAACATTATAATATAGCACAATACAAATTCTTCAACCAACAAGACTATACCAACTGTAACACTGATTTAAATTATTCCCAACTGCCTGCACCTAATCCATATCTCTTTATTCCCTGCTTGTTCGTGTTCATGTCTAAGTGTCTCTTAAATGTTTCTATTGTATATTCTTCTACCATCTTTCTTGGCAGCTTATTCCATGCACCTAACACTATTATTTTTCTTTAATTGCCTCATAAATCTCCTTTAAACTTTCCCCCTCTAAACTTGCAGTGATGCCCTCTAGTATTTGATTTATTTTCCACCCTGGGAGAAGACTATATACCCTGTCCATGCTCCTCATAATTTTAACAGTCCATCTACATTTTTGTAGACATCATTTGTGTATAATCACAATGACAGAGGTCATAACACTGATCCCTCTTGTCACAGACCTCCAGTCAGAATAACACCCTTTCACCACTGTCCTCTCTTCTATGACCAAGCTAATATTGAATAGTCTACCAAGTCACCTTGGACCCCATGTGCCTTAAGTCTTTTGAATTAGCTTGTAGTAAGGTATATTAACAAATGCTGTATAAAGTCCATCTATATATCATTTACTAACCTACCCTTATCCATCATTATCTTCACCTCCTCAAAAAAAAAACTAGAATGGTTTGGGTAGATAAAAACAGAGAGAACGATCTTGAGGGCCTACATCATCTAATCCTACTACTTTTTAATGTTCTCTCATGAAAAATGCTACAAAGGAATCAAAATAATAATATGTACAACAGATTTGCTTTGAATTGAATGTAATAATTAGCTCACTGGAGTTAGTACAAGAATAATTCAAATCTATATAACTTGAAGAATAAAATTATGTAGGAAAATATTATTTTCTCACCTTTGAGTTATAGGAAAACACTTTTTGTAGATTTCATCCAATTAAAATAATGCATCATTTATTTAACTTGATAAGCTTTTAATAAAGAATTTCTTGATGTGTGATGAATCAATGGAGACTGATTTTGACTAACATTACATTTAAAGACTACTGAAAATAAACTATTTCCATTTTTGATGGTGTTTTTCTGTTTCTACAATAGATGACATATACAAAATTGAAAATAAATATGATAGTGATGAAGAAGAAAGAATAGACACTGAAGAAATTAACTATGAACATAACCAAGGCATTTACGGTTGTAACGGTTCTGACATGCATGATGAAACAAAACATAATTTGGAAGGCTTTCAATGTCATAACACAGCTGCCAGTACCAGTGATGAAGAACAAGAAGAGTTGCCTTATGATGGTAACTTAAAGAATGTTAGCCATCATCAAAAAGACGAGAAAATTGATTTAGCTGATAATGTACCACCATTATCCAGAGTCCTTGGGAACCTATCAGGTCTTGGGCCTGTTAGTGGAATGAGCCAAAATATCCCACTTGGAGATCAAAAATCAATTGTAAAAAATATGTCCCCCCAACAAGAAGTGCCCGATAATGAAATGAACATAGAGGTTAAAGCTTCTAGTCATGAAAATAAAAGTGAAATGAAGGACCTTACATCAGAGCAGCCGGGTGATTTGTTGATGCCTACAAATGTAACTAAAGCAAAAAATAGCTTTCAGCTTGGTGGTGGAAGGTCAAGTATTTCTGAATCAGTTCTACATCATCCTTTTGAAGATGAGGCACTTGGTTCATCCATGTACATTGACTCTGAGACTCTACCAGAGACTTCTTTTACGGATAGTATTGAAGAAACTGTAATTATGAATCAAATTTCATCAACTTCCAATAATGATTTGTTCATGAAAAATAACACCATTTGTAAATCAGGAACTGATCTTTCAAAGAAAGAAGAAACAGATGGAAAATTTGGAAATGACGAACAATTGGTCCAGGTGATAAGTGATTCTTACTGCAATAACATTACTGAAGTGAATGTGGAAAAAATTGGCACTTGTAGAAGAAAGACAAGTTGTGATGTAGAGACTGCACCAAAAATAGTACAAGAAGAAAATGCACAAGCACCACTTGGTCATAAAACTGCATCAGGAGCTGCTCAAAATCCCATGATAAAAATGAGAAGAACTATCTCTTATAATGAGATCAAATATGGCAAAGGAAAACAACATTATCCTCTACTTGACCTTTCCAAAGTGGCGCCCAAGGTCAAAATTCCCAAGAGGAATACTTACAATAATTATAAATGTCAAAGATCCAAAAATGCAAAATCTTCCCCCAACTCATCAGAAAACCTCCACAACATTTACAAATCAACAGTAGATGTAGTGCAAAGTGTACCAGATAACGCACAACTTTCAGCAATTGCTACAGAAACGGAAGTTAATATTAAAAAACATTTGGAAGTGAATCAGACCCCTGAAAATTTCCAACAATTGCAGGTAATATACATTTTATGGTCAGCTTTGCATCTTATGAAGCCAGTCATAGCTTGTATCTAATTAGTTCACTGACATCTTTATGATACCATCAGCTATACATAATCTATTCAATTTGCCGGTGCGCATGGGACACAAAAACTGCGTTTTGAATGTTTTAGTTCTGAAGTGGGGAAGAACATTTCTATTTTTCCTGGCTTCACAAGAAGGTACGTAATGTTGTTGTTCATAGACCAATTTGACACTTCAGTCTAATCTTACTTAAACAATAGGACTAATGGAAGTTTCAGGTAATAACATGAATGCTTTCTTCCTTCACTGTGTATTAGTTCCTAATAGTTATTGATGCAGGAATCCATCATATATACACTGACATGTTCTTTTGATTGACTCTGAATGAACAATATCAGCGCAGACACCAGTGTAGATGATGGACTGCCTTCATACAATGCTTTTAACAATTGTATTCTCCAAATCTTCATTTTCATTGTAGCATTCAAAATGATTGTCAATACCTTCAGATTCTTTGTCGTTCCTAATTTGTTGAGGTAGTGAAATGGTTTCATTTTCACTCCTGGCTATTTTGGGCATTTCCAAGTGTGAATGCTTCAAACTGCAGTGTACAAAACAGTTCTGAATTGTCTTACAGCTTATTTCTCGCCAACTATCAGTGACAAAAATCACTACTTTTGAGCACATACATACACAACTTGATGTTATTTAAAAATTGTTCACCCTAAGCACAGTGTAATAATGAATGACTACACAAGTCCATGCAAATAACACTAGTTAGAAACTGTTCGGCAACACATTCTCCTGTCTTAATTAAGCGGCATAGTAGCCCAAATAAAGTCCTAGCTATTTTCTTGATTAGTTTTTGTTCTTTAAGAGTTGTCCTAAATAAGTAGCTGCCTCGATTAACTGCCTCGATTAACTCCATGTTTACCAAATAATTATAGTTATCAGTATTAAACACAGTTTTATTTTAAGAAATTATTGGTTATAAGGTGTGTTTGATTATTTTATTAATGAGATGCAATTTACCTTCACGTACGTAATATAAGGGATTTTAAATCAGTTATCAATGCTGGAGCAGGTATTTTAGGTAATTTCTAGAAACAATAAGTTGTTCTTTTTCCCTGTTTTAACCTGCTGGAGTCATGGGGTACCACAAGCACAGAAATAGACTATTCAGCCCACTTAGTCCATGGCCACCTTCCCTAACTCTGTTATTAGAGAACATTGTTAAAATTCTATTGATCATCTATTTTCTTTGATATGATTTCACATTTTAAAATTTAACACTTTTTAAAGAATTTGTCAATATTATTTTCAGCAGAATTTTTAGTCTGCAAGTTACCAGAAAAGTGCTCAGTATTTAAAATTTTATTTCCACATTTCATTCATAGGAAGAGTTTGACAAACTATTAATAAAGTATGCAGAAGCAGAAAATACCATTGATCAGTTGCGGTTTGGTCGTAAGGTATGTGCATTAGATTTAGCAACAATATTCAGGTCCATTCTTTCTAATACATGAAATGAATGCTATTGTTATTTTAAATTTCTAGCATTCACACTACTTTGAATTTGAATCTTTTGATCTGTGGGATGAATTCCATCAAACCTCTCACTAATTGTTGGTTATGGAATTTCTGATTTCATTGTTAATTTTATACGGTGACTCTGAATTGCCTTGTAATCCCAAAGTTACATAATCTGCAAATTTAATTTTGAATTGGTGAGAAAATCTATTGTTCTGATTAGAGACAATTAATAATATGTTTTGTGCAGAAAACCCTCTTTGAGTAATTGGGAAATGTTTCTCTCGGGACTTCTGAGTTGAAAGTTCCAGCAAGTATTTCAGATATACAATATCACAATCTCATACAAAAATGCTACAAAGCGCAAATGAAATACATACATTTATTTGTAATTTATTGTTGTTTTGTATCCAGACACTTAGTATATTTAAATTCAAAGACACATTGACAAATCAGACACAAGGTAATCAGACACCAATATATAACTATTTAGACAACATTAAATCAAGGAATTTCATGTTTGCTACCTCAAGTGCAAAAATCTAGGACTTGAATTTACTATGAATTTGTTATTATTAAATTATTATTATTATTAAAATTACTATGAATTTGCTCCACTGTTGTAATGTACACTGAGTATTACTTCTCAGATTTTCTGCAGATTATAGGATTGTGGACATGAAGCAACAGAACTAAAGATTAAAGTCTGTCACGAGCCTTGTGGCCCATCAGGCCGGTGCTTATGCAGGTTTCTGTGGCATGAAGCGACTGAGAGTACAAGACTCTTTCCCCTCCCCCCGGCCCCAGATAGGACGCCAGTCTATCGCGAGATTAACCCCCAGCATTTTTTTGCCGGTACCCATTCTCAGCTGGGTAGACTGGAGCATTGTGTGGTTAAGTGCCTTGCTCAAGGAAACACATGCTGCCTCGGCTTTGGCTCGAACCCACAACCTTCAGATCGCTAGTCTGGTGCCCTAACCACTTGGCCACGTGCCACAAGCAACAGAATAGAGATGTTTAATTTTCAAATTTATTTTTGGTTCACAATGTTTTTATTTATGTCTTTAAAAATTACTCTACTCTGTAAAAGAAATGTGAACAATTTTAGTTGCAAAAATGATATTTTTAAATGTTAATTATTTGAAATACCTCTATTGACAAACGTTGATTTAAAAAGTGGAAATGACATCACAGCTTTGACAGACAGCAAAGCCAGGAACAGGATTTGGTGGATGTTAAAACTTTCAATGGCATTTCAGCGCATGGTTTCTTCACTGTTGCGTGGAGGTCCTACTTCAGTCGGACCACCATTGGAGTCTTGAGTTCATCACGACTGCAAGGATGATCATGGAAAGACTACAGTGATGTTTCAAGCAAGGTGGGGAGGGGGCAGTGTAGTGGTGGGGCTGATCGAAGAATAAAATATTCTGAAAAGATTTCAAGTTCCTGCTGAGCTATTAACTTCCTTAGTTAATATTGTAACCTAATGGAAGGTTTGATCATACCTTATCATTATAATTAGCACCTAATCTCTTTAAAATAATTGGGAAAATCTCCCTAGGGAGGTTAACAATATAGAGCTGAAAGCATCGATTTAGTTAATTATGTGTCAACATTAACCAGACTTGCTTGGTATATCATGTCATTTGTTCACCAGTGCAAGAAACAGGGTGCTAAATTACAATTTAAATCTGAAGTTGATTAATAACACAAATCTGAAATGTATTGCTGTGAGATTCACATCACAGAAAGAATGCAACCATTATGTTGAGAGTAGCAAATGCAATATACATAGAGGCTCAATATAGCTAACATAAAATGTTAATTTTAACTTTTTATTCTTGTATTAGAGAACTGTAACTTCTGATATATCCAAATCAAGTGAAATGATTCATTTTGGAATTTTGCCAGCACCTTGTCAATTAGCCATTTTGACAAGTCCACAACAACCCAGAGCTGAGCCGATATGCACCAATGAATCAGTCACATTCTTCCCTTTAGGTAAATGAATAATCTCTAGGACACGGAATGGTATTGTGTACCTTTTAGACTTATTCATTGGAAATGTTATTGAACAGATGGAGTAAGCATGTAAGACATTGGGATTCAAGTAGTTGCTGTAGCTCATAACTTCAAAACATCAGTTTTAAGTAATTTCATATTTTAATTTTGATCTTTTACCCTCTATAATGAAGGTATTGCTGATACCTTTATAATGTAAACTGACTGTATGAATTACTTTAAAGAACTCCTAAGTAAAACTTGCTGTATTCTCTCTAACAAGACTTCAAAAATGGAGAATTCAACTTTGTTGTTCTAAGATTCATATATCTCATGTAATAATAGTTTTTACTTTAGCTTAAATTAATCACATTTAAAGGTAGCTAAATATGTAAAAACCAGATTGAAATTTGATATTCTGACATTACAAAAATGATTACATGTTATAATGAACTTGCATTCCAGTCCAAGATGATGAAGTGTGTTACATTACTGTGTGACTTATTTTTCTTTAGATTTAATGGAGATTTATGAATGTATTGCAAAGTTTAAAGGTTTCAGAACTAAACTGAGAATTTTATTTTTGGTAGAATCAACCTGTAAAAACTGCCCCATGTCATCATCAGTAACTCCTGCTGGATCTAAACCAGATTCTTGCCAATCTATTTCTGAATTTTACAAGGCAACGGCAGAACAAATGGCTCAGCAGCTAAATAAACACATTAAGTATTTTAAATGTCAGGTAAGTATTTATTTGAAACATAGCACAGCAAACTATTCAACTCTAGTGATAAATATAGGATGAGAAGAAAACTCTAAATATAATGTGAAAGTACTTCTCAAATTCTATATAAATCAAGTTTAAATACTTTATTGGTTAATTTAATTAGATTAATAACATAGTCTGACACTAGAATTCTGAACCAGACACTCTCTTCCAAGCTCTGCATTGGAAAGCGATTAATAGGTAGAGAGAGAAAAACATTAAGGATGCCTGTAAGCACAAGTGCTACACCTGTCCCTACACCTCCTCTCTTGCCACCATTCAGGGCCCCAAACAATACTTCCAAGTGAGGCAACACTTCACTTGTAAGTCTGTTGGGGTCATCTATTGCATCCAGTGCTCCCGGTGTGGCCTCCTCTACATCGGTGAAACCCAACGCAGATTGGGGGACCGCTTCGTCGAGCACCTCCACTCTGTCCGCCAAAACAGACAGGATCTCCCAGTAGCCACCCACTTCAACTCTGCTTCCCACTCCCATTCAGATGTGTCCATACATGGCCTCCTCTACTGCCATGATGAGGCTAAACTCAGGTTGGATGAGCAACACTTCATATACCATCTAGGTAGTCTCCAGCCCCTTGGTATGAACATAGAATTTTCCAACTTCTAGTAATTCCCTCCCCCTCCCTTCCCCTATCCCTATGTCACTCTGCCCCCTCCCCCAGCTGCCTACCTCCTCCCTCTTGGTTCCGCCTCCTTCTACTATCCATTGTGTTTTCCCCTATTCTTTCTTCACCTTTCCTGCCTATCACCTCCCTGCCTCCCTTCCCCCACCCCTTTATCTTTCCCCTTACTGGTTTTTCACCTGGAACCTACCAGCCTTCTCCTTCCCACCCTCCCCCCACCTTCTTTATAGGGCCTCTGCCTCTTCCCCCTTCAGTCCTGACGAAGGGTTCGGGCCCGAAACGTCGACTCATTGTTTCCACGGATGCTGCCCGACCTGCGGAGTTCCTCCAGCATGTTGTGAGTGTTGCTTTGACCCCAGCATCTGTAGATTATTTTGTGTTTAAGGATGCCCTCATTACCCACATTGCCTCATTGCCTCACTGAAGGAATGTATCACCTTCACCGATTCCTGATATTCTTTGGCTCATGGAGCATTCAGAGTGGAATTGAGAATCTTGAGGCTGTACATTAGGAGTAGACAGAGGATTGGCTTAATCAGCAGTAGGAGCATACTACGCCACACTTAGGGCTCATTAGAACATTTAGAACCTGAATGGAAGTTGGTCAACCTTGATCCCAAGGGGCTTGCATAACAAGGAAAAGAAATACCACCATTATCTTGTGTTGCACGTAAGAGTGCTAGTGTCTTTAATTTCAAAAAACATCAGTTTACAAGGACTCTCCTTTTAATTACTTTTCTAAAAGGAATTGCTTTGAGACCAGAATCCTGCACTAAAATAAATCTGTTAATGTGATCTTTATAACACGTACACATTTACATTGATTAAAGTATTAAATATTATTAGAATATTTGGCCTATCTGAAACATTTACTTTGGTTGCTGTAGATGCTTGTGATTTGTTAATACAATGGTTTCCATAGTTACTTGAAGCCTTTCTGTTGCAATATTGAATAGTCTTTGAAATACATATGCACTTGCTGTTTATTCCTTTGACAATAGATATCTGACTCTAAAGCCGGGGAAAATATCTGAGCTGCATTTTAAACCTGCATGTTTAAGTTAAATTCAGTGTAGATGGATTAA
Source organism: Mobula hypostoma (assembly GCF_963921235.1). Classification (NCBI taxonomy): domain Eukaryota; kingdom Metazoa; phylum Chordata; class Chondrichthyes; order Myliobatiformes; family Myliobatidae; genus Mobula; species Mobula hypostoma. Next base: position 42,559,421 of record NC_086108.1, read on the forward strand.
GTAGTAAGTTTCATTGAGCAAATTAACTTGTATATAAGTGGACAAATATACAAATGGAGACATAAATATAGGCCATCTCCAGATAAACAACAGGTTCTGTTTTTACTGGTGACCCATCAGTCAATTTTGTCCATTAATTTAGAAAATAACTTAAATTCTTTTGTATGCCCAGAATAAGGAACTCATGTTTGATATGTTATGGACTCCATTGCAATTTTAACACTTGGCGAAGCAGAAAATGTAATATAACATTCTTACCTTGTGAACAACATAAAGTATTAAAACCTGTGTGAACATTTAATATTCACGCTCATAGGACGAGATGTTTCAATCCCTTTGATAAGTAGATCTTCTCTGACTATGCATTTTATATATTTCATCTATTCCTTTATATAGCATTTCAAAGAAGTTGTGCCACATGAAATTTAATGCAATACACACAATGGGGTGTCTATAGTGCATTGACATTACCCTTATTTCTTCTTAGAAGCTTATCAAAGCATGATTTTCCAATATGTTAGTGTGCAAGTTTTAATGTGGATGAAAATATTTTGTGGTAGAATACCCTGCTAATGTGAGTTTAATGTAGTCTGTCCATAAATTAGGAGCTAAATATTTGTTGAGGAAAGTTATCTTTGTACAATGTATCTTAAAAATATAAACAAATCCTGGATCATTCCTTTTCAGTTAATGTTTTCTTGTTTATTGTATATCTTTTTTATCTCTTATAGGTTGAAGACTTTAAGAACTTCCTTAATTTTAAATCAGCTCCTATGGAAGATAAAATAGAGGTAATTCTTTAATAATCATCTTCAAGTATTTTGATAATAAGAAAAGTCTGTTTACCATAGAAATAAAGTCATACTTTTTTCTGAATTTCATGTTGTAAGCCATGAATAACATTCAAATTGTTACATTAATAAAACATATTTTGCAACATTCTAGGAATTATGAATATATTCTACTCAATTTACTTCAGTAATAAGTACATTTATGTTAAGTTAAATAACTTCTATTCAAAGACATTTGTTTTTAGTAATGCATTACAAAGAACATGAACAAGATAGTCCATCAATAGGCATATTATTTTTATCTAGTAACATAACATGCTATAGATAGAGTTACAAATCTTGGTCTACAATTTGTCCACAATATCCTGTGGCATAATAAAAATTACACTTGGTGAATATGAATTTGAAAGAAAGTCTTCTCATTCTCACACTGTGGAAATAACCTGAGGTCTTTACATAATTGGCAAATGGAAATGAATGTCATAGTCTATATCATACGTACACATTTTAATTGTGTATTTCCCACAACAGGCAATGAAGGAACTGAGAGATGGCCTAGACAAGCTAGAAAGGACCTACATTGCAACTAAAGATGAGCACAGTAATTTTCAACGTCGCTGCTATTTGGAAAAAAATACTACTGTTGGAGAGTTTGACCCAGATAGGTTAGAAATAAATAAATGGGGTTTGGCACTCATACATATGATCTTTAATGAGTTATGATTTTGACAGATTTACATGCCATTTGTAAAATCTATTTTTTGTTTGAAAGGGATGATCGATTTCAAGTTTATTCAAATAATCTGAATTGGATATAATTATAAGTATTGCAAGTGAATCTAAAGTATTTTTGGAGCAAATCATAGTTAATTGCACTTTGAACAACTCTTCATCTACTTATAAATTTGTTTGTAATGGATACAGAGACTCCTATTATAGAGGAATTATTTATAATGATAAAATGATTACCACTTTATGCTTTTCATTTTCCCCATTTAAACAAGAAATACTTTCCATGGATCAACGGATTCCAATAAAAATGCTGTTCTTTTTTTTCCATGGACTAACATGTTTTTAACCCTTTACTATGGTATAAATTCAGAGATTCGAATGCAGTAAGTGCATATGTTCAAATAGTTACTTGATATGTGTCAGAATAACTGTCTTCAGGGTATCTGATCATTTTTAGTATTATGGGAAGGTGAGTGTGCATAGCAGGGGCATCATAGCTAAATGTATTCTTATTTTATAACTATATAGATTCTCAAAAGGGTTCAAAACAAGCTAGAATATTTTATAATATTGTACTGGATTTTCAGGATTCATTTGTTCTCTGTGTTAACCAAGGGTAAAATAAATCATTATCACAATGATGTAGCAGTTAGCACGACACTATTACAGTTTGGACCGTTGGAGTTCGGCGTTCAATTCCGACTGTTGTCAGTAAGGAGTCTGTACATCCCCCTGTTGAATGCGTGGGTTATCTCCGGGTGCTCGGGTTTCCTGACGGACCGGTTAATTGGTCATTGTAAATTGTCTTGTGATTATCCTAGGGTTAAATCAGGAGTTACATCTGGGATCCTGATGAAGGGTCTGAGCTCGAAACGTCGACTGTTTATTCTTTTCCATAGATGTTGCAGGACCTACTGAGTTCCTCCAGCATTTTGTGTGTTAAATCGGGGGTTGCTGGGCAGTGCAGCTTTAAGGGTCAGAAGGGCCTATTTGATGCTGTATCTCAATAAATAAATATAACAATAAAAATAGCAGCAGTATCCATTTATATACCTGAATTACATAGATAGATAGATAGACATACTTTATTGATCCTGAGGGAAATTAGGTTTCATTACAGTTAAACCAACCAAGAATAAAGTATAAATATAGCAATATAAAACCATAAATAATTAATAATATGTAAATTATGCCAGATGGAAATAAGGCCAGGACCAGCCTATTGGCTCAGGATGTCTGACCCTCCAAGGGAGGAGTTGTAAAGTTTGATAGCCACAGGCAGGAATGACTTCCTATGACGCTCAGTGTTGCATCTCAGTGGAATGAGTAACAGTGTGGAAGGAAGTCAGTTGTCCCACTCTCGGTGCAGTTTTGTTGCAAGAGCAGTTAAGCTAATTTTACTATCCCATCCTTTCACTATCATCTTGCACTTTTATTTCTTTCCAAGAACTTATCTAGTTCTGTTTTGAATGCCACAGTTGAACTTGTGCACTACCAACTCAGCAGCAAGTTCATAGCCACTTCTATTTTTAAAAACTTTGCTTTGCATTACTGTTGGTTCCCTTACCAGTCATTTGCATTCTATATCCTCTGGTTCTTGTGTTATCTGCTAATGGAAGCTGCTTGTTCACCTCTACTGTCTACAATCATTTGTGATTCAGACTCATTTATTTATCACATGTAGATCAAACCATACAGTAATATGCACCGTTTGCATTAACAACCAGCGCAACCTAGTGATATTCAGCAAAACAACAAAGAATGCAACAAGCAACAAAACAACAAGAGCAAAACAAGCTCCTTTCCTCTCTGCACAGACAGACCTCAAATCACAGGGCAGGCTGTTGTGCCTCCAGTGGACTCATGGACAATGGGCCTCCAACTTTCCCAGTGGATCCAGGGCTCTGGCTATCGGTTTCATCTTTCGGATTTCCAGTTGATCTTCAGTGTCAACCCCAGGACAAGCTGATGATGGGACCCTAAGCTCCAGGCTTTGAACTCTGGTCTCGCTCTCTCGCATACGTAGGGGTCACAGGCTCTCATGTCTCCAACTCATACGGACATTTGATCCCAGAACCCACCAACCTGGGGGACCTGCTGACCCAATGGGCCACCAGTCTTCATTCTTGCTGGTCCCCATCCACAGCATTTGCTAGCCTGACATCCACGGATGTCCATTATCACCCATCCATGTCACTGGCTTTTCTATGCAGGGCAGAAGCCTAGACTCTGGACGTCCTTTGTCCTATGTCCACATTGCTGGCCTTGACCTCTGACTCCCCCACATCCCTGTCTCTAAACTCTAACCTGGCCCCTAACCCCTCCCCCCCCGTGTCTAAAACCATGCCTAAGAACAAAAAAAAACAACAACAACAACAACAACAAAGCTTTAGCCATGACCTCAATGGAGACCAGAGCTTGGCGCCATCTTGAGCAAAAGTTTCTGATTTGAATCACCTGCAGCCACAGATTTTTTAATCTATTCACTTAAGTCCTTCACTTAATTCTACTAAATTTTGTTTGCGTCCATCCAGGTCCTTCACATAGTCACAGTCATACTTTATTGATCCCGGGGGAAATTGGTTTTTGTTACAGTTGCACCATAAATAATAAATAGTAATAGAACCATAAATAGTTAAATAGTAATATGTAAATTATGCCGGTAAATTATGAAATAAGTCCAGGACCAGCCTATCGGCTCAGGGTGTCTGACCCTCCAAGGGAGGAGTTGTAAAGTTTGATGGCCACAGGCAGGAATGACTTCCTATGACGCTCTGTGCTGCATCTCGGTGGAATGAGTCTCTGGCTGAATGTACTCCTGTGCCTACCCAGTACATTATGTAGTGGATGGGAGACATTGACCAAGATGGCATGCAACTTAGTCAGCATCCTCTTTTCAGACACCACCGTGAGAGAGTTCAGTTCCATCCCCACAACATCACTGGCCTTATGAATAAGTTTGTTGATTCTGTTGGTGTCTGCTACCCTCAGCCTGCTGCCCCATCACACAACAGCAAACATGATAGCACTGGCCACCACAGACTCGTAGAACATCCTCAGCATCGTCCGGCAGATGTTAAAGGACCTCAGTCTCCTCAGGAAATAGAGACGGCTCTGACAGTGTTCTTTGACCAGTCCAGTTTATTGTCAATTTGTATCCCCAGGTATTTGTAATCCTCCACCATGTTCACACTGACCCCCTGGATGGAAACAGGGGTCACTGGTACCTTGGCTCTCCTCAGATCTACCACCAGCTCCTTAGTCTTTTTCACATTAAGCTGCAGATAATTCTGCTCACACCATGTGACAACGTTTCCTACAGTAGCCCTGTACATCTTTCCTATTTAGCCTATTTTTCCAAATTAGACAACTAGATAAAATATTGGGTTATGAAGATATACCATTTGTCCCTTGATCTTGTACTCAATATGCCCACTTCATGGTGCAAAATGCCAAATGCTTTTAAACAATTTTTTCAAATTGCTCATCGCTATCAGCAACTGAAGTGCCTATAATGGATATATCTACCTATAGGCCAGATATCTCTGTTCCTATGTTTCCCAGTTTACATTGTCTTTCTTCATACTTAATGCTACAGTCTAACACTTAAGACTTTCCTGTTTTTAACTTACATCATTATAGATGTATGACCACTAGCCTGTGTATACTGTACCTTCTCCAGACTATTAATACTCCTCTCACAGTCTATTACACTTCCACAGAATGGTCATGGTAGTGACTCCAGAGGAACGTCAGTGCATACTCCCCTCCCAGTCCAAAATAAACAACCATTCACTTTTACTTTCTGCTTCCTGTTATTTACTTAATTTTTTAAATCTGCACTGCTATTGGCCCGTTTAGTCCATTTGCCTCCGTTTTGGTGACGGGCTTATCATATAGCACCCCAAAACCAAACTGAATCCTGCCGCCAGGTTTTCTTCAAAGTTAACTGCAATTGAAGTTTTAGTGTCAATGTTATGAATAATTAAATTGTTTTCATATGATCATAATCAGTTAATATCTTTGCCCTAGGCAATTGAACTGTGTACTATAGTATTTTTAAGAAATCATCCACATGTTATATCAATCATGTGCAATCATATAACTGTACAGCATAGAAAGGGCTCCCTTAGCCCATCTTGTCATGTGTGATGCCTATTTATAATAATCTAACTTGTCCACATTGGATCCTTGTGCTCCTTCCTATCTAGGTACTTAGCTAAATGCCTTTGAAATATTGTAATTGTACCTGTCTTTACCACCACCTCTGAAAGCTTGCTTCAGATATCCATCACCCTCCATATGAAAAATATCTTTCAGATCTTTAAATGTTCCCCCCTGTCACCTTCAACTTGTGTCGTCTAGTTCCAGACTTCCCTGCCCTAGGAAAAATAAATTCTGACTATCTATCCTACTTATGCCCCTTATATAATTTTTTTTTAAATTTACAAGTTCAAACTTCAGGATTATCTGTTTCAGTCTCTCCATTCTAAGCAACATCCTGGTGAACCTATTCTGCATTTTCTTAATCGCTGAAACATTGATCCTGCAGTGTGGTGACCAGAACTGTGCACAATGCTGTAAGCGCAATCTAACCAATATTTTGTACAGCTGCAGCATGACGTACAGACTCTCGTGCTCAGTATTTTGACTTCTGAAGCCAAGCAAATGTCTTTTTCTCTACCCTCCTCGTCTCTGCGGCCATTTTCAGGGCGCTGTGGACTTGCTCCCCAAGGTTTCTTTTTATACTCACTTTTATTTACTCTCCATGTCCTATCAGAATTCAACTTCCCAAAGTATGTTACCTCACACTTGTCTGGATCAATTTCCATCTGCCACCACTCTGCCCAAATTTCCAGCTATGACCTACTGTATCCTTAGAAATGTATCAAGGATCAACTTTATTTGCCATATACATTTACATGTATTAGGAATTTTCTGTGGTGTGTTGATCAGGGCATAGCATGCAATAAAAAAATTTTTGACAAATATGAAAAATAAAGTTAGAAGTTAAAGTACCAATATGGAAAAAATGTGCACAAATACTGGTATGCATTTACAATGAAAACAGCATTATAAAAGTGGTTTAAAGTATTTACAGTACAGTGCAGTGATAGGGGCATTAGATGGGTGCAGTGGTGGAGGTGAGTGGGGGGCTTACTAGAATAGTTGATCTGATTAACTACTTGGGGGAAGAAACTTTAAAAAGCTTAATAGCCTTAGTGCTTACCAGAAGGGAGCTTTTGGAAAATGTAGTTTGTTGGGTTGGTGATGTCCTCAATGATGTTTCCTGCCCACCTCTTTATCCTTTCCCATTGTACCTGTGACTCTACTAATTGTTGAGTTGTCTGCAAATGTCCAAATACTGTACTTCTGAAGCAAAGATGAAATTGTATTTTACTTATCAAAACATGTTTACCTCTGAGATAGGTTCAACCCAAACCATTGTAGTATCATGGAAATCTCAATAGTTTCAATTCTTTCTGAGAAAATTGCAATCAGGAACCTAAAGGGATAATTATACAGCAAAAAATTGTATTTAAATTGTCAACCTTACTCAGAAAAGATACCAGATGGGAAAAATAGAACACTATTGCTGTCAGACTGTTTCATTGAGGACAAGGATAAAGCATGTTGCTCTAATATTGCTATTCCTATATTTTGTTGACAGCAATTTGTGGCATCTGCACATAACAGTTAAACGTAGAAAGCTGAACATTGCTGCTAATGGTGCCCTGCTCCTCCATAATGTGCACTTTACAGTTTTCCTTAATACAGTCAGCACAGATTTCACTGTTAAGATGTGAGCTTAAACAATTAACCACTAACACTACGTGAAAATATGATGAATAATTCCTAATCTTAATATGAGTAACTGACAAATAAACTCTCCTCGAGCTTCCAGCCAGTACAGTTATTGATTATAACCAACATTTCGATGACAAACTCTGCCATCTTCACCAGGGATAATGCTTGGGCGTGGTATTTATACCCCCCCCATGTCCATCCCTTCTGATTAATTAGCCCTCATCCAATCAAGTTTCTGCTTTCCCACCTCATTTACAATTGAATTCCAGTTCTTACTTAGAGTAAGAACTCTAACTTACTGCCACCATCATGACTCTTAATGTAGAGCGGTTCTTTCTACTTTGATTAACCGTGCAAAACCTATTATGGACTCAGAGATTCTCCCCGAGGAAATAAGACAATTACACACAACATTCCTACAGAATGGCTGCAAGGCAAAGGAAATGAATCGGGCTCTTAGAAGGGCCGATGGAAAAACCAGGAAGCCTAACAGCGAGGAGGAACCTGTCACTACCGCCTATAGTCCCTATATTTCCACTGTTTCTGGAAGGATGGCCAGGATCCTGAAGAAATACCAGATTAATACCATCTACAAACCCCTAAGGAAGCTCAAATCACACATCAAAGTTGCTGGTGAACGCAGCAGGCCAGGCAGCATCTCTAGGGAGAGGTACAGTCGACGTTTCGGGCCGAGACGTTGACTGTACCTCTTCCTAGAGATGCTGCCTGGCCTGCTGCGTTCACCAGCAACTTTGATGTGTGTTGCTTGAATTTCCAGCGTCTGCAGAATTCCTCGTGTTTAGGAAGCTCAAATCGCTGCTTATGCGGGTCAAAGATGACCTGGGACTCAGGTCAGCTGGCGTTTACAGGGTTCCCTGTGAATGCAGAACAGCGTATATCAGTCAGACAGGACACAAGTGGAAACGTGCATCGAGGAGCACAGGAAGTGTATCCATTTGGGTTTCCCAGAAAATTCGGCTATAGCAGAAATGGCTACAGGATTGACTTTGACGGCACTAAACTACTGTGCAGCGCCAATGGCTTTTGATACCACCTGGTAAAGGAAGCCATTGAAATAAAACTAGAGAAAAGGGATTTTAATGAAAACGAAGGTCTCACTCTAGGTAAGAACTGGAATTCAGTTGTAAACAAGGTGAGACAGCAGAAACCTGATTGGGTGGGACGAATCAATCAGGAGGGATGGTCAACAGGAGTATAAATACCACTGGACTAGACATGCCTAGGTATATTCCCTAATGAAGATGGCAGAGTTTTTCATCAAAACATCAGTTATGCTTGATATCTGTGCCTGGCTGGAGTTTAGTCCTCATACAGGCCGGGAAAGCACTAGATTCTTTATCATGAGTAATGAGTTTATTTAAAAAACTGGCATGTTGGATTATGTTTTTGGTCCTGAAAAAATGATTTTGCAAAGAGTTGAGTCTCAGTACACTATAAAAAAAATATAAATATTGAATACCAACAAAAAAGCACTAAAATTTTATTTGTTATATTTAAATTTATCTTTTCCACGTATATGCCCCACATTTGAATTCACATCATAAATGATTTAAGTATAATTTATTTTTCTTGTTCTTGTTTCCTGTGTCACCCACTCTAAAGATTCTTACTGTGATTCAATTCCTCTCTGCTGCAGATTGCCTATGGATGACACAAAGTTCAAATTTATATTGGAAAAGTGGAAGGTTGCCCTGTAGAAATTATAAAATTTTGAGATAGATGGCAATGATCAAATATTACAGTACTCTGTGTGAGGATCATTTTTAGAGCAGTGTCGTCTGTTTTGTTTTTGCCCTGAATTTGGCTGTTCTGGGAATACTCTGTGTGCTTCACAATAATTCTTATGTTGAAATTAAGAGAAATGTAATTTTTCAAAATTCCAATAGATTAACGCAACTTTTCTGTAATCTTCAGAGAAATTGAAGGAGAAATATTTAGAATAGGAATGGCACTGGAAAATATAAAAGAGCAAATTGATGAGGATATTTGTAATCAATCAAGCTTACCCAGTTCCTTCTTTACATCTGCTCCACACTCCATTCCTGAACTGTCTTCGAGTCTTGCAGTTTATTCTGAGGTAAATATATTAAAACATTATTATTATTATTATTATTATTCAGAAGGTGAGGAACTCAAATATGTCCCTACAAATTATATAAATAAGATTAGAACAGTAGCATGTATTAATATATTAAAAATAGCTGTGATTTTTTTTGAAAAGATAATTTTGGCTCTAAAATGCCCGAGTTTATTTATTAAATAAGTAATGCAAACGATGGAGACACAAGGGACTTCAGATGTTGGAATCTGAAGCAGCACACAAAATGAGCTCGGGGAGCTCAGCCGATCAGAGGAAAATGGGCAATCAACATTTCAGTTTGGGATCTTTTATCTGTACTAGGCAGACCAGATGAAGAGCTTCAACCTGAAGTATTGACAGTCCATTTCCCTTCGTAGATACCCTATGATCTGAGTTCCTCCAGATCTTTTTGATGGGCCCTGTGACTTCATGACTGCTCATTTTTTAAAAGAGCATGAAAGCCTGTAAAGTTTTCAAGTTTGCATAAATTTGAGTCATTGTAAATACTGCAATTCATTTTCTTGACTAAAGATTATGCATTTTACATTTTCTTTAACATTAAAGAGTTCCATGACTACCATTACACAAGAAGGACTAAGGGAAGTACATGAGAGCAGCTTACTCAATGATGGAAGTGAAACACAGACCATTTTTCAAATGCAGATGATGACAAATGAGAACAATAATTCAACCTTATTAAAAGATGCATACAATCACATCCCACAAAGGTAAATAATAGTTTTTGTGTTAAAATGCAATATGCCATTTGTGACATTAATATGGTTATTAATTAAAGCAAGAATGAAGTCGTGGACAAAAGATACGGAAGAGGTGTTGAGTTTGCAGAGAGTACGATTAGGATATGTGTAAGCTTAGTGGAAATATAGTTAAAGTTTTCTAAAGGGGTTGGATGGGCACTTGTGGAAAAATGATCTGCAGGACTGTAGCGAATAAGTTGGGGAATGAGACATTTTCTCTGCTGTAATGATGTGATGATCGTAGATATCATTGTAAAAGGAAGCACAAAAATGCACAGAGCCATTAGTTAATTAAGTAAATGGGCAGAACTAGTAAATGGTTGCCAGTATAAAAAGATCTAAAATAAATGATGCTAAGCTAGAAACAGTGGTAATGTGAAAAGATTTTAGGATCAATATACTATGTCATGAATCAAAAAGTTAGTAGGCAGCAAATACAGTAAAATGTGAATAAATTGCTATCTGATTGTTCAGAAATCCCAATGTCTGAGCATCTGGCTCACTGGATGCTGATTCTCACAGTACCTTGAACTGAGAAAGACCCAGTTTTCACACTCCCTTTAAACTCTGTGGGGCTGTGTTCCCCAGTTTTGCTAGAAAATATGTTATACTACTCTGCCATATCTTAAAGAAATCAAATTAGAAGTGTGATCAGGTTCTAATTGCAACAACATCCAATAGTGTAGAAAATTTACCACTACAGCAGCACCAAAATTCTGAAAATTATACTTTTACTGTGGTCAGGAAAGCAAATGGCAGATTACCCTTTCTTGCACAGAGGCTGGAGTTTTGAAATAGGCAAGAATTGTTATAATGAGCAGTGTGCTAGTGAGACAACATCTGGAGTATTGTGCAACGTTTTGGTATCCTTATTTTAAAAAGGATGTACAATCATTGGTGCGAGTCCAAAATAGATACACTAAGCTCATTTCAAACAAGAGAAAATCTGCAGAAGTGGGAAATCCAAGCAACGCCTACAAAATGCTGGAGGAACTCAGCAGGCCAGGCAGCATCTATGGGGAAAAAAAGTACAGTCAACTTTTCAGGCCGAGATCCTTCGGCAGGACTGGAGAAAAAAAGATGAGGAATAGAGTTAGAAGGTGGGAAGAGGGGCAAGAGAAACACAAGGTGAGAGGTGAAACCGGGAGGGGGAGGGATGAAGTTAAGAGCTAGGAAGTTGATTGGTGAAAGAGGTATAGGACTGGAGAAGGGGGAGTCTGATACGAGAGGATAGAAGGCCATGGAAGAACGAAAAGGGGGGAGGAGCACCAGAGGGAGGCGATGGGCAGCCAAGCAGATAAGGTGAGATAGGGAATAGGGGATGGGGAATGGTGAAGTGGGGAGGGCATTACCGGAAGTTCAAAATATCAATGTTCATGCCATCATGTTGGAGGCTACCCAGACATGATGTAGGGAGGAATAAGGTGTTCCTCCAGTTTGAGTGTGGCCTCATCATGAAAGTAAAGGAGGCCATGGATTGACATATTGGAATGGGATTCAGAAGTAGAATTAAAATGGGTGGACACAGGGAGATCCCACATCTTCTGGCCGCTGAAGTGTAGGTGCTCAGTGAAGCGGTCTTCCAACCTATGTCGGGTCTCACCAGTATACAGGAGGCCACACCGCGAGCACCGGACATGGTATATGACTCCAACAGACCCACAGGTGAAGTGTCGCCTCACCTGCAAGACTGTTTGGGGCCCTGAATGGTAGTAGGGGCAGATGTAGCACTTGTTCCAATTGCAAGGATAAGTGCCGGGAGGGAGATCAGTGGGGAAGAACGAATGGACAAGGGAGTTATGCAGGGAGCAATCCCTGGGGAAAGCAGAAAGTGGGGGGAGGGGAAGAGACGTGCTTGGCGGTGGAATCACATTGGAGATGGCACAAGTTCCGGAGAGTTATGTGCTGGACATGAAGGCCTGTGGGGTGGTAGGTGAGGCCAAAAGGAACCCTATCCCTGGTAGGGTGGCAGGAGGATGGGGTAGGAGCAGAAGTGTTCATGAAATGGAAGAGATGTGGTTGAGGGCAGCATTGATGGTGGAGGAAGGGATGCCCCTTTCTTTATAAAAGGAGGACATCTGCCTCATTCTGGAATGAAAAACTTCATCCCGAGAGTAGATGCGACGGAGGCAGAGGAATTGCGAGAAGGGGGTGGCAATTTTACAAGTAACAGGGTGGGAAGAGGTATAGTCCAGGTAGCTGTGAGAGTCCGTGGACTAGGTATGTCCATTATTCAGGCTTTTGTAACCCAGAGACGCCCTATATATAGATAGCAAATATTTTAGTCATCCAGTGTCATGTTTGATAATCTTTCTTTGTCCATTATAGGCAAGCTGCTATTGTATCAACAAAGGCAGAGAATAATATTCATTCTTCAGTGAACATTGCTGATTTATCTTTGAATAGAACATCAGAATTACAAAACATCTCATTCCAGGGACAGGAATTATTGAATGAACTTAAGGTGTGTATGACACAATATGCCATTTTTTTCATGAGCATTTAAGGCTAAACTCAGTAATCTTGTGCACAGGGGGAAACTTTGCTGAACAACAGTGAAGATGTCAGAATGCAGAGTTTGTCACAGAATGCAGGGAATACATATTTCCCTCATGACTTTCATGCATTCTGTTTATCCTCATTTTAGGCTATAGCACAGAGCAGAATTAGGCCATTTAGCCCATTGAATTTGCTCTGTCATTCGATCATGGCTGACTCATTCTCCCTCTCAATCCCATTCTCCTGTGACCTTTGCTTTGAGTAATCAAGAACCTATCAACATCTGGATTAAATATACCCAATGACCTGACCTCCAAAGCTGCCTGTGGCGATGTGGGCATGTTATGTTGATGCCAGAATGTGTGATGACACTAGCAGGCTTTCTCCCGCACATCCTCAGGTTAACATGAACAACACATTTCATTGTATGTTTTGATGTACGTATGATAAATGCAGATTCACCACCCCCTGGCTAAAGAAATTCCTCCTCATCACTGTTCTAAAAAAACTTCTGAGACTCACCAACTAATGGCCAAGAATCTTGTTAAAAATAAATTCTTAGAGGCCTTGCAGCCATGAATAGCTTGCACAAAAACAATGGAGATCTGTGAACTCTATAGTGTTAGAGTTATACTGCGTGGGAATGTGCCCTTTGAACCAACTGGTTCAGCTTGACCAAGACTCTCATGTGTTAGTCCCATTTGTCCCACCTCCCTCTAAACCTTTCCTATCTAAGTACCTGTCCAAATATCTTTTAAACGTTGTTAGTTTCTCTACCTCAGCCACCTCCTCTGACAACTCATTCCACATGCTGACCGCTCTCTAGGTGAAAAGTGCCCCACAGGTTCCTATTAAATCTCTCCCCTCTCTATTCTGTATGAATACGTGTAAATTATTAAACACAAGCAGAAAATATAGCAAGCAGCAGCTGAGGGAGCCCCTATGAAGAGAATAGACAAGTTATTATTTCAACTGTTGAGTCACCATCTGGACTGTTATTAAAGATGAATAGCACTTAAATAAATGTAGATAGACAACTGACCATAACTGAGGAAGCAGGTGAATGACATGCATTAATGATTTCTAGATTCCTTTGAAGGATCTATTAGAAAATTACAAATTTACCATGCTTTGTTTATGGTCTTTGTTCAAAATTTCAAATTGTGAGAGAATCTGCCAATGATCAGCTGTTGCATGTGTAGGCTCCAGTTCTCATTAAATGCATTCCTTGAGATTTATTGGCCTCACTCCTTTTGTTTGTGTCAAATTTAATGCACACTCCCTTCTCACAGGCAAAATCAATGACATGTTAATGATAATCTTCTCATCAATTGTGACCTACTTTCCACTGATGTCTTATAAAATAAAATAAATTTTAAGTAGTTCTTGTGTTTAACCCATATATAATTTTATATATTCCACTGATAGCAGCAGATGCTCATCCCTGACAGAGGGGCTGGTACATTGGAAGGCAGCAGACGTACCATTACACACACATTGAATTCTGAGCAACCACAAACGGAAAGGTATTTATACAATCGTCGTATCTACAACCACCAAATAAAATGCAACAATGTGTTTGATGTACAATGAAATAATCAACAAACTTTCTGTAAATGCTATTATTTCTAGCACTTCTGATTAAATTTTAGTTTTCTGCTTTCTTCAATATTTCACATTTATATTAGCATTGAATCTACTTTAGATAAAGCTTGTATTTTACTCTGGCAAGGTATAAATCAAGATTTCTAGTTTTCCAAAATTTAGAAAATGTTCACTATGGTTTTAATGTGATATAATTTCTTGGTTAAAATGATAATTATTAATGACAATTAGAATTCATCTCTCTAGTTTTATTACTCAACTCGGTTAGAACACCAGATATCCAAGAAATTTATTAAGTGACCCAAATCCCCGCCATCCAGGACCTGCTATCTTCCTGCTGCTGCCTTCAGGTAGGAGGTACAGGAGCCTCAGGACCCACACCACCATATTCAGGAACAGTTATTACCCTCAACCATCAGGCTCTTGAACCAGATGAGATGACTTCACTCAGTTTCACTTACCCATCACTGAACTGTTCCCACAACGTATAGACTCACTTTCAAGGACCCTTCATCTCATCTTCTCAATAGTTATTGCTTGTTTATTTATTATTATTATTATTATTTCTTTATTTTGTACTTGCTCAGTTTGCACATTGGTTATCTCTTTACCCGGTTGGGTGCGGTCTTTCATCGATTCTATTGTGTTTCTTGTACTTACTGAAAATGCCCCAAGAAAATGAACCTCAGTGTTCCATATGGTGACATGTATTATGTATTTTGAAAACATTATGTGTAAATGTAGAAGACTAACAAGAAGTTTTGAAGAGTGTTTCCACTGTGAAGAAATCATTTGCAATTGCCACATAACATTGTATTTTTAAAGTCAATCTGACCCAGTCGATTACTGACTACAGAATGAGTCAGATTTATTAACATCAACAGTGATTGAAATCATGATCATTAATTTGCAGAATATATTATGTTAACAATTTAACAAAATTACTGCCTGCATTGATTTCAAAGTTAAACGATCTTCCTGACAACCTCCCTTACTTTCCTGAGCACTTCTGGAAAGATTTTGAGGTCTCAGATGCAATACAATTATGAATAATACCAAGAAAAACAGAACATATATGTGATTGAAATATTTTTATTAATAATTGAGAAAATTATTGTAGTTGTGAGAGACAAGATTGATTCCTGAGACGGCAGCTGTGTTGTTTAGGAGATTAATCAAACTGGGCATTCTTTATTTTAGAAGCCTGAAAGATGATCTTGTTAAAATGTGCTTATTTTCTCTGACTGGGTTGCCTGGAACTAGAGATACAAATCAAGGTATTAGCCATTAAAGATTGAAATAAGGAAAAATATTTATTAATCCAGAGGGTAGTGTACCTTAGAAATTCTTGTCCAAAGGGCACTGTGAATGTTTAGTTATTGAACATATTCAAGTCAGAAGTCAATAGAATTTTATGTATGAAAGGTATCAAAGGTGAGTGAATTATTTCTTTTCCTATTTCTAAAGTTAGGATGAACAGTCTTTGCAGTTTGTTCAATTTCATAATCAGATAGTGTCACATCGTTAATTGAATTCCATTCACTCTTCTTTGTTCAATATAAATACTAGTATCTAACAAACATCTTTCAGTCACTGTTTGAATATGTTAATTGGTCTAGGATCCTCTGATTTGAGGAAAGTGAGATCTAATCGTCATTACTACTTGCTAACAATGTGCTTCTTGTTGCATTACTGCATTACAGCTCAAATTGTAACATAATACCTTTTAAACTAGTTGCCACCTGAAGAGGAGATACTTTTCCAATTAGCATCTTTTGAGTTGTTCTGTCATTTTATAAACAACCTAAATTGATCATATTTTGACCTGTCCTCAATAGAACATAATGCACATTTATTTAACCAAATAAGCCCTGTTAGCATCCAAAGGAGTTTGCAGAGCTAATACATTTTTCCTGAGGCTACGTCCACAATCAAAGACTGTACTCCAGATGAGCTCTGGCCAAAAAACTGAAAGCAGCAACTTTTTAAAATTGATAACTTTTTGGATTTTTGTTTAGATTTTATGTCTTTGCACTGTACTGCAGCCACAAAACAACAAATTTCACATTATATGTCAGCGATAATAAATCTGATTCCAATTCTGTTTCCTCTGAATTAAAGTCAACATTTGATTAACATTTTCATTACTTGTACGTTTGTAATTTTGCGTCACCTTTTAGTGATTTATACTCCTCTAAAGATTCCAAACTATCACTATCAATTAAACGTTCTGAAGGGCAGTGAGTGCCGGATGAAGTCCTGGCCTTGTATTTAAGATTAAAACTGATATGCTGCCTGTCAGAAGCCAAATAGTATCAATTTCTTCCAAATTTCAAGCATGATCGAATTCTACTCTTCTGAACTGGCATGTCAATCTTTCTGAGGTAGCTCATTGGTCCTTTGGATCAGCTTGATGTTGCTGAATGCTGTGTCACAGGAGATAGAAAAAGCAAGACTAGAGTCATAGAGACGTAGAACACTACAGCACAGAAACAGGCCCTTCGGTCCATCTAGTCCATGATAAGAAGAATTTCAGAGTTGTATACTTCGATAATAAATGAACCTTTGAACCTTTTGAACTATTAATCTTCCTGGTCCTATCAATCTGCACCTGGACGTAGCTCCACGTACCTCTCCCATTCATGTATCTACCCAAATTTCTAATGGAAGGAAAAGATTTGGCAGGACAAGACCAACCTTCATGGATGTGGGGCCATAAGCAATGTTGATAACTGACTTTGTGATCGGAAAGGATAGTCCAGTTGAGATTGCTTTGCATTGCAAGAACATTACCTTGCCTCAATCCAGTTTAGAACTGGCAAAGAGCCAAGAATATAGAAAAATGTAGGTTTCACAGACAACAGTAAAATAAGCCTTTTCTTAAGTAAAATAATTGGAAGGTCTAGATTAATGCATAATGCACAATAAGGTTTTTAGTAGTATGAAATCAATTATATGCTAAACTTTTTAAAACACCCTTTCATATTCTATTCAGAAACTCAGGCCTCGGTGAACATATGCTTTCCTCTAAATCAAAATTGCATAATGCAAATGAGGAGCCTCCATCCTTGCAAACAGATGAAAATATAAATGAATTGGGCGATAATAGAGTGAGGCAGTTACTTCAGATGGCTGATCCTTTGGGTTGTGGTACTCCATTCAACTGGCATAAATCCATCACTGGTGTGGCTGAATCTCCAACACAACCAGGTAATAGGGCAAAAAAGGTTAATGTTTTGATTTGATGATCAAAACTTGCTAACATTTTTAATGTATTGTTAATTAGTCTGCTGATGTTGTTGGGTACACAGTTTAAATTGATTTAATATAACTTCAACAGATCCATAAAACCCTGACTGTAAATGTTTAAAAAAATAGCACTCTAGCAGGCTGCATCAAGAAAACTATGTAATGAAATTTGTCAGTGGTAAACAATTAAGTTTCCTTATTAATTTCTACAAAATACAATGAAACAGAATTCCCTGTTGTTTTTTTTTTGCATTTTTTCTTTTAAGAGGATTTTACAAGTATGAATTTTTAAAACTTTAATATGTTAACACTGCAAAATGTAGCTATTTAATGTTAAATAATTTTCATTATTGCATTAGCAAATATACTGCAGTTATTTGTAATATTTTCATTTTTGTGATGGAACTCTATTCTAATCCCACTTTTGTTTGAAAGAAGCTGTTGATTTTCAAGCTAAATGAATGAAACTAACATAACAAAAACAAGTAGTGAATGAATCATATTCACCACTATGGCAGCATAGACAATTAGATTATTTGATCTTCTACATAATACAAGAACGGTAATATAAGGAGTGGAAAAGTCCTAACGGTCATTAGCAACAACATTTTCACATCCTTTGTGTATGCCAGCTTTTTTCAGTATTATATTAGCTAGCATTAAAAAAACTTTTATTGCATTTCTGAACTGGAAATCAGTTTCATTGTATTTTAAATTATTACTGTAGGAGAAGCATTCCTACAACTGGATTTTCTTACTGAGTGCTCAGACGATCACATACCATTGCCAGACCCTCAACAGTGCACACCTAGAATAACTCTACAGCAGACTACCTGTGACACAGATGAAAATGAAAGTTTATCTCAGCCACGTTCTGCAAGAAAGTAAGTGGGATTTTATCAGAATTTAAAACTCAACTTGATCAACTATGTTTCCCCTTGAACTGTAAAAGGCATGATATAAAATATATTTACCAATACATTTGTACTATGCCAAATAAATAAAAATATCAGCTACTTCAATTTTCATTTGCTGTAAGGATTCCTGGGTTAGTGATTCAGTGGCCCAATAAAGTTGTTATAGTAGAAGTAATTAAATTAAGGTGGAAAATTTTAATTGCTTGATTAAATGAATATAATTAACTTGATGTTGTGATTTTCAAATACAAATTCACATTGAATAGTCACATTTACTTATAGTTATGCAAAACTGAAGCATTCTCTATTGATTACTAGCTAAACTATAAAAACAGGAATCTAAATGCAATTACTATCTAGAATTTAATGCACACAAAGACTCTACAAATCACGCCAACAGGCATATGTCTTTTCACAGAAAAGTAAATGTGTTAGTATTGTATCAATTTATACATTACATAAATTAGTTTGAGCATAGCATTGTTTGAGGAAACATTGAACTGGATGAATGTGCTGTGCACAAGTTGAAACTATGTGTATTTGAGTAACTATTTTTGTATTTATTTTCATGCGCAAAAATAATTAACACTTAATCCAGAGTCTAAGTACAGCCTCTAACAAGAGAACACATTGCCATGTGAAACTTAGCTCCCTATGGGTATTGTAAGTTCAGTGAAAAGCCAAGAATGCATGATAGATTGCTTGGAGAGAGAAAAAGGAGCCATGTGGAGAGGAACACGTGGAGAACTGTGTGTAAGATTCAGCAGTGGGAATACTGGTATTTGTATTGAACAACAATAACCTCAAATAGTCAATGCAAAGTGATCAAATTGGCACCAAGTTAAGCAGAATAGTACTTTATAGGCTTTTAAAAACAATTGGATGAATTAAATAAGATATGTAGGTGGGGTTGAACAATTACAGATAAAATATATTACAGACAAAAGGGATTGAAAATTTGGAAGCATATACTCTATGAACATTGTTAAAATATATTAAGATGCTAAAGACTCAAGTGATTAAACGTTTAATATGTCAACTAAAGTGAAATAGCAACCTTTAAAACAAACGGATATTGACCAAATGGTTTCAGTAGTGTCTGCTTAATTTTCAATAATGGATTTTGAGGGGCATGGGAACCACTCAAACATTAAAAGTTGTGTGTATAGGATCAATCACTATTACAAAAGATTGAAAAGACTCAGGATCTCAGCCTGGTACAGAGATGTAGAAGAAGTTATTATATTGAAATGAAAATTCTTGAAGGAAATGGATAAATCTAATTGTGTACATTGGGTAAAGAAGATACCCATTTAATAGAGCAATTTAGGATTTGATTCAGAAAAGTTGCTTTTAATTCCTGAATTAAGTTACTGACAGCAAGAATAGATCGGAGCTGAGCTGTAGGAAGAAACAACAAGGATCATTTAAGAATTAATTAAATTTTACTGAATGAATGAAATAAGAAGGGTCCAATAATCTTTGTGATGCTTACCTTATGATTTTGCATTTCTGCTGTGCTAAATGCAAACCTTGTAGATGAGTTGATTTTACTTTCTTAGTTGAGCACAAACACAGTTAAGGTGGACAAAAGTTTACAAATGAAACAGTTTTCGAATATACATAAGTTGTATGAAGTATAGTGCCTTTAATGAGGTCTCGCAAGGACTACATTTAGATATACTGATTTACTTATTATTCTGTTTAAGTGAAGAAATCATGGAACTGCAACTTGAAGTTGCAAAACTCAAGCAAAAATTGGAGGAAAATCCCTCTCAGTTTTCCAATGATCCCAAGACAAAAAAGGCTTTTGAATCTGTGTTACAGAAACAAAGCTACAGCATCACAGCATGTCATAGAAAGAAAACTTCATCCAGAAGGTAAAATCATTATTCATATTTCTTTGTTTTTATTAAAAAATATAATTTCATATGAACAGTCCAAAGATTAAAATTATTGATACAATGGAATAGTTTTAGGATAGTTTTTGGTTAATATTTTGATTATTAAATGTTTAATATTAAGATTTATATTAGGTTCTTTACTTCTGTTTTATGTTCATGTTCTTTTTCTTTCAATAGCGAAAGTGTGGAACATGTTAAATTAATGAACAATAGTTTAGAAGACCATAAAAGAAGGCATTCTACTTGGCTACAATCAGGTGATGATGCTTCAGACGCTGAACTATGTAAGTGTTAAAAATTTAAAAACTGCAATGCCAGAAAAATAAATTAAAAGTGAAAACAGAAAATAATGAAAACACTTAGCAGATCCAGCAGGATCTGTGAAAAGAGCAAGAGAATTAATGGTTCAGGTTCAAGACAAGGAGTCTTTAATCTGGAATGTTAATTTGGTTTTCTTATCCACAGATGCTGTTTGATCTTCTCATTGTTTTCAGCTTTTTCTTCTGTTATTTTAGTGCTTAAATATGCTATTTTTTAATCACATAGAGTCATAAAACACCACATCCCAGTCCATGCTGAACAATTACTTTGCCTAGTCCCATTGACCTGCACCTGGACTATATCCCTCCATACCTCTTATTCAAACTTCTTCTCTTAAATGTTGAAATCGAACCCACATCCACCACTTCCGCTGGTAGCTTGTTTCACATTTTCACCATCTTCTGAATGAAGTAGTTCCTCCTCATGTTTCCCTTAAACATTTCACCTTTCACCCTTAACCTCTAGTTCTAGTGTCACCCAGCTTTAGTGGAAAAAGCCTGCTTGGATTTACCCTATCTATACCTCTCATATTTTTGTATACCTCTATCAAATGTCCCCTCATTCTCCTAAGCTCTAGGGAATAAAATACGAACCTTTTCAAACTCTCCCTTTATCTCAGGTTCTCAAATCCCAGCAACATCCTCGTAAATTTTCTTTGCGCTCTTTCAATTTTATTGATCTCTTTCCTGTAGGTAGGTGACCAGAATTGGACGCAATACTCCAAATTAGGCCTCGCAAATGTCTTATACAACTTCAAGATAACATCCTAACTCCTGTACTCAATAAACACACTCAATAAAGGGTCTCGGCCCGAAATGTCGACTGTACCTCTTCCAATAGATGCTGCCTGGCCTGCTGCGTTCACCAGCATTTTTTGTGTGTGTTGCTTGAATTTCCAGCATCTGCAGATTTCCTCGTGTTTGCGTCCTGTACTCAATATATTGATTTATGAAGGCCAATGTGCCAAAAGCTTCCTTTACGACCCTATTTCCCTGTGATGCCACTTTAAAGGAATTTTGGATCTTTATTCCCTATTCCCTCTGTTGTACACACTCCTCAGTGTCCTGCTGTTCACTGTGTAAGACCTGCCCTGGTTTGTCCTCCCAGAGTGCCACTCCTCACATTTGACTCTGCGTATTTCTGAATATATGATAAAACGGATTCCAAAAATCGCAGAAAGTAGTAATTTAATGAAAATCAATATTATGTTTACTTAATTATTTCTCAACATTGTGAAGAACTTGATGGCATTTTAGGAGAATTGATTGATTTCAGGCACTTATTTAGTAATTTTGACCTTGTTAAAGTATTCACTCTTAAGACTAAAAGGCCAGAATTTCTGTTTATATGCAGTTAAAAGTAGTGCATTTCTGATGTAAAAGATTATAATTTATTGCATGTGAAAAAGAAGTTACGCCCATTCTAAAACACATAATAAGAGTTACTTTATTATTATCTAATTTATATGTGAACAGTAAAATGATCTTTTATTTTCAATAAAGGCAATGGAATGGATTATTTTTCTGACACAGAAGCATCTGTGCACTCAAAACTAAGTTTCATAAAGGCATCAAGAACTGCACACCATAAACAAATTTACTCCAGAAACCACAAGTCAAACAGCACCTGGTCAGATGAAGGTAATATTTACTCAAAACTTACAACTACCTTTGATAAAGGTAGACAACATACAATATAAGATATTCATTTTAATAGGCTGAATGCAGTGTCAGCCAATCGATTCTTTTTAATTTTTTAATTGAGCAAAAACACAATTAATGTGGGCAGGTGTAAAAATGAGTCCACAAACTATATGTTTTTAAGTTGTACTTTCATTTTGTGAAGTGTAGTAGCTTTAATGAAGTCATGTAATGTGTATTTAGATACTGCATGCTGATTTGCTTACTCTGCTTGTGAATAAGTCATGGATCTACAACAAGAAATAGCAAATTTCAAGCAAAATTGGATGAAGATTTTAGGAGTAAGCAAAAACTGTAAAGAAGATAGTGTGGGAATTCCAAATGTAAAGGGCTTAGTCACTGAAGGTACAGCTGCCAAGTGTTGTAGTAGTGTACAGATTAAAGTTGGGTTGCTTAAGAGGCCAAAACTGGGGAAACAAAGATTTGGAAGAAAACATTTCATTGAATACATGTCAAATGTACAGCTCACCATCAAGTATTTGTAAATGTTCTATTCTTTTTCAGTTATCTGAAAAACATTCATGGATACTTTATATATGGTATCCTGGCATACAAGGAAGCAAAAATTAGTGGGAAGACAGAGGATTGGGAAGTTTTTAAAGCCTTACAAAAGGAAACTAAGAAGGTCATTAAGAAGGAAAAGATTAACTATGAAAGGAAGCTAGCAAATAATATCAAAGAGGATACTAAAAGCTTTTTCAAGTATATAAAGAGTAAAAGACACGTGAGAGTAGATATAGGACCGATAGAAAATGATGCTGGAGAAATTGTAATGGGAGATAAGGAGATGGCAGAGGAACTGAACGTGTATTTTGCATCAGTCTTCACTGAGGAAGACATCAGCAGAATACCGGACACTCAAGGGTGGCAGGGAAGAGAAGTGTGCGCAGTCACAATTACGACAGAGAAAGTACTTAGGAAGCTGATTAGTCTAAAGGTAGATAAACCTCCCGGACCAGATGGAATGCACCCACGTGTTCTGAAGGAAGTAGCTGTGGAAATTGCGGAGGCACTAGCGATGATCTTTCAAAAAGTGGATAGATTCTGGCATGGTTCCAGAGGACTGGAAGATTGCAGATGTCACTCTGCTATTTAAGAAGGGGGCAAGGAAGTAAAAAGGAAATTATAGACCTGTTAGCTTGACATCAGTGGTTGGGAAGTTGTTGGAGTCAATTGTCAAGGATGAGGTTACAGAGTACCTGGAGGCATATGACAAGATAGGCAGAACTCAGCATGGATTCCTTAAAGGAAAATCCTGCCTGACAAACCTATTACAATTTTTTGAGGAAATTACCAGTAGGCTAGACAAGGGAGATGCAGTGGATGTTGTGTATTTGGATTTTCAGAAGGCCTTTGACAAGGTGCTACACATGAGGCTACTTAACAAGATAAGAGCCCATGGAATTATGGGAAAGTTACATACGTGGATAGAGCATTGGCTGATTGGCAGGAAACAGAGAGTGGGAATAAAGGGATCCTATTCTGGTTGGCTGCCAGTTATCAGTGGTGTTCCACAGGGGTCCGTGTTGGGGCCGCGTCTTTTTACATTGTACATCAACAATTTGGATTATGGAATAGATGGCTTTGTGGCTAAGTTTGCTGACGATATGAAGATAGGTGGAGGGGCCAGTAGTGCAGAGGAAACGGAGAGTCTGCAGAGAGACTTGGAGACTTGGATAGATTGGAAGAATGGGCAAAGAAGTGGCAAATGAAGTACAATGTTGGAAAGTGTATGGTTATGCACTTTGGCAGAAGTAATAAATGGGCAGACTATTATTTAAATGGAGAAAAAATTCAAAGTTCTGAGATGCAACGGGACTTGGGAGTCCTTGTACAGGATACCCTTAAGGTTAACCTCCTGGTTGAGTTGGTAGTGAAGAAGGCGAGTGCAATGTTGGCATTCGTTTCTAGAGGAATAGAGTATAGGAGCAGGGATGTGATGTTGAGGCTCTATAAGGTGCTGGTGAGACCTCACTTGGAGTACTGTGGGCAGTTTTGGTCTCCTTATTTAAGAAAGGATGTGCTGATGTTGGAGAGGGTACATTCACTAGAATGATTCTGGGAATGAGAGGGTTAACATATGAGGACTATTTGTCCGTTCTTGGACTGTATTCCTTGGAGTTTAGAAGAATGAGGGGAGACCTCATAGAAACATTTCGAATGTTGAAAGGCATGGACAGAGTGGATGTGGCAAAGTTGTTTCCCGTGATGGGGGAGTCTAGTACGAAAGGGCATGACTTAAGGATTGAAGGGCGCCCATTCAGAACAGAAATGCGAAGAAATTTTTTTAGCCAGAGGGTGGTGAATCTATGGAATTTGTTGCCACAGGCGGCAGTGGAGGCAAAGTCATTGGGTGTATTTAAGGCAGAGATTGATAGGTATCTGAGTAGCCAGGGCATCAAAGGTTATGGTGAGAAGGTGGGGGAGTGGGACTAAAGAGGAGAATGGATCAGCTCATGATAAAATGGCGGAGCAGACTCGACGGGCCGAATGGCCGACTTCTGCTCCTTTGTCTTATGGTCTTAGGGTCTGTGTAAGATTTATAGAGAAAAAAAACAAGAAGGTAATAATTGTTCTCATTCTTTCAATCTTATTGATACCTTAATAGGGTTATAGACTACCAAGGTTGAACAAGTGCTTGACAAAGCAATCCCTTATCTGTGTCAGTTCTCACCAATGAAGAGGAGGCTGTACTGGGAGCACAAGATGCAATAAGTTACACTGATGGACTCACAAAGAGTGTGTAGGGCCTGAATGTTCATGAGGGAGGAGGTTGTAGTTGTAGTTTCAGGTCAGAATCAGGATCAGATTTACTATCACTGGCATGTGTCGTGAAATTTGTTAACTTAGCAGCAACAGTATAATGGAATACATGATGGTATAGAAATAAAAAAAAATAAATCGGTAGAACATTTTTCCAGTCTGAAAGCGATATATTTCTTGGAGCCACCTGCTGTCAACTCTCCCATGGTGCAGCAGAAACTGATGAAACAGATACTGCTCACATGGAGACAGAGGCCTTCCTAAGTCTTTATGCCTTGGTGGACCATCAGGCCATTCTAGTTAGAGCTCAGCTAGTTGTCCCCCTTCATCGGGCTGCTCTTATACAAGAGTAGAGAGATACTTCTTGGAAAATGATTGTTGCCAAGGGAAGCAAGTGACTTTTCTATGACAACAAATGAATAAGAACTGTGGGAACAGTTATCTTCATAAATAAGACCACAACAATAAAGGAGTTGAGTTGGATTTATTGTCCTTATCTGGTCTGCTTCAGATTTTACAGATATTTAGTTCATTGTGTACCAAGTCCCAAATTGTTCCAATAGAACTGTAAGGCTAGAAAGAGCCATTTCTCCTCAAGTTATCTGGATCATTCCTCTAGTTTTCTGGCATTCCCCTCTTATATATCCCAGACTGCAGCCTGTCAGCATAAGACAATGCAATACCACATAGTTTTTATTATGGCTAATTGCAGTGACCCCACTGAAAGAGGTCCTTACAAAACGCTGGAAGAAGCCACAAGGGATCATTGTACAGTATAGAATTAGTAGGGCCAGCCAACCAAGATGTAAGCTATTCACTAAGGGAAAATATTATCCCATAGTTAGAATGCTTCCTTTAGCATTATTAGGTTTAGATATACGTTCATCTGAAATGTTTATGAGTAGTGTATGAGTATGAGAAAGAATAACATTGCAGACATGAAACAACTTGAAATAGCTATTTAATAGAAATGGGATTATTAGGTTTAGATATACGTTCATCTGAAATGTTTATGAGTAGTGTATGAGTATGAGAAAGAATAACATTGCAGACATGAAACAACTTGAAATAGCTATTTAATAGAAATGGGATTATTGCTTTTCGCTATAATACAATGAATTTGAGCCTGAATGAAGCCATCAGATTTTCAAGAGAAATTTCATTTCAGATTAACCACATGATATTTATATATTTATACATTTTTTAGAATTATTACTGTTTGTTGAAAGAACTTTACCACCATGCCCAAAATGCTTGAAATGTGCCACTTGCATCTTGCATCTAAACTACAAAAAGGCTTGTTTGGAATATAAGACCTAGAGAGTAATGAAATGGAGTTCTAGAGATTAAACTAGTTGAACTGCTAGGCAGGCTGCATTATTGTGCAGAGCTGAAGCAATTAGGATAGTGTACATGCTTTCATGAGCCTGATCACTGTTGTTCGATCTGCTTTATCTATCTAAATTCTCTTGGTCTGTAGGCATACCTTCTATCAGATATATTTATACCTTATGAGTTGGAACTGAATACAGACTCAAATTTTAACAGTAGAAAGGAGATACCTTATACCAGCAAACAGATTGCAGCAATTTTTCCTGGTCAAGAAATTATTAATATATATTTCTTTGCATGCACAGGCTTGTCCTCATCATCAAATGGACAGAATTTGCAGAGAAGGAGAAGGAACACAAGTTCTTTGAATAACAAAATCATACCCTTTAGTGAGTACACAAAAGAATAACGTTGTGGAAATGTCAACCCTACCAATTAGATTATGTTGTTACAGCACAAGTCTTTATTTAATATTACTGGGATTAATGATTTTTTTAACCATAAACTACTGAATTTGAGCCATAATTAAGTGATCAATTTTTTAAAGAAATGTTTCAGGTGGATTAGCCACACGAGACCTTCAAGTGCATATGGCAGGAATACACATAGCTCAATGTAAATGGCAAAAGGATTGTATCATCTCCTAAACTATTCATGAACCTGCCCCATCTGGAGCAGAGTTTGTGACCCCCCCATGGTGGGGGCTCCAGAACGCCAGAAGCCACAGAACTAAAGCAGAAGCACATTATCCTCAACACAAATTCGGTAATTTACAGTGGTGTATATTTAGCTAGTCTAAGTTCGGTTTGTCTTTAACTCCCAAGATCATTCTTGATAGCTGGATTGAAAAATTAATTAAAACCTTATACACATACATAATTAAATGAATCTTAGTCTTTTGGATCCATTTAAAAAGGCAATTATTTAATATAAAAATTATTTTAAACACAACTAACTGTATTTATAGCTGTTGGCCTTGCAGCTGGTATAATGATGGGAAACTATATGATCAAAGTCAATTTAGAGCACAGATTTGATTAAGGTACACCTAGCTGATACCTTTTACATTAACAAATCCAAGTACCATGAAAAATATTGAAAAAATAAACCTTTAAAAGATTAAAAATAAATAAATATTCAATATTAGAGTCAGATATTTAGAGCACATCTATTGAAATTATTATTTGAACAATATTGAGATTATTTAGAAGTACAAATGGAGATATCATCTTTATATTTATTACACAGAACACTTCTCCGAGAGTTCCTCACGACAAAGTAGGAGTAATTGCACTTCTAGTGACAGTATTTCATCTACTGCAGCAAATGAATATTCTGAAATGTTAAAATCTATTTCGCCAGTAAGGTGAGTGTATTTTTGTAAGTTATAGTATTGTTTTGTCTTTTATGTACTGCTGCCACAAAAAAACAAATTTCACATTAAATAAGACAGTGATAATACATCTGATTCTGACTCTGTCATAGGTTAATGCATAAACAATATGAATAGCTTTATTTTCATTAACAATCTAGTTGACCAATATAATTTTCTCAATGAGCAGACTATTATAAACTTTACAAATTGAATTTACCTTTCTTGCAGATCTACCATTGATTATTCACCAATGTCAAGGGTTTCTAAAAATTACTATGTACCATCATATGAAATAATCAAAAAAGGATTACAGTGTTTACCAAACCAAAACTATAGCACTAAGTATTTTTGGAGAAATTGCACTGATAAAAGCATCAGTATTCCAGAGGTAAGTAATGTACTACTACTGTATAGGGTCCATGACCTCGCTGTTGCATTGCATCACATAGAGATTGTCATCTCCTGAGTAAATACAGATGCAAATAATCCATTTACGATCTCCCCCATCTCTTTCAGTTCCACACATAGATTACCACTCTGATCTTCCAGAGGACCAATTTTGTCCCTTGCTATCCTTTGGCATTTAATGTATCTGAAAGAGCTCTTAGGACTCTACTTCCCCTTGCCTGTGAGAGGAACTCGTGTCTTGGTTTAGACTTCCTGATTTCCTTCTTAAATGTTCTCTTGCATTTATTATGCTCCTCAAGTACCTCATTTGTTCCTGCCTGCCTATACCTGCTATACACCTCCTTCAATTTCTTAACAAGGCCTCAATATCTCTTGCAAAGCAAGGTTCCGTAAAACTGTTATCCTTGCCTTTTATTCTGACAGGTACATACAAACTCTGTATTCTTAAAATTTCACTTTTGAAGGCCTCCCAGTTACCAAGTACACCTTTGCCAGAAAAAAATCCACACTTGCCAGATGATTTCTAATACCATTAAAATTGGCCTTTCTCCAATTTAGAATTTCAACCTGAGAACTAGACCTGTCCTTTTCCATAATTACCTTGAAACAAGTGACGTTATAATCACTAGATGCAAGGTTTTCCCCTACACAAACCTCTGTCACCTGCCCTGTTTCATTCCCTAATAGGAGATCTAGAATCACACTCTCTCTAGTTGGGTCCTCTAGGTACTGATTAAGGAAACTTTTCTGAACACATTTGACAAACTTTTTCCAATTCAGCCTTCTTACAATACGGGAGTCCCAGTCAATATGTGGAAAGTTAAAATCACCTACTATCAGAACGATGTGTTTCTTCCAACAGTCTGTGACCTCTCTTTGAACTTGCTCCTCTAAATCTTCTTGACTGCTGGGTGGTCTATAATATAAACCCATTAATATGCCCTGACTGAGTACTTCTGTGCCATTTTCCTGTCTAGTAATGCCATCCCTCCCGCTCACTCATACCTAAAACAACGGAACTCCGGAACATTGAACTCCAGTCCTGCTCCTTCTGCATCCAAGTCTCACTAATGGCTACATTGTCATAATTTCACTTGCTGATCCATGCCCTAAGCTCATCCGCCTTCCCTACAATACATTGGCATATATGCAGCTCAGAACATTAGTGCTGCTATGCTCAACCTTTTGATTCCTGACCTTGTATGTAGGCTTAACCACATCATGTGTTTAGAACATAGAAGTCTACAGCACATTACAGACCCTTTGGCCCACAATGTTGTGCCAACCATGTAACCTACTCTAGAAACTGCCTAGGATTTCTCTACTGCATAGCCCTCTATTTTTCTAAGCTCCATGTACCTATCTAAAAGTCACTTAAAAGACCCAATTGTAACTACCTCCAGCACTAGCAGTGCATTTCACGCACCCACCATTCTCAGTGTGAAAAACTTACCCTTGACATCCCCTCTGTACCTACTTCCAAGCACCTTAAAACTATGCCCCTTCATGTTATCCATTTCAGCCCTGGGAAAAAGCCTCTGGTTATCCACATGTTCAGTGCCTGTCATCATCTTATACACCTCTATCAGGTCACCTCTCATCCTCTGTCGCTCCAAGGAGAAAAGGCCAAGTTCACTCAACCTATTCTCATAAGGCACGCTCTCTAATCCAGGCAACATCCTTGTAAGTTTCCTCTGCACTCTCAATAGTAAACACATCCTTCCTGTAGTGAGGCGACCAGAACTGAGCACAGTACTCCAAATGGGGTCTGACCGAGGTTTTGTATAGCTGTGACATAACCTCACGGCTCTTGAGCTCAATCCCATGGTTGATGAATGCCAATACACCATATGCCTTCTTAACAACATCTATATATGTTTAATGATCCATTTGAAGAAACCTTGTTTCTGTAAAGATATCAGGCTTCCACTCTAATATTTGTGCTATTTCTTTGTGGCTGGACTCGTTTGCACGAGTGTTCCTTTCAGTTTTGCTGTAACTTCCTTGCTTGTTTCTCATTGTCTTTCATACCACATTTCAACAGTCATCTGCTATGAGCAACAACCAGAGGGTTCCTCAAGCAGAATTTCAGTGGCATTACACTCCATTGATAGAATAGCATGTATATGTTTTATACTTCCAGCATTTTATATTCAAGCAAAATTTTTGAGTACCTCTTGGCAACCACCTTTGAAAGGAACAGCTCACTTGTCATCCCTCAATGACCCAATTAGCTCCCAGAGGCCAGTTCCCCGATTAGTCTCCGAGTCATATCTCTCAATTAGCGTGTTATTGGCATTGTTATTACTACCTAAACTCTACTGATGTGAACAGTTGCCTAGGTAATTGACTTGGGTTGTGTACTAGTTCTGTTATTTACCATTGACTTGGACTTGAGAGTCCTAATCAGTGTCACACTGTACATAACTAAATAACCCAGTAAATGTCAATATGTTTTTTGCTTCAAGCTCTTATGGTAATATGTTGTATATTCTTACCATCTTTGGGTGAAGAAGTTTTCTTTATTTGATTTCTAGTGGCTATCTTATCATTATGTCGAGTGATAAATATGGCTCATGGATGGAACGTTTTCCTTACACTTACCTTGCTAAACCCTTTCATTAGCTTAAATGCTAAAGTTAATTCCTTTATTTTCTCCTTTCTATAGAAAAGGTCCCTCCCTCTTCCATGATAAATTAATCTCAGTTTTGATAACATCCTTTTGAATATTCTTTGTACCATCTCCTATGCCGTTATGTCCTTTCATTACTAAGTGGATCAGAACTATCCAGTACTCAACTGTGCTCTAACCAAAGTTTAATACAATCTCAATGTACATATGTGCTACTCAATAGCATCTCTCTAGAAATGAACCACATAACTTGGGTTGTTTTAATTAAGACTTTAGTATCCAGTGCCATTACTTATAGTGATTATTATCATTCGTATCTGAAAATTTGCTCCTTTGCACCCTTTGAACTCCAGTTATCTGGCAGCCTTATTCTAACCATCAAAATGCATCATACATTTCTCTATACTTAACTTCATTTGCTAAAAATACAACCACGTTGCCAGCTTATTTAAGACTAGTATTTTGTCACCTTCTTCCTTTGTATCAAATTAATAGTAGACTCAACTAGATCACAATCTTGATATACTAAAGAGAGAAACAAGTAGTGAATTGGATGGCCTAGCTTCATTCTGCAGATTCTTTCTTGCATTGCAACGCACAAAATGCAGGTCGGGCAGCATCTATGGAAACAAATAAACAGTCAATGTTTTGGTCTGAGACCCTTCTTCAGGACTGAAGAAAGGTCTTGGCCCGAGGTGTCGACTATTAAAGTTGTAAGTTGGAAATAGACATGGATCCAGCTCATTGCTATCTCCCTCTCCTTTCCTTCTGGATGTAGCACTACATGCTGAGCTCACAATCAATTGCTGATTGAGTCATACCTTTCACTCTCAATGTGACAACATAGCCTGTAAACATAACTCTTGGCTTGATCACGAGAGGGAAAGCAGCCAGAAGTTGTGATACATGTTGGTACCAACGACATAGGCAGGAAGAGGGATGAGGTCCTGAAGTGTGAGTTTCAGGAACTAGGCAGAAGGCTGAAGAACAGGACCTCAAGGGTGGCGTTCTCAGGATTGCTGCCAGTGCTACGTGATAGTGATGGTAAGAGTTGGAGGAGATGGCAGTTGAATGCGTGGCTGAGGAGTTGGTGCAGGGAGCAGGGTTTTAGATGTTTGGATCATTGGGATCTCTTCTGGGGAAGGTGGGACCTGTACAGATTGGATGGGTTGCACCTGAGCCCGAGGGGGAGCAATATCCTTGCAGGTAGGTTTGTTAGCATGGTTTGGGAGGGTTTAAACTAATTTGCAAGGGGGATGGGACCCGGAGCGATAAAGCAGTGAAAGAAGTGCATGGAGTAAAGCCAGATCTAACATATAGAGAGGCTTTGAGGAAAGAGAAGCAGAATAAACGGTGTAAAGGTAGTAAGGTAGAAGGGCTGAAATGTGTGTACCTCAATGCAAGAAGCATCAGGAACAAAGGTGAAGAACTGAGAGCTTGGATACATACATGGAATTATGATGTAGCGGCCATTACAGAGAATTGGCTGGCACCAGGGCAGGAACGGATTCTCAATATTCCTGGATTTCAGTGCTTTAAAAGGGATAGAGAGGGGGGAAAAGGGGAGGAGGGGTGGCATTACTGGTCTGGGATACTATTACAGCTACAGAAATGGTGGATAATGTAGCAGGATCCTCAACAAAGTCAGTATGCATGGAAATCAGGAACAGGAAGGGAGCAGTTACTCTATTGGGGGAATTCTATAGGCCCCTTGGTAGCAGTAGAGATACAGAAGAGCAGATTGGGAGGCAGATTTTGGAAAGGTGCAGAAATAACAGGGTAGTTATCATGGGTGACTTTAACTTCCCCAATATTGATTGGCACCTGATTAGTTCCAAGGGTTGGATGGGGCAGAGTTTGTTAAGTGGGTTCAGGACGGATTCTTGTCACAGTATGTGGACAGGCCAACTAGGGGGAAAGCCATACTAGATCTAATACTAGGTAATGAACGGGGTCAGGTCACAGATCTCTCAGTGGGTGAGCATCTGGGGGACAGTGACCACCACTCCCTGGCATTTAGCATTATCATGGAAAAGGATAGAATCAGAGAGACAGGAAAATTTTTAATTGGGGAAGGGCAAATATGTGAGAAAAGCAAGAAGGGGGCATGAGAAGGCCTTGACGAGTAGGGTAAAGGAAAACCCCAAGGCATTCTTCAATTATGTGAAGAACAAAAGGATGACAGGAGTGAAGGTAGGACCGATTAGAGATAAAGGTGGGAAGATGTGCCTGGAGGCTGCGGAAGTGAGCGAGGTCTTCAATAAATACTTCTCTTTGGTATTCACCAATGAGAGGGAACTTGACGATGGTGAGGACAATATGAGTGAGGTTGATGTTCTGGAGCATGTTGATATTAAGGGAGAGGAGGTGTTGGAGTTGTTAAAATACATTAGGATGGATAAACCCCCAGGGCCTGACAGAATATTCCCCAGGCTGCTCCATGAGGCGAGGGAAGAGATTGCTGAGCCTCTGACTAGGATCTTTATGTCCTTGTTGTCCACGGGAATGATACTGGAGGATTGGAGGGAGGCCAATGTTGTTCCCTCGTTCAAAAAAGGTTGTAGGGATAGTCCGGGTAACTATAGACCAGTGAGCCTTACGTCTGTGGTGGGAAAGCTGTTGGAAAAGATTCTTAGAGATGGGTCTATGGGCATTTAGAGAATCATGGTCTAATCAGGGACAGTCAGCATGGCTTTGTGAAGGGCAGATTGTGTCTAACAAGCCTGATACAGTTCTTTGAGGAGGTGACCAGGCATATAGATGAGGGTAGTGAAGTGGATGTGATCTATATGGATTTTAGTAAGGCAGTTGACAAGGTTCCACACGATAGGCTTATTCAGAAAGTCAGAAGGCATGGGATCCAGGGAGTTTGGCCAGGTGGATTCAGAATTGGCTTGCCTGTAGAAGGCAGAGGGTCGTGATGGAGGGAGTGCATTCAGATTGGAGGATTGTGACTAGTGGTGTCCCACAAGGATCTGTTCTGGGACCTCTACTTTTCGTGATTTTTATTAACAACCTGGATGTGGGGGTAGAAGGGTGGGTTGGCAAGTTTGCAGACGACACAAAAGTTGGTGGTGTTGTAGATAGTGTAGAGGATTGTGGAAGATTGCAGAGGGACATTGATAGGATGCAGAAGTGTGCTGAGAAGTGGCAGATGGAGTTCAACATGGAGAAGTGTGAGGTGGTACACTTTGTAAGGACAATCTCCAAGGCAGAGTACAAAGTAAATGGCAGGATACTTCGTAGTGTGGAGGAGCAGAGGGATCTGGGGGTACATGTCCACAGATCCCTGAAAGTTGCCTCACAGGTAGATAGGGTAGTTAAGAAAGCTTATGGGGTGTTAGCTTTCATAAATCGAGGGATAGAGTTTAAGAGTCGCTACGTAATGATGCAGCTCTATAAAACTCTGGTTAGGCCACACTTGGAGTACTGTGTCCAGTTCTGGTTGCCTCACTATAGATAGGAAGGATGTGGAAGCATTGGAAAGGGTACAGAGGAGATTTACCAGGATGCTGCCTGGCTTAGAGAGTATGCATTATGATCAGAGATTAAGGGAGCTAGTGCTTTACTCTTTGGAGAGAAGGAGATGAGAGGAGACATGATAGAGGTGTACAAGATAATGAGAGGAATAGATAGAGTGGATAGCCAGCGCCTCTTCCCCAGGGCACCACTGCTCAATACAAGAGGACATGGCTTTAAGGTAAGGGGTGGGAAGTTCAAGAGGGATATTAGAGGAAGGTTTTTTACTCAGAGAGTGGTTGGTGCGTGGACTGCACTGCCTGAGTCAGTGGTGGAGGCAGATACACTAGTGAAATTTAAGAGACTACTAGACAGGTATATGGAGGAATTTAAGGTGGGAGGTTATATGGGAGGCAGGGTTTGAGGGTCGGCGCAACATTGTGGGCCGAAGGGCCTGTAATGTGCTGTACTATTCTATGTTCTATCACTTGCTCCAGAACTTTTATTTTCTCATTTAACTTGCTTATTACCACATAAAAGGAATCCATGTTGAAAATTTTAGGTACATGCTTAATTTCTAAATTCAGAAATTTATTTGAAATTTCAGTTCTTTAATTGGCAGTCTTTTCTTTATCCAGATTTCACATCTGAACACAAATCTGGACAGAGCAATCGAGGCTGCGCGTAAGATGAAGAAAACAACCAGGAGAATGGTTAACATTTTGTCTGCTGACTTGGCCAGGACTGAGCACTATAAATATTTGTATGATTTTTAGTATTTTCTTTGTAGTGCAGACTTTCCTTGTGCAATGATGTGCAATATTATGTATCAAAATCTTGTAATATATAGAGTAAGAATATATCACCTTGATGAAATAATTTTCAGTATTCAAGGCTATTATGCAATTTTGGACTTTTTCCATTATTGTTTCAGTGATTTCTGATAATCATATAAATACTAATATGCATCTACTTGTGCCTGGGTCTCTATAGCATTGGTAACTAGAGAAGGCACTACAACTAGACTTTGGGAGAGTTGTTGTAATTACCATAGACAATAGGTGCAGGAGTAGGCCATTCGGCCCTTCGAGCCAGCATCGCCATTCACTGTGATCATGGCTGATCATCCACAATCAGTATCCAGTTCCTGCCTGATCCCCATAACCTTTGATTCTGCTATCTTTAAGAGCTCAATCCATCTCTTTCTTGAAAGCATCCAGAGACTTGGTCTCCACAGCCTTCTGGGGCAGAGCATTCCATATATCCACCACTCTCTGGGTGAAAAAGTTTTTCCTCAACTCTGTTCTAAATGGCCTACCCCTTATTCTTAAACTGTGGGCCTCTGGTTCTGGACTCACCCATCAGCGGGAACATACTTCCTGCCTCCAGCGTGTCCAATCCCTTAATAATCTTAACTATTTCAATCAGATCCCCTCTCAGGCTTCTAAGTTTCAGAGCATACAAGCCCAGTCGCTCCAATCTTTCGACATATGACAGTCCCGCCAACCCAGGAATTAACCTTGTGAACCTATGCTTCAACCTCGTGAACCTTGTGAACCTCAATAGCAAGAATGTCCTTCCTCAAATTTGGAGACCAAAACTGCACACAGTACTCCAGGCCTGGTCTCACCAGGGCTCTGTACAGCTGCAGAAGGACCTCTTTGCTACTATACTCAATTCCCCTTGTTATGAAGGTCAGCATGCCATTAGCTTTCTTCACTGCCTCTAGCAAACTCTTTGATGAGGATAGCTGACATGGCTTAGGACAAACCTGTCAAAAAAAGATTACGTGCTTGGCAATTGTGTCTTTTGCTGATCAAATCACCCCAGAATGCCAATTTCCTTTTGCTGTTCCACCACAGGATTATCCAAAATGTTACTGAATGTTAACCTGCACTATACTGTAGAATATGATAAGTGTCCATTGCAAATGAAGCAAACTCTTTGATGAGGATAGCTGACAAACCTGTCAAAAAATGATTATTAGCCATCACTGCCAATAATGAGGAAGTCAATCTAAATGTGACTGTGCAAGTTAGTACTATTAACCATTCTTAATAAGGGAAAGCTCACGTTTGGCCTCCATGGCACAAAGAAAGTATTTTTCTATCAAAAATCATGTTATATATGATTAACACAGCTCAATTCCCACCTTTCTCATCATTTCTGTTCAAATCTCTTTAATTGGATTTCTGCCCTCTCCTTTGCACAAAGGATGCCCAGTTTAGTACTCTTCTGTGAAGTACTTGTTGTGTTATCCTGCCTTGCCCTTTTCAGTATCCTTCAGATGATTGACAATGTCATCCTTTCTGACTATGTAAAGTACCTCAGTTATGCATTACAGTCCAGCTCCATTACATTACCCTCAACTTTACTCCTTATTTTATCTCTGCCAACAACGGTCTCTTAACATGTGGTTACCTTAAGAATGCACTCAAGTTGTCATTGAGATTTTCCTTATTTACATCATCACTGCCTCTGACTCTACTTACCTGTGGGTGCCAGAACATCACTGCCTTAGATAATGTTTAATATATTTTTAGATTATGAGAACACTCAGTCCTTGTTTATTGTCATTTAGAAATGCATGCATTAAGAAATGATACAATGTGCAAAGGATGTATTAGTGATAATTTTTCAAAACTCGTTAGATTCTGGACTAGTTCCTGAGGATTGGAGGGTGGCTAATGTAACCCCAATTTTTAAAAAAGGAGGGAGAGAGAAACCGGGGAATTATAGACCGGTTAGCCTAACGTCGGTGGTGGGGAAACTGCTGGAGTCAGTTATCAAGGATGTGATAACAGCACATTTGGAAAGCGGAGAAATGATCGGACAAAGTCAGCATGGATTTGTGAAAGGAAAATCATGTCTGACGAATCTCATAGAATTTTTTGAGGATGTAACTAGTAGAGTGGATAGGGGAGAACCAGTGGATGTGGTATATTTGGATTTTCAAAAGGCTTTTGACAAGGTCCCACACAGGAGATTAGTGTGCAAACTTAAAGCACACGGTATTGGGGGTAAGGTATTGGTGTGGGTGGAGAATTGGTTAGCAGACAGAAAGCAAAGAGTGGGAATAAACGGGACCTTTTCAGAATGGCAGGCGGTGACTAGTGGGGTACCGCAAGGCTCAGTGCTGGGACCCCAGTTGTTTACAATATATATTAATGACTTGGATGAGGGAATTAAATGCAGCATCTCCAAGTTTGCGGATGACACGAAGCTGGACGGCAGTGTTAGCAGTGAGGAGGATGCTAAGAGGATGCAGGGTGACTTGGATAGGTTGGGTGAGTGGGCAAACTCATGGCAGATGCAATTTAATGTGGATAAATGTGAAGTTATCCACTTTGGTGGCAAAAATAGGAAAACAGATTATTATCTGAATGGTGGCCGATTAGGAAAAGGGGAGGTGCAACGAGACCTGGGTGTCATTGTACACCAGTCATTGAAAGTGGGCATGCGGGTATAGCAGGCGGTGAAAAAAGTGAATGGTATGCTGGCATTCATAGCGAGAGGATTCGAGTACAGGAGCAGGGAGGTACTACTGCAGTTGTACAAGGCCTTGGTGAGACCACACCTGGAGTATTGTGTGCAGTTTTGGTCCCCTAATCTGAGGAAAGTCATCCTTGCCATAGAGGGAGTACAAAGAAGGTTCACCAGATTGATTCCTGGGATGGCAGGACTTTCATATGAAGAAAGACTGGATGAACTGGGCTTGTACTCGTTGGAATTTAGAAGATTGAGGGGGGATCTGATTGAAACGTATAAGATCCTAAAGGGATTGGACAGGCTAGATGCAGGAAGATTGTTCCCGATGTTGGGGAAGTCCAGAACGAGGGGTCACAGTTTGAGGATAGAGGGGAAACCTTTTAGGACCGAGATTAGGAAAAACTTCTTCACACAGAGAGTGGTGAATCTGTGGAATTCTCTGCCACAGCAAACTGTTGAGGCCAGTTCATTGGCTATGTTTAAGAGGGAGTTAGATATGGCCCTTGTGGCTACAGGGGTCAGGGGGTATGGAGGGAAGGCTGGGGTGGGGTTCTGAGTTGGATGATCAGCCATGATCATAATAAATGGCGGTGCAGGCTCGAAGGGCCGAATGGCCTACTCCTGCACCTATTTTCTATGTTTCTATGTTTCTATGTTCCTCCAGAGTAATATCACAGAAAAACAGCACAAACCAAAGACTAAAACTGACAGAACCACATAATTATAACATATAGTTACAGCAGTGCAAAGCAATACCATAATTTGATAAAGAACAGACCATGGGCACGGTAAAAAAAAGTCTCAAAGTCCTCAGTCGATTGACTCCTGAGTCCCTGATAGCAGGTGCCAAAGGGAGAAACTCCCTGCCATAAACCTCCACGCACCGACAACTGCCGATGCATTGGAAGCACCCGACTACAGTCCGTCCGAAAACTTCGAACCTCTGACCAGCCCCTCCGATACAGCCTCCCGAGCATCTTCGACCTTGCCCGGCTGTCGAAACAAGCAAAGCTGAGGATTCGGGGCCTTCTTGTCCGGAGATTCCGGACCACACAGTAACAGCAGCAGCGAAGCGGGCATTTCAGAAGTTTCTCCAGATGTTCCTTCGTACTCTCACATTTGTCTCCATCAAATCAGAATTATGTACGGTCCCCTACTTGACAAATAACAGACATCACCACCGAAGTGGCCATGCGCACCGCGTTGCGCCGCCATCTTCTCCTCCTCCTGCTCCTTATTTAAAATAATAAATAGCTATAGGAACCCTCTTTGGAATTACCACCAAGTTCAAGAGACCTATGTTCAGTTCTGACCTACAGAAAGTTTGCACTTTCTCCCTGTGGGGTGGTTGTCCTCTGGGTGTTCCAGTTTCCTCCCACATCCCAAAGACTTGTGGGTTAGTAGGTTCATTGGCCACTTTAAATTGCCTTCAGTGTATACATGAGTGATAGAATATGGAGAGAAATAAGATGGGATTAATGTAGGATTGGTGTAACTAGGTATTGATGGTTAGTCCTGACGAAGGGTCTCGGCCTGAAACGTCGACTGCGCCTCTTCCTATAGATGCTGCTTGGCCTGCTGCGTTCACCAGCAACTTTGATGTATGTTGATTGATGGTTGGTGTAGTCTTCATTAGCTGAAGGGCCTGCTTCCACTCTGCATGATTCCTTTTGATTCTAAGCTGCAATAAATGAACTAAATTTTATACGAAAACTAAAATAATAAAAGAACATTTTTATAATCTCTGTGAAAAAATGTGTATTGAAAATAAATCTTAAAGGTGTTCTGTGGTGAAGAAATCTATGGAAGACTGCGTGGTTGACGATTACCTTTATTTGTCACATGTACATCAAAACCTCGAAATATCCAGTGAATGGCATCATTTGCACCAACAACAAATACAATCCAAGGATATGCTGGCGGCAGCCCGCAAGATCGCCATCCTTCCGACATCAACGGAGTGTGCCCTCAACTTACTAACCCTCGCCATATGTCTTTAGTTTGTGGGAGGAAACTGGAGTACCAGAAAAAACCCACGTGGTCACGGGGAGAACGTAAAACTCCTTACAGGCAGTTTCTGTAATTGAACCTGGGCAGTGTAATAACATTACATTAGCCTCTACTGTACACTAACATGCTGCCCCAGAAACAACAATAAGATTTTCTACCTTCTACTAAACTGAGCAGTATCTACACAAAGTGACAGAACACACAGAAAATGACACTGCGATAAAACTTTATTTTTAATTACATGATAAACATTCAGGACTAAGACCTCTTTTTAGGTGTTTTGTAATTATTAAATAATTTGGTAACATTTTCTTTTGTTAGATTAGATTATGAGGACATGCAGTCCTCTTTTATTGTCATTTAGTAATGCATGCATTAAGAAATGATACAATGTTCCTCCAATATGATATCACAGAAACACAAGACAAATCCAGACTGAAAAACTGACAAAAACACATAATTATAACATATAGTTACAACAGTGCAAAGCAATAATGTAATTTGGTAAAGAGCAGATCATGGGCACAGTAAAAAAAAAGTCTCAAAGTCTCTCGAAGGTCCCATCATCTCAAGCAGATGGTAGAAGGGAGAAACTCTCCCTGCCATGAAGCTCCAGTGCCGCAAACTTGCCGATGCAGCACCCTGGAAGCACCCGACCACAGCCGACTCTTGAGTCCGTCCGAAAACTTCGAGCCTCCAACCAGCCCTCCGACACTGAGCACCATCTCTGCCAAGTGCTTTGACCCCAGCACCGGCAACAGGCAATAGGCAAAGCTGAGGATTTGGAGCCTTCCCCTCCAGAGATTCTGGATCGCACCCTAGCAGCAGCAGTGAAGCGAGCATTTCAGAAGTTTCTCCAGATGTTCCTCTATGCTTCTCACGTCTGTCTCCATCAAATCAGGATTGTGCACAGTATCTACTTACCAATACCGATATCATTTCGGAGCGGCCGCGGGCGCTGCATTGCGCCACCATCTTCTCCCCTCCCCTTTAATGTTAATATATTAATAGCTGGTTTGTTCTATAGATTTGTCTTTGTAGATTTAAGACTCATTTGGAATAAACAATATTGGTAAGGTTATTATTAGTATCTAGATTAATTTTTGTGTCATAAATTACACCAGGTCAATCTTGATTTGAGAGGCTTTATATGCAAAAGTTACCTGCCTAGTCAAGTTATATAATAGAAACATAGAAAATAGGTGCAGGAGTAGGCCATTCGGCCCTTCGAGCCTGCACCGCTATTTATTATGATCATGGCTGATCATCCAACTCAGAACCCCGCCCCAGCCTTCCCTCCATACCCCCGATCCCCGTAGCCACAAGGGCCATATCTAACTCCCTCTTAAATATAGCCAATGAACTGGCCTCAACTGTTTCCTGTGGTAGAGAATTCCACAGATAATGGAGGATTCAGCATGAAGGATTGGAATATCCTGTTAGAGAACCTGAGGAACATGCTTCCCTCTAAGTTACTTCCACATGACTTAAAGATGAAAGGTGAGAGGTTTAGGAGGAACATGAAGAGAAACTTCTTCACTCAGAGGGTCATGAGAGTGTAGAGCGAGTTGCCAGCACAAATGATCCATGCAAGCTTGACTTGAATGTTTAAGAAAAGTTTGGATAGATACATGGATAGTAGGGATATTGTGGGCTATGGTCCAGGTGCAAGTCATTGGGAGTAGGCAGTTTAAATGGTTAGGACCAACCTGACATAGCTTTGGACAAAACTGTCAAAAAATGATTATTAGCCATCATTGCCAATAATGAGGAAGTCAATCTAAATGTGACTGTGCAAGTTAGTACTATTAACCATTCTTAATAAGGGAAAGCTCACGTTTGGCCTCCATGGCACAATGAAAGTATTTTTCTATCAAAAGTCATGTTATATGTGATTAACACAGCTCAATTCCCACCTTTCTCATCATTTCTGTTCAAATCCCTTTAATTGGATTTCTGCCCTCTCCTTTGCACAAAGGATGCCCAGTTCAGCACTCTTCTGTGAAGTACTTGTTGTGTTATCCTGCCTTGCCCTTTTCAGTATCCTTCAGATGATTGACAATGTCATCCTTTCTGACTATGTAAATTATCTCAATTATGCATTACAGTCCAGCTCCATTACATTACCCTCAACTTTACTCCTTATTTTATCTCTGCCAACAACGGTCTCTTAACATGTGGTTACCTTAAGAATGCACTCAAGTTGTCATTGAGATTTTCCTTATTTACATCATCACTGCCTCTGACTCTACTTACCTGTGGGTGCCAGAACATCACTGCCTTAGATAATGTTTAATATATTTTTAGATTATGAGAACACTCAGTCCTTGTTTATTGTCATTTAGAAATGCATGCATTAAGAAATGATACAATGTTCCTCCAGAGTAATATCACAGAAAAACAGCACAAACCAAAGACTAAAACTGACAGAACCACATAATTGTAACATATAGTTACAGCAGTGCAAAGCAATACCATAATTTGATAAAGAACAGACCATGGGCACGGTAAAAAAAAGTCTCAAAGTCCTCAGTCGATTGACTCCTGAGTCCCTGATAGCAGGTGGCAAAGGGAGAAACTCCCTGCCATAAACCTCCACGCACCGACAACTGCCAATGTATTGGAAGCACCCGACCACAGTCCGTCCGAAAACTTCGAGCCTCTGACCAGCCCCTCCGATACAGCCTCCCGAGCATCTTCGACCTTGCCCGGCTGTCGAAACAAGCAAAGCTGAGGATTCGGGGTCTTCTTGTCCGGAGATTCCGGACCACACAGTAACAGCAGCAGTGAAGCGGGCATTTCAGAAGTTTCTCCAGATGTTCCTCCATACTCTCACATCTGTCTCCATCAAATCAGAATTATGCACGGTCCCCGACTTGACAAATAACAGACATCACCACCGAAGTGGCCGTGCGCGCTGCGTCGCGCCGCCATCTTCTCCTCCTCCTGCTCCTTATTTAAAATAGTAAATAGCTATAGGAACCCTCTTTGGAATTACCACCAAGTTCAAGAGACCTATGTTCAGTTCTGACCTACAGAAAGTTTGCACTTTCTCCCTGTGGGGTGGTTGTCCTCTGGGTGTTCCAGTTTCCTCCCACATCCCAAAGACTTGTGGGTTAGTAGGTTCATTGGCCACTTTAAATTGCCTTC
This sequence comes from Mobula hypostoma, assembly GCF_963921235.1. NCBI lineage: Eukaryota > Metazoa > Chordata > Chondrichthyes > Myliobatiformes > Myliobatidae > Mobula > Mobula hypostoma. The sequence continues at coordinate 42,602,424 of NC_086108.1, forward strand.
AGTGTATACATGAGTGATAGAATATGGAGAGAAATAAAATGGGGTTAATGTAGGATTGGCGTAACTAGGTATTGATGGTTGGTGTAGTCTTTATTAACTGAAGGGCCTGCTTCCGCTCTGCATGATTCCTTTTGATTCTAAGCTGCAATAAATGAACTAAATTTTATGCGGTGTCTTAACTATACAAGTACTCAACACGAAATTCCAAAGATTATCCACATTTCTATGTTTAGAAATATCTTCAAATCACCTTCCTGAATGGTTACCCCTTTATTTTGAAAATAAACACCATAGTCAAGACACATAGCAAACTTGCATTGCCCTTTCAAGCCCAAAACAATCGTATACAATTAAAAGAGATCACCTTTCATTCTTCTAAATTCAATCTGCTTGATTTCTCCTTGTAGGACAACTCGTAACTATTGCAGGAAATGTTTGGTGCATGCTATAATTTATATCGTTTCTTATTCTGGGAGACGGAACTGCACAATCTATTACAGATGCAATCTCACCAGGGATTTATACAGCGTCTTCTATTCAAATCTTCTTGTAATATAGGCCAGTATACTATTTCCCTTCATAATTGTTTCTCATGCATGCTTATTAACTTTAAGTGATCCCTTTACAAGAAAACTTGGGGCCCTCTGAAACAAATACCTTTCAATCTCTCATTTTTCAAAAATATACATACATCACCTTCCTATGTTTTTCTACAAAAGTAGATGACCTTGCATCTTTTCATATTATATTTCATTTACTGTGTGCTTGGTCATTCATTCATTTCTCCATAAAACTACCTAACTTTAATCCTCTCATCTAAATCAGTGATATAAATTGTAACTGGTTAGGTCACTGCACTGGTCCTGACAGCACCCTACTAATTCAGCCTCCCAACTCAAAAAATTTAGTCCTATTCTTTCTTTTCTACCCATCTGTGAACAGTGAAGAAGGTAACTCTAAATCTAACCATACAAATTAGCATTATCAGCTTCTTTAGTAACAGATCCTTCTCCGTGGATTGTCACCTTGTCGCGGTGGAGAAGCTTGTGTGGTCCTGTGATCCAGAGAGCAATGCCGTCTGGAGCTATGCTCCTGGTAGGGTCACCCATGGCGGTAAGGTCGAGAGTGAGGTCCCTGACAAAGAACCATCCAACCAAGACCTCAACGGCGGAACACGCGAATGAAGTTATTTCGAACTCAACGGCTGTGAAGGCGGATGAAGGCTGCAACAAATCCATCAGCTCCAGTCGTTGTGGTTTCCATGCCATTGGAATCAGTTGGTTGATTTGTGAAGTATCGTGTGCTTCTTGGAGTGCAACATCAAGTACACGTTAAACAAATACACACACAGGCGTCTTCACTTTGTGAGCCACTTCTTCAGAACGAAGACCATCATCCTCAACCTCGAGGGATAGCCACGACGACGACGAGTGATAGACACCACCACATTACCACCAATAAATATCACGTGCTCTCATTTAATATCAGTGGAACTTTTCCGGCTCCTGTCTTTATCCTATTCTCTACTCTTCTAAAATGTAAATATTGTGGCATATTTAACTTCCAAACTTTCTCACATTACACCTGACCATGAATACCTGATCTGTGTGCCTTATCCAGCATTTTAAGGATATTTTGCTGTTGCTGCATATTAATACCCAATGGAGGAAGTAGGCAATTGTTGACTCTTGTGCAGTTACACTCAGTAGCCACTTTATTAGGTGTTTTTCTACAGTATCCCATAGCCAGCGCAGTGGGGATTGGGTTAAATAGGATATTTTTGAGCCGGGGATTGGGCTAAAGTGCAACCTATTGGACTGTGTTGTTCGATGATAATACATTTATCAGAAGTTGTCATAAACTGATGCTAAACTTTTGTCAGAATATTACAGAAGAGAGAGATTTAAATTTCCATTCACACAATGGAGACATGAGATTGCAAATGCTTGAATCTGGAGCAACACACAATCTGCTTGAAGAACTCAGCAGGTTGAGCAGCATCAGTGTGCTGAAAGAAACTGTTGATGTTTCAAGTTGAAACCCAGCCCTAGGTAATTAGAATCAGAATCAGGTGAAATTTATTATTATGTGGCAGCAGTACATTGCGATATATAATAAAAAGAACATGAATTACAGTACACACATTAAACAGTTAAATTAAGTGGGGTTCAGTGTCCGTTCAGAAATCTGATGGCAGAGGCGAAGAAGCTTCCCTGAATCACTGAGCAATTTTGTTCCTCCCACTGATATAGCTCGATCTGCTGAGTTCTTCCAGCAGATTGTGTGTTGTCCCATTCACATAGTTTGAAGAAAAAAATGCACTGCGATTATAGAGTCTGAGCAGTAGATGGTGCAGCAATTCTGCTAACATTATCCAATTCAGGGATATCTGTTAGGTCTTTCGTTTGTTAAGCATGTAAACTTTAGAATGGGTTTAATTAAAAATAATGTTGAGGATAATGGCACCATCACTTTAAAGACACAAGAAAATGCAAGAATCCTTCAGATTTCAAAATTAGCTTGAACCAAATTATATTTATTATTTTATACAAGAATGGTATCAAAATTCAAACTTATTAAGTTACTGATATTCCCATCCCAGTCTTCAGAAACTTTTGTAACCCAGTTGGCTTGACTTCCAACATTAGTTTGCAATGAATAAACATAATGCTACCTGTAACTCTATTCAAGTACTTTTCCAGTCAAATCAAGACAATAATTTTTTTGTACTTTAACATCTTTTAATACTTATCAGGTTTCTCTAATCTTTTATGTGTCCATCATAAAATGAATGCAGTTATTCATGGGACTAATAACTCTATTGCTAATAGAATGTACAATGACCCATCCCACTTGCGCAATGAATTCAAAGACAACTAGGCCAGAAGAAGATTCCAATTATCACCTCTCATCTCTGATATTGCATCTCCAAGCCAACAACATGCTTTGGACACTTGAACAACATAAGTGTTCAAGAAGAGATCCATTTTACAGTGTCATTGCACATTGTGGGTCACATACCTTTATTTTTAAAGAGTGAAAAGAAAAGGACGGTGTAAATGATTATATTAGAAGTACATGAGGTGATTTATCATGCAGCTTGTATAGTGTAAAAATTAATTACAGAGCCATCCAAGCTGCTCCCAGAATCATTTCAATACAGTTGTCAATGTGAACAATGGCCCAATAATACCCTTTCATTAAAAAGTAGGACTAAATCTAATCTGGTTAATCACTATGCAATCAGCCTATATCACCAGCAAATTGGTGGAAGGTGCCAATAATGGTGCCTTTGAAGAGTACCCACTCACCAGCTGGTTCACCAACACAGGATCATCCACCTCCATATCTCATAATACAAACATGGACCTAAAAGCTAAATTCCAGAAGAGAGATGGGAGTCACTGTCCTTGACATGAAGATAACATTTGACCAAGTGTGGCATCAAGGAACCCTGGTAAAATTGAAGTCAATAGTTATTGAGAGGAAAATATTCCACTGGCTGGAGTCATAACATGCACAGAGGAACAGGGTTGTCTTCTTCAGGATTCCATCTTCTCAGCCTCATGACATCATTGAAGAGTTCCTCGGGTCAATGTTCGAGGTCCAGCCATTTTTAGCTGCTTCAACAGTGACATTCCTTCCACCACTAGATCAGAAATGGGAATACTTACTGATGATCACTCAGAAGTTTTATCTTATTCACATCGACTCAGCAAATGAAGCAGCCCATGGCTGCATGCAGAAAGCCCAAGACAACACTTAGATATGCTGAAAATGTTCCTGCTATACAACTGCCAGCCAATGACCATCTCCAGCAAGAGAAAATCTAATCACTGACACTTGAAGTTCAGTATCTTTGCCAAAGTTGCCATTATCAAAATCCTGAGAGGGTCACCACTGACCAGTGACTCAACTGGGCCTCTTCTGACCTGCTATATAAAAATATGGCTACACTAGTAGGTCAGGAGTTGGGCTTCTTGCGATGATTATCTCACCTCTTGACTCTCTCTAAACCTTTGTTTCTACCATATTCAAGGCCAAAGTCAAAAGTATGAAATACTCTGCAAGTAAGTTTTGCCAATGCAGTATTAAATTAATTAATTAACCACTGAATGAAGGCATATCTAAGACAGTATTTCCTTTCATATTAAAATAACCACCACTAATTTATATGCAAAAAATGACATTTAAAATTCATATTCTCTCATAGTCACGATCAATCATGAGAGAAAAATTGGGACATGAACCCTGCCTAAATATTCAACCCTTCTTGATGTAATTTTAATTCTCAATGTGGTTTGGATTTATTATATGACTGATGTTTCTGCTGAGATTTGCTGGGTTCAGGGCTAACCAGAACGTCTCTGATGATTTGAGAAAATATACATTTTTAAATTAAAATAACAAATTTGATTCATAAAATATACTTAATTTATAATCACCAATAATCCACTGATTATTTGAAATCCTCATGGTTTGGCATGTCTAGCAGGTGGCATTTGGCATGTTCTGTTCAAACTCACTAGGACCCTATTTTCTGTACTCCTTTTAAACTCACCAAGGTCCCAGTTCCCAGACTCTCTTCAAATTCACTAGAGTCCCATATCTTGCACTCCCTTGAAACCTTTGGTTTCACTGTAAAAATTATTATAATACTGTGTAAGATCTTAAAAAAACAAGTGACTTACAAGTTTGTTGCAGTATTAATAAGGATTGAATAACAGTCCAGAAAATCTGCCAGTCCAGCACCAAAGTCAAAGTTTTACGGCAATTTTTATTAATGTACACATTTTAAAGTATGTAAAACTAGTGAAACACTTGCCTTTTTAACTGAAGATTTACTATATCATTGAGATAAACAGGACTGTGTTGGATTTACCAAACGTGGCTTGTATAATGTTGACGAACTAGGCCCAATGCACACAGTTCCTGGGCTTTTGCAAATAATTCACATTTCCACACTGCAGTCCACAGGCATGCAAGCCCAAATGCATGTTCTCAGATCTATTTATTTACTATGTTATTATGATGGGTTACTATATTATTATTACGGATTTTTATTTAGTATTTGCAGTTTGTCTTCTTTTGTATATCGGTTGCTTGTTCAGTCTTTGTGTGTACTTTTTCTTTGTATTTCTTTTTCCTAATGTGAATGTCTTGTTGTTCCTTTTCACACCTAGTGGCCACCATTTCTGTAGCACTTGACACTTTTTTTTAATGAGACCAAGTTGCTAGCTCCACGCTCAACTCAGCACAGATGGAAAGTGCTCAAGGAACCAGCCGGATTTGAACTCGGGACCTTTCACCTCGGTTGGTGCCAATGCCACTACACCATCACCTGGCACTGTGAGTGCCCACAGGAAAATAAATGTCAGGGTTCCATATGGCAATATACATACATACTTTGATAATAAATTCAATTTGAACTTTGTACAGATGAAACCTGGTGGGGGAGGGGGGAGATGAAGATAGTGGCAGAGGCTGAGATGTGATTGGTGGAGACAACGAAAGGGCTGCAGATTATAGAATGTAATAAGAAAGGAAGGTGGTGAATGAAACCAAATAAGAGAGGGATGGTAGTCAAATGTGAATAGTGGAGAAGAGGTGACAGGGAGAGAAATGGCAGAGTGTGTGGGTGATTGGTGGAGCCGGTGAGGGAGACGGAACCAAGGGTTGGGTGGAGTGGGGGTGGTTTGAAGAAGGGGTATGTAAAAGGACTTGGAGACAGAAAGGAGCACAACATAGTTAGTTAAGATCGGACATTTCAATATTCATGCCATTGAGTTGCAGACCACACAGGCAGACTATAACTTGCTGTTCCTCTACTTTGCTTTGAGCTTCATCCTTGTAATGGAGGATGTAGAGAACATACAGTCTGGTGCGATAACGTGGAGGTGAATTGATCCAGCTTTCAAATGTTCAGCATGGCCACTGCAGATAGAGTACAGCGCTCGTGATGCAGCATAACAGTCTGCACTTTGTTTCACCGATTACAGCCGGCCACATCAAGTGCACCAGATACAATTAGCAATGATGGAGTAGGTGCTCATGAATCCCTGCAAGGATTGTGGTGATGGAGGAGGTGTAGAAACATGTTCTGCACCTCCTACAGTTTATCTTGAACTTTGTTCTGTAAGCAGTCTGTAGTGTGATATCTATGCACACCTGTGGTCATGGGTCTCGCTTTTGAAAAAAGGATAAATATATTTGCATGTTACTGAGAATTGGCAAAGATGGAACTTCAAATGCTCCTACAACGTGACAATAAGAACAACGAGTTGTCTTTAAATATTTCTGTGGCTGGAGAATATTTAAAACCTTGTCCAAATGCAGGGTTGAACAAAATGGCCCCTTTCTTACCATTTATTTACCATATAATAACTTGGACTGTAAGATTGACTTTAATAAAAATCTCCCAAACTAGACAACACTTTCTGAGAAATACAAATGTTTGTAAAAGATTGACAAGTACCACCTATGCTTTTAACTCATATCACTTCTCAAATTAAATCAGGAACAGTGCCTTTGATAACTTCACTTTAAGCTTTCTGTCTGTAAAAACGATTCATCCACTTCTCAGCATCTTCCAACATTGCTAGAATACAGAACTCAGTATACAGGGATTAAGTCACAATCTTATGTAACACTACATCCTAGCACAATACTAAACCCATCAATACTTTTTGTTGTTCAATTCAAATATTTCTAGTTCACCAAAATATGCCCTCTTGATACACCTCAATAAATATTTAAAGATTTGCTTGTGTTCTATTCAATTTTTTGGGTTCAGTTTTTCAGAAGGTATTTGTACCATTACAAAACACAGTTGCCTCTTTGCAGCATTTAATTTATTAGCTTGTCAGAAGACATACAGTGCTTGGTAGTTGGCATTCTGTACAACAAAATGCTGAAAATATTCCAGTTACATACATTTCATAGCTAAACAAAAAATGGCAGTTGAAATATGCCTCTGCAAATCGTCTCAATACACAGCCAGTATCTTTTCCGCCCTCTTATTTTGGGTCTACACACAAGTGACATTAGTACAGCTCAGAGAAGGAAAACTGCACACATTGGTTGACATCTTCCCGGATTAGCACCTGATGGGTAAGATTTGCATTGCACCATACACGAACATAATGGCACACCTTTATTGATTACAGTGAAGTATTTCAGAATGCAACTGCACTTTAAGTGGCAAATTTGTTAAACATTTTTGAAAAGAATTATATTAATCTAAAGTACATTCCTAGTTTTGATAAGGCTTAAATGCTTTTGCAAAAACATTTACAATGCAATATTAGATAGAATATAAGATTTTATTTAATAACAGTAAGTTGAAAATGTTACAATCCTATGTTAGACATATACAGTATATTATGGGCAATATATTCAAAACATAGCTACAAAATGTACAAAGCCTATAAGCAACATTACTCTGAAAAAATCCTATATAGTCAACATTTTAAAAATACAAACGCGTTACTAGTGATCACCAATTACGGGTCAGAGTATGGTATCCTCATTGATTTACAGGCAATAAGTCAAAGCAGAAATACTTTACCAATATTGACTCTCCCAGAAGATTCATTACAGTATTAATAGTGTAACTAAATTAGAGTCCTTGAACTGGTCAATACATGCTGTGTACTTTGTTTATCAAAATACTTTAGACAAAGTTTCATTACGTGGATGTTAAGCTCTTGTTATTCACGTTAAGTGCAGTTGATACAAGTGGCCAACTTTAACTCATATGTGGCACTTTTACTTGTTCAGTTTCTTGAGATCATCAAGTAATCTTGTGGGTGTAAGAATATGAGTTGACCCTAGAGTATGAACAAGAAAGATAATTTCAGTAACATTTAACTGCATCTGTTATATCTAAGTCCACTGATTTTAAAATAGTACCATACTTTACTCAAGGTAAGGTTACTCTTTCATATGTATCCAATATGATAAATTAGATCATTATGAATCAAACATAAATTACATAATCATTTGATCAACATTTGAATGAACTGAATTGAATTGTGATGAATAAGTACTTACCAATAATGACATCACAAAACTTATTGGCCTTAGAAACTTCATAAGCACAGCGTATTTCTGAATACGTTATACCTCCTATTACAAATACAATTAGTTTTAAACCACCTTTGCGGTCATCATGGAGATTGCTTTTGTTCCCCTGTCGAGCACTAAACAGAAAAGATAAGTTAATATCTAGTGTCTGAGTCTAGACAATTTGCAGAATTTATGTAATTCATACAGAAAGAGAAAAAAAAGTGTCCTGAACTTTAACAACCTAATGAAAAATAGTTACAAGTACTGTTCACAAAAAAACCCAAAGACCTCGAGGTAATTACATCCAGATATTTCCACTTACAAATGACCTAATCTATTTCTTTTTCTTAAATAAACTCTGACAAGAAATTGAAATTCAAAAATAGGTGCTGCAAAGGGCAATGTAAATAACAGATTTCTAATTTTACTAAATTTAGGCGGCACAGTTAACTGCAAAGTCATCACCATCATGAGATAGATTTGGTAAGAAAATAAGATTACTTCTTTATTACATCCAGCCCATTAAAGGCTTTCTGTTCAAGATGATCAGAAAACATCAATAGTTTGAGATGTTGCAAGTTTTATGTTATTCTTGAGTCATCGTTTCTTGTAAATTTTATAGTGCTGTATTACAAGATTTCACCATACAACTAAGAACACCTGTTCAGACATTCTATGGCATATTTCCAATTCTTTCACAATACACAAAAAAAAAACAAAATACTGCAAAACGTGTATTTCTATTTTAATAGTCTAGAACAGAATATATTCCTATAGGCTCACTTGAAACAATATTAGTTGCATAATATAGGCAGGCACTGAGTAGAGTTAAGACATTTTTGAACACTAAAATATAGCAGCCTAATTATATTGGTAAATTGGATAAAGACATAATCGGTTATTGTATGTGTTACTTACATTTGTGTTAATTTGATTTATGTCACAAAAAGATTGAGAGCACAGTTGAAGAAAAAGTGTACCTTACAGCCCCTGAGCCATTCCACGCAGCACTGCAGCCCGAGCAGTGAGGCCAGTCATGGGAATCAAGCTTGTTGGCAATGGAATCCTGTACAAAATATAATAAACAAATACTGCTATGTACACAACAATGTTTAAAGACCTTGTGTATTAAACAGGCGCTAAAACATGCACTTGTCCAGCTGGTGGTGTAGTGGCATCAGCACTGGATTTCGAGGCAATTGGTCCCGGGTTCAAATCCAGCTGGCTCCTTACATGCTTCCCATCTGTGCTGGGTTGAACGTCAAGCTAGCAACTCGGTCTCATAAAAAACAGACAAAATGCTAAAGGAATAACAATGTTGCTGCCCAATGTGCTAAATTTAAATCTGAATTGAAAATATGCATTAAAAGTAACTGGAAAAGTTTGATACAGTAGAAATTAAGATTATATTTGAAACAAGTATTATATTTGAGCCACTTTGACAATGGACTAGTGCAGTGATTTAGGCTCATCTCTTCATCTTACTTTTAATGTCAGTTGTTTGGAGGTAAATTGGCAGGAAGGATGCATAGGTCTATTGGGAATTTCAAAGATAACCTGTTGTAAAACAAGTATGTCCATTTTAAGCCCAGGGACATAACGTTTCCCTCAGCATTCAACATAGGATTCATTTCTCATTATGATCTTATGGATAATATGCATTGATGGTTCTTTGGCCATGAATGATACTGACCATTACTTATTTATTAAGTCTCCCGTTGCCATTTATACATTCCCTATTTTTTTTTAATATCCTGTTAAATGTTCTAAAGATTGTGATCATCTTTGAGCTTGTTACTGTTGTGGGGTGGATGTAATCACCGGAGAGACAGTCACTGGTAGATACAAAGCAGCTTCTTTATTCCACACAACAAGGTACAGCAGGCATCATATGGACGGAGATGCTTTTGGTGGAAAGGTCTGCTAGCCCAATGTAGGCTCGATATTTATATGCTAAACACAAAGGCAATCGCTACTTACAAAGTTATAGACAATGCATAGACAATGCTTCCCTTTGATGCTACATACAAAACATCACACCTTCTAACTTCATCCTTTCCTCCCAACGCCAAAGTGTCTGGGTTAGTACTCACAGTCTTTAGGAGTGCAAGTCAAATCCACACCTCACTCTAACATTACCATAAAAAATTTCTTTCATTGTGCTGGCCAAGGTGCCCCTCTGAACTCCACATTTCAGCAAAGAGCTGCCACAACACTGCTAATTTTCTAAAAAAAATACTAAAACCAAAGAACACGAGGGAAGAGAATTACAACCCTTTAGTCAATACTTGTGAAATTATGTCCTTCTATATAAATTTACCCCATCTAAAATCCTCTTCTCACAAAATCTGTATATGGTATATTCAATAACCAGTTTAATCAAAGCAACAATATTAGGTGACTAACTACAAAAGTATGACTTGCCAATTATTCCCTCCAATGGGCTGTAAGAACAACAGGTAACTCGATCACAGGTCCCTGGCTATGACTGCCTGCATTATGAGAACCTAGTTCTGGGATGGTATTTTAAGGGTCTGGTATTTAAACAAGATACAAAACTTTACCCTTTCTCATGCAATTACACCTAGTGCATTCCCTCTTTCAGAAATTGCTTGCATTTACACTATCCTTAACAGAAGTGATTTCTCTAATCCTCTAATTAATGATCTTGCAACTTACATCATGAAAAGCAGCTATTAATTCTCAATTTATCTATCAGCTTCAAGTTCTTCACCAAATCCACAATAGCTGAATTGGCCTTCAGCAATACAACTGGTCATCTTTCTAGTTAAATAATATACCTCCAGAATTTGACCTTTGAATGTTTTGGAGAGTCGTGTGTCATGAGCTTTTGCAGTGATTACCAAACAAGTTAGCAGTTGCTTTTTAACCAGGTAATAGTTATTTCTATTGTTCATGACTCACTCATTCAGTGCTATTGTTGGAACTTAATCCTTAAATTCATTTCTACCAATCCAGATGTTTTCTAGAGATCCTCATTCACCCCTCAGTGTTTCTTGGTACTTAGAATGAACACACATTCAACATTTGATAGTTCCTCTGATTTGCTAAGAATAGTGAACCATTCATTGGATCAAGTCATGCCTGATTTGGAATACCAATCTCCTGTGCTCTCCCCAAACCCATTCTAATCTTGTATGACTACATGAGTCCGGTCACAATGGGGCTCCCAATTCCACAGTACGGGAGCCAGGACATAACTGCAATTACACCTCAGCTGACAGGCAGCTGAAGCTGTATATACACCTTGACAGCCATTGATAGAAGTATGCCTTGTTAAAATCCACTAAACTTAACAACATTTCAAATGTCTCTAATATGGTTTCCTTCAACATCAGAAAGATTATTTTTAAAAAGTTTATTAAATACTAATAAATTAACCACAATTAAACACAAAAATAAAGTAAGTTTAAAAAGACTGAACTTACCTTATAGTCCTGGTCTAAACAAATGCATCATTAATTTACAGGACATGTCACTCAGAAACTTGGGCTGTATATATATATATATATATATATATATGTGTGTGTGACTGTATGTTTATAGTTAACTTATCTGTGCTGTGTGTGCCTTGTGCTCTGTGCGAATGTTGGTGGTGTGTTTGGCACCTTGGCTGTTTCAGTTGATGGCAATCGTGGGTTGAATGCCAATTAAACTTAAACTTGAAATGAACGGAGCTCCCCTGTACATTGCTGGAAAATTTCATCAACTCAGGTGATAGATGCTCACAAACCTGGGACTTATTTACCTGCAAGGAACTGAATGCCAGAAAGAGCCAGCTCAATTCAATCAGGTCTCCAAGAGAGCATGCTCTTGCGATGTACAACTGCTATTGATCATTGTCTCTTTGATGTGGTAATCAAAATCTCATTGTATTCAATTTCAGTCGAACACAAAAATTCAAATCCATATTATTTGCAACCCATGCTTAGGTTTTGACCATCTGAACTCCCAAAAATAACTGAATCCACGCACTTCTTCCCTACAGCAGCCGCAACCTGCCCAACAATTATTAACTACACCTCTTGCAGCCACTTTCACTGTGGTTTCGAAATAAGATAAAGAAAATACAAATAGGATCCCTCTCTGTAGTCTCCATCTTCATTTAAACCATTTCTGCCTTTGTTTCATTGTCATCAGGGTTAATTATGGCAATCAGCAGTAAAAACGGAACAAGGTGCAATGTCTCTTGCTCCATTTAAGGGCATCAAGAATCTCGGACAGTTTTAGCTGCTGACACAATTTAAACAACTGAGAAACAAAAAGACAGGTAAAGAAACATAGAAAATAGGTGCAGGAGTAGGTCATTCGGCCCTTCGAACCTGCACCACCATTCACTATGCTCATGGCTGATCATCCAACTCAGAACCCTGCACCAGCCTTCCCTCCATACCCCCCGATCCCTTTAGCCACAAGGGCCATATCTAACTTCCTCTTAAATATAGCCAATGAACTGGCCTCAACTGTTTCCTGTGGCAGAGAATTCCACAGATTCACCACTCTCTGTGTGAAGAAGTTTTTCCTCATCTCTGTCCTAAAAGGCTTCCCCTTTATCCTCAAACTGTGACCCCTCGTTCTGGACTTCCCCAACATCGGGAACAATCTTCCTGCATCTAGCCTGTCCAATCCCTTTAGAACTTTATATGTTTCAATCAGATCCCCCCTCAATCTTCTAAATTCCAGAGAGTATAAGCCTAGTCAGAGCAGTGCTGCCAGGATAATCAAGGACACGACCCAACCAGCCAACAGGCTTTTCGTCCCTCTTCCCTCTGGGAGAAGGTTCAGGAGCTTGAAGATTCGTATGGCCAGATTTGGGAACAGCTTCTTTCCAACTGTGATAAGACTGCTGAACGGATCCTGACCCAGATCTGAGCTGTACCCTCCAAATATCTGGACCTGTCTCCTGGTTTTTTTTGCACTACCTTACTTCCCATTTTTCTATTTTCTATTTATGATTTATAATTTAAAATTTTAATATTTACTAATTTTAACTATTTTTAATATCTTTAATATTTAATATTTGTAATCCAGGGAGTGTGAAGTGCAGAATCAAATATCGCTGTGATGATTGTACGTTCTAGTACCAATTGTTTGGTGACAATAATTTATTATTATTATTATTATTATTATTAGTCGATCCAGTCTTTCATCATATGAAAGTCCTGCCATCCCAGGAATCAATCTGGTGAACCTTCTTTGTACTCCCTCTATGGCAAGGATGTCTTTCCTCAGATTAGGGGACCAAAACTGCACACAATACTCCAGGTGTGGTCTCGCCAAGGCCTTGTACAACTGCAGTAGTACCTCCCTGCTCCTGTACTCGAATCCTCTCGCTATAAATGCCAGCATACCATTCGCCTTTTTCACCGCCTGCTGTACCTGCATGCCCACTTTCAATGACTGGTGTATAAGGACACCCAGGTCTCGTTGCACCTCCCCTAATCGGCCACCATTCAGATAATAATCTGTTTTCCTATTTTTGCCACCAAAGTGGATAACTTCACATTTATCCACATTAAATTGCATCTGCCATGAGTTTGCCCACTCACCCAACCTATCCAAGTCACCCTGCATCCTCTTAGCATCCTCCTCACTGCTAACACTGCCGCCCAGCTTCGTGTCATCCGCAAACTTGGAGATGCTGCATTTAATTCCCTCATCCAAGTCATTAATATATATTGTAAACAACTGGGGTCCCAGCACTGAGCCTTGCGGTACCCCACTAGTCACTGCCTGCCTTTCTGAAAAGGTCCCGTTTATTCCCATTCTTTGCTTCCTGTCTGCCAACCAATTGTCTATCCACGTCAATACCATACCCCCAATACCGCGTGCTTTAAGTTTGCACACTAAACTCCTGTGTGGGACCTTGTCAAAAGCCTTTTGAAAATTCAAATATACTACATGCACTGGTTCTCCCCTATCTACTCTACCAGTTACCTCCTCAAAAAATCCTCAAAGAAAACATATTTATAATGCTTTCAAAATTATTCTATTAATTGCTAATTATTTTTAATTTGTTCTAATTACAGGGCTTTAAAATAGAGCAAACAAATAGAAAGTGACATCAGCTGCTTCAGTAATTTCAGGTGCAAACAAGACAATGATACTTTTCAATCTAAATTCTGTCGGTTCTGTGTAAAAAATTGACAAGTTAATTTTGAATACTGTCTTTAAATGGAACAAGAATGTGCATTCATGCAAGTTCAATTCAAATCAATATATCAACAGATTAAGCAAGAATATACTTTATACTTGAGCTAACATACCTCCATGATATCTTTAATGAAGGGAGTCCACCTGGAAAGCTGGTAATTCTCCTCGGTACTGCGATCCTTACGCACAGGTTTACATTGCTGGGCGTTAGACTAAAAGTACAAAATCGTCAGCTGTTCAGCAGGTAAAATAGACCCTCACAGTATTATAGTTACAATTTCAAATCATAAACACAAGAGATTCTGCAGATGCTGGAAATCCAGAGCAACGCACACAAAATGCTGAAGGGCCTCAGCAGTTCAGTCAGCACCTATGGAGGGAAATAAACAGTCAGTGTTTCAGGCCAAGACTCTTCATCAGGACCAGAAAGCAAGGGGGGAGGTAGAGAGAGGAGAAGTAGTACAAGCTGGCAGCTGATAGATGGAGTCACGAAGACAGCAATCCCTACAGAAAGCGGGGTGGGGGGGGGGGTTGGGGAAGGTGTGCATAGTTGTAGGATCCTGTTGGAGATGACCAAGTTACAGAGAATGATGTGCTGGATACAGAGACCATTTGGGGTGGTAGGAAAGGACAAGTGTACCCCATCTCTGTTAGGATGGTGGAAGGATGAGGTGAGGGCAGATGTGTGGGAAATGGAGATGCAGGTAGGGCAGCATCAATGGTGGTGGAAGGGAAACCTTATTCATTTTTTTAAAAAACGAGGGCATCTCAGATGTTCTAGAATGGAACGTCCTGAGAACAGATGTAGCAGAGACTGAGGAACTGAGGGAGAGGGATAGCATTTCTTACCAATGATAGGGTGGGAAGAGGTATAGTGAAGCTAACTGTAAGATTCAGTGAGTTTATAAAAGATATCAGAGATGGAGACAGGGACATCAAGAAAGGGGAGAGAAGCAAGACCATAAGACATAGGAGCAGAATTAGGCCATCTGGCCCATCAAGTCTGCTCCACCATTCAGTCATGGCAGATACTTTTTTTTTCTATCCTCCTCAACCCCAGTTCTCGGCCTTCTCCCTGTAACCTTTGATGCCACATCCAAACAAGAACCTATCAAACTCTGCCTTAAATACACACAATGACCTGACTGCAGGTGGCAACAAATTCCACAAATTCACCACCCTTTGGCTAAAGAAATTTCTCTGCATCTGTTTTGAAAGGGCACGCCTCTATCCTAAGGGCTGTGCCCTCTTGTCCTAGACTCTCCCACCATGACTCTCTTACATCCTTTCCACATCTACTCTGTCTAGGCCTTTCAACATTCAAAAGGTTTCAATGAGATTCCCCATCATCCTTCTGAATTCCAGTGAGAGCAGACATAGAGCCATCAAACATTCCTTGTATTCCTGGAATACCCTTTCATTCCTGGAATCATCTTTGTGAACCTCCTCTGGACCCTCTCCAAAGTCAGCACATCTTTTCTATGATGAGGGGCCCAAAACTGTTCACAATACTCAAGGTGAGGCCTCACCAGTGCCTTCTAGCCTTAGCATCACATCCTTGCTCTTGTCTTCTCAGCCTCTTGAAATGAATGCTAATATTGCATTTGTCTTCCTTCCCACCAACTCAACCTGCAAGTTAACCTTTAGGGTGTTTTGCACAAGGACTCCCAGGTCCCTTTGCATCTCAGATTTTTGGATTTTCTCCCATTTTAGCAAATAGTCCACACACTGTATTTCATTTGCCACTTTCTTTCCCATTCTCCTAATCTGTCTAAGTCCTTCTGCATCCTACCTGTTTTCTCAGCACTACCTCCCCCAGCACCAATCTTCGTATCATCTGCAAACTCGGCAATAAAGCCATCTATTCAATCATCTAAATCACTTACATACAGCATAAAAAGAAGTGGTCCCAACACCGACCCCTGCGGAACACCACAATTTACTGGCAGCCAACCAGAAAAGGAACCTTTTAGTCCCACTCACTGCCTCCTACCAATCAGCCAATGCTCTAACCATGCCAGTAACTTTCCTGTAATACCATGGGCCCTTAACTTGGTAATCAGCCTCATGTGTGGCACCTTGTCAAAGGCCTTCTGAAAGTTCAAATATACAACATCTATACTGCATCCCCTTTATCTATCCTACTTGTAATCTCCTCAAAGAATTCCAACAGGTTCGTCAGGCAAGATTTTCCCTTAAGGATACCTTGCTGACTTTGTCATATCTTGTCCTGTGTCACCAAGTTCTCCATCACCTCATCCTTAGCATTTGAATCTAACATCTTCCCAACCACTGAGGTCAGGCTAACTTGTCTATAATTTCCTTTCTGCTGCTTTCCTCCTTTCTTAAAGAGTGGGTGACATTTGCACTTTTCCAGTCCTCTGGCACCATGCTGGAGTCCAATGATCTTTGAAAGATCATTTCTAATGCCACCACAATCTCTAACGCTACCTCTTTCAGAACCCGAGGGTGCAGTTCATCTGCTCCGGGTGACTTATGTACCTTTAGGTCTTCTGAGCACCTTCTCTCTTGTAATTGAAACTGCACCCACTTTTCTTCCTTCACACACTAGGCATACTGTTAGTGTCTTCCACAGTGAAGAATGATGCAAAATACTCATTTAGTTCATCAGCCACCTCCTTGTCCCCTATTATTATTTCTCCGGCCTCATTTTCTAGCGGTTCAATGTCCACTCTCATTTCTCTTTTATTTTTAACATACTTGAAAAGACTTTTACTATCCACTTTGATATTATTTGCTATTTTACCATTTGAGTATTTCTTCATTTTTGGAATACACATGTCCTGCACCTTCCTCATTTTTCCCAGAAACACGCGCCATTGGTGCTCTGCTGACATCCCTGCCAGCAGCTCCTTCCAATTTACTTTGGCCAACTTCTCTCTCATACCACTGTAATTTCCCTTACTCCACTGAAATATTGCTACATCAGACTTTACTTCCTCCCTATCAAATTTCAAGTTGAACTCAATCATATTGTGATCATTGCCTCCTAAGGGTTCTTTTACCTTAAGCTCCCTAATCACCACCTATTCTTTACGTAAGACCCAATCCAGTATAGCTGATCCCCTAGCAGGCTCAATGACAAACTGCTCTAAAAAGCCAGTTCTTAGGCATTCAACAAAATCACTCTTAAGATCCATTACCAACCTGATTTTCCCAATTGACCTGCATGCTAAAATCTCCCATGACTACCATAACATTGCCCTTTTGACTCGCCTTTTCTATTTTCTTTTGCAATCTGTGGTCCACCTCCCAGCCACTGTTCGGAGGCCTGTATATAACTGCCATCAATGTCCTTTTACCCTTGCAGTTTCTTAACTCAACCCACAAGGATTCAACATCTTCCGATCCTATGTCACATCTCTCTACTGATTTGATGCCATTCTTTACCAGTAGAGCCACACCATCCCCTTTGCTTACCTTCCTATTCCTCTGATATAACGTGTAACCTTGGACATTCAGCTCCTGACTACAACCATCCTTCAGCTACGATTCAGTGGTGGCCACAACATCATTCTTGACAATATGTAATACTGCAACAAGATCATCCACCTTATTTCTTACACTCCGTGCATTTAGATACAACACCTTGAGTACTGTATTTGCTATCCTTTCTGATTCTGCATCCCTAAAGTTTTGATACTTAGCCTGTTGGCTGCAACTAAGTCCCATCACCTGCCTGCCCTTCCTGACAGTCTGACTGCACACTATCTTTACTTTTTTATTATCCGTCCTATCCTGAGTCCCTTCACTCCAGTTCCCACCCCCCTGCAAAATTCATTTAAACCCTCCCCAACAGCTCTAACAAACCTGCCCGCAAGAATATTAGTCCCCCTTGGGTTCAGGTGCAACCCATCACTTTTGAACAGGTCAGACCTTCCCCAGAAGAGGTCCCAATGATCCAAGAACCCGAAGCCCTGCCCACTGCACCAGCTTCTCAGCCATGCATTTATCTGCAAAATCGTCCTGTTTCTACCCTCACTGGTGCATGGCACAGGCAACAATCCAGAAATTACTACCCAGGAGGTCCTGCTTCTCAGCTTTCTACCTAGCTCTCTAAATTCTCTTTTCAGAACCTCATTGCTTTTCCTTCCTATGTCATTGGTACCAATACGTACCAGGACATCTGGCTGCTCCCAGTCCCTCTCCAAAATGTTGTGGACGCGATCTGAGACATCCCTGGCTCTGGCACCTGGGAGGCAACATACCATCCGGGTGTCCCGTTCATGTCCACAGAATCTCCTGTCTGTTCCCCTCACTACTGAGTCCCCCATCACTACCACTCCCATCTTCTCTCTTTCCCTTCTGCACCACGGGCCCATGCTCAGTGCATGTAACCCAGTCGCCGTGGTATTTTCCAGGCAGGACATCCCCCACAAAAGTATCCAAAGCGGTATACTTGTTTTTGAGGGGAATGGCCACTGGGTGCTCTGCTCTAACTGCCTATTTCCATTTCTCCTGACAGTCACCCAGCTACTCGCCTCCTGCAACCTTGGGCTGACTACTTCCCTGTAGCTTTGATCAATTATCTCCTCACTCTCCCGTACAAGCCGAAGGTCATCCAGTTGCTGCTCCAGATCCCTTACACGGTCTTCGAGGAACTGCAGCCGGATGCACTTCACGGGGCAAATGTAGTTCCTTGGGACACCCTGGGTCTTCCAGTTCTCCAACATCCAGCACGAAGAACACACCACAGCCATTTAAACAGTAAGAAAGGAAAAAAAAAAGGAAACCTTAACAGATGCTTTACACAGAGCCGACATCTCTTCCAAGTTGAAGCCTCTTTTGAGCCAAAGCCTGTCGCTTCTACTCTTGCCACTGGCCTACTGCCGCCTATGGCTGCCCCGACGATGGCCGCTCCGCTTATCCCTTCTGTACTTTTATTTAGTTCACAGAGCTCTGTTGATGCCACTGATAGGCCCGTACAATGGACAAACAACTCTGCCTTAGTGTCCGAAGATGGCGAAGATAGGGTGGAAGTTGGAAGCAAAGTTAGTTAAATGAATGAGCTCAGCTAGGGTGAGGTAAGCAGCACTGATGCAGTTGTCAATATAGCAGGAAAAAAAGAGTTGGGGAGCATTACCATTACCAGCTGAACACGTAGTAAATTGAGGGTAGGGTGGAAGCTGTAGCAAATTTGAAGGGAGGACCTCAGTCCGAAACATCAACTGTTTACTCCCTTCCGTAGCTGCTGCCTGACTTGCTAAGTTCCTCCAACATTTTGTGTGTTGTATAATTTCAATTGCTCTTTTACGAAATATTTGTGCTTAATGTTTCACTTAAGGAAGGCATCGGCCCAGCTGGGGAAAAGAAATCAGATAGGAAACACTTAATATCAATTCCATTAATAGCATTTCTCCCCAATGATGAGAAAAGATTAAAATATTTTTTAAAATTTAATTTAGTGTACCAGTATGAAGTCTGACTTAAACCAGAGGCACAAAGATTAAGCAATTTAAACTTACAGAGAGAATGGGTACATCAAGAAATTTCCAGTTTTCAATGATGTCACGGTTGTTTTCAACTCTTCCATGCTGGATGAGCTTGCCAAGATTCTCTTCCGTCGTTCCTATAACAGAAAGTAAAAACATTTACTTTCCTCTTCTGAGGCATTGCTAGTTGTGTTAATTTAAATTTTAGCACATTCAATAATTATCATACCATTGCATCAGCTTTATTTTTCAAATTTGTAAGCTATGAACTCATCTATACATTTTTCCCAAAATACTATTGTTCCAAATGCTTGAATATACCAAATGTCTGCTAAAACAGTTCCCAAATATGCCTTGCTCATTGAATTAGCAGATTAGTTCACCGTACTACAAAATTAGAGAGGTTAGAAGTTGAGGAAATGGAGAAGGAAAGGGCAAAAACTTGATCAAATGTTCTTCACAGTTTTTTTAAACAAACTGTACACATTAGTACAGAAGTGCAGTTATCAGACTAAAATATTACTGTTTTATTGCAAGGATGAAGGAACAGGACTCCTAGTTATTGAAAATAAATAGTTTATTTGGCATTTCTGGTATGGGGAGATGTAAAAATAAAATTAAAATACTTTTGATCCAAGACTTATGTCCTAAGAACAGAACATAAAAACCCAAGGCCCAAGTTAAGCAATTCTACAAGTTTTCCTTATTGAAGCCATTTGTTCTATTATTAGATATTTCAAAAGAGAGAATATTTGCAAATTTTCTTGAGTATATGCTCTTTAAATGAGGTTAAGACCTGCTTACAAACATTGCCAAATAATTACTAGGCAATATAATGTTTCTTTAAAAGAATTTTTAAAAATCCTTCATTTGCTTTTCATCTGATTATAGGATTGGTAGTTGTACCTCTACAGTAGGGCAGTTTACACACCTACAGATGTCACTGACAACATTTTCTTCGTCTGTATCTTACATCAATTTGTATTCAGCAGTGAATAGAAACAAAGGACTTTTTTGCATTCTAAAGCATAAATTCACAATTCTACTTAAAGCATAGTAGAAATTTCATACATTAATTCTCAACATAAAATAATGTGTCAAAACTCCAGCATGTTTACTTAATGCATCTTAATTTTAAGGTGAGCATTAAGATATAGTATGAAAAATATTCTTACAACACTAAAAGGCTAATTTTTTTACAAAACAATTTATTTTCCACAATTTCTTAGCTTTCATTAAACTTACATAAAAACTTATTAGTGTCAGCTGTCAGAGCAGTATATTAAGACAATATTTCAACAATCACATTATTATATACTGTGTAATATACAGCACTGCAGCAAAATACAGGCCCTTCAGCACATGATGTTACATTGACCTCTTAACCTACTAGTATCAACCTAATGCTTCCCTTCTACAAAGCTCTCCACTTTCCTATCACTCATGTACCTATCTAAGAGTTTTTTAAAATGCCCCTAGTGTATCTACCTCTACCACCAACCCTGGCAATGTGCTCCATGCACCCACCACTCTCTGTGTAAAGAACTTACCTCTTACGTCACCCCTTTACTTTTCTCCAATCACCTTAAAATACTGTGCCCTGGTATAAGCCATTTCCACCCTGGTAAAACATCACTGGCTATCCCTCGATCAATGTTCACCTCTATTAAGTTATCTCTCATCCTCCTTCACTCCAACCTGTATTCATAACACTGAATCTAATCAAGGCATCCTGGTAATTTTCCTCTGCGCCCTCTCTATAGCTTTTACTTTCTTCCTATAATGAGGCGACCATTATATTTTCTTGTAACAAACCAACTTCATTTAATTGGGTCTAACATCTTGATAAGGAAAATAAAGACACAGTAAAACATCACAAATTAGTGGTAGTGCCACAATCTTAATTAAAGATATATGCTAACGTGTAAAGTTGTTTATCTTTCGCGAGATTTGGATTCACATGTAGGAAGCCAAACAATTACTGGATCTGTACTGCTTGTTACATTTACTGTACCATTTACATGGAAGATATAGAGCAAGATGATCCTCAATTTTTCATAATCTCCAATAGTCTTGTCCAGCAAAAAAGGCAGAATGATTCTCATGGGGTCCTTAATTTTCTGGCTTTGTGCATCTGTTCCAACAGCCAAGTCCTTAAGAAAAGAAACAGTGGTTTAACAATAAAAGAAATCAATACTCTGCAAATCTTTGGAAAACTCTACTCAAGATGATCAAAAACAAACATTTTTACGGTCCAACATATCAAAATATGTTGTAGTTAAATATTCAGCATTTCAGAGCCCAAAGAATGCTGTATACCTGTTCGGCCTTGCATAGTTTTTCCACCATCCCGTGGAAATGCTTCATACAATCTTCAGCTAGAGTCAGGTGGACTGTTTGCTACAGAGAAAAGAAGAGGGCGAGTGGAGGGAGGGAAAATGTGCCACAGGTTAAAGAAGACATCTTATTCAAAAGATTTACACAAAAGCGCTTCCAAATCTCTCTATAATTTCATGTTCAGTTGCTTATGGTCATATTGTGCAATTGACCCCTAACTCTTTAATTATAAATATCCCAGGCATCAAGACTTTTTTTCTTGTGTTTCATTAATATCACAACAGAACACTTAAGCAGTACATTTTAATACCAGTAGTGTTAGAAATTATATATGACTACTTTGTGTGATTTAAATTATCGTTACACCAATGTAGCCTTCAATCTATCATCCACAATTTATCATTTCAGAACAATGATTTTAGTATCATTTAAGTTGTGTCTTCCACCATACAGGTGTGATATTTGATCTTTCTTATTTTAAAAAGTAGCAAGATTATAAAATAGTACTTCAAAATATAATATTCTTATTTGTCTATAACATAGTTGTTAAATAACCAGCATTAATAGCACCAACATAATATATAATTAGCCATTCTCCCTGCTTTATTTCTTCCGTAAATTTATGCAGTTAACGACTTAAACCTGCTCTGCTCGTTCAACATCCAGCCGTCATCCATCACATTTGATTCTTGAACACTCTCAGGGTCATTCACCTTTCCTTGATATTCCACAACAATACTTGTTCTCTATCAAAACTCTGCTATCAAATTGTGATGCATTACTATATTAAATAAAGTACAGGATCTTTTTCCTGGGAGATGCAACTTAATCACACTGGAATTTAAAAAAAACATTCATTTATTGTCTATTTTGCAAATGGAATTATAGAATTGGCAGCACATTGCAATGAACTAAGACTAAGAATAGCTACAGAGGAAGAAATGTGCTATGTAAATAGGCTAACCAGAAATGGCTGCAGCACAGGGTAGAATACACAAAACTCAGTGCAATACTGCCTTATACCTTAGCCTTTTGTCTTCGGAAAGCAGGCAACTTCTTCATCATTTGAGATAAAGAACCTACGGTGGCCTGTAAAATGAAGCGTAGTTAGAAAAATTGCTACCGAGTTTTAGTTCAAATTTGTATGTTGTCCAGGTAGAGCCAATCATATCCTGCGGCTGGCCAAACTTTGTAACAAGAATGCAAACCAACAGTTGGAATTAAATTACCTTTATTTCACAAAACAGTTGTTACTGAGGACAGTGATTTGGCCCATCTTACTTCACCCCATTTTGCTGGAGTGCTCCAGGATCACCTCCATTATCCTCATCACAAAACCAATTGCATAAGTGGACTACTGTTAAATAACACTCATTTATTTCTGTTCTTCATCATTTTCCTAGTTATTATAATGTTTCACTCCAAGATCAAGGTCTATTTACTTTATTCAGAAGAACAAAAGAAATGGGAACAGGAGTATACTGTACCAGCCTCGCCACACCATTCAATACAACCTTGAATATGAAATTCTACACCTCTTCCTGCCCTATTCCCTTATCGCCCATAAATCTATCATTTTCAGTTTCAATATTCATAAACTGAAGGCTCATAGTGCTCTCTGGCAGAGAAGTATAATGATTTAAGTCTAAAGGGATTCCTCCTCATCTCTCAGGATCAAATGCTCACTTTCACTGCTGCTTATATACAAATATTCTCTGCTTCCAAAGTTTTGTTTGAGCATACTATGATTCCGTCCTGCAGAAAGAGCCTGTCAGTGTTGTCCATATCAAGCCAGCTCAGAGTTTTATGCATTTCAAAGAGATCAGCTTTCATTCTTCCGATTCCCAGAGACTACAAACCAATTCCACACAATCGTTAGAGGCCTAGCTCACATCAGAAGATTTCCCTATTGCTTAGATGCAAGGAGTCACCTGCTCTGGCTATTGTCTACAAGGTCTCCAGCTCTTCACAGATTACCAACAGGTGACCTTCAATCATCTTTTGCAAGCCCCAATCCAGAGGCATTAGGCGAGAATATGGGGCTGTCAGGTCCACGTGAGATATTCTGTAACTATAGCCAGTGAAACCAGCCCTGAAGGAAAAAGCCCATGACTAGTTCTCATGTCATGTTTCTTCTCAGCAAACTCACAGGGGAGTCTCTCTGTGTAATGATCCAAGATTTCTTGCATGTACAAAGGTGAAAAGATAACTTACTTTTCCTTCTGTTGTCTTGCTACTTTTGGCAAGTTCCTTTACCAATTTTGGTATTTTCCTGTACAAAAGTAAGTATATAGAATGCTTATTTTTAATACATCAGAATAATTCATTCCTTCACACTTACAGCTCCTACAGTCAACAAATTCAAAGTCAATTTTATAGAAATCAACTAGTATGCAAGGAACTACGGAAAAAGTCCTCCATGGAAAAAGATGCTTCTCTTCCATTAACACAATTCATGGACTATTCTCTCCAAACCCCCAATGTCAAAAAGATTTTCAAGTTTATCTTGATAATTTAAAAAATCAATCATATTTGTGATAATAATTTCACCTTCTCACAATACTTGGTGTTACTTAATTGTTATTGATTGGCTGGTATCCTGAAGCATCTATTTAGTCACCATAATACGTCTCCAGAATTGCAGTTCAACCCTGGCTGGAGCATTAATACACCTTGGACAAAATCACTGTAAACACCAAGTGGACAATTATGAGATAAACTATGTCAAGGTAAAAATGTTTACATCTTGGAAGGAACAAGTCAAAGTTCAAAGTCAATTTACGTATAATCAAAGTACATTGATAGTACGTCAGCATATACAACCCTGAGATTCATTTTCTCGCAGGCATTCACAGTAAATACAAAGAAGCACAATAGAACCAAAGGAAGAACACAACCCAACAAGGCGGGGAAACACCAATATGTAAAAGACAACAAACTATACAAATACGAAAAGCCGAAAGAATAAATAATCAATAAATATCAAGAACATGAGCTGAACAGTCCTTGATACAGGTTGTGGAAACAGTTTGGTGTTGAGGTGACTGAAGTTATCCCCTCTGGTTCAAGAGCCTGATGGTTGAGGGGTAGTAACTGTTCTTCAACCTGGTAATGTGAGTTCTTGAGGTTCCTGTACCACCTTCCTGATGGCAGCAGCGAGAAGAGAGCAAGGCCTGGGTGATGGGGATCCTTGATGATAGAATTGAATTGAATTGACTTCACATACATAAGGAGTAAAAATCTTCATTGAAATGTGCAATCATAGTAATTTATAATAATTTAAAATAAATAGAACAGTCAATGTAATATAGAGTACACTCAAGTCAGCGTGAGTTCATCAGTCTGATGGCCTGGTGGAAGAAGCTGTCCTGGACCTGTTGGTCCTGGCTTTTATTCTGCGGTACCGCTTCCCGGATGGTAGCAGCTGGAATAGATTGTGGTTGGGATGGCTTGGGTCCCCAGTGATCCTACGAACCCTTTTTACACACCTGTCCTTGTAAATGTCCTGAATCATGGGAAGTTCACAACTTAAGATGGGCTGGGCTGTCCACACCACTCTCTGCAGAGTCCTGCGATTAAGTTCCTATACCAGGCAGTGAATCAACCAGCTGGTTTCCTGCGACAGGACTCCATGTAGATGTGCTCAATGGTGGGGAGTGCTTTATCTGCGATGGACTAGGCTGTATCCACTAATTTTTGTAGGTTTTTCTATTCCAGGACATTGGTGTTTCCATATCAGGCCATGATGCAACCAGTTAATATACTCTCCAACACATATCTGTAGAAGTTTGTCAAAGTTTTAGGTGACATGCTGAATCTTAGCAAACTTCTAAGGAAGTAGAGGCACTGCTGTGCTTTCTTTGTAATTGCACTTACCTGCAAGACCCAGCACAAATCGTCTGAAATGATAACACCAAGGATTTAAAGTTTCTGGCTCTCTCCACCTCCAATTCCCCAATGAGGACTGGTTCATGGACCTCTCATTTCCTCCTCTAGTAGTCAATAATCAGCTCTTGGTCTTGCTGTCACTGAGCAAGAGATTGTGGCTGTGGTATTACAGCGACAAGCTAATAAGAACGAATCAAGTATCGCACTGTACTGCTGCTGGTGCTAACTAAACACATTTCATGACATACGCTGGTGATATTAAACCTGATTCTGATTCTAAACCATTTACACCTTGTAGCAGATCTTTGTTTGCTCTTAGAATTTAGAAAATGGTATCAGAAGGAGATTTATTTATCTGCTGACCTATGGAGCGGAGATGTACAGCAAGTTGCTTTTAAAAGGCTTATAAAAAAGAGGCACTTCAAGTTCTTTTGCGCCTGAGGCCCTCCAGCAGAAAGAAAATGATCAGTACTGTAGGGTTTGGATGTGTAGTGTTCAAAAGTCAAAAGACGCTTATCAAGCATATTTCTTGATCCATTCCTCTCAATTGATGCAGAAAGGCTTCAGCTCAAAGTTTCGAAGCAATCATGGAATGCATTTCCTCCAACATGTATAATTCCAGTGGTGGCTCTCCCCTCTTTACATTAAGAAAATGACCTGGCAACGTCACTTGCAGGCTTTCCAAGAAGCAAACCCTGGCCTCCCACAGCTTTGGTGTTCCAACCCTTTGGAGAATGCTTTTAAAATACACTGTATATTCTAACAGTTGTGTGAGCAAGCTTTGCAAAATCAGGATTTATATAGAGGGTCATTGATCAATGAATGGCCATATTTTCTGAGAAAATTTCTGAAGTCCCAACTAACGTGCAGAAAAACAGTAGATGAAAATATTCAGATAAAGCAATAAAGGGGCACTAAAGCTTCTCATTCTGTTCCTGTTGATGGTACTTGACAAAAATGTAAGTAAACATGCAAGTTTAAGTACTTCTCATACAGCATGCTCATGAATAAGTTGACTGCATTTGAGAGTTTCATGCCAAGGGCACAAGGGCAGAGAGATATCTGTTCAGCTGTTGTGGCACTGAAGAAATTACAACAGCCTGGAGATTATAGTTCACTTAATTATCACATGGTGAGCCTCTTCCATTACACTATTTGAAAGTTGCTTGATTTCAATACATTAATAACTGGATCTCAAATGATATATATTCAATTTCCTTTGAAAGTGCATTTATTTTAACTCTTTGGTTGATTTTTCAAGTTTTTGCCCAAAGCCAGATTCTGCAAGATACAGCAGCTTCCTTCGTGAACTTGCTTCACACATTGTAAAGGAATTGCAACAAATACTGCATCAGCTTTTCTAGCTGACAGGTACATATATCAGCTCCAAACAGATGTTGATACTTAAACCTTTTATTGATAGTGGAAAAACATATTTTTAATATTTTAATATTTCAAGCTTATAATTGAAGAGAGCAAATACATACTCGCTAACTTCTGCAATATGTAGATGCCGCAAATTTACCCAGAGTGTGTCATCCTCATCCAAAAGAGCCTCTTTGGATGCTGACTCTTCTTTTGTTTGATATCTATTAAAATGAAAACAAAAACATAATGTCATGAACATTTTATAGAATAGAAAATCCAGTCCAGAGAGCCACACCCTATCAATCAATCAACAAGTGTACTGGTGTATCACTGCTTATAAGATGACAAGTGAGGAGAGTCAGACTCCATTACGATATCCCACATATCACCCAACTATCAGTGATTATGATCAAAGCAGAAGAATGATCCTTATGATTAAATGCTTTAAATCTCCTTACTCACTGCTCCAGAATGTGAAATTCCAGATTAAATCTGATCAAGCCAAAAACAGCATCTTTGGCACACTTAAGAAACACAAGAGATTTTGGAGATGTTGAAAATCTTGAACAACAGACACAAAATGCTGGTTGGCACACAACGACTTCAAGCATCTGAACCAAAAAGTAACACTGAAATTTTACCCAATTTTAATAAATATGTCATAGCAAGTCAGTAAATCATTCTTTTGCAGCACACAGAATCTCAGAAAGAGACTTCTAACTCATTTTAACATTATAACTTGAACAAAACGGAAACACGAGGAATTCTGCAGATGCTGGAAATTCAAGCGACACACAAAGTTGCTGGTAAACGCAGCAGGCCAGGCAGCATCTCTAGGAAGAGGTACAGTCGACGTTTCGAGCCGAGATCCTTCGTCGGGACTAACTGGTCCTGACGAAGGGTCTCGGCCTGAAACGTCGACTGTACCTCTTCCTAGAGATGCTGCCTGCAGTCCCGACGAAGGGTCTTGGCTCGAAACGTCGACTGTACCTCTTCCTAGAGATGCTGCCTGGCCTGCTGCGTTTACCAGCAACTTTGATGTGTGTAACTTGAACAAAAGATTGTTTTCTTTAAAGAAAATCTCTTAATGATATTGGTGTGTTACACAGACACACAACATTGGAGGAACTCAGCACATCAGAAAAATCAACAGTTGTCATTCCAGGCTAAGACTCTTCAACTGGACTGGAAAGGAAGGCGGCAGAAGCCAGAATAAGAAGGTAGAAGGAAGTGGGTTGAGTACAAGCTGGCGGTGATAGACAATTCCAGGTGAGGGAAGAGGTGGGTGTGTGGTGAAGGGGATATGATGTGAGAGGCTGGGAGGTGATAGCAGGAAGATGTAAAGGGTTGAGGAACAAGAAATCTAATAAAGGAGGACATTGGATCATGGAATACAGAGAAGGAGGTGAGGAACAAGGGAGAGATAATGAGCAGATTATGAGGGAAGGGGAGGGGAACAGAAGGGGATGAGAGGACCACCAGGATAGGGAGTGAGGAAAAAAAAGAAAAAAATTGGGGCAGGAGAGCAGAGGGGAATTGTTCCTGGAAGTCGGAGAAATCGATGTTCGTGCCATGAGGTTGAAGACTACCCAGACAGAATATGATGTGTTGTTCCTCCAACCTGAGTTTAGCTTCATCATGGCAGTGGACAATGCCATGGACAGCCATGTTTGTATGAGAGTAGGAAGTCAGATTGAACTGGGGGAGGCCACCAGAAGATCTTGGCTGTTGCAGCAGACAGGATGAATGAACTCGACGGAGCGGTCCCCCAATGTATGTCGGTTTTACTGGCATAGAGGAGGCCATACCAGAGGCACTGGAAACAAAAAGTCCCCCGGCATAATCACAGGTGTCCATATTTTATTAAGTTTAAGTCTGACAGGAAGAATAATTTTGACTTTTGAGTATCTTATTTGTAACGGAACTGATGTTTAAGGAACGCCAATTTGCACATGCAATTTGGATGAGATAACCCCAGAAAGCAAACCGTAGGTGGAGCATGTCAATAAATTGAGGAAGGTATCAGGAAATTAAGTTGGCCCTATATTTCCATATTTCCTGCATAATACAGTCAATAATTATTATCAATAATGCTGAGTGAAGGAAGACTAAAACAATCATGAGTGAGCATGAATTTAGAAGCAACTTCACTTAAGCAACTATTCCTAGAAGAAATTCCAACCTCCCAATAAATGTTGTATCAAATCAGCACTGTGACATAAAGATTGTGCAAGCTTACCTATAAATGTTATTTTCAATTGGAACCAAGTCATAAGCCATAGCTTGGAAAGTCAGCTCATGCAAGAGTGTTGATACTGGATCAAAGCCACGGTCGATTACCAGAAGCTGTGACTGCGTTTTACCCTGAAATGTTACAAACCATACAGAATGGTTATCAACAACAGTACACACATAGCATCTCTTTTGTAGTAAAACACCCCAAAGCACTTTGAGGACATGGAATTGATAGTGAGTCACGTATGAAGAGATTTGAAAAAAAGGATGCAATTTATACAGTGATGGTGTTAGCAGGAATCCACAATATAGGCATTATAGGCAAGGAATGCAATTTTCAACAGTCAACAGAGTTTGAGGGTGTCTCATCCACTCAACAGAAGGCTATCAATGCAATGTCAATAAACATGTAGAATAAGGGTAGATATTGTTGGAAAATAAGGATATTAGAGAATATGGAAAAAGGCCAGGGACTGGAATGGAGGTTGAATTGTGGTAGCTCCCACCTCCGTGATGAGCTCAACCCACCTCATCTCATCTGGTGATATGTTGCAAGAAGCAATCAGTAAACTTTCCCCAGCACCTTCACTTCAAAATGAGCAATTGTATTCTATCTGACTGAATTGCAATTTAGTAAATAGGCATTACAGTGTACGATTCAATTTATTTAAATATACCATACCTTTATATTGCAGTCCTCAGCCAGTTTGTAATGTTCTGCCAGCTTTTCCTCTACCAGATTTGCAAGATACTCTGCATTATTTCCAGTTTCACTGGAAATCAAATCAAAAATATCATTTTGGAAGAAGAAGAAAATGCTGATCCATTTTACCTTGCAACCTTGTCAAAAACGAATCATAAATTACATTATTGAAAGTTATATAAAGAAGTTATTAAAAGAGTTTCCCTTTTTATTAATCGTTTATCATTGGGGGAAAATCTAGCAGATACTACACTATTCTAGTTGTGTACAACAACAAAATAATGCATCATATAAGAAAGCATTAGAAAAGAGATAGCTATTACATAGAGTCAAATATCTTGCAATAAATGCTCAAATTGAGAGCTACATTAGTTCTGTTAGAAGCTGGCAAGCCATGAGTAAAGTTCCACCCACTGATATAGTATATGTGCCTAATTTATTGGAAATCAATCATCATTCTTTTTACTTTGACTCCTAATTAAACTTATTGTCTCAAGGCACTTGAGTCATATACTGTCAAAGTTCAGTTTGCACAGGTCATAGTCCGTGTAAGAGATGTGCTTATTGTAGGCAGTGGCAGTAGGTAGTGAGATTGCCCCATTTTAATATACACATCTCTTTGCCGAGTCACTTTCCTGACTGACAAAATGGATCACCAGCCCCCTAATGCCTGCAGTGCAAGCCCAGCGATCATAAAAGGCATGGGGAGCAACCTTCCCCCTTTTGTGAATTGGCAAAAACCAGAAATGAACATCATGGACAAACTGTTTCACCTATAGCTCAGCAATTTTCCCTGAGATAATGTAATGCTAGTTACATTAAATCCTCTTCCACACACTCCAGTTATAAGACCATACGACGTAGGAGCAGAATTAGGCTATTCAGCCCATCGAGTCTGCTCCACCATTTCACCATGGCTGATCCAATTTTTCTCTCAGCCCCAGTCCTCTGCCTTCTCCCTGTATTCCTTCATACACTAACCAATCAAGGATGTATCGACCTCTGTCTTAAATTTACATAAAGACTCGGCCTCCACAGCTGCCCGTGGCAAAGAATTCCACAGATTCACCATTCTCTGGCTAAAGAAATTCCTCCTCATCTCCACGCTAAAAGACGCCCCTCTATTCTGAGGCTGTCCCCTCTGGTCTTAGAATCTCCCACCATAGGAAACATCCTCTCCACATCTACTCTATCGAGGCCTTTCACCATTCAATAGGTTTCAATGAGGTCACCCCTCATTCTTCTGAATTATAATGAATGCAGGCCCAGAGCCATCAAACACTCTTGATATGACAAGCCATTCAATCCTGGAATCACTTTGTGAACTTCCTTTGAACCCTCTCTGGTTGCACCACATCCTTTTTAAAATAAAGGGGCCCATAACTGCTCACAATACTCCAAGTGAGGCCCTACCAGTGATTTATAAAGTCTCAACATTATATCTTTGCTAGCATCCTGAAAGTTCTGACTCGAGCTGAACCTCATTTCTATAGACCAAGATGACACTATCTTGTACGTGGCAATTCTTTACGTAAAACTGTGGATTGGTGAGTGTTAGCAGACTATATCGAGGAACATTAATAGGAATTACTACAATGTTTATGTGTACACAATCTCTAATCTGAAAGCATTCAGTATCTGGCAGCCTTGACAATGTACCATCCTAGATCAAGGATTCTAAGGTCAACAACAGCAAGTGAGCCACTTGAGAAGAGCTAACTTTACATCTTCCTTGCACTACACAATTGCACAGAAGAAACAACATTTACTAAGGGGCAATGGGAACTGGTCATATGTAGTGGCATCTAATAAACCTATCAAAATATTTGATAATGTTGCCGTAATAAATTTTTAATGGTTTCTTGAAGTCAATATGAAATGTGAAAACATTATGCACCATAAAAACCCAGGAAACGCAATGGTGACAGTGCAATTCATTCATTGACTAATGGGATGAATAAAAAGATTAAACTGTAATGTAAACATATCAAAATGGACCTGTAATCATTTCCACGTTCCTTTCTGTAGCGGACACCAGGATTTTCATCCAAAGTTGCACACACGGTGGCAATTTTCTCTGCCATTATTTCCATAATGTTATTTTTGTCTTTTGATGTTGGACTATAAATTGAGGAAAATGAATCAGGAATGTCAAAGATGAATACCTAGATGAGAATGCGGTGGGGGAAGAAGAAAAGAAATTTTAAAGAATTAACTTTCTGAGTTTGATGTCACTTGCATAGTGGTGCAAACCTAAGGGGGTTAAAATTCAGGGATGGGTGCTCCATCTCAGAACGATGCGAAGTGGTGTGAAGTCTACAAAGTACTAAACATCAGCAAGAAATGCAGGGTAGATCCTACTCACGGGAATTAGTACTTTTTAAACAATCAAACTGCAACAATAATTATAAACCCATTTCTTTTTCATCAATTACTGGGAGAATGGTTGAATTTACTACCATGATAAAAATTAGTGATCACACCTAGATGCACAGCATAGAATTCAAGTGGCAGTCAACCTAGATGTTTAGTTTTTACCCTGCAAAAAGTGTCCCAATGACCTACTCACATTAACCCACTGGACATTTGACAATTCTATAACGTACCCAGGTGTTGGACAAAGATTTTTATTTATCTAGTGTCTGCAAAGATAAGCTTAGATAAAACTTGTACTTTTTGACAGCTTAAAAAGATGAACTATAGCTAAACAATAACTACTCCTTCAATGTTCAGAAATACAATGCCCTAAGGAAACTGTTCTTATGATTCTGCTATGATTTCACTCAGCTCTCTATATGTTTCCTATTCACAACAACTATGTGTTATGTAGACAAATAAAACTATAGACAGGAACTCATCATGCTTGTCTTTTCCTAAAAAACAATTTTCCTTCATGTTCATACTTCAGCCTCTTGAAATAATCTTTCTAGATTTTGTCAGCTTATGAGGAAAGGTAAATGACATTTCCTTCTTATTTATCTATGACATCATATTTAGTGGAATGTAATTCCACAAAGTCTGATGCCTTAAGGTACAGGTATATGTAAATATCACCAGAAGTCTTGAATATGCTATCATTCAAATTAAGATGAATATCTTTCAGTATACATTTGCTGGCTATTGATTCTTCTGAAAGTTCTGTACTTTCAAAAGCATATTCAAAGCAATCAAGCAGATGTAGTTGAACAAAAACAAAAACAGATGCACCAATTGTATTCTGACAAAAATAAGAGTTTTTGCATTAATGTAAACTCATTGGGGTGGATTACACTGCATCATTCAAGGTGTAGCCTTTTTGCCTTTAGAGAAAGCAAAAGGTTATTTCACCTTCAGCTGAACAGCAACATCATATTTGTTTTTAGCACGCTGAATTAAACACCATAAATTTGAACACTTTTTTAAAAACCACAGAAATATTTACCTGAGATTCATATGAAAGAAAGGAAATATTAACTTCTTTGCAACGTTTTATGGGTTTTGCACTTGTAGTTTTTAACTGACTGAAGAGATTATCAGGACAATCTACAATTTAAAAAACAGGTTATTTCAGCAGCACTGAAGATCCACTTTTCTACATTTCACAGATCAAGTACTGTATATATTTAATAAAAGATTAAATTAGAGATATCAATATTCTGAGAGTCTATACCTCTGAACTAGTCTATCTCCACAGTCACACACCTTAGTTTCAGTCATTCTGGCAGTAAGTCAAAAGGGAGACACACTATTACTCTTCATAAAGGGCAATTGCAAATAAAGGCTAATTGCATTTAAAGGCTGAAGCAGCCATTCATGATCTCAAGGCTTTTAGCGTATGAGCAAACACTGTGACTAACAGAGACCTGAGCAATAAGAGGAATAAATTTACAATGAGAAATTGTCAATGAAGAGCTGTACTGAATGGGAGGACATGATAGTAGAGCATTTAAAACTGAGCCTCAAAACACAATGCAGCTACTCAACACAAGCCCAAGGTGGAAGCTTCCACTGGTGTGACATTTCTCTTTTAGAGCTTTAGTTCTAAGCTCCCTGAAATACAAAATTAGCTATATAGCTGAGGTCAGTACTAACACCGACAATTCCCAAATGGTTTGCAATAACCTTCCAAACACTATGGACAGACACTTAATGAGGTGATAACATCTCTTTGAGCATAGAGGTATCAAGCTCATCTGGGAGCAAAGCCTTGTTGTTATCTATGTTGCTTGGTTTCATTTTTTATGAGATAATAGGACTCAAGACCTGCCAAAGCTGTTGAGCATCCCCCAGTGATTCAAGTTTTGTCCGGAATTACCATTTCGCACACGAGATGGCTTTCCGGAGATCGTACCTGGACCTCTTGTATCTTACTTGGTTGCCAGATCTGAATACCACTGATCTGGCCCTTGGCAGATTGCAGATCGCATGGTCACTCAGGGCTTCTGGTTGGGAAATTCTCTGAATGATTTTGTGGCGCACAGTCATCTATGACTGTTTTTATAAAGTCTGTGACAACTATGGTGTATTCATTCAGATCGTCTGATGAGCCTTTGAACACCAGGCAGTCCACTGACTCATATCAAGCCCATAGCCTCTCCTCTGCTTCCTACAACTACCTCTTTGTTGCCCTCATCTCTGGAGCCTCGCTCTTTAGCCTCTGCCTGTGTGCAGGTAGGAGAAGGACAGCCAAGCAATCAGATTTCTCGAAATGCGGTTTGGCATGGAACGGTAGGTGTTCCTTCTTGTTCTACAGCAATGGTAGAGTGTGTTGGGACCCCTGGTGCTGCAGGTTAAATACTGATGATAATTGGGCAGAGTTTTCAAACAAACAAGCCTGACTGAAGCCCCGAGTATGATTTAAAATGCATCAATTTGGACTGTTTCTTGTTTGGCGATGGCAGCATTCGATATCTCGAGTTTTCTGAACCCGTTTATGCTCATTCAGGCTTTAGATAATAAAGCATACAGACTGATTTACTGAGTTGCCAATATGTTGACTTCAATTTAATGTGAAACGCCAAACCTTAACATATGGGAGCACAACTGGAAAATGTTAAACACAAAATAATCTGCAGATGCTGGGGTCAAAGCAACACTCACAACACGCTGGAGGAACTCAGCAGGTCGGGCAGCATCCGTGGAAAAGATCGGTCGACGTTTCGAGCCGGAACCCTTCGTCAGGACTGAAGAGGGAAGGGGCAGAGGCCCTATAAAGAAGGTGGGAGGAGGGTGGGAAGGAGAAGGCTGGTAGGTGCCAGGTGAAAAACCGGTAAGGGGAACGATAAAGGGGTGGGGGAGGGGAAGCAGGGAGGGGATAGGCAGGAAAGGTGAAGAAAGAATAGGGGAAAACACAATGGGTAGTAGAAGGAGGCGGAACCATGAGGGAGGTGATAGGCAGCTAGGGGAGGGGGCAGAGTGACATAGGGATAGGGGAAGGGAGAGGGAGGGAATTACCAGAAGTTGGAGAATTCTATGTTCATACCAAGGAGCTGGAGACTACCTAGACGGTATATGAGGTGTTGATCCTCCAACCTGAGTTTAGCCCTCATCATGGCAGTAGAGGAGGCCATGTATGGACATATCTGAATGGGAGTGGGAAGCAGAGTTGAAGTGGGTGGCTACTGGGAGATCCTGTCTGTTTTGGCGGATGGAGCGGAAATGCTCGACGAAGCGGTCCCCCAATCTGCGTCAGGTTTCACCAACGTAGAGGAGGCCGCACCAGGAGCACCGGATGCAATAGATGACCCCAACAGACTCTCAAGTGAAGTGTTGCCTCACTTGGAAGGACTGTTTGGGGCCCTGAATGGTGGCAAGAGAGGAGGTGTAGGGACAGGCGTAGCACTGGAAAATGTTAATTGGAACAAAATGACAATGAGAAAGCATACAGGAGTGTGATAGGTTGCCTGGTTGAGTGGTGTCACAACAAACAACCTTACATTCAACATCAACAAGACCAAGGAATTGACTGTGACTTCAAGGTGGTGAAGGCCTTAGAACATGCACCAGTTCTCACTGAGGGATCAGCAGTGGAAAAGGTGATCAAGTTTAAGTCCAAGAGGCAGTGCCTCAAGAAGGCAGCATCCATCATTAAGGACCCTCACCAAAGGGGATATGCTCTCTCCTTGTTACTACTGCCAGGGGAAGGATTCTGAAGACCCACACTCAATGATTCAGGAGCAGTTCTTTCCCCTCTCCATGAACACCCGCTCACCGTTAATTCTTTACCTATTATTAATTCTGTAATTTTATGTCTTTGCACTGTAATGCTGCTGCAAAAGTACAAGTTTCACATCATATACGACAGTGATAATAAACCTGATTCTGAAAATCAAGTTTTTTAAAACTGTACTTGGATTCTGATTATGTCCCAGACACAATAAATAAATTACTCATACATATTAACAGTTTTAAGTCAGTTCAAGTCCCAGCTAAACTCTTAAATCTCCATTATTCAAAAGAAAATGCATTGGACTGAATAGTTCAGTCATCAATATTTCCTTCTCAAACAAAATAAATGCCCAAAGTATAATAATTCAGAATCCATAGCATTCTAGTTCCATCAGTTTAGCAATTACCACCTGAACCAAACAAATTGATTTAAAATTTTAACATCACTATAACTGGAATTTACAAGCTCTATCTCTCACTCCAACATTGCTTACAAATTTACTTTAAAATATGATACAGGTTCCCATTGCATTTTGTTCAGATATCACTGGGCCTGAACTTGCATAAAAGTTCAACCCATAAGCTTCTGCTATTAAAGACCATAAGACATAGGAGCAGAATTAAACCATTTGGCCCATTGAGTCTGCTCTGCCATTTGATCCTAGCTGATCCATTTCCCTCTCATCCCCATTCTCCTGCCTTCTCCTCATAACTTTTCATGCCCTGACTTATGAGGATTTTTTAAATAATACCTCAGAAATCTCTGCACTAATTTTAATGTGAGAAAGTCAAGTCACAGTTTTTCTCAGATGGGTCATGTAGCTTTAGCGCTCAGTGACATTTCATTTAGAGAAATTTATATTATTCATACATCTGAAAGGCAGGACAGCACATTATATCTACAAAACACAATTGCTTGCTCCTCAGTATCAACAAAGCAGGAAACATTGGATTAAAGGGAAAGAAGTCCAATTCGGGACCTTAAGTAAAGACAAGTTTAAATCTATGTCTACATAGTAGACATTAGCAAAATGCCAAATACTAATTTGGGTTTTATCCACCAATGAAACAGTAACAAAAACAACACCCATTAGTAAGCCTTAACCAATGCATCAATACTGACTAGCTCAAGCCAACGCACATAAAATGCTGGAGGAACTCAGCAGGCCAAGCAGCATCTATGGAAAAAAGTACAGCCAACGTTTTGGGCCAGAACCCTTCGTCAAGACTAGAGGAAAAAAGCTGAGGAGTAGATTTAAAAGGTGGGGGCGGGGAGGGGAGAGAGAAACAGCAGGCGATAGGTGAAACCTGGAGGGGGAGGGATGAATTAAAGAGCTGGGAAGTTGATCGGTGAAAGAGACAGAAGGCTATGGAAGAAAAAATAAGGGGAGAGGAGCACCAGAGGGAGGGAAGGGGTTAGCAAAGAGGTAAAATGAAGTAGGGAAAAGGAGATGGGAAATCGTGAAGGGGGTGGAGGGTGGGGCATTACCTGAAGTTTGAGAAATCGATGTTCATGCCATCAGGTTGGAGGCAACCCAAACGGAATACAAGGTGCTGTTCCTCCAACCTAAGTGTGCCCTCATCATGACAGTGGAGGAGGCCATGGAAGGACATATTGGAATGGGAACAGGAAGTGGAATTAAAATGGATGGTCACTGGGAGATCCTGCTTGTTCTGGTGGACGGAGCAAAGATGCTCAGCGAAGCGGTCTCCCAGTCTATGTCAGGTCTCACTGATATACAGGAGGCCATACTGGAAGCACTGAGCACAGTAAACGACCCCAACAGATTCACAGGTGAAATGTTGCCTATTGCCTCTCTCTGTTGCTCCTCCCTCTTTTTTTTTCTTCCATGGCTTTCTGTCTCTTTCACCAATCAACTTCCCAGCTCTTTACTTCATCCCTCCCCCTTCAGGTTTCACCTGTCATCTGGAGTTTCTCTCTCCCTTCCTACCACCTTTTAAATCTACTCCTCAGCTTTTTTTCTCCAGTCCTGCCGAAGGGTTTCGGCCTGAAACGTCAACTGTACTTTTTTTTCCATGGATGCTGCCTGGACTGCAGAGTCCCTTCAGCATTTTGTGTGTGTT
Source organism: Mobula hypostoma (assembly GCF_963921235.1). NCBI lineage: Eukaryota > Metazoa > Chordata > Chondrichthyes > Myliobatiformes > Myliobatidae > Mobula > Mobula hypostoma. The sequence continues at coordinate 42,640,881 of NC_086108.1, forward strand.
GTTCAGATTTCCAGCATCTGCAGATTTTCTCTTGCTTGTGATTTGATTACCAGTTCCGGCCATGTAAGTCTCAAAATGACAGTCCAGTTATGTTTAGGCTAAAACATATCCGATATAGCAATGAATGACACCAAATAAAATGAAGTGACTTACAGTCAGTGAAGTAAACATAAGCTGCTTTATAATTGTTCTTTTTTCTGAAGTCATTTATAAGTGCATCTACAGACTGAAACATAAAAGAATTGCTTGTACAGATAGAGATCATTAAATAGGACAATTTACGGGTTATTCATACATAATACACTTTCCCCTTTTATATTCAAAAGTTTCAACATTGAGTTTTGAACATTTGCTTTAAAATCAATATAAAGATTTTTGTAAATGTTCAAAAGAGTTTGTAAATATAAAGGTTTATGTAAATATTAATATCTCTACAAATAAAAATAGTGTATTCTGCATTTATTCATTAAATTTTACACCAATAATAATGCATATAGCTTAACAATAAAAGTTCAGCACACTAATGAAGACAATCTTCATTACTGCATTTCTATTTTTAAATAAGATTATACATATTTTCCCTCCATGCCAAAATTAAAATGTTCTGAAGAGGTAGTGAAAATAAATTCTTTGAGCTACAGTTCCGTAATGCTGAATCAGGAACATGCCTTCCTCATTCTGCGTGCTTTATTAAACATTAGGGAAAAATACCTTTTCTGTTGGAGTAATGAAGTAGATAGCCTTCATGTTTGGAACTGGCTCACGGATTTTGTGTAGGTCTTCAACAACTAGAATCAAAGCATTTATAGTAAGTACGATTCCAAAATAATCACTGGAAATGTTTATATCACGGGCAAACACAAAAATCCAGCTGTCACATTCTTGACAGTAGACAACAGGATCGGAACTCCCTCTTAATATTTGCACATAATATGGCAACTTAAAGTTTGGGCTTTAGTGACCAAAGGACTGTGCCCACCATGCATCTTCACCCAAAGAACAAGGAGAATGAATAGAATAAATTAGTATGCAACAGTAATATCATTGCATATCTACACGAAGTGTTGTCACAGGAAAGCAGCATCTAGCATCAAGGAATCACCCCTACTCTCCAGGTCATGCTCTCTTCTCACTGCTGCCGTCAGGAAGAGGAACTGTTATTACCCCTCAACCATCAGGCTCTTGAACCAGAGAGGATAACTTCACTCACCCCATCGATGAACTGCCCACAATCTATGAGCTCACTTTCCAGGACTTTTCACCTCATGTTCTTGATATTTATTATTATTATTACTTTTTTTTTGTACTTGCACAATTTGTTTCCTTTTGCACATTGATGGCAGTCATTCTTTGATTCTACTGTGTTTTTTGTATTTACTGTGAATGCCCACAAGAAAATGAATCGCAGGGTTGTATATAGTGAGTATTCTGCCGTTCAGGCAATTCATTTATGTTTTTCTATACAATTAACCGCATTCAGCTTATATTGAGCAGTTTAATTAACAGTTTCTGATCTATATTAGGTCACTTCCTGTATTGCCAGCAAGTCATAAAATAGAAAAGCACATTGGCTGGCAGAAGGCCAGAGGTTTATGTTAGGAGCGAAAGAAGCTTCTACCTAAAGCCATCCCGTTGCTTCCACAACAGAAGCATTGCTTGTAGGTTGATGTTATATTGTTTAGAAACTAACCTAAAGATGTCAACAAGATTTTGCCGAAATAGAATGTTATTTTTGAGTTTATTGGACACTAACCAGGATGCTAATGGTTCACATACTATTTACCTGTAGTATTTATTTGTCAGAATCCCGCAGGAAACTTCACTAAGTTCTTATTTACCTGTGCATATTTATTTGTGTGAATAGAACAAGGTGATAATTGTACTGTATTTTGTTTTTCACTTTCACTCCTTACTCTCAATGTCATGCCACTGAGTCTGCAATAAACCCAAGGAGCTTGGAGGTTATACCCTGACTCTCGCGTCATTTTTGACTGGAGTTTGGCTGACTGTCTAGTTGATGTTACAACATCTCAGCAAGGACAGTACAGTGACATACATGTACTTTGATAATAAATTTACTTTGAACTTTTGAATAAAAGCAAAGAGTTCTAAGTGTTTTTTTTTGTTGCTCTACATCCGTGGCTTTAAAAGACAATTAATTCAAACAATTTATTTCATTATAAGGATGGATCAACTCATCACATGGGTTATTGGATCACTCAATGTAATAAAATACTCAATCCAAATAGCAATTGGGAAAATGTATGTAATAATTAGTTTTCCATCTATTTTTTGATGACTAGCATAATCATTGAAATTTTACTCCTATAACATGCCAGCCCTTTGTACAGGAATTTTCTCGATCCCATTCCTCCTCCTGTTTGCTGCAGCCCTACAAACTATTCAAATACCCTTTCAAAGCCTTGAATAACTGTGTTCCTACCTTCCTTATTGGCAGTAAATTCCAGGTCACCACACTCTGCTCAAACAAGCTTTTCTTCACAAATTCTTATTAAACTTTGGCCTGTCATTTTAAATTGGATTACCTTGATCTATGAACTAGTAAAGTCATCAACTTCTATTTACCATCACCATTATTAAATTTCCCCTCAGCCTTCTACACTTCAAGAAAAATAAACCCATGTTCACTGGTGTCACACTGCAATCTCTCGGCCCTGGAATCATTCCTGTAAAATCCTTTTCTAACTCCTCCAATGATCTCAATACCCTTCCTGAAGTCTAATGGCCAGAATTACCCCAATGTGGCCTTACCTGTTTTATAATCTCCTCACTAGCATTCTTCCCTTTAATTATAAAGCCCAGGATACCAAATACTTTGCTAACAGCTTTCTTTACAAGTCCTGCCACTTACACACAGGTCCCTCTGTTCCTCAACAGTCTTTTTAGTTCTTATATAATATTTTCTCTATTGTTCGATTGAATTTTTGTATCATCCAGGACAGAACTAGCAGTTTTTTTTAAAATCACAATAGGAGCACATCAAAACAATTTGCATACAATAGTGATGTGCATTTGGAAAGATCTCATTAAATCCACATGGGATCAGACTGTAATGTTAGAAAAGTGACATCTGTGCATCAAGTAATAACCTTTTTGATGATCCAAAATTGGATTTGAAAAATCTGATGGTGAATTCTAATCATTTTGTGTGTCATCTGACATCATGTTTTTCTCTAGTTAATTAAACTTAAACCATTAACATTGAATGTTCAACACAGAATTCAACAGATTTTCATCTCTCAATGTACATGATGACAAAACATTGCTAAACTAAGAATGCAAGTAGACATATCAGATTTATCATTTCTATTGTTTCTACAGAATATTTTAAATGAACGGAGAACTTGTAAAGCTGAGGGAACAGTCAATTATAAAAAGGAAATTCATCTAATAATGTACTTTTATTTCCTTTGTAACATGATTGAATTATTGAAAAGACTGGGTTTAGAAATTGAGAAAACAGAGATAGGCAGAAAGGAGAACTCAAATCACAAAACTATGATATTTCTTTACTTTATAAGTCATGGCACAGTTGAGTTTACAAATAAACTGGTAATTGAAATTAAAAAATGGAAGGTTATCCAGCATCAGTCATAGTACTCTTAAGTACATACCGCTGATCTTTTCAGCCATAAGTGTGGATATTTTGCAGCAAGACGAAAGAAGCCTTGTGGTGTAATGGTCCAAAATAAGTATCTGTAAGTAAAAAATGACAGCTTGAGATTCTTCCCAAACAAGAGAAATCTGCAGATGCTGGAGATCCAAGCAACACACACAAAATGCTTGAGGAACTCAGCAGGCCAGGGAGCATCTATGAAAAAGAGTATAGTCCACGTTTCGGCCCAAAGTGTCAACTATACTCTTTTCCATAGATGCTTCCAGGCCTGCTGAGTTCCTCCAGTATTTTGTGTGTGTAGCTTGACATCCTTGCAGTGGTATAGTTAATTTCATCTGGTTTATACCATAGTTGCAATAGAAAAACAAGCTAAATATTTTCTGAAACATTCTGCTTATTGACTACAATAGTATTTTTATGCCACTTACTCTTCTATTCTTCTTCATAAGGAACTAACTCTACTCTGGATGTGGTTCAACACCACTTAGGGATGGCCATTTCTAATATGTATATATCAACAAGGACGCAAATTGTTGACTATAGAGCACGGGGGAATCATAGTACAACTACATTTTATCCCAGTAAACATTTTTGGAAAGCAATCAAGGGTGGAAGGGTGGAACCTCTCCCACTCCCCCCTACCCCCACAACACAGCACATTTGGTTACCATGATGTTTTATGATTAACTTAGGGTCAAAAAACTGAAATACCCCAGAAGGCAAATTTGATGTATTGCTACTGACGTGTTGGGTTGAAATATGGAGAGAAGAGGGATGAAAAAAGAAGGCAAATTAAGTAAACATTTAAGGTTCTGTTGTGATCATCTTCATAACCCTCAACATACATACAAGGAAAATACTGTAATAGTTGGAAGATAAATTTGTTGGTTTTGATCTGAGATCACTTAAAATTTAAATGTATACATAAACTACAATCCTAGCATTCCCAATAAAAATGTGCAAAATATAAAAAATTAACATATAAATTGTGCAAAGGAATTGATACATTTGCAAAAGACCGCTCCCACTTATATTGGAAACTTCCTACAAAAAGTACTTTTAGCATTTCCTCCTTAGGAGGTCAGAGATCCTGGGGACAAATTGAGACAGAAAAATGTCAGTAACCTAAAATGTTAAAGATAGTATGGAAACACTTTAAGATTATCAGTACTATACCATTCAAGAATATTGTATGATGGGAGTTATTTTTTTCCATCTGTGATCCATTAAAACAATCTAAGTTATTCATTTACCTCTGTTTCCACAATGTAGCCATTACAGGCTAGGCATTTATTGCTCAGTGCTAATTGTCTTTGAGAAGGTGCTGATAAGCCACATTCTGCAATCTTTCTGGTGAAGCCACTCATATAATGATGTTGGGACCATGACTGAGACCAGCAATTTATTTCCCAGGTCAGGACGGTACATGCCATGGAGAGGAATATCCTTTTTTTAAATTTTTTTTTTAATTTTATTTTTATTTGGATAAGGAGTTCACAATTATCATGTACTTTTTTCACACATATAACCTTTTCCATTTTTTTATATGTATAAAACTACAATTATTTATACATTCTTAAGAACACATTGAGATGATATAAAAGCAAAATAAACATTTAAATAGATAATTATGTACTGTGGAAAATCTAACCTATTAGGCTAAGTAATGAAATTAGTTGTTAAAAAAAATGGTAATAATAGTTTCCATACAACCCTTCTGGACCATTTCCACTGGTCCAAAATGTTGCATACAAGCCTATATACCAACCATTGTAGGTGTTTATATCCCAATTTGTTCGTGCTTGTTCCTGCCCGCAGACATAATTATCCAATCCCTATGTACTTATTTACTTAATTTCCCAAATCCTTTCCCAAATCTTTCCCATTACTTGTGTTAATTCTCTATTTTCCAAAAAAAAACAACAAACATTTAGACTAGGGGTGCTTACGTTAGCAATATTACTGTGTTGATGAGAAGAGCAATATAAATCATTAGGAGAGTCATCTAAAGTCTGCTCGCATTGGAGTTATATATTCAATCCATTTATTCCAGATTTGATAAAATGTTTCTTTTTGAGTTCTCAGGGAGTAAGTCAACTTTTCCATTTTAAGTATTTCCAAGATAATTTCGTACCAATCTTCTAATGTAGGTGGTATTGGATTTAGCCATTTTCTAGTGATTGATTTCTTACTTGCCGCTAAGAGGGCCTGCAGCAACTTTATATCTTCCTTCTGTTCAAGGAACAATACATGCCCCAAATAGAGCGTCTCAAAGTTCAGAGGTATCTGGGACCTAAGTACCTTAACTAATGTTCTATGAATACCTTCCCAAAATAGACTTAATTTAGGGCAATCCCAGAAAATATGAAAATGATTTGCCTCCTTGGAGCCGCACCTTCTCCAACACATCACATTTGTATCTTTATATTTTTCCTGATATGGGGTCTTGAAGTATCTTATAATGTTTTTCCAACAATGTTCTCTCCAAGTCAAAGAATTAGTCGAGGACCATTGAAAGCTGCAGATTTTCCCCCAAGCCTCCTCTGAAAGTACCAACCCCGCTTCTTTCTCCCACTTCTCTTTAATATACAGTGTATTTACATTTTTAGCATGGGAGAGTGCATTATATAGGCGAGAAACTGATTTACTAGGTATTGAACTGCAAGCCGAATTCAGAAACTTGAAAAATTCTAATTCTACTGTTGATAGGTCTGTATATCTACAACTCTGGTTAACATAGTTTCGTATTTGAAGGTACCTAAAAAAGTCATTATGTTCTAGGCCATGTTTGTCCTGCAGGATTTGGAAACTTTGTAATACTCTTTTATCTATAAATGAGAGGTAGGTTGTAAAACCTTTCTTTATCCATAGCTCAAATCTTTTATCTCCTCTGTTGGGAAGGAATTCGGTATCATATGCACACCATCTAAAGAGTTTTAGCATGTTATTAATTCCACATGAATTAACCACCTTCTGCCATACTTTTAATGTAAGATTTATCCAAGCATTATTAAATTTTTCCAACTGGGCCATCAATCCTTTGTCAGCTATTGAGGCCTGAAGAGGAAAACTGTCAACTAATCCAAATTCTATTTCCTTCCATCTAGCCTCATATTCCCTATTACACCAATATAACAGAGGGGTTATCTGTGAGGCATAAAAATAATTTCTCAGGCAAGGAAGAACCATACCTCCTCTTTCCTTCCCTAACTGTAAGGTGTTATATCGAATTCTAGGTTTACTTCCTTGCCAAATGAAGCGGGAAATCCATTGGAGGGGAATATCCAACACTCAGTGAACCTTAGTTTACCCTGGACCTTCTTTGTGACACAAGTCACAAATTTGGTCAGCACTGGCCTTATGTACATCCCATTGCCCATGTTCTGGATCCTCCTGACTAGCATCTTTGGAATCATTATTTTGCCCGTATTTATGTAATAATGAACCCACTGCTTGGGGTCCAATTTATGTATTGTTATGAACCCTGAAGTTCTGCAGAGCTCTGAGGAACATAACCCAGATCAGTCACTTGCTCCATCTTCTGTAACCTTCAGCAAACCCTTTAAATCTTTGATAGGGTAAAGCATTAATCATGCCCTGATGCCAGCACAATGATCACAAGTAACAAAGGATCAAACAAATGGACATACAAGAATTTTTTTATTTATACTTGGAGCATTATGAAAGCCTATTGAAAACTAATGAGGTTTCAAAGACAAGTATCATTTGATTACAGCAGTGTTTACAGAAGTAATTCTTATTTAAATTCTATAAATTAACAAGAGAAAAGTAAACATCAATTTTCATAGGATCCTTCATATTTAAATGACTCAAATTGGTTAACACAATTTTAGAGTGCAATATTTCTTACTCAGGAGGTACCCAGACAATGATATTATGCAATTACACAGATTTTTCTATCACTGAAGGATACTTACAATTGGTTAGTTTGCTAGCAACCTCTTTGCAACATGTTCAGAAACAAAAATCCCAACCTTCTGATACAAGGTCTTCAATAAGAAACATGATTTCCACATTTGCTACCTGACTTGCTGAGTTTTTCCAGCATTTTCAGTTTCATTTCACATTCCCAGCATTAGCAGCATTTTTTTTTTTTTTTTTGCTTTTTCAACTCTGAATTTGCTTTCATTTCTTTATACAAAATTTCTTCTTTTAAAAATAATGCAAGACAAATCAAGATGTTTGGAAACCGTGACCTACTGGAATTACACTGGACAACAAAGACCTTGCTTTCTGAACACGTTTGGGTGTATCTTATGGATTTTGGGCTGCTAAGCATGAATTTCCCAATCATGCACCATTTTTTAAAAATCACCTATATCTGTTATTTCAATTCATAATTCAAGTCAATTAAAATGTTACCCACAATGTAAGCTGAAAAGATTTCTATCTTATCCAAGCATGCCTGGCCATGCTTAGGCAAGGCAGATGCTGCCTGGCAGGATAGGTTTTGGAAAGGCTACACTGCGCTTACATGTATATCAGTTTGCGATCATGTGGGTGTATGTTCTACACGCACAGCATATTGTGTGTACTCATTACAATAAAGTAATTCTACTTTCAGGATTATTTGCGATAGCAAAATGTCTCGCCAATGTAGCTACAGCTATGATACTTTCTGCTATATTTGCGGCAAGTATACGTTTAAATCTCAATTCGGACCTCCTCTTATTAAGAAAGTCTATGAACTCTACTTCATGTGTAAAATTGCTGCCCAAGACAAAGCCTGGGCTCCTCACATTTGTTGCACAACATGCGCTGTCAATGTTAGAGCTTGGCTCAAAGGTACTCAGAAGTCAATGTCGCTCTCTGCCCTGATGGTATGGCGAGAGCAGAAGGATCATATGACAGACTGCTACTCCAGTCTGACCAGTGTGTTCAGTTTCTCTGATAAAACAAGAAATCCATTGAATACCCCGATCTCCCTTCAGCCATGAGACCTATACTGCATGATGATAGCCTTCCAGTACAGAAGCCACCATCGACATGGAGTTTAGAGGAGGCAGACAGATGAGCTAGGAATGGAAAACAACAGTGGTATTGATACAGATTTTGAACCCTTTATGTCAAGTGAGCGTCAACTGATAACTCAATCTGAGTTAAATGACCTGGTCAGAGACTTGGATTTGTCAACAGTAGAAGCAGAATCACTGTGTTCAAGACTGCAAGGATGGAATCTGTTGTCACCAGGCACAAAAATTTCCGTCTTTCGAGCCATCAAGAAGATTTGACGCAATTCTTTGGTCAGGTTGATAATCTGTGTTTCTGTGCTGGTATTTATGGCCTTTTGACTGCTTTGGATTGTCAGCATGACCCACTATTATAGCATCCTTTTATTCATTCCTCAGTGTTAAGCCTGAAAGCTGTGTTCTACACCACGGCAATATCCACCCTTCAATACTGTTATTTCATTTGCAAATTGGACAGCCATACTAAAGAATCTCATTATTACAAAAAGGATTGGCCACTCTGTACACAGTTCATTCCAGGGCAGAAACGTGTGACACGTAAGCCTCTTGTAGACCCAACAAAGATATTTTTGCCTCCTCCTCATATAAAATTGGAGCTTATGAAAATTTTGTGAAAGCATTAAGCGAGGAAGGTGAAGGATTTTGATATTTGAGACAGATGTTTCCCAGAATAACTAGTGCCAAGATTAAGGAAGGCATTTATGTTGGTCCACAAATCAAACCGGTCATCGACAAACTTCTAGTGAGAGCAGAGAAAGTTTTATTCAAGGATGTTGTTGAAAATTTTCTTGGCAACTACAGAGCACCAACCTACATGCAGCTTCTTGACAAAATGCTTCAAGCATGCAAAACCATGAAGAGAAACATGTCACTAAAGATTCATTTTCTGCATTCCCATTTAGACTTCTTTCCTGCAAATCTTGGTGCTGTGAGTGACAAGCATGCTGAAAGGTTTCACCACAACATAGCAGTCATGGAGAAATGGTATCAGGGCAACTGGGATCCATCAATGCTGATGGATTATTGTTGGACACTTAAGCAAGAGGTCTCACACACTGAGTACAAATGAAAATCATCAACAACACATTTTTAGCTTAGTTGAACTATTGCAAGATGTCAACACCATTATGCAATGAAATGCTTTATATTCAATAAAAATTAATTTCTTGTTTCTCCAATTTCCTACGTGATACTAGCATTGTGAATTACAATTGTGTTCAGCTTCAAGCATTCTGTGATTCCCACAAGCAAATTTCTGAGAAAGCAACACTTTTGAAAAATGTGCTGTCCAGTTATACATCTACAGAGTTTACAAAAACAGTGCACTCTCTTGCTGCTCATGTCTTGTCAGTTTATAGGTGTACAAGAGTGGCTTACTAGAAGTCATTTTAATTAGAATGCAGGGACATAACATATAACAGATGGAGGTGATTCAGTCTCTTGTGTCTACCCTGTAATTTAAAGGGAATCTGCTTCATCATACAAACCCGCAATCATTCAGTTACTCTAAAATCTAAAAATCTACTAATCTCTCTTTTGGATATACAGTAAACAACAGCTGAGATTCAGAATTCTCATGGGTAGATAATTACAAAGATTCACTGTGTTTTGGGAGAATGGGTATTCCTCTTATTCTTCTAAATTTCAGTCACTAAAATCTAGTCTGCTTAATGTCTCCTCATACATACACATCTGCTCCAAAAGCAACCTGGTATATCTTTGCTGCACTGTCTTATAATTATGTTCTTCCCTAGGCAGGGAGGCCAGACATGTACACAATATTCCCAATGTTGTCTTACCAGGGTTCTAGAAAATTGGAGCAGGATGCTCCATTATATAGAGCTTAAGTTCTCTTTGCAATAAATGCTACACAACTTCCATTTTAATTCCTTGTTAACTTTTGATAAAATCATACAAGCCACAAATGCTGGAAAGCTGAAATAAAAGCTTGAAATACAGAAAGCACTCAGCAGGTCAGATAACATTTGTGGGAAGAGAAACAGTCATCATGGTCAAGGACCACAATTATGCTTCTATTTTGTTAACTTTCAATGTTTTTTTCCAGGGACACACAGGTTCCCTGAATCTCAACTCTTTCCAATCTCTCACTATTTAAAAGCATTTTCCTTCTACTTTTTTCTACCAAGGTAACTGACCTTACATATATCTACATTAAATTCTGTCATATCCTTGACCATACATTTCATCTATCTGTATTACCTTGAAATTTCTCCACATTTGCCTCACAGACTGCCACCCAAGTTGGTGTCATATAGTAAGCATTACACTTCAATCTCTTATCCATCTCATTGATATAGATTGTGACAAACTGAAGCACCAACACCACAAGACCATAAGACATGCGAGCAGAATTAGGCAATTCAGCCCATCGAGTCTGCTCTGCCATTTCATCTTGGCTAATCCCAGATCCCACTTAACCCCATACACCTGCTTTCTTGCCATGTCCTGTGATGCCCTGACTGATCAGAAAACAATCAACTTCCGTCTTAAATATAACCACAGACTTGGCCTCCACTGGTCTGTGGCAGAGCATTCCACAGATTTACTACTCTCTGGCTAAAAAAAATTCCTCCTTATCTCTGTTGTAAAAGGTCGCCCCTCAACGTTGAGACTGTGCCCTCTAATTGTGGATACCCCACCACTGGAAACATCTTCTCCACATTCACCCTATCTAGTCCTTTCAACATTCGGTAGGTTTAATGAGATTCCACCCCCCCCCCCCGCATTTTTCTAAATTCCAGTGAGTACAAGCCCAAAGCTGCCAAATGCTCCTCATATGTTAACCCCTTCATTCCTGGAATCATCCTCATGAACCTCCTCTGGATTCTCTCCAATGACAATACATCCTTTCTGAGATATGTGGCCCAGAACTGTTGACAAATACTCCAAGTGCAGTCTGACTAGTGTCTTATAAAGGTTCAGTATTATCTCCTTGCTTTTATATTCTTTTCCACTTGAAATAAATGCCAACATTGCATTTGCCTTCTCTACCACAGACTCAACCTGTAAATTAACCTTCTGGGAGTCTTGCACGAGACCTCCTAAGTCCCTCTGCACCTCCGATGTTTGAACCTTCTCCCCATTTACCCTAATAGTCTGCACTATTGTTCTTTTACCAAAATGCATTATCATACATTTCCCAACACTGTATTCCATCTAACACACTAGTCACAGCTTCCCAACCTGAAAATTACCCCTTTTTCTTATTTTCTGCTTTCCATCTATTAACCAGCTTTCAATCCACTCCAGAATATAACTCCCAATTATTGTAAGCTCCAATTTTGTTTAATGTTATGTGGTGTCTCATGGAAGTCTGAATATACATCATCAACTATTTTGCATCTAGTCAGCTACTTACTACCTCAAAACACTCTCCTCTTTCTTCCATCTATAAAGATGGTATAGAGTCTTATTCTTACTTTCCAAATGCTGTGTTAGAATTCTTTAAGAGTAGATTCCAGCATTCTCCCTATTACTGACGGCAGCCTAACTGGGCCACAATTCAGTTTTCTCACTCGGTTTAAATAATGGCGACATATTGGCAACCCTCCAGTTACAGAGGATGTTCTAGAATCTATGATATTCCAGAAGATGACAAATGTGGTTTTCTTTCGCTTCTTCTATGAAGACAGGCAGAAAATATTTAATTGCTCTGCTATTTCTTTATGTCCTACATAATTTCTCCTGTATCATCGTATAAAGGATCTACATTAACTTTTGTTAATCTTTTCCTTCTTACATACCAATCAAAGGTCAAAGGTTTTAAATGTTTCTCTACTCCTGTGTACTATTTTTATTTTCTTTATCAATACCTTAGTTTTCCTCTGCAAAATTGTGAAATACAGGTTTCCCCCGCCATCCGAAGGTAGGGCGTTCCTATGAGACGGTTCGTAATCCGAAATGTCGTAAAGCGAAGAAGCAATTACCATTTATTTATATGGGAAAATTTTGTGAGCGTTCGCAGACCCAAAAATAACCTACCAAATCATGCCAAATAACACATAAAACCTAAAATAACAGTAACATAAAGTAAAAGCAGGAATGATATGATAAGTACACAGCCTATATAAAGTAGAAATACTTCTCTACTACGACTGCCTACACAGATCTCCGTAGCGAAAATCTCACGCAAGCGCTCTCGGCAGAAAATCTCACGCAAGCACTCTCGACAGAAACATACTCTCCAATAACCTTTTGAACTATGAAGCTGCCAAATCTACCAAATAACACGTAAAAATACACAGCCAATACAAAGTAGAAATAATGTATGTACAGTGTAGTATCATTTACCAGAATCGGGAAAACAGCTTGCCCAGCACACTGATGGTGTGTTAGACTGAGTCGTCGCAGATTGGGGTGGTGCAGTGGCCCCCACCCTCCAGGCCGCCGACTGATACATTGCCACAAAGAACGCAGCGGTAGGCGGGAGGCACACAGCACATCTTTAAGAAAAAAGCCGAAATAAGCATTCTAATTAATTAGGTGCTGCCCGGCACGTAAATGTTGGTGCAGATCAGTGCCGATTGCGTCGTCTCTGATCTGGGCCGACAATTACATGTCGGCGGCACCTAATTAATTAGAATGTTTATTTCGGCTTTTTTCTTAAAGATGTGCTGTGTGCCTCCCGGCTACCGCTGCATTCTCCGCGAATCGGTACAGTATCTGTCCGGGGCCCGGGGTTGGGGTGGTGGGACACGGGGGTGTCATCTCATCCATTGCTTCACTTTCGCTACTGCATTCCGTTTCAATTGTTACCCTTTCCTCTTCCAATTGCATCAGCTCTTCATCTATCAGTTCTTGGTCATGAGATGCCAAAACCTCTTCAACATCAACTTCATCAGCTTCCACAAGCCAAACTCACTTTGTCCTTGCTTCATTCACCACGATCGAAATGCTTAATTATGTCTAGTTTTACGCTAAGTGTAACACCCTTACGAGCTCTTTCAGGCTTTTCCGACACCTTAGAGCTCATCTTGCTAACGGCTGCTCAAAGCAACGTGTTTAAGCAATGCCGTTCCGAATCCGGGGAAGAGCGGTTGCTCTTTTATCGGGCGCTGATTTTTTATCGTGCGCTGCCTTTCTTTGTAACAGTGAAAACACCTTCTGAAAGCGAAAACAGGGTACTAATGAAGGTGTTTCGTAACAGTGAGGTTTCGTAAAGCGAATGTTCGAAAAGCGGGGGACACCTGTATTCACAATCCTCACATTTGCTGTCTTCTTTGGCAATGTCATCAACTTTTAATTTTGATCTAGTAATATCATTATCTTTTTACCTCATCATTCAACTTAGTATCTATTCAGGAGGTAACTTTAAATTCTTCCAGTCTATGTTTCACTCTTTTAGTCGCAGTCAGAAAAAAATTACATATTAAAAAAGATGATTAAAAATTGAAATGATTGTGCTCAAACATGACATCAGTTAACAATGACGTGCTGCATTCAAGCATTTGACTTACCTTCCATTCTCCTGCTTCCAAGCAGTCATCCAGTATGAGTTTCTTGATCTCTGCAGGAAAATAAAATTCCAAAATAAAAGTAAAATCAAATAAAAACATAATTCATGAGTTAGGTTCTTAATCCTAACAGTTCACCAGTCCTTCTTAATTTTGTGTTTTATGTATATTTACAGGTAATTGCACAAATCAGAATTTCAAAAGCAACTTATAACAGAACCTAGTCCACGTGCCTATGTGATCACTTTGAATTATATCTTTCAATTGGCTCTGTATTCTTAAAGTTCTTGATCTTTGAGAAATCATACCAGAAATGCCTACCTCACATGGTGCGCTTGTCTTCATCAACTGAGGCACTGAGTACCAGAATTAGGATGTCACGTTTGTCAGGCCTCACCTAGGATATTCTGGCTACCATACTATGACTAAGCTACAGAGGGTGCAGAAAGGATTAACGAAGATGTTGTCAGGACTGGAGAGCTTGAATTACACGGAGAGACTGGAGAGACTGGAGAGGCTGGGGCTGTTTTCCCTGTGGTGAAGAAAGGTAAGGAATGACCTTACAAAGGTTTGTAAAATCATGAGAGGCATGGGCAAGGTGGATTGTCACGGTCTTTTTCCAGTTTAGGGAAGTCTAACACTTTAAGTCAGAGGCTTATGGCGAGAGATGAAAATTTTAAAGGGGACCTGAGAAGCAATTTTTTTCCACATGGAAAGGAGTGGGTATATGGAATGATCTGCCGGAGAGGTGGTGAAGACAAGTACAATGATATTTAGACAATGCAATAAAATGAGTTTGAAGAACATGGGTCAAAAACAGACAGACGGCACAAACCCGAGAAGGCACCTTGGACAGCATGGACAAGTTGGGTTGAAGGGCCTGTTTCTGTGCCCCATAACTCTCCCACTCCACATGAAATTTATGTGATTATTTTAGCTGATGATATATTATCGTTTCTGCTTAAACATTACTCAGTATGGCAATGAAAATATGGCAGTGTAGATAAAATCAGCATGAAAATATGGTAGCATAGATAAAATTGGTATGAAAATATGGTAGCGCAGTTAACAAATTTCATGATAAAAGCCAGTGATAATAAACCTGATTTTGATTCTGAAAATTTAAAAGTAGCTTCAAACCACTACTGCGATTATAAATCTCCATTTCACTTCACACAGATCAGCAGATTCCCTTTGCAGGTGAACAACATTCAGAAGAGGAATAGCTTAATGCACTGTATCATTAACTTTTTAACTACTGCTTAAGTCACTTAAAAAGGTAAGTAAAAGAAACACACTATTGCTCAGAATATTAACTTCTTCATTAACAATGCTGTTCAAGTCTTAAGTGATGGCAACTTGGCTTCTAAAAAAATGTTCGTGAATACTTTTCTCAATACTAGGTTTGCACAAAACAAATCTGGCTGGAACACAAAACCAACCTAATATCATTAATTGAAAACTACTCAATGCATTCCATAAATTGGTAGGGCTAGGTGAACATAAAGAATTTTTAAAAAAACAAACTGCCTCTACAATATGTACAAAGTGCTGGAAGAACTCAGCAGGTCAGGCACCATCTATGGAGGGGAATAAGAAGTCGACGTTTCAGGCTGACACACTTCACCAGGATTCATCAAAACATACAGCCGCTGTTGGACCTGTTGAGTTTCTTCAGCATTTTCTGTGTGTTGCTCTGGATTTCCAGCACCTGCAGAATTCCTCACATTTATGATTTGCTGCCTTTACAATGTCTCTCTGCTGTCTCTGCTTATCATGAGATGCAATAACAGTATAAGATATAGGAAGAAAGTTAGGCCACTTGGCCAATTGAGTCTACTTTGCTGTTCAATCAACATTGATTTTAAACTCCTCCCCTCCAATAACACTTAAACTTCTGACCAATCAATAAGCTATCAACATCAGTCTTAAATTCACCTATAGACTTAGCCTCCACAGCATTTTGAGGTTAAAAATTCCACAGATTCACCATCCTCTAGTTGACAGAATTCCTCCTCATCTCAGTTTTAAAGGGACATTCCTTTATTATAAGGCTCAGCTCTTAAACTCTCCACTCTCTATCCAGGCATTTCAGTATCTAGTACGCTTCATTGAGATCCCCGTTCATTCTTCGAACTCTATGAGAGGATCATGGGACGGTATGAACATCGACTTCTCTAACTTCCGCTAATGCCCCACCTCCCCCTCGTACCCCATCTGTTATTTATTTATATACACACATTCTTTCTCTCTCTCTCTCTCCTTTTTCTCCCTCTGTCCCTCTGACTATACCCCTTGCCCATCCTCTGGGTTTTTCCCCCCCTCCCCCTTTTCCTTCTCCCTGGGCCTCCTGTCCATGATCCTCTCATATCCCCTTTTGCCAATCACCTGTCCAGCTGTTGGCTCCATCCCTCCCCCTCCTGTCTTCTCCTATCATTTTGGATCTCTCCCTCCCCCTCCCACTTTCAAATCTCTAACTCTTCCTTCAGTTAGTCCTGACGAAGGGTCTCGGCCTGAAACGTCGACTGTACCTCTTCCTAGAGATGCTGCCTGGCCTGCTGCGTTCACCAGCAACTTTGATGTGTGTTGCTTAAGCATCACCACTGCCAAGTCCCCTAGAATCAACATCATGGAAGTCATCATAGAGCAGTAATTAAATGAAACCAAAGTCTCTCTGTCTCTGACTTTATGACAGCAGAGTACACAGCAGCAAATTACTCACAATTCCTCTCCAACATCAAGGTTTAATTCAAATATATAACGGAATATTGAACTTTTGCTTGCAGGAACATAGCAAACAGAACAATCAAGAAGCTACATACATGTGCATGACTGGATGCAATATGCAAATACATTGGCTGGGTTATCGCGAGGTGTACAGGGGTGACACAGATCAGCTGGTTGAATGGTGCTGCTCTGTGTGAAGTGAAGTGGAAATTTGTGATCACTTCAGTGGTTTGGAACTATTTTTTCAACTTTGTCAACCCTGCCATATTTTCATTGCCATACTGAAAAATGTTTAAATTGGGATCACAATATAGTAATGTGGGGACAATAATATAAAGCTATCTAAAACAATCACATAAATTGCATGTGGAGTCAGGGAGCTTTATGGCACAGAAACAGGCCCTTCAACCCAGCTTGTCTGTCCTGACCAAGTTGCCTTGTTGGGCTAGTCCCATTCATTTATCTGTATTTAGCCCACATCCTGCTAAACCAGGGGTGTCCAACCTGGGGTCTATGGAACCCTCGGTTAATGGTAAGGGTACATGGGATAAAAGGAGGTTGGGAACCCCTGTTCTAAACCATTTCTTTCCACTGATCTTTCCAAATTTCTTTTAAATATCATTGCACTCGCCTCCTATTCAGACGCATTGCAGCTCCATATTCAAAGTACATTTATTATCAAATTATGTATACATTATACAACCTTGAGATTCAGGCAGCCACAAAACAAAGAAACCCAGGAGAACCCATTAAAAAAAGACAGTCAAACACCCAATGTACAAAAAAAAACTAATCATGCAAAAATAAAAGTAAGCAAACAGCATTCAGAACCTCAGAAGTGAAGTTTTACAAAAGACATGAGGCCAGGCATCACTGCAGCTGAAGTAGGTCATAACCTCACTTCAACGCGGAACTGTTCTACCCAAGAGCACAAGAAACTGCAGAGAGTTATGACTGCAGCCCCACACAATAGGCACGCCAGCCTCCCTTCATTGGCTCTGACTATGCTTCCCACGTCCATGGGAAAGCAGCCAACGTAAACAAGGACCCTTCCCATCCCAGTCATTCTCCTTTCTTCCCTCTCCTATCAGGCAGAAGACAGAAAAGCTTGAAAGCACAAACACAAAAGCAAAGAGCAGCGTCTATCCCACTGTTAGCACTCTTAAATGAACTTCTCATATACTAAAGATGAAGTCTTGATCTCCCATTTGACTCTACTAGGGCTCTTGTCCACCTGCACTGCACTTTTCTCTGTAACAGTAACACTATATTCCACATTCTGTCTTCCTTTTGTATATCAGGATCACTCTGGATAGCATTCTAACATGGTTTTCATTATCATCGTCATACACGTGACAATAACAAACCAATTCCACTGACAGGAGACTGGTAAATCACAAACAATAAAGATTCTGCAGATGTTGGAAATCCAGATCAATACACTCAAAATGCTGGAGTAACTCAGCAGGTTACACAGCATCTAGGGAGAGGAATAAATAGTTGATGCTTTGAGCCAACAACCTTCATCGGCACTGGAAAGGAAGAGGAAGAAGCCAGAATAAGAAGGTTGAGGGAGGGGAAGGAGACCACGCTGGCAGGTGAGAGGTGAAGCCAGATGAGGGGGTAAGTAGGTGGGCAGGGGAAGGTTGAAGTGAGAAGCTGGGCAGTGATAGGTGGAAGAGGTGAAGCACTGAAGAAGGAATCTGATAGGAGAGTGGATTATGAAAGAAAGGGAAAGAGGGTAAACAGAGGGAAGTGATACACAGGTGAACAGAAGGGGTAAGATGGGAGCCAGAAAGGGGAATGGTAAAACAAAGCAGGGGGAGAAATTACTGTAAGTCAGAGAAATCGATGTTCATGCTGTCAGGTTGGAGGCTACCCGGCTGGAATATGAAGTGTTGCTCCTCCAACATGAGAATAGCCTCATCTTGGCAGTAGGGAAAGCTATGGACTGACATGTCGGAATGAGAATGGGAAGTAGAATTAAAATGAGTGGTCACAGGAAAATCCTGCCTGTTGTAATAGATGAAGTGAAGGTGGTCAACGAAGCAGTTCTTCAATCTACACCCCGCCTCACCGATAGAGAGGAGGCCACATCGGATACTGTAGATGACCCCAAAAGACTTTCAAGTGGAAGGGTTGGCTCACCTGAAAGGACTGTTTGGGAATGGTGGTGAGTGAAGAGGGAGGTGACAGGGCAGGTGCAGTACCTTGCAGGGGTAAATGCCAGGAGGGAGAGACCAGTGGACAAGGGAGTCGCAGAAAGACTGGATAAACTTTTGGTTAGCTTTCTTTGGAGTGGGTTTTTACCTGACAAAGGTATATAAAATAACAAACATAATGTACATGTAGATAGTGAGAATCAAAATTAATCAGACGTGGTGTGCAAACGGACCCTGTTTCCCTGCTGTCCAGGATCATGCTTATAAGAATCCAGACTACCAGCCTCATGTTTTATGCACCAGGTCGCTCCCGGTTTAGCTGTTCGCCTTATCATTGGGGTTATAAGCAGCAAGGCTGGGTAAAAAAATGCCGAACTCCCTAATTCACCACTGGGCCCGATGCCCCCCACCCCTCCCCCGAGGAAAGGAGCGACGATCAGCCACAGGCCGCAGGGAAGATCTGACGCCCAACTTCTCAAAACAGCGAGCAGGCGCTGCGCGTGCACGCCGAAGCCAGGCGGTCCGGTCGCTCCACGGTAAACCCTCCATTAACACACCTAAAGTTGTGTAGTTGAGGGCGACCGGGGCCGAATATTCCCAAAGAGACGACGGGATTTAGGTTTTGTTATTTTCACGCTTCAAGTGGTGACTTTAAATGAAAAGGCTGAATTAGTCGATTATTATCCGAAGATTTATTTCATGAGTTATTCTCCCCACCTACCCATACGCGCTTATTAAAGCTGCCATTTACTATCTTCTGCTGTTCATAAAATAAAACTGTTCCTCCTCCCCAACTTAATTATGCGGATTGCAATCATGGGGTCAGAGCCGACATGTTTTCCAGATCTCGGCGCCGCGACGCGACCTGTTGCTTCGGACCACGCCACTTCCGTGTTCGCTCGCCGGGCCACCGACAGAGTGGTCCCGGCGCCTCTGGTAACTGCAGCCGGAGAGCGGCGGGAGGCCGCCGGCGCCGGGCGCTGCTGAACTTACTCTGCCACAACACTCGCTTCAGGCTGTACTGCGGAGTTGCCATCTTTACTCTCCCGGAAAACTCCACCAGTGACGTGCGTCTACGAGCGAGTAAGCAGACTTCAGTCAGGCAGCAGTGCGCTGCTTTCGGGGAATGTCACTGAATCCAGAGGCGGTGCATGCACCGAACCGGCAGCTCCAGAGGGGGGATCCAATGCCGGCTCTGAACCAGTAGCTCCAGAGCGAAAGTCCAGTGCCAACGTCAAACCAGCAGCCCAAAGGGGAGACACACAGATACTGGAACCGGAGCAATAATCAAACTACTCAGCAGAGCAGATGACATCTTTGGAAGGAAATGAACAGCTGACATTTTGGGGCTGGACGAAGAACATCTCCCTCCAGAAATGCGGTTTTATCCACCAAGTTCCTCCAGCAGTTTGTTTGTCGCTCCAGAGGCAGAGCACAAAACTAGCAGGTCTAGAGGGTTGAACCCAGGGCAAACACCAATCCATTATCTACAGAGGACTACAGATGGAAATCTGAAATATAAATGGCTATTTCCGAAATAGAGTCCGTAAGGAAGTATCTCTGGAGAGGGAAACAGAGTTAACATTTCATCTCCAATGACAGGTCATCAACGGAAGGATTTGGAGCAGGACTCTTTGAAAGTCTGCCCACCAGAGCGCTATGGAAGAGGTTACTGAATATACTAGGGTGAAAGCTGCCATGTATTTAAATATCTTTAAACCAAAAATAAAACTTAAAGGAAAATGGTTTTGAAGTGAAGATTGCATTAGCCATTGTCTTATTAAATGGCAGGGCCGGCACAAGGAGCCTCTACTCTCCTCCCCCTGTTCTACTCACTTTACATCTATGAGTGTATGGCTAAGTACAGCACCAACACCATATACAAGTTTGCTGATGACACCACTGCTGTGGGCTGTATCAAAGGGGGTGATGGATCAGCATATAGGAGGGAGATTGAAAACCTGGCTGAGTGGTGTAATAACAACAACCTCTCACCCAATGTCAATAAGGCAAGGGACTAATTGTAGACTTTAGGAGAGGTAAACCAGAGGTCCATGAGCCAATATTCATTAGAGGATCAGACGTGGAGGGGATCAGTAACTTTAAAATCCTGGATGTCACTATCTCAGACAACCTGTCCTGGACCCATCATATAAATATTATTGCCAAGAAAACATGACAGCACCTTTACTTCCTCAGAAGTCTGTGAGGTTCAACATGTCATCAAAAACCTTGGCAAACTTCTATAGATGTGTGGTGGAAAGTGTGATGACTGGCTGCATTACGGCTGGTATAAGAACACCAATGCCTTTGAGTGGAAAATCCTTCAAAAGGTAGTGGATTTGGCCCAGTACATCACAGGTTAAAAACCCTCCCAACCATTGATCACATTTACATGAAATATTACATAGAAAAGCAGCATCAGTCATCAGAGATCCTCACCAACCAGGCCATGTTCTTTTCTCACTGCTGCTGTCAGGTAGAAGGTACAGGTGCCTCAGGACTCTCAGCACCAAGTTCAAAAACAGTTACTATCTCTCAACCATCAGGCTCTCGAACAAAAGGGGATAGCTACTCTCATTTACTTGTCGTATTGTTATTTCATGCTTGTTATTTATTACTATTATTTGCGTCTGCATTTGCACAGTTTGCTTTCAGTTAAAAATTCCTGATGTTTACAGTTACTGTTCTATAGATTTGCTAAGTATGCCTGCAGAAAATGAATCTCAGGGTTGTATGTGGTGACATGTATGTAATCTGAATTTAAATTTTGACTTTACTACTTTACTTTGTAATGATTAATTCCTGCTCATTATGTTTATTGGCCATTAGTCTGTTCGAGCCTGAACCAACTTTCACCAATGGGGTCAGGACTCATCTTCATTTTCCTGCACTATGCCCATAGCCTTTGTTGGATTGTTCTTATTATAAAGGAATCAATCTCTGATTTGAATGAACACATTGGCCAGCCTCCACTGCCCTCTAGTTAGACAATTGCAGAAGATTCACCACTCTGTATCTGAAGGTATTTGTCTTCACCGCTGCTCTCTGACATTTCAAAGTACAAAGTAAATTTATTATCAAAATACCTATATGTCACTATATACAATCTTGAGATTAATTTTCTTCCAGGCATACTCAGTAAATCCAAGAACCATAATAGATTCAATGAAAGACCGCACCCAACCAACATGGACAATCAATGTGCAAATACAAAAGAAAAATAGAAGATATCATAATAAGTAAATAAACAATATATATCACGAACATGAGATGAAGAAACCTTGAAAGTGAGTCCATATATTGTGGGAACAGTACAGTGATGGGGCAAGAGAAGTTGAGTGAAGTTACCCCCTCTGCTTCAAGAGCCTGATGGTTGAAGGGTAATAACTGTTCCTGAACCCAGTGGTGTG
Organism: Mobula hypostoma; assembly: GCF_963921235.1. Classification (NCBI taxonomy): domain Eukaryota; kingdom Metazoa; phylum Chordata; class Chondrichthyes; order Myliobatiformes; family Myliobatidae; genus Mobula; species Mobula hypostoma. The sequence goes on from NC_086108.1 coordinate 42,663,285, forward strand.
AGCCCTGCGGTCCTGTACCTCCTTCCTAATGGCAGCAGTGAGAACAGAGCATGATCTGGCTGGTGGGGGTCCCTGATGATGGATGCTGTTTTCCTGTAACAATGCTCCATGTAGATGTGCTCAGTGGTGTGGAGGGCTTTACCTGTGATGGACTGGGCCGTATCCACTACTTTTTGTAGGATGTTCTGATCAAAGACTCCCAGTGTTTCACTACCAGGCTGTGATGCAGCCAGTCAATATACACTCCATAGCAGTTAGTCTAAGTTTTAGATGTCATGTCAAATCTTTGCAAACTTCTAATGGTGCTGCTGTGCTTTCTTTGTATTGGCACTTACGTCTGGGCCCAGGTCAGATCCTCTGAAATGATAACACAGGAATTTAAAGTGGCTGACCCTCCCCACCTCTGGTCCTTCGATGAGGACTAGCTCATGGACCTCTGGTTTCCTCCTATTGAACTTAATACAGTCATCAGCTTCTTGGTCTTGCTGACATTGAGTAAGAGGTTGATGCTGTGGCACCGCTCAGACAGAGTTTCAATCTCCTTCCTATGTGCTGATTCATCTCCACCATTGGTTTCTCTTCACCTCAGTCCTAAATGCTCTATGCCTCCATCTGCTACTGTGACTCTATTCTGCCATTCTCAACCAAGGGAAACATCTCCCATGCAAGAACCACAAGGAGTCCTGAAAGAATTTTATACATTTCAATGAGATTACATCTCATTCTTACACACTTTAAAAGATATAGGTCATGTCTCCTCAGTCCCTCATCAAAGGACATCTCAGGTATCAACGTGTTCACTCTTTGTGGAACTACCTTTACGCAAATATAAAGATGAAAACTGTGCACAGAAATCCAAATGCTGACATACCAAAGCTGTAACAGCCTCAGACAACCGGTCCCTGTGAGGATGAGAGTGGGGCTGTGGAAAAAGTGAGGATCCAAACCATGGCACAGTTGCTCAGGGAGCCATGAGGGGGGAGGAAGACAAATGTAGTTGTAATTGGGGATAGTATAATCAGGGAAGTACCTGCAGCAACAGTCAAGAGTCCTAAAGGCTGTTTTATCTGCCTGGTGTCCAGGTTTGAAGATCTAAACTGACCTGCAGAGGAATTTGGAGTGGGAGGGGAAAGATCAAGTTGTTGTGATCTATGTGGCAAGAGAGAGGAAATTATAGGCCAGTTAGCCTGGCTTCAGTGGTTGGTAAGATGTTAGAGCCCATGAGTAAGGATGAGGTTTCAGGGTACCTGGGGCACACAATAAAATAGGCCGAAATCAGCATACAACATAGGATATTGGAACGGGAACACAGGAACAGGTCATTCGGCCCACAATACTGTGCCAAACCAGCTAAAAAGCAAATCAAAAACACTCGAACACCAATCCCTCCTACCTACACAAAGCCCATATCCTTCCATCTTACTTACATCCATGTGTCTATCCAAATGCCTCTTAAGAGTCTCTAATGTATTTGCCATTACAGGCAGTGCATTCCAGCCAGCCACCACTCTCTGAGTAAAAACCTTAACTCTCACATCCCCCTTGAACATACCCCTGCTGGTATTAGATATTTCAAACCTGGGAAACAGATAGTCTATCCACTCTAACTATGCCTTTCATAATCTTATAAACCTCTATCAGATCCCCCCTCAGCCTCCGGCACTCCAGAGAAAACAACCCAGTTTTAGCCAGCCTCTCATGATAGCACATGCACTCTAAAGCAGCCATCGTCCTGGTGAACCTCTTCTGCACCCTCACCAAAGCCTCAACATCTTTCCTATAGTGGGGCAACCAGAAATGTACCCAATACTCCAGAAATGGCTTAACCAGAGTTTTATAAAGTTTCAACATAACTTCTTGGCTTGGAACACAATGCCTCAACTAATAAAAGCAAGCATTCCACAAGTCTTCTTCATCACCATAGCAACCTGTGTAGCCACTTTCAAAGAGCTATGGACTTGGATCCCAAGATCTCTCTGCTCGGCAATACTGCTAAAGATCTTGCCCTAAATAGTGTAACGTCTCCTTGCATTTGTCCTACCAAGGTGCATCACCTCACATTTATCTGGGTAAACTCCGTCTGCCATTTCTCAGCCCATATTTGCAACTGATCTATATCGTGCTGTTTTCTTTTGCCAGTCTTCTACACTATACACAACTCCACCAATCTTGGTATCATCCACAAACTTACTAACCCACCCATCTACGTTTTCATCCAGGTCATTTATATACATCACAAAGAACAGAGGCTCCAGCACAGATCCCTGCGGAACACCGCTAAGTACAGACCTCCAGCTCGAATAAGCCCCTTCAACCACTACCCTGTCTTCTATGTGCAAGCCAGTTCTGCATCCAAACAGACAATTCACCATGGACCCCATGCTTCTAAATCTTCTGGACAAGCCTCCCATGAGGGACTTTGTCAAACGCCTTACTAAAATCCATGTGGACAACATCCACTGCCCTACTCCCATCAATCTCACTCGTCACCTTGTCAAAAACTCAATTAAGTTGGTAAGCCCCGCACAAACCCATGGAAGCTCTCCCCAATTATGCCATGGGTTTACAAACACATATATCTTATCCCTAAATATTTTCTCCAGCAATTTCCCTACAAATGATGTGAAACTCACTAGTCTATAGTTCCAAGGATTTTCCCTTCTTAAATAGAGGAACAACATTAGCCACTCACCAGTCCTCCGGTACCTCACCTGTGAAGGTATTGGTGAAGGCACCAGCAATCTCGTTTCTTGTCTCCTTCAATAATCTGGGGTAAATTCCATCAGGCCCTGGCTATTTATCCACCTTAATACTCATTAGGAGGCCTAACACTTACACCTCCTTGAACTCTAAACACCCTGGCGTATTCATACATTCAGCACTGACCTCCTGGTCCTCCATATCCTTTTCCTTGGTAAATACTGAAGCAGAAAAACTCATGAATTACTTCAATCACATTCTTTCCATCCAATCAAATGTTCTCCCCTTTATCCTTGAGTGGTCCACACTCTCCCTGGTTATCCTCTTGTTCTTGATCTATAGATAAAATGCCTTGGTATTCACCTTCAATCCTACTTCCCAAGGACTTTACATGGTCCCTCCTGGCTTTCCTAATTCCCTTCTTTAGTTCTCTTCTGGCTTCTTTCTACTCTTCATGTCTTTGATTTGATCCTAACTTCCAAATCTTTACATAGTTCTCCCTTTTCTTCCTGACTATATTCAACACCTCTCTGGAACCTGTTGCTACCACCTGTCTTCCCCATATTTCCATAATTTCTGGAAAGATTGCCAGAATCCTGGAGAAATACCAAATTAGTACCATCAACAAACCAGTAAAGAAGCTCAAATCTCAGCTTATACGGATCAAAGATGACCTGGGACTCTGGTCGGCTGGCATTTACAGGGTTCCCTGTGAATGCAGAGCGGTGTATATCGGCCAGATGGGACGCACAGTGGAAACCCACATCAAGGAGCACAGGAACTATATTAGTTGGCAGTAGCAGAACATTGCATTTGCAATGGCCGTAGGATTGACTTTGACGGTGCAAAACTACTGTGCCATGCCAATGGGTTCTGGTGTGCCTGGTAAAGGGAGTCATTGAAATAAAACTAAAAAGAAAGAACTTTAACAAAGATGAAGGTCTCGCTCTAAGTAAGAACTGTAATTTGATTGTAAACAAGGTGGGAGGGCGGAAACCTGATTGGATAAGCACTAAGCAATCAGGAGGGACGGACTGAGGGGGTATAAATACCACCAGATTTGACATGTCCAGGCATCATCCCTGATGAAGATGGCAGAATTTTTCAATGAAACGTCAGTTATAATTGATGCCTGTACCCAGCTAGAAGCCCAAGAAGAGTTTGTTCAAATCAATACTTTTATGTTTCCTGTCCCAAAGTACAAGCTGTCCTTGAGATACAAACACACAACTTACGGCTGCCGTTACATACAGATAAGCTCCCATAATATTATTAAATTCTAAAGCCCTATACTGTATATACACATACATTCATTCCTATAAATGCCAGTATCAGTTTCCTCTTTCTCTCCACTTTAAATAATTGTTCTTTCTTATCAGTCTTGTGTGCTTTTGATATCATTCTTTTCAATACTATAGAAGTATGGTTACTGTATTGAGCGTTTTTTTTATGCATTTGGTAAATTGGTTTGTTGTTGTCATGTGTTCCAAGGTACAATGAAAATCTTGCATTGCATGCAGTTCATACAGATCAGCTCACTACAATAGTGCATTGAGGTAGTACGAGGTAAAGCAATAACTGAGTGCAGAATAAAGTGTTACAGTCACAGAGAAAATGCAGGGCATGTAGACAGTAACGTGTAAGGTCGTAGCAAGGCTGATGGTGAGCAAAAATATCCATCTTATCAATAGTCTTGTAACAGTGAGATAGAAGCTGTCTTTGAGTCTAGTGGCGTGTGCTTTCAGAGTTTTGTATCTGCTGCCTGATGGGAGGGGGAAGAAGAGAAGGTCTTTGATTATTCTAGCTGCTTTACCAAGGCAGTGAGAAGCAAAAAGTGTCCATGGAAAGAAGATTGGTAACCAACACACAGAAGTCTCTACAATTTCTTGCAGTCACTGGCAGAGCATTTGCCAGAGCAAGCCTTGAGGCATCTGGATAGGAATCTTGCTATGGAGCAAAAATAAAAATTGGTGAGGGTCAAAGAGGACGTGGTAAATTTGTTTACCCTCCTGAGGAAGTGGAGGTGCTGGTGAGCTTTCTTTGCTGTGGCATCATTGTAGTTGGACAGCCTACTGGTGATGTTCACACAGAGATACTTGACGCTCTCAACCCTTTCAACCTCTGCACCACTGATGTAAACAGAAGCAGGTACACCACCCCTTTCCTGAATTCAATGACCAATTCCTTAGTTTTACAGACACTGAGGGCAAGATTGTTGTCATAACATCATGTCACTAGGATCTCGCTGTCTCTCCTGTACTCCAACTTATCATTACTTCAATACAGCCCACTATGGTGGTATCATCTGCCAGCTTAGAGTTAAAGCAGAGTCTGGAGAAATGGTTGTGAGTGCACGGAGAGTAGAGTAGGGGACCATGGACACAGCCATCTGGGGCACCAGGTTTAAGAATAATCATGGCAGAGGTGTTGCTACTTATCCTTACTAGCTGTTGTCTGTTGATCAGGAAGTCAAGGATCCAGTTGCAAAGGCAAGTGTTGAATGCTAGGTCTAGGAGTGTGGAGATAAATTTTCTTGGGATTGCACTATGAAGGTGGGGCTGTAGTCAATAAACCATTGCCTACAATAAGTATCTTTACCGTTGAGATGTTGCAGAGTGTAGGACCAACAAGATGGTTCTGCCATAGACCTGTTTCAATTGTAGGCAAATTACAGTGGGTTGAGCTTGACTGGGAGGCTGGAGTTAACCGTATAACTATATAACAATTACAGCATGGAAACGGGCCATCACAGCCCTTCTAGTCCATGCTGAACTCTTGCTCTCACCTAGTCCCACTGACCTGCACTCAGCCCATAACCCTCTGTTTCTTTCCTGTCCATATACCTATCCAATTTAACTTTAAATGACAACATCGAACCTGCCTCACCCATTTCTGCTGGAAGCTTGTTCCACACGGCTACCACTCTCTGAGTAAAGAAGTTCCCCCTCACGTGACCCCTAAAATTTTGCCCTTTAACTCTCAACTCATGTCCTCTTGTTTGAATCTCCCCCACTCTCAATGGAAAAAGCCTATCCACGTCAACTCTATCTATCCCTCTCATAATTTTAAATACCCCTAACAAGTCCCCCCTCAATCTTCTATGCTCCAAAGAATAAAGATCCAACTTGTTCAACCTTTCTTTGTAACTTAAGAGATGAAACCCAGGCAACATTCTAGTAAATCTCCTCTGTACTCTCTCAATTTTATTGACATCTTTCCTATAATTCGGTGACCAGAACTGTACACAATACTCCAAATTTGGCCTTACCAATGTATGCCATAACTAGCCTCTCAAAGCACTTCAAGGGGCTGGATGTCAAAGCCACTGGGCAGTAGTTACAAAGGTATATTACCTTGTTTCCCTTAGGTACCAGGATGCTAATGATCTTTCCAATGTGAAAGAGCATGATCATGCCTAATCTTTCCCAGGACTCAGCTCATCTTTTGTGCAGGTTCCCATGGCCCTAAGTTCTCTGATCTTTCAAAAATTGATCTACCTCCTCTAAATATCTTCAGTAATCTACCTTTTAGGGTTTGGGATTGAGAATTCTAGAGAATCATCAACCTCTGCAAAAGAAATTATTATTCACCTCAATTTTAAATGACTCCCCCTTATTCTTGTTACTATATCCCCTCATTTGAAGCTCACCCTTGTACAGAATCATCTATCATTCCCCTTTAAGATCTAGTATTTTGCAATAAGATGACCCCTCATTCTTCTAAACTCCAAACAACACCAATCCAATCTCTTTAGCTGCTCACAACAGGGCAAACCTCCTGCCCAAGGAATTAAATGAGTATATTTCTTTTACACTGCCTCCAGTGTTTTTACAGGCAGTCATCAGGTTACAGCAAGGTTTCATTCCTGAGAACTGTTCATAGCATAAACTGTAAGTTGGGAATAAACAGAAACAACTTTGACGGGGTGAGGGGGGTGGTGACAAGAGGGACCCTTTTCCAATTCAGCAGAAGATTCATTTAGTTTAATTTGCATCATATAGTTTAGTTAGTGCTGAAATGTGATTTGTTGAAGAGATTTCTACTACGATATTACTTCAAAACACAATTGTTTTTATAAGTTTTATAACCAAAGTGCAGTTGTTCCTTCTGCATTTAAAGTAACCATAGTAACTGCAGTTCAGTCTACACCTCCAAACATGTGATACTTTGCCTCAAGTTGTTACCTTTGTATGTGAGCTTGGAGAGGGGGGCATCCGTAAATTATTCACCATACAATCAATCTATTTAAGGACCCTCAGTCTCTATAATTTCAGTGCAAAAAGATGTTGAATATTAAAAGACCTAGTTAGGATGAACATAGAGAGGATGTTTCCTATAATGAGGGAGTCCAGGACCAGAGAGCACTGCCTCAGAATGGAAGAATGTCTCTTTAGAACAGAGATGAGTAAGAATTTCTTTACCAGAGAGTGGAGAATCTGTGCAATTCATTGTCATGGATGGCTGTGGAGGCCAAATCATTGGGTATATTTAAAGGGAAGGGTGATAGGCTCTTGATTAGTAAGGGCATCAAAGGTTATGGGGAGAAAGCCAGGAAAATGGAGTTGAGAGGGATAATAAATCAGCCATGACAGAATGGTAGTGCAGACTTGATGGGCTGAATGGCTTAATTCTGCTCCTGTGTCTTATAAACAGTATTTGTCTCCAAAATTACAGCGGCTGATTGAACAATACCACTCCCTCCCAGAAAATTCCTAACACTTATGTCTATACTTTGCACATCATACAGTGATCCAGAACAGAAAAGGCCCTTTGGCACAATTTGTCCATGCCTACCTGAGCTAATCCCATTTGTCTTCATTTGGCCCATATCCCTCTGAACCATTACTATCCACATGCCTGTATAAATGTCTTTTTGTTAAGTATAGGCTCTCCTCAGGTTACAGCAGAGTTCTATTCCTGTGAACTGTTTATTACCTGAACAGTTTGCAAGTTGGAAATGCAATTGCTAACCAAGTTCCCATATACAAGAAGATGTCTGTTTAGTGTAAGAATACTTAGTGTAAGACTCACCGCTGCCAGTAAGGAGTTTGTATGTTCTCCCCATGACTGCGTGGGTTTCCTCTGGGTGCTCCAGTTTCCTCCCACAGTCCAAAGACATAATGGTTGGTAGGTTAATTGGTCATTGTAAATTGTCCTGTGATTGGGTTAGGATTAAACCTGGGTGATGTGGTTTGAGGGTTAGAAGGGCCTTTTCCCCGCTATATCTCAATAAATAAATGTGCATGTGAGATAAAATGTGTAGGCATAAAACGGAGACATTTGAGATGAATGCTGGAAGAGACTACATTTTAAAATCCCAAGGGAGGGAGAGGGGGAGGATGACCATAGAGTCTACTGGCTCAATGGATGGCCTTTTAGGACCAATGGGCACCGGCTGGAGTGGGTCCTGAACAACTGGAGTTCATTTATTTCAGTTGCACAGCCCAGCAACCCCTGACTTAACCCTAGCCTAATCATGGGACAATTTACAATGATCAATTAACTTACAGTCTTTGGACCATGGGGAAAAAACTGGAGCACCCAGAGAAAACCCATGCATTCCACAGGGAGATGTACAGACTCCTTACAGACGATGTCAGAATTGAACTCCAAAATCTGACACCGTGAGTTGTAATTGTGTTACACTAACTGCTACACTACTGTGGTGCCCAAGACAAGGCAGATAATGTTTTGATTTGAAAATACAATACTTATTTTAAAAGCAAAAGGAACAAATCAAAACGGTTTAAGCACAGCGTAATGCTTCCTATTTTCCCTGTAAAAACAAAACATAGGAAAAAAGTTTCAGCACATTTCTGGACTCTACACTGTAAAAGAGACAATGAAGCACTGCAAAACTGCAATAATCAAAATATAACACTGTTATCAAAACAGAAAGATCACTGCTATCAGGGAAGACTAAATGTAGGATAAGATTTTACCACTATGAAAGATGAATCTGGACCAAAGTAGTCCATTTAAATGAAAATCCGAAACTCGGCCATAAGTACTAGATTATTATTAATGAATCAAATGCACAAATTTCAAGGTTGTCAAGCCGAGGGGTGGTAGTGGGGACAAGCTCCCACTACCTAAAAGTGCTCCTCACTGCATGCGCCTCAAATAGCCTCTGACAACCAAGTCCAACTCCTGGCCTTCTCATGTGGCTTAGCCTCTAAGCCCCGTGGAACTGTTTCTACTGACAGGAGAAGGGGCGAAGGCGGGTCCTGGTGCCTTAAAACCAGTGCTTCGGGTAGATGGAGCTTGTCAGCCTGGGAAGGCAGTCCATCTAGAGAGGGAAAACTCTGGTCTCAAACCTCCACTGCCTTGTGGCCATACCCACTCATGGGAAAGGCTTTGGGAGTAAACCCTGAGGACAAATCCAGAGCTGGAGTCCCTAAGGCAGTCCGACATTTCCTTCAATCTCATTCTGGAAACTCCTACGACACCACCGGTGCCAAGCTGTATCGGCCCCTGCCCTTCCCTTGGACAACATCGGTGGCGTGGAGAGGGGAGACTTGCAGCATGGGCAACTGCTGGTCTTCCATACAACCTTGCCCAGGCCTGCACCTTGGAGAGGAAAGACTTTCCAGGCGCAGATCCATGGTCTTGCGAGACTAAAGGATACCACCACCACCACCACCAAATGCACAAATTAGAAATTGATTTCTGAAATGTTAATAGCAAACCACTGTTATGGATCAGACCTTGAAACACAACTCTTCCGTTATCCTGTGAGACAATAGAATATTTTAATTCCAGTTTATTTTCCAAAATGGACTGAACCAATAGCTATGGGTCAGAAATCATTTATGGGGGACCATGGTAGTAGGAGAGACCATCAGACTTGGGTTGTAGTTATCAATCAAAATGTGCAATGTTGGCCAGTGATGCTACGCCACAGATGTGGAGAGTTAAAGTGTGCGTGCTGCTTTGTTTTCTGACGTCTGTGCACACAGTAGCAAATCATTCCCATCTTATTCTTATCTGGAGAGCAAATGAAGAACGGGAAATCTTTACATCCACCTGAGAGAAGTCAGGGCTTAGTGTCTCTAAAAGATGTTGCCTAGCACACGTATGTCTGGAGAAGGCCTTGAACCACAGTCTTCTGATTGTGTGGCAAGCCAGCAACCAGCTAAGCATACTGTCATTAGAAGGGCACAGGGGCGTCAGGGGTTTACATTGATGGGATTCAACCACCAGATAATTTAGAACAGATGCCTCAGATAATTCATCTACAAATACACTGTGGCCACTTTATTAGGTACACCTGTACACCTGCTGGTTAATACAAATATCTGGTCAGCCAATCATGTGGCAGCAACTCAGCCTGCATGAAAGCATGCAGACACTGTTGGTCAGAGCAAGCATCAGAATGGGGAAGAAATGTGATCGAAGTGACTTTTACAGTGGAGTGATTGTTGGTGCCGCACGGCGTGGTTTGAGTATCTCAGAAACTGCTGATCTCCTGGGATGTTCGCGCACAGCAGACTCGAGTTTACCGAAAATGGTGCGGAAAATAGAATCCGGTTAGCGGCGGTTCTGTGAGCGAAAATATTTTGCGAATGAGAGAGGTTAAAAGAGAATGGCCAGACTGGTTCCAGCAGGCAGGAAGGCGACGGCAACCACGCGGTAAAACAGAAGAGCATCTCTGAATGCAGAACAGGTCGATCCTTGACGTGGATGGGCTACAGCAGGAGAAGACCACGAACGTACACCCAGTGGCTACACTATTAGCATACATTGCCAAGGGCGACTATTGGCTGAAGCAAACTACTCAAAATTAGGTATAATCTTTCAGACTCGAAACAGTATTTCACTTCAGAACATCAAGATTTTGCTCCAACAAAACAAAGTGTGGCCAGCCCGCTGTAGGATGTAATAAGGCCAACGGGTGCAAATACCAAAATCGGGCTGTGGTGTGTCATTGGTTAAATTGCGTAAAAGGGGCGGTGTCAGACTTCAGGATTTGTAGCCATTTCGCGCAGTAAGGCAGTTCTTATAAAGTGATATTTCGGATGTTTGTCCACAGTGAAACTGTACGCCGCTTTCGCACAAATCTGGTTCCAAACTGATGCTGGGGAAATCCATCAAACAATGGGCACTGGAGGATTGACTTATGTGCTGCTTGTCTGCATTACAAACGTGAGTTACAGCGTGCGCACATTGGAAAGATAAGTTTCAAGTTTCGATAAATAAAGTTACTTTGCCGACTATCCAATTGGTATGGTTTCTGACAGCACTTCTGTAACATGTGATGAAATTGTTTTAATATTCCGATAATAATTAGTTTTTTTTGCCTGAAAGGACCGCTGAGGACTTTAAATATATACATGTGAATGTTAATATACCAGGACGTCTCAGTTGACTATCAAAAGGGACCCTTTTGAGTAGATGCTGCATGTTAGAACAGTGGTTCTTTCAATAGCTGTCAGCGTCCCCCAGGCGTGAGCTCTGAATCAATGGGGAGATTCAAGAAGGGAAATTTGAAATAGAAACGTGATATTTAAATTCTATGGCAAAAGCCATGGCAAGATTAAAACTCGCGAAAAAAATGCTCCATCCTGTTGTCACACTTTTGTGTCTGACCCCTTTTGAGTGGAAGGGAGATAGTAGGAAGATAATTATTTGTTTTTTTTAAATAAACGAGATTCCTTTATTTTAACTGTAACATTCCTTGAGCCGTATTAGAAAAATGAAAATAGTATCATAATGAATTCTGTGCTTTTATTCTGTTCAATTTTTTTCCAGATGTCCTTGGCAAGCGTGGGTAAGATGATTCTTCTTTCAATAGATACTCGTAATTATTGCTGTCTAATGGAACTGTATTCTATAAAGAGCAGATAAATCGCATGAAGTCACGCGGTACTCCAGCTACAAACGAAAAATAAGGCTTTGTCCGTAGTATATTAAAGGATAAACTTACAGATCAAAAATATTTACATAGCCAGCAATAATCTCAATTGTAGTATAGAGTATTACTTGTGCACGCCTGCATTTACTACACACACAAACCGCGACCAGATTACAAAAACACACTCGTTAATCCGTATCCTTTCTTTTTAAGATTTCACCCTATCGATTTACACCGTGACTTCCAGGAGTATTTCAGCTCGCTGGAGCCAATGCGTAGGAGCACATTCCTACAAGCTTTCCGCAGCTTCCAATACAGCCACGCAACAGCCCGTATTTGTTCTCTTCGACAATCGATTTGTTCTCGGTACTGTGTCCAACCTGTTGCCTGCAACTCAGTACAATATCAAAGTAGAGGCTTTTGATTCGAGCGGGAACGTACTGGCTGAAGCTGAACTACAACACCAGACAGGCGAGTTTTACAAAATTATATTCCACTCCTTCAAATCCGTGTGACTTTACCTGTAACTTCCCGTCACGGCAAAGGTGAGATTGATTATCTTTGCAGAAACCAAGCGGCAACTTCAGGGGAGAGCAAATGCAAAGTCAAGGGCAGAAATCTCAATGAACTTTTTACTTGTTTGTCTTGTCAGGAATAGGTTTGAAAGATTTGCACTTGGGTAGAAATGAATTAAATTTCCTGCAGAAAGTTTCTTGTCAGTTTTATGTCCTTGTAACCGATTATATAAGTATTACTTATTGCCAATCAACATCCAAGAACTAAAAATTTAATAATAATATCGTCTTTCAATTGGTGGAAATATGAAAATATAGGATTTTTTCAACTTTCATTCATTTTTAATCAAATCTTTCCATGTCGCTTCTAGTTTCAATTACCTTACCTGATTAAACGATTTAGTTTCATGATCTTCAATCTGATTTGTGAGGGTCAGGCACAGTTGTCAGTTTCTCTCACCTCAAGACAAAGAGTGCACATTAGTCTTGTTTTGCCATTACCAGTGCTTAATTATTGTAACTTTCATATTAAAAAAATTAAACAAAAATGAAAGAGAAGGGTAAATAACAACAGATTTCAATTCACTCCTACAGAAAATAATGGTTCAAAATATTTTAATGGTGACTTATTTTGTTGTGATTGCGCTCGTTCATTCTCCTTTTTCTATGTTCGTTGTTGAATCTTAAAGCTATAAGTTGTGATAATTATTTACAAAACATTTAAAAAATTATGATTCGTTTATTCAATACAAAATATTAAGCTAGTTATTTTAAATAAGCTACTAAATGTACACGAATGGCAAAAAATGAAAACAAATAATTGCTTATTAATACAGATACTGTAATACTAATTTCTGAACTATGGAACTATATGCATTATTAAAATCACAAAATGTACAGTAAGGGATTATTTGAAACCATAAATTTACATTGCTGAGGTCTGCTCGCACTAGTTTAATGGAGGTAATAAATTATTTTCTATATAGGCACTACTGTATCCTCTAAAATGGAGTTATGAGGGGTATTTCAGAAAATTTCATAGCCTGAATGACTATACTCAAATATCTAAATTACTCACCTTTTTTTCTGATTTCACTATTTGGAAGTTGCTGGTGATTTACCTTTTCTTAAGGCTCTGTGTGAGTGTAAGGTTCTGATATTACTTTCTGGACCAACGGTAACAGGTACGTGACTGGAGACCCAACCTTGGAGTCCAAAAAGGTTTCCTGAGAACGAACGCAAACACGAGGAAATCTGCAGATGCTGGGATTTCAAGCAACACACACAAAAGTTGCTGGTGAACGCAGCAGGCCAGGCAGCATCTCTAGGAAGAGGTACAGTCGACGTTTCGGGCCGAGACCCTTCACCAGGACTAACGTAAAGAAGAACTAGTAAGAGATTTGAAAGTGGGAGGGGGAGGGGGAGCTCCGAAATGATAGGAGAAGACAGGAGGGGGAGGGATGGAGACAAGAGCTGGACAGGTGATTGGCAAGAGAGATATGAGAGGATCATGGGACGGGAGGCCTAGGGAGAAAGAAAGGGGTAGGGGGAAACCCAGAGGATGGGCAAGGGGTATAGTGAGAGGGACAGAGGGAGAAAAAAGGAGAGAGAGAAAAAGAATGTGTGTATATAAATAAATAAATAACGGATGGGGTACGAGGGGGAGGTGGGGCATTATCGGAAGTTTGAGAAGTCAATGGTTGCAGGCTACCCAGACGGAATATAAGGTGTTGTTCCTCCAACCTGAGTGTGGCTTCATCTTTACAGTAGAGGAGGCCGTGGATAGACATATCAGAATGGGAATGGGACGTGGAATTAAAATGTGTGGCCACTGGGAGATCCTGCTTTCTCTGGCGGACAGAGCGTAGCTGTTCCGCGAAACGATCTCCCAGTCTGCGTCGGGTCTCGCCAATATATAGAAGGCCGCATCGGGAGCACCGGACGCAGTATATCACCCCAGCCGATTCACAGGTGAGGTGTCGCCTCACCTGGAAGGACTGTCTGGGGCCCTGAATGGTAGTGAGGGAGGAAGTGTAAGGGCATGTGTAGCACTTGTTCCGCTTACACAGATAAGTGCCAGGAGGGAGATCAGTGGGGAGGGATGGGGGGGACGAATGGACAAGGAAGTCGCGTAGGGAGCGATCCCTGCGGAAAACGGGGGGGGGGGGGAGGGGAAGATGTGTTTAGTGGTGGGATCCCGTTGGAGGTGGCGGAAGTTTCGGAGAATAATATGTTGGACCCGGAGGCTGGTGGGGTGGTAGGTGAGGACCAGGGGAACCCTATTCCTAGTGGGTGGTGGCGGGAGGATGGAGTGAGAGCAGATGTACGTGAAATGGGAGAGATGCGTTTGAGAGCAGAGTTGATGGTGGAGGAAGGGAAGCTCCTTTCTTTAAAAAAGGAAGACATCTCCTTCGTCCTGGAATGAAAAGCCTCATCCTGAGAGCAGATGCGGCGGAGACGGAGGAATTGCGAGAAGGGGATGGCATTTTTGCAAGAGACAGGGTGGGAAGAGGAATAGTCCAGGTAGCTGTGAGAGTCAGTAGGCTTATAGTAGACATCAGTAGATAAGCTGTCTCCAGAGACAGAGACAGAAAGATCTAGAAAGGGGAGGGAGGTGTCGGAAATAGACCAGGTAAATTTGAGGGCAGGGTGAAAGTTGGAGGCAAAGTTAATGAAGTCAACGAGCTCAGCATGCGTGCAGGAAGCAGCGCCAATGCAGTCGTCGATGTAGCGAAGGAAAAGTGGGGGACAGATACCAGTATAGGCTTGGAACATGGATTGTTCCACAAAGCCAACAAAAAGGCAGGCATAGCTGGGACCCATGCGGGTGCCCATAGCTACACCTTTAGTTTGGAGGAAGTGGGATGAGCCAAAGGAGAAATTATTAAGAGTAAGGACTAATTCCGCTAGACGGAGCAGAGTGGTGGTAGAGGGGAACTGCTTAGGTCTGGAGTCCAAAAAGAAGCGTAGAGCTTTGAGACCTTCCTGATGGGGGATGGAAGTATATAAGGACTGGACATCCATGGTGAAAATAAAGCGGTGGGGGCCAGGGAACTTAAAATCATCGAAAAGTTTAAGAGCGTGAGAAGTGTCACGAACATAGGTCGGAAGGGATTGAACAAGGTATGATAAAACAGTGTCGAGGTATGCAGAAATGAGTTCGGTGGGGCAGGAGCAAGCTGAGACAATAGGTCTACCTGGACAGGCAAGTTTGTGGATCTTGGGTAGGAGGTAGAAACGGGAAGTGCGGGGTGTGGGAACCATAAGGTTGGTAGCAGTGGATGGGAGATCCCCTGAGCGGATAAAGTCGGTGATGGTGTGGGAGACAATGGCCTGGTGCTCCTTAGTGGGGTCACGATCGAGGGGTAAATAAGAGGAGGTATCCGCGAGTTGTCGCTGTGCCTCGGCAAGGTAGAGGTCAGTGCGCCAGACCACAACAGCACCCCCCTTATCTGCGGGTTTAATAATAAGGTTAGGATTAGTGCGGAGGGAGTGGAGAGCAGAGCGTTCCGAAGGAGTGAGGTTGGAATGGGGACAAGGTGCGGTGAAGTCGAGACGGTTGATGTCCCATCGGCAATTAGCAATAAAGAGATCCAGAGCAGGCAGAAGACCAGAGCGGGGTGTCCATGAAGAAGAGGAGGGTTGAAGACGGAAGAAGGGGTCATCGGTGGGGGTGGGAGAGTCCTTGCCGAAGAAGTAGGCTCGAAGACGGAGCCGACGGAAAAAGAGTTCCGCGTCTTGGCGAACGCGGAACTCGCTGAGGTGTGGGCGCAGGGGGACAAAAGTGAGGCCCTTACTGAGGACAGAGCGTTCTGCCTCAGACAGTTGAAGGTCGGAGGGGATGGGAAAGACCCGGCACGGATGAGAGCTGGGGTCAGAGGGAGGAGGGGGATGGAGGCTGGTGGTGTCAGTGGAGAGGGGAGGGTTGGGGTGAGAGGAAGATGGAGCCTCTGAGGGCCCAGGAGCTGACAGTGGGATCTGAGGGAGACGGGGTTGCAGAGTAGTGCTGGGGGAAGGGGAGACGGGAGTGACAACAGCAGCACGTGAAGACCCGGCCTGGAGTTCAGGGCTGGAATCTTGAGAGCTCGGATCAGAGGGAGAGGGGTGGGGGGAGGCAGGGGGTGTCAGGGTGTCACGGCCTCCTCTACTGTAAAGATGAAGCCACACTCAGGTTGTAGGAACAACACCTTATATTCCGTCTGGGTAGCCTCCAACCTGATAGCATGGACATCGACTTCTCAAACTTCCGCTAATGCCCCAGCTCCCATCGTACCCGAATCCGTTATTTATTTATTTATATACACACATTCTTTTTCTCCCTCTGTCCCTCTCACTATACCTCTTGCCCATCCTCTGGGTTTCTCCCTCCCCCTTTTTTTCTCCCTGGGCCTCCTGTCCCATGATCCTCTCATATCCCCCTTGCCAATCACCTATCCAGCTCTTGTCTCCATCCCTCCCCCCTCCTGACTTCTGCTATCATTTTGGATCTCCCCCTCCCACTTTCAAATCTCTTACTGGCTTTTCTTTCAGTTAGTCCTGACCAAGGGTCTCGGCGGGAAACGTTGGCTGTACCTCTTCCTAGAGATGCTGCCTGGCCTGCTGCGTTCACCAGCAACTTTGATGTGTGTTTCCTGAGAATGAAGTTGTCTTTACACCAGAAGTACGTTTTTTAAAAACCATGATAACTCAGTAATCAGATGAAAGCTCAAATCTGTATTCAGGCTTATACATGTGCCTGTTCTGGTATGATCAATTTCTTTTAAAATAGGGGGTTTAACTGAAAATTTCAGAATTTTAAAATCTCCAAATAGGTCATGGAACATGAATGTGTTGAATTTCGGAAGTTTTGCTCACTGATGTTATCAAATCAAGCTTGAAGTGAGGTGGTGGACAGTTGTGGATGCTGGACTTTAGTGCTTGGCCCCTAACACCCTCAACATTTTATAGTGGGGGAGGGGGAGTGTGTTCTCCATTTGATCCAGCTGATTTGTAGAATCTGTGGAGGGTGTGGGGCGGGGGGGAACACGGGCATTCATGAAGTGCCTTCTTTAGGAGACTCGATGGGAGATTTCAGAACTTAGAACCTTTTCAGGAGCGAAGAGACTCCTGATGATTAGGATCACTCTGAAGATCACAGGAGTTCAAGAATGCTGATTGCTGCAGAGTCGGGAAGAACTCACAGGATTTGGATTCAGAATAAAGTTCTCTGAACTGGAAGTGGCAATGCTCCAGCCAAGTATTTCACTTTATTTACTTCAGTAGTATTTGGAACTTGTCTGTTAAGGCTCAAACAGTCCTGACACTGGCTGCCACCCTGCATAGAGAGTCACACCAGAGACTAAGATTTGGGCCTTGGACCATTTAGTTCTTTTTTGTATAAATAGACTAACGGTTTCTTCAAGTAGAGGATGTTTTTCATTGTCCTTTACTGAGGTGGTATCCAGCACCATGTTTGTGCCTATCAAAAGCCATCTTGATTCCTACAACACTTAGAAACCAAAGGGTATGATCAATCCCAATTAGTTACCAATTAGCCTTAATGATGTGAGTTTTGATGCAATTGTTAGTGCTCATTTCTGAGCCAGAAAATCATGGGATTAACTTGCATATCAGTACAAACTTCAAGAAGATGGGGAAATAATGCTCAAGTTATGATGCTAAACTAAGTCACTGCCATGCTTTGCATTTGGAGATAAAATATTCAAAGGCATCGTTCAAAGAAGTACAGGTTAGTTTGATTGTTGTGCCATAAGTTAGGAATTATTTAAATGTTGAATACAGTCAATAGAGAAAATCTTTCCCTTCCTGACCTCCTCAATTATTTGCAGTTTGTTAACTACCAAGCAAATATAGAATCAAACTATGTGAGACCATTCAACCCATCTAGCTTTGCCAGTCTTTGAAACAGCTACCAATTGGTTCAACCACTCCTTTCTCTCGTAATGTCACACTTTCTTCTTTCAGCTAAGGAACAAAACTTTTTGGACGTACTATTGAATCTACAACTCTCTCAAACAGCGCTATTCAAATAATTGCCTTAAAATAATCTCCTTCTCCTATTGGTCTTTATTACCAGTTATGTTAGTTGAATGCCCCCCAGTTACTGAATCTCCTGCTAGTAGAAATAGTTTCTGCTTACTTGCTCTGTCAAACCCACCTCCTGGAATATTGAATATTTAACCTTCATTAAATATTTCCTTGGCCTTCTCTGCTCCAACCTGAAGAATCCAAGATCCTCTAGTTTTCTGAATAATAAAGTCTCCATTACACTGAGGGCAGTTTATTTAACCATTCTGTGGACAGAATCAAATGCACCCCAGAGAAAATCTGCAAACCAAAGGTCCAATATCCAGGATTTTCAGATCATGTCCGATGAAACATTTGGTGCATCATTTTCTGCTGGGAGATGAAGGTGAGAATTCATTTTGTACACAATAATATCAAATCTTGCTTCAATATTAAATTGGGTGAATTAGAGAGTGCAATCAGCTCATTCATATCTAAATCATTTGATAACAGAACCAAAATGGTTTATAGATATAATGATAATGCAAGGCATTGTTGCCACAAAGGCTTATTTAAATTAACTTGTTTATGAAAATGGAACAGTTTTATCAGCTAGGGTATTGGGAAAAAATATTCCGAATTAACTCTCATTTTGTTTTTAATAGCTCCTGATATCCCTTTGAACATAAAGGCTTATTCAAAGTCCAGCAACAGCATTACTGTGAATTGGTCTGCAGTTCCCAAAGCCACAGGCTATATTGTGAAAGCCAAAGCTGGCAATTCAATCACTAAAATAGTCGTCAACGATGCATCAGGGACCCTGACAGGTCTACAGCCATATACTTCATACGTCATCTCTGTGCAGTCTTCAAATTCTGGAGGAAACAGTCAGCCATCACTACCCGTAGAAACAAGAACAGGTATCTTTATACAATCTTCACTAGGGTGGAGAGAAGCAAGGGGTACCTACTGTGCCACAGGGCAGTGCTGACTCTCAGATGCAAGCAGTTCCTGTACAGTTGCTAATAGTGTAAATGACAGGTGGCCTTGCAAATTGAAGACTGCTTCAAGGAAACTTGTAGACTTGACACAGTGTCAGTAAAATATTTAACGTAGATTATACTGTGCAAAACAATCACAAACTTAATTGAATTTGAAACTCTGTAGGCATTTTCAGTGACAATTCATTGTGACCGGGTTCATTGTATTTTGTGAGAATGGCTTTAATTGTGCACCATAAATTCTAGGAAATTCTAGGCAGTTTCTAGAGTAGGTTACATGGTCGGCACAACGTTGTGGGCCAAAGAGCCTGTAATGTGCCGTAGATTTCTATGCTTCTATAAGACCTGGTGTGAATTCAATACGTAACAAATTTAAATTAATTTTAAATATACCCCTATTTTTAATTAATGTTGTTGCAGAATCATAAACCATAGAATTGAGGTGAAATAAATAACAACAATTAGTTGATGAGGAATCTATTTTAGAGTAAATATTTAATGAGAATTACATTTCAAGTTCTGCCATATATTGCTTAAAAAGTTTTGTCTATTAATGCAAATTCTAAGAATAATTGTCCGTTTCCAGTTTTAGATGCCCCAGTCATCCACTCATCTTCCACAAGCTTTAATATCATCACTGTGAGTTTGGAGCCTGTGTCCCAAGCTGTGAGATACAGCTTCATTATCATCAGGTCAGATGCAATGGGCAACAAAGTTAAAAAAACCACAACCTCTACTAATGTAATCTTCACTGACTTGGACCCAGGCACTTGGTATACTATAAAAGCCCATGCTTTGGATGCCAATGGCATATCTGGAGATGACAAGATAAAAGAACAAGTGACAAGTAAGAGAAATTTTTATTTTTAAAATGTACTTTTTCATAAGGAACTCTAATTCACTATTGTAACGTTTATATTTTTTAATTCTAGGAAGTTTTTATGTAGAATTTTTTTTAAGTTGGTTTGTTTTGGTAAGGGAAGAACAATAAATTCTTTCTTTTAATTCTATAAAAAATTCTTTTGAAGAAACACTATATATTAAAATCTTTTGGTAGCTAAATGAGCACAGACAGGAATTGTGAAATGGATGTATTCAATTTTGCAGCAAGAAATGGGGAGGGAAAAAACGTGGAGGAAGTTGAAATCAAAGATGAGAATTTTGTCATCAAGGTGCTGATTAATATGTCAGCATTCAGGGTGATGGATGAATAGTATCTGGTACAAATTTGCATACAGAAGCAGATATCTGGAAGATGCCAAGTTTACAGTGGGTAGGTTAAGAAAGTTAGTCAGAAATACATTGGAGTTCTCAAGCCTAGATGTAACAAAGACAGGGCTGCTGATTTTAGAAGCAATTAATCCCACAAGCAAGGTATTTCTAAATGCTGTAAAGGTTAGACAAGTATACCATTTCAGATGCCATTGGCAGCAGGTGGGGGTGGGGTGGTTTGGGGAATGATGACTTGGGGAGAACAGCAGAAGTGAGATCAGTAGTGTTATGATTGGTTCTGTTGGTCAGCAGGAAAGACCTGACAAGGAAAATAACGGGATATGTGATTCAATAGTCTGCAGGGTGGTCGTACAGATGTCTCTGTGATGGTGAGCATGACTGCCGGAAGATGTTTTACATCTCTGGTGCCCTGGTAAAAGATGTCACTGCAGAAAATTGTGCAAAGTAAGGGTGTGCAACGGAAGTCACGGTATTAATGACATAGGCAGAAAGCAATGACAGGGCTGAGGATTTTAGCAACAATCAATCCCCCACGGAAGATGTTTCTGAACAGTGTAAAGGTTAGACAAGTGTACCATTTGGAAGATGAATTGGGGAAGATGATGACCTGGGGAGAGCAGCAGAGGTGAGATCAGTAATGCCTCTAAGGTGGTAATCTCAGGATCATTCCCTGTTCCATGATGTAGTGACTACAGAAACACGAACTTGGAACCACTAAATACATGGCTAAGGAGCTGGTGCAGGGGCAACGCTTTGTGCCTGGATAACAGGAACCTCATTTTTTGGGGGGAGGGGTGCTGATCAACCTGTGTAACGATAGGTTGCATCTAAACTGAAGGGGGTATCAATATTCTGGCAGGGAGGTTTGTTAGTGCTGCTTGGTGTGATTTTAACCTTGTGATGCAAGAGGGAGGCCTCAATACGACAATATGGTAGTGGGGGGGGGGGAGAGAGAGACATATAGTTAAGTGGGCCTAGCAGTCAGAGATGGAGTACGTGGGGAAGCACACAAGGGCTGGTACACTTAGCTGATTTACTTTAATGCAAGGAGCCTTGCAGGTGAGACAAGGGAGTTAAGATTGTGGATCAGCACATGGGATTATAACATGGCAATCATGGAAACATGGCGGAGGGAAGAGCAGGAATGGTAGTTTGATGTTCCTAATATTATGGGGATATTGGTTTCGAGTGTGACGGGGGTAGGGGAAGGGTTCCAAAAGGGGAGGAGGTGTTGCACTGGTCATCAGGGAGGGCAATACAGCGGTATTCATGGAGGATATCCCAGAGGGATTGGCAAATGAAGCTATAGGGATAACACATAATGTATTTTGGCTATAGGGGTGTAACTTAGAAAAAAAAAGAAAGGCCAGTTACTTTATAGGTCTTACACTCTAGGCTTTCAAATGTGAGTGTGAAGAAAAAATATGTACACAAATAGTCGCAGGATGTAAAAAGAATTGGGTTATAGTAGAGGGTGATTTTTACATTCCCACCCAATATTGATTAGGATTACCTTAGCGTAAGGGGCCAAGTTAGAATGTAACATATAAATCTGTATGAACCACCCCCCCACCCCCCCCCAACGATTAAGACCCTATCCCCTGCTACTCTCTTAGTCTGACCTTAGCAGCAGAGCTATTCACAGTGCTTCATGCCAAAAGGCAAGAAAATGGAACTGGTCTGGATGGGAATCCCGGTCTTCATGTACGAGTTGGGCCAAAGGACTGGTTTTCATGTGATATGACTCTAAAACATGGAAATCAGCAGTATGGCAAATTAAAGCAATAGATTTGCAAATGGTTTGGTTTGGTTCTGACACATAACAAGGGGAGATGTATGGTGAGGAAAGATAGGGACTGAAGATAATGGCTTCCTAAGATGTAGTTGGATAAAAGTTTTGCTTATCCAGTATTGGACGTTGGACAAACAATCAGACACTTTGGAGACAATTGAAGAGTTAAGAGATGGGGTCTAAGATAAATCGGGGCATCAAAAATTTATATGCAGAAATCAACAGTGTTTTTTGGATGACGTTGCTCCAGAATCTTCTTTTGGACAATGAAAGGGGATAAATTATGTAATCTTTGGTTTATCAATGGCAATGGCGTTTGACTTGGTAGATAAGAAAGGAACTGAATGTGTGGGTGGTCATACCCTGCTAAACAAAATGGGACCAACAAGACATCTGCAGTCTTCTACTAATGGCTTCCTGTTCATATAACTTAATTTGTTTCACCATTGTTAATTCTGCTGTGATTGTTGTACCAAATAGGCATTAAGAACATTAGGAAATTTGATCATTTCAATTTTACAAAGGACCGTAGGGAGAGACAGTGAGATTTGAAAACCAAAAAAAGATTAACTGGGAGCCAATATAGGTCAACAAGTGCAGACTGATGGTTGAATGAGAATTAGTACAAATTAGGAAATGAATAGCAGAATTTAGTGCTGTGCCAAGCCCTAAACATTGGAATTTTCCTCATAAGTCTCCCTATCTTTGTCTCTTTTAAGATGAACCTTAGAATTTAATTCCATAACCATGTTTTAGTTCATATCTTCTAATCGCTTCTGATGAAGGCTGCTGTGAAATTTTGTTTAATAACACTCCTGTAAGTTAGCTCATCTTCAAAGTACAAAGACAAGTTGTTATAGATTGGTTAAATTAACAGATTTTTAAATATGTGAATGACTTTAGAAATGCCACACAATCAGGAAATCAAAGAAAAAAGGTTGTTTCACGGGAATTACAATTATTTTTCAGGAACAAAACTAATTTACTTGGATGTTTTTATTTCAGGACCACTTGCTCCAAAAGCAGTACGTGCAGTTCTCACAGTTGATTCACTGAGTAAGTCTCTGGGAGTTATGGTTACTTGGAATGCCTCAGAAGGCTCAACTACTTATGTTGCTGTACCCATTGAGAAATCTCGCAGCATTGTCCGGAACTGCACATCAAAATCCACGTCCTGTGTCATCTCTCCTATCCAGTGTAGTATACAATATAATGTCACTGTTGTCGCCTTTAATGAAGCGGGACCTTCTGACCCTGCATGGCCTACTGAGTTCACTAGTGGTAAGTACACAGATACAGTGAAAAAATTCTGCTAAACATTTTCAGTGGAACCAAAGTAGGGTTGTATCTTTTTTCTTTCATATTCGCCATTGTTAAGTATTTTAACTTTCAATTACTTAACAATTAAAGTACTGGCAATCTGTAAACCACTTAATTTGTACAATTAAGATTGATTATCATTTGGAAATAAACAGGTATTTGGAAATAAACATGTAATAGATATACACGATTTTTAAAAAATCAGTTGAATTTTTATTTGTCCCCACTTTTTTTAACCTTCTCTGCAGACCTTCTGCATCAATAGGGTGAAAATATTACTGCCATGGGCATTTCTACAAACAAGGCATTGTGGTGTTGGTGGGGAATGCTGATCTAACAAGTAACTAGGTCACTGGAGTATAGGAAAATTAAGTATCCATGGACGCAAGAAGAGTAAATGAAATATAAGTAGACATACTTCCTTATCTTTTTCTACCAGAAGTAAAATTAATGCAGAAAAGAAACCAATCCTGTATGCATATAAAGAAGATGGATAATAGATTTCCCCCTTTGAGATTGGACAAATGTGGTCTCTATTGGAAAGCAAACTGAAAATGATATTTCAGACTGGTGGCCTCAGAATATTGAGAGTTCCTCCATAATGGAGAAACATACTGCATTAGAAATTATTTTCCTGTCAGAGTCTTGTTGATAAAGTAGGACCCCAACTGGCATTTGTCCATTGGCTTTTGCCTGAGTTTGGCAGAGTCCTCAGCCCTCACTGAAAACAATGGCAATATAAATCAGATCGACAGAAATGCGGTGAGATTACTTACCTACTGCATTCTCAATCAATGTTAAATAATAGCTCAGATGAAATATATTGCACTTTTACTAATAGGACATAATATGCTTTGAGTATATTTTTAATGAGACTTCCATTTACTCTTTGTTGCAGTACCTTGTAGTCCATATGATATTACAATTAAGGAGATGCATCCAGGGAACTTAATTGTATCCTGGTCCCCATCCACTCTGATTGATTACTACACTGCTTTTGTGAAAAGGGATGATGGCCTGGAGGTTACCTGTAACACTACACTTAAAAGATGTTACTTCCAGTCAGAATGTGGATTCACGTACTTTATCAGTGTTTTCTCCTACAACAAAGCTGGTCAGAGTCCTCCAGGCAATGTTTTAAATTATACAACGAGTAAGTATTACATTCATAGTTATTTGTAGCTAGAAAACATCATACTAATTATTACTCTGTGCCTGTTAAACTTTTTGAAGGTGTCTTGCCATTGCTTGGACTAAAGAATTTATTCTTTCTCTCCTAGTGCCATGTTGTCCAACAAACGTTAAAACATTATTTGTCTCGAGTGATACCATCGAGGTGAAATGGGATTCAGTTCGTGGAGCTGAAATGTATGAAACCAAGGCACAAGATAAAGGCTCAACAGTATTCTGTAATGACACTTCCACAATCTGTACCTTATCTGGATTGAAATGCAATACACAGTACAATGTTACTATATATTCTTACAATGATATCAGGGGATTCAACAATTCATGTCACAGAAAGTCAATCACAACAGGTAAATGTACAACGTGTGCAAAAGACCACTTAAAATTTATAATTTGGGTCCCATAAACAAATTAATTGAAAGTCCTGTGATATGTAGAATATAATTCTTGAAGAGATCCAAAAATAAAATCCTGCAGATGTTAGAAATCTGAAATAAACCTTATAATTCTGAGAATGTTCATTCAAATGTTGCTGTTATGCTTGATTCAAAATTGAGAGGCGAAACAAAATTTGAAATGAATGATAATAGATTTCCCTTTAGGTATACACACTGGTTGTAAGAATCTGTAAACGTATGTATTACACTCAGTTTAATTGGTGATCGCTGAAGTTAAGTGATGTGAAATTTATGTGAATATCTAAGTTTTAAATTGCTGTATTCTTTAAATAGGACCATGCAGTCCCAGAATTCTGAATATTACAAAGATAAATCCGAACACAGTTAATATTTCATGGGAACAAAATAACATTAATGCACAGTACAAAGTGTTTGTTTTCGGAAAGGCTGGAATCAGATCCTGCAATAGCTCTGGATGTTCTTGTGAAATCGCTCACCTACCCTGTGGATCCACCTTCTCCGTCAGTGTAGTAGCCACTGCTCCAGAAGGAAGGAGTTTACCTAGCTACAGCATGCCAGTGGAAACAGGTAAACAACATTTGGGTGTTTGGAAGGTAAGCTTTGTGTGCAGTGTCGGTAGCCGAAGTAGTATTCAATATTCTGCATGAACTAGTAACTGGATTTCTAAATTACTGAACTATAGAATAGGAACGTCACCTTGTTGCAGTTGATGCCTTTTGGGAATTCAGGTCCTGGTAGGGTCACTCATGGCGGTAAGGTCAACAGGGAGTTTCTAGACAAAGAGTAATCCAACCAATGGTGGAGCCGGTGGAAGATGATGACACATCACAACTGCAGGAGAGGAGGAAGGCTGCAGCAGTGAAGTGTCTCCAGTTGCCTTGATCGTGCCACTGGACCCTGCCCCAATCTGCCAAGAGCCATAAGAGCATAAGAAATAGGAGCAGGAGTAGGCCATCTGGCCCATCGAGCCTGCTCCGCCATTCAATAAGATCATGGGTGATCTGGCCATGGACTCCTCTCCACCCACCTACCTTTTCCCCATAACCCTTCACTCCCCTACTATGCAAAGATCTATCCAAACTTGTCTTAAATATATTTACTGAAGGAGCCTCCACTGCTCATTGGGCAGAGAATTCCACAGATTCACCACTCTCTGGGGGAAAGCAGTTCCTCCTCATCTACTTCCCCAGATCTTGAGGCTATGTCCCCTAGTTCTAGTGTTGCCTATCAGTGGAAACAACTTCCCTGCCTCTATCTTAGCTATCCCTTTCATAATTTTATGTTTCTATAAGATCTCCTCTCATTTTTCTGAATTCCAGCGAGTACAGTCCCAGGTGACTTAATCTCTCCTCGTAGTCTCACCCCATCCTCTCTGGAATCAGCCATCTGGTGGCTGTCCATGCACCAGTCTCCCCACCTTAAACAAAGTCACACACCAGTGTTTTCCTTGAAGGGAATCTACCCTAGCAACCTGGATTAAGTTTTGTGGTGATTAGGAAGTTCTGCAGGGGCAGGATTGTGTGCTCTGGGCTCATGGACTGAGGCAGAAAGAACACTTACCCCAGTGGCACCCAAAACTGAATAGCCCTATTTACGATCCACTCTGCTCACCCTACCCGGGGAAGGGGCTGGAAAAGGCACTCTGAAAATAGCTCCCCTTGAAATCTCCACACTGGATCCAGAGGGATCACCATGTGCAGTAAGAAACAATGCAACGTGACCTTTGGAGCCTGGAATGTGTGCTCTCTGATAGAGAGTGCAATCACTGATCAACCAGAGGGCAAAACTGTGATCATCGCCAATGATGGCTGATTGACCGAGCTGCTCTTTCTGAAACCCACCTGGCAGACAAAGGACAGCTAAGGGAAGAAAAGGATGGTTACACCTTCCCCTGGAAAGGGAAGGCAGCTGTCAAGCCCAGGATCTTTGGTGTTGGGTTTGCAATTAAAAAAACAGCTTGCTGGTCAACTCTCTGAACTTCCCATGAGAATCAGCAAACATCTCATGATGATCCATTTGCTGTTTGCCAAGAGCCAGATGGCAACCATTGTGGGAGCTTATGCACCAGCTCTGGACTCGCATGACTATGAAAAAGGGGCCTTCTACACTTACCTAGACACAACATCCCCAAGGAGAGTAAGGTAATTCTCTTAGTGGACTCCAATCCCAGGGTCAATCAGGTCTTCATCCTTTGGAAGAGTACCACAGGAAAGGAAGACATTGGGAACATCAGCTCATGGAGTACTACTTCACACCAAGTGTGCTGAGCACAGTCTTATCATGAGTACTATCTTCTGCCAGAAAAAAACAAATTCATTGCAGCACCCATGATCTAAACAGTGGCATCTCATTGACTATATCATCGTCTGATCCAGGGACCACCATGATGTGAATATCACAAGGGCCATGATTGGCACAGTTAGCTGCTGAACAGATTCATCACCATTTCCACCTCTCCATGTCCATCAGGCTCAGGAAAAAGAGGAGGGTTCATAAGAAGCAGACCAGGCCAAGACTAAGTTGTGAAAGCCTACTTGACTCTGCCACCCAGCATCACCTTCAGGCCTTGTTTGGGGAAAGCCTCCAACAGGAATATCTGGAGGATATTAAAGAATGCTGGGGTCTGGTTAAATCCACCATCCTTGATACCTACAAAAATATCCTTGGGTACAAGTCCAGAAAAACATCAGGATTGGTTTCATGATAACAATATGAAGATAGAACACCTTATCTTCAAGAAAAGGAAAGCCTTTTGTACCTGGCAGAATGGCCTCAGCAGCAAGGCCAAAAGAAGAGCTTACTCCAGAACCAAGGTAAATGTCCAGCACAGGATGATGGGGCTAAAAAACTCAGTGGATTGAGAAAGCCCTGGAAATACAGAGACTGGCAGAATTTCATGACCTGAGAGGCTTCTTCAGGGCCACTAAAGCAAATGACTTTGGATAAATCCCCTGAACCCAGATGATGGGCAGAACTTGCTAAAGGATTGGAAGGAAATTGATGGAGAGAACCCTCTCAAGAACTTAACTACAACAATCCTGCTGAACCGGTGGTTACTAAACAAATCCTCCAGAAACCTGTGAGAAAAGACATGGGAGAACCTCCCAGTATGGAAGAGGTCCATGATGCTCTTAAGAGCATGAAAAGCAAAATATCATTGGTCCTGATGGGATCCCAGCAGAGATCTTTAAGGAAGGAGGACCAACACTCCTGCACCACATATATGCCTTGGTCCTGAAGGCCTGGAGAAAAGAACAACTGCTCTCAGCTCAGGAATGCTCGAATAGTGATAATATTCAAGGATGGAGACAGGGCAGATTGTGACAACTACAGAGGCATCTCCCTCCCATCAACAGCAGGCAAAGTGCTTGCACGTATCCATGTCGTCTGACTCCATCCACTATCTGGTTAAGTACTCCCTGAATCACAGTGTGGTTTCCACCTGTCTAGAGGTACTGCAGACATGATCTTCACAGCATGCCAATTGCAGGGAAAATATCATGAAACAGCAACCCTTGTACTTGGCTTTCACAGATCTGACAAAGGTATTTGCTGCACCAGACCTCCGAGCTCTCTGGTGTATACCATGACTGTCCTGACAATTACTTGCTAATACTGAGGCTAATGCATGAGGTGTGTCAGCCACTGTACTCAGCAGTAGTGGCTCTGAATTCGAACCTTTTCACGGTCAAGACAGGAGTCACATGAATGCATCATTATCATTGCACCCACCCTATTTGCAAACTTTATTGCTGTCATTCTTCATCTCATTGGCCAAGACCTGCCAAAGGGAATCCCAATCATCTATAGAATGGACAACAGGCTTTTCAACCTCAACCAGTTCAAGGTCAGCACCACCACTATCATGGAGCTTCAGTAAG
The DNA here is from genome assembly GCF_963921235.1 of Mobula hypostoma. NCBI lineage: Eukaryota > Metazoa > Chordata > Chondrichthyes > Myliobatiformes > Myliobatidae > Mobula > Mobula hypostoma. The sequence continues at coordinate 42,692,194 of NC_086108.1, forward strand.
CAGATGACAATGCCATCATTGCACACTGAAGAATTCCTGTCATGTATCCTGAATGTCTTTGCCAAAGCATATGTCTTGTTTTGAATAAATATAAAAGCAGACACAGGTCCTATAATAGCCACTGGCTAACCAGCCATTTATCCAGCCCTCCATTACAGTTAATGATATTATCCTTGAAATGTAGACCACTTTTCCCCTCCTTGGCAGCACTCTCTCCTCAAAAGTGGACCTCGGCTCAGAGTTCAACCACACTTAAGCAGTGCTAGTGGAGCCTATGCAAGATCAAGGAAAAGAGTCTTGAAGATTGCAACCTGCAGGCCCAAATAAAACTTCTGGTATATAGAGCAGTTGTCTTTCCCTCATTACTGTATGGAGCTGAATCATGGACCACCCACAATAGACACCTGAAAGCCCTGGAACAATACCACCAAAGAACCTCACAAAAGATTTTGAGGATCACTGGAAGGACAGACACACTAACAGAACTGGAAAAGGCCAATAGAACAGCATTTCCACCACAATGAAACAACACCAACTCCGATGAATAGGTCATGTCATTCAGATGCCTACCTCGTATCTCCCCAAACAGATCCTTTTCTCCCAGCTGAAAGAAGTCCCTGGTGGGCAAAGGAAATGCTTCAAAGATAACATCAAAATCAGCCTTGAGAAATTAAACATTACATCTAAAAACTGGGAAGACGTTGCTCTCAATAGATGCACATGGAGGAAATCTGTTCAAGAGGAAGCTATGCTACATGAGAGCGACCTCCGCTGTGCCACAAAGAACACGGCAAAAGGAGTGAACGAACGATCAAATGACCCAACTGCTAACCATAGCCACCGCTTACTTGTGCCCACACTGCACCAGAATATGTGGATCCTGGATCAGCCTCAACAGGCTCCTGAGGACCCACCAATGGACAACCCATTGCAAAAACACCTTGGTCAACTCAAGTGATTGCTGCAACAACAACAGAGTTGGGAACGCTTATCCGAGTTGATATTAAGTAAATTGAAAAAACAGAGCTGATCTCACTTTTGCTGTATGAAAGGAGAAAATTATCCCAGGATTGCTGCTTCTATTGGTTTGCTAAATAGCTCAGGGCAGCACAGTGATTTGTCCACATAAATATAACTGATGCTGTTGCATTAACTAAGGAATCTGTAATGCTCAAAGTGAAAACCCATCCTCGATTTGTTTGCACTAAACATGAGAAGCTGTGTCATTTACTCTATTGTACCAGTTCTGCTGATAGCAATGTAAATGGATCTTGCTGCTGCTCACATAGTCCATGCCCAGGGCAAGCTACTGAGGATGAACGTCTTTGCATTTGTAATCCAACGTAAAATCTTCCATTGCTCTGCTTTCCCCCCACACCCCTTGGATAGGCATAAAATATTCTATAGCATTATCTGAAAAAGATCAAGGAGGTTCTCCCAGTGTCTGCCCAACAAGTTTCCCTCCACCAACAACACTGGAATCACTTGTTACCAATATGGGACTACACTTTATAGAAATTGTATTTTATATTTTGCTACATTTCAATAATTACAATGTTTTTAAGTAACTTTGTATGGCCTCAAGACATCACTGGACCATTGAAAGTGCTGTACAAGAGGGCCAAACAAAGTGAGAGCTGTTCAAATTTTGAACATGTTCACTAGGTTTATTCTGAATAGTAAAATGAAAAACTAAGATTCCAAAAAATTGTTTTATGCTTGGATATTAGTTTATTACCAGTGTAATTTTTATCAGGAAAAAATGAGTACATTTCATATGAACACTTAATTAATCTGGACTGAAATATTGTTGAGTCAAAATCAATTAATCCCTTTCGTGTGCAATAAGTCTGAAAATGAATTTCAAAGGCAATGTATAAAGCTCTGATGCTAAATTTCCGAACACTTGCACTTCAATGTTTAATTTCATCCTGATCTTTTACATTATAACCTGACTTCAAAGTATGATTTAAGAACCTCAAAGGAATTTCCTAGTATTGAATATTAGGGGGAAAAATAATTAGAAGTAGAAAGTTGCAACTTGAGCTGTAATTTTTCTATTCTTCTAGCACCCTGCTGCCCTAATAACTTAATGGCAGTACAAGTTACACAGTCAATAACCAATGTTAGCTGGACTCCTGCAACTGGAGCACTGTCATATACTACACTCCTGGAGTCACCCAAAGGACAAGCCAAGTGCCACACTGGAGAAACCCACTGTCTTCTTGGATGTATAACCTGCAGCACCAACTATACAGTGTCTTTACTTGCCATTAGTGAAACCGGAATGGTATCAGAGTGTAGGTACCAAGGATATTCATCCAGTAAGTAACACAAAAATTTGTCTTGTATTATTTAGATATTACTTTCAATTATTCACCATGTAGACGTATTGTATGTTGTTTGAAAAGCAGTCCATTTTAAGGTCATAGCCTGTCGGGTGGCTTCATTGAGATTGAACTTGGTGATCGCCATTTGCAGTTCTTTTAATAACTGCAGTTCTAGTCAGGCTGCCTGAGCTGAATATTCCATTTATACCCATGGCAGATCTGGGTCAGTACCACTCAAAGCTGGGTGTTGATGGAAAGAGAACCAATGATCCTAGTCCCATAGATGTCACTACAAGATTGTTGCCCAGCATCCATCACTGCTCTAACACAGTCGGGCTGTGTGTCCATTTAAAGTTCAGATTGAAGTCCTATGACAGCAGAGGGGCTCTAATCACTATTCATGTGCTGAGCTATTGCAGTGTGCATCGCGTGCCAGGTGCTGCACAAGTTTGGGTCAGACATCGATGGTGGTGTGACTCAACAGAGAGATGCACATCATCTTTAATGTGGAACTGGAAGGATGTGATCACAAAGCAGCCACCTCCTTGTCGTCCTTCCCAGAAATGATATTCTCCCCCCACCAACCCCCCATCCCTAGGAACCTGCTTCCCTTCCAGATTGGAGACAATCTAAGATGCCTGATGTTGGTGCAACACAAAACGATGGGCTGCCCAGACGGCACAACACAAAACAGACTTGGCTCACAAAATTAACATGTCCTCATCACATGGCTGTCACTGGCTGGCTGGTGAGTAGACCAGATGTCCGTCTGAGGGAAAATCAGTCTCTGTCATTTTCCTTCAATATCAAAACTTCTGTGGAAATTTGATTAAGTTAAGTAAATTGAATTACTCATTGAAGGAAGTAAATTGCTCTTGAGGCAAAAAACAGGCATCTAGCATTTACACTGGGAGTAAATTTGGTTCAAATTGACAATACCTCTCCTAGCTTTATCATGTGTCTATAGTGATTGCACTCCCAGATTACATATGAAATAGTTTAAGGATTTCAATACATGATACAGGAGCATGTGCCTATTGTACTTTCCATTCCAACTTTAGATTTTTGTGGAGTTAAATTTCAGATTTGATGTCAATGTCTGCTTGCTTCTATATTGTGGTAAATTTCTAACCTATGACTCTAATGATTTCTAATAGTTAATATTTGAATTATTTTAAGTAAATTTGGTTATTACTGAGATTTTTTTTGCTATTTCTATTTCAGTTTAGTAAGTTCTTGAATCCTTTGCTCTAAGTTTAGAAAACCAGTTAGCTAACTTTCATTGTATGATCTAGTGCATATGGTGTTTGTAAAGTCAATGTGTAAAATGAACTTGTATTTGTATCTTGTGTTAGGTGGCTGCTGTCCATCTGCAGTTAAACTTTACAGGCTAGGGAGCAATGCTTTACGAGTTTACTGGCATGCCTCGTCCTCTGTGAATTACGTAGTAAATGTCACCAGCGACAATGCAAACTTCACCTGCTCCCCCACAACCAGCGTCACGTACTGTGACATAGATGAGATTTACTGCGGGGATCTCTACACTGTTGTCGTTTCTCCAATTTCCACAGATGGATCAATAGTCACATTTTGTCCGATGAAAATGTATTCAGGTAATGTTATTATTTGAAATAGAAGGAAACTGAAATCAGTTTGGTCACTCCGTTGTATTTAGGATTTTTAGAAATCCTGAACATTGCTAGTTTTAGTGACAATTAAAGCAAGTAAGAGTTTGTTTATGTACTTTGTTCTTTGTTTTCTTTTAGTCTCCTGTTCTATGAATTCGGGTGCAATGGGTAAGAACTATTTTCCACAGTTGGCTATATATTGAATCCAGTTTCCATCTGTAAATTAATTAACAAGAGTTTAATCAATGATTTGTGTTAATTTATACATTTATGGATTAAATATTATTAATATTCAAATTTTTCAGTAATTTATCGAGGGAAGAGAAACTTGGAAGTGCCGAGGTGACAATTTATTTCTGGTATTTAACATAATTTACAAGACATATGGAATTGCAATACTTTCTAATACATGTTTGTTTTACTAGGACTTGAAATCATCAAAATCAGCTCATTCCGACAGAAGGCAATAAAATGATTCCTCACATTATATTTAGACAACACAATGTGAAAACAGCTTTATGGTTATTTGAGAAATGCCTTGATGTACATTCTTCACAAGTTGGAAACTAGACCTTTGATTTGATAACCCTCTGATGTATTTTGTGTGTTCATATTTTTAATCAAGTGAAATTTAAATTATATAATTAATAAACACTATATCATATAAAAATTAAAATAGTGAATACACTTTGAAATAAGAAGCACTATATAGCATGTTCAAACATTTTAGTTTTTAGAATTAAGATAACATATCTGAAGAAACCACTGAAAATAATGTGAACAATGATCATTGGCAATCATTAACTTGCTTGTTGCACACTTATTAAAAATAAGAGTAATCCTGATGTGGTTCTCTATTATTTGCAATTATAATTTCTGTCCTTGAAATCTTGCCAAACTGATAAGAAACAAGGGAGGAGATTCCTCAGGCTCAAATAGGAAGCAGGAAAGAGTCAAGCAAATAAAATACCATACCCATATACTTCCTCTCTTGCTCTTTATGTACATGCAAAATGTGTTTGGATTGTTTATTTTTATTTTAATTGCCAATATGTTCTCATACCTTTTTGTGTTCTTATTTCCTTTACTACGCAAGATTTTCTATTGTGATATATTTTGGCATCTCACAGAAGCTTACCATTTCTATCCTTTCTTAGCCTCAAGGCGCTTGGAAACCAGAGGAGTCAAGATTTGGTTCTCTTTCCCTTTTATGCTGCAAGAACTATTTGCTTTGAACACATATAATCTTCTTGAATGTTCCACGTTGCTCTGACAGTGACTGATTTACCTACATGTAGTTGTTTTGAATCTTTTCCAAAAGCACTTCCCAGGCTGGTAGCATTTACCTTTTCTCTAATTCAAAGCTGTTACTTGTATTTTATCCTTGTCCTTTTCCATAATTGTGCTAAACTGATTAGAATAATGACCCTATTCAGAGAAATGCTCTCGTTTCAGCAGCTCAGGTATATTCCATTAAGCCAAATTCAGAATTCTGAGTTCTCTACACTGACAATATCTTAGTTAATATCGAGTTAATTAAAATTTCCCACATTGTGAGAACTTTGTCAGAAATGTAATAGAAAATTTAAAGGCACATCTACCTCAGGACAAATAGAAATCTAATGCATACTTCCATCAGAGAGTCCTTTTCTTTTATTCAGTTCAACCACGTGGCTTCAATTTATTATCCTTTTTAATGTTCATCTATTCTCACTGTTACGTGTGATTATTTCCATAATCAATATTGCAACTTCTTCTATTTCCCGTCCAAAGACATACGGCTGGCGTTCTGGAGTTGTGGACATGCTGTGTTGGCACCAGAAATATGGGCGCATGTGAGGGCTGCTCAGTGTGATCCCGGCTGATCTGATTTGATGCAAATGACAAATTTCAACATGTTTTAATGTACATGTGACACTAAAAGCTTATATATTTAGTCTATGCAGCCATTCCCATCCTTTCTTAAGCCAGGACTCAGTAATAACTGAAATATTATAATTTCATAATGTCAGTTCATGTCTAGTCTCAGCTACCCTATTCATTAAACTTTGTATGCAGCCTTTGCTCAGTTTCCCAAATACTGGGTAAGCTTTGTCTTCCGTTTTCAGCTCTGATTTTCTCCCTTTTGAATTTATGTTCATTTTCCCTCCTCCACCAAGCTAATTCAAACTCTCCTGAATAATACCACCAAGTCTGCCAGTAAGGATACTGGTCCTGTCCCCTCTAACCTTTCTGCCACCCATTCATTGGCACTGAACTCTTATTTCTACACTAACTGGTATGAGGCACCAGTTGTAATATGGAGATTTGTTAATTTGAGGTCTTGTTTTTTTAAAATTTCTTTCATAACTCCTTAACATCTGTCTGCAGGACCTCATTCCTTGTTCTACAAATGCTCTGGCTGGTTACCCTTCCTTTCCAATAACACTCAACTGCCTTACATTAATATTTTTAACAATTGACCTCAGGGAGGCAACATTGCATCCTGAAATACTGCCTGCTACTGCAAAAGGTTTTTCTCCCCCCCGCCCCCAACTGAACTATAGAATTCCCTGTAACTACAGCTCTATTGGCTTTTCCTTTCAATTCCAGCACAGCTGACTATCAGTGATGTAATAAAATTGGCTCTGGCAGCTCCTGTAAAGGGGAACCCTCCTTGACATCAGTATTAGAACCAAATGCTAGTCTGCAAGCTAGATATCTACAAGTCCTGATAAAGGGTCTTTAATCCTAACCTGCTGAGTGTTCTCAGAATTTTCTGTTTCTATTTTAATTTTTTTTAAATTCATGATCTCCTGAACTATCTTCCTGCTTTTTCTTAACTTCTCTGGCATCACCCATGTCCCCTTCTACCTGCTCTCTCTTGGAAAAAGTTCTCTTTGTGACCACTTTCCTGAAGCATTACTGGTCAGAGATACTTTTACAGCTGCAGAAAGGGTGGGTAATGTAGCAGGATCCTCTTTTGAGTCAGTAGGGGTGGAAGTCAGGAACAGGAAGGGAGCAGTAACTCTATTGGGAGTATTCTATAGGCCCCCTGGTAGCAACAGAGATACCGAGCAGCAGATTGGGAGGCAGATTTTGGAAAGGTGCAAAAATAACAGGGTTATTATCATGGTTGACTATAACTTCCCTAATATTGATTGGCACCTGATTAGTTCCAAGGGTTTAGACGGGGCAGAGTTTGTTAAGCATGTCCAGGACGGATTCCTGTCACAGTATGTTGACAGGCCGATTAGGGTGAAAGCCATACTAGATCTAGTATTAGGTTACAAACCGGGTCAGGTCACAGAGCTCTCAATGGGTGAGCATCTGGGGGACAGTGACCACTGCTCCCTGGCCTTTAGCATTATCATGGAAAAGGATAGAATCAGAGAGGAAAGGAAAATTTTTAATTGGGGAAGGGCAAATTATGAGACTATAAGGCTAGAACTTGCGGATGTGAATTGGGATGATGTTTTTGCAGGGAAATGTACTATGAACATGTGGTCGATGTTTAGGGATCTCTTGCAGGACGTTAGGGATAAATTTGTCCCGGTGAGGAAAATAAAGAATGGTAGGGTGAAGAAACCATCGGTGTCAAGTGAGGTGGAAAATCTAGTTAGAATGCAGCATACATTAGGTTTAGGAAGCAAGGATCAGATGGGACTATTGAGGAATATAGGGTAGTAAGAAAGGAGCTTAAGAAGGGGCTGAGAAGAGCAAGAAGGGGGCATGAGAAGGCCTTGGTGAGTAGGGTAAAGGAAAACCCCAAGGCATTCTTCAATTATGTGAAGAACAAAAGGATGACAGGAGTGAAGGTAGGACCGATTAGAGATAAAGGTGGGAAGATGTGCCTTGAGGCTGTGGAAGTGAGCGAGGTCCTCAAATAATACTTCTCTTCAGTATTCACCAATGAGAGGGAACCTGACAATGGTGAGGACAATATGAGTGAGGTTGATGTTCTGGAGCATGTTGATATTAAAGGAGAGGAGGTGTTGGAGTTGTTAAAATACATTAGGATGGATAAGTCCCCGGGGCCTGACGGAATATTCCCCAGGCTGCTCCATGAGGCGAGGGAAGAGATTGCTGAGCCTCTGGCTAGGATCTTTATGTACTCTTTGTCCATGGGAATGGTGCTGGAGGATTGGAGGGAGGCGAATGTTGTCCCCTTGTTCAAAAAAGGTAGTAGGGATCATCATCATCAGGTGCCATGCCCAGTTTGAGCTTTGACTGCCATGGCCCACACACTCCTGTTTCGGGTCAAGTGGATCAATTCACTGGTATTCATTTCCAATTCTCTGGCTGCTGTCTCCATCATCATTTGTCTTTGTCTTTGTCTTCCTCCTGCTTTCTTCCCTTCAATCTTTCCCATAATTACCGTGCATTCTAACTCCTCTTTCCTACTCACATGTCCGATGAAGTTAAGTTGCCTTTTCATCATCTCATAAATTATTTCTCTTTGTGTTTGCTCTGTTCATGACATCCTCATTAGATATTCGTTTCATCCATGATATTCTTTGCATCCTCCTCAAAAACCACATTTCTGCTGCTACAATTCGTTTCCTCATGTTACTAGATATTGTCCAACATTCTGAGCCATATAACATAATAGTAGGGATAGTCCAGGTAATTATAGACCAGTGAGGCTTATATCTGTGGTGGGAAAGCTGTTTTAAAAGATTCTTGGAGACAGGATCTATGGGCGTTTACAGAATCATGGTCTGATCAGGGACAGTCAGCATGGCTTTGTGAAGGGCAGATCGTGTCTAACAAGCCTGATAGACTTCTTTGAGGAGGTGACCAGGCATATAGATGAGGGTAGTGCAGTGGATGTGATCTACATGGATTTTAGCAAGGCATTTGACAAGGTTCCACACGGTAGGCTTATTCAGAAAGTCAGAAGGCATGGGATCCAGGGAAGTTTGGCCAGGTGGATTCAGAATTGGCTTGCCTGCAGAAGGCAGGGGGTCGTGGTGGAGGGAGTACATTCAGATTGGAGGGTTATGACTGGTGGTGTCCCACAAGGATCTGTTCTGGGACCCCTACTTTTCGTGATTTTTACTAACGACCTGGATGTGGGGGTAGAAGGGTGGGTTGGCAAGTTTGCAGACGACACAAAGGTTGGTGGTGTTGTAGATAGTGTAGAGGATTGCAGAGAGACATTGATAGGATGCAGAAGTGGGCTGAGAAGTGGCAGATAGAGTTCAACCTGGAGAAGTGTGAGGTGGTGCACTTTGGAAGGACGAACTCCAAGGCAGAGTACAAAGTAAATGGCAGGATACTTGGTAGTGTGGAGGAGCAGAAGGATCTGGGGGTACACGTCCACAGATCCCTGAAAGTTGCCTCACAGGTAGATAGGGTAGTTAAGAAAACTTATGGTGTGTTAGCTTTCATAAGTCGAGGGATAGAGTTTAAGAGTTGTGAGGTAATGATGCAGCTCTATAAAACTCTGGTTAGGTCACACTTGGAGTACTGTGTCCAGTTCTGGTCGCCTCACTATAGGAAGGATGTGGAAGCATTGGAAAGGGTACAGAGGAGATTTACCAGGATGCTGCCTGGTTTAGAGAGTATGCATTATGATCAGAGATTAAGGGAGCTAGGGCTTTACTCTTTGGAGAGAAGGAGGATGAGAGGAGACGTGATAGAGGTATACAAGATATTAAGGGGAGTAGATAGCCAGTGCCTCTTCCCCAGGGCACCACTGCTCAATACAAGAGGACATGACTTTAAGGTAAGGGGTGGGAAGTTCCAGGGGGATGTTAGAGGAAGGTTTTTCACTCAGAGAGTGCTTGGTGCGTGGAATGCACTGCCTGAGTCAGTGGTGGAGGCAGATACACTGGTGAAATTTAAGAGACTACTAGACAGGTACTGTATATGGAGGAACTTAAGGTGAGGGATTATATGGGAGGCAGGGTTTGAGGGTCGGCACAACATTGTGGGGCGAAGGGCCTGTACTGTGCTGTACTATTCTATGTTCATGGAGGTCTCAGCCTCACAGATGGACTCAGTGGCTCGCGTTCCAAAAGCTTCAGCCTGAGACCCTCCATCTGACAGCATTTCCTCCATCGATGGTTGTTCAGGACACGGGAAGCAATCTGGATTTTCCACATGACACGGGATATACATTTCTTGGAGGCAAATTGTCCTGCCGTGCTTCTATTTATGAAATTACCTTATCATGCAGCAATAAAGTCCCAAAATAGTACATTCCCCTCACCTCACTGATCTCAAGTTTCATGCTTTGTAAAAGTAGTACACCATATACAATAACTGGGCTGTATTGCTTGATTCTTGCTGAACTTTATTGTATTTCTACTCACTCAGACCTGAATCAGTCCTGTTGAGAGTAATTATTAAGTAACTAATTCCAGTTCGCCAGTTAATTAGCTTTGTCAGTGCTATCAGCAAGCAACCTGTGTACCACTGATTAACATATCAATTAGACATAGTGAGATATAAAGAGCCTTCGCAATGAGAGAAAATTGGACAAAATTACTGTTTAACGTGATAACAACAAAACAGAGTTTAGATCTAAGACCACTATTAAATGGTGCATGATGCACATTTACAGATATTTCTCATTTTTATATCCCCATCATATTCAAAGATATTGCAGTAATTTCATTTCTAATGATCATTATAATTACAAAATAAATCACCTTGAAGAATTTGAAATAGTCACATGAAATTGCGGTCCTGATAAAATTACTTTCTGATTTGGGTCATTTTTTATTACTAATATCACTCTTGATGTTCCTTCATAAGCAAATCAAGAACAGAAGAGTAAGGCACAGATTACAACAACTTTCAATTGTACCTCCAGTGTAGGGCATTACACAGAACAGAAAGAGTCATGAAGCAGTACACACTCAATGCCGAATTTATTAGGTACATAAGTGGAATCCAGTGTGGTCTTCTGCTGCTTTAGCCCATCCACCTCAAGGTTCGACACGTGCATTCAGACATGTTCTTCCGCACACCACTGTTATAATGTGTGCGTTACTGTTGCCTTCCTGTCGGCTTAAACCAGTCTGGCTATACTCGTCTGACCTCTCTCATTACAAGGCATTTTGACCACAGAATTGCTGCTCACTGGATGTTGTTTTCGTTTCTCGCACCAACTCCAGAGTCTGTTCTGGATGAAAATCACAGGATATCAGCAGTTTCTCTCAAGGTCACTTAGATCACATTTCGTGCCCCCATTTTGATGTTTAGTCTAAACAACAACTGAACCTCCAGAGATTGTCAGCATGCTTCTTAGCACAGAGTTGCTACCACGTGATTGGCTGATTGGATATCTGCATTAAAAAGCATGTGTACAGGTGTACCTAACAAAGTGGCCACTGAATGTATAATACTCGAGTTCTCTGAGAACTTACTTGAAGATACAGGCCCTTCAGCCCACAATGCTGTGCCAAACATGTACTTACTTTAGAAATTATCTAGAGTTACCCATAGCCCTCTATTTCTCTGAGCTCCATGTACCTATCCAGGAGTCTTTTAAAAGACCCTGTCGTATCTGCCTCCACCACCGTCACTGGCAGCTCATTCCACACACTCACCACTCTCTGCATAAAAAAACTTACCCCTGACATCTCCTCTGTACCTACTTCCAAGCACTTTAAAACTGTGCCCTCTCACGTTAGCCATAGAGTTTGAGCCTTTTTTAAAAATCAGATTAAGTCTACCACAGTGAAGGAGTTAATGTGCGTTTCAAAGTGTAGAGTAAAGAGAAGTAAAATTTCTCTGCTGACAAAGGAAAAAAAAAACAGAATTATTCATCTCTTTGATGAAGATTTCAGCAGAGGTGAGGGGGAGCTAAGTGGAGAAATGTGTAGATGGATAAGAGACAAGGTTTCAAAAATTACTGAAGCACTGGTAGGCTGTTAGGTTTAGATATATGTACGTTGGTGTAAGGATGAAACAGTGAGTCATGAGATACACTCTGAGTAAAGAGGATCAATCTTCACAAGTGTATGAGGGAGCACCTGATGTTGTGTTCAATATTACCACTTTTGTATGTTATTGGTTGGAGGAGTTAAAGGAAAAAGCATGAAGTGTTATGCAAACCCTAAACAAGTAGCGGTCCTCAAATACATTGGTCTTTATCACCTTCACCTACCTGGATACAGTTATGATTAGTAATAGAATAGAGTTTCCAGTGCATATTTTTTCTGCAAGAGAGCCGCAGAACCCTCAAAGGCAATAACCAGGCTCACCTGGCGGCAAGATATCATTTGTTGGAAATAGTACTATAGAACTACATTCTATGTATACCTGCACTTTGGCAAAACTATGCTAGTAAGTCGCTCTGCTATTCTGCTTGCAGAAATGTGCTGAAGGAAAACAACATAAATTTTCCTAAAGCCAGGCAGAATCTATGGAAAAGAGTAACCAGTTGATGTTTCGAGCCAAGACCAAAACGTTGATTGTTTATTCTTTTCCATAGATGCTGCCTGGCCTGCTGAGTTCCTCCAGCATTCTGTGTGTGTTGCTTCGGATTTCCGGCATCTGCAGATTTTCTCCTGTTTAAGTCTCCAAATTTTGAGTATGAAGCTTTGCTGACCACTGCCCCCCACCCCGCCCCCCGCCCCCCACAACAATGCAGCACACTGTGAGATGTGATGGGGATTAACATTTTGGGATTAGTCCAGAAGCAAGGAGTGGGTGTGGCTTTGACCTCCATGAGTAAAGAGGTCCAGGCTCAAGTTAGCTTTTAAAATCACAGGAGCTCCAAGATCCAAGTGAAGACAAAGAAAGTATTTTGAGTGATTACTTTTAAATAGGACCCTCTTTGGGCAGATTATTTGGTAATTCGCTAAACCTGTCAGTTTTTTACAGACCATTGAGATTGAAATTTGCTCTTGAGAAGAACGTTGCAATGCTATGGATATCATCTGTGGGGTGGGGTTGGTCACGCTGGAAAATAAATGCTGGCAGAAATGAAAATACCACCAATGTTCCCTTCAGAGTGGTATGAATAATTTTCAGGCCACAGAAGTGTCTTCCAAAAAGACTTTAAGAAAGTTAATCAAAGATAAATCTGAACTTCCAGAAAAGCTTTAACAAAGTTCCAAAAACTATGTAGTACATATAATAAGTGGAAAAACAAATTTAAAGAAAATCTTGGAAATAGGTTAATAAAAACAAATGTTTGAATGGCAGACAATAATGAAAGCTGTGAGGATACTGTCAAATGGGGAAAGATATGAGGAATCATCCTAGGAAAGGTTTAGAGCCTCCCCCTGTTTCACAAGTGCATAAGTTTTTAAATTGTGTAGAAATACAGAAAGCAGACCAAGGCAATTGTAGTGGATTATAAGATTTAGGTAAACTCTTAGGAAACATTAATTTGTGCAATAAATAGTTTTCACATGGAATATGTTCTGGCCATGATAGTCAGGGACCATTCCTGGAGACACCAATATCGATACAGCAATGGAAATACTGAAGATGCTTCAGGCTGGATGAGTTAACTAAGTAGGCAGAAAGGTTTTCAACCGTGTGCATTTTATTATCTTGTGATCATAAAGAAGCAACAATTGTCCTTGAACCCATTCAGATCCAAACAGGGTCAAATTCTGTGAACAGGGAGCTTTAAGTAATATAGAAACATAGAAACATAGAAAATAGGTGCAGGAGTAGGCCATTCGGCCCTTCGAGCCTGCACCGCCATTTGTTATGATCATGGCTGATCATCCAACTCAGAATCCCGCCCCAGCCTTCCCTCCATACCCCCTGACCCCCGTAGCCACAAGGGCCATATCTAACTCCCTCTTAAATGTAGCCAATGAACTGGCCTCAACTGTTTCCTGTGGCAGAGAATTCCACAGATTCACCACTCTCTGTGTGAAGAAGTTTTTCCTAATCTCGGTCCTAAAAGGCTTCCCCTCTATCCTCAAACTGTGGCCCTTCGTTCTGGACTTCCCCAACATCGGGAACAATCTTCCTGCATCTAGCCTGTCCAATCCCTTTAGGATCTTATACGTTTCAATCAGATCCCCCCTCAATCTTCTAAATTCCAACAAGTACAAGCCCAGTTCATCCAGTCTTTCTTCATATGAAAGTCCTGCCATCCCAGGAATCAATCTGGTGAACCTTCTTTGTACTCCCTCTATGGCAAGGATGTCTTTCCTCAGATTAGCGGACCAAAACTGCACACAATACTCAAGATGTGGTCTCACCAAGGCCTTGTACAACTGCAGTAGTACCTCCCTGCTCCTGTACTCGAATCCTCTCGCTATAAATGCCAGCATACCATTCGCCTTTTTCACCGCCTGCTGTACCTGCATGCCCACTTTCAATGACTGGTATATAAGGACACCCAGGTCTCGTTGCACCTCCCCTTTTCCTAATCGGCCACCATTCAGATAATAATCTGTTTTCCTATTTTTGCCACCAAAGTGGATAACTTCACATTTATCCACATTAAATTGCATCTGCCATGAATTTGCCCACTCACCCAACCTATCCAAGTCACCCTGCATCCTCTTAGCATCCTCCTCACAGCTAACACTGCCACCCAGCTTCGTGTCATCCGCAAACTTGGAGATGCTGCATTTAATTCCCTCATCCAAGTCATTAATAAATATTGTAAACAACTGGGGTCCCAGCACTGAGCCTTGCGGTACCCCACTAGTCACCGCCTGCCATTCTGAAAAGGTCCCGTTTATTCCCACTCTTTTCTTCCTGTCTGCTAACCAATTCTTCACCCACACCAATATCTTACCCCCAATACCGTGTGCTTTTAGTTTGCACACTAATTTCCTGTGTGGGACCTTGTCAAAAGCCTTTTGAAAATCCAAATATACCACATCCACTGGTTCTCCCCTATCCACTCTACTAGTTACATCCTCAAAAAATTCTATGAGATTCGTCAGACATGATTTTCCTTTCACAAATCCATGCTGACTTTGTCCGATCATTTCACCGCTTTCCAAATGTGCTGTTATCACATCCTTGATAACTGGCTCCAGCAGTTTCCCCACCACCGACGTTAGGCTAACCGGTCTATAATTCCCCGGTTTCTCTCTCCCTCCTTTTTTAAAAAGTGGGGTTACATTAGCCACCCTCCAATCCTCAGGAACTAGTCCAGAATCTAACGAGTTTTGAAAAATTATCACTAATGCATCCGCTATTTCTTGGGCTACTTCCTTAAGCACTCTAGGATGCAGACCATCTGGCCCTGGGGATTTATCTGCCTTCAATCCCTTCAATTTACCTAACACCACTTCCCTACTAACATGTATTTTGCTCAGTTCCTCCATCTCACTGGACCCTCTGTCCCCTACTATTTCTGGAAGATTATTTATGTCCTCCTTAGTGAAGACAGAACCAAAGTAATTATTCAATTGGTCTGCCATGTCCTTGCTCCCCATAATCAATTCACCTGTTTCTGTCTGCAGGGGACCTACATTTGTCTTTACCAGTCTTTTCCTTTTTACATATCTATAAAAGCTTTTACAGTCCATTTTTATGTTCCCCACCAGTTTTCTCTCATAATCCTTTTTCCCCTTCCTAATTAAGCCCTTTGTCCTCCTCTGCTGAACTCTGAATTTCTCCCAGTCCTCAGGTGAGCCACTTTCTCTGGCTAATTTGTATGCTTCTTCTTTGGAATTGATACTATCCCTAATTTCTCTTGTCAGCCACGGGTGCACTACCTTCCTTGATTTATTCTTTTGCCAAACTGGGATGAACAATTGTTGTAGTTCATCCATGCAACCTTTAAATGTTTGCCATTGCATATCCACCGTCAATCCTTTAAGTGTCATTTGCCAGTCTATCTTAGCTAATTCACGTCTCATACCTTCAAATTACCCCTCTTTAAGTTCAGAACCTTTGTTTCCGAATTAACTATGTCACTCTCCATCTTAATGAAGAATTCCACCATATTATGGTCACTCTTACCCAAGGGGCCTCTCACGACAAGATTGCTAATTAACCCTTCCTCATTGCTCAAAACCCAGTCCAGAATAGCCTGCTCTCTAGTTGGTTCCTCGACATGTTGGTTCAAAAAACCATCCCGCATACATTCCAAGAAATCCTCTTCCTCAGCACCTTTACCAATTTGGTTCACCCAATCTACATGTAGATTGAAGTCACCCATTATAACTGCTGTTCCTTTATTGCACACATTTCTAACTTCCTGTTTAATATCATCTCCGACCTCACTACTACTGTTAGGTGGCCTGTACACAACTCCCACCAGCGTCTTCTGCCCCTTAGTGTTACGCAGCTCTACCCATATCGATTCCACATCTTCCCAGCTTATGTCCTTCCTTTCTATTGCATGAATCTCTTCTTTAACCAGCAACGCCACCCCACCTCCCCTTCCTCCTTGTCTATCCCTCCTGAATATTGAATATCCTTGAACGTTGAGCTCCCATCCCTGGTCACCCTGGAGCCATGTCTCTGTGCTCCCAACTATATCATAATCATTAATAACAATCTGCACTTTCAATTCATCCACCTTATTACGAATGCTCCTTGCATTGACACACAAAGCCTTCAGGCGCTCTTTTACAACTCTCTTAGCCCTTATACAATTATGCTGAAAAGTGGCCCTTTTTAATGCTTGCCCTGGATTTGTCGGTCTGCCACTTTTACTTTTCTCCTTAGTACTTTTTGCTTCTACCCTCACTTTACACCCCTCTGTCTCTCTGCACTGGTTCCCATCCCCCTGCTGTGACCTAACCTCCTCACGCCTAGCCTCTTTAATTTGATTCCCACCCCTCTCAAGTAATGAAGGAACAGACTCCAAGATCATTCAGTGGAAGTTTTAAAAAGAGCATTAGTGCAATTTATAATAATTGATCAAAAAGAAAATAATCATTGTCGTGAAGAATTCAAAAATATCTAGGTAGAAAAGTTTAACTGTATATATATTAGATTTAAATGGGAATTATCATACCTGCTAACTCAAACCATAAGGAATGCAAGGTACAACTCTTGGAAAGCCCATGGAACAAAATACATTCTTGAAATACATTTAATATTGGTATTGGTTTATTATTGTACCATGTCCAGGACAAGATACAGTGAAAAGCTTGTGTTGCATATTGTTCATACAGATCAAATCATTGCATATTGCTTTGCTGTAAAACAATAGCAATGCAGAATATGGTGTAACACGCTACAGATAAAGTACAGTGCAGCGAAACAATAAGGTGCAAGATCACATCAAGGTAGATTGCAAACTCAAAAGACCATCTTATTGTACCACAGTTCTATTCAAGAGTCTGATTGAATGGACATCTTGCATGATAAGATGAACTTTTTTATGGTCCATTTGATCCGACAAGACAAAATGGACAATAAAGTGGGATAGAAGCTGTTCTTCAGTTCGATGGTACATGTTTTCAGGCTTTTGTATGTTTTGCCCTAAGGGAGGGGGGAGAGAAGAGAGTATGACTAGGATGGGTGCTTGCTGATTTACTGAGGCAGCAAGAAGTATAGACAGTGTCCATAGAAGGGAGACTGGGGATGTTCTGCACTGTGTCTACAACTCTCTGCTCTTCCTTGCGTTCATGTGCAGAGTAGTTGCTATATCACATGACTATGGGACATGAGAGCATAATTAGGCCTTTAAACCCATCTGTTTCTATGTCTTATGATCTTATAATCTACTCTGCTATTCCATGGCTGATTTACTATCCCTCTCGAACTCATTCTCCTGCCTTCTCCCCATAATTAGATTAGATTATGGGGACACTCAGTCCTCGTTTATTGTCATTTAGAAATGCATGAATTAAAAAATGATACAATGTTCCTCCAGTATGTTATAACAGAAACACAAGACAGACCAAGACTAAAACTGACAAAGACCACATAATTATAACATATAGTTACAACAGTGCAAAGCAATAACCTAATTTGATAAGAGCAGACCATGGGCACGGTAAAAAAAAGTCTCAAAGTCCTGATAGCCCCAACATCTCACGCAGACGGTAGAAGGGAGAAACTCTCCCTGCCATGAGATTCCAGCACCGCAAACTTGCCAATGCAGCATCCTGGAAGCACCCGACCACAGTCCGACTTTGAGTCCATCCGAAAACTTTGAGCCTCTGACCAGCCCTCCGACACCGAGCACCGAGCACCGAGCACCATCTCTACCAAGCGCTTCGACCCCGCCCCCGGCCGCCAAGCAACAGGCAAAGCCGAGGATTCAGGGCCTTCCCCTCTGGAGATTTCGGATCACACAGTAGCAGTGGCAGCGAAACAGACATTTCAGAAGTTTCACCAGATGTTCCTCCATGCTCTCACGTCTGCCTCCATCAAATCAGAATTGTGCATGGCATCCTACTTGACAGATAACAGATATCCATCACCGGAGAGGCCGTGCACGCTGCGTCGCGCCGCCATCTTCTCCCCCTCCTCCTCTGTAATGCCTTGACTAATCAAGAACCTATCAGCCTCCACTTTAAATATACCTAATGACTTGGCCTCCAGAGCCATCTGTGACAATGAATGAGACTAAGCCATGATGTATCCAGTTGCCAAGTCGTGATGCACCTAATTAGAATGATTTTTATGGGTCATTAATAAAAATTGGTAAGGGTTGATGGGGACATACCAAATCTTTTTAGCCTTCTGAGGAAGCAGAGTCAGTAGTGAACTTTCTTGGCCATGACAACAACATGGTTGGACCAGGTGATGCTCACACCTAGGAACTTGAAGCTCTCAACCCTCTCAGCTGCAACACTGTTCTTGCAGACAGGAGCAAGTGCACCAGCACCCTTTGTGAAGTCAATGAGCTGCTTCTGAGATACACTAAGGAGTCAAAGACACCGTGGTTACTTCCTCTGCTACTCCAAAAGCACCTCTCAGTCCCTGTAACCTCCATCTGCAAGAAGGACAAAGGTAGCAATACCTGTGAGCAACACTCCTCACCATCCCACTCTGTCTTGGAAGTATTGAGCTGGTCCTTCATCTTTGCTGGATTTAGATCCTGGAGCTCCCTACTCAGGAAGTCCTTTTGCCAAAAGGAATAACCCTCTTCAAAAAGGTGGCTGCCCATCAGATTGTCAAGGGTATTCAGAAAGGGAGAATAAACACTGTTCTTGCCAGTGATGCCCCAATCATTTAAAATGAGTAAGTGGAAAGAAAATGTGACTGGGGTTACTCACTACAAGAGGGAGGGGTTGGCTGGGAGTGTTGATACTTACCTGTACTAAAGAATGTACATTTTTATGAAGGGATCAGTTCTGTTGATGTATAAAGAGTTAGGTGACTCATTGTCCTAGATTTTGAAGGTGTGAACAATGCCTTCAAAGTTAATCAGGTCAGATCATGTATCTTATTTTCTGTAATTTGCAATGGTCCCCATTATTTTTATCAATACCTCAAGTGACTGAAAGCCTGAAGTATTGTTGTTATTGGCCTAAATTGGGTTATCTCCTCCCACAGGATATTATTGTAGAAGTATAATAATCCCTTTTATTTAAAAAAAACAAAATACTCCATGACGAATTTCTAATAGTCTCTCCTCAAGTTACATTTTTAAGATGAAAGCTTTATGTGACAGATTATCTGGATTCTAAAATGTATCAAAAACTGTTCAAAGTGTGGCTTTTGTATAAAATAGTTGACAGATGATGTGAAGGAGGAACATTAATTAGAAGGAGCTTGTTTATCCAAAGTCATAATGGAAAAACTGTTATCATAGATTAATAAACAGAGTTCTGGTAGCATCCTGTGCTGAAAATTTACCAGAGTGTGATGGTTGGTAAAGACTGGAAAGAATTATGAGAGGCAAAGTATCTGCGCCTCATGGTAATAAGTATAGAATGGTCAGTTAAGGCTATGAAAAATTGAAAGAGAATTGCAGCAATGTCAAGGAACAAGGAAAATTCTGGTGAGTTTTAAGGGAACCCCTAATTCTTTGGTTGAGAAATGACTTCAGCTATCCAATGTAGCTGATTTTTTTTAAATTTTAGAACAGTACAATGTTGTACATTGTTTAGAACAATGTTGTGCCAAACAATTAAATTTGTAATCAAATGACCAACTAAATTAATCTCTTTAGTCTACACAATGTCCAATTTCCTTCATTTTCCTCACATTCACGTGTCTATCTAAATATATATTTTAAAAAGCCTAACGCATCTGCCTTACCACCACCCCAGGCACTCATCACAAAAAGCTTGCTCCTCACATCTCCTTTGAAATTACCCCCTCTCACCTTAAATGTATGCCCTCTGGAATTAGACATTACAACCATGGGAAAAAAATACTGTCTGTCTACTCTATCTATGCCTCTCATAAACATTAAACCTCTAACAGTCTCCGCTATTCCAGAGAAAACAACCCAGGTTTGTCCACCCTCTCATTATGGCACATGCTCTCCAATCCAGGCAGCATCCTGGTAGACCTCTTCAAAGCCTCAACAACTTTCAATATTTGAGTGACCAGAACTGTATGCACTACTCCAGATACGGCCTAAATAGTGTTTTATAAAACTGCAACATAACTTCCTGACTTTAAAGCATGTCATATTTTTTAACCACCCTCTCAACCTGTGTAACCACTTTCAAGGAGCTACGAACTTGGATCCCAAGATCTCTCTGCTCATCAACACTGTTAAGGGTCTTGCTTTAAACAGTATACTGTCTCTTTACATTTGACCTACCAAAGTGCAACACTTCACACTTGGCCAGGTTAAACTCCATCTGCCATTTCTCAGCCCAAATCTGCAGCTGATCTGTATCATGTTGTATTCTTTGCCTGTCTTCTCAACCACCCACAACTCCATCAATCTTGGTATCGTCCACAAATTTATTAACCCACCCAATTACAATGTCATCCAGATCATTTATATACATCATAAACAGCAGGGGCCCCATTACAGATCCCTGCAAAACGCCACTAATGACAATTCAGTTACAATAAGTCCCTTTGACCACTATCCTCTGTCTTCTATAGGCAAGCCAGTTCTGAATCCAGTCAGCCAATTCACCATAGACCCCCTGCCTCTTAATCCTCTGGATGAGCCTCCCATGATGGACCTTGCCTAACACCTTACTGAAGTCCATGTAGATAACATCCACAACTTCATCATCTACTTTCATCAATCACCGTTGTCACCCCTTGAAAAAATACCATCAAGTTAATAAAACATGGCTTGCCCCACACAAAGCCATGTTGGCTCTTCCAAGTAGGCAATGGTTTTCCAAATGCTCACAAAACCTATCCTTATGAATCCTCTCCAGTAACCCGCCTACCACTGACATGAGACTCATAGTCTATAGTTTCTAGGATTAGCTCTGGTTCCTTTCTTGAACGATAGAACAACATTAACTACTCACCATCCATCCGGGACCTCTCCAGTGGCTAGAGAGGACACGAATATATTGGTGTGAATGCTTCCATTATTCAGTGAGGAAGAAGTATGATGAACAGTAAGGTTAGTTGCAAAACATTATAAAAAAGGAGAATCTTGCAGCTATTAATAATATTGAATATATTTTGAAAAATAAATGTTGTGAATCAAGCTACAACATCTTAGGATATAATATATTTGACACTAGAAAAAAGGATAAATTCTCTGCTGGTAATCTATCAATCAAGATGGGCATAGAGAATGGGAAGCTGGGAGTCAGGGAAATTTCACGCTGTTGCCAAAGGGTACTCTGGAAGAGGTAGTACTTTAATAGACTTGGCTTTGCCTAATAGGAAGTATGGTTGGCTGAGGCCTGAATGCCACTAATCTCTGTAGGCCCGCAATCTATTATGCTGAGCCTGCCTGTTCAGCAGATAAGTGGATAGCTAAAAGTGGACAAAAACATTATTTGTCTGGCCATTGTTCTGCATTCAATGGCAAATGAAGCAAAGGGAGGCGAAAAATCTTTTGTGCAGTCAGGACAAGTGCTACCTTGCAATCATCAGTGTGTGAAGTCATTCATTGGTGATGCAGCATAAGGCCTAAAAAGGCTTAAAAACGGGAATTTTTGGTGGTCTGCATTGACATCAATCTATTAGGCACTCATCAAGGGCCAGTAAAAAGAAGCGAGGTGTAAGCTGAGCGGCCATTGTGTGAGTGGACAGTGTTAGAGTGGTCAGCAGACATGAGTGAGACACAATACAAGAAAATCTGAAGACGCTGGAAATCCAAAGCAACACATACAGAATGCTGGAGGAACTCAGCAGGACAGGTAGCATCTATGGGAAAGAGTAACCGTCGATGTTTCAGGCTGAGACCCTTCATCAGGACTGGAAAGAATGAGGAGAAGTTAGAGTAAGAAGGGGGAGGAGGGGAACAAGAAGGTGGTAGGCGATAGGTGGAACCGGGAGAGGGAGAGGAGGTGAAGTAAGGTTGATTGGTGAAAGAGATAAAGGGCTGGAGAAGAGGGAATTTGATAGGAAAGGAAAGAGGACCATGGAAGGAAGAGGAGGAGCACCAGAGGGAGGTGATGGGCAGTTAAGGAGATTAGGTGAGAGAGGGAAACAGGAATGGGGAATAGTGAAGGAGAGGGCGGGAACCCTATCCCTGGTGTGGCAGCAGGAGGATGGGGTGAAGGCAGATATGTGCGAAATGGAAAAAATGCAGGTGAAGGCAGCGTTGATGGTGGAGGAAAGCAAGCCCCTTTCTTTGAAGAAGGAGGACATCTCAGTAGTTCTGGAATGAAAAACCTCATCCTGTGGTGGAGATGCAGGAACCGAGAGAAGGGGATGGCATTTTTACAAGTGACAGGGTGGGAAGAGGTATGTTCAGGTAGCTGTGAGAGTCAGTAGGTTTATAAAAGATATCAGTAGATAGACTGTCTCTATAGATGAAGACAGAGAAGTTGAGAAAGGGGAGGGAGGTGTCGGAAATAGACCAAGTAAATTTTAGGGCAGGGTGGCAGGTTGTCACCTCAATAGTATCCAAAGCAGTATACTTATTATTGAGGAGAACTGCCACAAAGGTATTCTACACTGGCTGCCTATTCCCTTTCCCTCTCCTGACAGTCTCCCAGGTAGCTTTCTTCTGCAACTTAGGGGTGACTACATCCCTGAGCTCCTATCTATCACCTCCTCTTTTTCCTGTATGAGCCGAAGGTCATCCATCTGCAGCTCCAGATCCTTAACGCGGTCTCTAAGGCACTACAGCCCAGTGCACTTTGTGTAGATGTAGTTATCAGGGAGACTGGAGATCTCCTAAATTTCTCACATCTTACACAAGACTTGAGCGGATAAGCACAGACGGATGTTTCCAGCAAGTGTTTTTTTCTGTTAGTACATAGCTAATGTGCTAAGAATGGGTCCAGAGTTAGTGGTATGTTCCTTGTGTTGGATGTAGGAACTTTGGAGTTTAACATCCAAGGATACACATTGTATCGAAAGGATAGGCAGTTAGGCAGAGGGATTGGGCTGGCTTTGTTGGTAAAAAATGAAATCAAATCCTTAGAAAGAGGTAACATAGAATCGAAAGATGTAGAATCCTTGTGGATAGAGTTAAGAAGTTGCAAGTGTAAAAAGATCCTGATAGGAGTTACAGTATATACGTGCTTCCAAACAGTAGCCAGTAGGTGGGCTATGAAGTTCAACAAGACATAGAAAAGGCATGTCAAGAGGGCAAGTTTGCGATAGTTACGGAGGATTTCAATATGCAGTTAGATTGGAAAATTAGGTTGATGCTGGATCCCAAGATGGGGAATTTGTAGAATGGATAAAAGATGGCTTTTTAGAGCAGTTTGTGGTGGAGCCCAGTAGGGAAGCAGCAATTCTGAATTTGTGTTTAGACCTGATTAGGGATCTTAAGGTAAAGGAACACGTAGGAGGCAACTGGGCGGTCTTTCATTGATTCTGTTATAGTTATTATTTGATAGATTTATTGAGTATGCCCAGAAGAAAATGAATCTCAGGGTTGTATATGGTGACATATTATAACCTGATAATAAATTTACTTTGAACTTTTGAACTTATATATAGATATGATAGAATTCACCCTGCCATTTGAGAAGTAGTAAGCTAAAATCAAGTAGTTCAGTATCATAATGGAGTAAAGAGAATTGCAGTAGCATGAGAGAGGAGCTGGCCAAAGTTAATTAGAATTGGACAATAACAGGGACGATGACAGAATAGCAATGGCTGGAGTTTCTGGGAATACTTTGGAAGGCACAGGAAATATACATCCCAAAGATGAAGAAGTAATCTAGAGTGAGGATGAAGCAACTGCAGCTGACACGAGAAGTCATAAACAGCATAAAAGCAAAAGAGAGGAAAATTAGTGGGAAGGTAGAGGATTTTCAAGCCAGGTCAATTTAATTTATTAGTCATAGGCTTACAAAATTAAAAGGGAGTCTTGTCTTCCTCAACAAATCTACACCTCTAAAAATAACTATAGTAATGGAGCCAAGCAGCATTTTAACACATGAAGTTGGTATGGAACTTCTTTGGTTAACAATGCCAAATATATCACATGGTTAAATTAATTAGATTAATTTATTATTTAATAAAAGGAGAGGCTTTTTAGAGCAGTTTGTGGTTGAGCTCACTAGGGCAAAGGCAATTCTGGATTAAGTGTTGTGTAATGAACCAGATTTGATTAAGGAGCTTAAGGTAAACGAACCATTATATAATGAGTAAAAGAGAGGCAAGAGTGAATATTGGACCCCTGGAAAGGTAGTAATAGGAGACAAAGAAATGGCAGATGAACTTAATAAGTATTTTGTGTCGGGCTTCACTGTGGAAGACACTAACAAGATGCTAAAAATTTGAGAGTGTTGGGGGCAGAAGTGAGTGTACTTGCCATTGCTAAGGAGAAGGTGCTTGGGAAGTTGAAAGGTCTGAAGGTAGATAAGTCACTTGGACCAGATAGGCTATATCCCAGGGTTCTGAAAGAGGTAGCTGAAGAGACTCTGGAGGCATTAGTAATGATCTTTCAAGAGTCACCAATTTCTGGAATAGTTCTGGGGAGAGAAGGGAGGGAGGCAGAAGAAAGGAAATAAAAGACCAATTAGCCTTAACTCAGTGGTTGGGAAGATGTTGGAGTCCATCTCTAAGGATAAGGTTTCGGGGTACTTGGAGGCACATGATAAAATAGGCTAAAGTCAGCATGGTTATCTCAAGGGGAAATCTTGCCTGAAAAATCTGTTGGAATTCTTTGAGAAAATAACAGGCAAGATAGACAAAGGGAAGTCAGTGGATGTTGTTTACCTGGATTTTCCAAAGGCCCTTGACAAGGTGCCACACATGAGGCTGCTTAACAGGATACAAACCCATAGTATTACAGAAAAGAGAATAGCATGGATATAAGATTGGCTAACTGGCAGGAGGCAAAGAGTGGGAATTTTCTGCTTGATGTTCTGGAAGGGTCAATGTGGAACCGCTTCATTTCACATTATATGTCAATGATTTAGATGTTGATATTGATGGCTTTGTGGCCAAGTTTGTGGACAATACAAAGATAGGTGGAGGGTAGGTGGCATTGAGGAAGCAGGAGTCTGCAGAAGGACTTAGACAGATTGGAAGAATGGCACAGAAGAGACAGATGGAATACAATGTTGGGAAATGTATGGTCATGCACTTTGGGGAAGGAATAAAGGTGTCGACTATTTTCTAAATGAGGAGAAAATTCAAATATTAGAAGTCCAAAGGAACTTTGGAGCCCTCATGCAGGATTCTCTAAAGGTTAACTTGCAGGTTGAATCGATGTTGAGGAAGGCAAATGCAATGTTAGCATTCATTTTGAGAGGAGTAGAATATATGAGCAAGAATGTAATGATGAGGCTTTATGAGTATTGTGAGCAGTTTTGGGCCCCTTATCTAAGAAAAGATGTGCTGGCATTGGAGAGGGTCCAGAGGAGGTTCACAAGAATGATTCTGGGAATGAAAGGGTTGGCATACAAGGAGTGTTTGATGGCTCTGGACCTGGTCTCACTGGAGTTCAGAAGCATGAGAGGGAATTTCATTGAAACCTATCAAATATTGAAAGGCCTAGATAGAGTGAATGTGAAGAAGATGTTTCCGATAGTAGGGAAGTCTAGAACCAGAGGGGAAAGCCTCAGAATAGAGGAATATCCATTTAGAACAGAGATGAGGAAAATTTCTTTAGCCAGAGGGTGGTGAATCTGTGGAACTCATTGCCACATATAGTTGTGCAGGCCAAATCATTGGGTATATTTATGGCGGCGGTTGATATGTCCTTGGTTAATCAGACCATCAAAAGTTTCAAGGAGAAGGCAGGAGAATGGGGTTGAGAGGAATAAATCAGCCATGATGGAATGGCAGAACAGACTCAATGGTCTGAATGACCTAATTGTGCTCCTGTGTCTTAGGGTCTTATGGGAAATATTCCAAATCAAATTACTCATGATGGACACAGAATAGAGCAACCTGTGTTGAAGTCACAGAGCACACAGCAGAAATTCAGCCCCCTTTTCAGTAGAAGTGCTTACTGGAGAGGAGCCAGCGTTTAACATTAGTTATTGCTTTAATTGGAAGCTCTCTCAGATTTGAGTGACATCTTCAGGATTGGTAGAGATCCTGCCTCAAAGCACTTCCTCCTTTCTCCTCCTGCAAGGGAATCTAGGCTGATAATTCCCTCTCTCTGCTCTTCCTGACTTCTGTTTCAGATCTGTTTATCAGAACAAAAGATCTCCAGTTCACACACAATGTAAAAAATATTACAACTGGCTAAGCATGAGTGGGAACCACATTTGTAGAAAAAGCAATAAAGATCAGATTTAATTCTTTTTGATTGCATATGCTGCAGGGTTGCAACAGTTCAAAGTTACTTGTGTTGTAATGGAGAAGCACAGTGGAAGTGATAGCTGAAGTCAAACATTGAGGAAAAACCAGACAATAGGAAATAACTTTATTGCTACATATGATAGTTATGACATCTTATTGAAGCTGAATGCAAGTGAGATTAAGGAACACGATCAGCATGAGATATTACCATTATAATGGAAACATGATACACTCCCTACACATTACAGGGAAGATCTTCAGAATTAAATATTTTCTGAAGTCTAATGAGGTGCATATCCAATAACATGACACCATGTGCAATGTGAAACAATTAGACTTCTTGATGTAAGAGCTCAGAACTCTGAAAGGAGGGCGAGGTGTATTTATTTTAGTAATGACACATAAATACTAGTTCATGGAACATTTGATGACCATTTAGCTGATTAAATTACTTTATATAAAACTAATTACACAGTTGAAACCCATGTGGAAATTATTTGTGTTTTCCAGTATTTCAGGATTGTGACTGTTTTTGGCTGTGACCATTAAAGTGAGGGATATTAGTGTAAATGGACTAAAAGCTTTTCCACCTTAATATTCAGTCCCTCAATACAAACACCTCCAGTGCAAGAACAATATGGGGCAGATGTAGAGTTACTCATATTCTGCTATAACATTGAATCCAGTTTTCTGTCATCTACATTTCATTTCAGATCAGAATCGGGTTTAATATCACCAACGTACGTCATGAAATTTGTTAACTTTTCGGCAGCAGTACAATGAAATACATGATAAATAAATGTGGAGAAAAAAACTGAATTACGGTAAGTAGATACATGTCTATTAAATAGTTAAACTAAACTAAGTAGTGCAAAAAAAAGGAACAGAAATTTAAAAAGGTAGTGAGTTAGTGTTCATGGATTCAATGTCCATTTAGGAATCGTATGGCAGAGGGGAAGAAGTTGTTCCTGAATCATTGAGTGTGTGCCTTCAGGCTTTTGTACCTCCTACCTGATGGTAGCAGTGAGAAGAGAACAATGCTTTGCTAATCATTGTAGTTCTCTTAATTTTGTGGCTATCAATGCAGACTGATGGTTATTACTGTTTTGTGCAACGTCTCACCAGCAAATGGAGCAAGACTTATTTCTCGCACAGTCTTTGCGACTGTTGGATGGGAAATATCAGTTTGGAGAAACATTAAATGAAGGACAGTGATGCTTCCTAATCTTCCTACAGCTAAGTTTCAAATGATAATTGTTTAACCAAAAAATTATATTATAGTCCTGTAAAGTTAGTTTTGTTTTAATGAATATTTTAATAAATGTGCATAAGGTATCATATGCAATAAAACTCAAGTAATCTGGGTAGGTTTGAGACTTCAGTGGTGTCAAACCAGCAGATTGTAGGGACCATTAGATGGAATTCAAAATAATGGCATAATACACTTTTAAACAACGTTTTTATGAAGCTATAATACATTTTCTAGTGAACCCAGGAATATCAAGGGAATCGAGGGAAATGGGTCATGGTCAGTTCGAAGGGAGAGTGGAAACCAGGGCCCCAACTAATCAAAAGGGAGAATGGGAACTGGATCACGGGTGATTTGGAGTGTTATTGAGCTGAAAGACAATGGAATACCTGGGGTCCCATAAGAAGGGAGTGTGGGAATTGGGATGTTGGTGAATTGGAAGAGAGCACTGGAACTAGACCCCCAGTGAGTGTGGAAAGGGAGCATGGAAAGCAGCCCCACTGAGCCAGACTCCAAACAATTAAGATTTCCTAGAGAGGATTATTGGAATTCTACTAAATACGAGCTTTAATATTTACTCCTGTCTGTTATAATCCCATAGTTGTAAAATATGTGCAGGGAACAAATAAAAGCTAAGGAACTTAACTAAGTATTACTTAAGATTTATTCCTGGCATATCATAAATATTAGAAATTACAAACTCGGAAATATATTTTATGCAATTTGATTCTTTTGTCTATCTATATCAAGCACATCTCATTTATCACCATTTCACAGAGCCTCTATGTCTGTGAGTTTTCATTTCTGGTCCATAAGATCACACTGCACCAGCCTAAGACTCAAACTGTTAAGCACAGTTTATCAAATGTCATGACTCAGGGAGCATCCCATGTCTACATAAGGGTATTCCCCCGGTTCAGTAGTTGAACCCACAACTTACCAAACAGAGTGCAAATACATACTGTATGTCTCCATTTCTTTTTAAGCCAGGACAATCTAACTTATTGGTCATGGGCTTACAAAATTAGAAAGGGCTGAGAACAGAGAGAGGTGAGGAGGAATTTCTTTAGCCAGAGGGTAGTGAATCCATGGAATTCTTTCCCACAGTCATCGGTGAAGAATAGATCATTGAGTATATTTAAAATGAAGGTTGATAGGTTCTTGATTAGTCAGGGTGTCAAAGATTATTGGGAGAAGGCAGGAGAATGGGATTGAGAGGAATAATAAATCAGCCAGTATGGAATGTCAGGGCAGGCTCGATGGTCTAATTTTGTTCCTATGTTTTATGATTTAAATTAATTAAAGGAGAACTTGGGCAGTGGATAAATACTGACTGAGAATTCTATTTTGTACTTCAGTAGAAGAATAGTCAAATGTAAATACTGTGGTATTCTGTTTTAAGATTAACAACTCTACGTAGCCA
This sequence comes from Mobula hypostoma, assembly GCF_963921235.1. Classification (NCBI taxonomy): domain Eukaryota; kingdom Metazoa; phylum Chordata; class Chondrichthyes; order Myliobatiformes; family Myliobatidae; genus Mobula; species Mobula hypostoma. The sequence continues at coordinate 42,721,474 of NC_086108.1, forward strand.
CAAAACGAGACACAGGCAAGAAAAGATCTGAAAGCAACACACATCAAAGTTCTGGTGAACGCAGCAGGCCAGGCAGCATCTCTAGGAAGAGGTGCAGTCGATGTTTCAGGCCGAGACCCTTTGTCAGGACTGGTCTGAAATATTTGTTTCATGTAACAAGCACTGAAGAGTGCAATTATACTCCAGCTCGCAGACTGAGAACTTTAGTTGCATTTTGATTTTCAAGAAGTCAAAATCCTATATAGATTTCACTTGGCTTCTACATGAGTGGAAATATAACTGTCTTTAAGAAAGAAAGGACAGGTTTATGTGACCTGCATGTCTATTATTGTCCTTAGTTAGAGCCTTCAGAAATGTGGGTATCGAGGGAGAGAGGGAGAGGAGAGCCATCCGCAGTACCACCGAAGCAGCAGAGAGGGCCTCAAGATGGCTGTGGCTCAAAAGAGGGGAGCCATGGAGTCATAAGTAGCTAGCCATCTGGACACAAGCTGGAGTCTGATCAGCCCCGGCTGGGTCACCTGGAGGAGGTTGTATGATGTTGAAAGACCTGAAACACCTGCTGATTCCAGGAACATCACTGAAGATGTGTCCAGAAGCATCAATAGATGTATGTACACAGCAGAACTAAGGCTTTTCCTATGAAGTGAAGTCTTTTCATGGTGTAGTTGTTTGTAAGTTGTCAAGTCAAGGTTATTGTTAAATGCACAAGTACAGTGATATGCAAATACAATGGAAAATTTGCTTTTGACTGTTGGCAAACCTGCAACCAGTTTGTAGAAGGTAAGGTCCTACAAGCAACAATGAAATAAATGGCAAGGTTATCTACTTTCTGGTGATGTTTGTTGAGGAATATATGCCACCATCCCAAAAAGACTCCTCTGTTCTTCTCTCTTTAATCAATAACACTAGGGGATATTTTAAATCCACAAGAGAAGTCAAGAAGAACCAAAGTATAAAGTTTCACCTGAAAGACTGTACCTTATATGAAGCAGTATTTTCTCAACATGGTATTGAAGCATTAGTTCATGTAATAAGCACATTCATGTCCAGAACTTAAAAGCATCTGATTCAGCAGATATCAAAGCTGGTATTATAGGGGAATAAAGGAAAGCAAATCCCTGCAGCTACCGGTGACCCTGTGATCTCTGTCTAGGAGACTGATGTCACAAATCAAGAGGGTTAATCCTCGCAGAGCATCAGGCACTAATGATGCATCTGGTAGGACTCCGAAAACCTGTGCTAACCAACTGGCGGGAGTGCTCAAGGACATCTTCAATCTCGCACTGCTGCAGTTGGACCATCTCACAGGCTTCAAAAGGGTGACAATGATACCAGTGCCCAAGAAGAGCAGGGTGAGATGCCCCAATGACTATCACCCAGATACACTCACATATACTGTGATGAAGTGTTCTGAGAAGTCGTTCATGGCCAGAATCAACTCCTGCTAAACAAGGACCTAATCCCGCTCCAATTTACCTATTGGTACAATAAGTCTACAGCAAATGCCATCTCACTGGCTCTCCATTTGGCCTTGGATCATCTGAACACCAGCAATACTCATGTCAGGCTGCTGTTTATTGATTACAACTCAGTGTTCAACACCATCATACCATCAGTCTAATCAATAAGCTCCACAACCTTGGCCTCTGTACATTGCTTTGCAACTTGATCCTTGACCTCCTTACTGGGAGACATTAGTCAGTGTGGACTAGAAATAACATTTTCTCCTCGCTGACAACCAACATTGGCACTCTTCAAGGATGCGTGCTTAGCCCACTGCTCTGTTCTGTCTACATCCATGAATATGTGGCTAGGCACATCTCAAGTGCCATCTATAAATTTGTCAATGACACAATTATTGGCAGAATTTCAGTTGCTGATGAGGAGGTGTACAAGAGTGAGATAGATCAGTTGGCTGAGTGGTGTCACAACAACAACCTTGGACTCAACAACAATAGACCAAGGAACTGACTGTGGATTTCAGGAAGGGAATGTCAAGGGAACACACACCATTCCTTATCGAGGAATCAGCAGTGGAAAGGGTCAAGTTCCCGGGTGTCAACAGCTCTGAAGATTTATCCTGGGCCTAACATATTGACGCAATTACAAAGGAGGCATAACAGCAGCTATGTTTCATTAGGACTTTTGAAGAGTCTTGTTATGTCACCAAAGACTCTCCCAAATTACTGCAGATGTACCGTGGAGAGCACTCAAATAGGTTGTATCACTGTCTGGTACAGAGGAGCCACTGCATACCAGGGCCATCACGGGTACAATCTTCCCTGCATCGAGGACATTTTCAAAAGGTGATGCCTCGAAAAGGTGGTATCCATTATTAAGGGCCCCCATCACCTAGGATACGTCCTTTTCTCATTGCTACCGTAAAGGAGGAGGTGCAGGAGCTTGAAGACACGCACTCAACATTTGAGGGACAGCTTCTTCTCATCTGCCATCCAACGACCTCATTAATTTTTTAGTGGTCTGCTCCCTTTTTGCACTACTTGTTTAATTTTTTATATATATATATATCTTATTATAATGTATAGTTTTAAAATTATGTATTACATTGTACTGTTGTTGCAAAACAACAAATTTCACAACATATGCCAGTGATATTAAACTTGATTCTGATTCTCATTGTTATTCTGGATGCCTTACACTTTTACACAAAAATTGTAAATTTTGTTTTTTTAATTAAGTTATGTGCATATACAAAGTAGAAACAGATGGCAAAGAAATCCAACTTTGATGCTCACACTGAACACATGTAAAAGAATCAGCTGCTCCTTGTACCTACCTCCCGCGTGTTTAATTCTATGACGGGATCGGAGGTGATGAGCTGAGCACTGACTAATACTCCTGCACACATTCAGCAGGTACACTAAAGACCAACATTTCCTTTGCAGAATTTTACATTTGCAAAGATACCACTCAGTACATCATGCCTAAATAAGCTTCCTGAAGCAGTTATAGTTAGTCTTTACCCCACAATCTTACAGTTTTTTATGGGTGCAGCAAGTCTGTTCTTTCCCCCCAAAGCAATTTGCAAACCAGGTTTGGGTACTTGATTTACTCTACATTTAGGAAGTGGTACAAGATTCCATCCTCACCACTGCTCAATGTTACACTCAGTAATCTGATTAAACACTCTTTTCTGAATTTACACTTGTTTTGACATCAGTGTAGAATTGAAATCACTCCAAATCCTAAACTTATTAGGAAATGTGAAGATTGAATTTTAAGGATAATTTTTAGTAAACATATAATCAAAGATATGGATGGCAGTGCATTAGCAGAACTTCTCTCTTCTGTTTTACAGCCTCCAGGTATAAAGATCAAAGAGCTGCAAACAAGCAAATCTGTGTTTCTCCGCGTTAACTGCAAAGGTGGAGCTCCCTCAAGTTTATATTTAATTATGAAAATAATACCCGGTTTTAAGAGCCTACTACCAAAATCGGTCGTTAACAAAGTTACATTTTCAGAGTTGTTCTTTTATCAAGTTTCCCCCATAAACTTAGAGTCTAAAAATGCAGTGTGTATGCAAAGTCTGAGTGAAGACCTGGTGGGTCTTGGTATTGCTATCCTTCAGCTCTCAGTAAGATACTTACATTCTCTCTTGAGATTTCACATGTGAAAGTGGTTTCTGGGAAGGACAGGATAGTCCAACTAGAGGAAGGGCCGGACTGGACCAAGACTAGCCAGCTGGCTGGCTTTCCAGTGGGAGAGCAAATTGGAAACAGTGATCACAACTCCCTCAGTTTTAATATAGTTATGAATAAAGATTTGTCTGGAGTTAGGGGGGAGGTATTAAAATTAGGGCAGGACAAATGATATCATTATTGGACAGGACCTCAGGAGAGTGAATCAAAAGCATATTTTATTTGTTAAGTCCACAGCTAACATGTGGATGTCACTTAAAGATCAGCTGATCAGAGTTTAGGACAGTCATGTTCCAGTAAGAAGGAAGGACAAAGTGGTAAGGGCACCTTGGACGATCAAGTCAAGTCACTTTTCAGGTCACAGATCTCTCAGTGGGTGAGCATCTGGGGGACAGTGACCACTGCTCCCTGGCCTTTAGCATTATCATGGAAAAGGACAGAATCAGAGAGGACAGGAAAATTTTTAATTGGGGAAGGGCAAATTATGAGGCTATAAGGCTAGAACTTGCAGGTGTGAACTGGGATGATGTTTTTGCAGGGAAATGTACTATGGACATGTGGTCGATGTTTAGAGATCTCTTGCAGGCTGTTAGGGATAAATTTGTTCCGGTGAGGAAGATAAAGTATGGTAGAGTGAAGGAACCATGGGTGACAAGTGAGGTGGAAAATCTAGTCAGGTGAAAGAAGGCAGCATACATGAGGTTTAGGAAGCAAGGATCAGATGGGTCTATTGAGGAATATAGGGAAGCAAGAAAGGAGCTTAAGAAGGGGCTGAGAAGAGCAAGAAGGGGGCATGAGAAGGCCTTGTCAAGAGGGGTAAAGGAAAACCCCAAGGCATTCTTCAATTATGTGAAGGAAAAAAGGAGTGAAGGTAGGACTGATTAGAGATAAAGTTGAGAAGATGTGCATGGAGGCTCTGGAAGTGAGCGAGGTCCTCAATAAATACTTCTATAAATATTTTTTATATATATTAGTTTCTGGGGGATCATCTATATAACATATATCTTTGGAGTTGCCTCCTGCAGAAATGGGGTTAGAGTTAGTCTTAGTTAGTGCTTTCTTCAGCCTTCTCTAGCTTAGTTCGGGGGTCTTGGGGTTGGTGGGTGGGGTAGTCTCTTTCTTTTTCAATTTTTTGTATTGGGCTGATTTAGAACTACAAAGATGTCCGCAGTGTCGAGATTTCCAGTTCCTCTCTGATCATGTATTCCTCTTCCGATTTCATGAGTTTACATTATGGTTAACCCTTTACTTACCAAAGGGTCAATCTCAAATTATGGTTCGCATTATTAATTTTGTCTCTTGGAATACAAATGGTTTAAACCATCCAATTAAATGGAAAAAGATTTTCAAAGCATTCCAAAGACTGAATGCTCATATTATTTTTGCACAAGAAACTCATGTAAGGAAAGAGGATAATCAACGCTTCTTTAAGTTTTGGAAAGAACAACAATACCATTCAAACGCTCAAGCCAAAATTAAAGGCGTTACAATTTTTATAGATCCCTCAATTACATTTATTCATCAAGACATTAGCTCAGATCCTAATAGCAGATTTTTGTTAATCACTGGGGTACTTTTTAATAAAAAGGTTGCTATGGTTAATGTTTACGCTCCCAATGTGGATTATCCTGAATTTTTTAAACACCTATTCACTTCCTTTCCTAACTTAAACGAGTATATGCTGATAATGGGCGGTGATTTTAGCTTATGTTTGAATCCCATGTTGGACAGATCCATAGGTAGTCCGGCTTTACCAAATATGTCGTCTACTCTTATTAACTCTTTTATGTTTGATTCTGGGATTTCAGAAATTTGGAGATTTCTACATCCAAACGACAAAGAATTCTCTTTTTTTTCACACGTTCATCGTTCTTATTCCCGAATTGACTATTTTTTTTATTGACTCTCGATTAATCCCATCTGTAGTTGATTGTAATTATGACATTATTGCCATTTCAGATCATGCTCCAATGAAACTTTCTATCAAGTTAATGGATACTTCTTTTACTAATAGACAATGGCGATTTAACCCTATTTTACTTCAAGACTCGAACTTTGTCAAGTTTATAAAGGATCAGATTGATTTCTTCTTTTCAATTAATACTATGGAAAAAGTTTCCAATGGAACTGTTTGGGACGCTTTTAAAGCTTATATCTGTGGTCAGATTATTTCCTATTCGGCTGGTTTGAAAAGACGTGTTAACAATGAAATACTTTTGTTGGTTGATAAAATTAAAGAAATCAATAAAAAATATGCTATTTCTCCCAGTAAGGAACTATACAAACACAGAGTTGAACTTCAATTGGAACATAGCTTATTATTAACATCCTCGATCGAAAATCAATTAATGAGAACTAGAAGTGATTTTTATATTCATAGTGATAAATCAGGTAAATTATTGGCTAATCAATTGAAATTTGATTTGGTTAAACGTCAAATTACTGAGATTCATAAACACGATGATACGTTCACAGTTGATCATGTTGGGATAAACAAAACCCTTCAAGAATTTTACACCTCTCTATATCACTCAGATTTTCCTCATGATTCTAATTTCATGCATGATTTTTTAGGTAAGTTGAATTTCCCAAAATTATCACCCGAAGATTGTTTATCATTAGAAACTCCCATTACAGAGGGAGAAATAATAACCGCAATCTCATCATTGAATTCTGGTAAAGCACCCGGTCTGGACAGGTTTACAGTGGAATTTAAAAAATTTTTTTCCTCCATTCTCTCTCCAAGGTTGTCTAGAATATTCAAAGAAGCAATCAGATTAGGTAAATTACCACAATTGTTTTATGAAGCCTCTATTTCCTTAATCCTTAAAAAGAATAAAGATCCTACTGTTTGTGCATCATACAGACCAATATCTCTTTTGAACGTAGATTCAAAAATTTTTTCAAAAATTCTAGCAACCAGGTTTGAGAAGGTATTACCTCAAGTTATATCTATGGATCAAACCAGATTTATTAAAAATCGTTATTCATCCTTTAATATTAGGAGGTTAATGAATGTTGTTTATACTCCCTCACTTACTACCCCGGAATGTATTATCTCACTAGATGCTGCGAAAGCCTTTGACAGAGTCGAATGGCCTTATTTATTTAATGTTCTTGAGAAATTTAATCTTAGTCTGACATTTATATCTTGGATTAAATTGTTATATTACTCCCCGGAAGCCTCGGTTTGTACTAATAATCATAGATCTCCTTTTTTTCGTCTTTTTCATGGTACTAGACAAGGATGTCCTCTTAGTCCTTTACTTTTCAATATCGCCCTTGAACCTTTAGCAATTGCTATCCGTGACTTGCCCAATATTTTTGGTATTACCCGTGGAAACGAAACACATAAATTATCACTATATGCAGATGATTTGTTATTATACATCTCCAATCCGGAGAAGTCAATTCCTGCTATTCTAGGTTTGTTGGCTCAATTTAGTAACTTTTCTGATTACAAATTGAATCTTAATAAGAGTGAATTATTCCCCCTAAATAAGCAGGTACCTATTTATGGACTTTACCATTTAAATTGGTTACTGATTCATTTATATATTTAGGGATAACAATTACGAAAAAGTATAAAGATTTATTTAAAGCTAATTTTTTACCTTTAATTGATCAGATTAAACTTTTGTTTACCAAATGGTCGCCAATCTCTTTGTCTTTGATTGGTCAGATTAATGCTATTAAGATGATCATTTTGCCCAAATTTTTATATGTATTTCAATCGGTTCCAATTTTTATCCCAAAATCTTTTTTCGATAACATAGACTCAAAAATTTCCTCATATATATGGCAGAATAAAAATCCTAGGTTAGGTAAAAGGTATTTACAGAAACCTAAAAAGGAGGGGGGGCTTGCCCTCCGGAATTTCAGATTCTATTATTGGGCAATTAATATTTGATATTTAAAATTTTGGTTACGAGATTTGGATGTATCTTTAAATCCACAGTGGGTAAATCTTGAATGTAATCATTACAAGGGTTTTCCTTGGGTTCGGTTTTAGGAACTTGGCTTCCTTTTACTTCTTCCAAATTGTATAATCAAATGAACAACCCAATAGTTAAGCATACTTTACGTATATGGTTTCAATTTCGAAGAATTTTTGGGTTTAATCAATTTATTTTAGCAAGTCCTATTATATCTAATTTCCTTTTTCAACCTTCCACTATGGATCAAGCTTACTTTGATTGGAAAACCAAAGGTATAATACGTTTTCGTGATTTATTTCTGGATAATTGTTTCATGTCTTTTGATCAACTTTCTAATAAACATAACTTACCCAGATCTCACTTTTTTAGATATCTACAGATTAGAAACTTTTTAATTATTGTTTCTCCTAATTTTCCACACCCATATCCAATGGACACTTTGGAAAAAATTTTAGATTTAAATCTCTCTCAGAAAAGTGTTGTAGCAATTATATATAATATAATTATGAATTTATGTCCTGATGTTTCCAATAAAATTAAAGCTGACTGGGAAAGTGAACTTAACATTATTATACCGATTGAAAAATGGGAAAAAATTCTTCAGTTGGTTAATTCATCCTCTGTGTGTGCTAAACATGTGTTGATACGGTTTACAGTAGTGCACAGGGCTCAGACGTCTAAAGATAAACTATCTCGTTATTATTCTTATACTAACCCAATATGTGATAGATGTCATTCCCAGATAGCTTCTTTAACTCACATGTTTTGGTCATGTTCTTCGTTGGAAAAATATTGGAAAGATATTTTTGACATTATTTCAACAGTTTTGAATATAGACTTACAACCTCATCCAATTACTGCTATCTTTGGATTACCAATGATAGATTCAAATTATCTAACCTCTTCAGCACGTAGGATGATTGCATTTCTTACTCTAATGGCTAGAAGATCCATTTTGCTGAATTGACAAGAGATTAACCCTCCTACAGTATTTCATTGGTTTTCACAAACTATGGTGTGTTTGAATTTGGAAAAAATTAGAAGTGTGGTTTATGACCCTTCCATTAAATTTGAAAAAACTTGGAGGCCATTCATTCAGCATTTTCATTTGATGTAATTTGACCATTTCCAAACTTATTTTATCTCTCTGTACTGTTGGTTGAGAGGAATGGAGTCGTCGATATTAAGGTTTTCTTCTTTCCCATTTTCAAGTTGTTAGTATTGCCCAAGTCTTTTAGTTTAGTTGACTAATTCTGTTTAGTTTAGTTTTTGGGGATTGGGTTTGTTTTTTTTTCTATTTTTTTTCTTTTTCATGATTTTTCTTCAGTTCTTTTTTTTGCTTTGTATTATTCACTATTATTCTGCACGATTGGGAGCTTTGTTAATTTTTACTATTTGGTTTTACAATTACTCATTTTAAATGTAACAATGTATCTCCTACTACTTGTATTTTTGCTTTGTTATGTTTTCATTCTATGAAATTAATAAAAAGATTGAAAAAGGAAAGAGAAAAAAAAACTTCTCTTCGGTATTCACCAATGAGAGGGAACTTGATGATGGTGAGGACAATATGAGTGAGGTTGATGTTCTGGAGCATGCTGATATTAAGGGAGAGGAGGTGTTGGAGTTGTTAAAATACATTAGGACGGATAAGTCCCTGGGGCCTGACAGAATATTCCCCAGGCTGCTCCACGAGGCAAGGGAAGAGATTGCTGAGCCTCTGGCTAGGATCTTTACGTCCTCGTTGTCCATGGGAATGGTACCGGAGGACTGGAGGGAGGCGAATGTTGTCCCCTTGTTCAAAAAAGGTAGTAGGGATAGTCCGGGTAATTATAGACCAGTGAGCCTTACGTCTGTGGTGGGAAAGCTGTTGGAAAAGATTCTTAGAGATAGGGTCTCTGGGCATTTAGAGAATCATGGTCTGATCAGGGACAGTCAGCATGGCTTTGTGAAGGGCAGATAGTGTCTAACAAGCCTGATAGAGTTCTTTGAGGAGGTGACCAGGCATATAAATGAGGGTAGTGAAGTGGATGTGATCTATATGGATTTTAGTAAGGCATTTGACAAGGTTCCACACGGTAGGCTTATTCAGAAAGTTAGAAGGCATGGGATCCGGGGAAGTTTAGCCAGGTTATTCAGAATTGGCTTGCCTGCAGAAGGCAGAGGGTGGTGGTGGAGGGAGTACATTCAGATTGGAGGATTGTGTCTAGTGGTGTCTCACAAGGATCTGTTCTGGGACCTCTACTTTTCGTGATTTTTATTAACGACCTGGATGTGGGGGTAGAAGGGTGGGTTGGCAAGTTTGCAGACGACACAAAGGTTGGTGGTGTTGTAGATAGTGTAGAGGATTGTCAAAGATTGCAGAGGGACATTGATAGGATGCAGAAGTGGGCTGAGAAGTGGCAGATGGAGTTCAACCTGGATAAGTGTGAGGTGGTACACTTTGGAAGGACAAACTCCAAGACAGAGTACAAAGTAAATGGCAGGATACTTGGTAGTGTGGAGGAGCAGAGGGATCTGGGGGTACATGTCCACAGATCCCTGAAAGTTGCCTCACAGGTGGATAGGGTAGTTAAGAAAGCTTATGGGGTGTTAGCTTTCATAAGTCGAGGGATAGAGTTTAAGAGTTGCGATGAAATGATGCAGCTCTATAAAATTCTGGTGAGGCCACACTTGGAGTACTGTGTCCAGTTCTGGTCGCCTCACTATAGGAAGGATGTGGAAGCATTGGAAAGGGTACAGAGGAGATTTACCAGGATGCTGCCTGGTTTGGAGAGTATGCATTATGTTCAGCGATTAAGGGAGCTAGGGCTTTACTCTTTGGAGAGAAGGAGGATGAGAGGAGACATGATAGAGGTGTACAAGATAATAAGAGGAATAGATAGAGTAGATAGGCAGTGCCTCTGCCCCAGGGCACCACTGCTCAATACAAGAGGACATGGCTTTAAGGTAAATGGTGGGAAGTTCAAGGGGGATATTAGAGGAAGATTTTTTACTCAGAGAGTGGTTGGTGCGTGGAATGCACTGCCTGAGTCAGTGGTGGAGGCAGATACACTCGTGAGGTTTAAAAGACTACTAGACAGGTATATGGAGAAATTTAAGGCAGGGGCTTATATGGGAGGCAGGGTTTGAGGGTCGGCACAACATTGTGGGCCGAAGGGCCTGTACTGTGCTGTACTATTCTATGTTCTATGTTTATTGTCATTTTGACCATAACTGCTGGTACAGTACACAGTAAAAATGAGACAATGTTTTTCAGGACCATGGTGCTACAAGAAATACACTGAACTATGTAAAATAACACAAAACTACCCTAGACTACAGACCTACCCAGGACTGCATAAAGTGCACAAAACAGTGCAGGCATCACAATAAATAATAAACAAGACAATAGGCACAGTAGAGGGCAGTAGGTTGGTGTCAGTCTAGGCTCTGGGTATTGAGGAGTCTGATGGTTTGGGGGAAGAAACTGTTACATAGTCTGGTCATGAGAGCCCGAATGCTTCGGTGCCTTTTGCCAGATGGCAGGAGGGAGAAGAGTTTGTATGAGGGATGCGTGGGGCCCTTCATAATGCTGTTTGCTTTACGGATGCAGCGTGTGGTGTAAATGTCTGTAATGGCAGGAAGAGAGACCCCGATGATCTTCTCAGCTGACCTCACTATCTGCTGCAGGGTCTTGCGATCCGAGATGGTGCAATTTCCGAACCAGGCAGTGATGCAGCTGCTCAGGATGCTCTCAATACAACCTCTGCAGAATGTGGTGAGAATGGGGGCTGGGAGATGGACTTTTCTCAGCCTTTGCAGAATGTAGAGACGCTGCTGGGCTTTCTTTTCTATGGAGCTATGATGAGGGAGGTTTTAAATTTATTCAAAATGAAAAAGGAGTTACATGTAAGGTTTAGGAAGCTAAAATCAGCCAGGGTCTTTGAGGAATATAAAGAAAACCTTAAGGAACTCAAAGAACTTGCAAGCACATGAAATGCCCTTGGCAAGTAGGCATCAAACCCTGGCTCATCCTGGCCCTTCCCATCAAAATCTATCTATTCCATTCTCCCTCGTCCACTAGTCTAGATTTTTTTTTACATTCATTTAAACATCAAATCCTCCCTGTGGTGGCGAGTTCAGCTGTCTGAGGTAGTAGTTCAGCCAACTTCCTTCTTCTCTTCATCTACCATACAATCTTTATTCCCTAGAGAGAGAGAGAGAGATTATTAATCGTTAAAAAAATTGTTAATTTTGTGTTAATAATGAACCTTGGATCTGAATTCCTATAGTTAACTAATATATTGGTAAATGTGCTTTTCCTAATGTTGTGAATATTTTAAATGTGTAATTTTGTTCCTGCTTTGCTACATATTGCAAACAGTATGTCACGATCTGCCTTATGATAATCCTTTCTAATATTGTAACCTACTATCAACCTTCTTATCTATAATCGAACACACTGGCTTGCATTCAATACTGCAAAGCAATTTTGTTTTGTCACATCCCCGAGGGCTTGGATTTGTGTTGAGAAACGATTCCATGATACATGGCACCACCACAAGCTCATCTAAGCGGCCGAAGGCAAAGACTTCTCCACTATCATTGGCTTAGAAATTGGCTGAAGTACGAAGTACAGAGTTACGGCAGGAGTGTTAATGGAAATTAACACCCTTACTGAATTTACAGAATTTGGAGATCAAAAAATTTGAGATACAGAATAAATATTTGACTTTATGGCATTTATAAGTGATTTTTTTAGAACTAAATAAATACAAATTGCAAAAGAAACAACAAATTTTGCCAATTTTTGAAAAGGGTCCACATTATCGAAAATCACAATATGGAAAGTTTCCAAACTCTCTGTATCTTGAGGGTGTCCTATATTGTATTTCAGGGCTGAGAAAGGTTCAATGAGTGCTTAAACCCTGATACTTCACAATTAATTGGTTGATTCAAATCAATTTTGATGTTTGTCTGACAATAATCCATTAGCTTTTTGTGACTGTGAATATGCAGGATCACATTTTCACTGTCAAATTTCCCTCTTCTTTGCTTCATCTCAGGAAATGAATAAACAATCGATATTTCAGGTTGAGACCCTTCTTCAGGACTGGAAAGGAAGGGAGAAGACACCAGAAAAAGAAAGGTGGGGGAGGGGAAGGAGAATAGCTTGAAGATGATAGGTGAAGCCAGGTGGGTGGGATAGGTAAAGGGCTGGAGAGGAAAGAATCTTACAGGAGAGGAGAGTGGACCATAGGGGAAAGAGAAGGAGGAGGGGATCCAGGGAGAGGTGACAGGCAGGTGAGAAGAGGTGGAGGCCAGAGGGGAGGAGGAGGGAAATTTTTCCTTTCTGAAAGGAGAAATTAATATTCATGCCATCAGGTTGGAGGCTACCCAGATGGAATATATAGTGTTACTCCTCTACCAAAAGGAATATAAATTTATAGGAGAGAGGGTGGGAAGAAGTATAGTCAAGAAGGCTGTGGGAATTGATAGGTTTATAAAAGATGCCAGTAAACAGTTTGTCTTCAGAGATGGAGACAAGAGATCAAGAAAGGGCAGAAATAGACCAAATGTAAAAATCTTTGGGAACAAAATTTACAGACTTCAATTTTTGAGGAAACTTGGAATCAAATTTTTAAATTGGTTAACACTTCATTGTTATGTGCCCACCACTCTCTTCTACAATTTAAAGTGGTCCATAGGGCCCACATGACCAAGGATAAGTTGTCTCGTTTTTATTTAGATATATCTCCATATTGTGATAAATGTAATAATGGAGAAGCTTCACTCATTCATATGTCTTGGACACGTCCGAGTCTTGGAAAATAATGCAAAGAAGTATTTCAAACTTTCTCGATACTTTTTGAAGTAAACTTTAAGCCTAATCCTTTGACTGCTTTATTTGGTATTGTTGGAGGAAAGAATATTATGTTGGGGTCATCTGACTTACACATTTTGGCTTTTATTTCTCTCAGGGCCAGAAGGACGCTCTTGCTTAAGTGGAAAGATGCGGCCCCTCCTATTCACCCCCAATGGTTACGTGATGTGATGTCATGTTTAAATTTAGAGAAGATTCGATGTTCAATCTCTGAATCGAGCCAAGACTTTCAAACATTGTGGGGACCTTTTTTGAATTATTTTCAAAACCTTTGATTTGCTGTTAAAGCACAGATGATAACTAATAATTTTGTTTTCCTTTTTTTCTTTACTAACCAGCTTCGGTCTTGGTAGTGGGTTAGGTTTTTTTAAAATAATAAAATTACTATATTTTAATGTTACGAATTAATTAATCCATATGAATATAGGGTTAGGAGTCTTTATATGCCATTTAGTATAATGTACTGATATTTTTTTTCTGGTACTCTGTATTCTTATATGTAAAATTAATAATAAAAATATTGGAAAAGAAATAGACCAAATGAATTTAAGGGCAGGGTGGAAGTTGGAGGCAAATTTGATTAAATTGACAAGCTTAGCAAGAGTGCATGAAGCAGTACCAATGTGGTCATCAATGTAGCACAGCCAGAGCTGGGGAACATTACCAGGGAAGGCTTGGAACATGGACTGTTTTATGCAGGTAACAAAAAAAAAAACAGGCTTCGCATAGTTATATTGCAATGCAGGTAATTTGCTCTTAGCCTGCTCCCAAACAGTAAACAGCAACGTGTTAATGATTTGATAAACCATTTTAGTGACATTGATTAAAGAAGAAGTATTGTATAGATCTATGAAAAGACTCCCCACTTGTCCGAAAAATATAACCAGAGATTTACCTGACCTGAAGAGGTCAGAAGTTATTTTGGTTTGAGAGACTCATTTGTGATGCGACAAGGTTCTCTAACTATGGCATTGGAAAAATGAAAGTGATCCTATGTTGAATCAAAATGTTTTCTACCTTTCGAAGGCAAGAACGCTGATTGGCTAAATCACAGATGGCACAACTCACGATCTGCAAGTACATTTTGGATCCCTATAACTTTATTTTGTTCTGTGCTGCCATCTTCCCTAGCTGTTCCTGTTTTAGGCATGTGTTTCTTTGGAAAACAACCTGGATTATTTGTACAAGATGCTCAGACATAAGACCATAAGACATAGAGCAGAATTATTTGTACAAGATGTTCAGTCATAAAACCATAAGACAGAGCAGAATTAGGCTATTTGGCCCATTGAGTCTGCTCCACCATTCCATCATGGCTGACCTACTGTCCCGCTTGAATCCATTTTCCTGCCTTCTCCCCATAACCTTTGATGCCCTTATTAATCAAGAACCTAGACCTATCAACTTCTGCTTTAAATATACCCAATGACTTAGCCTCCACAGCCACAGATTCCACACCCTCTGGCTAAAGAAATTCCTCCTCGCTGCTGTTCTAAAGGGACGTCCTTCTATTTTGATGCTATGACCTCCAGTCCAAGGTTCCCTCACTACAGGAAACATCCTCTCCACAAGCACTCTAGGCCTTTCATCCATCATGTAGTTCAGGATAAAGTTCTCTGTTCTGTGCGGGCTGCCAACAAGGTGCATTGCACGCGAGTAGGTCTTTGAAGCAAAGCTACTTAAGTATAAGACAGAGAAAAATAAACAAGATGGGAATAATTAAAGAAAGCAGGGTTTTGCGTGAAGCAGGAACAACTATCCTGGTGTTATAAATACTTTGCAACCAAGATTGCTCAGAGGAAATGTGCAGAAGTCCAGGCCTGGTGAAACATGCTGTCATTTCCATATTCCCACGTGTCTAGCACTTTCTCCCCATCATGGGACAATCCAGACATCCTTCATTATTGTCAACAGTATTACTTGGCTCCTTTCACCATGCATGGCAGAAATCCTACCCTCTTTCTGGTGCCACTTTGACTCATTGCTGGAACTCGATGATGTCAACTCTTTAATGCAATGTCACATCGGTAAAATGGTTGAACAATTTTCAAGGCACACGCATGACCCTCTCTTCCAAGACCAAACTGATGAAGGAACATTATTCCAACACTTGAAAATGCAAACAAACTATACAATTAAATAATTGAAAGGAAAATCCAGAACATTGTTATACAAATTAGACAATAGATACGGATTTCAATGAATCAACGACAGGCTTTATTTTTTGCTCTTTTATCTACCTGACAACCAGACTACAAGCAGCTTGGTTTTCAATAACAATCGGGGGATAAATCAGTTTAAAAATGGCCTATCATCCTGGTATTCCCCAGTGTTGCTTCATTATTATAGCTTAACTTACTATCTCTTCAACTGTCCATTTATATTCCTAGCATTCCTAAACATTGCATTGATTTCTAAGTTCAAAGTAAATTTATTATCAAAGTACATGTATGTCACCATACACAAGCCTGAGATTCATTTTCCTGTGGGCAATCACATTAAATACAAGAAGCACAATAGAATCAATGGAAAAAAACAATGTGAGCAACCTGAGCAAATACAAAAATTTAAAAAGTAATAATAATATTAAACAAATAAGCAACAAATATATAGACAATGAGATGAAGAGTCACTGAAAGTTACTACAAAGTTGTGGGAACAGTTTAGTGATGGAGCGGGTGAAGTTGAGTAATGGGTTCAAGTTTATGGGTAATAACTGAACCCGAACCTGGTGGTGTGGGCCCTGAGGCTCCTGGTGGAAGCAGCAAGAAGAGAGCATGATCTGCGTGATGGGGTCCCTGATGACAGATGCTGCTCTCCTGGAACAGTACTTTGTGTAGATGTGATCAGTGGTGGGGGGAAGGGGAGGGAACATCACGTCGACTCAGACCTAGAGAGGACTGCGTCGGGCATTTTCATGCCTTACAAGGCTCAGTGGTGGGGCGGGCTTTACCTGTGATGGACTGGGTCATATCCACTACTTTTTGTAGGCATTTCCCTTCAAGTGCATTGGTGTTCCGTACCAGGCCATGATACAACCAATCAATATACTATCCACCACACGCCTATTGACCTTTGTCAAAGTTTTAGATGACATGCCAATTCTTCACAAATTTCTAAGGAAGTAGAGATGCTGCCATGCTTTCTTTGTAATGACACTTATGTGCTGGCCCCTGAAATAACAACACTGAGGAATTTAGCCTTTAAATTCCTCTGATCCCCCGATGAGGATAATGGACCTCTAGTTTCCTCCTCCTATAGTCAATAACCAGCTCTTGGTCTTGCTGACATTGAGTAAGAGGTTGTTGCTATGGCACCAGTCAGCCAGATTTTCAGTCTCTCTCCTATATGTCACCACCTTAGATTCGGCTAAGGACAGTGATGTCATCAGCAAACTTAAATATGGTGTTGGAGCTGTACTTAGCCTCACAGTCATAAGAATAAAGAGGGCTAAGCATACAGCTTTGTGGTACACCAGAGCTGATGGAAACTTTTCCTGTCTATTATTTTAATCTTCTTTCTACTCTCCCAATTTTTTGCTGTTTGCCTCAGTAAGAAAGCTTTCCTTTCTGCCAAAAATAATGAAAAAAGAAATCAGAAAGATGTATGTCACACAAAATGCTTGGAGGAACAGCATCTAAAGAGAGGAATAAACAGTCACCGTTTTGGGCTGAGACCCTTCATCAGTACTGAAAAGGAAGGGGAAGAGCCAGAATAAGAATGGGGGGGCGGTGGAAAGGAGAGGGAAAGAAGTACAAACTGGCAGGTAATGGTGAAACTAGGTGAGGGGAAATGTGGGTGGGTGGGGCAGGGGGATGTAGTGAGAAGCTGGGAGGTGACAGGTGGGAAAGACAAAAGGCTGAAGCAGAAGGAATCTGATAGGAGAGGAATGTGGACAATGAGAGAAAGGAAAGGATGAGGTCTCCAGAGGGAGGTGATGGGCAGATGAGGAGAGGAGAAGGAGTAGAAGGGAAGTCAGGATAGGGAATAGATAAAGAGATAAAGGGATTCCGATATGGCCTCCTCCACTGTTGGGATAAGGCCACACTTAGGTTGGAGGAACACACCTTATATTCCATTTGGGTAGCCTCCAACCTGATGTCATGAACATCAATTTCTCTAACTTCCAGTAATGCCGCCACAACCCCATCCCCAACCTTCACCATTTCCCATCCCCTTGCCCCTCTCTTTTGTTATCTCCTTGCCTGCCCATCGCCTCCCTCTGGTGCTCTTCCTCCCCTCCCCCCAACTTTTCTTTCTTCCATGGCCTTCTGTCTCTTTCACCAATCAACTTCCCAGCTCTTTGCTTCATCCCTCCCCCTTCAGGTTTCACCTATCACCTTGTGTTTCTCTCTGCCTTTCCCCACCTTTCAAATCTACTCCTCAGCTTTTTTTTCTCCAGTCCTGCCAAAGGGTTTTGGCCCATAATGTCGTCTGTACTTTTTTCCATAGATGCTGCCTGGCTTGCTGAGTTCCTCCAGCATTTTGCGTACGTTGCCCAGATTTCCAGCATCTGCAGACTTTCTCTTGTTTGGAATAAGAGCTGCATGTTTGGATAACCCCACAATAAAAGTGATAGAGTGGAAAGCCCGCCCTGTAACTCACTCATTTTGTTTGTGCTGTTCTAGTGTGTGGTTGTTGTTGTTGTCTCTTCACTCCTTAACTTGCTTCTCCATGGGTTAAACTACACTTTCGACTTTGAATCCCATGCTTTCACATCAGACTGCTGAATGTGTATTATTAGATGCTTAGGGAAGCAGCAAATTGGAGCATTATGAAATTCAGCTCATCCTTTGTAGAATTAAGCCTTTCAGAAACTCAGCCTTAAGTTATACGAAAAGAGAAAATAATTAGATAACAAAGAAAAATAGGTAATTTCATCAAATATCTGGTGATCACATCAATGGTATAATAAGTACCAAGCTTATCTTAATTGCATAGGCCACAAGGACCAAATAATCAGTTTCTATGCTGCATAGTCTATATAATTATGTGCATTGTGTCAGTTTTATTCATGTGATATGCAGGCATTGTGTCCTCAGATGTCACACATTCTCTGTGTATGGCAGGGATGTCATTGCCAGCAGCTAACTTCAGGAGAAGCAATTAGGAATTGTTGAAAACTCCAGGTAGATTCTGAGGTGGGAATTACCATCATAAGTGTATTTTGACTCTGCTTTTCACCATTAGTTTGAGCTACTCTTAGTTATTTGACCATTCTTAATGTAAAGTTATGGCAGTTTCCCTGCACCAGCTGTTCAGCTCTGGAGCAGACATAATATACTTCAAATGTGTAAATTCTGTGCATTCAAACCACAATCACAACCTGCATTTCCGTAGCACCAAATAAAGCCTGACACTGAGAGATTAGGGTGAAATAAAGAGTTAGATTCTTAAGAAATGCTTAAATGAGAAAAGAGCAAGGGCCCAGCAGGAAAGGAAAACTCAGGTGATGGGTGAGAGGTAGGCAAAGGTACAGATAGCAATGACAAAACTCAAGGGGCCAGAATAGGATAAACAGAGTCATATTGGAGGATTATAGAATCAGATGTTACCGATGTTGTGGCAAGCCTGGTAATGTTATCACTAAAAGTGATGCTGGAGCAAGGATTACTGTAGGTCATAAAGCACATTGGTAATTGGTGAGGTGAATCTGATGCAAGTTAGGATGCTAGGAGTAGATTATTAGACAAACAAGTTTAAGGTGGGGATGATGAGAGAAAAGATGTGGATATGAATTTTAGCAGTAAATAATTTGAGGAAGAGGAAGAGGAGGAAATAGGTGGCTGTAGTTATGTCTGTATGGCCAAGACCTCATGTTAGAGCAAATTCAGATGATGTCTGTGAATGAGCTGAATGCCATGGGGTGAGGTAAATGTGATGAAAATGTTTGTGGTGTGACTGGAGTTTGAAGTGGAGCGATATGCCCTGTTCTATATCCCTCAGGGTACACAGAAGACACGCTCAATGACTGAGTCATTGATGCACTTCCCAGATTGAAAGAAAATAACAAAAAGCTAGAATCACAAGATATTCTGTAGATGCTGGAAATCAGAGGAACACACACAAAATGCTGGAGGAGCTCAGTGGGTCAGGCAGCATCTGTGGAAAGGGATAAGTAGTCAGCATTTCGGGCCCTGACCTGTCAACAGGACTGGAACAGAAACATAGAAACATAGAAAATAGGTGCAGGAGTAGGCCATTCGGCCCTTCGAGCCTGCACCGCCATTTATTATGATCATGGCTGATCATCCAACTCAGAACCCTGCCCCAGCCTTCCCTCCATACCCCATGATCCCCGTAGCCACAAGGGCCATATCTAACTCCCTCTTAAATATAGCCAATGAACTGGCCTCAACTGCTTCCTGTGGCAGAGAATTCCACAGATTCACCACTCTCTGTGTGAAGAAGTTTTCCCTAATCTCGGTCCTAAAAGGCTTCCCCTTTATCCTCAAACTGTGACCCCTTGTTCTGGACTTCCCCAACATCGGGAACAATCTTCCTTCATCTAGCCTGTCCAATCCCTTTAGGATTTTATACGTTTCAATCAGATCCCCCCTCAATCTTCTAAATTCCAACGAGTACAAGCAGTAGGTAATGCATCCATTAGAAGGAGGAGAAAGCCAGATTAAGAAGGTGGGGGAAGAGGAAGAAGTACAAGCAGTAGGTGAAGACAGATGGGTGGGGACAAGGTTCAAAGTGAGGAGCTGGGAGGTGACAGATGAAAAAGGTAAAGGGCTGAAGAAGAAGGAATCTGACAGGAGAAGAGGCCGAGCCATCGGAGAAAGGAAAGGAGGGGCAGGTGATGGGGAGGTGAGGAGGGGAGCCAGAATGGGGAATGGAAGAAGAGTGAAGCGGGAGGTTGGAGGCCACCCAGACAGAATATGTGGTGTTGCTCCCCTAACCTGAGAGTGCCCTCATCATGGCAATACAAGAGGCCAGGGGCAAACATGTCAGAATGGGAATGGGGATTGAAATTAAAAATGGCTGACCACTGGGAAATCCTATTTGTTACAATACCTGTCAGTTGATATAAACTAGATTCTTCCACAGCAGATTTTATTAAGCAATTAATCCCAAGAAGTTGGCCTTTAATCATACCTCTGCCTGTCTGTAGCCACTTGACAGCAAACAGCAAATCTGCAAAACAGGTATCGTTTTTCTTAGGTCAGTGATGGGCTGTGGGCTAAGAAATATTCCAATGTCACATACCTATTGCACTAAAAAAAAAGGGGGATATTTTGGGTGGTGTTGTGGCAACAGTGCTGATTAGTACATTCTTTTTTTTAAAAAACAGATGACTACAGCACTAGTGCATCTTGGTTTTTCCCTGTTCTGTTTCCTCTCAACCAACCCATAGGTCACTCAAAATAAGCATAACTTCACTTTTTCCATTCCAGAGATACCTTAAGCCACAAATGTGTCTTGTCATGCCTCATAGCGAACACAAAAATGATGAAGATAAGTTCCTGGGTGTCAAGATCTCTGAGGATCTAACCTGGTCCCAACATACCAATGCAGTTATAAAGAAGGCAAGACAGCGACTATACTTCATTAGGCATTTGAAGAGATTTGGTACGTCAACAAATACATTCAAATACATTTTGACAGACTGCATCACTGTTTGGTATGGGGGGGGGGGCTACTGCACAGGACTGTAAGAAGCTGCAGATGGTTGTAAATTTAGTCCACTACATCTTGGGTACTAGTCTGCAAAGTACCCAGGACATCTTCAAGAAGCCATGTCTCAGAAAGGCAGCGTCCATTGTTAAGGACCTCTAGCACCCAGGGCATGCCCTTTTCTCACTGTTACCATCAGGTAGGAGGTACAGAAGCCTGAACACACACACTCAGCGATTCAAGAACAGCTTCTTCCCCTCTGCCATCCGATTCTTAAATGGACATTGAACCCCTGAACACCACCTCACTTTTTTAAAGGATATTATTTCTGTTTTTTGCACGATTTTTAATCTATTCAATCTAAGTATACTGTAATTGATTTTTTTTTCCTTCTTCTATATTATGTATTGCATTGAGCTGCTACTGCTAAGTTAAAAAAGTTCAGGACACGTGTCAATGATAATAAACCTGATTCTGATTCTGATACACATGAATATTTTTCAGGATGGATACAAAAGGATATGTCCATCCCTGAAAACAACTAGAGTTCATAATAGAATAAAGAATGTGAACAAGTGAAAACTGAGCTCATCTAGACCATATTTGGTGCAATAACCAATTTAACTCTACTCAGTCCATTAAAATCAATTGTTCATATTCATCAGAAAAATTTTGGAAACATAAGAAACATTTCAGAATGAGACCACATTTTGCTTCTCGAACCTTTTCCACCACTCCATCGCTCAGCATGAGTATCACCAAGTCCTCTGTCCTCAAAATCGTGGCCGTCACCACGGACCAGAAACTCAATTAGACAAGTCACATAAATGTTGACATTACCGGAGAATGAGTATCCATTCCATCATCTACTAGAAGATGGGTATCCTTTCCACCATCCACAAGGGAGATTAAGATTGTGATGGACACTCTCCATTTGTCTGGATGAATGTCGGTCTAATTTTTTTTAGGCATCCGTTAGTCTTGCGAGACCATGGATCTGTGCTTGGAAAGTCTTCACTCTCCAGGGAGCAGGCCTGGGCAAGGTTGTTGGAAGACTGGCAGTTGCCCATGCTGCAAGTCTCCCCTCTCCACGCCACCGATGTTGTCCAAGCAAAGGGCAAGAGCCAATACAGCTTAGCACCAGTGTCGTCGCAGAGCACTGTGTGATTAAGTGCCTTGTTCAAGGGCACAACACGTTGCCTCGGCTGGGCTCGAACTCACGACCTTCAGATCATCTGTCGAATGCCTTAACCACTTGGCCATGTGCCCACACTCAGACTGTAGGTCTAATAAGAATGAAGAAATTTGACACCATCTTGGACAAATAAACTGACTTGATTGGCAATCAATCCATCACCCTAAACAGCAATTCCCTATGGTGCTAGTTATTCATGGCAGCTGCATCTACAATCAAGTTACCTCCCAGGTTGTAACTAAGCACAGAAAAATGGATTATTGCAAAGACTCTCAAAGAAATGTAAAGGAAGAGATGCTTTGTTACAGACATAAAGGCATTGTCAATTGGAATGAGCCAAATAGTGCTGGATGTAGATGATGGTTTCAAAGGGAACCACTGAAGTTCTGGAGAATTTACGCTAAGCTAATTAAATAAATCTGAAAACAAATCCTAGAATTGGTCAGGGTGACTATGAAACCGACTGATAATTTTATAAATTTGTCAGATTCACTCATTCTCTTTCAATAAACACAAATAAAGTTGCATAGCAGCTAATTGTTTTATGGAACAATTAATTGAGGAAGACTGAATGTATTGCTCGGCTTCATATAGTTCAACGAAATAAATCGAAATTCCCAGAGCTATCCTCTTAAAATGTTATACTCCTTCAATGCTGTGCTATAAAATTTACATGTCCATAATACATTCACATTTTAGTGTTGAGTCTTTGATCAGAGATGGATATGCTATTAACTGAGTCAAGTTAGTGCATTTGAAAATATTTTTTTAAAACCAGAGGGGAGTAAGGGCAATAAAAATATTACATGAAGAGTGTATTAAGCAAAGGGACCATTAGGGATAGCAAAATAGTGACAAAGGAGGGAAAAAAAACCAAACATAGAATGCCTGAAAAGAAAAACAAAATCATTGCCGCTATCTGTTTTCTCATCTAATGAAATCTTAATGTCTGTATGTCCTTCCTAGAGCTTTACAGCCTAAAGACAAGGATAGTACAATGTAACTGAGCAACAGAAGTTAGTGTTGGATCCTTGGTATTTACAGTATGTAATTGGAAGATATTAACAATATTGTTGCACTTATTAGTGTAAAATGTTACAACATAGAGAAGGACAACTTATCTCATCTAGGCAATTCCCATATTTACTCCATTTCCAATTCCTCTTGTTTAGTAAAGTTTCCAATATTCAGTCTTTCACAAATAACTTTAAAATATATTGAATTCAAGTTAAGCAATTGGTGGCACATTCTGAACTCTTGGAGTACATATCCCATTTTCACCTGTCTGTCATTTCTAACGTGCTCTTTCATTGGTGCCATTCTGTCCAACAGAAACAATCTATCACTGGAATCTAAAGTACAGGAGGAGGCCATTCAGCCTCCTAAACCTGTTCTACCTCCTAATAGGACCCCCTGAATGTTAGTAGTGGTGGAATTCAGAAATGGTAATGGCAATGGATGTCAGAGGAAAGGAGTCAGACTCACTCTTGTGGCAATTGTTTGGTTCTTTCAGGTCTTGCATGCTATTGACCATACATCAGCCCATGTCTGCCTTTATCCACATGACTACTACTGTATCTGTAATGCACTGTAAATGGACTTCAATATTGTAGAGAGAGTGCAATCAATCACTGTTCTGGCCTTAGTGGAAGGCAAGTCATTAAGGAAACAGCTGAAGATGGTTGGGTTGAGTAGCCTGCCTGCCATAAGAAACACTTACAGTGACGTCCAAGGGTTAAAATAGGAGATGGAAGTCTGAAGCCGAAAATAGAAAATGTTGGAAATGCACAGTAGGACAAACAGCATCTGTGAAAACATTTCAGCTTGAAGAGCCTTTGTCAGAACTAGGGAAGAGAAAAAACAACTTGATTTTAAGTTGCAGTCTGGTTAGGGGAAGGGGTATCAAGGACAAGGAATACATCTGATAGTGAGGCTGGGATTGTCCAGATGGCTTAAATGGGGCAGTTGGATAGAGAGACATGAAATGAACTTTCTTCCTCTCTGCCCAACTGCTTGATCTGCTGAGTTCTTCCAGCAGATTATTTTTGCTTTAGATTGAGCACCATTTATTGTCCAATTCTGCTCTAATCTGGTCATCCCTGAACTTCAAGCATACTGTGAAAATAATTTAATCTCAAATTTCTCTTCGTTACCTTAACCCTCGAGTGGTGATTTTCTGTCTGGAGAGAGACAGGAAAGGTGTTAATCAACACAAGTAATGCAAGTATCTGAGTATATAAACCTTGTCAAATAAATAACTGCAGTTAATACCGGATATTAATTAGAAATTACTTTTGGTAAATTGGTCTTGGATAGAGAGTTTCTAAAGAGGTGGATCCCCGGGATATTTTCTGACTGCCTGATTGGTTCTTGGAGAATGTGTTGGTGATAGTTTCCTTCTCCAAACACTTCAAAAGAATCATCTTGTCCTTTGGGGGTTTATTTGCATTCAAAGACCTGTCATCCCAGCCACTATTTGAGCTCCATGTAAAGAAATGCAATGGAGATTGTAAATTCATTGAGAATATGCTTAATATTAACAACTCTCTATCAGGTAAACAGTTTACTGATCGTTTTTTTTAAGTTAACATTTGGAGAATGCCTGTTGTATTGCTAAAGGATAGAATAATTCAAAACCACCTGTTTTCCTCTTTCTGCAGGTATCGTATTGCCATTCCGGTAAGTTATAATATCTAATACAACTTCTTCATAAAATGGAAAAGTAAAACTTAGAGCGCTGCATCGGTTTACTTCCCTTTAGCCAACCCTTTGGTAGTCTGCACTGGCATTTAGGGTCACATTTAGAGTGGTTTTCGGCAGCTGCCTTGGTTTTAATTACAGTAAGTGCGAGTCCCTGTGCATTGAGTATAAACCCCATTGCACAAGTTCATCTTGTTTTAAACATCCTGGGTCTTTCAAAATCTTTAAATACTCCAATCTTCCTATTGCGTTGAAAAATCTTTTGCTTTCTGTAAATTTACTGAGAACTTCTCGGTATTACTGACTATAAGGAGCCATGTTCAGAATTTAGCTCGGCAATGCATACAAACATTTGGAATAAATTTCATGAAGCTTCTGCCAAAACTTGTTCAACAACATCTACTTGCTGACTGTCGCCTACTTTAAGTAAACTGATCGAGCTGATTAGATTGTCCCAATGTTACCGCTAGGAATATTCAACTCAGTTAACATCTCAGGTGAAGGACGGGATTCCCGACCTATGGACCCCTACTGGTCGGTAAACCCCAGGTTGGGAACCCCATTTCAACATAAATCTAAAAAAACATAGTTATCTTTTTCACTAATTCGTGGTTAAATCTACATTTTGTTTTTGCTCAAGAACATACCCGTCGACAGGATGATATAAAGATCAGGCGCATTATTAAATATCCATAGATTAAATTGTTAAATCAAGTATGGTTTAACTTTTAAACGACTTTTCACACGGATATTTAGTTAACATTTTTGTATATGGTAAATATTTTATCATATTTTCAAGTTCGTTCACTAATTTACTCATTTACTAATTTACTAATTCCTCATGATACACGAAGACCGGACAGATGCCGTTTTATCCTATTGATAATTTGAACAGCGAAATTACAGCTCAGAACCTATTAAAAATTATTTTTGTTTGCAGTCTTGGATATCAAGAATATTTCGGACCCTCCCTTCTTCGTCCCCACATTAAAATACAAACAAGCAGGGAAATGGATGAAGAAAATCAGCCCCACAAATTGTTTACATGCTGCATTTGTTTGAAATATACGGTGGCGAAGTTAACACTGCCAACTAATATTCCCCGAATATTTGCGTCATGGATAATACAATTTCCCACTTGGTAATTGCATTATTTTTAAAATTGCCTTTTGTTCAGAGATTGGTAAATTATGTTCAACACACACTGATAGGAAGATTACAATCCAACAATCTGCAACAATTCTCCGAGTTTTAGCGTCAGTTAAGAGCCTACCAAATCCGACTCTAACTGGCTTTATGATAACACTACAAATTCATGAACTAAACGTTTGAACTAAATTGGGGGTAAATGTTAGGTAGCTTTATAATCCTTTATTGCCACCTACTGTCCAACTTAAGTGCATGTGATTTTTAAGGAAGTTGGAGCTGTTTGTAATTAACGGTGAAAAGTCTCTGTCGCTTATCAAACGAGCTAAATGTTTAATAGTAAACGGTGTCACTGGTGTAAATTCTGGAGTGAAAAGTACTCCACGCGAATTGCTCTTTGAACACTTTTGTTAAAATTGCCAATTTTAAAACGAGAAATGCAAAAAAAAATCTTAATTACCATACCATACTGCACCAAATTTACAAAAAGGATCCCTCTTTATTTTGTGACATGGAAGTAATAGAAGGGCGGTGGGGGGTGGGGGGGGAATCGCCGTTACTGACTTTTCGACTAGAGGAAATTTAAGTTATCCACAGCTATCCAAGTCGTGATAATAAGTGTTTTAAAATGTTCTTTTTATATAAGCTGCTCTTATGTCGGGTGCCCCGTTGAATCTGTACCCCAACAATCCAAAGTCCTAGATCTGTTGCTTTTGCAAGGCAATTATTTCTTTTTGTGGATGGTGGGGAAGAAACATGTTTTCGGCACAGCAATGTTTAAACAGTGGCTTTCAAACTTCCTGCCAAAAAAAATCAAAAAGGGGAGCTAATTAATGTTTTATGTAGTTATGTCTTTATTTCAGATTTCCAAGTTTTTGCAGCTGCACACTGATCACACTCTTCCTCCTCCCATGTTTCTATCCCTGGGCCTGAACTGAGCTTGGGAGGGTTACTGAGTATTGGGCACTTCACACCTTTTAAAGGAGCAGGTGACTGTACAGTCAATGGCCACTTCATTAGGTACACCTGAACACCTGCTCCTTAATGCAAATATCTAATCAGCCAATCATGTAGCAGTAACTCAATGCATAAAAGCATGCAGACATGGTCAAGAGGTTCCGCTGTTCATCAAGATGGGGGGAAGTATAATCTAGGTGACTTTGACCTTGGAATGATTGTTAGTGCCAAATGGGGTGGTTTGGGTGTGTCTGATCTCCCAGGATATTCTTCAGGCTACAGCAACAGAAGACTGAGAGCATACATTCAGTGGCCACTTTGTTAGAATCAGGAGGTAGCAAATGAAGTGGCCATTGAGTGTTCATGATCTCCTAACTTTTCTTTAAACAAATTATATCGGAACTTTTCAGTTGGCTGACTGAAGTGATGTTCAAGATCGCATTCATAGGGCATATAGACGAGAAAGCCAAAGGTCTTTTCACGTCCAATATTCACAAAGTCTCTTTAAAAATCTTAAATAATGTAATTTCAAATTGTTTGATCAATGTTGGTGTTTTCAATCATAAATATTTAAAGCAGTTACAGACATTACATACCAATTATCTTCTTGTCGGGCCCCATGCTTAACCATATTGAAAAATTGTATAATCTCTTTTTATAAGAGTGAAATGAGATTGAGTGAAATGGCTAAATTTTCTAAAGTAACCAAAAGCACAAATAGAAAAAGGCTTCTAACAATTAAAAAAGATTCCTGGTGAAGTAGTGGAATATCAGACAATGAAACATCATGCTAAGAAGCATACAGATGAATGATCCATAAAGGGACTTAGTTTTATTTCAGAAGTCAAAGTAAAAAAAAGCATAGTAAAAAAGTGAACTCAACAAACATTAAAGTTAGATAGTTTAAAATATAGTGGTTTTACATTAAGGTACTATCTCTTTTTGTGGTTGTTTGGCAGAATCAGAAACAAGTTTAATTGCATTGACATAAGTTGTGAAATTTGTTGTTTTGTGGCAGCAGTGCAGTGCAGTCATATTATAAGATACAAAATGCTGCAAGAGAGAAGTAGCAAGCCAATGTTCATGGGTTCCTGATCTATTCAGAAGTCTGATGGCAGAGGTGAATCAGCTGTCCCTAAGACATTGAGCCTGGGTCTTCAGGTTTCTGTACCTCCTCCATGGTGGTAGTAATGAGAAGACGTCACATCCTGGATGTTGATGGTCCTTAGTAATGGATGCTGCCTTCTTAAGGCACCACTTACGGAGGATGTCCTCAAAGGTGGGGAGAGTTGTGCCCACGATAGAGTTGGCTGAGTCTTTTATGATCCTGTGTAATGGCACTTCCATATCAGAGAGCGGTGCAACCAATTAGAATGCCCTCCACTGTACATCTCTTGAAATTTGCTATTTTATGACATATCAAATATCGTCAAACTCCTAATAAAGTATCGTATAATACATTTAACCCAACAAAATCCATTAGATTCAATATTTATCAGCTTTATGATAAGTAACCAATTGTGTAAGCTGTGACACGAAAAGGCATAATTTTTTTTTAAACTATGTTCACAGGATTTGCCATCACAGAAATATCAGCAGTGGATTCATCCAAGTTAAACGTATCATGGACTCCATATCCTAAAGCTAATGCTTATGTTCTTGACCTAAGGATTGCAAATAATACTAGAAGTCTACCATTCATCGTTGTGACACCTTCATTTATCACTACAAAAATATTTCCAAGGTTACGAGCCGGAGTACTCTATAATGTTACCGTCAAAGCATTTAGATATTTTACCATACTTGCTTCCACATGGCAAACAGCAAGGACAGGTAAGACAATGACACATACTTAATGGATGCTGGGGTTGGATTTCCTTCCTCCTACTTTCGGTGCGTCAATCTATCTCTGGGGTAGAGAGCTGTGGGTTTGAATCCCACACCAAGCACGTACGCATGTATTTCTGACTAGTCGCATTGTTGTGGTGGGTGTGGCAGCTTTGCAGGTGCCAGTGTTCGATTAGATGTACTGAATGCTTCTCTTTCACAGACAGCCTGCGCATTTCCAAAATGTTCTGCTTAGTATTTAAGGGAAATGGAATGAATAGCGTAATGGTTCGTCGGTGGCACAAAACCATCTTTGGTTCAGATGGAGTTCATAGGTCATACACCAAAAACAGGACAATGAGTCCTTCTGCTCCCTTGCAATCATTCTTCCCTCAAATACCAAGAGAACAGATTAACAAATAATCTGTTTGCGGGGTTTGTGACAATGTTTGTCTGAATAATAACAATGCTGGTATTGCAAAGTGATCTTGGACTGTGTTAGCAATGTGCTTTAAGAGAAGGGTGAGAGATTCCAACTTGCACCTTCCCAAAAGTCGTTCAGTGTTCTCAAGCCTTGTCTAATGCAGGGAGACTTGGTAATTATGAGCTGGTATTGTTGCACTGATTATGTAAAATGCGTATTACAGACTGCATAAGAGGGTTTTGTGTTGGTCATCGCAGACAAACAAAAGCAAAAATATTTTCCTGCAGATTTAATCTGATTTGCTTACTGGATGCCTTAAATCAACGGTCCCCAACCACCGGGCCGCAAAGCATGTGCTACCGGGCCGTGAGGAAACAATATGAGTCAGCTGCACCTTTCCTCATTCCCTGTCACGCACCGTTGAACTTGAACATAGGGTTGCCAACTGTCCGGTATTTGCCAGGACATCCCGTACATTGGGCTAAATTGGTTTGTCCCATACAGGACTGCCCTTGTCCCGTATTTCCCCCGCAAAGGTAGAGCGTTCCTATGAAACCTTTAGTGCCAAAATGGCGTAAAGCAAAGAAGCAATTACCATTAATTTATATGGGGAAAACTTTTGAGCGTTCCCAGACCCAAAAAATAACCTACCAAATCATACCAAATAACACAAAAAACTGAAAATAAATAACACTAACATATAGTAAAAGCAGGAATGATATGATAAATACACAGCTTATATAAAGTAGAAATAATATATGTACAGTATAGTCGGGAAGATTAAGCCAAAACCGAATTTATGGGGGAAAAAATCAGCACGTACACGCATGCGCACACCACATATGCACACGTCACGCATGCGCACACAAGTGCCCGCGCAAGGCTTCATGGTCATGGTAGCATGAGGGATTCTGTAGATGCTGGAAATTCAAGCAACACACATCAAAGTTGCTTGTGAACGCAGCAGGCCAGGCAGTGTCTCTAGGAAGAGGTACAGTCGACGTTTTGGGCCGAAACCCTTCGTCCTGACAAAGGGTCTCAGCCCAAAACGTCGACTGACCCTCTTCCTAGAGATGCTGCGTGGCCTGCTGCATTCACCAGCAACCTTGATGGTCATGGTAGTCTTTCTCGGGGTAAACACCTCCCGTATTTGACTGCTACTTTTATCCCTTATTTGGGATTGAGAAAGTTGGCAACCCTCACTGTAAGAGACATGTTGAGGTGAGTTTAACCCTACTTGAACACCCCCCCCCCAGGTCAGCAAGAATATTGTCAATATTAAACTGGTCTGCAGCGCAAAAAAGGTTGGGGACACCAGCCTTAAATCAATAGAATAATATTGGGAGGGATCTAAAAATTTCATCTAATCCTGTAGGAATTCCCACCCAATTCATTCAGTTGAATAATCGATTCACTTTCTATCTCATAATCCAGCTATCCCCTTGTTATGTGGAGTGTGAACACAGGCAAGTCCTAAGTTGCAACCAAACTGGTGGGACGCTCCCTCTAGTTCAGCTTTTTTCTCCCCCCTTTGGAAATATGGCTATCCAACTTTGGCTCTTTTCCCAAAGTTCTGTACCAGTTTATCAATAAAGGTTTTGTATCTTTGCAATTTATGTGTGCCAACTCTGAGCGGCAATGTGTTTCATTGTAATTGTTTGCGTAAATTACTGAAAATAATCTGCTCAAAAGGATATCATCACCCTCACAGCACAATGGCTGCTATTATCGCAGACAATAGGACACTGATAATACTGTATATCAGCAGCACCTTAATGCAAAAATAAAATGAAGGGTTGGACAAGGGGTAATTCATACATTTAAAGAGAAAAGACAAGGTAGAGGGCAGTAAAAGAATTTGGTAAAAGTAAGCAAAGTGTGATGAATCTCACCTCGTCCCACTAACAACTTTCCTGTGCCTCCAGTTTGAGCCAGCAAAGCCAGATGATCTCGTTATCTATCTGTTATCATAGTGTCATTTGTGGGAGCTTGCTGTGCACAGATGGGATGGTGTGTTTCCTAGGCTGACTGCGCCTTGAGTACTTTTTTGGCACTGAAGTACTTTGGGAAATCTGAAGATCTTGAAATGCAACCTAACTGCAATTCTTTCTTCAGTTCAGAGAGAGAGTGGAAGCATGAAATTTGCCTTAATGATGAGGTCAATGGAAGTTTAGCCGTAATTACATGGGAATTTGTTGAGGAAGTACAGTTGAAGTCAGGGATTAACGATGATCTAACTGAGTGTGATGCTGGTTGAAAGGGCTGAGTGGCCTAGTCTGATTCATATCACTATGTTCCGGCAGTATACGTTGGAATACAGATTTTTTTCGATGTACAGACATAAGGTTTATGAATTGTTGCTATAACACATTGACTCTATGGAGGTATGCATTTCAGTTTATGGAGCTATTTTTCAATGTATGAATAGGGGAACTCCACACTATATATAGGAACACACTATATCAAAACGTCCATTATGTATTTTTCCAGCCTTTTTAAAGTTAGGAAATTTTGTTTCCTGAAAGGTTTTGACTAAACACATCCCTCTCACAAATGGAAGAATGGCCACAATTGAGTATGAATTGTAATTTAGTATTGTTTGAAGTCAAGGCAATGCAGGGCCTTGACAGATGAATATGAGAAGATGTATAATTATCTGCTGCACTGCCCCAACGCTTGATCAAATGCTCAAGTTCGAACAGGTTCCAGTGTTAGAAGGGGAAAAAAGTCAGGTTAACTTACTCATAGAACATAGAACTAATATGTTCTATGAACATAGCACAGGAATAGATCATTTAGCCCATACTGTGGTGCCAAGCTAATTAAAGTAGTAATTAAACACTTAACAAAAGTAATCCATTCAGGCTATAAAACATCCATTTCTCTATATTTTCATGTGTCTAACTAAGACCCTCTGAAACATCGCTATCTATTTTGCCTCCTCTACCATCCCTGGCAGTGTATTCCAGGCACCCACCATGCTTGTATAATTTTTCCTTAAACTCTCCTAACAATGAACCAGATACAACAAGAAGGCCCAGCATTGTCTGTCTGGTGCCCTCTCAGTTTAGCATGTACAGAGTATGGAGGGGAGATATATTCTGAGATAACATACAGCAATAACTCAAAGTAAGCATCAAGTTATTAACTTGAAATGTTCATAGTCCTGGAAATATTGTGCATATCTAAACATTCTAGCAGTTTAAGCATTTTAATTATGTACCTTTCCAAAGCACAGTCTAGTTGATCATTGTTCCATTTTATTTATTTACTCATGAAGTGCCGAACAGACCGCAGTTGCTCAGCTTAAAATCTAATTCAAGTTCAACAATCATCGTGAAGTGGACCCAAGTACTAGGAGCAGATCGATATCTTCTGAATGTGAAATCCCACACCAGTGATTATAATTTGACATTTTACAAAAACAATGGAGTTGTCACAGGTTTGGATTCTTCCACTGTCTACAGAATTACTGTTTTTGCAGCAAATTCGGCTGGTGTTGGAGGTGCAAGCAAAACAAAGAACATCGTCACCTGTAAGTATACTTTCTTGTCAAATCTCCATTCATATAATCTAACTTAAAGTAAATGTTGCAATCAGGATATTTATGTTAATTTGGTCGCTAATTTAAATAGTCTCATATCATTGCTCTTGAAAGCTGTTGAATTATGAGGTATCTGGTCCTGGCTATGAATGTGGCAAAATGCAAACCCAAGGAATTCTGTGCAGTTTTAGGTTGAAGTTAGCAGCAACTAGAGGAACCTTGTTCCTTGTCCTCTGTCCCTACTACTTCTCTACGGCAATATCAAGTTAAACTGTGGTAACTTCTACCTATTCTTATAAACCATCACCTGCAGCCCCATGCTCTTCCTGAAGATGATGGATCAATTTGTCAATTGTTTATACTGAGATAATTTGCCCTTCTGACATTGGCAAATCAGAAAGGACCATTTCAAAGCAATTTGTATCAATTTCAGAAAGGACAATTTCAAAGCATATCCCTCAAAGCAAATGAAAGATGGTTACACTTCCCTCTTTAAGGCGATAGAGTAGCATCCTGATGACAGAGTAGCAGCTGACTTTACAGAGTGGAAATCACCTTGTGTTTACATGATGCTGTCCCAAGCCATAAGACAGGGCGAAGGTGAGAACAAATTAACTTGGAACAGATACAGAAAGACTTCTGGATTTCACTGATAATATCAGAATGCTTTCTGTGGACACTTCATGTTTTATTTTCAGCCGCAAAACATCTAGTTATATGCTGCAAAAAAAAAGGACTAAGTTTGGGATGTTGCCAAGTTAATGGAAAAAATGATAGGGCTCTACAGCTTGCTGAATCAACTGCTCGCTTCTCATGGTGAAGAACTTACCATATTTTGGTGATGGAAATGGGGGAAACATAAGAAGTTATCCCATTTTTCTCTTTCAGGATCTGGTTTCTTTCTCTGTTGCCAACTTTACCCTGCTCTCTGCTTGGTTCTGGGCTTTCTCTGACTTCAATCGCAAACTTGGCCTCTCTTGGGCTTTGTGATCTAGGTCTTCTGTACTAATCTCGACCCACCCCCACACATCCCCTTCCCATCATCCTCTTAACTAAAGTTTCATAAATAAAATCTTGATATATGCACCAGGTCTTTTTTGTGTAGCTTGTCATTGATTCCATGGTATTTCTGTTCTACTGTGAATGCTTGTAAGAAAATGAATCTCGGGGGTAGTATGTAGTGATGCATTTGTACTTTGATGATAAATTTACTTTGAGCTTTGATATATCCCTTGAAGCATTTCTGCTGCTCACAACTGTAGAACAGAAGCAGTAGGAGATGATGACAGGAAGAATGAATCCCTGGGGAAAGCCAATAGTAAGAAACAAAGGTCAAGGAAAAGCGAACAGAGGCAATGTAAGATAAGGCAGGAGGGGAAAAGCAGGAAAAATCTGGGAGAAC
Organism: Mobula hypostoma; assembly: GCF_963921235.1. Lineage (NCBI taxonomy): Eukaryota > Metazoa > Chordata > Chondrichthyes > Myliobatiformes > Myliobatidae > Mobula > Mobula hypostoma. The sequence continues at coordinate 42,755,752 of NC_086108.1, forward strand.
TGGTAATGTTACAGCATGGGAACAGAACAGTTGAGCATGGTAGGACTACTGTTCTGAGTTGTGTTTATTTCAGTGCAAGGAGTATTGTAGGTAAGGCAGACAAGCTTACAGCATGAATCAGCACGTGGACTGGCAGCTCAGTGTTCTAGGGTTCCGTTGTTTTAGACATGCAAGAAGGAGTGGTATTAAAGAGGGAGGGGTGGCATTACTAATCAGGGAAAATGTCACAGCAGTGTTCAGATAGGCTAGATTGTAGGGTTTGGCTACTGAAGTTGCACGGGTGGAACTGAGGAATAGGAAAAGGGTGACCAAATTAGTGGGATTATACAATTGAACACCGAGTAGCCAGCAGGATGTAGAGAAGCAAATTTGTAGAGAGATAGCACACAGTTGCAAGAAAAATAAGGTGGTGATAGTAGATGGTTTTAACTTTCCAAATTAGTCAAAATTTGGATTTCCAGTCAAGGGAATCCCATACTGTAAAAGTACTGGATGGGATAGAGTTTGTCAAACATGTTCAGGAGAATTTCTCAAATCAACAAAAAAGTGGTCCCAACTAGAGAGAGCTTGATACTGGATCTCCTATTAGGCAATGAGACAGGTCAAATGACAGAAGTGTTTGTAGGAGAATAATTTGGATTTAATAAGCATAATTCCATTAGCTTCAAGATAATTATGGAGATGGATAGGTTTGGTCTTTGGGTTGGGATTCAAAATTGGAGAAAAACCAATTTTGATGGCATCAGAAAAGATCTGGCATGTGTGGATTGAGAAGAGTTGCTTTCTGGCAAATGGATTTTTGGTAAGCGGGAGGCCTTCAAAAGTGAAATATTAAGTATATTAAATATATATATTTAATATATTAATATATTAAATATTCAAGTACAGAATTTGTACATTCCTGTCAGAATAAAAGGCAAGGCTAGCAGGTAAAGAGAACCTTGGTTTTGAGAGATATTGAGGCGGATAAGAAGAAGGAGGTGCATAAAGAGGTATAGACAGTTAGGATCAAATGAGGCACTTTGCAAGAGAACACTTAAGAAAGAAATCATGAGAGTTAAAAGAGGACATGAGGTTACTCTGGCAGACAAGATGAAGGAAAATCTCAAGGGCTTTTTCAGATGTATTAAGAGCAGGGGTCAAAATTTGTCCACTTAAAAATCAGAGTGGTCATTTATGCATGGAGCTAAAAGAGATGAGGGAGATCTTAAAAGGATTTTTGCGTTTATGTTTACCAGGGAGATAGGTAGACGGTCTATAGAACTGAGGCAAAACAGTAGAGAGGTCATGAACCAAATCCAGATTACAGAAGAGGGGTTGCTTGCTATCTTGAGGCAAATTAGGGTGAATAAATCCCTGGGGCCTGACAAGGTTCTTCCCTCTGATCTTGTGGGAGGTTAGTGCAGAAATTGCAGCGCCCTAGCAGGGGTACTTAAAAACGGTCCTTAACCACAAGTGAGGTGCCATAGAACTAGAGGTTTGCTAATGTTGTTCCGTCATTCAAGAAAGGTTCTAAGAATAAATCAGAAATATACAGAGCCATAATCCCGTGAAAGTGGCATCATACTCGTACGTAGAGAACGCTGTAAAGAAAACTTCTGGCACATTGGAATTCATAGGTCAAAGTATTGAGTACAGCAGTTGCAATGTTATGTTTAAGTTGTATAAGACATTGGTGAGGCCTAATTTGCAGTATTGTGTGCTGTTTTGGTCATCTACTTATAGGAAAGATGTCAATAAGATTGAAAAAGTACAGAAAGAGTTTACAAGGACGTAGCCAGGACTTGACGAGCTGAGTTATTGGGAAAGGTTGAATAGGTTAGGGCTTTATTCACAACAGCAAGGGAGAATGAGAGGAGATTTGATAGTGGTATACAAAATTATGAGTGATATAGATAGGGTAAATGCAAGCAGCCAAGAAGGGTGAAAGGCAACTTGATAGAGGTGCATAAGATGATAAGAGTGGACAGCCAGCACCTTTTTCCCAGGGCTGCAGTGGCGAACACCAGAAGATATGCTTTTAAGGTAATTGGAGGTAAGTATAGGGGGAACGTCAGAGGTAGGTTTCTACAGAGAGTGGTGAGTGCATGGAATGCACCACCTTGGGTGGTGGTAGAGGCAGATACATTAGGGATATTTAAGAAACTCCTAGACAAGCACAAGGACAGAAGAAAAATTGAGGGCTATATAGGATGGAAAGGTTTGATCGATCTTAGAGTAGGTTAAGACAGAGGCTCTCTACCTCTTTTTGCTGGTGGCCCGCTTTTGATTTTCATTTACCTCTGTGGCCCCCATCTTCCATAAGCTTCTGTTCGTTAATAAAGTGTTTTGTTTTTGGTCAACTGTTCTAATTATTCTAATACACAGTCAATATTTATGTTTTAACAGGTTATAGATATTATATATTAAATATAATGTTACAGGTATGAATGAAAATTAAAACTATTTTAAAGCAACACACACAAAATGTTGGAGGAACTCAGCAGGTCAGGCAGCATCTATGGAAATGAATAAACAGTCAACATTTTGGGCCAAGACCCTTCTTCAGGACTGGAAAGGAAGGAGGAAGATGACTGAATAAAGAGGTGGGGGGAAGGGAAGGGGGATAGCTTGAAGGTGATATGTGAAGCCAGGTGGGCAGGAAAAGTAAAGAGCTGGAGAAGAAGAAATCTGATAGGAGCCAAGACTGGACCATAGGACAAAGGGAAGGAGGAGGGGACCCGGGGGAGGCCATAGGCAGGTGAGAAGAGGTAAAGAGCCAGAGTGGGGAATACAAGTGGGGACGGGAGAGGGAAAATGTTTTTACCAGAAGGAGAAATCGATATTCGTACCATCAGGTTGGAGGCTACCCAAACTGTTTTATAGACAGAATATAAGGTGTTGCTTCTCCACTCTAAGGGTGTCTCATTGTGGCACCAGAGGAGGCCATGGACCGACATGTCAGGACAGGAATAGGACTTAGAATTAAAATGTTTGGCCACTGGGAGGTTCCGCTTTTTGTCGATGGAGCAGAGATGCTCGACAAAGCAGTCCCCCAGTTTATGGTGGGTGTCACCATATAGAGTAGGCTGCATCGGGAACACTGGACGCAATAGACAACCCCAGCAGATTTGCAGTTGAAGTGTTTCCTCACCTGGAAGTACTGTTTAGGATCCTGAATGGAGGGGAGAGAGAAGGTGAATGGACAGATGTAGCTTTTGGGCACTTGCAGGGAAAAGTGCCGGGAGGGAGATAAGTGGGGAGAGGTGAATGGATAAGGGAATCAGAGAAGGAGTGATCCCTGCAGAAAGCAGGGGGAGGGGTGTAGATTAAGATATGTTTGGTAATAGGATCCCTTTGGAGATGATAGAAGTTATAGAGAATGATGTGTTGAATGCGTAGGTAAAGACAAGAGGAACTCTAACACTGTTATGGTGGTGGGAGGATGGAGTGAGCACGAATGTTCGGGAAGTGGAGGAGATGCGGGTGAGGGCATTCTTGGTTCTTTGAATAGAAGGATGTTTCTAAGGTCCTAGAAAGGAAAGCCACATCCTGGAAACATATGCAACATGGATGAAGGAACCCAGAAAAAGGTGTAGCATTTTTACAGGAGATAGGATGTGAGAGGTATAGTCAGGATAACCATGGGAATTGGTTGGTTGAACTTTGAAACTATTTCAAAGTTCTCAATAGGATACTTTATTTATAATATATATAATATTCTTCCAACCAGAAATGAAAAAGCACTTAATACTTTGCATATTTAGTGAGATCCTGGCGACTGATGCAGACTAGCGAGTTTTTGAATATCTGGTTGCAACTTGATCAAAGGTAATCAAAAATCACCTCTTTTCACAACATCAAGATGGTTATAAGCTTTGGATGGCAGGTGAAGAGTTTGACTAAAACCACATTCAATTACAAAGTTTGTAGACAAGAGGTGGGAAATCCAATTAAAATAACTTTGCTTTCTCCCAGAGCTGTGGAAACTGATTTGGAATATCACAAGTTATCCAGAAATTTTGTTTGCTGTGTTTTGAATTTTGCTTGAGATGTTATATCACTCTGCAGCTCAGTAAGACTTTCTTGCAATGTGGTGTCAACATTATTCACATTCTCCCCAAATGGATCCACCACCCAATCTGGAATATGCAACTCCAGTAGGAATCTGAACCAAAATTCCATATCAGTGTGCAGTTGTTTCAAATGAAATAATTTCCAATTGAGGATCAATAAAGTACTTATTAATATTATACAATCAGATCATCATCTTGCAATTCTATTTTAAGAGTGGCCAGTGAAGGAAATTGCATAAACTTGCAACATCCAATATTGCTGCTAAAAAGTTTTGAGTTTTCCAAGGAAAGTGGTCATAGCCTCTTTCCATGATTTGAGATTGCAGTTTTTTTTCCCTTGTAACTGTCCATTTAATAAATTCAGTTTTTCAAATGTATTTGACAGGTAAAATATGTCAGACTTAGCAGTAACAATTTGTTCTCCAAGCTGCTTATCACTTAGAAATGCTGCAATCGTGTCTCAGAATACACCAAAGCGACAAAGACAATTACCTTTTGATAACCATCAGCCTTCTGTATGCATTAGTAACCCATTCAAAATCTTCTTTGTTTGCTGCCTTCATGTCATGTCAGGTTTCATAAGTCATTGGAAGGCAAACAGAAGTTTGTGATTTAGGATGGATGTGGAACTGGGCTCAGCGGGCCGCCTTGCAGGGCGTGAACAGTGATTTGTGCGCAGCCAAGCAAGAGCAGAGATAACCATTGATGTGCAGCACCACAGACACACTCACAGGCCAATCTGTTTCGCTGCCTTATTTGCATCACCTAGCATATTTTTCCATTCATTTCATTCAAGGTTGCAATTAAATTACATATCTTAATTTTGTTTTATTTTATATATATTAATATTTCATTAAAACAGCAAAAAGAGTTGGACTGCGACCAGTCAACGAGAGGGATTCATTAGAAAGAGTGAATAAAAATAACACAAGTGCAACTGGAGCGGCCATTCTTTTGATTGTGTCAGTGTTTCGAGTGGCTTTGGCTCATCAGGCTTGGGTGTGGTAAAGTATCTGATGAGTTTCTCTCTTTTTGCCCTTATTTATTCATTTTCGTCTCTTAGGGCAGAGTAGATTAGTGAGAATCGCTCCAGGGACAGTGTTTTGTACCGTGTGTGGGATGTGGAAAGTCTGGGAGACCTCCAGTCTCCTGGATAACCACATCTGCACCAGGTGCACTGAGCTGCAGCTCCTGAGAGAACGTATTCAGGAAAGCTGCAGCTCGATCACCTTCAACTCATACAGGAGAATGAGGAGCTGATAGACAGGAGCTACAGGGAGGTGGTCACTACTAGGTTGCTGGAGACAGCTAACTGGGTGACTGTTAGGAGAAGGAGGGGAAATGCACAGCCAGTGAAGAGTACGTGTGTGACCATTCCCCTCAACTTTAGGTACTGTTGAAGGGATGACATACCGGGGGGAGCCACAGTGACTGGGTCTCTGGCACTAAGTCTAGTGGCTGTGGATTTGTGGATCATTGAGATCTCTTCTGGGGAAGGTAACACTTGTACAAAAGGGCAAAAGGGGTGGGTTACATGGTTTGGTGGCTGGTGGACTCTGACACTTTCTGCTGAAATGGGTGGAGGAAGGGAGGTTGGTGCATTGATGCTACTTGTGTGTGGGAGGGGGGAGGGGGCTTTGGAGGTTCTAATGCCTTTCTGTCGTTCATTCTTTGGGGTTCTCTTCTGTTTTTTGTGGATGTCTGCAAAAAGTAAGAACTTCAGGTTGTATACTGTATACATTCTCTGATATTAAAATGGAACCATTTGAACCAGAACCCGAGGGGATTCAATATCCTTGTGGGCTGGCTTGCTAGCGTTGCCCTAATTTGGCAGGGGGATGGGAACTGGGGTGATAGTGCTGAGGATGAGGGAGTTGGTTTACAAACAAAGGTAATTTTTAGTGAGACTCCTACCAAGGAGAGGCTGATGATAGGGCAAAATTTCAGTCAACAAGATAAGTTGCAATGTAAAAGGCATACTGAATCATAAAGGGTGAATACAGGACTGAAGGTGTTATATTTGAATGAGTGCAATGTATGGAATAAGGTTGTTGAACTTGTAGCACAGTTACATATGTTATAGGCATCACTGAAAAAAAGATTATAGCTGGGAGCTTAATGCCCAAGGATACACATTGTATTGAAAGGACAGGCAGGTAGGCAGAGGGGGTGGTGTGGCTCTGATGGTAAAAAAAAATACAGTAAAATCAAATTATTAGAAAGAGGTGACATAGCTTTGGAAGGTATTGAATTGGTGGATAGAGCTAAGGAACTGTAAGCATAAAAAGACCCTGATGGAATTACATACGGACCCCAAACAGTAGTAAAGATGTGGTCTGCAAATTACAGTGGGAAATAGAAAATGCATGCCAAAAGAGCAATGTTACAATAGTCATTGGGTGTCGTGCAATGAATCAGAATTGATTACAGAGCTTAAGATAAAAGAAACTTCAGGGACAGGTCATCATAATATGATCAAATTCACCCCAAAATTTGAGAAGAAGAAACTGAAATCAGATGTATCAGTGAAGTAAAGGAAATTACAGAGGCATGAAAGAGGTGCTGTCCAAAATTGACTGGAAGAGAACACTGGCAGGGATGGCAGAGCAGTAATGGCTGGAATTTCTGGAAGCAAATTGGAAGGCACAGGATATATGCATCCTAAACAGAAATAAGTATTCTGAAGGCAAGATGACATAATGGTGGCTAACAAGAGAAATCAAAGCCAACATAAAAGCCAAAGAGAGGGCATATAATAGAGCAAAAATTAGTAGGAAGTTAGAGAATTGGGAAGCTTTTAAAAACCAACAGAAGGCAACTCAAAAGTCATTAAGAAGGAAAAGGTAGAATATGCAAGTTTGCTAGCCAATAATATTAAAGAAGATACCAAACATTTCTTCAGATACATAAAGTGTGAAAGGAAGGCGAGAGTGGATATCAGACCACTGGAAAACGATGCTGGAGAGGTGGCAAAAGGGGATAAGGAAATGGCGGACAAACTGAATAAGTATTTTGCATCAGTCTTCACTGTGGAAGACACTAACAGTATGGTGGAAGTTCCAGAGAGTCAAGGGTCAGAATTGTGTGAAATTGCCATTAATAGGGAGAAGGTTTTTGGGAAACTGAAACATCTGAAGGCAGTCATAATCATAGTCATACCTTATTGATCCTGAGGGAAATTGGGTTTCGTTACAGTTGCACCAACCAAGAATAGAGTATAAATATAGCAATATAAAACCATAAATAATTAAATAATATGTAAATTATGCCAGATGGAAATAAGTCCAGGACCAGCCTATTGGCTCAGGGCATCTGACCCTCCAAGGGAGGAGTTGTAAAGTTTGATGGCCACAGGCAGGAATGACTTCCTATGACGCTCTGTGTTGCATCTCGGTGGAATGAGTCTCTGGCTGAATGTACTCCTGTGCCCAACCAGTACATTATGTAGTGGATGGCAGACATTGTCCAAGATGGCATGCAACTTGGACAGCATCCTCTTTTCAGACACCACAGTGAGAGAGTCCAGTTCCAACCCCACAACATCACTGGCCTTGCGAATGAGTTTGTTGATTCTGTTGGTGTCTGCTACCCTCAGCCTGCTGCCCCAGCACACTACGTGATAGCACTGGCCACCACAGACTCGTAGAACATCCTCAGCATTGTCCGACAGATGTTAAAGGACCTCAGTCTCCTCAGGAAATAGAGATGGCTTTGACCCTTCTTGTAGACAGCCTCAGTGTTCTTTGACCAGTCCAGTTTATTGCCAATTCATATCCCCAAGTACAGTATTTGTAATCCTCTACCATGTCCACACACACCCCCTGGATGGATATTGTAAGTCACCTGGACCACATGGTGTACACCCCAGGGTTCTGAAAGTGGTGGCTGAAGAGATTATGGCGACATTAGTAATGATCTTTCAAGAATCATTAGATTCTGGAATGGTTCCAGAAGACTGGAAAATTGCAAATATTACTCCACTCTTCAAGCAGAGAGAGAGAGGCAGAAGAAAGGAAATTACAGGCCAGTTTGTCTGATCTCAATGGTTGGAAAGATGTTGGAATCGATTGCTAAGGATGTGGTTTCAGGGTACTTGGAGACACATGATAAGATAGCCCATAGTCAGCATGGTTTCTTCAAGGGAAAATCTTGTCTGACAAATATGGTGGAATTCTTTGAAGAAATAACAAGCAGCATAGGCAAAGGAGAATCTGGGCCTATATTCATTGGAAGTCAGGGGTCTGAGAGGTGACCTAATTGAAACCTATCGAATGTTGACAGGCCTTGACAGTGGATGTGGAGAGGATGTTTCCTTGGTGGGAGAGCCGAGAACCAGAGGACACCACCTGGAAGAGATGGGTGTCCTTTTAGAACAGAGATGAGGTGGAATTTCTTCAGCCAGAGAGTAGTGAATCTGTAGAATTCATTTCCATAGGTGCCTGTGGAGGCCAAGTCTTTAGGTGTATTTAAGTCAGAGGTTGACATATTCTTGATTGGTCAGGGCATGAAGGGATATGGGAAGAAGGTAAGAGATTGGGGCTGAGAGGAAAAATGGATCAGCCATGATGAAATGACAGAGCAGACTCGATGAGCCAAACGGCCTAATTTTGCTCTTATATTTTATGGTCTAACTCCTGTGGCCCCCCATTTTCTTGTTTGTTACTTACCATCCTTAGGAAATCCAGCATGGCCTGAGGCGCAGGGTCAATATGGTCCACGTTGAGAACCACTGGGTTAAGAGATCGGTATAACATCAGCTTCCAAAGGCCTGTACTGTTCTGTGTTCTTTCTAATACAATGAACCGTTCTACAGAAATTTTAATTTCCTGGTATTTGATATGGGACTGCTTATGATTACAAACGTTACTTCGTTGAAGTTTCCCTCGTAATTTATTTTGAGGGTTTCCCGGACACGTAATGTTGTAATTATACGTGATGGCCACGAGATGGTGGTTTAGTCCCACTCGAACCAGCAAGAGCACACCAGTTAATCCTGTACGAATATCAGACCGGAGCGTCCGCCCTGCCGCTGTTCCACGTCAGACGGAGGGTGGATTTGGCGAGACGGCATCTCCCGGGGTTGTGAGTTGTGACGCCCGTGGCACAGCAATCAGAGCAGCTGCCTCACAGGCGCTGGGACACGGGCCCAATCCCTGCTTTCCTCCCACCTTCTAAAGGGCCGCCGTAAATTACCCCGCGTGTAGGTCATGGTAGAATATGGGAATACGGGGGGTGGGGGGGAAGGAAAAGGATGGGATTACAGTGGTACAGGCGTTACAATGTTGATTTTGTATAAACTAAAGCCCAAACGTAACGGACTTGGATTTAAGAGGTTCCTCTGTATCACTAATGATTGTCCAGTATAGCACTAGCTTTCAACGTGAGCCAAATGGCCTCTCAGGGGGGTCATGCCAGATTTTGTAGGGGCAACAAGGAAAAACACAAGAACATTGGGGCCACAGGAGTTTCTGAATGGGCCACGCTAAGTTTCCTGTTTTAATGAAGCATTACTTAAATATATAAATAAATTAATATGTGCAATTTAGTTGTATCACAATGAAATGAATGGGAAAATATGCTAGATGATGCAAGTGAGGCAGCAGAACTGCAGAGCCGGTGTGGGGTGGCACATCAATCGTTATCTCTGCTGCTGCTTGGCCACGGAGCCCAGTTCCACATCCACCCCAAATCACAAAGTGCGGATTGGGAGAGGCTGTCTGCAGCAAGACCGTGCAACGGGAGGCTGGTTCTATCAGCCTTCCACAGACCCGTGCGTGTTTTATTGCTTAAAAAAAAATGTGACATGAAAGCCGCAAATGAAGAAGACTTTGAACAGCTACTAATGTGTACAGAGGTCTGACGGTTATCAAAAGATAATTGTCTTCCTTGGTTTGTTGCACTTTGGGCAGTATTTTGCCGTACTCGATCGGACCCGATGCAATAGCAATTGTACCACACATACACTGACACACGTAATTCTTTTCAAAACTTTGTTCTCTACTCATAGCATGCTATGGGGGAAGTGACAGACTGATCTCCCAAAGGAGCCAGTCCGGAGACTGCCCCCGAATTACACAGTTCTCCACAATTTATAACACTGATCAGGTAGCAGGAAATCTTACGATTATAAGTTTAGACAATATTAGAATCATTTCAATCACATGCTAAGATACAATTAGATGTAAGGAAATCATTGGTCAGTTAGTTATAATTATTTTAAGCCAAAGTTAGCCCATCAGTTCCTCATTCGGACCCTTCCCCTTTTCTCGAACATTCCAGCCCCTACGCTACTCTTCCCATATTTAGCTTTACCTTGAGCTGCTTCTGCAAGATCAGATAGTTCCGTATTTGAGCCTTTGCCTATCTTTAGACAACAGTGACTAGTACGTCACCGGCTGCTGGATAAAGCTTCTTTCTAACTTGTCCAAAGCAGTTAGCTACGGCGCTTACAAGGTGATTGATCATCTGTCATTGTCCTCTGTCCCCCCCCCCATTTACCCATCCCTTCATTCTATCATTCCCCCCCTTATCATCACTTTATGATAAACACTTAAACAGGAGCCAAATAAAGCATCATCAGGCAGCCAGCATTTAGGCAGGTCATTATCACACAGCAAGCAACAATTACAACAATGAGAATATCCATCCCTTGCAGCAAATAAACCTCCCATGATCCTCCCTGCAACCATCCTAACCAGCCGTCCCTCTTCCCCAAATCTTGCCTGAAATCATCCAATTGTTTCTTAATAGACTGAATGGCATGGGTGATACATTTGTCTCCGACTATTGCGCACACCCCTCCCTGTTGGGCCAACTGATAATCCACAGCATACCTGCTCTGCTGTGCGTAAAGTCGCAACTCCACCAATTCTCTGTTAACAGCTCCAGACCTTCCATTGAACTGTTCCTCAATGCCGCCAGCCCACAAATGAGGTAGTTGCGGTTCATCGTGGCCACGGTTCCTGCCGCACTCCCTAGAGAGAGAGCGCCCGGGAACCCGGCTGGAGCTATCAGTCGCCGTTGAACGTGGCAGCCTGGGGGCAGGGAACAGAAAGTGGTCCGATCGTTCCTACTGCAAAGGGGTTAGGCAGAGTGGTGGTAGCTGTAGTATAGGCGCCATTAAACAATAACACATATCTTCTCTTGGCCCTGTAGCAAGTATTTTTGTAACTCACTATTTTGTCATACCACAAGTGCTTCTGTAGATATAGGGAGGAGCTTGCAAAAGTCTCTGAACCTGCCGACACACGAGTCCCTTTGCAATATCCACACACATACTGAGTTCCCTTAGAGAGGGGCACACATAGTTCGCCGATACATTCGCAAGGGAATATTCCCTGGCTTTTCCTACATCGGCTTTCCAGGCAAGGTATCTCCCGGGGTACCCTGGCAAGGACGCACCCCTCCCCAACTCCCGCAAAACAGAAGGGATAATTCCCAATGCCCGCACCCACATTCTCATCTCCTACTCTCCAAAGACACTTTCCTCTGACCCCCCTTACATCCTGCCCCTGATCTATCCTCCACTATTGTCATTTTCTGCCCAATTTAGCCCTGATGGGTTAGCAAAAAACAACGCTTCTACAGATTTTACCAAAGGATAACATGCAATACAGTTACCATGCAGGCGCATGTGAGCTTTATAAAATACATTGTCCTTCAGGCTTAATGCCACGGGGGCAATCATACCAGCGAAAAGTCCAATAACAGTCTTTAGTCCACCTGCGGAGCCCATCGTTTGCAATCACTCAGGTAGATCCAGCGGCTGTGCCCTTGAACCTTAACGGCTGTTGGTGTTTGTAGGAGTATCTGGAATGGCCCTTTCCACCGGGGTCCAAGCTTGGGACGCTCCCAATCCCGATCAGTACCGAATCTCCAATTCTCAACTCTAGCCACTCCTTTTCCTGGCCAGGAATTCTGCAGATGCTGGAAATTCAAGAAACACACATCAAAGTTGCCGGTGAACGCAACAGGCCAGGCAGCATCTCTAGGAAGAGGTACAGTCGACGTTTCGGGCCGAGACCCTTCGTCAGGACTACCTGAAGGAAGAATTAGTAAGATTAGTTCCTTCTCCCTGGGCCTTCTGTCCCATGATCCTCTCATATCCCTTTTGCCAATCACCTGTCCAACTCTTGGCTCCATCCCTCCCCCTCCTGTCTTCTCCTATCATTTCGGATCTCCTCCCCCTCCCACTTTCAAATCTCTTACTAGCTCTTCTTTCAGTTAGTTCTGACGAAGGGTCTCGGCCCGAAACGTCGACTGCACCTCTTCCTAGAGATGCTTCCTGGCCTTCAGGTTCCTTAAGGGTATTAAGAGAGGATGTTAGTTGGCGAAAATAATTCTACAATTCGTCCCCCATAACATTTAGATCAACTTGGGTGGGAGGCTGCATGTCAGCGTCCCACGGGGTCCTTCCAGGGCGCCCATAAACAATTTCAGCTGCAGATACCCCTGTAGTGGAATGTGGGGTAATTCTCATATGGTATAAAGCCAGCGGAAGGATCTTCAGCCAACTCAGTCCGGTTTCGGACATTAACTTAGACAGCTTGTTTATCAGGGTGCCGCTGGCCGGTTCCACTATTCCTGCAGCCTTCGGGTGGTCAGCGCAATGAAACTGCGGTTCGATGCTCAGCACCTCACATAGTTCTTTATTTATATTTCCTACAAAGTGGGGGCCATTATCCGAATTTGTTTGTCTGGGCAATCTGAATCTCGGTATAATCTCTGTAAGCAACAACTTTACCACCGTAGAAGCTTTATTATTGGTGGTCGGAAAGGCTTCAATCCATTTTCTGAACACATCTACAATCACTAAACAATACTTATAACATTGTACGCACGGTAGTTCAATAAAATCAAGCTGATTACATTCAAAAGGACCACTTGGCAAGGGGGGTTTTCCCTGGAGCACACTTTACTCCCTTTCCCGCGTTTGTCTTTTGGCAAATCAAACAGGCTTGGTTTTTTTTTGCTGCAGCAGCCTCCTCCAGTCTGGGGTGCCATCATGTACGGGGCAAAATATTACTCATTCCCCCCTTGCCAAGGTAGGTGTCCGTATGCAAGCACTCGAGCAACATAGGCAGCAATGCATTAAGAATACAAACTTGGCCAACTGGGGTATGCCAGAGGCCTGTGGACACCGAATGCGTACATCTGTGTGTCTTCCAAAGTTGTTTTTCTGAATCAGGGGCGTCCCCCTGAAGCTTTTGAACTGTAGCCCTGTCTGGAGTGCCCGGTCAATCGCCCGGCAGTTAAAACTTTAGAAGTCTCCTCTTGTGCAGCCTGCTTGACTGCCAAATCGGCCCTGTTATTTCCTTTAGTTACTGCAGATTCGTCTTTTAGACGAGCCGAGTATTTAATAATAGCTCATTTTGCAGGGAGGAGTATGGCCTGTAGGAGGTTTCGTACGTACATTGCATTCTGGACGGGGGTTCCGGAGGACGTGAGGAACCACCGCCGTGCTCACAGCTGTCCAAAGTCATGGGCCACCCCAAATGCGTAACGGGAATCTGTAAATATTGGCCTTGTGGTCCTTGGCTAAAATGCAGGCGCGGGTAAGGGCAAAAGCTCTGCTTTCGGGGCAGAGAGGGTGCCGTAGTTGTCGACAATCGCGTAGCCGCAGAGGCGTGCCCCTGCCTCGGGGTAATGCAAGGGGACTGGCATGGGACTAAAAATGCCCTGCTTGTAGAAGGACTCTATGAGGTGGGTTATTCTGTGTGTGTTTCCCAGTATATGGGTTCCCTTAGTTTAGTGTAGTGTTCCGTGTTGTCTGTGTGCCTCAAATAGAATATTGTTGTTTGTAACAATATCCATATTTTCTCTCAGTTCTCTCAGGGCTGCTCTCTCCTTCCTAGTTAGATTGGGTTTATCCTGTACCTCTCCCGCCCCCCGTTATCTCATCCAGTGTGCTCTCAAATTCTAGGATCGCTTCTGACCTGTACCTCCTCTTGGGCATCCAGTCTGAGGGAGGGGTGAAAGAGGTCTTGCTACATTCTGACTCCCCCCCCAAAAAAAATCGACTAGTACCAATCTCCTATAGAACTTATCCATGCCCCCCTCGATCTGCTCCTTGTGGAACTTTGCAGTCGGTACAAAAGTGAGGCCCCTGTTACGGGAGAGGTTCACGACGGTCTCTCCCAATCGTGGACCCTGCCTCTCTAGTTTAAAGACTGCATCCTCCTCTTGACTATGGTTAGGGCTGTGTTTTCTGTCCAATGGATGTGGTCTGTGTCTACCCTAAACCGCCGCGCCGGGATTGCAGGGATATAATTCTTAGCTCTAATGACCTCGTTTAGTTGGCCCAGTGTTGCTTGTTCTGCTTCTGTTAAACTGTGGCTAAAGTTTAACTCTGGCACCCAGATACTGGCATGGGGAAATTTAATACTGGCCATTCTTAGTAGTTGCTGAAGCTGTTTAGTCGCTGTTGCTGGTTTATGTGACCTGTTGTTTATTCCAAAGGAAAGGATAACCTTCTTAGCTTCTAGCTGTGGCGCTAACTTTTCCAGGTCAGCAGTAACATGGATGAATTTGGCTCCCGGAAAGCTGTCCAGTTGAACGTCCTTATTAGGGCATCTTTTGATCCTGGAAATGTTAGAGTCCCCTATAACTAGTATAGGTTTAAGGGGCCTTAGTTCCCAAGTTACATTCTTCTGTTGCGAGTGAGGGTGCCTCGTTATTTGACCCTCCTGACTGTTGCAAGGGGGGATCCGTTCTGGTGTGGGGTGGGGTGCTGATTCCCCGGAGTCCTTGGTCGGTGAAGCCGTGGGGCTGGCGGGCTAGGGTTGAACACGGGCCATAGGCATAGGCCGTACCTCCTCCTCCTCAGTCTGATTATCACTAAAGAGCATGGGCAGTCCAGACAGGTCAGGAGGTACCTCAGTTTTACCTTTGCCGGCTGCATCATCTTTCTTTCGTCTATCCTTAGCCCACCTATCTCTTTTTTTCCCTATCCTGTTATTCCTTATTCTTATCGTGATCCTCACACAATCTTTTTAATACCTCCCACGGTTTCGAATTTCCTTCACTGTCACATACCCTAATTTCTCTGCGACGTGCGTTATGCTCCCAGCAATTTTGCTTAGATTTGTTATTTAATTCCTCGGCCGTTTTTTTTCTCCAATTGGACATTAAAACCTTCCATTTTTGTCCGGTATTACGCTTCCAAATTGCTTCTTCTGCCTTTAGACAGTTATCTAAATTCCATGTCCCACCCAGAGGCCAAATTTCACTCCCCAATTTCTTATTTAGGCATGCTGATAACCTTCGGTAATCATTCTCTCTCTGGGTCATCTTTACAAAGTTTTAACAATGGCGTGTTATTTACAGATTATCTAATGTTTGCCCCATACTTCCTAATCGGGTGGGTCAGCCACCTCCTTTTCTCACCCCCACTTCAGGGTCCTGACCTTCGCGTGGGGGATTTCTCCTCTTAACAACCGGTCTAAGGCAGGGTGCTGAGACAGGCGAATTGTCACAGGTATACCCCAAAACGTGTTTACAGCATCCGGATAGATTGCAGGGGAGAGCCACTTCCCCTGTGTTTGGCCAAACGTCTGCTCTGCCCTGTGCCGGTCAATTTACCGCGCTACACGCCCCGCACCCCACGCCAATGGAATGGTCACCAGCTCCAAATGTAATAGGTTACTGTCACTAACCCGCTGACCAATTTGCTGATACTCACTCGAAGAAAAGTGTAATAGACCACTACCAGTGATCCGCTGCCCAATTTGTTTAGCACCGGCAGGCTCTGAGATCTCAATACCTTGTCGGGGACTCTAACCCCTTTCCTTGTCGAGGACTCTAACCCCTTTCCTAAACTGTGGTACTCGGCTGATCCTTAACCTAGGTTTCGAAGGGGGTCGGTCAGAGGACTACCCGCCAGACGAGGGGATCGTCAAGATGGACAATTCGTGAGAGAGGTTCAAGGTGACTCTTACCTTGTGGGCCCACCTGTCTCAGGTTACTGCCACCGATTCGACCGCTTACACCGTCTAACGAAAATACCTCGTTTTGGACCTCCGGGCTGTGGCTCGCCAAATTGCCGTACTCGATCGGGCCCGATGCAATAGCAATTGTACCACAAATACACTGACACACGTAATTCTTTTCAAAACTTTATTCTCTACTCATAACATGCTATGGGGGAAGTCACAGACTGATCTCCCAAAGGAGCCAGTCCGGAGACTGCCCCCGAATTACACAGTTCTCCGCAATTTATAACACTGATCAGGTAGCAGGAAATCTTACGATTACAAGTTTAGACAATATTAGAATCATTTCAATCACATGCTAAGATACAATTAGATGTAAGATAATCATTGGACAGTTAGTTATAATTATTTTAAGCCAAAGTTAGCCCATCAGTTCCTCATTCGGACCCTTCCCCTTTTCTCGAACATTCCAGCCCCTACGCTACTCTTCCCATATTTAGCTTTACCTTGAGCTGCTTCTGCAAGATCAGATAGTTCCGTATTTGAGCCTTTGCCTATCTTTAGACAACAGTGACTAGTACGTCACCGGCTGCTGGATAAAGCTTCTTTCTAACT
Source organism: Mobula hypostoma (assembly GCF_963921235.1). Classification (NCBI taxonomy): domain Eukaryota; kingdom Metazoa; phylum Chordata; class Chondrichthyes; order Myliobatiformes; family Myliobatidae; genus Mobula; species Mobula hypostoma. Next base: position 42,772,352 of record NC_086108.1, read on the forward strand.
TGTCCAAAGCAGTTAGCTACGGCGCTTACAAGGTGATTGATCATCAATTAATCATTGTCCTCTGTTTCTCCCCCTATTTACCTATCCCTTCATTCTATTAATTGTACCCTCTCTAAGTGATAAGCTGATTGGAGAACAATTGTCACTGCCTAGTCTGACTTATTTAACCTGTCAGATTTATCTTAAAAACTTAATTTATTAAACAGTTACAAAGAAAAAACTGTGATTGTATGTTGTGCAAGAAGCTATTACGGCCTTCCTTGGAAAATTCAATATTAGACGTCAGGAGTTTATGCAATTTCCTTCACTGGCTACTCTTAAAATAGAATTGCAAGATGATGATCTGATTGTATAACAATAAGTACTTTATTGATCCTGAGTTGGAAGTTATTTCATTTGAAACAACTCCATACTGATATGGAATTTGGGGTCAGATACGTGCTGGAAATACATATTCCAGATTGGGTGGTGGATCCATTTGGGGTGAATATGAACAATGTTGACACCACATTGCAGGAAAGTCTTATTAAGCTGCAGAATGATATAACAGCTCAAGCAAAATTTCTGGATAACTTGTGATATTAAAAAAAAGTTTCCACAGCTTTGGGAGGAAGCAAAGTTGTTATAATTGGATTTCCCACCACTTACCTAGTTGAATGCGTCTTTAGTCAAACGCTACATTCTATCAAAAGCTCGTAACTGTCTTGACGTCGTAAAAAGAGGTCATCTTCGATTATCATTGACCAAATTGTAACCAGATAATGAAAACTTACTAGTTTGCTACGGTGAAAAGCATCTAATACCCAATATTAAGTGCTTTTTCGTTGTTGGTTGGAAGAATATTAAATGACTAATTTGCTAGCTTGATACTCAACCCAGCACAGATGGAAAGCGTGCAAGGAAGGAGCCAGCCAGATTCGAACCCGGGACCACTAATCTCAAAGTCCAGTGTGGGTGCCACTACACCTCCAACCAGCTATATAAATTATAAATAAACTATCCCATTCAAAGCTTTGAAAGGTTTTATTTTTCATATATACCTGTAAAATTATATTTAACATATAATAGTATATATAACATTAAAACAAATTGACTATATATCAGAATAATTAGTACAGTTGACAAAAAAAACTTTAGCAGCTGATGGAAACTGTGGAAGGTAGGGTCCACAGAGGTAAATGAAAGTCACAAGTGGGCCACAAGCAGAAGGTTGAGAGACACTGCAGTACAGGACTCTGCTGAATCCAGAAACATCCTTTGATCCTTCAAGTAGCCAAAGTTTACCTTGCTGTTACTAATTGTGTCCTCTAAACTCTCTCTCTCTCTCTCTCTCTCTCTCTCCCCACCCCCCCCCCACCCTTCCCTCCCCTTCCACCGCATCATTAGGTAACTCATTTGCCATTGTGGTATATACAGGTATGCAGTGATTCCCACAACAGATGCCCCTGTAATCTATTCCAGTCAAGTCAACTGTTGTTAGCATAACAATCATAGAGTCACGTAACCCAGAAATTGACTATTTGGCCCACTGAATTATACCAGCCATCAATCACCCATTTATACCTCCCATTTAATTCACACCCCCCCCATTTCCACCAACTCTCCCTCCCCAGATTCTCCCACTCCTTGGAGGCAGTTTACTGTGGCACAAAGTCCACATGTCTTTTGGAGAGTAAAGACAAAATTGACTTTATTAAGCAGTAAACTGAACGGATAAGGAAGATTTCACAATTTATTTGTATGTCGTCATGCAGTGAAATGTCTGCCCATTAAAGGAGGCTAATATTAGTTCTGCTAATTGAATCCAACCATCATTTGCTGAGAGTCAGTTCTGGGAGAAGATGGGTGGAGGCAGTTGTAGTGTTAATGCTGACATGAATAGGGCTGGCCACATGGCCTTCCCTCTCAATGTTTTATTCAACATCTAATCTACATCGAGCTGTAACTTTAAACAATCTTCCTCATTATCTGTACATCACCAACTTTTGTGTCATCTGCAAACTTAGTAATTATACAGTGGTATGCAAAAGTTTGGGCACCCCGGTCAAAATTTCTGTTACTGTGAATAACTAAGTGAGTAAAAGATGAACTGATTTCCAAAAGGCATAAAGTTAAAGATGACACATTTCTTTAATATTTTAAGCAAGAAAACTTTTTTATTTCCATCCTTTACAGCTCCAAAATAACAGAAAAGGAAAAGGGTCCAAAGCAAAAGTTTGGGCACCCTGCATGGCAGTATTTAGTAACACCCCGTTTTTGTAGCCAGCTAAGAGTCTTTCAATTCTTGTTTGGGGGATTTTCGCCCATTCTTCCTTGCAAAAAGCTTCTAGTTCTGTGAGATTCTTGGGCCGTCTTGCAAAAGCCCTCTTTTGAGGTCTATCTACAGATTCTCAATGATGTTTAGGTCAGGACTGTGAGGGCCATGGCAAAACCTTCAGCTTGCGCCTCTTGAGGTAGTCGATCATGGATTTTGAGGTGTGCTTAGGGTCATTATCCTGTTGTTGAAGCCATCCTCTTTTCATCTTCGGCTTTTTTACAGATGGTGTGATGTTTGCTTCCAGAATTTGCTGGTACTTAATTGAATTCATTCTTCCCTCTACCAGTGCAATGTTCCCCGTGCCACTAGCTGCAACACAAGCCCAAAGCATGATCGATCCACCCCCGTGCTTAACAGTTGGAGAGGAGTTCTTTTCATGAAATTCCGCACCCTTTTTTCTCCAGACATATCTTTCCTCATTGTGACCAAAAAGTTCTATTCAAAAAGTTCAAAGAAACATCTAAACAAGCCTGATGCACTTTGGAAACAAGTCCTGTGCACTGATGAAGTTAAAATAGAACTTTTTGGCCGCAATGAGCAAAGGTATGTTTGAAGAAAAAAGGGTGCAGAATTTCATGAAAAGAACTGCTCTCCAACTGCTAAGCACAGGAGTGGATCGATCATGCTTGGGCTTGTGTTGCAGCCAGTGGCACAGGGAACATTTACTGGTAGAGGGAAGAATGAATTCAATTAAATACCAGCAAATACCAGTAACAGCAAATTTTGGAAGCAAACATCACACCATCTGTAAAAAAGCCAAAGATGAAAAGAGGATGGCTTCAACAACAGGAAAATGACCCTAAGCATACCTCAAAATCCACGATGGACTACCTCAAGAGGCGCAAGCTGAAGGTTTTGCCATGGCCCTCACAGTCCCCCAACCTAAACATCATTGAGAATCTGTGGATAGACCTCAAAAGAGCAGTGCATGCAAGACGGGCCAAGAATCTCACAGAACTGGAAGCCTTTTGTAAGGAAGAATGGGAGAAAATCCCCCAAACAAGAATTGAAAGACTCTTAGCTGGCTACAGAAAGCGTTTACAAGCTGTGATACTTGCCAAAGGGGGTGTTACTAAGTACTGACCATGCAGGGTGCCCAAACTTTGGCTTTAGATCCTTTTCCTTTTTTGTTATTTTGAAACTGCAAAAGATGGAAATAAAAAATTAATCTTTCTTAAAATATTAAAGAAATGTGTTATCCCTAACTTTATGCCTTTTGGAAATCAGTTCATCTTTTACTCACTTAGTTATTCACAGTAACAGAAATTTTGACCAGGGGTGCCCAAACTTTTGCATGCCACTGTACCTCCTATTTTCACACCTGGGTTGTTAATATCACACACAAAGGTCCCAGCTCTAATCTCTGGAGTATACTACAGGTCATATATTTCTAATCTAAAAGCAGCTTTCTACCACTCTGCCTCCCATCACACCGCCAATTTTGGATCCATCTAGCCAGCTCACCCTGGACATCGTGTGACGTAACCTTCTGGACCAGCCTACCATGCAGCTTACTATTTTGGACTTTGTCAATTGCCTTATTAAAGTCCACATTGGCAATATCTATTGCCTTGACTTCTTCAGTTTTTCAAGTTACCTCCTCAAAAGACTCAGTCAAGTTAAGGAGACGAGCTATGCTGACCATTTGAATGTACATCTACCTTTGTCCTTTATTTTTATTGGATCATGCTGGCCCTGAACTCTTACTAACTCTCTTTTAAAAGTCCTTGCTTGATGGATGTTGTTTCCCAGCAACTATCTGCTTCCAATTCACTTTCACCAGAACTTTACTTATGCTATCCAAATCAGCATTCTCCACATTCAAGGCTTTAACTTGAGGACCAACACATTCCCTTTCCATAACTACTTTGAAACTTACAGACTTCTGTAACATTGTTCTCAAAGCCTTCCTCCAATGGCACCTCCACCACCTGCCCAGTTTAATTTCCTATGATAAAGTTGAGCATTGCCCTTAGTCTCTAATGGGAACCTTTATATATTGTCTCATTGTCTCTTGGATGCATCTCATGAATTCTGTCCCATCCACGTCTCTTACACCAAGGCAATCCTGATCCCAGCCAATAATGGGAAAGGAAAACCCCTCATTACCATAACCCTATTACTCTCACACTTTTCTGCGATATACTTACATATCTGTTCCTCTCTTTTCCACTGACAATTGGAGGCATGCAGAATAACTCCAGAAAAGTAATCGCCCATCTTATTTCTAAATTTTTATCCATATGACCACACCGGATAATCCCTCCAGGATATCTTCTTTACGTACCGCTGTGATGTTCTCCCTCATTGGGCGATTCCCCTCCTCTTTCGCATTCCCCTCTGTCACATTTGAAACTTCTACACACCAAAACATTAAAGCCCCAGCACAGCCCTTCGCTCAAGCACACTTCTATCATTATAGTAACATCGTAATTTTGCAGATTCATCCTCTAGCCTGACTTGGCTCGCCCATGAGGCTTCTTGCATTAAAATAAATGCAGGTCCTCCAGGGTAGTAATCTCTGGATTGCTGCCTGTGCCACATGCCAGTGTCGGTAAAAATAGGATGATTTGGTAATGAATGTGGGGCTAAGGAATTGGTGCAGGGAGGCAGAGTTTCAAATTTCTGAACCATTGGGATCTCTTCTGAGGAAGGTATGACCTGTACAAAAACAGACAGGCTACACCCGAAACCAGAGGAGCACCAATAAATATCCTTGCAGGCAAGTGTGTTAGAGCTGTAGAGGAGGGTTTAAACTAATTTAGCAGAAGGTTGGGGCAGATGGTGTACAAGTAGATGCATTGTGTAGTGAGACTCTTGAGGAAGAACAGGCAGATGATAGGGCAAAATTTCTGTAAGTGGGATGAGTTAAAGTCTAAAAGGAGGCCAAAGTTGAAAAGGGTGATGAATACAGGACTAAAGCTGTTTTTAAAAAAAAATACGCAGTATACAGAATAAGGTAGATGGTCTTGTAGCACAGTTAAGAGATTGGCAGGTATGACATTGTGGGCATCACTGAGTCATGGCTGTAAGAAGATCATAGCTTAACATCCAAGGGCACACATTGCATTGAGAGGACAGGCAGGAAGGCACAGGGGGATGGGGTGACTCTGTTGTTGCAAAATGAAATCAAATCCTGAGAAAGAGATGACATATAAGATTGGAAGATGTAGAATCCTTGAGAGTAGAGTTAAGAAACTGCAAGTTTATGAAGACCATGATGGGAGTTATGTACAGGCCTGCGAACAGCAGTCAGGATGTGGGCTACAAATGTCAATGGGAGATAGAAAAGGCTTGTAAAAAGGGTGATGTGCAAGAGTCATGGGAGATTTCTATATGCAAGTGGATTGGGAAAATCAGATTGGTGCTGGATTCCAAGAGAGGCAATTTGTATAAAGCTTACGAGATGGTTTTTGGAACAGCTTGTGGTTCAGCCCACACGAAACGGCAATTCTGGATTGAGTGTTGCGCAACTAACCAGATTTGATTCAGGAACTTAAGGTAAAGGAACCCTTAGGAAGCAGTGATCTAATATGATAGAGTTCACCCTGCAGTTTGAGAGTGTGAAGATGAAACCAAATCAATCTGTCTTACAATGGAATACAAGGGAGTTACAGAGGTATGAGAGAATCGCAGGCCGAGGTTGATCAGAAAACGCAGGATAGATACATTCCAGAGATGAAAAGTATGCTAATGCGAGGATGAGGCAACCATGGCTGACAATGGAAGTCAAAAACAGCATAAATAGAGGGCATATAATAGAGCAAAACTTAGTGGGAAGTTAGAGGATTGGGAAGCTTTTAAAAACCAACAGAACAAAACTAAAAAAAGCCAAAAGGAGAGAAAAGATGATATTTAAAGATAAGGTAGCCAAAAAATTAAAAGAGGGTATCAAAAGATTTTTCAAATATATAAAGAACAAAAGAAAGGCAAGAGTGGATATCGTACCGTTAGAAAATGACACTGGAAAAGTAGTAATGAGGTGCAAAGAAATGATTGATAAACCTAATAAGTATTTTGCCTCAGTCTTCACAGTAGAAGACACTAGCAGTATGCCAGAAATTCGAGAGTGTTGAGGGGGGCACAGAAGTAACTGTCGTTGTTATTATTAAGGAGATAGTGCTTGGGAATCTGGTAGGTAAATCACCTGGATCAATTGCACTACATCTCAGGGTTCCGAAAGAGGTAGCAGATGAAATTGTGACGGCATTAGTAATGATCTTTCAAGAATCACTAGATTCTGGAATGCTTCTAGAGGACTGGAAAATTGCAAATGTCACCCAACTCTTTAAGAAGAGAGGGAGGCGGTTGAAAGGAAGTTATAAGCCAGTTAACCTGACTTCAGTGGTTGGGAAGATATTGGAATTCATTATTAAGGATGATGTTTTGGGGTACTCGGAGGTGCATGATAAAATAGGCCAAAGTCAGCATAGTTTGATTAAGGGGAAATCTTGCCTGACAAAACTGTTGAAATTCTTTGTGGAAGTAAGAGGCAGGATAGATAAAGGAGAGTCAGTGCATGTTGTTTACTTGGATTTTCAGAAGACCTTTAACAAGGACCCATGGTATTATGGAAAAGATATGAGAATGGATAGAAGATTGGCTGACTGGCGGGAGGCAAAGAGTGGGAATAAAGGGAGCCTTTTCTGGTTGACTGCCTATGACTAGTGGTGTTCCACAGAGGTCAATATTGGAACAGCTTCTTTACATAATTTATGTTAATGATGTGAATGATGGAATTGATGGCTTTGTGGCCAAGTATTGAAGATAGGTAGAAGAGCAGGAGGTGTTGATGAAGCAGAAAGTCTGCAGAAGGTCTTAGGTTGAAGAATTAGGATTGGAAACAGGGAAGTGTAAGGTCAATAGCATGACTGGCAGAAATGCTTCACCACCAGATCAACTCAATGTCTTCTATACCCACTCTGAAAGGGAGAGGACAACTACAATTGTGCAGATCCCTGCTGCACCTGATGACCCTGTGATCTCTGTCTCAGAGGCCAATGTTAGACTGTCTTTAAAGAAAGTGAACCCTCGGAAGGTGGAAGGTCCCGAAGGAGTACCTGGTAAGGCTCTGAAAACCTGTGCCAACCAACTAGCGGGAGTATTCAAGGACATTTTCAACCTACCACTGCTACAGGCGGAAGTTCCTACTTGCTTCAAAAAGGCAACAATTATATCAGTGCCTAAGAAGAATAATGCAGGCTACCTTAATGACTATTGCCCGGTAGCGCTCACATCGACAGTGATGAAATGCTTTGAGAGGTTGGTTATGACTAAACTGAACTCCTTCCTTGGAAAGGACCTGGACCCATTGCAATTTGCTGATCACCATAATAGGTCAACAGCAGACGCAATCTCAATGGCACTTCACATGGCTTTAGACCACCTAGACAACATAAACACCTATGTCGGGATGCTGTTCATCGACTATAGCTCAGCACTTAATACCATCATTCCCATAATCCTGATTGAGAAGTTGCAGAACCTGGGCCTCTGTACCTCCCTCTGCAACTGGATCCTCGATTTCCTAACCGGAAGACCACAATCTGTGCGGATTGGTGATAACATATCCTCCGCGCTGACGATCAACACTGGTGCACCTCAGGGGTGTGTGCTTAGCCCACTGCTCTACTCTCTGTACACACATGACTGTCTGACTAGGTATAGCTCGAGTACCACCTATAAATTTGATGATGATACATCCATTGTTGGTAGAATCTCAGGTGGTGATGAGAGGGTGTACAGGAGTGAGATATGCCAACTAGTGAACTGGTGCCTCAGCATCAACCTAACACTCAACGTCAGTAAGACGAAAGAGATAATTGTGGACTTCAGGAAGGGTAATTCAAAGGAAAACATACCGATCCTCATAGAGGGATCAGAAGTGGAGAGAGTGAGCAGTTTCAAGTTCCTGGGTATCAAGATCTCTGAGGATCTAACCTGGTCTCAACATATTGATGTAGTTATAAAGAAGGCAAGACAGAGGCTATACGTCATTAGGAGTTTGGAGAGATTTGGCATGTCAACAAATACACTCAAAAATTTATATAGATGTACTCTGGAGAGCATTTTGACAGGCTGCATCACTGTCTGGTATGTGGGGGTGGGTTGCTATTACACAGGACCGAATGAAGCTGCAGAGGGTTGTAAATCTAGTCAGCTCCATCTTGGGTACTAGCCTACAAAGTACCCAGGACATCTTCAGGGAGCGGTGTCTCAGAAAGGCAGTGTCCATTATTAATGATCTCCAGCACCCAGGGCATGACCTTTTCTCACTGTTACCATCAGGTAGGAGGTACAGAACCTGAAGGCACACATTCAGCGATTCAGGAACAGCTTCTTCCCCTCTGCCATTTGATTGCTAAATGGACATTGAATCCTTGGACACTACCTCACTTTTTTAATATACAGTATTTCTGTTTTATGCACTTTTTAAAAATCTATTCAATATATGCATACTGTAATTGATTTGCTTGTTTATTTATATTATTATTTTTATTTTATTTACTATTATTATTTTTTCTCTTCTAGATTATGTATTGCATTGAACTGCTGCTGCTAAGTTAACAAATTTCAAGTCACACGCCAGTGATAATAAACCTGATTCTGATTCATGCCCTTTTGTAGAAGAAATAAAGGCATAGACTATTTTCTAAATGGGGACAAAATTCAAAATCAGAGTTGCAAAATGATTTGGGAGTCCTTGTGCAGGATTCCCTAAAAGTTAACTTGCAGGTTGAGTTGGCGATAAGGAAAACAAATGCAATGTTAGCACTGTGACAAGAATACACATAGATTAAGATGTTAGCTGTCCTGTGCTGGCACCAGTGGGATCAGCAGTTTGTCTGCCACCTGTCTTCAGGAGAGAGAGAGATAAGGAAAACAACGGAGCAGCATTTGGAGATGTTAATGAAGGGATGGGAGAGAGTAACGGAAGAAGAGCTGTCAAGATCGGCTCCCCCTTTGAACCCTGAACTGTTTGAAGTGATGGACAGGCGATACCCCAGCAGGGGGATAAAAAGGGACAGGTTCGCTAAGGCAGGACACACACGACACCCCGAGGTAACGAGACCCTGGAAGTGGTGCGTCTCTCACAAGTCGGTGGGAAGTTTTGGACGGCTGGTCGCGGGACAAGCCATAGACGCACAGGTTGGAAAGGCATGATCGGCGGGAACCTGGTGTGTGTCCACCCTTGCCTGGGTGCCAGGTTCACCGCAGAGAAACGATCATATTTGGAAACGGAGGGGTCACGGTCGGTTACCTCAGATGATATCACAAAGGACTCGCCCGAAAGCTGACTGCGAAGGTCTGTCTGGAAGCCGTTTGAATATTCATTCGTTTTGCTCTCTCTCTCCTTCCCCCCACACTGTCCATCTCCCACGGCAGCGATTACTGCGAACTGAACTGAACTAAATTGAACTGAACTTTGCGTCACTTTGAAACTGGTCATTTACCCCTAGACAACGATAGAGCTTGATTGATCCTGTTATCTTAATTCTGTGTACATGTGTGTTTATCATTGCTGAACTGTTGCATTTATTATCCTTTTGATTAGAGTACTGTGTTGCTTGTTTCTTTAATAAAACTTTCTTAGTTCTAGTAATCCAGACTCCAACTGAGTGATCCATTTCTGCTGGTTTGGCAACCCAGTTACGGGGTACGTAACAGCACTTATTTCAAGAGGACTAGAATATAAGAGCAAGGATGTACTGTTGAGGCTTTATAAGCCATTGGTCAGACTGCACTTGGAGAATTGTGAGCAGTTTTGGGCTCCTTATCTAAGAAATGATGTGCTGACATTGGAGAGGGTTCAGAGGAGGTTCACAAGAATTATTCTGGGAATAAAAGAGTTAACATATAAGGAGCGTTTGATAGTTCCTGAGCCTGTACTCGCTGGAGTTCAGAAGAATGAGGGGAGATCTCATTGAAATTTATCGAATATTGAAAGGCCGAGATAGAATGAGTGTGGAAAGGTGTTTCCTATAGTGGAGAGTACAGGACCAGAGGGCATATCCACAGAATAGAGAGACGTCCATTTAGGACTGAGATAAGAAGGAATTTCTTTAGACAGAGAATAGTAAATCTGTGGAATTCATTGCCATGGATGGCGGTCATTGAGTATATTTAAAGCAATGGTTGATAGGTTCCTGATTAGTCAGGGCATCAAAAGTTACAGGGAGAAGACAGGAGAATGGGATTGAGAGGGATAATAAATCAGCCATGATAGAATGGCAGAGCAGACTTGATGGGCCGAATGGCTTAATTCTGCTCATATATCTTATGGTCTTATCTTGCTGTGTGCAAATTACTTGCCATATTCCCTGCATAACATCAGTGAATTCATCATCACATCATAGGCATCTGTTAGTCTCATGAGACCATGGATTTGCGCCTTGGAAGGTTTCCAGGGCACAGGCCTGGGCAAGGTTATATGGAAGACCAGCAGTTGCCTATGCTGCAAGTCTCTCCTCTCCATGCCACCGATGTTGTCCAAGAGAAGGGCATTAGGACCCATACAGCTTGACACCGGTGTCGTCACAGAGCAATGTGTGGTTAAGTGCCTTGCTCAAGGACACACACGCTGCCTCAGCCAAGGCTCGAACTAGCGATCTTCAAATCACAAGACCACTTGGCCACGTGCCAACACAGTGAAATATAATCCTGCAAAAGGAGTGGATTAAAATCTGGGACAGCTGTATCGTTGAAAAATTTTCTTTTACATTTTCTTTGTGATTCATTTTAGTGTTTCCTACGTGAAAACTAAAATGTTAAAATACCTTAACAGTTAATGTACCTTTTTTATTTACAGTGTTGATGCCTCCATCCAACATCAAAGTCACTGTTCTTGGCAAAACTGCAATCCGGTTAAGTTGGAAATCAATTGCTAAAGTATTCCAGTATGAAGTAACAGTGCATAAAAATTCTGAAGACTCTTCTGATGGAATAACTACAAATATATTTTCTAATTTTATAATACTAAATAATCTTGCACTATGTACTAATTACACCATCACCATAAAGTCACTGAATGATTTCAGACTTCTTGGAGAAGGCACATCTATATATTATACAACTGAATGTAAGTAAGATATAGAAACTGCATTTTAGTGTTTATTCTAATGAAACTAATACTAACTAATTCTGACTCAATAGAGGAATTACTAAATTGATCTTTGAATTTGAATCTATATTGTTTGGTATTTATGTTAGTAGTTATCTTCCTTGGGGTACATTCCCCCGAGATGAATCAGAGATACCAGAATCAATTCATTATTATCAAAGAAACCCAGTGTTCCTCCTGTTTTGCTCCTTCAGGAATTTTGATTCTATCCAGATAGTGGAGCAACTTTAGTGACTTCCATTCTATTTCCTAGTTTGCTGCTGGAACATTCCATGACAAGAACAGCCAGAATACAAGACGGCTCCCCTGATCTCCTCTCTAGGTGTACGGTGAAGATGCCAACTCCCACTTCTCTCCTATAACACATTACAAGTGTGATACCTCTTTAGCCATTAGGCACAGAATCTATTCAATGAAACAGTGACTCCATGGTTAATGTTCTGGGAGCAGGAAAAAGCTAATGATTCAGTGATATACATATGTACCGTACTATGGCAGTTGTGAAAGTTAAAATTAATTAACTTTAACCAGTGGTAAGCAAAAACCTAATTGGTTCAGTAATGTCCTCTCAGAAAAAAAAATCTGATCTGGCCAAGACATGACTAAAAACCCACAAGAATGTGGTTAGTTCTTAACTCTCTTTTGAAACAGCTGAGCAAACTCCCAATTCATGGGCATTCAGGGATATGTGGTAAAAGTGCACCTACATCCAGTAATTAATTAAAAGAAAATTAGACGATACAATCAGAGTTTTCCCAACTCACTTTGGAATCAATCTGAGCTTGTGCTTTAACTTTTAGTCATAATTTACCTTGTAATTTCGTATTTCCGAGAGGGACTGGCTGTTTGTTCATCAAGGTGAGCAGACTGTGAAGGAAGGGTTAGGCAACATTGCCTTGCAGGAGGCGACCTAGAATTGGGAGGAAGAAGCAATTTTCAATTGGCTGTTCTTCACCTGGGTCAGATAGACTGACTGCTCAACACGAGGGATGGAGGGAAGGAGGGGAGGGGTACTACTAGTAAGTCAAAACTGCCCACGCAGGTCACAAGGTGGAGTCAGAAGTACAGCCTCAAAAAACAACACTGATATCTTTCTGAAATAGAAACAGGAAGTTGGAAATGTTTAGCAGGTTAGGCAGCATCCCTGGAACAGAAACAGAGTTAATTTTTAAGGTTGAGGACCTTCATTTGTAACTTCTGGATAACTGATTTTTTTGGGGGGGGGTTGGTGACTGCTCCTGCAAATCCAGCCACAATACGAACAGGGGTCAAAGTTGCTCAGCATAAATGAAGGGAGTGTGGAAGATGCTGGGTTTGAAAAGGGAAGGTAGTCAAGCCTGCATGAAAGGGAAATGGGGAGTACAGCCAAAGCAACGCACATTAAAAAAATCCTGGTGAACGCAGCAGGTCAGGCAGCATCTCTAGGAAGAGGTACAGTCGACGTTTTGGGCCAAGACCCTTCGTCAGGACTAACTGAAGGAAGAGATAGTAAGAGACTTGAAAGTGGGAGGGGGAGGGGGAGATCCAAAATGATAGGAGAAGATGGGAGGAGGAAGGGATGGAGTTAAGAGCTGGAAAGTTGATTGGCAAAAGGGATATGAGAGGATCATTTACGTGTGTTGCTTGAAATTCCAGCATCTGCAGATTTCCTCTGCCAGGCAGCACCAGAGTTTCATCCATATAGCACTGTCGATTGGCACTCTGGTAACTTGAAATTTGGATTTTTAACCCAAAGATTATATGAATACCAAATGTTTTTGCTTTGTTTTCTGCTACTAACTTTTCAAGTTGGAGAGAAGTTGATAATGGGTGTATTTTGTCTCAACAGCGGTAAGTCCGGTGCAAGACGTGAAAGCAGTTTACAGCTGCCTTGCCGACTCAGCTGTGCTGTCGTGGAAAGTCAGCCCCGGTGCCACAGTCTATCAAGCTGTTGCCAGAAGCAGTGCTGGTGTAATTCTGTTCTGCACCTCCTCAGCCGTTACTTGCCAAATTACCGGACTGGGCTGCAGCGAAAGCTACTCTGTAACAGTTGTGGCTCAGACTGACGAATGTAACTCCAGTGAAAGTTCACCCATAATATTTGAAACACGTACGTTTAGGTTCATAGAGAGTGCTGGATTATTATATTGCGTGCTTGTGAGGGAGATTAATTTTGAAGTGATGTTTTTGAGACCTGGGTGTTTGCTGGGTAGGCCTACAGTTATTGTTTATTGTTAATTGTCTGTGAGGAAGTGGTGGTGAACCATTCACCAGAATTTGCTAGAGGGGAGTTGTACATGTAGCCAAGAAGGAAAAGGAAGTACGTATTAGGTTTAGAAAACTGAAATTTGACAGGGCCTTAAGAAATAGAAAGAAAGCATGAAAGGACACACACAGGGAATTAGGAGCGCCAAGAGGTATCGTGAAGGAATGTCAGAGGCATTCATTATGTACATTAAAGGCAGGAAGGTAGCTGGGGAGAGAGTAGAACCATTCCAGGATAAAGGAGGGAATTTATGCCTGAAGCCCGAGGAAGTGGATGAGGTACTGATCGAGTACTTGGCATCAATATTCAACAAGGGGAAGGGCATCAGGGAAAGTCAAATCAGCGTGGGGTATGCCAGTAACTGAGGGCGTGTTGGGACTAAGGAGGAGATGGTGTTGGGTCTGATGAAGAACATTGAGTCCCCAGGGCCTAATGGGATGTATGCCAGGTTATTGAGAGAGATTGCCGGATCCTTGCCAGAGATCTTTGTATCGTATCTAGCTACAGGTAGTAGGTGCTTGGATTGCTCTGCGAAGGGTACTTGTGGTAGCTGACATGATAGTGGCATTTAAAAGGCATATGACATGCAGGGAATTGAGCAATATGGATCATGTACAGGCAGATGGGATTAGTTTCATTCAGCATCATGGTCAACACAGACACTGTAGACAAAGAGGCCTGTTGAATGCTCCAAGTCATCAAGGTAAATGAGGATAAATGAAGAAAGGTAGTTATAAAAGTAAATAGAGAACTTTATAAAATGGGCATTTGATGTACTGAATATGATTAAGTTATTTATGAGTAAGTATTAGACAAGTCATGGGCTTTACAAACATTAAGTGTAAATCCTCACTTGAGCTGCTCACCATTGTATATAATAGAAACAGTGGTAACTTGAGGCTGTAGAAAGAGTCAAAAGCCGGAGCAAACATTTAGCGTGAATTTAGTTGTACTTATTTCAATGCAGAAGATTTGACATAGTATTGATTTAAACAAATATTGTTGTGATATGTTAATCACCAATATTATATGACGGGTAACGAGAAGTTTAAAGCATGTGCTTATTATATACTTTACAAACTAATAGTCTTCTTTCATTGCCTGTAGAGCCCTGCACTCCTCAGGATTTCCAAGTAGATCGTGATTGCCATAGTAACACTGTGTGGACTTCCTGGAAAGCCAGGAGAGGAGCTTTCGTGTACAGGGTAACTGCCCTGGCATCTGATGGGATAACAGAAAAATGCCACACCAGAGGAACTTCCTGTGTCTTCACCTTTTTCAAATGTGGATTGGAGTATGAACTGAAAATTGAGGCAATATCAAGGGACCAGTGCAAAAGCAATGCAAGTGACCCCACTGCAATACGCACAGGTGTGTTATTCAGTGTAATCCTGAGCAACCGCAGTAAACCATAGGGTTTCTTCTTAAGCCCTGTTATTCCACTCTAGGTCAGGTTATCATATTCAGATATTAACCAGAATCTTTTTTTTTCTGTATGGGAAATCAATAGTCGGTCGTGTTGACCTTATTGCTTTGTAGTTGTTACTAGGCTGTGCATCTGCAGTCAGCAACTTGTACATCTGTCTCTACCAGTGCTTCTATTCAGATAGCTTTTAACAGATGTGATGCAGTGATTTACATACAATAGGTAGCAAAATGATGTTGCGCTGACCCATATAAACCTATTTCACAATCAATCCAACATTTCCCTTCTACATAGACCATAACCAATTTTCTTAAAATCCATGTCTCTTAAATATCCCTATTGTGACAGACTCTGCCACCAGCCCTGGCAGTACATTTCAGGCACCTCTTGTTATCTATGTTAAAAAAACACCAAGTCTGGCAGCTCCCATAAGTTTTCCTCCACTCATATTGAGAGTTTGACAATTACCTTTGACTTTTCACCCGCTCTGTTTTAGATTCAATATTCTAATTAATGCTGAATAAATGCATAATTTTGGTACATCTTAAACTTCCTGTGTGCCAACTCTATGTACCTGCTCATGAAATCTATGATAATATATGCATTTTAAAGTTCAGGCTCTTGTGAGTGATGTCACCAATAGGACTGTGCTCCTAAATGACCTATATAAACCCTTACAAATGTGCTGAACAGGATTTCTCTTCTACTGCCGCACTTGCCTGGCTACTTTTTAAAAATTATTTATTCATTTACGGGACGTGGACATCGCCAGCTAAGCTGGCATTTATTGCCCATCCCTCGTTGTCCTTGAGAAAGTGGCGATGAGATGCCTTCTTGAACTGCTGCAGTCCCTGAGGTGTAGGTACATCCACAGTGCTGTTAGCGAGGGAATTCCATGATTTTGACGGAGCGACAATGAAGGAACAGCGATATGTTTTCAAGTCAGGATGGTGAGTGACACGGAGGGGGTTTTCCAAGTGATGGTGTTCCCAGGTATCTGCTGTTCTTGTCCTTCTAGCTGGTAGTGGTCATCGGTCTGGAAGGTGCTGCCTTAGGAACTTTGGTGTGTTGTTGCAGTGTATCTTATAGATAGTACACACTGCTGCAACTGTTCGTCAATGGTGGAGGGATTGGATGCTTGTGGAAGGGGTGCCAATCAAGTAGGCTGCCTTGTACTAGATGGTGTCAAGCATCCTGAGTGTTGATGGAGCTGCACTCATCCAGGCGAGTGGCGAGTATTCCATTACACTCCTCACCTGAGACTTGTAGATGGTGGACAGGCGTTGCGGGGTCAGGAGGTGAGTTACACGCGGCAGAATTCCTAGCCTTTGACCTGCTCTGGTAGCCACGGTGTTTATATGGCTAGACCAGTTCAGTTTCCTGTCAACGGTAACCCCCAGGATGCTGATAGTTGGGATTCAGGTAGTTAACTCAGGTAGACCGTGAAAGCAAACTCAGTGTAACTAATTGTGCAGGAAAAGAGGGAAGTTGTTGAGAAGGAACATAGGAAAAAGTGTGAGACAATGAGGTTTTCATTCCATTGGAATGGTCTCACCAGCTTCATTTTCTTTGCAGCCCCTTGTATACCAGAAGACGTGAAAGCCTCCAGTGACTGCTCTTCTCACATTTTAACCATTTCATGGGAAATGGCACTGGGGGCCCAGACATACAAGGTGGAAGTAGTGGGAACGAATGGAAGCAAGTACAACTGTAGCTCTTCCACGACCAGCTGTGCCATCTCCAAGCTACCGTGTGGCATAGGGTTCATTGTATTTGTCATTGCTTACGATAGTGAATGTGACAGCGGCAGATCTTACTATGCCTTTGGAGAAACAGGTAGGATGGACCTCTATGTTTACATTTGCGTCGCTTTAATTGCGAGTTTATTTCAATGTGTGGCAGAGAAAAACTTTCTCATCCCTGCCCTAAATGGAGGGCTTTTTATTGTTAAATAGTGATGCCGAGTTTCAGGTTCTCTGACAAGAGGAAACTTCCTTTTCACATCCGTCCTGTCAAGAAGACTGTCAAGGATTAGGTGACAATTAGCAATAGTAACAGCAGTAATGAATCTAGCTGTAAGTCTAACAATGGTTTCATAGTAATACTAGGAATTAAGGGAGATTTTATAAATGTGTGCTGAAGACATTTAATCTACTGAAAGAAATTGTTTGAAATGTGGCAAAATCTAAATTATAACTCAAAAGCGTTTCTGACAACACATCTTACAAATGATGAGTGCAAAGAATTTTTATGGTTATATTTAGAATTGAGAGTTTTATATGTTTATTTTAGCAGAGACGGTGGTAATCATTGACTAGACAGTGGTGAAATACAGCAGGGAAACTCGCACTGCATTGAAAAATTCAATAGGCCGCATTTTCCTAAATAATTATCCTTTTCCCCAGCACCCTGCACCCCAGCAAATGTTCAGACGCAGTTGGACTGCGACACAAATACAGTGAATGTCATATGGGATAAGCATGATGGGGCATTTAACTACATGGTCTCTGCCAACGGAAGTGATGGGACTCAAATGATGTGTGCCTCATTGCACACAAACTGCTGGCTTCCAGACCTGAAATGTGGCCAAGTGTACACAACAACAGTCATTGCTTCAAATTACATATGCAACAGTTCACAAAGTTCTCCTGTTAATTTTGTGACAGGTAAGCTAAAGATTTAGCAATGCATTAATCATAACTACAGAGGTTTTTAATGTTGTAAATTTGATTAGACTAATAATGACAGTGAAATCTAAATGCAAAATGTGGCCTGATATATAAATTGCTTGTAGTAGTCGCAAAGAATAAATGCAAACCGTGCCAACACTGTGGCGAACTGTCAAGAGGTCATCAAGATTGTTGGAGAGTGGGATCTTGGGAACTGGCCATGATGCCTAGTTCTCATTCGTGGACCACTGCGACCTGGGATGGCTGTGCTGGTGAGGCCTTAAGGTTAATTGTACTCACAGGTCCACGAAACCTGAGTGCAGCTGGGGAGGTATAGCGATGGGCGCAAATGCTGGATCAAGCTCCATGTGGCCCATCTGCTCGATTTACCTGTTATAGTGATCGTAATGGAGAATGAATATTGTGTTTGTTATTACCGATAAATGGCCTTCTGACCTACTTTATCTGAAAATGGCATCCATTTCAGCACCTTGGGACATATTACCCTGTTAATGGTGTTATGCAAAAGAAAGTTTGGGATTCAGAATTACTTATCACATATGCATTGAAACATTCGGTGAAATGTGTGGTTTGTGTTACCTAAGAATGTGCCGGGGGCAGCCTGCAATTGTTGCCGCACATTCCAGCACCAATGGAGCTTACATACACCGCACTCGTTGCAACAGCACAGAACACAGCAAAGCAGAACATACCAAGCAACAAAGCAACAACAGCAAATCAAGCCTCATTGGTTTTCTATGTTTTTGCATGTGCTGGCTTTGTTGCCTTTCTTAGTGGCAGTTAAAATCGAGCTTTCATTTTCTCCTATCTTTATAGCTCCATGCACTCCACAGAATGTGGCTGCCCAGCTGGATTGTGCCACGAGCACCGCTTCACTGTCATGGGATTCCAGCCCGGGGGCCGTTTCCTACACAGCATCAGCCACAGAGCCCAGTGAGCTGTCATACAGTTGTAACACGCAGCAAACTTTCTGTGAGATCAGGAATTTGCCATGCAGCCAAAACTACACCATGACTGTGAGAGCACTCAATGAACAGTGTGAGAGTAACCAGACCACAGTTGTTGGAGTGATTTCAAACTTAGGTAAGTGTTATCGTTCAGTCTGTAGCTCCGAGATTTTATGCTATTATTTGCCAACAATCAGGCAATAGTAAAATGTATTACAACGATACTTTTTTTTTCAATATATATCAGTATTATCACACTAAAAATAAATGAAAAGCTTCAAATATATTGATAGTCTGAGTCTTTAATGGCTCCATAGTGATTAAACAGCATAGAAAAAAAAACATAGAAACCATAGAAAAACTACAGCACAGAAACAGGCCTTTTGGTCCTTCTTGGCTGTGCCGAACCATTTTCTGCCTAGTCCCACTGACCTGCACACGGACCATATCCCTCCATACACCTCCCATCCATGTATCTGTCCAATTTATTCTTAAATGTTAAAAAAGAACCCGCATTTACCACCCTGTCTGGCAGCTCATTCCACACTCCCACCACTCTCTGTGTGAAGAAGCCCCCCCTAATGTTCCCTTTAAACTTTTCCCCCTTCACCCTTAACCCATGTCCTCTGGTTTTTTTCTCCCCTTGCCTCAGTGGAAAAAGCCTGCTTGCATTCACTCTATCTATACCCATCATAATTTTATATACAGTATCTCTATCAAATCTCCCCTCATTCTTCTATGCTCCAGGGAATAAATTCCTTGCACTTATCTAAATTAAACTCCATTTGCCATTCCTTAGCCCACTTGCATAACTGATCAGCATCCCTCTGTAATTCCTGATAAATATATTCACTGCTTACAACCCGAACAATTTTAGTGCCATCTGAAAACATGCCTACTACTGCTTGTATTTTTTCACCCAAATTATTGATATAGATGACAAATAGTAATAATAGTATGTTTCGTAATTACTCTGTGGATTTATTGGCACCATTTTTCTCTTGCATGTTGAAATATATCAGATTGCCAGCCATGGAATGTGACTGGAAACTTGAACTGTGGCAATAATGCCCTTGTGGTATCCTGGTCTGCCCGCGCCATAGCAGGATCACATGTTGTTACTGCAGAAGGAAGTGATGGGCACATTGCTTCACTCAACACCACAGCAACAAGCTGCCAGTTCACGGACCTGCGATGTGGTCAGTCGTATAATATAACCATACGCGCTACAAGCACTGAGTGCATAAACTCCAAGGTATCACGTTTGCAGACTGAAACAGGTACTGATAATATTGCATAACTGTTGTCTTAGTTAATGCAAAGCATATTTTGTCAAACGTACCATAGTTGTTCTGGTTAAGATCAGAGTGTATAGCAATTATAGGAACTTTCTCTTTTACTCACTTCCCAGCTGGTTTCTCTGCGATAGGTTTTTGATTGCATATTAATCACACTTGTTTGAATCTGTTAATCTGTGAGTATAATGTGGTCAGTGACTGTGGAAGGGCCAGCTAGTAGGAAACTGCATTTAAACATGAGGTATAAACCATACCTTGCTGTTCACGAGAGGAAAGATGCTTCTTCTAAGGAAATCTAATAGCCTGGGGCTGACAATTGGAAGTGGAGGGTGGGTGGAAGAGAGAAACTGGCAAGATGGAGGAGAAAGTCTGGTTTAAAAAGGATTACCTGACTGGGGACAGAGATTTGAGTGGGTTCTTGGGTTAGATTCAATGGTGGTAAGGCCAGTAGGATAATAGAAGGGTCGGGTTAGGGTACCAGGTCTGGCAAACTTGGTAAATAAGCGATCAGGCCATGGAGTTGGTCAGATGCATGGGCGAAGGAAGTCTATAGATTGGGTCAAGGGCACAACGGGACTGCAAGTGGAGTTCAACGCAGGAGTATCTACAGGTGGGCTCTGGCCGGAGAGGTCAGCTGGAGGGTGGAATGTCAGCTGTTGGGAACAGTTGGTGAAATCTCCAATCGGCATATTGATAGTCAGCAGTTAGGGGTTGAATAAGAACAGAAATCTGGCAGGGTTGGATTGCCCTATCTTTTTATTGTTTTCTAATTCCAAGCCTTTTCCATGGAAAATGGATGATAGCTATTGTTTTTATTACAGTATGGCAAAGTACTGCTCCTGCAAAACAACAAACTTCATGACATCTACCAGTGATATTAAACCCCATTCTGATTCTGACAGCACACAGTGGGTTTGGTTTTGATTCTGACTCTGACTGCTCCTTGTGTGCAGTATATATGCTTCCCTGTGCCCGTATGGATGGTTTATCCTGGGTGCTCCAGCCTTCACCCACACCTCAAAGCTGACAAGTTACTTGTCAGTTTAAATGGCTCCATTTTTAGGTGGGTGGCAGGAGAATTTGGGGTGGTGCTGACACATATGGGAGTGAGAGTGGTTGATAGGGAATAAGTGGTTGAATGGAACTGATGGAATAGTCTGGGGGCTGGGATCGACCCAGTGGCCAAATGGCCGCCTTCCCTGTTATAAGGAAATATGAGAAATATATTCTTATTCACTTTTCATGCTCGCCTGATTTTGGCAGTACCAATGGAGTTCCCTGTAACAATCAGACATTATAGTCCAGTGACTGTATTAGTAGCTGTGGTGCAATTCCAGTGAACAGCAGCCATGTATTTTCATTGCTTGTTTATGAATAAAAAATTAGCAGTGAATGTGGAGAGCTGAACTGGAGCTTAAGAAGTTTCAGTGTTCACACTTCAATTGACATTTCTATTTTCCTTCTCTCTCTCTCTCTCTCTCTCTCTCTCTCTCTCTCTCTCTATCTCTCTCTGAACGTGAAGCACCCTGTGTTCCACAGAACGTGAATGCCCATTTGGATTGTGCCACAAATGATGCCTCAGTGAACTGGAGTGCCGGTGCCAGGGTGTTGTCATACACGGTGACAGCACAGACGAGCAGTGGTCTGATCTACTCTCGTAAAGCACAATGGCCTAACTGCACGTTCCAGGATTTACCATGTGGCCACAATTATTCAATCACCGTGGCTGCTTTTAATGAGAACTGTAGCAGTATCCAAAGCCTAGCTGTTGCTCTTGAGACAGGTACGGCATTCCAGACTAAAAGTTTCCTTGTCAAATTTATCACATTGTGCTCTCTTCTTGGACCATTGAGAATTTTCCAGCCAATTTGAACTTAATAGGCTAAGGGATATTTTGCAAACATTTGAACATAGACCATTGAACATTGACAAGGAGTATCAAAGATTAATTAAGTAACCCATGAACTGAAAGCACATGGAAACATATTAAATAAGACTTTCAGTTTAATCAAAAATCTCAGTCCATCTCTCAACCATTTTTGATTCTCTGGACCCCGGCAATAAAACAATTGGTATTCTTTTCTGTGATTGAACCTAACTTTTAACTCCATTAAAGAAAAAAATCCATAACATTGACCCAGAACTTGTTGTAGGAAGAGTGCTGTATAAAATTGACAGTGTCAGCAGGTGCACAGATAAACCAGAATTTAAAGTAGCTCCCAGAGATAGCCTCATGTGCATCTGTGGCTCATTGGTGGAATCAGCAGAAAATGTGCTGCTAAGCTGTGAGCAGGAATAAATATCAGTATTATCACATTAAAAATCAATGAAAAGCTTAAAATTTGTTGATCATCTGAGTCTTTAATGGCTCCATGGTGTATAGTGATTGAACAACACATTTGGCAACATCTTGCACTTACCTGCATTAAACTCCATTTGCCGTTCCTTAGCCCACTTACACAACTGATCTGCATCCCTCTGTAATTCCTGATAAATATCTCACTGCCTACAACCCCAACAATTTTAGTGCCATCTGCAAACTGACTAACTACTTGTACTTTTTCACCCAAATCATTGATATAGATGATAAGTAATAATGGGCCTAACCCAGACCCCTGGTGAACACCATTAGTCATGGGAGTCCAGTTAGAAAAACAACCTTCTGTCCTCTGCTTCCTACTATCAAGCCAATTCTGTATCCAATTAGCTAGTTAGAAACCATAGAAACCATAGAAACTACAGCACAGAAACGGGCCTTTTGGCCCTTCTTGGCTGTGCCGAACCATTTTCTGCCTAGTCCCACTGACCTGCAATAGAAACCATAGAAACAGTTCTTCCTGAACCCCATGAGATCTAACCTACCTAGCATACGGGGCATTATCAATGAGCTCACTGAAGTTCTTACGGACCTCGTCTACTGCTCAGCTCTCATTGATGCTGTGGTTACTTCTTCAGAAACTTCAGCTTCATAAGACTTGATCTCCCATGCATGAAGCTGTGCTAATTAACCCATGTCTTTCCAAGTGCATGTCCACCTTATCCCTCAGGATCCTGAGATTAGGAACAAATTCACACGAGGAAATCGGTGCTCTCAAGCCCCATAAAACTTTGTGGACAGCTTCAGTCTAGATGACCAGGAGCACCATTCCTCCTATGCCTTACTGCAAAATCTGAATCACTGGTGCTGCGTGGTATAATTTGTTTCTGAATTATTGTTAAGAAGCTGCCATAGATTTACATCTGACATATTTAAAATCAAGAGAGTTATATCTCCAGAGTCTGTGTTTCTTCCCCCTACATTGACAGCACCTTGCCCACCTGTGATCATTTCTGGCTATCCCGACTGTCATTTTAACAGTCTCTTGGTATTGTGGTCTCGAAGTGAAGAAGCAACATCGTACATTGCACTAGCAGAGACCAGTGATGGATACACAGCCTTCTGCAACACACAAGACACCAAGTGTGAATTCACACAGCTACGTTGTGGTCACTCCTGCTCAGTAACTGTGAAGGCAGCAAACAATGACTGCATTAGTTCACAGTCCTCCGGTCTACAGCTTCACACAGGTGAACTTCTTATTTATGTTAACTGTTTGAACAGGGGAAGCAGTCAACCTAGAAACTTAATTGTGAGAACATTAATAGAAGATCCTTGGAGTGTTTCTTCAGTGTTAATGGGCAAAGATGAGCTGAAGCCAGTCGGTCAGTTTTATAGGAATTATAACACGTGGCCACTTTATTAGGTACACCTGTATACCTGCTCATTAATGCAAGTATTTAATCAGCCAATCATGTGGCAGCAATTCATTGCATAAAACCATGTAGACATGGTCAAAAGGTTCAGTTGTTGTTCATACTAATCATCAGAATTGGGAAGAAATGTGATCGAAGTGAACTTGACTGTGGAATGATTGTTGGTGCCAGATGGGTGGGTTTGAGTATCTCAGAAACTTCTGATCTCCTGGGAATTTCACACACAACAGTCTCTAGAGTTCACAGAGAAGGGTGCATAAAACAAAAAAAAAAATCCAGTGGGCAGCAGATCTGTGGGCGAAAATGCCTTGTTAATGAGAGAGGTCAGAGGAGAACGACCAGACTGTTCAAGATGACAGGAAGGCAACAGCAACTCAAATAATCACATTACAACAGTGGTGTGCAGAAGAGCATCTCTGAACACACAACACACCAAACCTTGCAGTGGATGGGCTACAGCAGCAGAAGGCCACAAATATATAGAAGTACACTCAGTAACCACTTTATTAGGTTCCTCCTGTGCCTAGTAAAGTGGCTACTGAATATGTAAATACATTTCCATTCAGTCACAGTATCCAATACGCACAGTATTCAAATGTCTTTGCTAGGGAAATAGGGTAGATCCATCAATTCCTGAAAAAAAGAATTGTCATTTATTATTTGAAACATTCACTTCCATTGGATCCCAAACATTAACGCAACAGGAGATAACTGCCAAATGTCTAATATGCTAAATGCAAGCACTGAATGCTAGCACTACATGCCAGAGCAAACTACTGGCGCTAAGCAAACACACCAAATATCAACATCATCGATATCTGCCTTCACTGAGGGGTGCCTCCCAGGTATTGAGGAGTGCTCCACTGTGAATGTGTATTGTCAGGGGACTCTGTGGTGTCGTGGGTGGAGATTGGTAGACAACCTTGTTCTTGCAGGAATTGAGTATACTCAGAAGGGTATACTGTACTGTCAGAACTGACTTCTTAGTGGGAAATGTAAATTGATTTGGTTCCTGGCTGCCCAAAACCTCAGTGCACTAACAAATCCTTCAGTCACATGTTAGTCAATTCCTACTCTCAATTGAGTCACACAGTTATGCACGAAACAAAAAACCAGCCCACCACAGGGCGGGAAGAAAGCATATTCTAGTTTAAGTTTCAGAAGATCTTAATCTACATCTTTACTGTGAGGCTTTGACCAAGAAGAATAAATTAATCGGGTTATCTTGGAAGCAAGGTGGTCTGCATCTTCCTTTCCAGTGAATTGGGAAATATAGTTCACAAGGATTAATAGCTCAGTTTTCAAACCCTTTTCCAGGCGCACTTTAAATATTGCAGTTCTATATGGGAATAAGATGACTCTATGCAGGTTTTCCCCCTTGATTTTCCATACTTAAGTCCCTAATGTCAACCATTGCGCAGTCAGGGTGGCTTGAGGACAAATCACCTCAGAGTATTGTCTCCCAAATCCTAGTAACTGTAGAGGAATGGTGTTGTACTCCAGTAACCTCTCTGCAAAGGCATACAAACAAAACAATCGAGGTAGAAATTTGCTAGAGGAAAAACACAACTGAATTTGAAATGAGTGAGAGTGGATCTAAGGACTCAATCTGGTTCAGAATGTTGTTGTTTGGTCATATTGTTTGTATGGTGTGTGTGTGTGTGTGTGTGTGTGTGTGTGTGTGTGTGTTTTCTCTCTTTCTCAGTGCAGTGATCATGGTCCTTTTAAATTGGATTATTCAGGTTTCTTGCTTTGTGGCTGCCTGTAAGCAAACAAATATTTTCTTTGACAATAAATTTTCTTTGAATCAATTGATAATTATGTTTTTTTTTCTCTCTTTCTCTCATAGTACCATGTGTTCCTCAGATTGTGAATGCAGTTGTAGACTGCCAGCTTAGTTCAGTGTCAGTACTCTGGGAGCACAGTTCTGGTGCCATATCATATGTGGCGATCGCTGTGGGAAGGGATGGGCACTCAGTATCATGTACCACATCCAATCTCACCTGCACCATCAAAGGCCTAGGATGTGGACAGCACTACAATATCAGTGTAATAGCTGTGGATGAAATTTGTAGCAGCGTCCAAAGTTCAAGCTTTGAAATTCAAACAGGTACTCTGTATTTTAGTATCTTTGTTAAAATAAGCAAGTCAATACACAAAATGCTGGAGGAATTCAGCAGACCAGGCAGCATCTATGGAAAGAAGTAGAGTCGACATTTCAGGCTGAGACCCAAAACCTCAACTGTACTCCTTTCCAGAGATGCTCCCTGGTTTTTTTCTCTCTTTCTCTCATAGTACCATGTGTTCCTCAGATTGTGAATGCAGTTGTAGACTGCCAGCTTAACTCAGCGTCAGTACTCTGGGAGCACAGTTCTGCTGCACAATTTGTCTGCTGAGCTCCCCCAGCATTTTGTGTGTGTGTTTCCTGGATTTGCAGATTTTCTCTTGTTTGCCAATACATGTAATTGGCATGTTTTGTGTGACGCAATGTAAATGCTTGCAATTTAAATTGCAAATTATGGCACTTATTATCATCCTCTGATTCACAGTAATATTAGCACCAAACAAGTAAATCTGAGACAATCTCCAACAAATCTAAAGGGAATTCAAGGGGAGCCTCTTTATGCACCACGTGGCTACAACATGTGGTTGTAACATGAATCGCACTGGTACGTGTATTATTCGAGACGCATAGCACTTAAAGGAAATCTGGATATACAAATAGAATTAAATGGAATGGGACCAAATTGAAGATAAGCACAATAAATTGGATTGGGCAATTGATTTGTTTTAAGGCCTTACAAATAATCTAATTACCTTTGAAGCTGACAAGCCCTCAATGTAAAGAGTCAGAGGACAACTCCAGAATGGAAACTTATACTTGTTCAGAATCAGAGCTTTACTCTAAATTTTGCTTGATTAAAAAAGCAGATGTAAGTATATCTAATTACAATTTACTAATTCACTAATCTCTTAACAATGAACTGCTGGGACTGAAAGGGAGAATGTAAACAATATTCTGTAGCAACATGCCAGTGACAATTCCAACACATGAAGGTATCTACTGATTAATGTAGATTAGCATCCAAAGATGATTCACATTTCCTTCTCCCATTTTGTATTTCTCTTCCATTTCTCCGTTACAATATTGAAATTATGAAAGGAGACATGGAAGAAACAATATGTGGAGGGGTGGAGGGGTGAATGGGTGAAGGATGTTACCAGACATAAGGCTTAGGAATAGTGATGGAAATGCACTGACCAGCATTAATGATTTTGTACTTCATCTACTTTAAAAATGCAAAGAAATCTGATTGGAAGTATGTTTTTGACATTGTTCAGCTGAACCTTAACAATGGTGTACGTGGTGATTGTAACTACATTGGTAACACATGGACGAAATGAAATTAGATAAATATTCACATAATTTTAAATAAATGCATTATCAATGACAGTAATAAAATGTCAAATCACTGCCCTGTATTTATCTGCATTTGCCAAGTCATTTCACGGTTTAGTGGCAGAAATTGAGCTCTGCTGTTCACACATGGTAGAGTGAGAAAAGGAATGAATATCGAGAAGAAAGAACAAACCAATTTGGAAAACAAAAGAGGGAGAAATGCTAAGGTACTACCCTCAGGGTGAAATAGATTATGATATTGTATTTTTAGTTACGTGCAGTGCCAAGGTACTGTTTCTTTTCAGTTGCAATGCAAGTTTACGAAACATGCTAATTAATCATATTCATTCAAGTAAAATCACACACTATTTTGATTTTTTATCTTGATTATTTTGATTTATCTTGAAATTATCTTGATTTTTTTTTTGCAAACATCTTTTTCTCTCTGTTCACATTTCAGCACCCTGCAGTCTTCAGAATGTCACAGCTTACATTGACTGCGAGACAAGATATGCAGTAGTATCATGGGACCTCAGCGATGGCGCGCTGATGTACATGGCAACCGCAGAAGCAACTAATGGTCATGTGGATTATTGTACAACAACAGGCAGTAGTTGTGAGCTAGTGGCTGTGCAATGTGGCTACAAATACACAGTCACTGTCCTAGCACTCAATGATATCTGCAACATCTCTGGAAGTTACAGCCAGCAGATGAAGACAGGTAACTGTTTCTAATATTGGCACCAATCTGTCTATGATAAATATAGAATATAAACCAGCACAGGCCCTTCAGCCCACAATGTTGTGCCAATCCTTTAACCTACTCCTCTATCATCCTAACCCTTCCCTTTTACATTCCCCTCCATTTTTCTTTCAAAGAATAGCACCTTTCAAAAACAAATTTTCAGTATTTAATCCAATATGAAAATCTGGCTCAAAATCGGTAACTAATTTAGTTTAACCTTCAGGGAAATGTGCTGCCAGCTGCAATATTGACTGTGTGAATAAGTATACCCTTGTACTGATACTCATCCATTCAGACTAGGACTGTTTTGAATACTAGGAGCATACAGAAGAGGAAGGGGAAGATTAGCTCAGATATTCACTTCTGTAATGTGCTCGGCAACTAGACCAACAGAAAACACACAATGGTGACTTAGGCATGTTTTAATGAACATTAAAATAATATATTACATATATATTTGGTGGAAAAAGACTAGTTTAGACATAACTCTTCTGACAGTATAATCTGCACTTGTAGAGATCTCGGTGCTAATTTCTAAGTTATATTTTCACAAAGGACGATGTCATAAACGTACAAACCTCCTGCATTTGATTATTTGCAAAAATTTTAAAATACACTTTATATACTTGTCCAGAACAGTTAAATACAGTTTACTGCAAAGGAACATAATGTGGAATTGTTACACCTGTATAACAAAGTGAAGTAGAAAGAAAAGCAAAAAAATAGCAAAAAAAAAAGGACTATCTTTTGAAGTCCAACACCTTGGAAATAAATTGTGTTATTCCTTTGCCAACACTTGTCCTCAATGACATATTTTACAACTATTATTTCAATCAGATGTGATTAATTAACCAGAAGCTGGAATTATACAAGACAAGGTTCAGTAAAATAGGTCATGATATTAATTAATGTTTTTTGTTTCCCAAGCCCCTTGTGCTCCTGAGTTGGTTGACGTGGCTGTACAGTGTGAAGATAATGTGGCACTGGTGACTTGGGAACAGAGTGAGGGGGCAGAAATGTACACTGCAACAGCGCGAGCGCATAATGGCCACGCATCGCGATGTAATACAACTGAGGAACATTGTGATCTGCCTGAACTGTGGTGTGGGCAGACATATGAAGTAACTGTCCAGGCGATGGCTGACAACTGCAGGAGCAACAGTAGTTACACTGTTCAATTTCAAACAGGTGGGGGCAGCTTTCTGAAAGTGTGGAATGTTCTACATTCACTTATTTATGTCCAAGGTCAGGGGAGTGTTTATGTAGCAGGAATGAAAGGGTACATTTATACTTGAACAGAAGTGAAGCATAGAAAGGCATTGCTGCTTGACAAATTCAGTGATTTTTTAAAAAATGGAAAAAGACAGCATGGTTATTGAATCACAATCTGTGATGTCTGATAGAGCAGAGGTAACGATTTGATATTATAAGTCAATTTTCTATGTCTTAGGCCCTGGAGCAGCAAATTCCTCAGTGTTGGTGATGCAGAAAGGATGGAGACGGTAGAAAATGATGCTCTCTCTGATGTAAAGTTAGGTGACTTCAGACATGTTTAAGTGGCATAGAAAGGGAATGCCTGAGCATATAACAAATTTGATATTAGATGGGCTGTTACTTTATTAAGGGCCATCCATTACATCAGATTATTGTGCTACATGAATCTCATTGAAAAGGAGCTGAAGAAAATATAGTTTTCCTTTCCAAGAGTCAGGTCTCACTATCACACACTTTCAGACAATATTTAATATTGTATTGAAGTAATTAAGTATCAAACATGACACAATGGATGCATTAAATAGACCAGTGAAGGTCGGTCGGTGGCATCCGTTAGTCTCGCAAGACCATGGATCTGCGCCTGGATTCTCCAGGGCGCAGGCCTGGGCAAGGTTGTATGGAAGGCCAGGAATTGCCCATGCAGCAAGTGTCCCCTCTCCATGACACTGATGTTGTCCAAGGGAAGAGCAAGGGCCAATGCAGCCTGGCACCAGTGTCATTGTAGGAGTTTCCAGAACGAGGTTGAAGGCAACGTCGGACTGCCTTAGAGACTCCAGCTCCGGATTTGTCCCCAGGGTTTGCTCTCAAAGCTTTTCCCATGAGTGGGTATGGCTGCGGCAGCGGAGGTTTGAAATCAGAGTTTTCCCTCTCTTAGATGGACTGCCTTCCCAGGCTGACGAGCTCCATCTACCTGAAGCACTAGTTTTAAGGCGCCAGGACCCGCCTTCACCCCTTCTCCTGTCAGTAGAAACAGTTCCGCCGGGCTTAGAGGCTAAGCCACACAAGAAGGCCAGGAGTTGGACTTGGTTGTCAGAGGCTATTTGAGGCGCATGCTGTGAGGAGCACTTTTAGGCAGTGGGAGCTTGTCCCCACTACTACCCCTCGGCTTGACAACAGTAAAGGTAGCAAAACAATATTCATGATGGTGAGAGGGTACACTTGTGTCACTTCCATTTGGTGTCATTTTATTGAAAATGATTTCAAGTTATTGCACTGAAGTTTGCAATGTGGAAGTGCAGGAAACAGCTGGTGCTAAAATTGAAGATTCCACAGTGACTAAAAGTGAACTTAAGTTATTGCATTCAAATTTGCCTCTTTGTGGAACGTGACTGAAAACTAGTGCAAATTTTTAAGCTCCTGAGGTTTTGGAATTCATTTGCTGCTGTTGATGGGTAAATATTGTAAATTATCTACAAACAGCCTTCTGACACAATTGAATTGGATGTTTGTTAGGTAGAATAATTCTGCTTGTTTAGGTAAGGAGGAATTAATCAACTTTGAACTTGGATGACATTGATGAGATTCATCTGTCACAGATCAATCAAACAGTTCATAATTTACAACGGTGTTTTTTTTTGCTTTCCCTCATGTCAATAGCACCATGTGTTCCACAGGATGTTGAGGCTAGTGTAGCCTGTGATAAGAACAGAGCATTGATTCAGTGGGGACACAGCGATGGGGCAACGTCATACATGGCAATGGCAGAAGGAAGCACTGGACACCACATTGCATGCAATTCAAGCGACATTTTCTGTGAAGTTCAAGAGCTTTATTGTGGCCAAGCGTATCGTTTCCATGTCAAAGCTGCTAATGAGATGTGTGAGAGTGCAATGAATTCCAGCTCCATTGTTCACACAGGTAACACGTCTGTAAGATGATATCTCAGTATCTACATACCTGTTCAATGTCTCTGCTGTTTTAATTATTATGCATAAATATAATATGTGGGTTTCACAGGCCAAGCCTGCATTTCTTGCCAACTAACTCATTCAGAGTGGTTCTGAGGTCTCAAGAGGCCACATCAGATACTCAGATAATCAGCTGATTATCTTAAAGTACGTCAGTGCAAAGGTGACTTTTAACAGCAATTCCCCTGCATCCCCATTATTGATGCTGGCTTTTAATACTAAATTTGCCCATTGTAGCAAGCAGTTATTACCTCTGTGTGAATCTTTTTCCAACGAAAAACAGAAGTAGCAAGAACTTATATAAAGATTTAACATCTTAAATGTATTCCTGTATCAATATTTTAATCGATCAGCCAGGGAATTATTTATGGTGAAGGTGGTGTCTGGATGACACATGGAGAAATTAAACACAAAATTAGACATGATCTGGACATTTTTCAGATTAATCATAGTCCAGTTTCCATTCATCAGGATTTGAGCAAGGCTGGTATTTATTGTCATCCTTATTTTTCTCTAGAAGGTGGCATCGGGTTTTAGCTACAGCAGTATAAAAGTTTGATGCAGTTGATACAATGGTGCTCCAAGCCATTTTCGGGATAGGAAAGATCGTGGACCAGGCCCTTTGGCCCACAATGTTGAGATGAACCAACTAAGTTAGCAATCAAATGGCTAACTAAACTAATCTTTTCTGCTACACAATGTCCATATCCCTCCATTTTCTGCACATTCATGTACCTATGTAAACGTGTCTTAGAAGTCCCTAATGTATCTGCCTCTACCACCTCCCCAGGTGACCACTACGCTCTGTGTTTAAACAACCCTGCCCCTCACATCTCTAAAATTACCACCTCTCACCTTAAATGTATGCCTTCTCGTATTGGATATTTCAATCCTGGGAAAAAGATACCATCTGTCTACTCTGTCTATGCCTCTCATAATCCTGTTATCCTTTATTGGATCTCTTCTCAGCCTCTGGCACTCCAGAGGAAACAACTCAAGTTTTTCAAACACCTGCCCTCTTATCCAGCCAGCTTCCTGTAAACCCCTTAGATTAGATTTAGATTAGATTAGATTATGAGGACACGCAGTCCTCTTTTATTGTCATTTAGTAATGCATGCATTAAGAAATGATACAATATTCCTCCGGTATGATATCACAGAAACATAGGACAGACCAAGACCGAAAAACCAACAAAAACCACATAATTATGACACACAGTTACAACAGTGCAACAATACCATAACTTGATGAAGAACAGGCCATGGCACAGTAAAAAAGTTCAAAGTCTCTCGAATGTCCCACATCTCACGCAGACGGGAGAAGGAAGAAAACTCTCCCTGCCATTCCCGACCACAGTCCGACTCTGAGTCGTCTGAAGACTTCGAGCCTCCGATCAGCCCTCCGACACTGAGCACCATCTCTATCCGAACGCTTTGACCTCGGCCTCAGTCGCCAGCAGCAGGCAAAGCAGGGGATTTTGGGGCCTTCCCTCCGGAAGATTCTCGATCGCACAGTAACAGCGGCAGCGAACCGGCATTTCAGAAATTTCTCCAGATGTTCCTCTGTGCTTTCACATCTGTGTCCATCAAATCAGAATTGTCCACGGCCCCTATTTAACAGAGACAATATCATTTCACCGGAGAGCTGCGCGCTCTGCGTCGTGCTGCCATCTTCTCCTCTTGCTTCTGCATCCTCTCCAAAGCCTTGACGTCCTTCTCGTAATGGGGCGACCAGAACTGTATGAAATACTCCAGATGCAGCCTAACTAGAGTTTTATAAAGCTGCAATGTGACTTCCTTTCCATGCTTCATTCTTTTACAATATCGAATCACAGTGGACTTTGTTATTTTGACACTGATCAACACAAAATGCTTGTGTCAAAGTGAAAACAGATCTCTACAAAGTGATCTAAATTCATTACAAATATAAAACACAGAATAATTGATTGCATAAGTATTTACCCCTTCAATATGGCACATCAAATCATCACTGGTGCAGCCAATTGGTTTTAGAAGTCACATCATTGCAAATTTTTTGGTATATTTTCTTTTCTTGCTGGCGGTTTGATGTTTATTTTTAGAAGCTTTTTGTATGACGCATGGCTCCGGGATTGTACACCTAATGGGTTCTTTTTTTTCTCATTTTTTCTGCTTAGTAGGTTTTTTTTGTTATCACAAATTTTATTTCAATCTTTAAGATAATGTCTTTTTTGAGACATTGTAAGTGTTGTTACTTCAATGTACTTGTGTTATTTCTTTTGTATAATATAACAATAAAAAGATTTGAAAAGAAAGAAGTCACATCATTAGTTAAATGGAGATCTGTTTTTGGAGACCTGTGTTCAGTCAAGTTGTTTCATAAGAATGCACCTGTATCTGAAGTTCCAACTGCTGGTGAGTCAGTATTCTGGCAAAAACTACACCATGAAGACGAAAGAACACTCCAAGCAATTCCATGAAAGGCTTTTGAAAAGTACAAGTCAGGAGATGGATACAAGAAAATTTCCAAGTCACTGAATATCACTTAGAATACAATTAAGTCAATCGTCTAGAAATGGAAAGAATATGGCACAGCTGTAGGACTGCCTAGAGCAGGTTGTCCTCAAAAACTGAGTGACCGTGCAAGAAGGGGACTAGTGAGGGAGGAGTTACAAGCTTCAGTGGCTGAGATGGGAGAGACAGCGCATGCAACAACTGTTGCCAGGTTGCTTCAGCACTTGCAGCTTTATGGAAGAATGGCAAAGAGAAAGCCACTGTAGAAAACAACTCACATGAAATCTCAGCTAGAGTTTGCTAGAAGGCATGTAGAAGATTCTGATGTCATCTGGAAGATTCTATGGTCTGATGAAACCAAAACTGAGCTTTTCGGCCATTAGATGAAACGCTATGTTTGGTGTAAGACAAACACCACACATAATCAAAAACATACCATCCATACCATGAAGCGTGGAGGTCACTGCATCACGCTGTGGGGATGCTTCACTGCAGCAGGCCCTGGAAGGCTTGTGAAGGTAGAGGATAAAATGAATGCAGCAAAATACAGGGAAATCCTGGAGGAAAACCTAATGCAACTGAACTGTGACTTGGGAGATGATTTATTTTCAAGCAAGACAATGATCCCAAGCGTAAAGCCAAACCTACACAGGAATGGCTTAAAAACAACAAAGTTAATGTCCTGGAGTGGCCAAGTCAGAGTCCATACCTCAATCCAACTGAGAATTTGTGGCTGGACTTGAATGGGGATGTTCACCCACAATCCCCATGCAATCTGACAGAGCTTGAGCAGTTTTGTAAAGAAGAATGGGGAAAAATTGCAGTGTTCTGATCTGCAAAGCTGATAGAGACCTATCCACACAGACTCAAGGCTGTAATTGCTACCAACGGTGCATCTACTAAATACTGACTTGAAAGGGCTGAGTAGTTATGCAATCAATTAGTTTGTGTTTAGTATTTGCAATTAATTTATATCACTTTGTAGAGATTTGTTTTCACTTTGACACAAAAGTCTTTCCGTTGATCAGGGTCAAAAAAGCCTAATTAAATCCATTGATTCAATCATGTAAAACAACAAAACATGAAAACTTCCAAGGAAGGAGTAAATACTTTTTATAGGCAGTATATATAGATTATGAATGCAGAGATCCCAGTACAGCTCCCTGCAGAACACCACAAATCACAGACCTCCCGCTAGAGTAAGTCCCTTCGACCACTACCCTTTTTCTCCTGTGGGCAAGCCTGTTCTAAATCCAAACACCCAATTGACCATGGACTCCATGCATCTTAATCTTCAGGATGAGCCTCCCATGAGGGACCTTGTCAAACACCTTACTGAAATCCATGTAGACAACATCCACAGCTTTACTTTCATCAATCACCCTTGTCACCTTGTCAAATTACTCAATCAAATTAGTAAGACACAACATGCCCTGCATAAAGACATGCTGACTCTCCCATGGTTTTCCAAATGCACATAAATCCCACCCTGAAGAATGCTCTCCAGTAACTTTCCTAACGCCGACATGAAGCTCATTGGTCTATAGTTTCCAGGATTATCCCTGGGTCACTTCTTGAAAAATGGAACAACATTAGCTATTCACCAGTCTTCCAGGACCTTGCTTTGGCAGGGTCTTCTCAGGGATAATCTGCAGTACTACCTCTTCGTTTACTTTAAAAAAGCCCTGGCATATTAATACCCTCGGCACTGATCTCCCTATCCTCCATATCCTTCCCCTTGGAAAATACTGATGTAAAGTACTCATTAAAAACTTCACCCACGTCCCTTGAATCCAAGCAAATGTTACCCCCTTTATCCTTGAGCGTTCCCACCATCTCCCTAGTTATCCTCTTGCTCCTGATATATGTAAAGAATGCCTTCGGATTGTCTTTAATCTTACTTGCCAAGGACTTTTCATGGCCCCTCCTGTCTTTCCTAATTCCCTTCTTTTGTTCTTTTTCTAACTTTTTAATAATCCTCAAGGGCTCTGTTCGACTCTGGGTTCCTAGGCTT
This sequence comes from Mobula hypostoma, assembly GCF_963921235.1. Lineage (NCBI taxonomy): Eukaryota > Metazoa > Chordata > Chondrichthyes > Myliobatiformes > Myliobatidae > Mobula > Mobula hypostoma. Next base: position 42,807,983 of record NC_086108.1, read on the forward strand.
TCCATACAATTACAAAGACGGCACGGCAGCGGGTATATTTCATTAGGGGCTTGAAGAGAATTGGTATGTCACCAAAGACACTTGCAAATTTCTGTAGATGTACCGTAGAGAGCATTCTTACTGATTGTATCACCATCTGGTACGGAGGGGCCACTGCACAGGATCGGAAAAAGCTGCAGAAAGTTGTAAACTCAGTCAGCTCCTTCACGTGCACCAGACACCCCAGCATCAAGGACACCTTCAAAAGGCGATGCCTTAAAAAGGCGGCATCCATCATTAAGGGCCCTGTCACCCAGGACATGCCCTCTTCTCGTTGCTACCGTCAAGGGGGAGGTACAGGAGCCTGAAGACACACATTCAACGTTTCAGGAGCAGCTTTATCCCCTCTGCCTTCGGATTTCTGAATGGACAATGAACCCATGAACGCTACCTCACTACTTTTTCCCTCTCTTTTTGCACTATTAATTTAATTTAATTTTATATGTACTTGCTGTAATTTATAGTTTTAATCCTGTGAATTGCATTGTACTGCTGCCACAAAACAACAAATATAACAATGTATGCCAAGTGATATTATATCTGATTCTCATACATTTGCTTTATCTTCTTGTCTAAATTCATCACCTCTCTTGACATCCAAGGTTCTCTTACCTTGACATCCTTGTCCATTCTTCTGACAGGAAAGTACCTGTCCTGTACTCTGTGCAGTTGGTCTTTAAACACCCTCCACATGTTGGGTGGACTGGCCAAAAGCAGCTGTTCCCAATTAACCCTTCCTAGTTCCTACCTAATGCTCTCGTAATTCACACTGTTCCAGTTTAATACTCTCCCGGAAGGTCCACACTTATCCTTATCTATAGCTAGCTTAAAACTTAAGGAGTTGTGGTCACTGTGCATCCACTGTAAGGTTGGTCAGCTGGCCAGACTCAATACCCAACAGCAGATCCAGCACAGATCCTCCTCTTGTTGGACTATGTACATATTGATTTAAGGAACCTTCCTGAAGACACCAAACAAATTCTGCCCCATCTAAACCACTGGCACTCAGAAGGTCCTAGTTTATATTCAGGAAGTTGAAGCTCCCTCATAACAAAAACCCTATTATTTTTACATCTTTCCTTAATCTGCCTGCATATCTGTTCCTCAATGTCCCAGAGGCTATGGGAAGGGGGTGTCTGTAGTACAATCCAATCAGAGTGATGCACCTTTCCTGTTTTTGAGTTCTACCTATATAGACTCAGTGGACGAGCCCTCCATTATATCCCTCGGAGTACAGCTGTGATATTGTCGCTGATTAATAGTACAACTTCCCCCTCCCCTTTACCACTTCCTCTCTTTTCTACAACATTGAAACCCTGGGACATTAAGCACCGATTCCTGTCCTTCTGTCAACTAAGTCTCTGTAATAGCCACACAGCTTTATGTACTAATCCATGCTCTAAATTCATCAGCTTTAGTCACAATACTCCTAGCATTAAATTACACACGCTTCAGGTGTTGCTGCTGCCCATTGTTACTGGCCCTGACATCTATCTTCCTCTCCATCCCTTCACTTTCCAACCTGGTGCTCTGGTTCCCATCCCCCTGCCAAACTGGTTTAAAGTCTCCTGACTAGCGAACCCCTCCTCCCCTCCCCGGCCAGTTTAGGTGCAACACATCCCTCTTGTACAGGTCATCCCTGCCCCAGAAGAGGTTCCAATTATTCAAGAACCTGAATCCCTGCCTCCTGCACCAGTTCCTCAGCCATTCATTCATCTGCACTGTCATTCTATTCTTGCCCTGACTAGCACATGGCACTGGGAGTAATCCAGATACTACCTTGGAGGGCCTGCTCTTCAACTTCTTTCTTAACTCCCTGTGCTCTCTGCACAGCACCTCTTCCCTCTTTCTACCTACGTTATTGATGCAAATAGGCACCACGAGCGAACCTATGTTCTCTCTATAATTTGTAATGACCAGTGAGCACAAGAATCTTGTGCTGTGCAATTCTTTTGCCCAGTGACAACAACATGTGCGGAATGAATAATTTCTTCAATAAAAACAGTATAAATAATCCAGTTTTAAAACCTGCAGACAAATCATCGCAAACTCCACTTTGTCAACACCGTCCGCATCAGAAACCGGAAAAGGAAATGTGATTGTGTACGATTGTGAAATATGCTTAACATGCCAATGAAGTAGAGGGTGACAACCTTTTGTGCACAGTTTAAGTTCCTTTGTGCGCTAGTAGCAAAAGATGTGTGTGCGCACATACACATGCCTTAGAGGGATCATTGCTGCTCACCTTACCCCTTTGAGAATATTCTGCAGCTGTCCTGAGAATCCTGGACCCTAGCCCCTTGGAGAAAACATACCATCCTGGCACCTCTTTCTCAGCCACAGGATCTCCTGTCCGTCTCCCCAACTATCAAGTCTTCTATCACTACAGCTCTGCCTGACTTTACCCTTCCCTGCTGAACCTCAGAGCTGGCCACAGTGCCACTGGCCTGTCTACTGCTGCTGTGCCCAGGTAGGTCATCCCCCCACCCAGAACTAGTTGCTAAGGAGAATGGCCACAGGGCAACTCTCCACTGACTGTTTATTCCCCTTATTTCTCCATCTACAATCTGAAGCCTGCACTCTGGGTGTGATCACCTCAGTAATAGTTTCATCTGTGAGGTTTTCAGTCTCCTGGATGGTCTAGAGTGTGTCAACTCAAGCACCAGTTCCTTGTCCTTGTCAGTCAGGAAGGAGTCACCCATTTTTGTGTTGAATTGGAGCCAAAATGCAAAAGGCCAGCAAATTTCCATTAGTAAACCATTTGCACACAATAGGTTGATAGGTTCAAAGAGACTTTTTTGCCAGAAATTTTGGGTATTATTTACCTAGTTTGCTTTAAAATGAATTCAAATTGTCAATCCGCCCTATTTAAATTTACCTCCTATGGAATACTAATCTAGGCCTGGACTAGATCACCGGGCCTGTAACATGACACTTTTATTAACCAAGTATAAAATTCACTGGTGCCCTTGCTAATATTGGTTATAGAAACATAGAAACATAGAAAGCCCACAGCACAATACAGGCCCTTCGGCCCACAATGCTGTGCCAAACATGTACTTACTTTAGAAATTACCTAGGGTTACCCATACCCTCTATTTTCTAAACTCCATGTACCTAACCAAGAGTCTCTTAAAAGACGTTATTGTATCTGCCTCCACCACCGTCGCCAGCAGCCCATTCCACACACTCACAACTCTGCGTAAAAAACCTATCCCTGACATCTCCTCTGTACCTACTTCCAAGCACCTTAAAACTGTGCCCTCTCGTGCTAGACATTTCAGCCCTGGGGAAAAAGCCTCTGAAAAATGTTGAAAACTTTTAAAGCTCCTGGCCCGGATGGGTTTACTGTTGAATTTTATAAATGTTTTGCTTCTTTATTGATTCCTTGGCTCTGTAGGGTTTTTGAGGCTTCTCTGAAACTTGGTAAACTTCCTGAATCTTTTAATAGAGCATCAATTTCTCTAATACTAAAGAAGGATAAAGACCCTGCTCAATGTGCATCTTATAGACCAATATCTTTATTAAATGTTGATTCTAAAGTTTTTTCTAAGTTATTAGCAAATAGACTAGAAAAAGTACTTCCTTCTATTATTTCGGAAGACCAAACGGGTTTTATTAAAGGTCGTTACTCTTTTTATAATATTCGTACATTGTTAAATATCGTTTATACTCCCTCACAAAATGTTCCTGAGTGTGTTATTTCTTTAGATGCCGAGAAAGCTTTTGATAGAGTAGAATGGCCTTATTTATTTAAGGTGCTTGAAATGTTTAATTTTAGCTTGAAATTTATATCCTGGATTAAACTGTTATATCATTCCCCTGTAGCCTCGGTTCGTACTAACTCTTTAAACTCACCTTTTTTTCCTCTCTTTCGTGGTACTCGACAAGGCTGTCCTCTTAGTCCCCTATTATTTGATATTGCATTAGAACCTCTTGCAATTGCTATTCGAGAATCTTCAAATATTACTGGGATAACTCAGGGATTAAAGTCCCATAAATTATCACTCTATGCTGATGATTTACTTTTATATATTTCTAATCCTGAGAAATCCATTCCTGCTGTTTTAGAGTTATTAGCACAATTTGGTTTTTTCTCAGGTTATAAATTAAATCTTAGTAAGAGTGAACTTTTTCCGATTAATAAACATCTTCCCTTATATTATAAATTTCCATTTAAATTGATTAATAATTATTTTTCATATCTTGGGATTAAAATTACTTGTAAATACAAAGATTTATTTAAGACTAACTTTTTACCATTAATAGACCATATTACTCGACTTTCATCTAAATGGTTTCCCTTATACTTAACTTTGATTGGTCGTATTAATGCAGTTAAGATGTTTTTTTTGCCAAAATTTTTATATGTGTTTCAGGCATTACTAATTTTCGTTCCAAAATCTTTCTTTGATAAAGTTGACTCTAAAATTTCTTCATTTATTTGGCAGAATAAGAATCCGAGACTGGGTAAAATACATTTACAGAAAGCTAAGAGAGATGGAGGTTTAGCATTACCTAACTTTAGATTCTATTATTGGGCTATTAATATTCGACATATGAAATTTTGGTTACTTGACCAGGACATACTATCTATTCCTAAATGGGTAGCATTGGAATTACAATCTGTTCAGGGTTATACACTTGGCTCTATTTTAGGCTCCTCTCTCCCTTTTGATTCGAAACGCCTTAAGCAGGTCTCTAACCCGATAGTTAAATATGCTTTGCGCATTTGGTTTCAATTCAGAAAATTTTTTGATCTTAATCAATTCGGGTTAGCGATTCCTATTTTAGGTAACATATTTTTTCCTCCCTCTTTTACGGATCGCGCTTTTCAAACTTGGAAGACTAAGGGTATTTTACGGTTTTTGGATTTATTTTTAGATGGTTCCCTTATGTCTTTTGAACAATTATCTAATAAATATAACTTATCAAGAATACATTTTTTTAGTTATTTACAAGTTAGAAATTTCCTAAGTACTATACTTTCTTCCTTTCCAATGCTTCCTCCTACATATATTTTAGATTCGATAATTAACCTCAATCCATGTCAGAAAGGTGCATCGGCTATGATTCATAATATTATTATGAAACTTAGGAAAGCTCCATTTGATAAGATTAGGGTAGATTGGGAACAGGAATTGGGGCTTACCATTTCTGTGGATGATTGGGGGCAGATTTTACAATTAGTTAATACTTCCTCTATTTGTGCTAAACATTCCCTAATTCAATTTAAAGTGGTTCATAGAGCACATATGTCCAAAGATAAGTTAGCGCGTTTTTACTCGCATATTAATCCTTTCTGTGATAGATGTTCGGGGCAGATAGCCTCTTTAACTCATATGTTTTGGTCTTGCCCTACTTTGGAAACTTTTTGGAGAGATATTTTTAATATTATTTCTAAGGTATTAAATATAGATATCTCTCCTCACCCTATTACTGCTATCTTTGGACTACCTAAAATTTCTAGTAATCTTTCCCCTTCAGCCCGTAGAATGATTGCATTTCTTACTTTAATGGCGAAAAGATGTATTTTACAACATTGGAAAGAGCTTAATGCTCCAACTACTTTTTTTTGGTTTTCTCAGACGATTTTATGTTTGAATTTGGAGAAAATTAGAAGTAACCTTTATGATTCTTCATTTAAATTTGAACAGATTTGGGGACCTTTTATTCGATATTTTCATTTAATGTAATATTTACCCTTCTTGTTTTTTTTCACTGTTTTTAATGGAGGTCGGGATTGAGGACGTGATTTTAAGTTTAACTCTGTTTGGTTTCAAGTTAGCCCATTGCTTTGCCTTGCTTTTAGTTAGTTGCACGGTGGGTTTTTTTTTGGGGTTTTTTTTTCTTTTTTTCCATTGATATATATAAAATTTAGTATACTATTATGTTATCTTGGTTTCTTATGTTTAAATTACATTGTTTGTAGTATTTTTTTTGGTATTGATACCTTTTGGAATTTTATTATACTTTAACATTGTATTAATGTTTATATGGCTTACCTTTTTTGTATACTTACTCAATAAAAAGATTTATAAAGAAAGAAAGAGAATGAAATTACTTTGCCATGTAAAATACCTTTGTCCTTTTTTTCCCCATGTAGCACCCTGTCTCCCCACCAACGTCACAGCAAGTATCGATTGCAAGGTTAATTCAGCCATTCTTTCCTGGAGTAAGAGTGAGGGTGCATTGTTTTATATTGCGACAGCGATAAATCAGAATGGAGAAGTTTACTGGTGTAATACATCAACTACACAGTGTGAAATTAAACAACTGCATTGTGGTCACAGTTACAATGTATCTGTGGAGGCGACAAATGGGAAATGTAACAGTGAACAAAGTGATCCTTTTGAAATCCAGTCAGGTAATAGAAATGTCTGATTATTGTACTTTAAGGTGTACACCATTTGGACATGGATTTTCCAAAGACATTTGTAATGTAATCAGTACTTTACACAGATGGTGTTCAATGGTCCACAGTTTTCAAGCAGTGGTAAGGTACCTGTGCTTACATTGTACCTGTCCATTAAATCTACACTTGTGTGCATCCCTCAGCAAGAATGTCCTTGATAAACACTGTACTAATTCTTGTGTACATGTAGCAAGCACGTGGCCAAGTGGTTAAGGCATTAGACTAGCTACCTGAAGGTCGTGAGTTCGAGCCTCAGCCTTGAGCAATGCACTTAATCACACATTGCTCTGCAATGACACTGGTGCCAAGCTGTATGGGTCCTAATGCCCTTCCCTTGGGCAACATTGGTGTCATGGAGAGGGGAGACTTGCAGCATGGGCAACTGCTGGTCTTCCATACAACCTTGCCCAGGCCTGCGCCCTGGAGAGTGAAAACTTTCCAGGCGCAGATCCATGGTCTCGCAAGACTAACATGGCCCAGTCAACCAGATGTAAATTCCAACATGACAGAAGAAGACCTGCCCACAGAAGCACTCAAAAAAGAAAGATTAATTTAAGCTTTATGCTCTGGACTAGTTAACTGTCGGAAGTATTCATACTCGATGTCATATTTCAGAGAAGATAGAAGTTCAAGTTCAAGTTTAATTATCATTCAGCCATGCATGAATACCCATGAATACAGCCAAGTGAAACAGCCTTCCTCTGGGACCAAGGTACAAAACACAGTGCCAACAGTCACACACAGCTCAAGGCACAAATAGCACATATAAGATCACAGTAAACCTGTAGTCACACACAAGTAATATATAACCCAAGTCTGAGTGACATGGTCTGTAAACTGATGGTGCATGGTGTTATTGGCAAGAACAAGTTGTTCTCAGTAGTCCGCAGACAAACACATGCACGCGCACAATCCAGCTTGTCTTTCACTGAGTGAACACTGGAGAGCAACACTGATGGGAGGGGCCAGCCCCTAGTCCAGCATGGACATCGCGTCACACCTCCTCTCCTGGACTGCTGCAACAGGCAAGCCCACGGCATGAGGCCGAATCCTCTCTACAGCTGAGGCCACACAGCTCCCCCTGCTGGCTGTCTCGTCAATAAACAATTGAATCAGACATGCAGTATTTTACGTTACCAATGTCCAACAGGGTCTTGCGATTGCAAGAAAAATGTCCATGACAATCACTCACTGTTAGACTGCATGCCGCCTTCACGCACTGACCCTGTTGCCTTTCTGTAGCAGGCAGCAAGTATTCCAGCTCCTCCGCCAATGAGCAGCTCGCTAATGAGGTAGACCCGCAGCCCTTGAAGTTCTTAATGTCCAGCATTTTCTTGCATTCATAAAAAAGACAAAAACACCTTTGGTTGCCCCGAAGAGGCTGCTACATCGGAGAGTGCTGCCATCTTACTGGAAGTAATCAGAGCATTGGATGGGACAAAGGGAATGACATTGATATGGCATGACCCTGGGTTGTTGTAGGGATAAGTTGTGGTGGCTCTTCAATCTTTCATATTAAGAAGCATACTGTAAATAAACAATATCAATTAAAATTAAACTATGTAAGAACATTAATGTTAAAAATATGAAAGCATTGAAAAAAGATTCAAAACTTCGACCTCACTTTAACTGATTAATTAAAAAAAGAGCTGTAAATGACTTGATGCCACCTTAGTCCTTGGCAGCCTTTCCTCTTCAATGACATGAGTGAAGTCACGATGGCTGCACCACAATCTAAGATTCTTCCCAGACCTTAGAATTTAAACCCAAGGATGAGAGTTCAAAGTGAGAGAAAAGGGGATTTTCCTCCATTCAGCCCACTTGTTTACTGATGAGACAGATGGCAGGAAGCCAAGTAGCCTCAGCTGTAGAAAGGACTCGGTCTCATGCCGTGGGCTTGCCTGTTGCAGCAGTCCAGGAGAGGAGATGCCAGAGGCTGTGTGGCGTGGTGTCCATGCTGGGACCAATAGCCAAAAGAAAACTGTAAGGAGGATTAACAAGGATGTTCCCAGGCCTAGTGGGCTTGAATTATAGGGAGAGATGGCCAAGCTCTCCCTATAAGGTGGTGAATATATGGAACAAGCTGCCAAAGGCAGTGGTCGAGGCAGATAAAATTGTATCATTTAAAGGGCACTTGGATATGTACATGGGGGGGGGGTGCTTTGAGGGATATGGGCTGAACGGGGGAGGTTGGGATCAATTGGTTGGCATGGATTCATTGGGCTGAAGAACATTTGTTCACACCGTATTGCTCTTTGACTATGATAACAAGAGTCTGCTAAGGGATATTGACTTGTTAACTGCTGAGGAAACAAGGTGGCAGATGGTGTATATTTAGACAAATGTGAGATCATTGCAGGAAGAATAGTAATCCAGACTTAATATTTAATAAAAGGTGAGAAACCAGTAAACAAGATCAGAAAGTAAACATGCCATTTAGGAAGCATTTAGTACGTTGTCTTTGGTTGCAAGGGGATTTAAGTGGAAAGGTTATGAAGTCTTCAGAGATCCTTCAGGGCTTTGCCAAAGTTTTGGGCCCTGTACCTAAAGAAGGACATACCTACCGCGGACTGATGCACGCAGGTTTACGGTGCTGTTTCCTGAGGTGATCATCCACCGATAGAGAGTCAGAAGAATGAGTGGTGATCTCAACCAAACCTACAAAATTCTGAGCAGGTTTCACAGGGCAGATGCCAACAGGATTTTCTTCCATCTGGAGAAATAGAGGGCATGGATGAGGGTGTAGGGATCTCAGAGTGAGGCCTTAGCCAGAGATAGGGTAACATTTCTTTGTGCAGATAAGTTGTTAATTTCTGCTTCAGACTCCTGTCCCTCAGAGAGCTGTGAATACCCATTTGTTGAATGTATTCAAGGCTAATTGTGATGGCTGTTTGAACACTAGAGGGATCAGTGCTTCAATTTGGTTTCAAGTTTAATAACTCACTTATTTACAAACTGTAAATTGTAACAATCATTCATTTCAGGAGTAATTATATTTCTGTAATAGAAGTTGTGCAACCAATGGTTACTGTTGTATTTTTCAGCACCGTGTGCACCAGAGGATGTCAAAGCCCATTTGAATTGTGGATCTGGATCGGCAGTGGTTTCATGGAGTCAGTATAGTGGAGCATTATTGCACATGGCAACTGCAGAGAGAGGCAATGGCCACACAGAGCACTGCTCCAGTACAAATGGAAACTGCAAAATATATAATTTAGAGTGTGGACAGAGATACACTATCACTGTAACCACAGAAGGCTACTCATGTGATAGCATGCCAAGTCGCAGCATCAAATTCTATTCAGGTGGTTTTCAATATATACATTTCACTGAATTAATGTCATGATAACTTAGTACTTTGACAAGATCTGGATGATTCATTGTTTAAATGATTGAAACTAAATTGTGTCAAAGTTGGAAGAGATATCCAAATTACCAACAGAATAAATAGCTTATTCTGCTGGGGAAATGTCAGTGGAATAGCGGTGATGGTCAGAGTTGGTTAATATACATATAGTTAAAATGCTTTCTTAAAATTGAGTAAGATAGCTTTCAGAGAGAAAGTTTATCTTCTTGGGGAACTTTTTCACCCAGTTAATAATGGATTTAAGGGGAATACATTAATCATTTGTTTGACACACTGGGCTTGTTCCTTGAGACTCTGAAATACATACTTCAGCAGAACTACGGACATAGAATGCAAAATACAGAGTTCTTCTATTGCTTCAGCAGTTGAATTCTTCCTGTAGTTCAAGGATTAGGTCCAGGTAGACTTCACTTCCACCCTTGGCCCAATTAACTTTGGCAATCTCAGATCGACTTGCAGTTGTGGTATCTTAATTGAGGAAAGAGATCTTGGTCTGGAAGCTAAATGTCAGTTGAAGATAACTTAATTCTTCTCTACAATGATACCCACTAGTTAGCTCCAATAACTTCTTCCACTGGTGCCTTGTAACCCTAAGTAGAAAAGTAACAATAATATAATGAAAATACTCACTACTGAACTCTCCTCTTATCAATTCTTACTTGAGCAAGTATTCTTTTTTCCTTCACAAACAAATACACCAATATCCTGACATTGCTTACCTAATACCATTGCAAGAATGCCAACAGACCTCACCTTTTGAGAATCAGAATCAGATTTATTTTTATTTTCTTATATGACTTGGAATTAGTTGTTTTGTACAGTGCTAAGACACAAAATTACTATAAATCGTGAAAATAACTCAATAATGCAAAAGAAAAGGAACAATAAGGTATTGTTTGTGGGCCATTCAGAAATTTGATGGTGAGGGGTTGAAACAGTTTCTGAATCATTGAGGCTTGACCTTCAGGCTCCTGCACCTGCTGATTAATTCAGAGCAACTAGTTGGCCAGCTATCACAACCTTCAACTATATTGAAAGAAATTTACTTTCTAATTGTGTGAACGTACTGGTTAAGGTCAGGATCGTAAGGTCAGGGGAGGTTGTATAAGACATTGGTGAGGCCAAATTTGGAGTATTGTGTACAGTTCTGGTCACCTAACTATAGGAAGGATATCAGTAAGATTGAAAGAGTGCAGAGAAGATTTACTAGGATGTTGCCGGGTCTTCAGGAGTTGAGTTACAGGGAAAGGTTGAACAGGTTAGGACTTTATTCCTTGGAGCATAGAAGAATGAGGGGAGATTTGATAGAGGTTTACAAAATTATGATGGTTATAGACAGAGTAAATGTGAATAGGCTCTTTCCATTTAGACTAGGAAGATAAACATGAGAGGACATGGCTTTAGGGTGAAAGGGGAAAGGTTTAGAGGAAACTTCTTCACTCAGAGAGTGGTGGGAGTGTGGAACAGCTGCCATCTGACGTGGTGAATGCGGGCTCACTCTTAAGTTTTAAGAATAAATTGGATAGGTACGTGGATGGGAGAGGTCTGGAGGGTTATGGACTGGATGCAGGTCAATGGGACTAGTGGAATAATGTTTCAACACAGACTAGAAGGGCAGAATGGCCTGTTTTCTGTGCTGCAGTGTTCTATGGTTCTATGGATCAGGGCTGTCAAATAATTTTCTTGTACTCACAACATGAATCTGTTGTGAACACAAGCCAATTTAACAGTCTACCAGAGAGTGTACAGCATCATAGAATCATGCCTGTGAGAATGCAGGTTCAAATCCCAGCATCGCTGTATGAGAATTTCAATAGCAATGTGAAAAGAGTCCATAAAAGTAACAGTAGAGCCGCTGAGATATCCTAAACTCCCACCAGGTTCAGTAATGTCCTCTAGTGAAGGATGCCTTTGGCCCTAATCTGGTTTAGTCCTATTGTGACTCCTGTCCCAGGGCTATATACTTGACACTTAATTGTTCTTCAGGATAGACCATCAAAAACAGCTCAATGCATAACTATGCACGGGGAATAAATGCCAGTGATCTATACCTCCCAAATAAAGCCAAGCAGTTAGATTTTTTTTGCTAGTTATTTTAATTAATGTGAATGTTTTAGTTGATACACATGTTAAATAGATTATGACTAAGTATGGTTCAATTTTTAATTCCTTTAAATAATTCCTTTGTTTAAAAAATGTAATTTATTTCAATTGCTACTCTTCAGTGAATGTAGAAGTAGCTGAAATGGATCTGACAGGCCAATCAGGGCAGATTGATTTGATAGGCCAAACAGGGCGGTGTGGTCTAAGGGTTTCGGGATGCACTGTCAGAGGTGTAATTACTGTCGATGGGCATCCCTTTGAGGGCAGCTGTAGCAACGAAGCCTCAAACACAATTAGATCTGTGGGACATCAAGAGTTTAGAGCAGCTGAGGGAAATTGCTGTGCCTGAGGGTGAGGTACCTATCCAGCAATTCACAAGAGGAATCAAAAGAGCACTGAAACTTTATGACACAGTGGAGGACTGTTCAACTCATCACATTTGGATCATCGCCTTCCACACTAGATCCAGCAGCCCAAGTAATGTTTAAATGTGATGAGGGTTTTTACTTGTATCTCTCTGATAGGCAGGAGTTCCAGACCCCTACTACTTCTGTATGAGAGCATTTATTCCTCATTGATCCCTCTACCAATTTTGGTAGATCAGTGTCATCAATAGTGAATTACCAATAAATATAAATAAATTTATTTAATTACACTATTGTTACAACATAATAATAAAAATAGAACTAGTCTGATACAGAATTAATGCTGTACTACAAGCACATTCAAATATTTTTCTATTCAATTGCAATCAATTATTAGTACACTTCAGATTTCCAATTTTTTATTTGCTTCTGACTTCTGTTAAAACAACATGTTGTAATGGAGATTTTTTTGTAAGTTAAATTGAATTTCAAAATAGGCAAGTATTAGTTTCTGACATACATTTTAATTTTCATTTTCCATCTTATTTTCAGTCCCCTGTGAGCCACAGAATGTTGAAGTACAACTGGATTGTAACCTCAATACAGCTCTGGTGTTGTGGGACTACAGTAGAGGAGCACTGTGGTACACTGCCTTTGCAGAAGGAGCTGATGGAAACATTGTATCATGTAGAACATCAGGAACATCATGTAGAACACCTCTGTTACTCTGTGGCCAGTTATATTCTGTGTATGTTGTAGCATCTGACAGCACTTGCAACCATTCTCTGAGCTCAGTGGTTAACATTCAGACAGGTAACTCATTGTTTTACTGACCTGTGGCACATTGCATTCGAGAAAATCAATAAGATTTATTTATTTATTTATTTATTTATTTAACTAGTACAGAAGCTTATTAACTTGCTAAGTTGAATGCCATTAAGTACTGATGCATGGACATAATGCTCGAGTGAACTGCAATAACTTGGTTTAAGTTTTACTCAGATAAGGTGTTGTTCCAATGTGATCAGTTCAATCTCTTCTGATCAAATCATTTATTACTATCCATTAAAGTCATTCTGAAAAACATCCATTTCCCTTCCTAGTTAACACTCCAAACAACAAGAAACCAGAATCATAAGTGATGAGAAAGTTGATATTCTTACAGCTACAGGTTTTGTACTCATGTCTAAATATCGAATTTCCCTACGTTATTGATATGTTGTTTCCCTTAGGTCAGTTGATGCTACGACGTTAGCACAGAACTGAAGAGACTACACTCATTATGTGTGTGCCAACAGAGCAGCACAAAATAAATTTCACAGATTTATCCTGTTCCATGCCTTTCTTCATTTTTCATTTACTAATTTTCCCATACATGAGGGGAGATTTGACCAAGGTATACAAAATTATGAGGGGTACAGATAGACTAAATGCCAGCAGGCTTTTTCCACAGAAGCTGGGTGGGACTAGAACTAGAGGTCATAGGTTAAGGGTGAAAGGTGAAATATCTAAGGGCAACTTGAGGAGGAGCTTCTTCACTCAAAGGGTGGAGAGAGTGTTGAACGAGTTACCAGTGGAAGTGGCGGATGCGGGTTTGACTGCAACACTTAAGAGAACTTTGGATGGGAGAGATGTGAAGGGCTATGGTCCAGGTGTGGATCGATGGTACTAGACAGAATGACAGCTCGGCATGGATTAGATTGGATGAAGGGCCTGTTCCTGTGTTGTAGTTCTCTATGACTCTAAAGCAAGGGATTCATGGACCCCTTTGTTAATGGTAGGGGTCCAGAGCCCAAAAAGCATTGGGAACCCCTGATCTAAAGGACATCACGGGCACAGCCTAAATCAGTGATACATTTTTGCTTTGGTACTTTGATATATAATCAGCTGTTCAATGATTTGGGCCTGATTAGTAAGAGTGACATGTTTTACTGATTATCCAAATAATCAAATTTTATCCAAATTTTGAGAGTCTCACTCAGATATATTACCTGTTAGCTAACAGGCAGAAAGCATTCACATTGAATGATGCGAGAGTTAAATTCTTGCTCACTCTTTATGTTATGTTCAGTCTAGTTGCCCTGGGCCTGCCTTTATGGTATCATGTTATGATGCTCTATGCACTTCTTTGAAGCAAGTGTTCGGTTTATTTCTAGTACGTTCAGTCCTTTTCTGTCTTTGCTTTCTTCAGAGGATTTAACAGGGTAAAGCTGAAAGGTTATTTCCTAAGACCGGACAGTCTGGAAACAGGACAAATCTCAAGGAATGAGGAGAAACTTCGTTTAAGAGGACCTGTACCACAGAACTGTGAATGCTCAGTCCATTTACTGTGACTGATAGATTTTTGAATACAAAGAACATCAAGGGATATGGGGTAGGGTGGGAATTGGAACTTGATTTTTAGATTATGAAGACACGCAGTCCTCTTTTATTGTCATTTAGTAATACATGCATTAAGAAATGATACAATATTTCCTCCTGTGTGATATCACAAAACACAGGACAGATCAAGACTGAAAAAACTAACAAAACCACATAATTATAACATATAGTTACAACAGTGCAACAATACCATAACTTGATGAAGAACAGTCCATGAGCACAATAAAAAGTTCAAAGTTTCTCAAATGACCCACATCTATCACAGACAGGAGAAGGAAGAAAAACTCTCCCTGCCATACCCGACCACGGTCTGAATCTGAGTCATCCGAAAACTTCGAGCCTCAGAACAGCTCTCCGACACCGAGTACTGAGCACCATCTCTATCCGAGCGATTCGACCTCAATCTCAGTCGCCAACAGCAGGCAAAGCCGGGGATTTTGAGGCCTTCCCTCCGGAAGATTCTCGATCGTGCAGTAACAACAGCAGCAAACTTGCATTTCAGAAATTTCTCCAGATGTTCCTCTGTGCTTTCACGTCTGTCTCCATCAAATCAGAATTGTCCATGGCCCCTATTTAACGGATACAGATTTAGCCAGGAACTTTTGAATAGGTTGAACACCCTTGAGGAATCATGTGGCCTTCTCTTACCTTTGATCATGCTTCTATTATTATGTTCTTATGATAAATTCAAAGGTGGTTCATCCATGTATGTACAGTCTATTAATATCTGTCCTCCATCAGGTGACCTTGCTGGGTCTTCATTTCTTCCTTAGCCAGAGGTCTAATTAATTCCTATCCTCCACCACAATGCTTTTGAACATGCTGTTGCTTTGTGTAATTACTGACATCTGTCACTTTTACTGTTGGCATTCATTTCTAGAGGAATAGAGTATAGGAGCAGGGATGTGATGTTGAGGCTCTATAAGGTGCTGGTGAGACCTCACTTGGAGTACTGTGGGCAGTTTTGGTCTCCTTATTTAAGAAAGGATGTGCTGACGTTGGAGAGGGTACAGAGAAGATTCACTAGAATGATTCTGGGAATGAGAGGGATAACATATGAGGAATGTTTGTCCGCTCTTGCACTGTATTGCTTGGAGTTTAGAAGAATGAGGGGAGACCTCGTAGAAACATTTCGAATGTTGAAAGGCATGGACAGAGTGGATGTGGCAAAGTTGTTTTCCATGATGGGGGAGTCTAGTACGAGAGGGCATGACTTTAGGATTGAAGGGCGCCCTTTCAGAACAGAAATGCGAAGAAATTTTTTTAGTCAGAGGGTGGTGAATCTATGGAATTTGTTGCCACGGGCAGCAGTGGAGGCCAAGTCATTGGGTGTATTTAAGGCAGAGATTGATAGGTATCTGAGTAGCCAGGGCATCAAAGGTTATGGTGAGAAGGCGGGGGAGTGGGACTAAAGAGGAGAATGGATTAGCTCATGATAAAATGGCGGAGCAGACTCGATGGGCCGAATGGCCGACTTCTGCTCCTTTGTCTTATGGTCTTATGGTCTTTTACTATAATAAATATTGCTATGAGAATCCATATGATACATAGCTGTACAAGATGTTAGATCATTTTACCTTCCTTCAAGTGCCAAGTCTTTCTTCATTTCTCTGTTTCAAGTTCGGATTTTCAGAATATCTAGCATTTTGCATTCACAAATATTGTCTATTTAAAAGCAAAGGTCCATTCATTTTTGGTTCCTGGATTGGCCACGTTCAACTCATCACTATTGGAATAACCAAAATACATATACGTATACTCCTGAATGTTCCTTTTGAGAAACATAATCAAATATTTGGGAAACAAATTACGCTAACTACAGTCCCTTTGTATAATCATCAGAATGTTAGATTTTTCAAGGTAACATGTTGACGGTCAGTCCCAATTGGCAGTAACTCTATATGATTTTAAATTATTTTACTGTTCACTAAAACAGTTTTTTTCCCAGTTTTTGATATTTTCCTACTATTTATCATGATAATTATAATAATCACATTGAATTTGTTTTAATCAATTTCCGATGCTACTACTTTGTAACCAAACTTGATTTTTCAATAACGTTCTGACAGTGCCTTTATCTACCTTGTTTCTCAAACAATTTCAGCCCCTTGCAGTCCCCAGAATGTAAATGCTTATTTGGACTGTGCAACACACATAACGTCGGTATGGTGGGATCAGAGTGAGGGGGCAGTGGTCTACACTGCCATGGCAGAAGGAATGGAAGGAGACAGATACTCATGCAATACAACAGAAGCAAACTGTGAGGTCACAGGACTTTCATGTGGCCAGATGTACAGTGTAACTGTGTTAGCAATGGACGAGAATTGCACCAGTTTACCAAGCCCAGCTTTTACAACTGAGACAGGTAAAACTATGGTCATTGTGGTTACTAAGTCCTAAGTAGGAATCAGTATTGACTGTGCAACATGAATTATAACTTGCATTTGTTTATTGATAATTGCTAGTAAACCTGTACCATAAACTCAACTGTTCAGCTGTTGATCAACAGGCTCTAATCAAGTTGAAACCTCTATTGCATTACTCATTTCAATTCTGTATTGTGATGTATTTTAATTTATCCTTTCTCTCTTGTACAGCACCTTGTATCCCACAGAATGTGGTAGCTCACATCAACTGCGAGAATAACACTGTCTCTGTGTTTTGGGATCCCAGCAATGGCTCAGAGTCATACCACGTAACAGCACAAGGGACCAATGGCCACTGGGCCTCCTGCAATACAACAGGCACTGAATGTGAGCTCTCTGATGTGTACTGTGGACTGTATTACTACATAACTGTACAGGCAGTCCGCATGGGGTGTAACAGCTCACATAGCTCTGCTGTGGCAGTTAAAACAGGTAATGTCAGGAAACCTATATATAATAATAAATTCTACACACAGTGAGGAATTGTGTACTTTTTTGCATCATACAGTTATGACACTACAGTAGTTTCATGTTACGTTTTTCCTTCTTGCAGTACCGTGTGTCCCCCAGAACGTCAATGCTTACATGGACTGTGATTCTGGATTTCTGTCAGTCTCCTGGGAGTTCAGTGAAGGTGCATCATCATACATTGCCACTGCAGAAGGAGGTGACGTGCAGCGATGCAGCGCCAATGATACGCTGTGTGACATCACTGACCTGTCCTGTGGAGAGACCTATACTGTCACAGTCCTTGCGCACGATGACACCTGTGACTCTGCTGAAAGTCCTTCGGTCACAATGAGAACAGGTAACTGCAGAGTCATCCAATTTCTGAATCTCTAATTTCTCTATCAATCACACAAACACTGATTTCTCCACTGGCCAAAATACAGTTAGCCAGCAAAACTTACGGACAAAGAAAGTTCAAATAAGAACCCAAATAGTAGCAGCTGTAGGACATCTGACCCTCTGAAGTCGCTCTGTAATTTAGCAAGATCATCACTGATCCATTTCAGTGCAATTCCTGCACTTTCTTCGACTTTCTTAATATCCAGAAATTTCTCAAACATCGTTTGAGTAAATTCAGTGCTTCAGTCTCCACTGCTCTCCTGGGAAGAGAATTCTGAATGGAGAAAGCTCTCTTTTCTCAGTCCTAAACATCCTGTCCTTGTCACGGACCGGATCGCTTATTCCCTGGTTCCCTTTAAATTTCCTTTTTGTCGCGATCGGGACCGTTGACTCCTTGTTTTCCTTTAATTCATTGTGTCCCTGTGTTTCTTGGGCTCTGTAATTAAAGGCACTTGATTCTCAGCTGAACAGGCAGTATATAGTGTTGGCTTTCAGCTACTCAGTGCTAGACCGTCAGCCGACGTCGCCTCATGTTACCGAAGTAAGTGTGAGCAAGTCACATCGCTGGAGCAAGTCAAGTCTTCTCCCCGAAGCAAGTACCAGTAAGTCGACTCTCCTCGCCAGATTCAGCCTGTGAAATTACCTCGCCTGAGCGAGCCACTAAGCTACCTCGCCAGAGTGGGTCCATCAAGTTAACCTGCCAGAGTGAGGCTAGAGCCGCTGTCTGTAGTTCCGGGGCCAAATCGAGAACTTGCCGCTACTTAGAGCCACTTTGTGCCAAGAGAAAAGAACTGTCTATCATTGTGTGGTTTTGTCTCTTCGTGTCCTCGTCTCCACTGGGTAGGTCCAGCTGTTTGCTGCTACCTTGAGTTGGGAACTGTCTCTTTGTGTCCTCGCCTCTGCAGGGTAGGTCCGACTGTTTGCTGCTACCCTGAGTTGGGAATTGTCTCTTCATGTGTTCGTCTCCGCTGGGTAGGTCCGACTGTTTGCCGCTACCCTAAGTGGGGAACTGTCTCTTCGTGTTCTGTGTTCTGTGTCCTGTATCCAAGGAAGAGTCCTTGCTCTGTGTCCTGTGTCCAAGGAAGAGTCCCGGCTCTGTGTTTCGATGTTCCGAGTTCCAAGTCCAGGCTCTGATGTTCCAAGTTCCAAGTCTGGGTTCCGAGTTCCAAGTCCCTGTCCAAGTTAAAGTCTGGGTCCTGAGTTACAAGTCCCTGTCCGAGTCCAAGTCGGGGTCCCAAGTTCCAAGTCCCAGTCCAAGTCCAAGTCCAAGTCCAAGTCCAGGTCCCGAGTCCCATGCCAAGCCCAGGCCCTGAGTTCCAGTCTAAGTCCAGGGTTCGAGCCCAACTCCAGCCACGCATATTCCCGCTTCTGCTTCATTCACTCCTTGATGTCTCTCTGTACAATCCTTGCTTCCCTGCTTTCCTAGTAACTATTAATAACCTCTATTTTTGTTAACACTACTAAACGTATTTGGGTCCACCCATGCTCTGCATTCATGACAGTCCTTTGTTCTGACATTGTAAACTCAGATTCTAGTTTCCTTAACCAGAGTAAACATCTTCTCTGCATCCAGCTTAGTGAAATTTTGTAAATTTCAGTGTGATCTCTTTTCATTCCTTTAAACTCCTGAGAACATAGGCCAAGTCAACTCAACTCTCTCGTCATTAATCAATCCAAGGAGTCAATCTATTGAACCTTTACTGCAGTCCTTCAATGACAATCGTACTTTCTTTGGTAAAGAGCAATATTTATACATGATATGCTGGATGCAGTCCCACCAAAAATGGTAGTAATTAAATAGAGGTACTAATTACGCCCATCACCTCCCTCTGGTGCTCCTCCCCCTTCCCTTTCTTCCATGACCTTCTACCCTCTCCTATCAGATTCCCCCTTCTCCTGCCCTTTATCAACTTCCCAGCTCTTTACTTCACCCCTTCCCCCTTCCCAGTTTCACCTATCACCTGCCACCTTGTACTTCTTCCTCCCCTTCCCCCACCTTCTTAATCTCATCCTTTTTTCCCAGTCCTGTTGCAGGGTCTCGGCCCGAAACATTGACTGTTTACTCTTTTCCATTGATGCTGCCTGGCCTGCTGAGTTCCTCCAGCATTTTGTGTGTGTTGTTTGGATTTCCAGTATCTGCAGATTTTCTCGTGTTAGTGGTACTAATTGAATGGTAGTACTTAAATAAACAACTCATAAATTTACCAGCTGCTCAACAACTGCTCTTCATCTCTTCTGTTTGCCATTTCTAGTTTCGTGCATCCCACAGAACCTCGATGTCCATGTAGACTGTGACACAAACGATGCTTCAGTATTGTGGAGCCACACTAAAGGTGCAGTCTCTTACTCGGCAACTGCAGAAGGAAGTGATGGGCACCCAGTTTCCTGCGAGACGGCCAGTACCGAATGTCAGATAACCAACCTACACTGTGGACAGGTGTACAATTTAACTGTGACAGCACTGGATGGTGTGTGTGACACCTCACAAAGCTCTCAGTTAGAATTTGAAACTGGTAGGTATCTTCTCTGGAATATGGTGATTTAAAACCTACCCCAACCAATGCACAAGGTTAATGCCTGTGTCCATCGAACGAGCAGCTCCTCCCATGGAGGGTCAGACACCCTGAGCCAATAGACTGGTCCTGAACTTATTTTACATCTGGCATAGTTTGCATTTTGTTGTTTGATTGTTTCTGGTTTTTGTATTGCTATACTTACGCTCTGTTCTTGGTTGGTGCGGCTGTAACGAAACCAAATTTCCCTCGAGATTAATAAAGTATATCTATCTATCTATCTAATGTAATTGAAGATTTCATACTGCATGAAAATTGTAGGCCTCTGCTTTTTAAGATTAAATTCATGTAGTGCTCTTGTTAAGACGTGCAGATAATTTGGTAATGTGTTGTAGTTTTGTGGTCTTCTTACTTCAAGACCAGATTTCTGTTAAGATCTGCTTCCTGATTTCTAACCTCTACTGCGTTTAGCTACAGCTTTATCAGATTTCTATCATCTTTCTGTGTGCTGATCTAAAAAGTACAGGGAGAATGTCGGAGGTAAATTTACGCAAAGAGTGCTTAAAAATGCCCTGGCAGGGGAGGGTATTGAGGCAGATACATCAGGGGCATTAAGAAACTCTTAGATGGGCACATGAATGATAGAAAAATGGACGACTGTGTAAAAAGATAGGGTTAGATTGATCTTAAAGTAGGTTACAATGTCAGCACAACACTGTGCTGTTATGTTCTATGTTCTATATTCTAAAACGTTCCTTCACTCTCATCAGGACTGTGTCATGCATTTCCAGACACTTGATTTCATTTCCTGGGGCTTTACACTTTGGCCAGTGCACACCCATCTTCTGGGCTGTTCAGACAAACATTCTGCCCTTTGAAGTCTCCAAACCCTTTCATTTTAACCATCTATTCCCTCAGGAACATGCTTTTCCACATTCTTTTCCTCTTTTTTAGTGCCTTTTCTAAATTGTATAATGCAATATTTGGCAACAGTGTGTGGCCGACTCATGCTAAATTTCTGCACAGGCATTGTCCCCATATAGCATTGTAAAGGTCAGCACTAGACTCAGCTGCTATGCAGATTAATTCTTAGTGGTTCTACAAACACACTCCCTTTAGTATTTCAAATGAAGTATATGTCTATAGGTGTTCAAAATAGGAAGTTAGAATGTATTACCATGTTTGAAATGGAGAACTATTGCTGAGTTGATCAAACCCCTCTCCCATTGTGGCTTTGCCTGTTCAAGTTTATTCTTCCAACATACAGTACTGCGCAAACGTCTTAGGCACATATTTATAGCCAGGGTGCCGAAAGCTTTTGCACAGTACCGCATTTGTCAATGTGGAGCAGAAAGCAAGTTTGTAAATCTGGCGGGAGCAAAGGTCGTTGGGAATGGCAAGGGTGGAGCACCGCAGGAGTGGTGTGGGACAGGTGGCAGAGAAAGAGTGCCAGGGGTGGGGTGTGGTACGGGTGCAGACACACCCAGCCCTGAGACACCAGGCAAGGTCATTTGATTCCAAAAACATTGGTTTATTGATCGTGACAGAATGTCCCTCTGATGCTTCCTGCTTCCTCCCCTCTCCCTTCCCCTTTTTCCGGTCATGACTCCCTTTTCCCTGCTCCCCTCCCACTGTCAGTCCATAATAAAGACCCAGATCAGAATCAGGCTGACCATCATGCACGCGTCATGAAATTAGTTTTTTTTGTGGCAGTAGTGCAGAGCAATACATAAAATTACTACAGTACTACGCAAAAGTCTTAGGCTCCTTAGATGTGTGTGTGTGCGCGCCAAAGACTTTTGTACAGTACTGTAAATATATTAAAAATACCCTCAAGTGCTTCACTTGCTCTTCAAGTTGGGTAGCTCAGGAAACAAAATATCAATCAGTCTATGTTCTGAATGGCTGGAATTTTCACTGCCAAATTCTTTTACACCAAGAAATTAGATTTTTTTCTCTCAGCTGTGCAGTGTTCGTTTTTCAATGTGTATGAATCTGTGAGTGCAATCCTGTTGTGATGGTCCAGTCACACCACTCTGGGAATTTGAACAGGAACTTTCAGTCACAGATTGAACTTGTCATATTTGATAAATGTAATGGCATCATTCTTTGTGCAACACTTGATAAGAACACTGCTGGGAAAAATTAGTTCTTGTGGTTGAAAAGCACATGTGTTTTTTTAGCTGTCTCAGCCCAACCAAGTTTCAATTGGGCAAGCAAGCAATCATGGCAATTTTATGTAGGGCTTCCTAAACTGGCAGCGGGACACAACCTTTTTAGGTACCTGGTTTCCTGAATTCACTCACTCCTACCCACTCTACTGAATTTGCCTCCCCCCTCCACATACTGATCTGATCTTTTGTGACCCTACCCCCTAACTGCCCATTAGGCTTCCTAGCTCTCTCCTAGAAACATTCATCAACTTCCTCTCCACTTGTTGACTGTCCATCCTCTTTACGATTTCACTGTTGATTCACTCACCCCGACTCAAGCAGCTGACCTCCCGGTATGGTTAGGATCTCCGAGCTCGTGTTTCCTTCTCCCCACTGGACCAAGCCTAGCCGTGAACTGGGCAGTCTTTACAACCTGTCCAAAACGTGCTGGTCTGTCGGTAGAGGAACGCTGCCCACCAGCTCATCATAGGTTACAGGAATATGTGCTGAGGGACACACTGAAGTTTGGTGCAGACACCACAAGGGCTCAGTGGGAAAGGATCATGTTATAGGGTTCTTCCATCACTGGAGATGGAGGGGCCGGGTTGGGTGAGGAAGACCCTCAGTTATTGTCGTAATGTATCACCCCAGGGGGCCACGTGAGTGGCAACAGTTCTGTTGGATTTATGAAATGTAACAGAACAGTACTGAAAGTATTGACTATGAATTTAGGAATGAAAAAGCATTGAAAAGTTTATCCTTGTAAGTAATTTTTAAAATTATTGATAAAATCTGATTTTCAAAAAAATTGCAGACTCTGCTCAGTTGGAGCTCAAAAAGGAAAACCTTGCTCTCACTCATGGTTAATACACCAAATATCTTGAAGTTCAATTTTTATGTGACAAGTATTCAACCAACGCAGTCATTGATTGATTAACGTAATTCTATTGGTACTGTTAAAATTTAGGACAATGAATATTCTTAAACATCTGCACCCTTTGATTGTTGTCCTACCATAGAGAACAGAAATTGTCCAGTGGTAACAACTATAAGAACTCCAAACATCACCCCACAGTACAACTTACAACAGTGAAGGCTAACATTACGTGATAAATTCCACTGTAATTTTAATTCAATGTGTTTTTGCAGAGATTTTTAATTAATCTTTAATAATACTGGGGTTAATTTTCCATGTTAGAAAACTATTTATTTTTACTTAGATGGCTTCCTTCTTTTAAAACAGTTCAGGTTTTTTTTTGACTGTTTGACTGTTCTGTTACAGTAGTTCCAACAGCATTTTTCAAGAGCCCCACAGTATTCATCATAACTTCTGATTGTGTGTATTTGCACTGCATCTATTCCTTCATCTGTCTCAATCAGTTTGTGTTTCTGTGATTTGCAGCCCCTTGTGTAGTCAAATACATTTCTACTAACCTGGACTGTGACACTAGGAGTACGTCAGTGACCTGGGCGAAGGCTGAGGGTGCCATGTGGTACATTACAACAGCAGAAGGACAAGATGGACACGTTTCACTGTGTAACACAACAGAGACGAGCTGTGATTTTATGGACCTTCACTGCAGTCAGACATATTTCATAACCGTAACGGCAGTGCGTGGTTACTGTCAGAGTATAAGTACCATGGTTGAAACCAAAACAGGTGAGATATCTGAAGATTTTTGAGAGAAAAGCTGCGGTTGGAAATACTTTTCTGAGATTTAGAGTAGCACTGAGGTTGGAATATCGCAGGGTTATTCTTGCAACAAACCAAAAGCATGGGGCAATCAATACAAACATGGAATTGCCTTATAACTCCTCAGATCAAATATGAGTTGCAATTTATAATAGCTCCAAATTTAGTCAGAAGCTAGAGGTTAACTTTATATGTCTGTTTGTAGAGTTTGTTACATTGCAATCTTATCCTTAAATCTTTTATCTTTAAAAATCTTCCTGAGGTTGTGATTCCAGAAACTTCTAGAGCTCAGGCGTCTCAGCCACTGGACACCACAGAAGCAGTTCCTCAGAACAGGGCCGGCTGGTGGCGCAACGACATCGGCGCCGGACCCGGGAGCAGAGGTTCCCGGGTTCGAAACTAGTCAGTCCACCCCCGAGTACGCTTTCCATCCGTGCTGGGTTGGGTGTCGAGATCGCTGCTCGACCTCATAAAATAAAGGGAAAATACTGCGAAAATGTCCGTGCGAGGAGTGGCGCGCCAGTCTCTCTCTCGCTCCGCGCCTAGTAAAAAGCCATGAAAAAGACATCATCATGGAGGCATGGACACGCAGACGCGCAAACTCACACGCACGCAGGCACACGCCAAAAAAAAAGAGAAGTGCCCTAGGCACAACGTTGTAAATGCTAGATTTTCTGTACACTCAATACACTCAACACTCAGCAGGTCAAGTAGCAACTATGGAACGGAATAAATAATTGACACCTATGGAAAAAAGTACAGTCGACGTTCCGGGCCGAGACACTTCTGCAGGACTGGATTTAAAAGGTGGAGGGAGGGGAGAGAGAAACACAAGGTGAGAAGTGAAACTTGAAGGGGGAGGAGTGAATAGAGAGCTGGGAAGTTGATAGGTGAAAGAGACAGAAGGCCATGGAAGAAAGGAAAGGAGGGAGAAGCACCAGAGGGAGTCAATTAGGCATGAACATTGATTTCTCAAACTTCCGATAATGTCCCACAGCCCTTCCCCCCTCTCATTCACCATCTCCCATCCCCTTTTCCCTCTCTCACCTATCTCCCTGTCTGCCCATCACCTGCATCTTTCACCAATCAGCTTCCCACCTCTCCACTTCATCCTCCCCCTTCAGGTTTCACCAATCACCTTGTGTTTCTCTCTCCCTTCCCATCAACTTTTAAATCCACTCCTCGGCTTTTTTTCTCCGGTCCTGCCGAAGGGTCTCGGCCCAAAACGTTGACTGTACTTTTTTCCATAGATGTTGCCTGGCCTGCTGAGTTCCTCCAGCATTTTGTGTGTGTTACTCAGATTTCCAGCATCTGCAGGTTTTCTCTTGTTTGTAAACAATTGATACCTTTTGATATCCTTTCCAAAGATGTTGCTTGACCTGCTGTGTTCCTCCAGCATTTCATGTGTGTTGATAGGCACAGCATTATTAGCTTTATCAATGACTTTATCCCATCATAATGCGGGATGGTGACTGATCGACTGCACAATGCTCAATTGCATTTGCATCACTCACAAATGAAGCAACCCACACCCAGCTGCAACAATAACTAGCTAGACAAGATATAGACACCAACTGTAAAATGCAAATATAATTTTTCAAAATTCCCATTTCATTTTTCATTCTGTTCACATTTGAAAAGTAGGACATTGCTTGAATTATTTTGCACAATGTTGTTAAAGGGCTAGTGAAATAGGGAGCTTTTGTAAAAGAGCTGACTTCCATCACCCTACAAATCCTTCTGCCAGTGTGACATTATGTAAAGATGTATAACAGCTGGACAATCAGTTCCACAAGATGGGAATCCAAATCATCGTCTGTTGTGAGAACCGAAGGAACTGAATAATAAAGACTTAAAGTGAAATGAAAAATATGAAAAGGCTTGAGAAAGATATTAAGGTCCAATTTTCAAACAATTTGCAATTATATTGTGCCATTTCAAAATAAACCAACACATTCTCGTGGAGTGCAATGTGGGATTCTTGACTGTCAATTTGTATACAGTAAGATGCCACCACAGTAGTGTGGCAATAATCAACTTATCTGCTTTATCACTGAGAGAAATAAATTAAATAATTACAAAATGAACACCAAATTTCTTTCTTAAAAACGCAGACACGAGGAAATCTGCAGATGCTGGAATTTCAAGCAACACACATAAAAAGTTGCTGGTGAACGCATCAGGCTAGGCAGCATCTCTAGGAAGAGGTACAGTCGATGTTTCGGGTGTGACGAAGGGTCTCGGCCTGAAACGTCGACTGTACCTCTTCCTAGAGATGCTGCCTGGCCTGCTGCGTTCACCAGCAACTTTGATGTGTGTTACAAATTTCTTTCATGCGTATTAGTTGGAAGTACATGAAAGACAACTTCCTGTCCACTAATGATTGTCCAAATCACAGATCCAATAGGACAATCAATTGATTTAGAATATTGACAAGCAGTATGAAGGCCAAAGTATTTTGACATGTATATTTCCTGACTGAGCCAATGATTTTCTGAATGGCCCAAACATAAATTACAGTCTTCAATGACTTGAGTGACTCTTAATAGGAATCTAGTAGCAGCAATGCTATTCAGGCCTCTCCTTGGCTGATGACTTTGTGAGTTCACTAATCACCTCTGTTTCTAACTACACCGATGTTGTCTATTTCCAGCATTTTATATCGGTTTCCTAGGAACTGCAGTTTTTGCTTTTCTGAATCATTCAATGATTGACAAGATTCAACTAATAAGCAGAATAGACTCAAAAGGTTCATTCCTCTCCCAATGTTGTATTTTTACCATTGAAACACCACACTGATGTCACTAATTCATAATGTTATTTCTCTCTCCTCCTGTCCTGAAGCCCCTTGTCCCCCTCAGAACGTACATGCTGATGGTGCTGGTGTCACTGCCTTTGTAATGTGGGAGCCGAGTAACCTCACAGTGTGGTACACCACTACGGCAGAGGGGAGCGATGGACACACAGCCACCTGTACCACATCCAAAACAAACTGCCTCATCCCAGATCTTCACTGCAGCCAAACATACAACATCTCAGTCCTCGTACTTGGTGAAACCTGCAGCAGCCTCCGGAGCTCTAGTTTTGAAATTCAAACAGGTGATATAAAAATAAAATATCCCCCTTTATATAAAACTTCTCATCTGCTCAGGAATATCTTCAAGATCGAGAGATAAGTTTGATGTGCACTCCTTTTACTCACAATAACTCTTGAGAGTGGTATAAACCGGCAAGTTTAATACAGTGCTCATGGTTAAAGGTGAATTGTAGTCAGGACAGCTTCTCCAAGAAATGCTCAAAGAACTACTGACCAGAATAGACAAGATCTGATTGGCCTCACTGGAAGTGCAGCTCGTGAACAAGGATCTCACATTCTTATTAAATTATCATTTGCAATTATGTGAAAGCAGGCAGCTAGTAACCTGAAGAGAGTGGAAAACAGCTGAATATTCATATTGCCAAGGTGGCTGACCTTTGGTTATTCACTTAAATTTTTGATGTGAAACCAAGTCAAAGTATTAATTGGGATTTGATAATTTGCAAATAACTGTGACTGCCACTACTGGAGTGAACTGGGTAAAGTGAGCACCAAGCTCATTCTGGCCTCTTGTCCAATTAAATTGGATCCCAATAGGATTGTCAGAGCAGGACTACATCTCTGACCCGAGGGCCTGAAAACCTAACCTCAGTCTTTCTGCCATTCTGGCTATTTCCCAACCCTTTCTAGAAAGGAAAGGGCCTCAGAAATCTATATTCCTCCAGGCCTGATAGCTTCCCATGGACTTTCTCTTTGTGGCTGGATTCATGGGGATAAAGCAGAAAACTGGATCAAATGGCTCAAGAGGACTACCAGGTGGCTGGTTGGTAAAATCTAGGGGCCTCCTCTTTGTGTCTGTTACAGCGGGCATAGGTCCGAATGATAATATCTTCTTTGAGGCCCTCCATTGGTTGGGGTCAACCATGGATGTTGCATCTCAGGTGTCACAAGCCAGTACACAAGCCTACCACGTAGGAGGCTCCCCCTCTCGACACAACTGATGAATCCAAAGGAATAACAGAGACCAGTGGCATCACAGGAGTTGCCAGTCAGCACTGAGTTCATAAGACTGCCTTCGGGACTCCAGCTCCAGAATTTCCCTCAGGGATTACTCCCAAAGACTTCCCAATGAGCGGATATAGCTGCAGAGCAGCAGAGGTTTGAGATCAGAGATTTTCTTCTCCTAAATTAGCTGCCAACCACAGCTGACAAGCCCCATTTACCCAAATGACTAGTTTTAAGGTGCCAGTAGCCCACCTTTACCCCTTCTCCTGTCAGTTGAAATGGTGTCACCAGGCTTAGTAGCCCTGCGTGAAGGCCAGGAGCTGGTCTTGGTTTACAGAGGCTATTTGTAATGCATGCCTTTCGGAGCATTTAATAGGCAGTGGGAGCTTATCCCCTACTATTACAAACATAAGGAAGCAATAATATCCTCAGGACTTGTGAAAAGCATGCAAATAATGAAACACTTAGGTTCTGTTTTACTTGGGTATAACAGTGAAATTAAAAGGATTTACAAAAACACTCTATCTTCTAGCAGTATCGTGGAACTCATCCAATTATCTTGAAGTGCTCTGTAAAGATTGGAGCCAAAACTAATCTGGTATACAGAATGTCTGTCCTGCCAACATAAGTAAACATTTGCCCACCTCTTCTCCAAAGCACCATCTTCGCCAGGGTTCCAAAGTGGCCCTATTTGTAGTGGAAGGATTGCAGTTCTATGGTTCACTGATTTCATAAACCAGCTGGAACATAGGAACTTCACTACAGACACTGAAATCTTACCATGACCTAAAGTTAAAGATACTATATGCATATGGTATCTTTTATAGTATCTGTGAGCTGGTCTACCTGAACAGATGCTGGTGACCTTTTACCGCTGCACTATAGAGAGCATCTTAACATACTGCATCTCTGTGTGGTATCTCAGTTGTACAGCAGCTGATAGGAAAGCACTTCAGCGGGTCATCTCTAGTGCACAGAAGATCATTGGGATACAGCTCCCAGCCCTGGAGGACACCTACAGCTCTCGCTGCCTAAGGAAAGCTACAAGCATCTGTAAGGACAATACACACCCATGCAATCATCTGATTGAACTTCTTCCATCTGGCAGACGTTATAAGATTTTCTATGCCCGCACTTCCAGACTGAAAAATAGCTTTATCCCCCAGAGCTATAATTGCTCTGAACCAATCAATCAAGCATCATCCATAAATTTGTTATATTGCTACTTCAATACTGGTTTTATGGCTGTCATGCATCTGAGCTGTGCTTTTGTACTGCTAGACGTTGCTTGTACTGGCTGGTTACTTGATTTTATTTATTGGTTATTTATTTTATTTGTTGTTTTATAGCATTGAGTATGAGGGTTGCAAACTCATTTTCGTTGTATTGGTGCATGACAACTGTACTATGCAATGACGATAAAGCTATTTCATTTCATCCAGCATCATTGATTCAAATATCCCGCATTCAGGGAAAACGGAGATTGAGCACTTAAACTGGCAGTTGGTGGCCCTAATGCTGTAGAGCTGGAGTGGATCAAAATCAGAATCAAATTTATGATCACAAATATATATGATGTGAAATGTGTTGTTTTGCAAAAGCAGTGCACTGCAAAGACAGACAAAATACTGTGAATTACAAAGCTAAATAGTGCAACAATAAAGGATTACAGAGTGGTGTTGATGGGTTCCTGGGCCGTTCAGAGATCCGATGGTGATGGCAAGAAGCTGGCTCTGAGTCTGAGTGTGGTTGTTCAGGCTGCACCGCCTCCCTGATGGTGGTAAGGAGAAGAGGGCACGTCCCAAGTGAAGAGGGTCCCTGGTGACGAGTGCTACCTTCCTGAGGCACCACCTCAGTAGTGGGGAGTCTTGTGCCTGGGATAGAGCGAGCCGAGCCTACAGCTCTCTGCAGCCTGTTGTGATCCTGTGCATTGTAATGTCCATACTGTGAAGCAACTAGTCGGAATGCTGTCCACTATACATCTACGGGCATTTACAAAAGTCTTTGGCAACAGATTGAATCTCTTCAAATGTCGAACTCAGCAGACCACGGCCTCCTCTACTGTAAAGATGAAGCCACACTCAGGTTGGAGGAACAACACCTTATATTCTAGCTGGGTAGCCTCCAATCTGATGGCATGAACATCGACTTCTCAAACTTCCGCTAATGCCCCACCTCCCCCTCGTACCCCATCCGTTATTTATTTATATACACACATTCTTTTTCTCTCTTTGCTTTTTCTCCCTCTGTCCATCTCACTATACCCCTTGCCCATCCTCTGGGTAATCCCCCCTCCCCCTTTTCTTTCTCCCTGGGCCTCCTGTCCCGTGATCCTCTCATATCCCTTTTGCCAATCACCTGTCCAGCTCTTGGCTCCATCCCTCCCCCTCCTGTTCTCTCCTATCATTTCGGATCTCCCCCTCCCCCTCCCACTTTCAAATCTCTTACTAGCTCTTCCTTCAGTTAGTCCTGACGAAGGGTCTCGGCCTGAAACGTCGACTGTACTTCCTCCTCGAGATGCTGCCTGGCCTGCTGCGTTCACCAGCAACTTTGATGTGTGTTGCTTGAAATTCCAGCATCTGCAGACCACGGTCATGCTTTCTTTGTGATTGCATCGATGGTGTTGGGCCCAGGTTGCATCCTCTGAGATGTCAGCGTTCAGGGACGTGAAGCTACTCACCCTCTTCACAGCTGATCCTTCAAAGAGGACCAGTATCTGTTCTCCCAAGCTCCCCATCCTGAGGAACACAATCAATTGTTTGGTCTTTCTGACGTTGAACGTGAGGCTGTAGTTATGACACCATACAACCAGTCGATCTATCTAATTCCTATTTGCCTCCTTGTTAACACCTGAGGAACAGTGGTGATGTTAGCAAATTTATAAATGGCATTTGAGTTGTGTTTAGTTGTGCTCAGTTATGAATGTAGAAAGAGTAGAGCAGTGGGCTAAGCATTCATTGCTGAGGTGTTGCTGTGTTGATTGTCATTGAGGAGATAATACTACTGATCAGCAATGCCTGTGGTTTCCTGATAAGGAACTCGAGGAGCCAACTGCAAAGGGAGATGCAGAGGTAGAGGTCCAGATTTTGAAGCTTGGTGTTTAGGACTAAGGGAATGGTAGTGTTGAAATCTATCAACATGTAATCGATAAACAGCAACCTGACATGTTTTGAAGTTTTGTATGTCATCTTAAGTAGCAGGATTGATGGTAGAAAGAAATGATTTTACATATTTTTCTCCAGTCATTTTTACTGTTTGTATTTCCCTTTCTACAGCATCATGTGCCCCAAATGAAATTGTTGCGGAAGTGGATTGTAACTCCAACAAAGTGGTTGTGTCCTGGGGAAGGACTAATGCAGCAATCTCATTCGATGTAACTGCTGAGGGAAGTGATGGTCATACACACTCACACAACACAACAGAGACACGCCATGAAATGCTGGATTTACACTGTGGACAGTCCTATAACATAACCGTAACGACTCTGAGTTACAGCCGGCATGGCATTTCGAGTACTTCCATCCAAATACAAACTGGTAAAGTAATTAATCATTTAGTTACATCTACTGAGGAAATAATTTTACCTTGTTTGTTTACACAATTGCATAATAATAAATATTTCTCTCTATTTTCTAAATAGCACCCTGCATTCCTGAGAATCTAACGGCTGAGCTTAATTGTGATTTGAACACAATATCCTTCTGGTGGGATGAGACTGCTGGAGCAAAGTTATACACTGTGACTGTTCGAGACAGTCAAAGAGTTACGGCTTTATTCAACACAAGTGATACAAGGGCTCAAATCCGGGACCTGCAGTGTGGTGAATATTATACAATCTCTGTCCTAGCAACAGATGACATCTGCAGGAGGCCCCAGGGAGCAGTGGTGAATGTACATTCAGGTATCTTTCAATTTCATGTAATATATTAGCATGTGAACCCTTGTATTCTACAGAGAATATGCACAAGTCATTGCTTTTTTTCATGTTAATCACTCTCTTGATAAATGGATTTTGGATAAAGTTATAATTTTCCTTCTTATCCTTTTTGTTGCTGGTGTCTTTGACCTGGCAAAGTCAAGGGAATACATTGTTTGTAGCTTCAAAAGCATTTCGTCCGCATTGCAGAGGCAAATCACCTGAAGTTTCTCCGTATCGAGGTTTAAAGGTCACAATATTCCAGCAATTCTCTGTTCCAGCAAGGATTGAACAAGACTGTTCGATCTTAAAGAGTGGATGTTAGAGGCAGGTGTCTGAAACAGGTGATCCTTTATTAATACCTGCGCAGCAAATAGGGAAATGCGTTACTTATAAATCCACTGCATGATACATCTCCTTTGTGTCCAGTAAAAGCTGGTTTGCAAAAGATACAGCTGAACCTTCAGGTTAGAGGATCCATATAAAGTTTGAGCACCCCTTATCTGAAATTCCAAAATCTGACAACCTCTGAAATCTGAAATTTCTTTGAGTGCTGACATGATGTCACAAATGGAAAATTCCACAAGATGCTGGGAACGTTCCCAGGCACATGCATAAGTCTCTGCACTCCACAGACAATTCTGAGAGCTGTCCTCAGATACGTAATGAACAGAAGTTAATGAAAAATCAAAAAACTCCGCAAAAAGCGGAAAACGAAGATCTCGAATGTGTATTGAAAGAGTGGATGGAGTGAACATATGCCGCTTAACATATGTTGATCATGAAACAAGCAAAGGTCTATCACGATGAACTGAAACAAAGGTAATTGTGAATATTTAGCAGGCTGGTTGCACACATTTAAGAAAAGGCACAGCATTAACTTTTTAAAGATTTTGGTCTTGAAGCATCTGGTGATTATGAAACAAATTAGTTTGCCAAGATCACTGCTGATGAAAATCTAACATGCTGAATGGCTGAATCAGTATATAAGTGTGATGAGTAAGCATAAGACAAAGACTACTTACTGGTAGCACATAAATCCAGAAATGATGGTGATTCCAAACACACTGACTGTACACCTAGGCAGCCATGGTATTGATAGCTTACCTTTCTGATGGTTCAGTGTACACATTATTGTTTCATGCACAAAATTATTAAAAATAGATTAGATTCATAGAAAAGTACAGTATAGAAACTGGCCCTTTGGCCCATCTAGTCCATGCAGAACCATTTAAACTGCTTATTCCCATTAACCTGCACCCGGGCCATAGTCCTCTATAACCCTGCCATCCATGTACCCAGACAAACTTATTTTATCATGCAAAACTTCTTCCAGGGTGCATGTATAAGCAGTGTATGCGATGTAGATGGATTTCTTGTTTAGTCTTGTGTCCCATTGATGCAAATATTGCAAAATATGAAGTCCAAAATCTTTCGGGCTCCAAGTATTTTGGATAAGGGGTGCTCAACCTGTATGCTGAAATTAGATGCATTTGGTCTTCTGAAATATTTTCCAGAAGGCTTTAACTTTGTTCCTAACTGAATCTAGATTGCCACAATCCTTGTGCCAGATGCAAATAGTTATTTATTTGGCATGGAGGTTTGCCCTTCAGGAATCAAAGACTTGCCCCTCTTTTTATTCCCCTCCCCCCCACCATACTTGTATGCACCATCTGCAGAGATAGCTATCACATCTTGGCAATTGGTAATCCCTGTTTATTATCTTAAAATAACACATTTTTCAGGTACATCAGTAACTTCTATAGTTCATTCTGATGCTCAGGATGCCTACAAGACAATCACTTCTTACAGCTATTATGATAGAGAAATAGATCAGCTCTACTTTTAAGGAGATTGTTTATGTGCAATTACACATACATCAGATTTGTTTTAATCCCCCATTCACTTTGCACTAGTGACAAGTACCAGTGTAATTCACTTGCACGTCTTTTTGATCCTCTTATCTGACATCCTTTTTAATTTTCAGTCCCTTGTGAGCCACAGAATGTCACAGTACAACTGGATTGTAACCTCAATACAGCTCTGGTTCTGTGGGACGACAGTAAAGGAGCGCTGTGGTACACTGCTGTTGCGGAAGGAGCTGATGGGAACATCGTGTCGTGCAGAACGTCAGAAGCATCATGTAGAACACCCCTGTTACTGTGCGGCCAGATATATTCTGTGTATGTTGTAGCATCTGACAACAATTGTAACCATTCTCTGAGCTCAGTGGTTGAAATTCAAGCAGGTAACTAATTAATGATATGGGATGTACCAGTATGAAACAAGCTTACAGCATGTTTGGTTAGCTTGTCATGCATTTCTGTGCAATCATTTATACTCTTTCATTCAATTTGTAATCTCAATCCCATGCTAGGCATTTTTAATGCTTTATAAGAATTTTTAGAATTTATTGTGGGAGTTTTTTCAATATTATTTTATATTTACCCATTTCTGGAATTTATACAAATTGACTGCCCTTTACTTATTTATTTCTTTGATTCCCCCAGCTCCCTGTAGTCCCCAGAATGTAAGTGCTCACTTGGACTGTACAACGCACGGAGCGTCAGTTTGGTGGGAGGAGAGCGAGGGGGCAGTGTACTATGCTGCCATGGCAGAAGGAACGGAAGGAGACAAGTACTCGTGCAATACAACAGAAGCAAACTGTGAGATCGCAGGCCTCCCATGTGGCCAGACGTACAATATATCTGTGTTAGCGATGGACGAGAATTGCACCAGTTTACCAAGTCCAGCTTTTAATATTGAGACAGGTAAACTTATAATTACCTTTTTATTTAACATAACAAAAGCTACCTTATTTCACTCGTTAAGAAAATGCAGGAATAAATTGAAATGTCATCATTAGGGCTCTACATCAAATATATTCACAATAACTATAGTTAGTTATTATTGTAAGCTTCATCATCAATTGTATCAGTTGCTGATCCTTGCTCTGAAAAACTGATTACGCAGTTATTTTCCTTTCATTCCCAACAATCAATTTGAGAACCTTTTAATGTAAAGATAAAGTGCAATTTCATAATTCTGTTTGTTTGTAAGATATGGACATATTTATGCAGGAATACATTGACAGTACTTTATTAATTTGATTATAAAACTATGATTATTTTTTCTGCAGTACCATGTATCCCACAGAATGTGGTAGCTCACATCAACTGCGAGAATAACACTGTCTCAGTGTTTTGGGATCCCAGCAATGGCTCAGAGTCATACCATGTAACAGCACAAGGGACCAATGGCCACTGGGCCTCCTGCAATACAACAGGCACTGAATGTGAGGTCTCTGATGTGTACTGTGGACTGTATTACTACATAACTGTACAGGCAGTCCGTATGCAGTGTAACAGCTCACACAGCTCTGCTGTGGCAGTTAAAACAGGTAATTCTAGTCAAAACTGTATATTAAAATTCTGCAGATATTCTCTTTTGCATCTAACTGTTATGTGGCTGAATACTTGTGCAACAGTTTCAGGTTAAGTTCTTCTTCTTGCAGTACCGTGTGTCCCCCAGAACGTCAATGCTTACATGGACTGTGATGCTGGATTTCTGTCAGTCTCCTGGGAGTTCAGTGAAGGTGCATCATCATACATTGCCACTGCAGAAGGAGGTGACGTGCAGCGATGCAGCGCCAACGATACGCTGTGTGACATCACTGACCTGTCCTGTGGAGAGACCTATACTGTCACAGTCCTTGCGCACGATGACACCTGTGACTCTGCTGAAAGTCCTTCCATCACAATGAGAACAGGTAACTGCTGGGTCGTCCAATTTCTGAATCGCTGATTTCTCCATCAGTCACACTAACTGATTTCTGATCTGGCAAAAACTCTATTTTCCTGAAAAAGCTCTCCTGTATCTTTTCAAGCAATTACAAAAACCAGTCCCTCAAGTCAGCTGCTGCTGTACATCCGCCACTCATTTGATCTCCTTGTTCTCTTCTAGTTTGCTGCATCCCACAGAACCTCGATGTCCATGTAGACTGTGACACAAACGATGCTTCAGTACTGTGGAGCCACACTAAAGGTGCAGTCTCTTACTCGGCAACAGCAGAAGGAAGTGATGGGCACCCAGTTTCCTGTGAGACGGCCAGTACCGAATGTCAGATAACCAACCTATACTGTGGACAGGTGTATAATTTAACTGTGACAGCACTGGACGGTGTGTGTGACACCTCACAAAGCTATCATTTTGAATTTAGCACTGGTATGTCTTTCTACTTCTATATTCCTCATAATTCTAAACTGTGCAGCCTGTTTGCCACAACAAATTAATTCACTGTGCACCGTACATTCCACAATGTAAAAATATTCCAATGCACTTAATTGGGACTTTATTAGCAAATCTATGATTTGTTGTGTCAAATTATTCTAAGTGACACTTAGATACCTAACTTTAAGTTAGATGACATTAACAATCTAACATTTCTGCTATGTCCTGATAAATCTTTCTTTTCATTGAAAACATAGAAATATTGACAGGTTTTGTGCAGGAAAAGGCCCTTCAGCTAGGAGGTCTATTCCAACCACCATGCCACATTAAATTAACCTTAGCTGTCTGCACATGGGTCATCCGTCTTAACCAATTTCCCCCTGGGATCAATAAAGTATGACTATGACTATGACTATGTTCCCTGCCTGTGAACATGCTGTTTAAATGTGTCAAAAGACTTAAGTCCAAAAATATTGTATCGATTTTTCTCTTACTTTTGCTTTTCTATATTAATGGTGTTTAAAAGGGCATGTTTTTCTTTTTGTAAATATATGGTGACTGTTATTTGAGGACTCTGTATTCAAAATTGTTTGTCAAGATTGGCAATATAACCTGGACCACCTCCAGAAAAAAAGCAGTTGCAGTATCTTACCCAGTCACAATGTGTTTCTGTAATTTGCAGCCCCTTGTACACCCGAACACACTTCCACCAGTCTGGACTGTGACACCAGGAGTACGTCAGTGACCTGGGCGAAGGCTGAGGGTGCCATGTGGTACATTACAACAGCAGAAGGACAAGATGGACACGTTTCACTGTGTAACACAACAGAGACGAGCTGTGACTTTGTGGACCTGCACTGCAGTCAGACATATTCAATAACTATAACGGCAGTGGACAGTGACTGTCAGAGTGTAAATACCTCTATTTTTGAAACTGAAACAGGTAAAAATCTGAAGGAGTTTATGAGGCATGAGAAATGTTAATCCAGTGCAAGATAGTTCATTTTCTGAGGATTGTGATCCAGGAGAGCCACATTGGTAATTTTGGTGTTTATGTTATGTTTGCTTTTAGTTCTAATTTAAAAAAAATAAAGTGGATGCACTATTCTCTAGGTTTCCATGCAACTTTTAACACCTTATAAAGGTAGTTATAAATTTCTATTTGTAGAGTGAAGATTTTTCCCTCTTGCTGTGGGACTATTTCCCTTGGGTTTTAAAAATAAAATTGTAAATTGTAGTCTGAAGATACTGTGTCTTTGAACAGGAAGTTGGTTACTGCATGACTTCCCAGGATATTTTCTACATTTCGCTTTTTTCCTCTGACTTTGATATTGAAAGAAACATTCAAAGTGCACTTCTATCATTTATTAGTGACCCATTTGTTTTGTTTTCTCCTCCTGTCCTGAAGCCCCTTGTCCCCCTCAGAACGTACACGCTGATGGTGTTGGTGTCACCGCCTTTGTATCATGGGAGCCGAGTAACCTCACAGTGTGGTATACCGCTACGGCACAGGGGAGCGATGGACACACAGCCACCTGTACCACATCCAAAACAAACTGTCTCATCCCAGATCTTCACTGCAGCCAAACATACAACATCTCTGTCCTCGCATTTGGTGAAACCTGTAGCAGCTTCCGGAGCTCCCACTACGAAATTCATACAGGTAAATTAGAAAAAAGCCAGTCAGTGATGTAGTGGCATCAGCATCGAACTTGGAGGCCAATGGTAGCGGTTCGAATCTAGCCAGCCCCTTACACGCTTTCCATCTGTGCTGGGATGAGTGTTGAGGCAGCAACATGACCCCGTAAAAAACAGACAAATGCTAAGGAAATGGCAAAAAAAATGCCTCCCAATGCGCCACAACAGCCGAAGAAGAACAGCAAGAACAAATTAGAAAAAGAGGATCTGTTTCTATTACATCTTTCATCTAAGCGCATTTCATAATTGTATGTCTATTATTTATTAAAAAATTCACTGGCAAGACCAACATTTATCAGTTCCTCCCAGTTTCATTTGGGTAGGTGCTCTTGAATTCCCTTTTTAAACCATTTTCTTTTCTCTGCTGAAAGCACTCCCACAGTAATATTCAGCAGGGCTTCCAAGATATTAACTCGGCAACGGAAAAAAAATGTATTTTCATGGTCAGGATGTTGTGCGAATTGAAGAGGAACCGGGAGTTGTTGATACACATTGCAGCCTCAGAGTGAACTTGTGATAGACAAAGTGAATGTTTATGATGAAGGATGGGATGCCATTCCAATAGATTGCATTGTACGAGATGGCATCAGCCTTGTGAGCTGTTGTTGTTGCCAGGCAGTACAGAGAGAGCCTTCAGTTCACCACTCATTGTAGATGGTGGTTGCTAGATGTAAAGTGAAAGTGATGTTTGCTATAGTCGGTGAGTCTAGGGCATGATCTCAGAATAGAAGGATGTCCATTTAGAACAGAGATAGGGAGGAATTTCTTTTGCCAGAGGGTAGGGAACCTGTGGAATTCATTGCCATAAATGGCTTGGTCATTGAGCATAATTAAAGCAGAGGTTGATAGGTTGCTGATTAGTCAGGGCATCAAAGGTTACAGGGAGAAGGCAGGAGAATGACATTGAAAGGGATAATAAATCAGCAATGTTGGAATGGCAAAGCAAATCATGGGCCAAATGCTGCAATTCTGCTCCTATATCTTATGGTCTATGTGAAGTTTCCAGCTTCCAACTTACTCTTATCGCCACAACATTCATATGGCTGGTCCTGTTGAGTTTCTGGCCAGTGGTGACTACAGCATTTTGGTGGTTTTCCTTCAGTGAGGGTAATGCCATTGATCATCAAGGAGAGATGATTAGATTACATCTTTTTAGAGAATATCTCAGCATTACACTTGCGTTTTGCAAATGCTGCTTTCTGTTTATCAGCCTATGACTAGAAATTATCCAGGCTTACTGCATGCAGTTGTACACGATTCACTTTTCTGAGAGGTAGAGATGGGATTGAACATGGTGCATTTCCTAGCAAGTATCCCCATTTCTAACCCTATGATGGAAGGATGGTCATTGGTGAGGCATCTGAAGATAGTTAAACCTAGAACATTGTCCTGAGGG
Source organism: Mobula hypostoma (assembly GCF_963921235.1). NCBI lineage: Eukaryota > Metazoa > Chordata > Chondrichthyes > Myliobatiformes > Myliobatidae > Mobula > Mobula hypostoma. The sequence continues at coordinate 42,847,570 of NC_086108.1, forward strand.
CCTGAAAAAGGTGTAATGACTTCCAGCAGCCACAAACTCCCTTTTCTCAAATATAACTCCGGTCATGAGAGAGCTTCACCTTGATTCCAATTGAATTTAGTTTTAACGGGAATGTTTAAGACCACTTTCAGAAGCATTTTGCATCATTAAAAAGGCTGGTTTTGAAGTGTAGTAACTGTAGGTAATAAGCCAATGAGTTGCTCACATCAGAGTCCCAAACAACAACACAATTTGTGCAACACTTTTAGCATTTACAATTACTGGCTGAGGAGACAGTAATTATTTGCAGTGGACTGGTCCTGCTTTTGTGCACCTGCAAATCAAAGGAATTTTATGCTTGGATGCAAGAATTTCATTGTTGTCTCTCTCCTAGGCCATATTGGCTATTCGTGCGCTAAGTTCTGAAGCATGTTTTCCACCCTAGAGCTGTGATGTTGTCATCCCTTTCCCAGTGCTCGCGGCCTTTATGCAGTGGGAATTCAATTTTGCTGAAGAAGGAAGCTGAGATGGATGGCATCTCTTTTTAATAATGGCTGGAAGTTGCTAAACTTTATCTTTCCAGATATACTAGGCTTTGTCAATATGGAGAAAAAGAGGCTCTGTCAATATGGAGAAAAAGAATATTCTTGGTTTCGGCTCCTCTCCATTTTTTAAAATTGTCCACTACCATTCAGGACTGGATGTGATTGTTCCACAGCTTTGAGCAGGTCATTTGATTGTAAGATCACTTCAGTCTGCTGCACCATTTATCAGAGACACATGGCTCCAAGTCCACCTTAACTCCTTTCTGATGATTGGCACAACCTACCTGTAATCTTGCACTACTCCGCAGTCCACCAGTCATCTTTTTCACCACTGCCCTCTCCTCCTCTTTATACTGGCCATGTCACCTCTCCACTCTCAGTTCTGATGCATCAACAATTCCCTTCTTCTGGCAGATGCTGCTCACCCCACTGAGTTCCCCAGCAGATTCTCCAGAATCCAGCATCTGTAGACTCTTGTGTCTTCGTGGTCCTGTGTGGTGCTTTCACCAGGAAGATAGATTAACATAGGTGCCCCTTGTGGTTTTCATGGCATGTTCTATTCATTGAACCAGGGTTCGTCCTCAGGGAAGTCTATGAGATTACAGATCTGGGTTGATACCCATTTCTTAGCTCCTAGAACTGATGTGAATCATTCCTATTTAATACTGTTAAAGAAACGCGGAATATGACAGAGAGCATTATCAATTGGATATTGGACATTGTCTCCACAAGGACATTGCAGACAAATTTCAGACAGATACAACTGCAAAAGAGAGATTGAGTATGAGATTAACTAGTTTATCACTTCATGTTAATTGCCTTGACACCTGCCGCAGCCCCATTTGGTTTTGAGTCAGGGCTGTTGTAGATGACTATGTTATGGGCCCTCCCACCCTAAGTGCTTCTTCCAAACTTCTCAACATAAAAGAGTATGCTGATCCATGAACTAGGAGAGGAAAGTGAGTGGTAATTAGCAAGACACAACCCAACATCATGAGACCTCATGGACATTGTGTACCTACTTTGATGGATACACCAGAGTTCTGCTGTATCCAATACATCCAACTGTAGAGTCGGATGTATCCATTAATAGTAAAGGAGAGCTCTGAAGCAAAGTGCATAAAGTAAAATTTTACTTCACTTAAAACCCAAGATGTTTGTGAGGAGAACTTTCCAGGGTGCTTTGAGCTGGATATACCTTTGTCATATTCAAACCCGGTGCTTCAGTTTATCCAATATTATTCATATGATGTTTTAGCATACCAACTTGACCTAAGAAAATTGCTTGCTGCATGTTTGAAGCCATATATAGACCAGACTGCACAAAGACAACTGATTTTCCTACTGGAGAGAGTTAGTGAACCAGACAGATTGTTATCGTATTCTAGATGTTTCATATGACTATTCTTAATGATAGTTTTTTTTAAATTAATTCCAGATATTTTAATTGATTACTTTTAGTTGCTGAATGCCACAGTAAGACTCAAATTCATGTCTCTTATCATTAGTATGGAACTTCAGACCTCTCATCTTGTAACAGAACCATGTGTTATATTCACTGTTCATATAGAAAGCACTGAGAGATTAAATATCTGTGGATATGGACCATAACCTATCAATGACTCGAGCTAGAACTTGTTCAAATGATTACACAATAACATATGAGTTGGCAACATGTGGAATATAAAGGGGACAGATTCACCAGGACTATTTAAGTTCATATAAAACATTAGGAAGGGCTACTTCTTAAGATTTTTCTCACATGAATTTTTTAATTGCAGTATTTCTGTTTCTATAGCACCTTGTGCTCCAGATGAAATCGTCGCCAATGTGGACTGTAACTCCAACAGAGTGGTAGTTTCATGGGGCCGGACTAATGGAGCAAAAGAGTTCGATGTGACCGCCGAGGGAAGTGATGGTCATACACACTCACACAACACAACAGAGACACGCCACGAAATGCTGGATTTACACTGTGGACAGTCCTATAACATAACCGTAACAACACTGAGTTACAGCCGGCATGGCATTTCGAGTACTTCCATCCAAATACAAACTGGTAAATACAGCTAATCTTTAAATAGCATATAGCAAGGAAATAATTTTATATTATTGTGCATATTTTGGGCCAGTAGGAAAAATTATATTCCAAGTAACACTGTTCATTGCTGAGAATCTAACAACTGAGTTAGGTTCTGATTCAAATGCAGTATCCTCCTGGTCACATGACTGCCAGAGCAATGCTATACACTATGATTTTTCCAGGCATTTAAAGAGTCATGGCTTTAATACAAGTGATACAAGGGCTCAAATCTAAACCTGCATATACAGTCTCTGTTGTAACAAAAGGTAATATCTTCAGGAGATTCCAGAGTGCATGTATATACAGACATCACTCACTTCTGTAAAGATGTTTAGAACAGACTGACAGATGAAGTCTTGTATTTCACAATGAGAGGTTAAATGTTTAAGTGTGAACAGCAAACATTTTATGTTATTATTTTATTATGCCCATGTTGAAGGTGTCTTTGAAAGTTAATTTGTTGAACTCATAGTTGTGATTCCACAGATGTAATTCCTCTCTATTTTTTCCTGCCTTTGTCCTAATGTGTGAACTGTAGGAAAGCATTTTCAAACCCCCTTCATTTAAAATATTCCCGCTGGTACAGACAATGCAGTGTTCTGTGTTGCAAAATAATAACATTTTCAAAAAGTTGCTTGGTTATCAATTAAACACCCTATTCCCAAAGTTTTGAGGATACCTTTATGGATTCGTGAGAAAAAAGGAAGACCGTTTTAATGAAAATGCATTTTAAAAAGCTGTCCCATCCAATGTACTAATGCTTGTATAGGTTGTTTAATTGCTTAAAGTCGGCATGACTCTATGGTTGTATAAAAACAGAAGCATAAGAGGTGTGCGAGATGCTGGATGATGGAGTCACCTTGACAGAAAACAGCCTGCATCATTTTATACTTGCCCTGTTGTACCTGTTGAATCTGTAATCGTTTCGCTCTGCTTTTGTGTTATCTGGCATGAGGAAGCCAGCTCCATTGGGAATTTGTTCATCAATCCCTTTTGACCAGAGACATAAATATTGATTTCAACATAATGTCTGCGATGATGAGTTTGAGAAATAAGGAATGAGAATAATTAAAATTATTCAGTCATTGCTAAAATAAGTAAGTAAATATCTATTCACATATTTAGTGAAGCATCTAATGAATGATGCATTAGAGCCCATAGATCTTAAAGTAAATATTTGGTAAATTCACAACGATAGTTGATCCTTTTGTCTTACATTCTTTTTGATTTCCAATCTTATCTTCAGTCCCTTGTGAGCCACAGAATGTCACAGTACAACTGGATTGTAACCTCAATACAGCTCTGGTTCTGTGGGACGACAGTAAAGGAGCACTGTGGTACACTGCCATTGCAGAAGGAGCTGATGGGAGCATTGTGTCATGTGGATCGTCAGAAGCATCATGTGGAATACCCGTGTTACTCTGTGGCCAGTTATATTCTGTGTATGTTGTGGCATCCGACAAGACTTGCAACCATTCTCTGAGCTCAGTGGTTGAAATTCAAACAGGTAGTTTATTAACTGATGCTTCATTGTCACAGCAAGGTACGCCAACCAGTGTAGATTTTAATGTGTTGACAAAAGACGCTGGAATTATAATGAACTTTGTTAATAGTGTATTTACAATTATTATTTTTCCTAGAAATTTAATATCTCATACCTATTTGTGATAAATTACCTTTGGCACTAATCTGCACATCCCCTTGATATCCATGTCTTCTGTCAATCCATGTCAGACAACTTCTCTCTTTTCTGCTTTCAGCATATTTTCTAACCACAGAATATCTCTCTACACAGGCAGCAACAGTTAGTCACGTCGTCTCTTCTCAGTTGCAACAAAGTTTTCATTATTTTGTTGATTAAATCCTCTCAACCACCAATCTACCCATCTTGCTACATTTTCTTTTCAAAATTCACTTAATTTTCTCCAGCATTCTTTTCTGGGACACCATAATATATCCCTTCGGAAAAGCCACGTGCATTTCATCAAGAAAGTAAGAATTTACATACAGTATATGCAAAATCCAAGAAAAGACTTACTACTCATCAAGCCTACCTCACAAGCACAAAGGCCAGCACAATTTAGAAGTAACTATGAAGCGCAATAGACTTGACTGTTGTTCGTACAACAACAATCTAAACTGGACTTTGTTGAAAGCGATGATTGTTCACAATAATAACCATACGAGATTTGTTAATGTTGCACGTCACATAATTCATTCACCAAAACCCTCTCACTGGTGAACAGAAGAAAGGCTTACAAACTGAATGCTGTTTTGGATGCATGTACTTCAGCTGAACTGAAGGTCGGACATAGCCTTTATCTATCCTGTTTCTCTCATTCCTTCAGCTCCTTGCAGACCTCAAAATGTAAGCACCTATTTGAACTGTGCAACGCACACGGCATCAGTTTGGTGGGAGGAGAGTGAGGGGGCAGTGTACTATGCTGCCATGGCAGAAGGAATGGAAGGAGACAGATACTTATGCAATACAACGGAAGCAAACTGTGAGATCGCAGGCCTCCCATGTGGCCAGACGTATAACGTAACTGTGTTAGCGATGGACGAGAAGTGCACTAGTTTACCAAGTCAACCATCTGAAATTCAAACAGGTAAAATTTTGATTATTCTTTTTTTTTTGAAAACCAACAGAACAGGATCACTAACAAATAGGAATAACATGAATTAGCATAGGTTTATATAATGGATAGGTGTTACGCTAGATATTTGGTACAAAATTATTTATGAACCTTTTAAACCAGCCAGATGTTAATCCATACTCTGCTTCCTCTTTCTATAGCACCTTGTATCCCACAGAGTGTGGTAGGTCACATCAACTGCGAGAATAACACTGTCTCAGTGTTTTGGGATCCCAGCAATGGCTCAGAGTCATACCACGTAACAGCACAAGGGACCAATGGCCACTGGGCCTCCTGCAATACAACAGGCACTGAATGTGAGGTCTCTGATGTGTACTGTGGACTGTATTACTACATAACTGTACAGGCAGTCCGCATGAAGTGTAACAGCTCACACAGCTCTGCTCTGGCAGTTAAAACAGGTAATTCTAGTCAAAACTGTATATTAAAATTCTGCAGATATTCTCTTTTGCATCTAACTGTTATGTGGCTGAATATTTGTGCAACAGTTTCAGGTTAAGTTCTTTCTTCTTGCAGTACCGTGTGTCCCCCAGAACGTCAATGCTTACATGGACTGTGATTCTGGATTTCTGTCAGTCTCCTGGGAGTTCAGTGAAGGTGCATCATCATACATTGCCACTGCAGAAGGAGGTGACGTGCAGCGATGCAGCGCCAACGATACGCTGTGTGACATCACTGACCTGTCCTGTGGAGAGACCTACACTGTCACAGTCCTTGCGCACGATGACACCTGTGACTCTGCTGAAAGTCCTTCCATCACAGTGAGAACAGGTAACTGCTGGGTCGTCCAATTTCTGAACACGAACTCTCTATCAATCATATGAACAATGATTTCCGATGTGGCTAAAATATTGTTCTAAAAATACACTTGATTGAAGATTTCAGTTGAATAAACAACTTCATCTTCTTTGTAACTCCATGTGTTTGCCAGATCTATACTGCTCTTCACCTGGTCTTCTTGCTTTTTTTGTAGTTTCCTGCATCCCACAGAACCTCGATGTCCATGTAGACTGTGACACAAACGATGCTTCAGTACTGTGGAGCCACACTAAAGGTGCAGTCTCTTACTCGGCAACAGCAGAAGGAAGTGATGGGCACCCAGTTTCTTGCGAGACAGCCAATGAAGAATGTCAGATAACCAACCTACACTGTGGACAGGTGTATAATTTAACTGTGACAGCGCTGGATGGTGTGTGTGACACCTCACAAAGCTCTCTGTTTGCATTCAGCACTGGTAGGTGTCTTGAATTAGATATTATCAATATACCATGTTTCCAGTGGTAATATTAGCTACTTATTTTCTGTTGTAAAATATCTGAGACCTCTTATTGGGACAAGGAGCATGGATATTTAAAAGTAACTGGGAAAAGTCACAACTGATAGCCAGGTATAAAATGTAGAATTTCTGAAAAGTAGCAAGGTATGAGGTGTGTAGATAGGATAAATACAAGCAGGCTTTTTCCACTGAGGTTGAGTGGGACTACAACCAGAGGTCATGGGTTAAGAGTGAAAGGTGAGAAGTCTAAGGGGAACATGAGGGAGAACTTTTTCACTCAGAGGGTCGTGAGAGTGTGGATGAGCTGCCAGTGCTAGTGGTGCATGCAAGCTCGATTTCAACGTTTAAAAGAAGTTTGGATAGGTACATAGAAAGTAGGGATATGGAGGGCTATGGTCCTGGTTGATGAGAGTAGGCAGTTTAAATGGTGTTGGCATGGCCTATCCCTGTGCTGTACTTCTCTATGACTGTAAAGCAATTTTAAAAGCAAGTTCCACAGAGCAGTTCCATATTAGCGGAAGACACAGCGAATACAGAACAAAAAGCTATTATTGTATGTTGCCTGGGTGTGGAGGCTGCTGTGAGGGAGAAGGGTCTGCAGGAATGTACAAGAAGCCTAAAGCCTATGAGTGTAATCTGAGATAAGGAAGAAGAAATGTTTTCTGAAATAGATTGGAGTGAGACTATGGTAGGATTTGAATTAATAATGAATGCATGACTGTAATTTATACTTCACCTGTTATGGCCACAGGATAACCCAAAGCAATTTACATACAGTATTCTGGGATATACTTTTGGATGGAAAGACACTGGAGAATAGTGATAACAGGAATTGTGGTGTGGAATTATGTGCTGCCCTTTCTTCTAAGGGGATACTGTCTAAAGAGAATTGTTTATTGTAAAGCATTTTCAATGGAGCAGACATGATCAGTATTCTTACTAGGATTATATTGGTACTGGTTTATTATTGTCACATATACTGAGATACAGTGAAAAGCTTGCTGATGGTAGGTCAAGTCGTTACACTGAGCATTGAGATAGAACAAGGTTAAACAGCAACAGAATGTACAATGAAGTTTAACAGCTACAGAGTGCAAGATCATAATGAGGTCAAGGGACTGTTTCCTGCAGTCACATGCAGAGCAGTTGCCACAGCAAGCAATATTGTATCCAGGTAGGATGCTTTTGGTGCATCAATAAAACTAATTCTCAAAATTGATGTGATTGGAAATCAAGGTAGAAAGATGGACCAATATTGAGTTTCAGGCTCAGGGCCATGGTCCCTGAATACCAACACTTCCCTGGACTGGGTTATGAGAATGATTGGGCCTTGTTGAGGAGGCCTCAGGTACTCCTGAGGCCTATCTCCCTCACAGCCTTGTAGTTTTTGAATGAGTTACTGGTAGAGTTGGGTGGGGAGGTGGGGTAGCAGAGCTTTTCTTTCTGTCCAAGCTGGGATCCTTCTAAGAAAATTTCTTATTTCTGGAAATAAGAAATCTGAGATTCAGGCTCTTTAAAGACTTTTAAAATTGCTGAAAGTTCCTTGTAAAAGTATTAACCTTTTATAAGTTAATAACTTAGACATTCAGCAAGTGGTTCTGGCTAAGCAATTACTTTTCCTGTGTCATCCAACATGTACAGAGATAGATTCTGCGAGATGTAAGCCAAACAGAAACATAATAGAGATTTCAATAAAGAAATACCCTTTTTTCAAAATTCTTAATTCAATCAAATATGTTGATATTTTTTTTGCTGATAAAAAGCTGTAGAGTACCTATTGTATATTCTTCCAGCTCAGTAACAGCCAGTTTGTATTGTACACTATGCAGCCCCATGTGCACCTGATAACATTTCCACCAGTCTGAACTGTGACACCAGGAGTACGTCAGTGACCTGGGCGAAGGCTGAGGGTGCCATGTGGTACATTTCAACAGCAGAAGGACAAGATGGACACGTTTCACTGTGTAACACAACCGAGACGAACTGTGACTTTGTGGACCTGCACTGCAGTCAGACATACTCAATAACTGTAACGGCAGTGGACAGTGACTGTCAGAGTGTAAATACGTCCATTTTTCAAGCTAAAACAGGTAAAGTTTCTTTAAAAATTTCTTAGGGAGGGAAAGGTTACAGTGCTGTAGGGGAAAGGGTATTTTATGAGATCTGTGATCCAGAAAGGTCACACTAGTGACTTGTATGTTTATGGAGATGCCTGTTTTGCTATCATTCAGTTGTAGTGTTGAGTGCTATGACCCTGAAGTTTCTATCCGGCTTTGAGCACTAACACTTTACGTTCATGGTAAAATAGCAGATCTTTTCACTTTCTTCCCTTCAAATATGAAGGAGCCCTTCTTGTGCCTTGGCAGTATAAGTCCCAGCTAGAGATTACAATCAATATTGAATATTGTATTCCAAAGCCATATCTGGTTATAGCATGATTACTGGGGGATCTCATCGCTAAGTGATTATTTTATTAGCTCGCTATCAAAGAGAAACACTATGCAAAGCTGTGGTAAACCACGTTGAGGTTATTTACTTTAGGTACAAGACGGATGGATTTCTGAAAAGGTAAACACCATTTACTAAAACGCACAAATTAAAAGCATTAAGATTAGGTGACATCTTTGGAGATAAATTCAGTTAATATTCCTAGCCCTTGATGAAGCGAATGGAATGTGGGAAGTCTGGAATGGTGGCATAATGCTCTGAATGCAGCACATTCCAAGAAGTGCAATCAATGCTGGGATCTGTCTGAGCTCTGTTTATTACAATTCTGATTGGAATTTTTGACATCTCGGTCCTTCTCCACTGTGTATGAACCTTGAGACACAGAGATCTTCGATTTGCTGATGGATTCAGGGGGGCAAAATTAATTGCATGCTTTCCTGTTGGACTGTCTGTAAACTCAGCCCCCAACATAACAGCAGAGAGCTGCCTCCCATATCCTGTGTCATATCGGAATCCAAAATCCAATTGAGTTCATTTGGCTTGTAGACCAGGGTTTTAGTGGGCAATGAAAAAAGAAAATTTTGTTTTTAAAATGGGATTGCTTTAGTTTTAATCATTTCTGCATAAATATGATTTTAATTGTTTTCAACACATTTTCTAATATTTTTATTGTTTTACATTTAATTGTTTTTAAATATTTTTGAGTATCAAAATAATCTAAAAATTGATTAAAATTCATATCAGCTCCGATAGAAGCCAAGGCCCTCAGCCCTGCACCATCTTTTATTAGGAACTGTTCAGAGCAACTTGGGACTGGGTTCATAGTTCTATAATTTCTAAGGTCCAGTTCCCACCTAGACCATATCGGTGGGATCAAGGTTGTGAGCAATTAGCAAATTAAGACCAAGTACAGTATATGTATCTGAATATGGGTGGTATTGGGTCAGGGGAACCAGAGCAGCATGATATAGCCTTACGCTTTGGCTTACAGGTTGGATGGATAGGTTAAGTAGGTAAAGTGCAGCATAGATTCACTAGGATAATACTGGGGCTGAAAGCTAAATTGTGAGTACATGTAGTAAAACCATATTAGGATAATGGAATTGAGGTGCTTACGGTGTACAAAGGAGAGAAATAATTTCTATTACAGGTTGAGTACCCCTTTTCTGAAATTCCAACATCTGAAAACTTCCGAAATCAAAATTTTTTTGAGTGCTGACATGACATCACAAATGAAAAATTCCACAAGGTGCTGGGAAAATTCCCAGCTGATGCGTAGGTCTCTGTGCACCCCAGACAGTTCTGAGAAGCGACCTTACATATGTAATGAACAGAAGTTAATGAAAAATAGAAAAACATTGCATGAAGATCTTGATTGTGTATTGGAAAGAGTGGATTAATCAGCATCGGAGTTAACATATGCCGCTAAGCATGATCATGAAACAAATGAAGATCTTTCTCAATAAACTGAAAATTGAAGGTGATTGTGAATATTCAGCAGGCTGGTTGCAGAAATTTGAGAAAAGACACGGCATTAAATTTTTAAAGATTTGTGGTGATAAAGCACCTGCTGATCACGAAGAAGCAGAGAAATTCATTGATGAGTTTGCCAAGATTGTTGCTGATGAAAATTGAACACACTGAACCAGCTGTATCAGTACATGTGTGTGATAAACAAAGACTACTTACCAGTAGCACATAAGTTCAGAGTCAGAAATTATGGCAATCCAAAGCTATCTCATTATATATACCAAAATCCAAAAAATTCAAAAATCTGAAACACTTCTGGCCCCAGGTATTTCAGAATAGGGGTACTCAACCTGTAATAAAAGCAGAGCTTTCCAGAACATTCAGTTCCCACAGCATCACTGGGGAAAAAAAATACAATTAACACCTCAGGTTGAAGACCAGTTGTCCAAACTGGGAAAGGGAGAAAACGGGTCAGTTTTAAATTGCAGAGAGGGTGGGTTCCCCCCGCCCCCCTCAGGTTTTCTGTGCCTTTAAACTAACTTCCATTCCACAGTTCCATTGGAGGGTCTCCAACCTGAAACCCGTTTTTGTCCACAGATGCTGCCTGACCTACAGGGTGCTTACAACAAGTTCTAATTTTATTTCAGATTTACAGCATCTGCAGCATGTGTTTTGATTTTCAATAATTCTCAGTGAACTGGGTGTCCTGAACAATGGGAAGTATTATTAGCATAGAAGGAAGATATACAGGAACATGACCAGAAATCATTATTTCCACCAGTAACGTGAAATCTGGATCTCTCTCCCCTCGGACTTTGTCGAAGCTAGATATACTAAAATTACCAAAAGCCTGATTGATAAATTTTTATTATATCTGAATGTAAAAATGTGTTCAACCAAGATGCAGGTAAGCAGCTGCTAGTTATAAGCTTATGTCTAATTCAATAATAGACAAAGCTCAACTGAGTTGAGGGGCTAAGGTCCTTCTCCCACGCAGTGCTGTATATTCACCACTGAAGTGCCTCAACATTATCACTAATTCAGGATCTTTTGTTTGTCTCCTTTCCTCCCCTGAAGCCCCTTGTCCCCCTCAGAATGTGCAAACTGTTTGTGCTGGTGTCACTGCCTTTGTAACATGGGAGCCGAGTAACCTCACATTGTGGTACACCGCTACGGCAGAGGGGAGCGATGGACACACAGCCACCTGTACCACATCCGAAATAAACTGTCTCATCCCAGATCTTCACTGCAGCCAAATATACAACATCTCAGTCCTTGCATTTGGTGAAACCTGCAGCAGCCTCCAAAGCTCCCACCATGAAATTCGGACAGGTAGTAAAAGAAGAAAGAGTCTCTGTATTTAACAGCTTTCATTTCCTCAGGATATCGTGGCAAACTTTGCAGCGAAGGGATTAGTTTGAAAGTGAAACTGTCAAAGTCAGGGCAAACTGAGCAGCCAAGTTAAATGCAATAATGTCTCATTAGCAGCCAATTTATGTATTGTCGTTAGTGTGTGTGAAGAGAGTCGTAGAGGGGCAACACCCCGATGACACAACAACGAACACTTTTTTGGATAAGTTATCCAACATCTTGAAACAAATTCAGGGAATCTGGCTCATTATCCTGACATTGTCCCCTGATAATTTGCACATCACCAATTCATGACATGGGCAACCAGCTCCGCATTGATCTGTCAGCCTGTTCTGCTAGTTTCCTTGTCTCTGCTCTGTAAATGTCAAGTTGCCAAACTTCCAGAGGATGGAGAAGAGGTTGATTTGAATGGAGTGATGAAATATATGTCATTTGGACCTATGGAACAATGTCCTATCAGCTTAAGGACTTCTTTTGCAGCTGTTCACTGTTCTAACTAAGAAGATTCAGAATCAGGTTTAATATCACCGGCAAGAGTCAAGAAATTTGTCATTATGTGGCAGCAGTACATTGCAGTACATAATAATAAAAACAATAAATTACAGTAAGAAATATATATATATATATATATAAGTTAAATTAGATAAGTAGTTCAAAAAGAGACAAAAAGTAGTGAGTTAGTGTTTATGGGTTCAATGTCCATTCAGAAATCTGGTGGCAGAGGGGAAGAAGCTGTTCGTGAATCATTGTGTGTGTGCCTTCAGGCTCCTGTACCTCCTCCCTGAAGGTAGTAATGAGAAGAGGGCATGAGAACTGGGCTTTATTTGGTTCAATAAGTACCCGACTTTCAAAGAAACAGCCGCAGATACAGATTGACTTAATTGAAAAGGGCATGAGTCAGTCCAGGGACCTGGAGCTGCCTTTCTTCAGCATGGATGCAAGATGCTCTTCTAGGTGGTGGCAAGATTTTAATCTTATCCCCAATGATTTCACCCCCCATTAATGCAAACGCTCTTGTACTTTTCAGCATTTCTCTGTGGATTTTTCTCTCAGAGTCCTTCTATCTCTATCTGACATCACTGAATCAAAGATTCGGTGATCAAGGAAATCAAACTGAAAGCTTAGGATTCAAACTGAAAGCAAACCAAAGGTTTTAATTTCTTTGGATCTAGAATATGTGGACATTGTTGTGGCTGACTTATTAAAGATATTTGAGCTCTGTGACATACTGGCAAGTGATGTCTGTGCCATAGGTTTTAATGTTTATAATTCCTTTTCCACAGCACCATGTGCCCCAGATGAAATCATTGCCAATGTGGATTGTAACTCCAATAGAGTGGTGGTGTCCTGGGGAAGGACTGGTGGAGCAACCTCATTCGATGTAACTGCAGAAGGCAGTGATGGTCATATACGCTCACACAACACCACAGAGACACGCCATGAAATGCTGGATTTACACTGCGGACAGTCCTATAACATAACCGTAACAACAGTGAGTTACAGCCGGCATGGCATTTCGAGTACTTCCGTCCAAATACAAACTGGTAAGTAACAGTCAGCAAGGAAATAATTCCCATGTGTATTCATTTTGTGTTTCTGCAGGACAGCGGGAATTGATATTTACTTGTATTTTCTAAATAGCACCCTGCATTCCTGAGAATCTAACGGCTGAGCTTAATTGTGATTTGAACACAATATCCTTCTGGTGGGATGAGACTGCTGGAGCAAAGTTATACACTGTGACTGTTCGAGACAGTCAAAGAGTTACGGCTTTATTCAACACAAGTGATACAAGGGCTCAAATCCGGGACCTGCAGTGTGGTGAATATTATACAATCTCTGTCCTAGCAACAGATGACATCTGCAGGAGGCCCCAGGGAGCAGTGGTGAATGTACATTCAGGTAAAAGTTTGGTCTCTCGTCACCTGAAGTGCAATGTTTCACTGGCAATATTCAGATTGTTGTTTTCAATATTATTAATAATTCTTTCATTAATTATGCTTGCTTGAAAGTTAATTTTATAACTTCTTAAACAAACTATTTTAATGCAGGAATATGAACCCATTAGCACCTTTCTTAATAAGCAAGTTGCAATACAAACCAACTTGCAACAGTCATTTTGCAGTTGAAGTTCAGCCCAACAGGTACTTCTCATCATGATCCACTTCAGTACAGGGCTGTTTCCCCCTTGTATTTTGTGCATGTGGACAAGTTATCAACATATGTGGTGCCTATTAGTTTCTTACTAACTGAAGTTGGATCAAATGTTTGCGACTTTCAACCTTCATGTTTAACTCTCACTAAACTGAGGATTACATCAAACTTAGTGAATTGTATGTGCTTAAAAATGTGCCCATGGGACTTGAGATTACATTTTATAAATCAGCCCAGTCATTCTAATGCATTACAAATCTTGATTTCCAGCAGCTCTGAGCACAGTACAAAGCCACCATGCACAGCTATCTTCAGGTCGCAGATGCCACAGTCCATGACCCCGATGTTGTGTCAGCTTTTTGAGGCTGAAAATGCAACTGGCCTGCTCCATGTGCCAAGTGATGTCCACGTGGGCATTTGGGTGTTGTTCCTCCCCATCCCCCTGCCATTTGCTATGATTCACAACCTTCTCCCCCACACCACGCTTGTTTTTCAATAAACAAGGATGACTCAACTTGATGATTTTTTTTTTCTGTCAGGTGAATTTGTTCTTAGGCTGAACAACACCTGTTTTGTGCCCCTAAAGTGGATGAATCACAGTTTCTACGCATCAGTGCCTGAGGCCTTTAGTCTGGCAACTCTACAGTGGAAATCCATTTAGATTTATATCCAGCTCCATTGCAGATGTTCCCATGGACCCAACAGGAGAAAGTATTATTCCGGTACCATATTCGCATCACAGAGTTATTTCCAACATTGCTTTCATGGCTTTGCAGTATTTTCATGAATCCTGATTCTGAGCATTTCTAAACTAACCATCTGTCATCTGCCACAGGAAATGAGTAATGCTTTTTAATTGGGATATCATTCTGGACAAATGTTAGCTTTTTGTCCCTAGTAAAATTTACAGAGTTCTGAGTCATATTATATGGCTGGGCATGTTAGCATTTAGTTACTTCTTTGAGAATTAATTTCAGACATAAATAGCGTAAGGAGTTAGAGCAATGCAAATAAAAATATTATGATAAAGGCTCTGTTTATCCTTCTAAAGGATGAGTTGCTGAAATGTACATCACTGGCTCGGATGAAGCAGAATGAATCTATTTGCCTCTTTAAACCTGCTCATCCATCTGCTTTCTCCATAGAACTCTGCAAGCTTTTTTTCTTTTAATGCATATATTCAAATCCCTTTTCAGACAATTCATTCTAGATAATAATAAGTCTGAGTAAGACCATGTCCTCTTCTCCACTTGACCCCTCCCCCAACATCCTCCTCCTGATTTGTTTGTGTCTCTCTTTTGCCTTATAAACATTTATGTACTTCTATAGAAAAAAAAATCATTGAATCTTCTTCAACTTCCACTCAAGGCCTTGCAATCCATGCTCTCCCTGTGTAAAAAATATATCTTACTTCCTGTCCACTCCTTTACCATTTATCATAAATCTGTCTGATTGTTACCCTCCTCCCAGAACAAATTTTCCTTACTTTTTCTGGCAAAATCATTCAAAATATTACTTCCCAGCTCCATTTACAGTCTGAAAGAGAGCCATATCATCCTCTCCAGTATCTTGATGTAACTGAATTCCCTTGCCCCGCCTATTAAATCCTATTAAATCTCCCCTGCACCCTCTCTTCGAACCTCATAAACCTTTCATAATCCTGAAACGGATTCAGTACTCCATTTGTGGCTGCACCTATAATTTATAAAGTTTAACTACCTTCTTCACTTTTCTACTCTACAAAATTATGAATACATCTTCAAAATAACTTTCTTCATGACTTCATCCATCCACTTATTTACTTGGTTACGGTTGGTCCAATGGCATGATACCCAATTTAACATTCAGCTTTATTTTCAGTCCCTTGTGACCCACAGAATGTGGAAGTACAACTGGATTGTAACCTCAATACTGCGCTGGTGTTGTGGGACCATAGTGAAGGAGCACTGTGTTATACCGCTTTTGCAGAAGGAACTGACGGAGCCAACATATCATGCAGCACATCAGAAACATCATGTAGGACACCCATGTTACTCTGTGGCCAGTTATACTCCATATATGTTGTTGCATCAGATAGCACGTGCAACCATTCTGTGAGTTCAGCAACTGAAATTCAGACAGGTAACTCACTATTTTTACTACTTGCTGTGACACACTATCCAAAAAAATAAGGCTGTCATGTCTATCCATCATTTTGTTGCTGCAGTTTGTTGATATCATATTGGTGACAGTGATTAAATTACTGGATTTGGTATCTAGAGGCAGGTTCAGTGATTTTGGAGACATGGGTTTGTCATCCTCTAGAACTGCTTGGGAATTGAAACTGAAATTAGTAAATAAATCTGGGATAAAAATATTGTCCTGATAAGGGTGGGCATGATTAATTTGGTTTTTCAGAAACAGACATCTGGTTACTTATATCCTTCGAGGATGTGAATCTGCCACAGTTACTGTGTCTGGCCTATGTGGTCGTTACTTAGCCTCTGAAATGAACCACTCCATCACTTCAGGGACAGATATGCATGGACAATAAATTACGGGCTTACCAGTGTCGTTCATTTCTCATAAGTAAATAAATTAAAATGCTGTACAATAAACATCAGCTACTCAGCAAGGCTACCTTCACCATTCATTAGCAGTGTGACTGCAATCCTTATCTTTCCACCAAAATATATCACCTCACTGTAATTCATATTGTATCTGATACAGGTCTTCCAATTTGTCAGACTAATTACTGTAGATTCTGTCATAAGGCTGACAGTATGGATACATGGATGATGCTTCCCTTAGCTGGGGTGTTGAAAACCTGTGGTCTTTGCCTCAGATTAAAGGGTCAACCATTCATCACTGAGTTGAGAAGAAATTTCTTCTCTCAGTGATTACAGTATCTTTAGAATTCTTTAGGATCACCAGGAGGCTCAGTTTTCACTGGTGCTGTAGCATGCTCGTTTACAATTACAACTACTTGTAAAATTTGTTTACAATTCCTACTTGCATATTCATATCTGTGAATTTATATACAAAGCTAACAATGTGTCTCCATTTTAAAATCTATTCCTCCAGCCCCCTGCAGTCCCCAGAATGTAAGTGCTCACTTGGACTGTACAACACACGCAGCGTCAGTTTGGTGGGAGGAGAGTGAGGGGGCAGTGTACTATGCTGCCATGGCAGAAGGAATGGAAGGAGACAAGTACGCATGCAACACAACAGAAGCAAACTGTGAGATCGCAGGCCTCCCATGTGGCCAAACGTACAATATAACTGTGTTAGCGATGGACAGAAGTTGTACCAGTTTACCAAGTCTAGCTTTTGAAATTCAAACAGGTAAATTATCTTTTAATTATGTGAAAAACATGAAGTAGTCTATTGTCCAAATAACTTAATCTGTTATAATATCTCAATTTTAGTATGTACTGTATATGCATGATGTATGTCTCAAAAACAAACATAAAACCATCATAAAATTACTACATAATAAAACTTAATATCTGGGATCCCAGCTACAACACAGGATGATTCAATACCATTACTTATTAGCAAACAATGCATTCCACTGGATATTTCATTGTACAAGTGACAAATAAAGAAAATCTTTAGCTTTTCTATTTGTTGAGGTTATGGGATTTGTTCAGCTAGGAGCTGACAGCTGTTTGTTGGTGTTGTCATATATTCTTATTCTTGGACAACAGTAGAATTCAGAGGATGTACCACAGATTCTGGTTAATTGGGACACATCGGGACAAGTATGTTTTGGCTCAATTAAATAGTAGCCCCATTTAGCTGGTTTCATGGAAATAGTTAACGAGGTATAAAAAAGACAATTTTCCATTTAACTAAGTAACAAATTATGTATTTAAATGAAATACAGAACAAATTAAAACACTACCAATACTACAACAGTACTATAAAACTCTGTATTTCCTAGTAGTTATCAATGGAGGAATTAGCATCTATGGAAAAAAGTACAGTCAATGTTACGGGCCAAAACTACGACTATTTTTTTCCATAGATGTTGCTTGACCTGCTCCAGCATTTTGTATGTGTTGTTTGGATTTCCAGCATCTGCAGATTTTCTCTTGTTTGTGAATGGAGGAATTAAACCAGTGTGTGCTGCCAGGTTCCTTTGATGAACAAAATCAGTATGCAGACACCTATTGCAGGTAATGGACTGCCTTCATACAATGCTGTCAATGATTGCAAATCTTCAGTTTCATTCTGACATTCAAGATGATTGTCGATACCTTCAAATTCTTTGCAGTTCCTAACTTGCTGAAGTAGTGAAACCGTTTCATTTTAACTTCCGGCTATTTCTTGTATCTCCAAGCGTGAATACTGGAAACTGCTGTGAGCAAAACAGTTCTGAATTGTCTTACGCCTTTTTCTCGCCAACTGTCAGTGACAAAAGTCACTGCTTTTTGAACACAACCACTTGCGACTGATGTTATTTAAAAATTGTTTGCTCTAAGTAAGGTGTAGAGATAATGGCCACACAAGTGCACACGTCTGCTGCTAGTTAGAAACTTTTTGGCAACACCCTCTCGTCAGATTTAAGCGGCATAGTGTCCCAAATAAACAATGGGAATCCTGGCTATTCTCTCGATCAGTTTTTGCTCTTTAAGAGCTATCTCAAAAAAGTGGCAGCCCCAATTAACAAATGGACCAATTAACCAGAATCCACTGTATTTACAAAATGTTGAGCTGTGTGCTCCGTGCCATAAAAAAAAACATAGCGAGCCAGAGTAGTTACTCCATTAAATAGAAACATAGAAACATAGAAAATAGGTGCAGGAGTAGGCCATTTGGCCCTTCGAACCTGCACCGCCATTTATTATGATCATGGCTGATCATCCAACTCAGAACCCTGCCCAGCCTTCCCTCCATACCCCCTGACCCCCGTAGCCACAGGGGCCATATCTAACTCCCTCTTAAATATAGCCAATGAACTAGCCTCAACTGTTTCCTGTGGCAGAGAATTCCACAGATTCACCACTCTCTGTGTGAAGAAGTTTTTCCTAATCTCGGTCCTAAAAGGCTTCCCCTCTATCCTCAAACTGTTGCCCCTCGTTCTGGACTTCCCCAACATCGGGAACAATCTTCCTGCATCTAGCCTGTCCAATTCCTTTAGGATCTTATACGTTTCAATCAGATCCCCCCTCAATCTTCTAAATTCCAACAAGTACAAGCCCAGTTCATCCAGTCTTTCTTCATATGAAGGTCCTGCCATCCCAGGAATCAATCTGGTGAACCTTCTTTGTACTCCCTCTATGGCAAGGATGACTTTCCTCAGATTAGGGGACCAAAACTGCACACAATACTCCAGGTGTGGTCTCACCAAGGCCTTGTACAACTGCAGTAGTACCTCCCTGCTCCTGTACTCAAATCCTCTCGCTATAAATGCCAACATACCATTCGCCTGCTATACCTGCATGCCCACTTTCAATGACTGGTGTATAATGACACCCAGGTCTCGTTGCACCTCCCCTTTTCCTAATCGGCCACCATTCAGATAATAATCTGTTTTCCTATTTTTGCCACCAAAGTGGATAACTTCACATTTATCCACATTAAATTGCATCTGCCATGAATTTGCCCACTCACCCAACCTATCCAAGTCACCCTGCATCCTCTTAGCATCCTCCTCACAGCTAACACTGCCACCCAGCTTCGTGTCATCCGCAAACTTGGAGATGCTGCATTTAATTCCCTCATCCAAGTCATTAATATATATTGTAAACAACTGGGGTCCCAGCACTGAGCCTTGCGGTACCCCACTAGTCACCGCCTGCCATTCTGAAAAGGTCCCGTTTATTCCCACTCTTTGCTTCCTGTCTGCTAACCAATTCTCCACCCACACCAATACCTTACCCCCAATACCGTGTGCTTTAAGTTTGCACATTAATCTCCTGTGTGGGACCTTGTCAAAAGCCTTTTGAAAATCCAAATATACCACATCCACTGGTTCTCCCCTATCCACTCTACTAGTTACATCCTCAAAAAATTCTATGAGATTCATCAGACATGATTTTCCTTTCACAAATCCATGCTGACTTTGTCCGATGATTTCACCGCTTTCCAAATGTGCTGTTATCACATCCTTGATAACTGACTGCAGCAGTTTCCCCACCACCGACGTTAGGCTAACCGGTCTATAATTCC
Source organism: Mobula hypostoma (assembly GCF_963921235.1). Classification (NCBI taxonomy): domain Eukaryota; kingdom Metazoa; phylum Chordata; class Chondrichthyes; order Myliobatiformes; family Myliobatidae; genus Mobula; species Mobula hypostoma. The sequence goes on from NC_086108.1 coordinate 42,867,709, forward strand.
CCGGTTTCTCTCTCCCTCCTTTTTTAAAAAGTGGAGTTACATTAGCCACCCTCCAATCCTCAGGAACTAGTCCAGAATCTAACGAGTTTTGAAAAATTATCACTAATGCATCCACTATTTCTTGGGCTACTTCCTTAAGCACTCTAGGATGCAGACCATCTGGCCCTGGGGATTTATCTGCCTTCAATCCCTTCAATTTACCTAACACCACTTCCCTACTAACATGTATTTCGCTCAGTTCCTCCATCTCACTGGACCTTCTGTCCCCTACTATTTCTGGAAGATTATTTATGTCCTCCTTAGTGAAGACAGAACCAAAGTAATTATTCAATTGGTCTGCCATGTCCTTGCTCCCCATAATCAATTCACCTGTTTCTGTCTGCAGGGGACCTACATTTGTCTTTACCAGTCTTTCCCTTTTTACATATCTATAAAAGCTTTTACAGTCCATTTTTATGTTCCCTGCCAGTTTTCTCTCATAATCTTTTTTCCCCTTCCTAATTAAGCCCTTTGTCCTCCTCTGCTGAACTCTGAATTTCTCCCAGTCCTCAGGTGAGCCACTTTCTCTGGCTAATTTGTATGCTTCTTCTTTGGAATTGATACTATCCCTAATTTCTCTCATCAGCCACGGGTGCACTACCTTCCTTGATTTATTCTTTTGCCAAACTGGGATGAACAATTGTTGTAGTTCATCCATGCAACCTTTAAATGCTTGCCATTGCATATCCACCGTCAATCCTTTATGTGTCATTTGCCAGTCTATCTTAGCTAATTCACGTCTCATACCTTCAAAGTTACCCCTCTTTAAGTTCAGAACCTTTGTTTCTGAATTAACTATGGAGGGTATTATGGGCTGCCTTAAATATGGAACAGATCACCTCATGTTACCTCATTGCTCCAGTTAGCTGGCATACTTTCAGGCAGCTAGTTCAACATTCTGTATTGTTTAAATATTAGTAACAGAACTGCAATATTAAATACTCAGCTGTTTAAGGATTCTTTCTCTATGCTTTCTCCATTGTACAGTACCTTGTATCCCACAGAATGTGGTAGCTCACATCAACTGCAAGAATAACACTGTCTCTGTGTTTTGGGATCCCAGCAATGGCTCAGAGTCATACCATGTAACAGCACAAGGGACCAATGGCCACTGGGCCTCCTGCAATACAACAGGCACTGAATGTGAGGTCTCTGATGTGTACTGTGGACTGTATTACTACATAACTGTACAGGCAGTCCGCATGGGGTGTAACAGCTCACAAAGCTCTGCTCTGGCAGTTAAAGCAGGTAACATGTGAAGAATTGGAAATCACTTATAAAATTTACATGTATTATTTGCAGTGTTGCCTTTTATGTACCCTTCAGCCTCTATTGATAAATTTTCTTCTTGCAGTACCGTGTGTCCCCCAGAACGTCAATGCTTACATGGACTGTGATTCTGGATTTCTGTCAGTCTCCTGGGAGTTCAGTGAAGGTGCATCATCATACATTGCCACTGCAGAAGGAGGTGACGTGCAGCGATGCAGCGCCAATGATACGCTGTGTGACATTACTGACCTGTCCTGTGGAGAGACCTACACTGTCACAGTCCTTGCGCACGATGACACCTGTGACTCTGCTGAAAGTCCTTCCATCACAGTGAGAACAGGTAACTGCAGCGAAGAGCAATTTCCTGCAAAACTATTGGTCACACTAATCTTTATTTCAGCATCATACTGCTTGAGAAATATCCTCAAATGCTTTCTCTCAATCTGACGTTGTAAGGTACAGTACAACTTGTGGGTTTAAACTAAGCCTTTTATTTAAGTGGAACCTTATGAAGTGGCAAAGCATTTACTTATCTGTCTGCCTGTTATTAAAAAAGCCACTTCCAGATGTTTCAATACTCACAATACAAGTCTTTATATGGGGAGGAGTTGGCCACAGTGCAGGAATAGACAATTCAGCCCATAATGTCTGCAGTGACCATAATCCCAATTTAACTTACACATCTGGCAGCACGTGTTCCATATCCCTCATTCCCTGCTTGTTATGTATCTGTCTTAATGTCTCTTAAACATTTCTATTTTATCTGTTTCCACTACTTCCCTTGGCAGAGATTTCTGTTCACCTACCACTTTCCACCTATAAACGTTTTACTTCAAAAATTTCTTTTAAACTTTCTTATCACACATTATGGCCATGCTCTCTAGTATCTGATATTTTCACTCTGGGAAAGAGACTTTGCAACGACACCATCTGTGGTTCTCATAGTGTTTGATACTCATATCCGGTTGCCTCTCAGTCTCCAGCACTCCAGAGAAAACAATCCAAGTTTGTCTAACCACTCCTTAGAGTTACATCTCTCTAGTTTTGGCAACATTCTGGTGAACCTCTTTTGCACTGTCCCCAAAGTCTCCATTTCCTTCCCGAAATGTGGCAATCAGAATAGTTTGAATGTGGTCTGACCGAAGATTTATACGGCTGCAACATGACTGCTCAACTTTATACTCAACACCCTGACCAATGAAAGCAACTGTGCCTTATGAGTTCTTCATCATCCTATCGACTGGTGTTGCCACTTTCAGGGAGTTAGACTTATGTCCCAAGAATCCTTAGTGAATCAGTGCTCTCAATGGTCCTGCCATTTACTGTATACTTCCCTCTTACATTTGACCACCCACAGTGCAACACCTCAGAGTTGTCCAGATAAAACACCACCTGTCATTCCTCTGCTAACCTTTCCAACTGACTCATATCCTAATGTCTCCTTTGATAACCTTGCTGACGATCAAGAGCATTGCCAAACTTACTAATCAGTCCACCTACTTTTTGTCCAAATCATTGGCCACTTTATTGGGTACACCTGCTATCTAATCAGCCAATCATGTGGCAGAAACTCAATGCATAAAGCATGCAGACATGGTCAAGAGATTTAGTTGTTGTTCAGAATGAATGTCAGAATGGGGAGAAATATGATCTAAATGACTTTGACTGTGGAATGATTGTTGGTGCCGCACAGAGTGGTTTGAGTATCTCAGAGACTGATGATCTCTTGGGATTTTCACACACAACAGTCTAGAGTTTACAGAGAATGGTGCAAAAAAAAAATCCAGTTCTGTGGGCAAATACACCTTGTTAATGACAGAGGTCAGAGGAGAATTGCCAGACTGGTTTAAGCTAACAAGAAGTTGACAGTAACTCAAAGAACCATACATTACAACAGTGGTGGGCAGCACAATACGTCAGACCTTGAGGTGGATGGGTTACACGCCAGAAGACACACCAGGTTCAACTCTTGTTTCTATTAAAATGGCCACTGAGTGTGTATGTATACCACATACAAGCGGTACATTTCAAAAAGGTGTGTACTCCCAATTTTATAAAGCCACATACTGTAAAATTAATTGAAGGTTCTGGCTAAGTAAACCATCCATAAAGCCACTGACAATGTTTGTCTTCTGTTTGCCATTTCTAGTTTCATGCATCCCACAGAACCTCGATGTCCATGTAGACTGTGACACAAACGATGCTTCAGTGTTGTGGAGCCACACTAAAGGTGCAGTCTCTTACTTGGCAACGGCAGAAGGAAGTGATGGTCACCCAGTTTCCTGTGAGACGGCCGTTACCGAATGTCAGATAACCAACCTACACTGTGGACAGGTGTACAATTTAACTGTGACAGCGCTGGATGGTGTGTGTGACACCTCACAAAACTCTCAGTTTGAGTTCAGAACCGGTATGTCTCTTTTCTTGAATTATTATTTTTCATACTAAACTAAGTCAGTTTAGTATAATAATTTCTTTTTCAGCAGTTATTCCTTCTTAGATAAAAATATCTCTACTAAAACAAAATTTAGATTGGTTGGTCGTGTAATGTGATCCACACCCACAATCACTTCAGTTCAGGTGGCAGGAATGGGCAAAATGTCTATCTACTGGGAATCATAAACACAAGAGCTTCTGCAGATACTGGAAACTTTGAGCAACAGACACAACGTGCTGGAGGAACTCAGCAAGTCAGGCAGCATCTGTGGAAGGAAATAAACAGTTGGTGTTTCAGGCCAACGGTGCGAGGCTTCATCAGGACTGGAAAAGAAGGGGGAAAGAAGCCAGAATAAGAAGTTGAGGGGGAGGGGAAGAAGTATAAGTCAGCAGGTGATTGGTTAAACCAGATGAGGGAGTAGATAGGTGGGAAGTGGGGATGAAGTAAGGAGCTGGGAGGTGATAGGTGGAAAAGGTAAAGAAGAAAGAACCCGGTAGGAGAGGATAATGGACCATGGAAGAAAGAGGGCACCCAAGGAAGGAGATGGGAAGGTGCGAAGGGGTGAGTGGGGAACCAGAATGAGGAATGAAAGAAGAGAGAAGGAGAAGGGGAGATAAATTACCAAAAGTTAAAGAAATTAATGTTCATGTTGTTAGGTTGATGGCAGCCCTGACAGATTATGAGGTGTTGCTCCTCCACTCTGAGTGCGGCCTTATTGTGGCAGTAGAAGAGGCTGTAGACCGACATGTCAGAAGGGAAATGGGAAGCTTTTTAGTATAATTCTTAACAAAGCCAAAGATATCAAAATTAAGGCATGTGGAGAAATTCCCTATGTAAATGGAGTGAGGATTACCCATTATAATTTATTTTTAAGAAGTAAAATTTACATTGTCATAACCAAACATTTTGAAAGATCTGTTTTGTAACAATTTCCTCCTGGTTTGTGTTTCTGTACCTTGCAGCCCCATGTGCACCTGACAACATTTCCATTAACCTGGACTGTGACACCAAGAGTACATCAGTGACCTGGGCGAAGGCTGAGGGTGCCATGTGGTACATTACAACAGCAGAAGGACAAAATGGACACGTTTCACTGTGTAACACAACAGAGACGAGCTGTGACTTTATAGATCTGCACTGCAGTCAGACATATTCAATGACTGTAAAAGCAGTGGATGCTTACTGTCCGAGTATAAACGCTTCAGTGTTTGAAACTGAGACAGGTAACATTGCTAAAGTCTCCGGCGTGTAAAACAAAAGCTGATGCCGTTACAGAAGGAAGAACTATTCTGAGATCTCAGAATTGGAAAAATCACTGAGTGTTTCTGGATCTTCAGTGTGAACTCATTCAGTAGAAGTATTGAGTGATCAGAGGGTTTCTATCCAGTATTCTCCCTTCTCCTCCACTAAAAGTAGCCTCTCTTGACCCTTGCAATTGCAAGTCCTAATTAAACACTGTAGCCTGTGTTGAATTCATAGGCTGAATTCAATCCAAAAGACAACTGGCAATCCTTGTTTCCTTGCTGGCCAAATGGATACAAAGACTTAATGAAATTCTGGAAGAAATTAGAAATGAAGGAAGTTAACAAGTTAAGCAGTGTCAATGATGAGAAAGAGTTAATGTTTCAGGTTATTGACTATGTCAGAACCTAAATAACAAAATTGCAGAAAATTCCAATTCCACAGTATCACAATAGGCTGGATCAGCTAAGCCAGCTCTCTTTCCGGGACCTCGGGCCTACCTCTTATCCACTCCCACAGATACTGATCTTCATGTTAGCTGCTCCTGGGGCCCAAACCACAGAATTTACAGGCTCCCTCTAAGCCTCCTCTGGGATTTGTCTTCTGTCCAGTCACAGATGGCAACTCACCCGTGTCTGTATCACACCCAGCAACCAAACCAATCACAATAGTTACTGAAATAAAACAATCTACTAATATTATTTTTAAGCATAAAATGAAGTTATATTGTTCAAGATATTTCATCCAGAGGAAGGAATATGCCAACTGATTTTTATAGATTACCACATTTAATCAAAGTAAATGTAACTTCTCTACATTTTTCTGTCTGAGTGCAATGCATATCCTCACTAGGGCTTTAACATGGAATCAAGCAGCATGTAAACAGGCTCTTTAGCTCAACGGGTCCATGCTAATCCCAGTCGCCCAAGCTCCTCTGCTCCACGTACCTATCCAAATGCCTCCTATATGTTACAATTGTACCCACCTCAGCTACTTCCTCTGGCAGCTCATTCCAACTATTCACTGCCCTCTATGCAAGGAAGTTCACTCAGGTCTGTTCTGAGTCTCTCACCAATTATTTTGTTTTTGTGCCTTATGGTTTCTGACCCCACAACCCCGGGCGAGAGGCTAAGACCTTCCACCTTGTCCACAGCCTTCATGATTTTATAGATTTCTATGAGGTCACCTCTGCCCCCACCCCCAACCATCCTCCTGAGCACAAGGGAGCAAAGGTCCAGTGTGCGGACCTCTCCCTATAACTCAGGATCTCTAGTCCAGGCAGCATGCTCATAAATCTCTGACACAAAGTAGTTATAGTGCATACTGAACCTGGTGGAGGAGTCACATCTGGAAGAATTGTTACAAGGAGAAGGCAACTAATCAGAACTATTGGAAAAGAGGGAAAAAATCTTAGTTATAATGTGACACAGCACAGAAACCGGCCCTTCATCCTTTTGACGATCATGCTGACAAAAAAAACATTTACACTAAGCCAATTCAAATCTCCCCACAGTCCCATCAACTTCCCCCGGATTCTACCACTCTCCTACACAGTGGGGACAATTGACCTAGCCACACACATTGTTGGTATATACTGTAGAATGAAGCTCGAGCATTTGGAGAAAGCTACTTTGTCACAGGGCAGATGTGCACATTACTGTATTGGTAGTTCAGATTTCACAGTGCAGAAAGAATCCCTTTGACCCAGCTGGCCCGTGCTGACTGAGATGACCCATTGCCCCATTTAAGTTAGTCCCATTTGCCAACATTTGGCTCATAACTTTCTAAATCTTTCCAATCCATTTACCTATCCAATTGTCTTTTTACAACAGCCTCAATCACTTCCTCTGACAACTCACTCCCACAGATAGATTTGATTCCCTTTGTTTATATATTCCAGACATACCTCCACTATTCTTTTATTTTTAAAAAATTTTTTTTTGAGATACTGTGTGGAACAAGCACTTCTGGCCCTTCAATTCGTGCCGCCCAGCAACCCCCAATTTAACCCTAGCCTGATCACAGGACAATTTACAATGACCAGTTTACCCACCAACCAGTATGTCTTTGACAGCTCGTTCAAGATCTCCTCACGTGCACCCTATAACATTTCTTTGTTCTCTCTGTCCCTTCTTATTTCTTTTGCAATTTAAAACTTGTTCCCCAGTTCTAATGAAACATCATCAACTTGAAACTAGCATTTGCTGTTTCAGTTCATTGGTCTGAGGCTGTTTACTGAATACATAAGAACAATGGAAATTTCAAGAGCAAAACTGCAGAGGATAAGAGCTTGAAACTTGATCCTGGCTTCAAATAAGACCAAAGGTGTACTCTTTTAAAATTAAGAGGTGAACTGTTTTTAAAGATGATTAGAAGATTTGTCTGTGGAGACAGAAACTAATTCCAATGGCAGAGGATTTCTGAACAAAGGGAAAATCAGTTTAAAATTACAGAAAGATCCTTCAGGGATGGGATCAACAATTACAATTTAACATAATTAAAAATGGCAATCAGGAGTTTGCTGCCTGACTGACGATGCTAGATTAATAGGCATTTTCAAATTTTGACAGCTGAGGATGTTCAGGGAATTGAAAACAAGGTGCTCGTGGATAATGCAGCCTTGATCTAATGAAACAGTGGAAACAAATTGAGGGAACGAATGGCCTAGTCTAGTGCTGCCCCAATGTCTGACATCTGCCGTTTGAAGTACTCACTCATTTCAGTAATTCATGTGTTTGCCTCTCTCCAAGTCCCTTGCCCCCCTCAGAACATACAAGCTGATTGTGCTGGTGTCACTGCCTTTGTAACGTGGGAGCTGAGTAACCTCACAGTGTGGTACACCGCTACGGCAGAGGGGAGCGATGGACACGCAGCCACCTGTACCACATCCAAAACAAACTGTCTCATCCCAGATCTTCACTGCAGCCAAACATACAACATCTCTGTCCTCGCATTTGGTGAAAGCTGCAGCAGCTTCCGGAGCTCCCACTATGAAATTCATACAGGTAAAAAAGAAATAAAGCTTTATATAGCACCTCTCATCTCCCTGCAATGTTCTGACAGAGCTTGCAATGAAGAGATTATTTTTGAAGTGTTTGCAGCGTAGGAGTCACGGAAAAGTGAGCAGCCAGGCTATGTACAGCGATCTCTGAAGAAAAGTCATTAAACTGAATTATTTGGTTAGAAAGGGCAGTTCCCTGGTGACGCAGTAGTGCATACTTCTTCAAAAGTGTTCTTCAGTATCGTTAACTGGAACAGACGTCGCCGAACTGCTATTATGTGCCTGGGAATCTTTACTCGATTGAACAATAATCATTGTAAATTATTCCAACATTGTTTTAAATTGCCCTCCTGCTAAATTTACATTTGGGTGGTTAAAGTTAAAACTGCATTGCAATGCTGAAGTATACAGAGATGGTACACAGCAACTCACTGTTATAACCAGGCATTGGAGTGGCCAATTGTCCATCATTCTGATGTGCCTACTTTTTCAAGCAATTGGTTTTAAACTAAACGGACACAGAAACACAGTCTGTCAACTTAGTCACTCTAGTCTGTCTCTCAGTTTCCTTTTCTCGGTGTGATGACAGGTTGCTATGGAAGTACACTCCCAAGCTCCACTGATTTCATTTCCAATCATCGCACGGTGTTCAACTTTCACTTTGTCTCTATAAGTTCCAAAATTCTTTATGGATTTTGGAAACAGAATCCTTCTAATTTTTCCAGTCAACATTGATGACTTAGTTTTCAAACTTGGTGCCAATCACACTGACCCTAAGTATTGTCCTGAAGAAAGGTCTTGGCCCAAAACATCATCTGTTAATTCATTTCCATGGATGCTGCCTGACCTGCTGAGTTCCTTCAGCATTTTGTGTTTGTTGCTCTGGATTTTCAGCATCTGCAGACTTTCTCAACCCTCTCTCTTGACCTGGAATTCCTTTGATTCTAATATGGCTGGGCTGAGTGGACAAATGTAGAACAAATTTGAAGATGTTTAACTTCAGTGATTTGCTAGCAGGTAGTGGATTTTAATTTTTGTATTTCGTTTTCCACAGCACCATGTGCCCCAGATGAAATCATTGCCAATGTGGATTGTAACTCCAATAGAGTGGTGGTGTCCTGGGGAAGGACTGGTGGAGCAACCTCATTCGATGTAACTGCAGAAGGCAGTGATGGTCATATACACTCACACAACACCACAGAGACACGCCATGAAATGCTGGATTTACACTGTGGACAGTCCTATAATATAACCGTAACAACACTGAGTTACAGCCGGCATGGCATTTCGAGTACTTCTGTCCAAATACAAACTGGTAAATAACATACAGCAAGGAAATAATTTCCATGTGTATTCATTGTGTGTATTTGCAGACAGCGATAAAATTGATATTCATTTGTATTTTCTAAATAGCACCCTGCATTCCTGAGAATCTAACAGCTGAGCTTAATTGTGATTTGAACACAATATCCTTCTGGTGGGATGAGACTGCTGGAGCAAAGTTATACACTGTGACTGTTCGAGACAGTCAAAGAGTTACAGCTTTATTCAACACAAGTGATACAAGGGCTCAAATCCAGGACCTGCAGTGTGGTGAATATTATACAATCTCTGTCCTAGCAACAGATGACATCTGCAGGAGGCCCCAGGGAGCAGTGGTGAATGTACATTCAGGTATTGCTCATTTCCTGAAAGCTTTTTGTGACAGATCAGCAAATGAAGTCTTGCAATCCACTGGCAATATATCATTGTGTATATTTCCAAATAATTAAAAATTATCCTCATGTTAAACATTTTTCAAAATGTCATTTCTACCTCAACTTGAGATATTTCCAGTGGTGTAATGGGAGTAATGTTTGCTGCCGTGTGAGTTCTGATTAATGGATCATTTCCCTATGTTATTTGTACGGGATTGCAGCATTTTCACAGGTGTATTTCTAAATCAACCACTGTCCATGCTCACCCTGGAAACGATCAAAGCTATTCGTAAGGACCACCCATAGAATGATAAACATTGTTTTAGCTCCAGCCAGAAGTTTGGAATTCTGACCGTGTACTTAATAAAATGAATATTGAACTCATCACCAGCTCCACTTGCTTCAGTGCCTTTACGTAATGGAATTTCCTCATTCTTCGCTATCATTCCACCAAATCTCCATGTACTTTGCATGCTTCGTAAAGTGTAATGTGCAGAATTTAACAGAGTATACCAGTAATGGGGAGTACCAGAAATTTAGAAAGATTCAGAATTTTTTTCCTTGCTTTTTTACCACCTAGAGGAGAACTCTTCTATGGTCACATTGTCCATGCATGTGAGAAGACTGGCTTGTCACTATTATTGACAGGCTTGTTAAGTCAAAATTATTCATGTCTACTGAGAATAAGTGAGCCTGCACTAAAACCAATGCACCGAGTCATAATCTCTAACCAATCTCACATGCACTAAATCTATTGGGCTCTTTTTAACCTGAGTCACTGGGCAGGAGAACTACAGCGTAGGAGGGATATTAGATTTATATTCCATGCTTTTAATTGAATTGTATATACAAAGATATGGTCAATGAAACTTAATGGGTAGAATTGATTGCAACCTGTGGTACACACTCAAATTAATATGTAACTCACCCAGGATGCCAGGACTAACAGTGCAGGAATGGCTGTTCAGATCCCATGTTGGGATATCTAATCTGTAATACTGAAACCTGAGTTCCAGAGCTAATTCTGCCATATGCCAGGCGGTTTCAGTGCAATTGCAATCATGTAATACACCCAACAAAGGCATACACCCGACAATGTGAAACATTAAAATACAAATGAAGTATGCTTTATGTTTTCAAGAAGTTAGGCAGTAACTGTTGAAAGATCTGAAAGTTAAATCTCTTTCTCTTTCCACAAGCACTACCCAGCTGGCTGAAGGTTTCCACTACTTTATTATTTTTTTTTTTTTTTCAGATACCCAACATCTGCAACTTCTTTTATTGTGAATTAAGTTGGCTTTTTGACTGTTCACAAAGTGCAAAATAAATCCAAACTGGCTAATTATGGCCAATGCTCCTGAGGTTAATCAGTAAAGTGATGGAAGGTCTTGTCAACAGTGGTACTTATTCACTAGTAATCTGATGTCCACTTTGGGAATTTGTCAGGATCAATTGACTTAACACCTCATTACAGTATTAGTTGAATTCTAGAAGGTTGTCAATAAAACAGCAGTTTTTGTCGAGTCTGGTGTCAAGAAGTCATAGAAAAATTGAAGTCAGTTGGCATGAAGGATAATGTTTCAGTTATACTTCGTACAAAGGAAGGTGGTTCTGCTTGCAGGATGCCAATCAGCCCATCCTGCAGGAGTTCCTCAGAACAGTGTCCTCAGCCCAGCCACCAATGTCTTTCCTTTCTTAGGGTCAGAAGTAGGAATGCTTAGCTTCATTTTCAACTCCTCGGGAAATAAATCAACCCTTGCCAGCATTTTGTAAGAGCTAGACAATATGCAAGCTAAGTGGCAAATAATTTTCAAGTCACCAAAGTGCTAGGCATTGACCATCTGCAACAAGAGGACCTCATTACCTCCCTTTGATGTTCAATACCAGGCACTGACCATCTACAACAAGAGGACCTCATTACCTCCCTTTGATGTTCAATACCAGGCACTGACCATCTACAACAAGAGGACCTCATTACCTCCCTTTGATGTTCAATACCAGGCACTGACCATCTACAACAAGAGTACCTCATTATCTCCCTTTGATGTTCAATGCCGGGCACTGACCATCTGCAACAAGAGTACCTCATTACCTCCCTTTGATGTTCAATACCAGGCACTGACCATCTGCAACAAGAGTACCTCATTACCTCCCTTTGATGTTCAATGCCAGGCACTGACCATCTACAACAAGAGGACCTCATTACCGCCCTTTGATGTTCAATACCAGGCACTGACCATCTACAACAAGAGGACCTCATTACCGCCCTTTGATGTTCAATACCAGGCACTGACCATCTACAACAAGAGGACCTCATTATCTCCCTTTGATGTTCAATGCCGGGCACTGACCATCTGCAACAAGAGTACCTCATTACCTCCCTTTGATGTTCAATGCCAGGCACTGACCATCTACAACAAGAGGACCTCATTACCTCCCTTTGATGTTCAGTGCCAGGCACTGACAGTCTACAACAAGAGGACCTGATTACCTCCATCTGATGTTCAATGTCACTACCATTACATTGTATCCTGCATGCTTCAACATCCTGGGGTCACCATTCATGGGAAATTCAAATGAATGAGTCACGTGAGCACAAGAGTCCTCACCACTTGACATCACAAGGTGACATCACAAGCCTTTCGACCATCCACAAGGTGCAAGTCAAGCATACGATGGAAAGTTACCCACTTTCTCAGATGAATCCACCACCAGCAGCACTGAAGTAGCTCAAAACTATCGTGAATAAAATCAAAAAACTGCAACTGGTGGAAATCCAAAATACTGGAAATTCTCATCAATCAGGCAAATAGCATTTCGGATTGTTGGCCTTTCATGAGAGCTGGAGGAAGTTGAAAAGATGTTTTAGTTTACAAGGAAGGGGGAATCAAAACTCAATATTTAACTGAAATTTTTCAGATAACCAGCTTTTTTTATCTATATCTGAAAATTCTGGTTCTGATGAAAGGTCATCCATTGGTGTTGTTAACTATTCCTTCTCTAAGGTTCTGCCTGATTTGCTTAATACTTCCAGTATTTCTCATGGTCTTGTTTTCCAGAAACTGCAGGAAAGTTGCAGCTTTGATTTTTCCCTCTCTCCAGGCCCTCATTCTTTTTTCTCTATTTACTTCTCCTCTGGATATATTAGCTGTGATCAACAAGCCATAGCCACCCTCTTTCAGCTAGCAACTATAATATCAGTGTTATTCAGTCTCTCTTGACCTTCAGTCTAATCACAAACATCTACTTTGTTTGCTTCACCACTTTCACTTTTCTGTGGCTTATAACATTTCCAACTTTTCCAAATTCTGATGAAGTATCATCAATCCGAACGTTAACTCTGTTTCCCTCTCCACAGATGCTGAGTGCTGTCAGTAACTTCTGTTTTAATACCTTCCAGGACAAAGCAACCTACTTGATTGGCATCCAATTTACCACCTTAAACATCCATTTCCTTCACCGCCAATGTACAGTGGCTGCAATATGTACTTTCTACAAAATGCATTGCAGTGACTTGCCAAAATTATTCTAAAGTCACCTCCCAGATCCGTAACCTCTGCCACGATGAAGCACGAATGCAACATGCACACAAATAAGTCATAACCTAAAGCTTCCCCTCTGAGTCACAAATCTCAACTTTGAAATATATTACTACTCTTTCATCACTGCTCAGTATAAATTCTGGAAATGCTTCTCCAAGCGCTTTATGAAAGTATTTAATCAAAACTGCAGTAGCAGTTCAAGAAGGCGGCATACCACCACCTTCTCAAGGCAATTAGGGATGAGAAATAAATACTGGTCTTTCCCACTATGTCCAATCCCTGGAAAAAAATAATAAATAAATGAGAAAAGTTTAACTTCAAAGATCTTTGTTTCTAAACAGCAGATTTATTGGTGATGTTGTACCATTTATTTTATGTTCTTCCTCATCTTTCCTTCAAAAAAGGATTACTTGATACTGCTAGTATTTTCATCCATCTCATAATTCTATGTCCTACTTAAATCCTTCCCCATCATGCTGTTAACTATATACTATGTTTAGAATCTTTGGCAGACTTGTCTAAGATGTTAATATATAAAATTAATTAATTATTGAATGAAGTCCTAACTCTATAGGAGTACGACTACATACTTCTCTACAGTATGATAACCAACAATTTACCACCACCTCTGATTACTATCTGTTAATCATTTGATAACCATGCTGCCCCTGCCCTTCAGTTCATGGATTCCACTTCTGCTAACAATTGTATCATCTACAATGAATTCAAACATCATGTTCACAAATTTAGAGAGTGAATTTCATCAACACTGATACTTTAAATTGCGAACCATTTCCATGATTTAGAATAATAAACTCCAATAAAGTTATTACTAACTTAGTAAGTTTGTCAATCAGCTTATTTGAATCCACAATGCTTGATCCATTGCCTGACATCCATTTTAACTTTCAACCTTATTTTCAGTCCCTTGTGACCCACAGAATGTCAAAGTACAACTGGATTGTAACCTCAATACAGCTCTTGTATTGTGGGATGATAGTGAAGGAGCACTGTGGTACACTGCCATTGCAGAAGGAGCTGACGGGGGCAACATTTCATGCAGCACATCAGAAACATCATGTAGAACACCCATGCTGCTCTGTGGCCAGTTATATTCTGTGTATGTTGTAGCATCTGACAGGACCTGCAACCACTCTCTGAGTTCAGCAGTTGAAATACAGACAGGTAATCCATTGATTATTGACTATGACATATAATCGAAAAATGCAATTCCATTATTTTAATTCAGTAGTATACTAGAGCAGTATATTGACATAATATTAAATAAAAATTATCAGTTGTACCAAAGTCTTGTTAGTCAGCCACACAAGATCAAATTGCTGTTTAGATTTTGCATGTTATGTTACCATAACCGCTCCAACACCATTTCGTCTAACTTCCAGGTTATACGTGGTGACTTGTTTATAGTCTGATAATAAATTTTACTTTGAACATTTCAACTTTTTTCTGTAAATGCCTAATTAAACAACCTGAAACAATATCTGTGCTCTAATCCTCCACCTAATGATGTGAATACTATCAAGCATGCCTTAAAATTAATAAATCCATGCAGGATTCAATGACTTAATCCCCAAAAATGGTAAATTATCAATTATTTTAGATTCCGATATCTGATATTGATTGAATTCCTCCAGTACTGATCAAGTTAGCCTCTGGCCGGCTGGTGGCGCAGTGGCATCAGCGCCGGACTCCGGAGTGAAGGCTCCCGAGTTCGAATCCAAGTGGTGCCACCCCCCGAACACGCTTTCCATCCGTGCCGGGTTGAGCATTGAGTTAGCCACTCGGCCTCGTAAAAAACGAGGGTCAAGTCAGGAACATTCATATCCTGACCCAGTTAATCCGAAAGGAGACTAATCCTGACACCACGCACCAGACAAGAATGGCTGACTGTCTGGTGTGACAGGTATTATATAGTAGTGAAACCCAGGGAGTTCATCAAGGCAACTTCTAGATATGTGACTATCACACAGTAGCCAGATTGAATCATTTAGTTGTTGATGTTTCTACTGTCCCATACAAAGCTTTCCCATGTTCACAGAAAGAATTATTAATGTTCTTATTTAGAAGTTTCCATTTTTTAATTTATTGATGTATACATGTTAATTTAAGTAAATGTATGGCTATTCCTTTTTCCATTCTGTTATGTTTTAATATTTCTTAAGCTCCCTGTAGTCCCCAGAATGTAAGTGCTCACTTGGACTGTGGAAAATGCACAACATCAGTTTGGTGGGAGGAGAGCGAGGGTGCAGTGTACTACACTGCTATGGCAGAAGGAGTGGAAGGAGAGGACTACTCCTGCAATACAACGGGAGCAAACTGTGAGATTGTAGGCCTCCCATGTGGCCAGATGTTTAATATAACTGTGTTAGCGATGGACGAGAATTGCACCAGCTTACCAAGTCCAGCTTTTGAAATTCAAACAGGTAACGATTCTTTCCTTTTCAATAAAAATCAACAGAATGAGCATCAGAAACGAATTTCAAAAATTGCATAACATGATAAAACAGGAGATCAATATCCAACACCAAACAGTTAGTAAAATAATAATTAACATAGGTAATCATTGCAAAAAACTCAATTGGGTAGCAGATAATCCCGGCAGATAGAGGAGGCCTCTTGCTTGTGCTTTAACTGTGCATTGGGAATGCTGTCTTATCTGGTGATCATGTAACATTAATAAGGGTTCAACACTCTCACTTTATAGACCTTGCTTTCTGAATCGTTTCAGAGCTTGCTGAGATTATGAAAATATTTAGCATGGCAAGGAGACAAAGATATCTCTTTCATATACAATCCACCTTGGTTAGGTGAAATATAGTGTAGGGAAGTGAATGGGCATGCACTTAGATAGAAGGAATAAAGGCGTAAACTATTTTCAAAATGGGGAGAAAATTCAGAAATCAGAGGCGCAAAGGGACTTGGGAGTCTTCGTGCAGGATGGCCTAAAGATTAATTTGCAAGTTGAGCAGGGGTAAAGAAGACAAATGCAATGTTAGTATTCATTTTGAGAAGACTAGAATATAAAAGCAAGGATGCAATACTAAGGTTTCAAAAGGCATTAGTTAGAACATACTTTGCACAACTTTAGGCCCCTTAGCTATGAATTGACACTGGAGATGGTCCAGAGGAGGTTCACAAGAATGATTCTGGGAATGAAAGGGTATGAGGAGTGTTAAATGGCTCTGGACCTGTACTTGCTGGAGTTTAGAAGATAGAGGGGTGGTCTCATTGAAACCTATCGAATATTGAAAGACCTGGATAGAGTGAACATGGGAGGATGTTTCCTATAGTGGGGAAGTCTAAGGCCAGAGGGCAGAGCCTCAGAATAGAAGGATAACTCATTTGAACTGAGATGGGGGTGGTGAGTCTGTGGAATTCATTGCCACAGATGGCTAGGGAGGACAAACCATTGGGTATATTTGAAGTGGAGGTTGCTATGTTCTGTGGTCAGGGCATCAAAGGTTACAGGGAGAAGGCAGGATAATGGGGTTAAGAAAATAATGAATCAGCCATGCTTGAATAGCAGAGTATATTTGATGGGCTGAGTGGCCTAATTCTGCTCCTATGACTTATGATCATATGGTCCTATGGTAATAGACAGAAACAGATAATATTCAGGCCATGTTAAGTGTGTAGCATTTCCATTATCATATAGGAAACACTCTAATATATACTCTCTGTTAAGATTCAGTCTTAAATAATGTTACAAAAAAGATTGTTTGCAGTTTTGCTCATTGTTGTAGTAATATGATTTGCACAAATTAGCTATGATTTCTATACAAAAATTGTAAGATTTGATATTGTGTAACTTGTAATCATGTTATATTGTTTACAATAGTTTCCTGTGCATCTTTCTACAGCACCTTGTATCCCACAGAATGTGGTAGCTCACATCAGCTGCGAGAATAACACTGTCTCAGTGTCTTGGGATCCCAGCAATGGCTCAGAGTCATACCACGTAACAGCACAAGGGACCAATGGCCACTGGGCCTCCTGCAATACAACAGGCACTGAATGTGAGGTCTCTGATGTGTACTGTGGACTGTATTACTACATAACTGTACAGGCA
Source organism: Mobula hypostoma (assembly GCF_963921235.1). Taxonomy (NCBI): domain Eukaryota; kingdom Metazoa; phylum Chordata; class Chondrichthyes; order Myliobatiformes; family Myliobatidae; genus Mobula; species Mobula hypostoma. The sequence continues at coordinate 42,885,026 of NC_086108.1, forward strand.
GTCCGCATGGGGTGTAACAGCTCACACAGCTCTGCTGTGGCAGTTAAAGCAGGTAACATGTGAAGTATTGAAAATCATTTCTAAAATTTACATACATTGTTTGCAGTGTTGCCTTTTATGTACCCTTCAGCCTCTATTGATAAATTTTCTTCTTGCAGTACCGTGTGTCCCCCAGAACGTCAATGCTTACATGGACTGTGATTCTGGACATATGTCAGTCTCCTGGGAATTTTGTGAAGGTGCATCATCATACATTGCCACTGCAGAAGGAGGTGACGTGCAGCGATGCAGCGCCAACGATACGCTGTGTGACATCACTGACCTGTCCTGTGGAGAGACCTACACTGTCACAGTCCTTGCGCACGATGACACCTGTGACTCTGCTGAAAGTCCTTCGGTCACAATGAGAACAGGTAACTGCAGCGAAGAGCAATTTCCTGCATTACTAATTCCTCTCTCCTTCACATTAACTTTGGTGCCTTCTCTATTAGAACATCCTTCTCTAGAATACATTTATTCTGGAGGACAGTGGTTAGCGCGAAGCTATTATAGCCCCAGGGGTTGAAGTTCTGAGTTCAATTCCGGTGTCCTCTGTAACTAAGTTTGTACATACTTCCCATGAGTATGTGGGTTTCCTCTGGGAGCGCTGGTTTCCTCCCACAGTCCAACAACATGCTAGTTAGGTTAACTGGTCATTGTCATTTGTCCTGTTATTAGACTAGGATTAAATATGTGGGTGGCTGGGTGACATGGCTTGTTGGCCCAGAAGGGTTTGTTCCATGCTCTATCTCTAAATAAACAAACATTTGCCTTAATATTTTGGTTTTAAAAACAATTCCAGAAAATTTAGCAGTTACCATGTAAGTGACACTTTATCTGTTGCTTTTGCCATTTCTAGTTTCGTGCATCCCACAGAACCTCGATGTCCATGTAGACTGTGACACAAACGATGCTTCAGTATTGTGGAGCCACACTAAAGGTGCAGTCTCTTACTTGGCAACTGCAGAAGGAAGTGATGGGCACCCAGTTTCCTGCGAAACGGCCAGTACCGAATGTCAGATAACCAACCTACACTGTGGACAGGTGTATAATTTAACTGTGACAGCCCTGGATGGTGTGTGTGACACCTCACAAAGCTCTCTGTTTGCATTCAGCACTGGTAGGTGTTTTGATGTGATTTAGTAAGTTTGATAATTAACTGTACAATTTTTCCTGAAAATTTCACTTACAGTGCACCTTCCATGTATCCAAATATCACACCACATTGAAGTAGAAAACTGTTAGGTATGCCTACAAAAGAATTATGCTAAATATTAAACGTTTTGATAAGCTGTCAACATCAGGCATGGAATGAACATTAATTGAGAAAACTTGCCACGGGGAATATAAGGTCCTTTCTATCAGTGGCTTTCAATAATCCATACAGTACAGATGCAGAGAAAAGCTGTAAATGCAACTGTTAGAAGTGTGGTAGCTGAATGACATATTAAAATGCAAATAGAAGAAAGCTTCAATTATCTAATATTTGACTATTCTGAAATCCAGATGGTTCGGATCTGACACACCAGCTGATACTTGACCTACAGCTTACCAGGGCTAACTTTCCATGCTTCCCCTCTGCTGAACCAAGTTTCCGCGCCCCCTTCCAACTCAGCTGGCCCTGGCTGGTTCCTGAGCTTCCGTTAAACCCACAGGGCCACGACTGCATTTCATCCTTCAAGCTCAGTTCAAGTAGAGACCAGTTTCTATACTTTCTATAAACTGACCAAGGCCCTGTTTTCTGCATACCCTTTATTACGTTCACTGGAAAAATTATCATGTCACTGTATAATATCCTCCCAAAAATTGAAATGTGTCAGTGTATTAACAGGAATATAATCCAATAGTCCAGAAAATCTGCTGGTCTGGTACCACCAAAGTCCTGAGAGTGACACTTTTAATGTAATCAGTACTGAAAGTCCTCCAAAACTTATAACATTAGATTGTTTCTAGATATTTTAGTGTTATTTTCAATAAAACCAATGTCCTCCTTGAGTGAAGCTAAGCTCGAAAGTGAATTTTGTGTTCTGAATTTTCTGTTTCCCCAGTAATTATTGCTTCCATTAGTTAAGTATTATAGGGGGCTCTTTGTTGATAACAAGTACAAAAATAAATCCACTATTCTCGCAAGCTCAAAAACAATTTTACTGACTACTTATATTGACAGAAGTGGATTTTAGCCATTCCCACCACGTCACAGTTACTTTGTGTTTCTGTAATATGCAGCCCCTTGTGCACCCGAACACACTTCCACCAGTCTGGACTGTGACACCAGGAGTACGTCAGTGACCTGGGCGAAGGCTGAGGGTGCCATGTGGTACATTACAACAGCAGAAGGACAAGATGGACACGTTTCACTGTGTAACACAACAGAGACGAGCTGTGACTTTGTGGACCTGCACTGCAGTCAGACATATTCAATAACTATAACGGCAGTGGACAGTGACTGTCAGAGTGTAAATACATCCATTTTTGAAACTGAAACAGGTAAAAATTCCTAGAGGCTTAAGATGTTTGAAAATCATTTCATTGTCACAGCAAAAAGGTTGTTCTCCAGACTGCAGTCCAGTCAGGTCACACTGTTAGTTTAAGAATTTGTAAAGACTCTTGTTTTCCTCTGAGTGGTGATAGAATTCAGCATTGTCAGTAGGTTTCTGCATGTCTTCTAGCATTAACCCTTTACATTAGAAGGTTTAATTTCTTCCATTTTCAGATAAGTGAGCCAAAGCCTTGTGACAAAATAACTTGTTAGAAAATTAAGACCCTGATGCACTGTATGTATTTGAATGAGAATATACTGTAATTACGTCATCACTGTGCATCTGTACAGTAAAAGTTTATTTTCTGTTGTGTATATTAATGGAAACAATTGAAACTCTGTACTACTATAATTAAATATTGATTCTTTTCTCTCTCCTCCTGTCCTGAAGCCCCTTGTCCCCCTCAGAACATACAAGCTGATTGTGCTGGTGTCACTGCCTTTGTATCATGGGAGCCGAGTAACCTCACATTGTGGTACACCGCTACGGCAGAGGGGAGTGATGGACACACAGCCACCTGTACCACATCCAAAACAAACTGTCTCATCCCAGATCTTCACTGCAGCCAAATATATAACGTCTCTGTACTCGCATTTGGTGAAACCTGCAGCAGCCTGCAAAGCTCCCACCATGAAATTCAGACAGGTAATATAGAAAGAGAGAACCTCTCTTCAACACATGAGGCCTTTTCATCTCCTCAAGACTGTTCACACTCAACAAAGTGGGTCCAGTCATCTTCAGACTAGCCTCCGATTATATATTTAATTGTTAATACAGGTCCACAATCCCTTATACGAAATTCTTGGGGCCAGTTGCATTTCGGAATTCAGAATTTTTCGGATTTCAGACCCCCCCCCCACCGATACCAACAAACACGTATTTAACCTGTCTCAGCGCGGAGGACTGTAAGACCCAGCGGCGCACTAAACCTATGCACATCCTCCCGTATACTTTAAATCATCTCTAGATTACTTATAATACAATGTAAATGCTATGTAAATAATTGTTATACTGTATTGTTTATGGAATAATGACAAGAAGAAATTTTATTTCCAACAAAAACATTCAATAAAACATAAAAATATACAGCTTCAAACGAACCGAATCAAACAAATGGTAAATGACTTATTGGAATAAATGTAGAACATCACTGTCAGTGTCGCTATAAAACTTCAGTAACTTGTCTTTCTGTTTATTTAAATCATGTGCAGTGGTAATTCCGACACTATTTTCTTCAGTAAGACGCCGCACAGACACACCACGATCAAGCTTCGGCAATAACTCCACTTTCTGTGTTATTGATAGAGAAGATTCCTTCTATTTTTCTCATTGTTACCCATAGGAGTATCTGCAGCTCTTTTTGACATTTTCACAGTGAAATTAAACGCAAAGTCAACAGTGAACACAAAACGTCAGCAAACAGCAAATGTACGTGTAACCAGTATGAGCGCTGAGCCACAACTGATGCCTGGCGGCCTCTGCTAGTGCTGCCACATCACACCTGAGTGACGTCAGCTGTTGGCGAAAAAAACTTCGGTTTTCAGAGCTTTTTGGATTTCAGAATTTCGAATAAAGGAATGTGCACCTGTAACCTAATTGCTTTTACTATCTCTGATTGAAATTCAAATTATAGGCTGTCATAAGGTTACCTGGGGTAAGAGTCTGTTTGCAGTGCACAACCTGCTCATCCTCATGGATTGCCTCTCAGTATAGAGAACCAGCTTGGCCTTCAGATCAAATTAGTGTCGGTAAACAACAGGTCATTGGGACAGTGGTTCTCTTAATTTCTCTCAGGATACCAGATCAGGTTTTATAACTGAAATGATTGATAATACTTGTTAATGACCGCAAAATCCATCTATCGATATTCAGTGAAAGCAGACAGGTCTGTTGGTCAGGCTTGCTCTTGACTTGTTTAACCAATGCGTAAATTGAGATTTCAATCTATAGAATATAAAGGTGACTTTGTCAGAGCAACCTAAGTTCTGTAAAATGTTGGCAACAACCATCTCTCCATCCTCTGGCACGAGCCTGATGAATTTTAATGTTTACATATTATTTTCTATAGCACCTTGTGCTCCAGATGAAATTGTCGCCAATGTGGACTGTAACTTCAACAGAGTGGTAGTTTCATGGGGCCGGACTAATGGAGCAAAAGAGTTCGATGTGACCGCTGAGGGAAGTGATGGTCATATACGCTCACACAACACAACAGAGACACGCCAGGAAATGCTGGATTTACACTGTGGACAGTCCTATAACATAACCGTAACGACACTGAGTTACAGCCGGCATGGCATTTCGAGTACTTCCATCCAAATACAAACTGGTAATACTATCCACTTAGTAGTATGCACAACGGAAATGGTCAGATTTATTAATTATGATACAGTCCAGGCCAGAAGAATTGATACAATTTTTTTTTATTTTTGAATAGCACCTTGCATTCCAGAGAACCTAGCAGCTGAGCTAACCTGCAGTTCAAATACAGTGTCCATCACGTGGAATGACACTGAAGGAGCCAAGTTATATACTGTCGCCGCTCGAGACAGACAAAAAGTAATCGCCTTATTCAACACAAGTAGTACAAGGGCTCAGCTCCCACATTTGCAGTGTGGTGAATATTTCACGATCTCTGTTCTAGCAACAGATGACATCTGCAGCAGTCCTCAGAGTGCAGTGGTGAATGTACTTACAGGTATCGCTCAATTCCATTTGTCGTTTGTTTGGTCCTTCTGTTTGACTACAGTTCGTAGTGCAGATTAGATTAAAGATCACGGCTATACTTCCTTTAATGCTTTTAAAGACAGTGAAATGTGAGGTTTCCGTCAAATCAAATCAGTGAGGATTGTACTGGTAGCCCACAAGTATCACCATGCGTCCGGTGCCTATGCTGCATGCCCACAACTTACTACCCTAACCCTACGTCTTAGGAAGGTGGGAGGAAACCAGAGCACCCAGACGAAACACGCACGGTCATGGAGGGGAAGTACAAACTCCTCACAGTGGCGGAAATTGAACTCTGATCTTACAGGCTGGCACAGTGCATTCACCACCACACTGCCGTGCTGTTTTTGAACAGAAACTCCATTGTAAAAACGTATTGTGTTTTCGTTTAGTTTAAAGTGTTTCCACTGATACTTTGATTGATGCTCTAATGATTCTGGATAACAGAGCTAACATTTTCCAAAGCTGTATGAATTAATGGATACACAATGTATTCTTTATTTTACTAACTACTTTACTGAGCTACTATTATGCTATGTTCAATAAAAATAGTGTACTGTACTCTTGTGAGAAGTGCTAGGGGCCTTGTCAAATGGCTGGCATTTCTTTCTGTAACTGTCAGGAAGCTCAAGACTCCAGTGCAGTTTGTCCGCAAATGTGGATGTCCTCAATTTCCCAAGAAATGGTGCCAGAAATTTCCCGATTGTGCTCAACAGAATCAGAATCAGGTTTAACATCACAGGCATATGTTGTGAATCTCGTTAACATTGGACTCCTCAGATATTACAGTGCAGAATCAGTCGCGAATTTACTTTGAACCTCTGCCTTAAGCATATTGCACCAACCCTTTGAAAACATTTGATCTAATTCCACAGTGTGCATATCTTTATAACTTCTTCATGCATCTCTTGCTGCGGTCCAAAAGCTCCTTGTCATTATGTATTTCATTTCTATTTTCAACCTCCCTATAAATTCTAATTTTACTCATTTTAATGTAAGAAGCTGTCCTTTAAAGGAAAATATTTTCCAACTCAGATAATCAAAAAATACTTGAAGAGCACAATACTGTTAAAACACAGCATGATTACAGTAATAAATGAAATTACACTTCAACACAGGAACAACACATTTAGTGGTACTATTACACTAACATAGAATTGAAACAATTCAATATAATTGTAATAAAATTCTATTACAATAGTATTAGCCATTATAATGTGAATAGCATATTGTAATAATAGCTATAAGAATAGAATACAGATTTTGGAGACGCATTGTTAGTAGCAATCTAAAGCATATTTCCTTTCCCTGTAGGACCTTGCACTCCTCAGAACACGGTTGCTGACATTGACTGCACTATCCATAGTGCACTGGCGTCATGGGAACAGAAGGGTGGGAGTGATTTCTCTATTGCAACTGCAAAAGCAAGTGATGGACATACACAATCATGCAGGGCGCAAGAGGGAGCCTGCGAAATTTTTGACCTGCACTGTGGGAAGTTGTACAACATAACAATAGTGGCTGTTAATCAAATGTGCAACAGCTCACAAAGTGCAGTGGTGACTGTTCAGACAGGTAACCACTTCTACTCGTGCTCTGTTTCAGACAATGTTTGCCCACATAAATTATACTTAAAAGTTCATGCTTGAATTATTTTCAATGATCATGCATATCAATTTTATATATGGTAAATGATATTTCAATGTTGTCAATCATATGTTATTACACAATATTACTTATACACTGTGTCATGGGTAGTAAAATCAAAATTCTATGTATCAATGAAGTCTGACAGCTATGGTTATATTTACGTATTTACATTCCAGATCAAAATAACAACAGCATGCTTCCATTTTGATATTGGTTTCCTGTTTCAACAACACTATATATTGCTACTTGGATTATGAAACTTACAATGAGGCAAAGATATTCTAGTGGACATAGAAAAAGATGAAAAAGGCCAAATAGTTGAACAGGTCCTTCCTTCACAGTTCACCCAATCAATTTTAATCTTGTATGCAAATGTTAATCACTGAAAGAAGTTCTTTGATCCTCCAAGCATGCATCGACTTGTAAGCACCTGATTTTACACTAATCCCTTTGTTAAGCTCTCCACATTCCTATCAACTCCTCCGATATTCTACCACACACCTACACAATAAGGCAATTAATCTCTCAAACCACATGTTAGGATATGGGAGAAAGCCTGAGCATGTAGAGGAAGCCCGGGCAGTCAGTTAGGACGTGCAATCTCCACACAGACAGCACCAGAGGTCAGGACTGAGTCCAGGTTGTTGGAACTGGATTCAGTCCAGCTGTGCCACTGTGCTGAGGTACTGTTAAACCCCAAAGAAAATTAAGCTAAACAAATATCACACCTTTCTGATCATTTAACCCAGATGGCACATTGGCCGAAACTCCTTAAGACAGGTGGCAGATCAACTGATGATCCCACTGGTGATAGCACAGGACAGTTAACATCTTAGTCCACATGTATTTTTTAACTCTTATGTCCATAGGCTCAGTATTTCAGCAACTGTCGTCCATCACATTACATTTAGTTATCTTTGATTCTGATAATTACCTTCAATCCACTTCTGGCTTCATTTAATCCTTACTGCTTTAAAGTTTTAATTTTTTTAAATCACTTCATCAGGAAGATCATTTTTTTTCTTTTTCTTTCATAGTAAATTTCTTTTAATCTAACATCCTGTCTCATGCAATTAAATTTAAAAATGATATTCTATATATCTAGTTGGCGTCTATATTAAACAATCTGCTATTATTGTAATTATTCATTACTATCAATATTTTGAAAACCAGAATGATAGGTCGGTCTTAATTTTCTGTGACGATTGTGAATTCGTATTCATCAAATTATTTTTTAAATCTACCACTTCATTTCTCCAATCATTTGTTCTTTCTGCTTGTTTGGTCTACGTTAGTCATAACTCTCACTTGGTCAGTTTATCACTGTCAATATTTAAAAGCACAAATAATGTTAGTCAATCTCTTTCACTTATCTTTGATCAAATTCTCTATTAATACCTCTAACATGCATTTTAGTTATCATCAACTGAGCTTTTTCTGACTGCCACTTTTATGAAACCATCCTTTTATTTTCAAAGCTAGTCACTTCTAACTGTGTTTCCCAGAAGTTATTTTGCAACACACGCTGCTATTAAATGGCTACCATATGATGTACGTATGTAATTGATACCAAACTGAAAGCTTCTTTCCTTTATAAAACGTAGCACCATGTATCCCCGAGGGTATTACTGCTCAGGTGGACTGCGATACCAATGATGCCTTAGTGTCATGGGAGCAGTCCGACGGGAGCGACTCTTACTTTGCTACTGCAGAAGCGAGTGATGGACTTGAGCACCAATGCAATGCAGTGGGAACAACCTGCAATATGATTGACTTGCACTGTGGAGGGTCATACAACGTAACAGTAACAGCTGCTAATGAGATGTGCAACAGTTCCAAAAGTGTACAAGTGTCTATTCAAACAGGTAATGTCTTCATCCTCAACTAGAAGCTGTTAACATCCTAACTCAAGTAACAAAGTAAAAATCAAGATAGTAAAACAACAGATGCAAAGAAAGGTGAAGGATAGGATTGTTCATGCAATATTACAATGTAAATATTAATTGTATTAGAGAGTAGTTAGATATGCAATACCACCGGAAGACAAAGATGTAAATTATTTTCTAGTATTCAAAGTTAGCTTTTCTAAACAGAAATTAAAATTGAAGCAAAGCAATCATTAGAAATGTTTTAAATGTTACAATATTGCCAGGCTACTAATTACTTTAAATAGCCTTTCGGAATAATAGTATCATAAGCATACGCTCTTTCCAAAAACAATTCCAGGACCATGCATCTCAAGGAATGTCTCTGCCGTTGTGGATTGTGATACTAATATTGCAAGAGTTTCATGGGAGCCAAGCAGTGGGAGTGACTTCTACATTGCCACTGCATTGGGAATCAACGAAGAAATACACTTGTGCTCTGCGGAGGATGTAACCTGTGAAATCAGTGACCTGCAGTGTGGACAGTCATACAATGTAACAGTAGTAGCTGTTAATGGAGTATGCAACAGTTCAGACAGTGCAGTAAGCAATTTTCAAGGAGGTAACCTGTTCTACTTTTCCATTTTAGTTAATTTCATGCTATGAGCAGAGAATTTATTGGGATAATCCATTGTGCACATGCACACGAGCACGCGCACGCGCGTCCCCCCCCCCCCACACACACACACACAGAAATACAGTATTCCTTTTCTTCTATGAATAAAAACTTTGCTAATTTTTGGCATAGATAGGGTAAAAAGTCAGAAACTCATTTTTTTCATTGAGATTGGGTTCTGAAAATAACAGGCCATGGTTTTAAGGTGAGAAGGAGGAGTTTTAAAGGGGAACAACAGGAATTCTGCAGATGCTGGAAATTCAAGCAACATACATCAAAGTTGCTGGTGAACGCAGCAGGCCAAGCAGCATCTATAGGAAGAGGCGCAGTCGACGTTTCAGGCCAAGACCCTTCGTCAGGACGGTCTCGCCTGAAACGTCGACTGCGCCTCTTCCTATAGATGCTGCTTAGCCTGCTGCGTTCACCAGCAACTTTGATGTATGTTGCCGTAGTTTTAAAGGGGATCTGAGTTTTACACAGAGAGTAGCTGAAATCTGGAACACGTGGCCAGAGATAATGGAAAATCCAGATGCAATTACTACATTTTGAGGCATTTAGACAGGCAATCGATCAGGCAAGGCATAGAAGGATTTTAGTTCCTAATTGGGAAAATGGGTTTGGTGTAGGTGGACAGAAGGTAGGCATGGATGTAGTTGGCCAAAGGGCCTTTTTTATGTTGTACTATTATAATACTTTATCACCCATATTTCTGTGGATGAGTGTTCATTTTTTCATCTGCCCATTGACTAATCCAGTTATATCTTCCCCTGGAATATACACCAAGTTGCTTCTTTATTAGGTACCTCCTGCATCTAATAAAATGGCCACAGAATGTGTATTCATGTCTTCTGCTGCTGTAGCCTGCCCACTTCAAGGTATAATGTGTTGTGCGTTCAGAAGTGCTTCCTTGCACATCACTTTTGTAATATGTAGCTATTTGAATTACTGTTGCCTTTCTGTCAGCTTGAACCAGTCTGGCCATTCACCTCTGACCTCTCACATTGACAAGGCATTTCCACCCATAGAATGGCTGCTCATTAGATCTTTCTTTGTTTCTTGTACCATTCTCTGTAAACTCTGCAGAACGTTGTGCGTGAAAATCCCAGGAAATTTGATCACAGAAAATCCCAATGGATTCAGATGTGTCTATTTTAATGCAAGGAGTATTATGAACAAAGCAGATGAGCTTAGAGCGTGGATGAATACTTGGAGCTATGATGTTGTGGCCATTACAGAGGCCTGGATGGCTCGGGGCATGATTGGTTACTTAGAGTGTCAGACTTTAGATGTTTCAGAAAGGACAGGGAGGGAGGCAAAAGAGGTGGGAGCATGGCACTGTTGATCAGAGAAAGTGTCATGGCTGCAGAAAAAGAGGAAGTCATGGAGGGATCATCTACAGAGTCTCTGTGGGTGGAAGTTAGTAACAGGAAGGGGTCAATAACACTACTGGGTGTTTTTTATAGACCACGCAATAGTAACAGGGACATCGAGGAGCAGATAGTGAGACGGATTCTGGAAAGGTGTAATAATAACAGGGTTGAGATTTTAATTTCCCAAATATTGATTGACATCTCCCTAGAGTGAGTGGTTTGGTAGGGGTAGAGTTTGTTAGGTGTGTTCAGGAAGGTTTCTTGACACAATATGCAGATAAGCCTACAAGAGGAGAGACCGTACTTGATCTGGTATTGGGAAATGAACCTGGTCAGGTGTCAGATCTCTCAGTGGGAGAGTATTTTGGAGATACTGATCACAATTCTATCTCCTTTACCATAGCATTGAAGAGGGATAGGAACAGACAAGTTAGGAAAGCGTTTAATTGGAGTAAGGGGAAATATGAGGCTATCAGGCAGAAACATGGAAGCATAAATTGGGAACAGATGTTCTCAGGGAAATGTACAGAAGAAATGTGGCAAATGTTCAGGGGATATTTGCGTGGGGTTCTGCGTAGATATGTTCCAATGAGACAGGGAAAGAATGGTAGGATACAGGAACCGTGGTGTACAAAGGCTGTTGTAAATCTAGTCAAGGAGAAAAGAACAGTTTACAAGAGGTTCAAAAAACTAGGTAATGATAGAGATCTAGAAACTTATAAGGCTAGCAGGAAGGAGCTTAAGAATGAAATTAGGAGAGCCAGAAGGGACCATGAGAAGGCCCTGGCGGACAGTATTAAGGAAAACCCCAAGGCATTCTACAAGTTTGTGAAGAACAAGAGGATAAGACATGAGAGAATAGGACCAATCAAGTGTGTATGGAACCGGAGGAGGCAGCAGAGGTACTTAATAAATGCTTTATTTCAGTATTCACTATGGATCTTGGTGATTGTAGAGGTGACTTACAGCGGACTAAAAAGCTTGAGCATGTAGATATTAAGAGGATGTGCTGGAGCTTTTGAAAAGGATCAAGTTGGATAAGTCACCAGGACCAGACGAGATGTACTCCAGGCTACTGTGAGAGGCAAGGGAGGAGATTGCTGAGCCTCTGGAGATGATCTTTATATCATCAATGGAGATGGGAGAGGTTCCAGAGGATTGGAGGGTTGAGGTTGCTATTCTCTTATTCAAGAAAGGGAGTAGAGATAGCCCTGGAAATTATAGACCAGTGAGTCTTACTTCAGTGGTTGGTAAATTGATGGAGAAGATCTTGAGAGACAGGATTTATGAACATTTGGAGAGGCATAATATGATTAGGAATAGTCAGCATGGCTTTGTCAAAGGCAGGTTGTGCCTTATGAGCCTGATTGAATTTTTTGAGGATGTGACTTAACACATTGATGCAGTAGATGTAGCACTATTGATTTCAACAAGGCATTTGATAAGGTACCCCACGCAAAGCTTATTGAGAAAGTAAGGAGGCATGGGATCCAGGGGAACATTGCTTTGTGGATCCAGAACTGGCTTGCCCACAGAAGGCAAAGCCTGGTTGTAGATGGGTCATATTCTGCATGGAGGTCGGTCACCAGTGGTGTGCCTCAGGGATCTGTTCTGGGACCCCTACTCTTCGTGATTTTTATAAACGACCTGGATGAGGAAGTGGAGGGATGGGTTAATAAGTTTGCTGATGACACAAAGGTTGAGGGTGTTGTGGATAGTGTGGAGGGCTGTCAGAGGTTACAGCAGGACATTGATAGGATGCAAAACTGGGCTGAGAAGTGGCAGATGGAGTTTAACCCAGATACGTGTGAGGTGGTTCACTTTGGTAGGTTAAATATGATGACAGAATATAGTATTAATGGTAATACTCTTGACGGTGTGGAGGATCAGAGGGATCTTGGGGTCCGAGTCCATAGGACACTCAAAGCTGCTACGCAGGTTGACTCTGTGGTTAAGAAAGCATATGGTGCATTGGCCTTCATCAATCATGGGATTGAGTTTAGGAGCCGAGAGGTAATGTTGCAGCTATATAGGACACTAGTCAGACCCCATTTGGAGTATTGTGCTCAGCTCTGGTCGCCTCACTACAGGAAGGATGTGGAAACCATAGAAAGGGTGCAGAGGAGTTTTACGAGGATGTTGCCTGGTTTGGGGAGCATGTTTATGAGAATAGGTTGAGTGAACTCGGCCTTTTCTCCTTGGAGCAACGGAGGATGAGAGGTGACCTGATAGAGGTGTATAAGATGATGAGATGCATTGATCATGTGGATAGTCAGGGCTTTTGCCCAGGGCTGAAATGGCTAACATGAGAGGCACAGTTTTAAGGTGCTTGGAAGCAGGTACAGAGGAGATGTCAGGGGTAAATTTTTTTATGCAGAGAGTGGCGAATGCGTGGAATGGGCTGCCGGCGACAGTGGTGGAGGCAGATATGACAGGGTCTTTTAAGAGGCTCCTGGAGAGGTACATGGAGTTTAGAAAAATAGAGGGCTATAGGCAATCCTAGGTAATTTCTAAGGTAAGGACATGTTTGGCACAGCTTTGTGGGCTGAACGGCCTGTATTGTGCTGTAGGTTTTCTATGTTTCTATGAAATCTCCCAGTATGTGAGATACTCAAATCACCTTGTCTAGTATGAACAATCATTCCTCAGTCAAGGTCACTCAGATCACATTTCTTCCCCATTCTGAAGTTTGGTCTGAACAACAACTGAATGCCTTAACCATGTCTGCATGCTTTTACGCATTGAGTTACTGCCAAATGATTGGCTCAAAATCAGAACCAGGTTTAATATTACTAGCATATGTTGTGGAATTTGCTGTTTTGCATGGCAGTACATTCCAATACATAATAATAAAAAAGTATAAATTACAATAAAAATTATAATTTTTAAAATTAAATGAAATTAATAGTGAGAAAAGAGAGCAAATAAAGAAAAAAATAGTGAGGTAATGTACAAGGATACATTGTCCATTCAGAAATCTGATTGGGGGAGGGGAAGATGGTATTCCTAAAATACGGAGTGTGTGTCTACAGGCTCCTGTACCTCCTCCCTGATGGTAGCAACGAAAGGGGGCATGATTGGGGGGTTCTTTAATGATGGTTGCTACCTTTTGGGGGCATCGCTTTCTGAAGATGTCCACAATGCTGGGGAGGCCAGTGCCCAGTGTAACTGGCTGAGTTCACAACTTTCAGCAGCTTTTTCCGATCCTGTGCAGTGGCCCCTCCGTACCAGACGGTGAAGCAACCAGCTGGGGCGCTGTCCACAGTACGTCTCTAGAAATTTGTGGGAGTCTTTGGTTATATACCAAGTCTTCTCAAACTCCCAATGAAACATAGCCACGGTTGGGCCTTCATTGTAATTGCATCAGTATGTTGGGCCCAGGATCGATCTTCAGAGATGTTGACACCCACCAACTTCAAACTGCCCTCCCTTTCCACTGCTGATCCCTCGATAAGGACTGGTATGTGTTCGATTAACTTCCCCTTCCTGAAGTCCACAATCAATTCTTTGGTCTTACTGACATTGAGTGCAATGTTGTTGTTGTAACACCACTCAACCAGCTGATCTATCTCACTCCTGTATGCCTCCTTATCACCACCTGAAGTTCTGTCAACAATAGCTGTGTCATCAGCAAACTTCATAGATGGTGTTAGAGCTCTGCCTAGCCACACATATTATCTAATTAGATATTTATATTAGCTGTACCTAATAAAGTGGCCACTGAGTCTATTTTCAACTTTCCTCACTATCAGCTTCATGGCCAATTTTTATATCAGCTGAAATCTTCCGAATTGTGGTGCCTACTTTTAAGTCTATCATTAATAATGAACACCAAAAGCGAAGGACTTTGTCCTGAGTCTTACAGAGCAAACGTAGCAGCTTTCCAGTCTTATAGTCCAGTTCAGTACCCTGTGTTCCCTGCCACTTACAGTATTTTACTCTCCTCCATCTCCTCTAACTTTTTAAAATGTTTAATTTGGAATCATGCTCCCATATAGACACGTAGAAGCATGATATCAGTTCAATTACCAAACCACAACCCTTTTCTTTAAATTGTGTTTCAGTAATTGAAGTGATATCATGCTTCCCATGTCTATCTGTGTCTATGCCTATCTCCTATTTCACTTAATAGTTTTCTCGCTTTGAAGTTACGGCAATAGCATTGGCAAAGCTTACTTCTAAGTTCTTTGTTTGCAAAATCACACTTACTAACCCCTTGCCTCCCATATCAGGTTTGGCTGATCTCTTTTCTAAATCTACACTCAAGTTCCCATTCTTTAATTAAATCTAATTTAAATCCAGTGCAATGCTCCATTGAACAATGGAGCCAAGATTTCTCAGCTTTTGTCATCGTCTCTGCAATAAAGTCCTGCATTCTATTTGCCGTCCTAATATTTGTAGTATTGCATTATAACTTAGTGTGGTGATCACCCTGTGCTGCAACATTCTATGGGCAATGTCCATTTAAACAATATTCTGTATTTTTATCCAGCAAATCAGATAACTTACATTATATATATATTATATTATCCTCCAAAATATGCCCAGACACTCACTGTGTGTCCTTTAGCAGACTCTTTGTGAACTTCTCCTAACATGCCTTCTTGTGCTGTCAGCAAGTTTGACTACAATACACTCTCCATCTTCATCTGAAATATTAACACGTTGCAAGTATTTGAGGTGCTGCTAGTACAAAATTGCCAACTTTAAAATGACTTGCACAATGCTTTCCTCTAATACAACACTCAAGAAATAACAGACATTTTTTTTCAACCTTCCAGTGCCATGTAATCCACCATACCTTGAAGCTAATGTGGACTGTGCAAACAACTCCATGTTGCTTTCATGGGGCGACAGCAATACAGCAATATCATATAGGGCAGATGTCAGTGCTAACAATGAAGACCTGCTTTACTGTAACACAACAAACACAAGCTGTTACATTCAGCAGCTGAGCTGTGGTACCAAGTACAACGTGTCTATTTATGCTTCTGATGGAGTTTGTAGGAATATAATTGAAACTACATATGAAGTCGGCACAGGTAAATGTACTACTAATACTATCCATTATTCTACATCAGTGCTTTCATTTAAAACCTTATTTGTTATGAAAAAAGATTATATTAATATGTACTATACATATTACTTTTTACAAAAATCCTGTCTATTTATAGGCATACAAATAGCAACTGCCTGACCAGTTTTATTCTAGTTTAATACGACTGGTGTTCATTTCATCTTACTTGTTATTCCATCCATGTTGACATTTAGTTCCATGTGTACCAGAAGACATCGAAGCCATATTGGGTCCTGCCAGTAATGGAGTACAAGAAATTGAGGTCAACTGGATGGACAGTCACTGTGCTGAAGACTATGAAGTAGATATTAATGGACAAATTGAACAGGATCCGTTCTCCCTGTTTATACTGCGCTCATATTGGACAACCAGAACATTCTTCCAGTTCCCGATTCCTTGCAGTTCCACATATAACATTTCTGTTACAGCTCGGAATTCAGCAGGAGTTAGCAGCCCAAGCACTCCTTTAACTGGTATCAGTGGTAAGTGATAGAATTAAAAACATAGAAACATAAAAATATAGAAAATAGGTGCAGGAGTAGGCCATTCGGCCCTTCAAGCCTGCACCGCCATTCAGTATGATCATGGCTGATCATCCAACTCAGAACCCTGTACCTGCATTCTCTCCATACCCCCGATCCCTTTAGCCACAAGGGCCATATCTAACTCCCTCTTAAGTATAGCCAATGAACTGGCCTCAACTGTTTCCTGTGGCAGAGAATTCCACAGATTCACCACTCTCTGTGTGAAAACAGAGCACATTTTCACATACGAGGGGTGATTGATAAGTTCATGGCCTAAGATAGAAGGAGCCAATTTTAGAAAACCTAGCACATTTATTTTTCAATGTAGTCCCCTCCTACATGTACACACTTAGTCCAGCGGTCGTGGAGCATACGGATCCCTTCTTTGTTGAAGTGGTCCATGGCAGGTGTGATTGATAAGTTCACGGCCTAAGGTAGAAGGAGATGAGTTATTAATTTCAAACTTTCTGCATAATCACTCAGAGTTGAACTGCACGTGCATGTAACGAGAGCGTCTTGGACCTCCAGGTGGTCCACAGCAGGGGTGATTGATAAGTTCGTGGCCTTGGGTAGAAGGAGATAAGTTATACAGCTCTTGTTACATGCGCGTGCAGTTCTACTCTGTGTGAAAATGCAGAAAATTTGAAGTTAATAACTCATCTCCTTCTACCTTAGGCCACAAACTTATCAATCACCCCTGCTGTGGACCACTTCTGGAGGTCCAAGACACTGACTTCTACAAAGAAGGGATCCGTATGTCCCACGACCACTGGACTAAGTGTGTAAATGTAGGAAAAATAAATGTGCTAGGTTTCCTAATATTGACTCCTTCTACCCTAGGCCACGAACTTATCAATCACCCCTCGTATTTGAAATCGCATCATACTGTTAAACGATTCCTACAGCTCTGTACTGTTGGGACTTAGAAGATATTAATGTACAAGAAAATAAATACAAATCATGTGTTCCGGTACGTTTTTTTATATACACAACTACTTCCTTCTTAATCCAACCTTAGCCTTCTACTTCGATGACTACATCATCCTCTTCAATGTTTTGCCTCCTAACTGAGTTGGATGGTACTGACCTTACTCAGTGTCACTGTTTTATTGAAATAAAGCCAGGGAATAATCTCCATTTGTTTCTCTTGAATTGCCCGATCATCTTTCTTGGCATGCTTCTCGATCTCATTTACAGATACTCCTAAACAATATTATCCAAAAATATCAGGCTCCCTATATACCCTGATGACACCTAAGTTCCATCTCACCAGTGCCTCTCCCTTGGTTGGCCTTAAAATTGTAGTGTGGACTTTCAGCCCAATTGAATTGATATTACCCAACTTCCTTCACATGTTGTGGAATAAGTGAAGAAAGATAAGCTAGCCAGATCTGAGACTGGCAGCCAGTGGGCAAATCAGACCCTGTACAGGGGCGTCTGTTCATCAGAGAATATGAACCCAGTTGGGGAGAGGGGCAAGGAGAGATGTGAACTGGTCTTTGATAGATCATTGCCTTGTGACAAGTCTTGGGTAGAGATCAGTGGCCTATATTAAGGTTCATTAATAGAAAGAATCAATTTTTTGGGCTAGGGAGAATCAGAGGGCAATTATGAGTGAGAGGTGAGAAAGTATTTGGTAATGTGGCGGTAGCGTGCAGGAATGGCCTAACAAAGAAGAGGAGGTAAATTAATAGGCCCCAACTAAATAGAATCTCAATGTGGCATGGCCATTAAAGCTTGCTTTTTTCCAGGAATAAAGGGGAGAAGCTCTCTTCTACAATCACTCTGAGCACCGGTGCCCCACAAGGCTGTGTACTCAGTCCCCTGCTGTATTCACTGTACACTCATGGTTGTGTAGCCAAGTTTCCATCAAACTCAATATATAAGTTTGCTGATGACACAACAATTGTAGGCCGTATCTCAGGTAATGATGAGTTTGAGTACAGAGAGGAAATTAAGAACCTGGTGGCATGGTGCGAAGACAATAACCTATCCCTGAACGTTAGCAAGACGAAGGAATTGGTTGTTGACTTCAGAAGGAGTAGCAGACCGCACGACCCAATTTACATCGGTGGTGCGCAAGTGGAACAGGTCACAAACTTTAAGTTCCTCGGGGTCAATATCACAAATGACCTGACTTGGTCCAACCAAGCAGAGTTCACTGCCTAGAAGGTCCACCAGCACCTTTACTTCCTGAGAAAACTAAAGAAATTTGGCCTGTCCCCTAAAACCCTCACTAATTTTTATAGATGCACCGTAGAAAGCATTCTTCTAGAGTGCATCACAACCTGGTATGGAAGTTGTCCTGTCCAAGACTGAAAGAAGCTGCAGAAGATCGTGAACACGGCACAGCACATCACACAAACCAATCTTCCGTCCGTGGACTCACTTTACACTGTACGCTGTCGGAGCAGTGCTGCCAGGATAATCAAGGACACGACCCACCCAGCCAACAGACTTTTTGTCCCTCTTCCCTCCAGGAGAAGGTTTAGGAGCTTGAAGACTCGTACGGCCAGATTTGGGAACAGCTTCTTTTCAACTGTGATGAGACTGCTGAACGGATCCTGACCCGGATCTGGGCCGCACCCTCCAAATATCCAGACCTGCCTCTCGGTTTTTTTGCACCACCTTACTTCCCATTTTTCTATTTTCTATTTATGATTTATAATTTACATTTTTAATATTTACTAATTTTAACTATTTTTAATATTTAATATTTGTAATCCAGGGAGTGTGAAGCGCAGATTCAAATATCGCTGTGATGATTGTACGTTCTAGTACTGATTGTTTGGTGACAATAAAGTATAAAGTAAAGTATAACCAGTAATAGACCTCAACTAAATAATGTGGTCGAGCTTCTCCTGTTATGCTCTAAAAGGATCTTTGCGCAGGGAATGTCATTGCTTTGCACATGACCTGATTCACTCCTGCCATAGAGTATTAATAACTTGTTCTTCAACTTCATCATCTAACCTGTAATCTTTAACATTGATAAGGACAAGGGCAGCAAGCACTTGGGAAATCAAGATGAAGATCAGAGATGAAATTTTTGACGGTGGAGAACGTTCAAGAGCCAAATGACATTCCATCCAAGTCACGTATCATCTTGACCTTCAATTATTACTGTATAATGACTAAAATATGTAGGAAATTAGATAATATCAACTCAATTGTGCCTGAAAACTACACCAGAATTTTAAGGCCAGTAAAGAGATAAGAGAGGTGCTGGTGAGATGAATCTAGATGATCAGGGTACACATGGGACCTAGTAGGCTTGATGCTTACTGAACCTGCTACAGAGATCAAAGTCATCTCTGATACTTCAAGACCATTTCTGCCACCCCAACCCACCTCTGATCCAAAAATACATGTCTCTGCTTTGAATATACTCTAATGACTAACTCTCAGGATTTACTGCACTTTGCGTTAAGAAATTTAAATAACAATCAATTTACTCAATGCAAAATTCTAGTCTCTTCACTCAAAAGAAAAGCAATCTCTTGCTGGCATTTTAAATTCAGCATTATGCAAGTAACAAACCAATCATGAATAAATAATATTTTGTATTTCAGTTCCTTGCTCTCCAACCAATCTAAATTCTTCTTGGGAAAATGGTACACTATTTCTATCGTGGAAGGAGTCGATTAATGCCGCAGAGTATGTTGTGTATGAAGTTTCCAATTTAGAAAGAAATGAGATTTGCAGAACATCAACTCTCTCGTGTAAAGTTTCAAATGTTCAGAATGATACAGTTGAAATTGTTGCTTTAAATTCTGCTGGCGAAAGTGAAATCACTCCAGTAATTTTTTTCTAAGGTAAGTCTTTCTGCCTTGAAAATACATGATAAGTCATTGAAGGTTTATTCTAAACAGATATACCAAAAGGGTTTTTTGATTTTTTTTGTACTACAGATTTTTTTTTGTGTATTAGTAACTTAATATAATTGAGAGAAATAGTAGACAAATTTCCTTATTAAAATGTGCTTCTATAGATTTGATTTGTTCAGCTTGTGGTCAGATGCCCAAATCTATTATTAAAGCATGTTTTGCTTATTTTTATTCCAGTAATTTACGAGCCTGACTGAATTTTTTGAGGATGTGACTAAACACATTGATGAAGGTAGAGCAGTAGATGTAGTGTATATCGATTTCATCAAGGCATTTGACAAGGTACTCCATGCAAGGTTCATTGAGAAAGTAAGGAGGCATGGGATCCAGGGGAACATTGCTTTGTGGATCCAGAACTGGCTTGCCCACAAAAGGCAAAGAGTAGTTATAGATGGGTCATATTCTGCATGGAGGTCAGTCACCCGTGGTGTGCCTCAGGGATCTGTTCTGGGACCTCTACTCTTCGTGATTTTTATAAATGACCTGGAGGAAGAAGTGGAGGAATGGAAATTAAATTTGCTGACGACACAAAGGTTGGAGGTGTTGTGGATAGTGTGGAGGGCTGTCAGAAGTTACAATGGGACATTGATAGGATGCAAACCTGGGCTGAGAAGTGGCAGATGGAGTTCAAACCAGATAAGTGTGAGGTGGTTTATTTTGGTAAGTCAAATATGATGATAGAATATAGTATTGATGGTAACACTCCTGGCAGTGTCGAGGATCAGAGGGATCTTGGGGTCCGAGTCATAGGACACTCAAAACTGCTGCGCAGGTTGACTGTGTGGTTAAGAAAGCATATGGTGCATTGGCCTTCATCAATTGTGGGACTGAGTTTAGGAGCCAAGAGGTAATGGTGCAGCTATATAGGACCCTGGTCAGACCCCACTTGGAGTACTGTGCTCAGTTCTGGTTGCCTCATTATACGAAGGATGTGGAAACCATAGAAAGGGTGCAGAGGAGATTTATAAGGATGTTGCCTGGATTGGGGAGCATGCCTTATGAGAATAGGTTGAGTGAACTCAGCCTTTTTTCCTTGGAGTGACAGAGAACAAGAGGTGACCTGACAGAGGTATATAAGATGATGAGAGGCATTGATTGTGTGGATAGTCAGAGGCTTTTTCCCAGGGCTGAAATGGCTAGCATGAGAGGGCACAGTTTTAAGGTGCTTGGAAGTAGGTACAGAGGAGATGTCAGGGGCAAGTTTTTTTACATACAGAGTGGTGAGTGTGTGGAATGGGCTGCCGGCGATGGTGGTGGAGGCAGATACGATAGGGTCTTTTAAGAGACTCCTGGACAGGTACATGGAGCTCAGAAAAATAGAGGGTTATGGGTAAGCCTAGGTAATTTCTAAGGTAAGGACATGTTCGGCACAGCTTTGTGCTGTAAGTTTTCTATGTTTCTATGTTTCTAATCATTTGGTCTGATGTTTAAACTTGTCAGCAAGCTTTGTGTTTTCTGCTGCATTTGATCATCTAAAACCCTGTTACCCTTCTATAGCTGCTTGAAGATTTTGATTTTTTGGGAGGTATTCCATTTCATATCTAGCCATTATTCCATGAAAGTGCAATTAGTGGCTTCCCAATTATACTTAGACTTACTAAAATGAATGTTGCTTAGAGAAAGGTACTGCATCCGTAACTAAATCAACAGTTACTATGAGACGTGTGGTAGTTCCTCTGTATCGAGAAATTATATTTATTTCTCATTTTCATAGACATACTGTATAGAAACAAGCACTTCAAAAGCAAAAGACCAAATACATTATAAATTGCATGTAAAATGTAGAGGGAAGGTGGAAGGGAAATTAAATGAGTAAGAATGGCTTATATAAAATCTGAAAGACAATCTAAAAGGAAACGTAGGAATGAGAGTTAGTATATCATTAACAATAGTCGGTGGACTAAAATCAGCACGAGGTTTGCAAAGCACTGAAGTGTTTTTGGCTCTTTTCAGCAGGCTGCAATCAGCGTGTGGCCAATAAAAAAATGGATACGCAAGCGGAGTGGCGTTTGTGTGAGTGGGCCAGTGTTAGACTGGTCAGGCTTTGGCTCAACGGGTTTGGGTGAGCACAGGCATAGGTGCTAAGTAAGTTGCTAGTATTTTTTTTTCTTTGTCAGTACAGAGCTAGTGCACTGAGAATGGCTCTGGAGGTAGCGGTTTGTTCTTTGTGTGAGATGTGAGAACACTGGAAGACCTCCAGTCTCCCTGATAGCTTCATCGACACAAAGTGCACCATGCTGCAGTTCCTTAGAGAATAATTTAAGGAAATGGGGTTGCAGCTGGATGTCCTTTGACTCATATGGAAAAATGAGGAGGTGATAGATAGGAGCTACAGGGAGGTAGTCACCTCTAAGTTGCAGGAGGCAGGTATCTGGGTGACTGACAGGAGAGGGAAAGTGAATAGGCTGCCAGTGCAGACTACCCCCATGGCCGTTCCCCTCAATAATAAGTAAACTGGTTTAGATACTCTTGGGGGCAACGACCTAGCGGGGGATGCCGCTGCAACCAGGTCTCCGGCACTGATTCTGATGCTGTGGCTCAGAAGGGAAGGAGTTAAGATAAGAAGAGTGCAGTAATGATAGGGGATTCCGTAATTAGAGGAGCAGAAAGCAGATTCAGTGCATGAAAGGGACACCCAGATATGGATGTTGCCTCCCAGGTATCAGGGTCAGAGATGTCTCGGAATGGGTCCATGGAGGGTGAAAAGCCAGAAGTCATGATACATATTGGCACCAATGACATAGGTAGAAAAAGGGAGGAGCACCTGAGTGAGAATACAGGGAGTTAGGCAGAAAGCTGAAAAGCAGGACCTTCAGGGTAGTAATTGCTGGATTGCTGCCTGTGTCACGTGCCACTGAGGGTAAGAATAGGATGATTTGGCAGATGAACACATGGCTGAGGAATTGGTGCAGGGGGCGGGTTTCAGATTTCTGGTTCATTGGAATCTCTTCTGGGGAAGGTATGACCTGTACAAAAGGAGTGGATTACACCTAAATCTGAGGGGGACCAAAATCCTTGTGGGCAGGTTTGCTAGAGCTGTTGGGGAGGGTTTAAACTAATTTGGCAGAGGGATGGGAACTGGACTGATAGGACTGAGGATGGAACAGTTGGTATACAACTAGATGCAGTGTGTAGTGAGAGTGTGAGGAAGGACATGCAGTTGGTGGGATGAGTTAAAGTGTAACGGGGGGCCAAAATTAAAAAGGGTTATTGATACAGGACTGAAGGTGTTATACTTGAATACATGCAGTGTACAGAATAAGGTAAACGACCTTGTAGCACAGCTAGAGAGTCAGGGCAGAATTGAGTGTCATTGCTATTACTAAGGAGAAGGTGTTTGGGAAGCTGAAAGGTCTGAAGGTAGAAAAGTCATCTGAACTAGATGGGCTACACACCAGGTAGCTGATGAGATTGTGAAGGCATCAGTAATAATCTTTTAGGAATCACTAGATTCAGCAATGGTTCCTGAAGACAGGAAAATTGCAAATATCACTCCACTATTTAAGCAGGGAGGGAAGCAGAAGGAAGGAAATTATAGGCCAGTTACTTCAGTGGTTGGAAAGATATTGGAGTCTATAATTAAGGATGAGGTTTCAGGGTACCTGGGAGGCACATGATAAAATAGGCCAAAGTCAGCATGGTTTTCTAAAAGTGAAATCTTGCCTGACAGTTCTGTTGGAACCCTTTGTGGAAATAACAGGTAGGGTAGGCAAAGGAGAGTCAGTGGATATTGTTTATTTAGATTTTCAGAAGGCCTTTGACAAGGTGCTGCACATAAGGCTGCTTAACAAATTAAGAGCCCATGGTATTACAGGAAATGTACTAGTATGGACAGAAAATTGGCTGACTGGTAGGAGGCAAAGTGTGGGAATAAAGGGGCCCTTTTCTGGTTGGCTACTGGTGATTAGTGGTCTTCCACAGGGGTCAGTTATTGGACCACTTTGTTTCACATTATACAGTATGTGAATGGTTTGGATGATGGAATTAATGGCTTTGTGGACAATACAAAGATAGGTGGAGGGGCAGGTAGTGTTGAGCTTGCAGAAAGGCTTGGACGGATTAGGAGAATGGACAAAAAAGTGGCAGCTGGATTATAATGTAGGGAAGCGTATGGTCATGCGTGTTGGTAGAAGGAATAAAGGTGTAGACTATTTTCTAAACGAGCAAAAAAAAAAATCAGAGGTACAAGGGGACTTAGAGTCCTCATGCAGGATTCCCTAAAGATTAACTTGCAGGTTGAGCTGGTGGTAAGGAAGGCAAATGTAATGTTAGCATTCATTTCAAGAGGAAGAGTATATAAAAGCAAGGAAATAATGCTGAGGCTTCATAAGGCATTGGTCAGACTGCACTTGGAGTATTGTGAGCTGTATTGGACCCCTTATCTGACACTGAAGAGGGCCCAGAGGAGGTTCACGAGAACGATCCCAGGAATGAAAGGGTTAACACGAGGAGTGTTTGATGGCTCTGGGCCCGTACTGACTGGAGCTTAGAAGAATTAGGTGGGGGGAATCTCATTGAAACCTATCGAATATTGAAAGGCCTAGCTAGAGTGGATTTGGAGAGGATATTTCCTATAGTGGAATTCTCTCAGAATTGAGGGACATCCACTTAGAACAGAAACGAGGAAAGATTTCTTTAGTCAGAGGGTAGTGAATCTGTGGAATTCATTGCCACAGACAGCTGTGGAGGCCAGGTCATTGGGTATATTTAAGGTGGAGGTTGATGTGATTAATCAGAGCATCAAAGGTTATGGGGAAGTGTCTTGTGGTCTTATGAAACATTATCTCTTCCTCCTTCCACAGATGCTGATTGGCCTGGTAGGTACCTCTAGAATTTCTATTTTTGATTTAGACTTCCGGTCTCTGGTTCCTTATAGTGGTCTACATTTCACCTTGACATCCTTTGTCATTATTCTTCCACTCTCATGGAATCCAGCAAAGTTTCTGATTATGGACAGGATCACCTCCACTTCCCCCAGGGATTCCAGGATTGAGGTACAATGAGTTCACCATTTGAAGGCACATCTAATATGGAAGGACAATTTGAGGAAACAAAAGGGAGTCAAAAGAGATGCCACAAGTCACAAAATACGGAGAAATAATTTCAGATGAGAAGCACTGAGAGAACACCAGGGCAGAGTGGATTGTTATGATAGAGCTGGAGAGATTGTGAAAGCACCAGAAATCAGGAACTAACTGGTGGAAATGGGTGGCAGAAGTCAAAAGGTCCATGTAGATCAATAGGTATGAGTATGACAATCAAAAAGTAAGAGTGTTGCAGTTATCTTGGACAGAATATTGATCCAAGAAAGGGCACTCCAACTATAGGAGGAGATGACATTACAGAAAGTAGTAGGATTTTTCATAAATATTTGAAAAGTTAAGAAGTAGTCAAGAAGTCAATTAGAGTATTTGGGAATTAAACTAAAAGTTCAGTTATTGAGGATAAAGGTTCCGTAACTTCTTAAATATGAAGTTTAAATATAAGAGGTGGCCGATTAGGAAAAGGGGAGGTGCAACGAGACCTGGGTGTCATTATACACCAGTCATTGAAAGTGGGCATGCAGGTACAGCAGGCGGTGAAAAAGGCGAACGGTATGCTGGCATTTATAGCGAGAGGATTCGAGTACAGGAGCAGGGAGGTACTACTGCAGTTGTACAAGGCCTTGGTGAGACCACACCTGGAGTATTGTGTGCAGTTTTGGTCCCCTAATCTGAGGAAAGACATCTTTGCCATAGAGGGAGTACAAAGAAGGTTCACCAGATTGATTCCTGGGATGGCAGGTCTTTCATATGAAGAAAGACTGGATGAACTGGGCTTGTACTCGTTGGAATTTAGAAGATTGAGGGGGGATCTGATTGAAACGTATAAGATCCTAAAGGGATTGGACAGGCTAGATGCAGGAAGATTGTTCCCGATGTTGGGGAGGTCTAGAACGAGGGGTCACAGTTTGAGGATAGAGGGGAAGCCTTTTAGGACCGAGGTTAGGAAAAACTTCTTCACACAGAGAGTGGTGAATCTGTGGAATTCTCTGCCACAGCAAACTGTTGAGGCCAGTTCATTAGCTATGTTTAAAAGGAAGTTAGATATGGCCCTTGTGGCTACAGGGGTCAGGGGGTATGGAGGGAAGGCTGGGTTCTGAGTTGGATGATCAGCCATGATCATAATAAATGGCGGTGCAGGCTCGAAGGGCCGAATGGCCTACTCCTGCACCTATTTTCTATGTTTCTATGTTTCTATGAATAAGAAACTAAGTTTACAGGCAGAGACACTTCTGGGATCAGGAATTTCAGCGATTTTAAAATATGATGTTGGTGATGAAAGAAACACTCATTCCTCTTTCTGAGAAGGTGACAGTCGGTAACCAACATAGCACCATAACTGAATGAATAAGGAAAAAAAAATCAGGAAATATTCCCAATACAGAGGTTAGAGTTATTTCTGAAGCAGAGAAAAATGCAAAGCAATGTGAAAAAAGCAGGTCAGTGTAATTAGCTGGGATTGTTCAAAGAGCCAGTGAGGAAATAACATTGTAAACTTCTATTCTTTCATGTTCCTAACTGAAGAAAGGGGAAAAATCTTCAGTAAGTTAGATATTTAATGAAAATGTTTAACAATGCAGACTTTAATTGTTCCCTGTGTTCATTCTAGGCTATTATTCCTCTTCAAAAGAACAGATGACCATATATTGCATGAAGGAATAAAAAGGATGCACAGTATGGTTACAACTGTAGTTTAAAAGGCTGCAACAAATTATTATTAACAGTTGTTACAAGATTGTCAGTATATCTGGTGGTTCAACTGGAACACAAAATGCAGTCAGCAAAGAAATCTACTAAAAGTAATAAATATTTTAACATGTGAAATTGCCAAAATCTGATCTCACGTTGACATCAAAAATCATATTCCATTTTGTTTAGTCAGCTACATTAAAATATCTTTCTATCACATTGACTGTTTACCAACTATGTCTAGTAAACAACTAGCCATCTAGAAAATTGTAAAAATGTCTCTGCATGGGTAGTACTTAATTGTTTTCCCCGGAGTTATAATTATCACATAATACTCCTCAGAAGGGTATGCTAATAGAACTGATGTGTCCTGTAGATGTTAGATTGTCTATATATGTGATGCTAATATAATGACTTTTTTAAATGTTATGTTTCTATTATGATTATTTACTGTGGCACAACTTCATAATGTAAGAGTAAGTGAATAGAATGATTTTATTTCTCGGTGATATACAAAGAGAAAATACAACTTCACTGTAGAAGCCAAGTGCAATTACTTCAATGACAGTCTTCATACTTATAAAAAAACCTATATTTTTACTGATTTCCTTGTAATATATTGGTTCTATATTTGATGCATATAAATAAAACAAATCTCAGCACTTTAGTCATTATTTAGTTCAGAGAATACCTTTTCTGATTCTTTATAAATGGTTTAAATAAAATAATTTAAATAGCTTAAATTTTGGTATAAATATTTTCAACCTAACTAATTTATTTACAAGAAATTCTTAGTGATATTGAAATTGTTCTGTAAACAATATGATGCACAGTCTTAAAAGAAACATTACTTCTTGCAATATACAGCATGCCTTTCTTTTGCTAAGAAAATCATGTATTTCTTTAAGGTCACCAGGTCTAACTGCCTCTGTGTTATTGAGCAAATCCTGAAGTCAATCGAAGGTCAGAAGGGACCAAAAGGAAAAACTAGCTTTCTTTATAAGTGAATGTATCAAATAACGTGCATGCACAAAACCCAAAGAACTTCTTCATGGTTAGTTTGGACTTAATGAACAGCAACAGTACAGCAGAACTGCTCAAAGTGTTAAGTTCTATTCCTGTTTTTAAGTAACTGCTATTGTCCTCACAATGTGTCAGCAATTTTCTACAACAGTAAAGGAATTCATGTCCAATGGTAGTTAACACGTTGGCTAGTTTCTTTTAAAATACCTTCAGACTTGCATTCCATTATTATGCATTATAAAGCAAAACCTGAATGAATACTACCCATATCAAATATAGACTGCATCACACTAAACAATTTCTCTTTTGGTTCCCCCCACTTTCTCCAAACTCAAGGTGTAGCTACGGGAACCTGCATTGGTCCCAGCTGTGCTTGCCTTTCTGTTGGCAACGTGGAACAGTCCATGTCCCAAGCCTTCAATGGTAATGATCCCCCAACTCTTTCTGTGCTACACTGATGACTGCATTGGTGCTGCTTCATGCACCCATGCTGAGTTTGTCCATTTCCTCAACCTTGCCTCCAACTTCCACCCTGCCCTTAAATGCTCTTTGTCCATTTCTGACACCTCTCTCCCCTTTCTTGATTTCTCTGTCTCCATCTCTGGAGACAAACTGTCTACTGATATCTTTTACAAACCTTCTAACCCCACAGTTATATTGACTATATCTCTTCCCACTTTGTCCCCTGTAATAATGCCATTCCCTTGAATCAGTTCCTTTGTCTCTGCCATAGCTGTTCCCAGGATGAGACTTTCCTTTCCAGGACATCAGAAATGTCTTCCTTCGAAGAACGGGATTTCTCTTTCTCCACCATTGATGGTGCCCTTACCCGCATCTCCTTCATTTCCCACACATCCATACTTACCCCTTCTTTCTGCTCCCTTAAGGAGTTCTTGAGGAGCCTCTGCATCATTCTCCACTGATATTTTCAATGGGACCCTACCACCAAACACATTTTTACCTCCTTCCCTTTCTCCCATGGTCCACTTTCATGTCTTAGCAGTTTTCTTTTTCTCCACCTATCACCTTCCAGCTTCTTACATTATTCCCTCCTACCCTGGCTTCACCCTATCAGCTTCTAGCTTATCTTTCTTCCTCCCACCCCACCCTCTTATTCTGGCATCTATCCCCTTCCTTTCCAGTCCTGATGAAGAATCTTGGCCAAAAATGTTGACAGCTTATTCATTGCCATATATGCTGCCTGAATTGCTCAGTTCCTCCAGTGTTCTGTGTCTGTTGTTCTGGATTTCCAGCACCTGCAGAATCACTTGTGTTTATATAACATACTTGCTCAGTTCATTGCAAGTTGTCTTGTACAAGCATTCTTATTTTTATTTTAATTGGCAGAATGGCTTTGTAACAGATTTTACAATCAGTTATAAGGCTATGTTACAAACTTCAGATCACCCATAAAAGTTGAGAGTTGTCAAGGACATGGATTTCATTATTGCCAACACAAATTGTGATCAAGTTTCTCTTTTTTTATGAAATTCTGACATTCAGCCATAACATCAAGCCAACAAAATAGCCAATAAACACTGAAGAATTCATACAGACCCCATACCAGCAAAGTAAACAACATGAAAAAAATTAGAGTATAAACTAAAAGCTGTCAATGTACAAGATTAAGGTTTAAATATATCTTTAATAAAATAAATAAATTGGATTTTGAAATATCACTAAAAAGATAATATATACACAAACCTACTTAATGCTGAATATTTAGTAGGTCAGGCTTGCAGTATATCTGAAGAGAAACAGTTAACCTTTCAGAACTACAAATGGCACCTGGTCTGCTGCGTTTATCCAGCATTTTATGTCTTAATTCAGATTTCCAGCAACTGCAATTTTAAAATCTTCATAAAATTAACTTTCCAGGGTGAAAAGATTGTTAGCAGAAATTATACTTAAGTATAACTTTAAAATTTCAAGACATAACATTGTGAAGATTTTTTTAAAGCAGCAAGTTTAAGTTTGCACATATCTAAAGTCCTCATTAGTTCCCTTATTTCTAAAAACTTAATGAAAGTTTATAACAGCAAATCCTGTAAAGGAGTACAAAAGTGCTAACAGTAATTTTCATATTTCTACTTTTAATTGCTTGTTTGCAGAAGGTGCCATCTGATTTCTTTCCTTATGATGATGTTCTACTAGATTCTTGAGTTATTTCAAGAAAATGAAAGGGGTGGAAGAATTAGACCTGTTCTCTAGTCTTGTAGAGAGGAGTATAGGGTTTGCATCCAATCCGTGCTTGGGATCGTCATGAGGAAGCAGGGTTGTTGGTGGTGCAGAGAAGTATTAGAAATGCTTTTGGAAGCAACACCCACCTATTGTTCAACTGCCAACCAATCCCAGCCTGGCTTCCAGTAACTGATCAGTCTTCCAATCAACACCATGAATGTGCATTGGGTAAACTATTTAAATAGTCATGCTTTGGGATGTACAGTTGAATTTTCAATTTGAGATTTGTAGTTGCATGAGTTTACTGAATAAAGGAGCGTTTCGAGTTCCAGCTTTGTCCTATCTCATCAGTAGTTATAGGCGAGTGAACACAAGGATACCACAAATTCAGATTATGTCTGTGTATCATAGCAATAAGGATCTGGCCCAAGACCTTCACAGATCAGCAGTAATGCGTCCTTCATGGTGGTAGGCATCATGGGTTTCAGAGAGTAGTACATAATTACATCGCATTTTATATTTTGTAGATGGTACCAATAGCAGCTAGGGTGTGCTGGTGATGAAAAAAGATGTTTAAGATGTTGAGGCTTTTTAAGGCATTGGTCAGACTGCATTTGGAATATTAAGCAATTTTGAGAATGAAAGGGTTAACATATGCACAACATTTGATGGTTCCATGACCTCTTAGTTAATGGTAATGATCCATGTCATAAAAAGACTTGGTACCTCTGCACTAGAGGGATAAGGAGGTTTCTTATTGAAACCTATTGAATATTGAAAGGCCTAGATAAGACTGCACATGGAGGGGGTTGTTTCCTATAGTGGGGGATCCTAGGACCAGAGGGCACAGCCTCAGACTAGAAAGGCATGCCTTTAGAACAGAAATGAGAAATTCCTTTAGCCAGAGGGTAGTGCATCTGTGGAATTCATTGCCAGACAGCTGGGTAGGCCAAGTCACTGGGTAAATTTAAAGCAGTGGTTGATGGGCTCTTGATTAGAAAGGGCGTCAAAGGTTATGGGGAGAAGGTAAGACAATGGGATTGAGATGGATAATAGATCAGCTGTGATGGAATGGTGGAGCAGCTTGATGGGCCAAATGGCCTAATTCTGCTCCTGTCTTATGACAAGTGCAAGTGGAAGTTGCCTTGGGAGGTGGCATATTCCTTGACTGTAGTTGAAATCACACACATATCCAAGTAAGCATTCCATCACACTACACGTCTGCTAATTTTTCTACTAGTACAGTATCAACTTCTGTGCTAGATACATCCCACAGAACTTCAAGTAGCATAATCTATCTCTGCCATGCTTGGTCTCACTCTATCAGAGGTATTCCTTAACTCTTCCCATTCCTCCAAGCTTCTCTAAAATGAAAACTCTCCCTACCCCCAGTTCCAACAAAGGGTCTCAGACTTAAAATGTTAAATTCGTACCATATTCCACAGATGCTGCTTGATCTTCTGTCTCCTGCATTTAAAAAAAAATTCTAATGCATTACAGAGCACATCACTGGAACTGTAAAGCGTTGTGTTAACCACTACGCTATTTGTGCCTCCTCCCTTCTCTTTCTTCCATTGTGTATTGTGATCGGCAACGTTTCAGCCCTGGATTTTTGAGTTTTTTTGAGAAAGGTTTATGACCATTTTAAAATGATGGATTTCTCTCCAAAGACACAGAAAAGAAGGCAGGCTTGAGATGACAGTATCGAGGAATGTGGTGGTTGAAAAGAACATGTCTAAAGTGCATTATACTTTGTGAACATTATTAAATATTTATTCCAACTCTATGTTCTCTCTTGCGTGTTTTTTTAAAAAACTTTCAAAACATGCAATGCAGCTTGAGAATTTTTTGGTGGGGGGGGGAAGAAATCTGGGATAAAAATCCTTTCATTTGGACTGCCAATCCCTGCTCTAGTCCATTTTAACATTGCACCTTTTAAATATTCTTTTTAATGGAACTGCAGATGAAGAACTCAAGTGAGCTCACATACTTTTGTAAATGAGTGATTCATTCCAGTTTAAATGACACAAGAAGTCACATACTTGTTACCTTTTACTGCAGCTTTCAGTTAAGGAGTTAAAAACAAGTAATCTTGGGACTCACTGTTCCTTCAGTTAGTCCTGACGAAGGGTCTCGGCCTGAAACGTCAACTGCACCTCTTCCTACAGATGCTGCTTGGCTTGCTGCGTTCACCAGCAACTTTGATGTGTGAATCTTGGGAGAGGTCCAGTTTGTAGACTTATCTAGGAAGCCCATGATTTCAGTTCAGATGCTTAAAAGTAGCCCCTAAAGCAATGTGACCTTTGTATCATAGATAAATTCAATCTACCATTGTTTTAAAGTATGATGTTGGTGCAAGTCTGGTAGCTGACTGAGGAACATTTTTTTCCTGATAATTTTCTACATATCAATCAGAATCGTATTTGATATCATCAGCATATGTCATGAAATGTCAACTTTACAGCAATGAAATATATGAGAAATAAATAGAGAATAATCTGAGTTACATAAGTACATACATCTGTTAAATTAAATAGTGCAAAATAACAAATAGTGATGTAGTATTCATGGGTTCAACAATCATTTGGAAATCAGACGGGAGAGGGGAAGAAGCTGTTTCTGAATCACTGAGTCTGTGCCTTCAGACTTCTATACCTCCTTCCCGACAGTAACCAGTGTGAAGAGGGCATGTCCTGGGTGGTGGGGGTCCTTAATGATGGATACCACCTGCTTAAGGCACCGCTCCTTGAAGGTATCTGGATACTAGAGGCTGGTACCCATGATAGAGCTGACTAACTTTACAAGTTTCTGCAACTTATTTCAACCTTTCAGACCTATACTATTCACATAGTTATTTCTTTACTGTTCTGCACAACTATAAAAAGGAAATTACAGATTGCATATAGTGTCAATACATTAAGGATGTCAGGACAAATCCTGCAGACAGTATGGCATCCTGGATGCCAGTGTAATCCAGGTCAAACACACATGTAGAAAGTGTGGAGGATGTCTAAGTGGGCAAAGTACTTTGTACCAGGAGACAGTCACTCTTCATGGGAAATAGCCTCCATTAGTGTCACGAACCCAAGCATAATGTCACATATGTCTGGGCAGCCTCTAAACTGACAGCATGAACATGAAGCAAAGGGTAATTTCCCTCCCCCCACTTTTTTTCTCCATTCCCCATTATTTATTTACTTGAGATAAACAACATGGAACAGGCCCTTTCCACATTTTGATCCACACTGCTCAGTAATCGCTGATTTAACCTTTGCCCAATTATGGAACAATTTACAATGACCAATTAACTTACAAACTGGTTTGTCTTTGGATTATGGGAGGAAAGCAGAGCATATGTAAGAAAACCAGGTGGTCACAGGGAGTACTTAAACCCCTTACGGAGTGCATCACTGGAACTGTAAACTGTTGTGCTAACCACTATCATATTTATGCCCCCTCCCTTCTATTTCTTCCATGGTCCACTCTCTTATCAGATTTCTCTTTTCGCCCTTTAGTTTTCCCACTGAAGCAAAGATTATTGTGGAAAATTAAAGAAGTTGGGGCAAAGGATAGGAAGTTAACCTAGCTGAAAGCAAACATGTCCAGTCAACAAGGTCTAATGATCATAACAGAGGCTTTTAAAAGTTCTTATAAAGCCAAAATTACGGTTGTTAAATTTGCCTACAAAATAAAGTAGGTAAATAAACAGATGACACAAGGAAGCCACAAATGGGATACAAGTATGTTATGAGTAGATAAAGATGTTTGGACAATGTGGGGAAAAATTTTGATTCTGGCAGGAAAAATATATCTAATTAATATTCCAGTGTTAAGATAATACAGCATTCCGCAGGTAGTAAGCAAGTAATTTATTTTTGACAGCCAAGTCTTTGGAACTCTTCTTTGAAAGGTGGTGCAGGCTATGTGCTTTTAATGGTCTCTTGATAGTAGGCAGTGAAGGGTTACTTCATATATATACACCATAATACATAATGGAACGTACACCTGACCTGATTATAAGGTATTTTATGTGTAAGCTGCATGGAACAGGAAAGGCTGAGACCAGATGAGGTGCTATGACCATCACAACAGGACAAACTATGACAGTACCTGCAATTGACTGTTTGTTATAGGTTGTTTTGGAATAGCTCTGCTAGTGCAATATCATTTCTCAATAGGAATTATGTTTAGCTTACTGAAGAATTTGAGCCATACTGTTCAAAAAGGTTGCCTGTGGCAGAGCTAGGAACAGAAGAGAAACTGAAATAGGATGTAGGGTCAACTGAGCATTGAACAGTTGGCTGTTACCAGAGACTGTTTGTGACACAGATCAGATCAATTATAACAAAGAAAGTAAGTGATTCAACTATAGTGCTAAGCAACCTAACAAGTAGCAGAAAAAAAGTGCTGCAATTATTGGGATGAATCAAGTGGAAGGTTTATTGTGGTATTGCTAAGACTGTGGATCATACTCCATCTGTCATCATTCCCACTGGGAATCACAGGTGAAAGATAATGCAAAAACCCAAGCACAAACCATTCCCTCAGTTCAGTAAATAAACAAACAATGTAAAGAATCTGTTAAACTGGAAGACTATATTAGTTTTTAAAGATGCTTCCCAAGACTGGAGATTTCAAATTATATAACATAGGCATTTATACACATCTTTCATGACCAAAAGCACACAACTTTAGAAAATTAAGTTGTAACAATTCTGTTTGAATATAACAGCCAATTTGCTCAAGATCCAGCCGACGTCCATGAATAACCAAGGTATACTGTTATACTGCTAAATTAAAATCCAAGTAACCAGGGAATGTGCTTAGTAAGGCATTTAAGAATTAGTGTGGAATCTGGAATAAGATTTCAACTTTCACTTGTTGACCTTGAACAAGTTTTCTGTTTATTTCCCATGTTATTGTAAAAGCTAATAAAAAGCCACAGCAACAAAACCATCCCTTTTAAGGATTGTTGAAGTGTGTGCAAAACTAGACAGGAAATTCAATTCAGGAAAGAGTCATGATACTTATGCAAAGCACTTCTAGAGGGAGCACACTAATTCTCAGACCAAATTTGTTCTTGCTGCTTTACAAGTAATTTTGGGTGGGAACTAGCAGGTGCTTTCATTCCTGGAGGGAAAAATGTCTTTTGTTACATCAATAACCAGTTGGTAGGTGACAGTTTAGGTATCAGTAAAACAGGGAATAGAAGAATAGGCTGTTTCATTGATTTTTATTTCAAAGTGGCAGAGAATTGTTAATTAAATTTAAGTTGAACCAACCACAGAGGCCACAGGAAACCTTAGATCCATAAGACATAGGAGCAGAATCAGGCCATTCATTTCATAAACATAAAATAATCTTCAGATGCTGTTGTCAAAGGAAACACACAATGCGCTGGAGGAACTCAGCAGGTCAGTCAGCATCAGTTGACAAGATTAGTCAATGTTTCGGGCCGAAACCCTTCGTCAGGACTGAAGGAAGAACTTTGGAGAGGGTTTGAAGAATGCTGGTAGTTGAAGAACTATGAGGGAGGTGAGTGTTCACACTATGAGTGTTCCATTCATTCCATCTTGTCTGCTCTGCCATTTCATCATGGTTAATCCATTTCCCTCTGAACCCCTACAAGCATTCACACCTTGAATAATCAAGAACCTATCAATATCCACCTTATATAGACCCAATGATCTGGCATTCACAACTACCTGTGGCAACAAATTCCAGATCCACCACCCTCTGGCCAAAGAAATTCCTATCTCCATTCTAAATGGCCTGTTCTCAATTTTGGGCTATGTGCTCTGGTCCCAGACTCTCCCACCATGGGAAACATCTCCACATCCACGCCATCTAGGTCTTCCAACATTTGATAGGTTTCAATGAAATTCCCCGCTCATTCTTACAAACCCCAGTGAGTACAAGCACAGAGCCATCAACTGCTCCTTATATGATAAGCCTTTCATTCCCAGAAATCATTCTTGTGAACCTCCTCTAAATCCTCTTCAATGTCAGCACATCCTTTCTTAACAAGGGGCCCAAAACTGCTTGGAATACTTCAAGTGAGGCCTCACCAGTGTTTTTCTCTCAGCTTAGAAAACAGTCTATGCCTTTATTTTTCCATCAAAGTACATGACCATCCACTTCCCAACACTACTCCATCTGACACTTCCTTGCCAAATCTCCTGATCTCAGTCCTTCTACAGCCTCCCTGCTTCAACACTACCTAGCCCTCCACCTATATTCGTATCATCCACAAAGCCATCAAAATCATGATACCCAATGCAAAAGGAAGCAGTTCAAACACCAACCCCCGCAGAACACTTGTTACAGGCAGTCAAAAAAGGCTGTTTGCCTCCTGCCAATCAGCCAATATCCAATCCACGATAGTATCTTTCCTGTAACCCTGTGTCCTTTTCTTTAGCAACCTCCTGTGCAGCACCTTGTTGAAAGCCGCCTGAAAATCCAAGTGCACAACATTCACCACTTCACCTTCATCTATCCTACTTGTTATTTCCTCAAATTCCAAACAGATTTGCCATGCAAGATTTTCTTCTCAAGGAAACCATGCTGACTCTGGCTTATTTTATCAAGTGTTTCCAAGTACCCCAAAACCACATCCTAAAAAATCAATTCCAACATCTGAGGTCAGGTTAACAGGTGTATAATTTCCTTTCTTCTGCCTCTCTCCCTTCTTGAAGGGTGGAGTGACATTTGCAATTTTCCATTTCTCCAAAACCATGCCAGAATCTATTGATTCTTGAAAAGACCATTACCAATACCTTCACAATCTCTTCAACTACACCTTTCAGAACCCTGGGCTGTAGACCATCTGGTCCAGGAGATTTACGTACCTTCAGATCTTTCAGTTTCCCCAAGCACCTTCTTCCCGGTAATAGCAACGACACTCACCTTCACCCTGACTTTGAAATTTCAGTCTTCACAGTGAAGACTGATGCAAAATAATTATTCAGTTCTCCAACATTTCCTTGTTCCCCATTACCTCTTCAGTGTCATTTTCCAGAGGTTCAAATATGCACTTTTGCTTTTAAATGCCAGGGGGAAAACACTTTTGGTGTCCCCTGCCCCCCCCCCACCACCTAGGTACCTGCCTGTCCTTGGATGTTAAGCTCCCAAATATAATCTTTCAGCCATGACTCAGTGATGTCCACATCACACCTGCCAATCTTTAAACTGTTACAAGATGAACTACCTTATTCCATGTGCTGCATGCATTCAAGTATACCTTCCGCATTGTTTCATAACCTTTTTCCATTTCGTCCCCCTTTTACACTGCAACTCATACCACTGACTGCAGTTTTGCCTTATCTGCCTGTCCTTCCACAGTCTAACAATGCACTGCCCCTGCTTGTAAACCAACAGCCCTGATTTCCAGGTCCCACCTCCCTGCCAAATTAATTAGCTTAACCCTCCCCAACAGCCCCAGCAAACATGCCTGCAAGGATATTCACCACCTCAGGTTCAGGTGTAACCTGCCCCTTTTGTACAGGGCATACCTTCCCCAGAAAACATCCCACAGATCCAGAAATCTGAAAGTCTGCCCCCTGCACCAGTTCCTTAGCCAAACATTCATCCACACATTCTCACCGTCACTGGCAGCAATCCAGAGATTGCTACCTTGGAGGTCCTGCTTTTCAGCTTTCTGCCTAAATTCTCTCTCCAGGACCTCACTTTCCCTACCCACGTCACTAGTGCCAATATGTACCAAGACTTCTGGCTGTTCACCCTCCCCCTTTCTAATGTTGTAAAGCTGACCCAAAACATACTTGACCCCGTCACCTGGGAGGCATCATACCATCCAGGTGTCTTTATCTTGTCCACAGAATCTCATGATTGTTCCTCCAACTATGGAATCCCCTCAGTACTTTAGTCCTCTTCTTACCTTCCCCCTCCCCTTCTGAGCCACAGCACCAAATTCAGTGGCAAAGACAGGTCGCTATTAAGACACCCGGAAAATTTCACTAAAAGTATTGGCATCAACCCAGACTCTTATTGCCCAGAATCAGGTTGAGTGGCACTTCTCCCTCCATAAGGGTACAGTGACATGAGGCTTAAAGGACAATTACAGCAGAGACAACGGTTAACCAGGAAAGCCTGAGAGAGACCCCCAACCCAACATGGTGGCAATCTTTTGTCAACACTGCCAAAGAACTTAGTGTGTGAGTTGGCTCAAAGCCATACAATGCCTGAAGGAAATAGGCAAATCATACCAATTTCCATAACATTCCATTCAAATGTCTATGAAGGTTCTCAGTCATCCAGGTCATTGTATATCAAACAAAAGTTACTCCTTGGAGTGAGGGAGGATGAAGTGACTTGACAGAGGTGTACAAGGTGATGAGATGCATTGATTGTGTGGAGTGTGGAGTGGTGAGTGGGTGGAATGCACTGACGGCAATGGTGGTGGAGACAGATACAATAGGGTCTTTTAAGAGACTTAGATAGGTACATGGAGCTTAGAACAATAGAAGACTCTGCAGTAGGGAAATTCTAGACAGTTTCTAGAGTAGGGTACATGGTCTGCACAACATTGTAGGCTGAAGGGCCTGTAATGTACTGTAGATATCTATGTTCAGTAGTAAATCAAGGCAACTGGACTTGGTTGTGTTGTCTGTAAGATGTTTCACTACTCACCTGGGAGGGTTCTTTGGTTCTAATCTATGGTGGGTAGTTTTCTGGCTTATAAACTGAGTTGTTTAAGGTACAACAATCACGTAAGGGTCCTTAAGAGGGGGTGGGGGCACAACATCACCTAATGGCAATGTAGTTTTAGCATCTTTACACCAGTGTCTCCACAACAGTTGACACCTCCATTCATGCAAAGATAATGATCCTCTCGTTACCTCAACAACCCTCATGTGATTGCTATACCTTTAAATAAGAGCCTTAACCTGGAAATCTACCCACCATGGATTAGAACTGAAGAAGCCTCTTAGATGAGAGGCGAAACATCTTCTAGACAACACAGCAAGTCCAGTTGCCTTGATTTACCATTGCTTGATTCTGTATTCAAATATTTTCTGCTCAAAATGTTCCAAACCAGGTGGTAGACTGCAAGAACTACTTCACCAGCTAATATCAATTTAAGGCAATACTCCAGAGGCAGCACTAGTTTAAAAACTTTTTATGCATGAAAAAAATCCAGTCTCTACCTTGTCTTTCTTGTAAATATGACAAATCAATATTGCATCTGAATCATTAGTGAATTGGAAGGTGTACCTTGCATAATGAAAAATACAATTTTGCAATCAAGTTAAACTAAATACTGAGCATAGTTTATAGTTTCCTTGCACCTTACAAGAGCTTCAAATATAGATCAAATGATTCATAAGTGTAGATCAATAGCAGAAATATATGCACGACACTTTTTGTTCGCAAAAGCAGAATCTCTCCTAATAAGAAAAAGACTGAAGATAAACCAGCTTGTTAAAATGTTCAGTAGTCAGGATACCATTTTCTATTTATTTCAAGTTTCGCTGGGAGTTTAAACAGTATTTCATTTCCTATATTTTTATCTATCCACAGATCCAGTATTTCTTGAAATGGACAAGGATGTGCATGTGTGGCCAATTCCATATTTTTGCAGAGCTTAAAACATCAAACAATTAGTGCTTGGAAGCACCATTATGCTTTCCTTTTCCCATGTTACAAATTGTACCATTTCCTTAATGTTAAAAATCCAAAGTCAATATTCCCCATGGACATAATTCTTAAGTTATGAGCTGACTTATTGCAGCCAATGAAAGGAATATTAATAAACATACATCTGCAGTTTTCTTTCTCTTAAAAAAAATCACATGCTATTAAACAGCAATTTATAAATACAACAATGACACTCAAGATTAATCCTTCAATTAAATTATATGAAGGGGACTGTGATGTCAGAGTTTTTCCAAAGCAACAACAGAAAATTGATGCTTTAAGGTACCACATACATCTGGTAATGAGCTTTCAATTTCTAACACAATCCATTCAACAAGCCGGTTCCTGCCTAGATATGAAATCCCTACAGTTTGATAAAATTTAGAAATGTTGCTCATCTTCATATTCGTCCCCCAACTACCAAAAAACATCAATGTTTTCTGCAGAATACAGCTCAGTGCTGACCACTGAAATTAAAATTGTCAGTTATCCAGTTCTCAAATGACTAAAAATATGTAATATCCATTTCTTTAAACACTGCAGTGTTGGGAAGTTGTTTTTTCTTTCACAAAAATAATTGTGCTTATATTTTCTCAAGTTGCCTCTCTAGACAGTACATCACACAAAACAAGCAACATTGCTAAACATTTCTGAATGAAATACATTCACTAATCATTCTAACCTCAATAAATCCCATTTTGCAATCTGGGAAAGCCTCAATTATTTACATAAGACTTCCAAACAAATAGCTAACACCATAGCAATAGACATATTCCCACTACAGGGCCCTTGCTTAACATTCTGACAAACACCCATTATGAACAAGAATAGGTTGCTTTCAATTTTATTATATTAACACGGATTGATTTTGGTGTATTGGGTCAATGCAAAAAAGCCCCAAATAGAATATATTTTTTTAAATGAGTGAAATTTACCAATTTTATAATGAAATTTTTAATTATACCACTGTATCTTCACTAGATCCAGATGAATTCAAAGGACCAAGAAGAAACTGCTTCAGCCATTAATCACCCTTTTTATAGTATATTTTAAAAAATACATTTTAAAGCACTCCTCCAATAACTGAGTCTACTCCTGTTTTATAAAAATCCACCTCAAGTTTTAAAATACTACTTTTAATGTAAAGCCAAAAAAATCTGAAGGCCTAAAATGTGTCTCAAGGAAACACTTGATCTCATTCCATCTTTCTAACTCGTGCACTGAACTCTGGTATATTCGAAATTCTAGTTCAGGATTTAGTTTTGTTTTTACGTTTAGCTACCCTCTATAGAATATCTGCACAAATGCTAGGAAAACCCAATGTAATTTCCATCTTATAAAGATCATATCACCCACCTTTTTCAAAGATGTGTAAGGTCCCACATTAAATAAATAGAAAAGTTGGGAAAAATCTACTTCGGGGACAGATATGTCAGACACAAGCGCTTTGAACGTATTAACACAGGTTTTTAAGTATGGCAGTTTATTGCCCATCATACAAAATGAACCAATATGGCAGCTGTGCCAATGATTAAAACTCTCAACGTATGTACATAGTATACTTGCAAAAACATTATTTCAACCAAAACAAATCCTGTATCTTCTACATTGTACAGAATAAAATTGGTCTTGAATTACAATGGTAAATTGAACAGCTGGTTACCAAAGGCACTTCCTACAAACAGGAAATATTATCTGCAGGCTACAGGAATTCAAAGACATGTGTTTATCCTAGCCATAGCATAATTTAAAAAAATGTTCAAAAGCAAAACAATTTAATCACTGTACAATTAGATTTAAATTTTCAATCATCATCAGTGGTATTGCCTTGTAACCACCCTTCTGCATTGCTTTTGTTCTCTCTTTCTGCACTGAGACTTCTGTGGCTTAGTTTGCTTGAATGGTCCTTACCATCACTGTGACTTTGTTTGTGAGATCGTTCTTTGCTTCGACTGCGCTTGTGAGCTCTCTCTTTACTATGGCTACTCTGTTTCTTTAGTCGTTCACTGTCATTCTCATCAGTCCTTTCTCTGCTAACACTTCGTTTGTTTGATTTCTCTTTGTGCTCATTTCGATGTTTAGACTTTTCCTTGCTTTTGCTTCTGCTACGCTTGCTGACATGACCCCTGCCAGGACTACTACTCCTATGTCTTTTCTCTCTGCTCCTACTTCTGCTATGCTTTTTATCCTTTTTTGAATCCTTTTTATCATCTTTATGTCTTCTTTCATCTTTTTCTCTCCTCTCTTCCTTACGTTTTCTCTCTTCTGTCTTTGACCGGCTTCGTTTATCTCTGTCTCTAGATCTCTCTAATTCTTTCTCAATATTTCTATCCCTATCTCTGTCACTTACCCTTTCTTTATCATAATCTTTGTCTCTCCTTCTGCTTCTTTCATTTTCCTTCTCCCTCTCTTTATCTTTTTTATCATTCCTTTTATCTCTGCTTCGACTTCTATGCCGATCTCGGCTTCTACTTCGCCTGCGGTCCATGCCTCTGTCTGAGCTTCTAGACTTGTGTCTATCCTTCTCACTCCTCTCTCTGTCTTTCATTTGCTCCCGTTCTCGTTTCTGCCGTTCTCTTTCTCTTTCTAGTTCCTTGTCGAAGCCAAAAGAACCATGGCCCTCTCTATGACGACTTCTGCTTCTAGATTTCCGTGGACTAAGGGATCTTCGTGGTGACCTGAAAGACAAAATTTTAAAAATTCTAAAGCATCTGTAAGCACCAATTTAAATATATCGGGTCTTGAGTGATTCATAGTTCATACCGTGAGTGTCTACGTTCTGATAGACGTTCGTGATCTTCCATTGCATCCTTCCCATCTTTTTTGGTAATTTTCCTGGGGCGAGTTTTGAGATACTGATCCAGATTCTTTTGAACTGGAACTGGAATTCTTGGGAATAAAGTAGAGAACCATTCCAACTTCGTAAGGAAAGAACGAATCATTTCTCCTATAGTCATGACACACCCTCCTCCAGCCTTTACATCCAGTTCCTGAAAAACACAATAAAAATAAAACATTGGTGAAATGGATCATATTCAACCTTGACAATTGTATTAGCGTGTGACATATTAAAGTGTTAAATATAGTGCACTACCTTTGACATAACCTAATTTTCAAATGAAGTTTTAACTTCAAAATTCTCAAGCCTATCCTAAAACATATTGAAGCCTGTAATAAAATGGTTGAATTAAATTGTGCCTGCAAGACATTCTGTATACCAGTACACCTTATGTAAGTGTTCTGTATATAATAAATTTTTTTAAAATGTGTAATCTCTTCTGAAACCCAACCCCTCAATGTGATGTAAAGCTATATTTTAATTGTCCTGTTTGGAAGAATCTCCCACTGCTAAATCTCTTTCAAACCAGGCACACTTTCTAAATTACTTAGTATTTCAGTAAAGCAAATTGGCCTACATACTCTAGCTAAAGTTTATCGTTAAATTTGAAAGCTGTTGGCAAGCAGCTATTTTTCCTTGCATGTTGTGATCTTTGCTTTATTTAAATTAATTTTGAAGCAATAGCAAACCAACTGCCGTGAAGCAGTGAGATAATTAACATTCAATATAATATACGTTGAAACGGTGTAGTCCACAATGACCATTGTCTTTGGAAAAGGGTCATTACCGCATGATTGCTTCCTTGCCATGCCCTCTCACAGCTCAGGACATGTTAGTCAGCTATTGTCAGTTTCCAACCTACAGTGCAAGCACACAGGAAAATCAGATTTCATTAGGCTAGAAAAATAAAAAAGATATTCTAAACATAAAATAAGCGCTTGCACTCACACACATTAATCATAAGTGCTGCTCAGCTACATTTCCAAATTCACCTGCTGCCCAATGAAGATCTAAAGAAGAAAACAGGGCAATTAGCTTAAATGCCAGCAGTCTCAGAGCTTCATTAAACTCAGGCTCAGATCTTAAATTTTGACGAAGGCAATTGGAACCACAGGCAGACCACAGCTATTGCTCTAATAGTGCTCCTAATACTCTCAAAATTATTGCAGAAAGGGGGAAGAAATCAGAATTTTCAATAACCTTTTTTTAAAAATATATTACAATTGGCCTTTTCATATGAAGATACATTTTA
Source organism: Mobula hypostoma (assembly GCF_963921235.1). Classification (NCBI taxonomy): domain Eukaryota; kingdom Metazoa; phylum Chordata; class Chondrichthyes; order Myliobatiformes; family Myliobatidae; genus Mobula; species Mobula hypostoma. The sequence continues at coordinate 42,929,064 of NC_086108.1, forward strand.
AGGCACCTATGGTAGGGATAGGAAAATGGCACTAAAAACTTAGCAGTCCATACGTTTACAGCTAGAAAATTTTGAATCATCTATGCCTGTGTATCCAGCATTTCTTCACCACTAAAAATTGATCCAGCACTCTTCCTGCCACCACACCTCCTCAAAAAAAAAAGACTATTTTAATTATGTTAAACATGGGTTTAACCTGTGTCAATAAATGACTTTTTTTTAAATAAGTGCATTTATCGTAAGAAAGCCAAATCAAGAGTCTTAAAAAAAAATCAAGAGCATTAAATAAAAGACAGAAGAACTGCTGCTAAGCTAGTGGTTTTAACCACACGGGTAGAAATCACTTTGGTGTAGATCTTAAATACATAACTTTGCACATCTTAAGTTACAGAAATTTTATTCAAATGAATACAGAAACCCCCCCAAAACTATCCATTCTCCCCCTAAAATTCTAAATAAAAACATTACAACAGGGGAAAGATCAGGCACCCATGGTTCACCTATAGCTAAACCCTTGCTTTACAGGGAGATTGCCTGGAAAACCACCTGTATTGTAATTTTTAAAAAACGCAACACCCACTTTCCCCATTGAATCCATGTTAAAAGTAGCAGTACATTCCCATGGGATGTTTTTCTCTCAAAGCCATTTTTACTGATAATGACAAGGACCCACAGCAAAAGCAACAGTAATCTTGAGGGGAGGGCAAGATTTGTATGAAAGCAGCAACATTTGTCAATTTTGACTTTTAGTCATACAAAAGAGGCTGAGATGTTTTAGATATGACATCACATTGAGAGGGCAGTCATTGTCAAGTCCTCCTTTCTCATGCTCTTCCAATCCAAGGACAAGAAAACATATGGCTCCAAGCGCAGCACTGCTGCATTCTTTGTGAGGCTTGTTCCCTGATGTGCAAGGCTCATTGATTAGAACAGGGTTTAGGAAGGGGAAATACCAGGTAAAGACATGGGATTCAAGGTTCAGTATTATGGGAGAAAGTTGTACACAAGAGCTCAAGGGGTAACGGGTTTTAAAGTATGGCAACTCAGTGGAAGTGACAGAACTGTCCATGGCTACTGCATTTTGAGAGAAATTGGCTTACAATGAAGAGCATATAATACACCAGTCTCATACAAGGCTTAGGTGAAACAAATTACAAAAGATCTTCAATGAGAGACTGCGACATATACTTTAATAATAACAAAAGTACCATGCTTTTTTGTTCTAATTGGAAAGGCTTAGCTAGACAGCAAATGGCACCAGATTCTACCAATCCCGCACATGGTGTAGAGAGCCTTTTGTAAAACTCAGGAGAGACCGAGAAATGACACGCTAAGACCCATTAACTGAGTTATGACAGGTCACAAAAGCTACTACATTTCACAAATTTGCAGTAGACTGGAACATCTAATGAATGAATTGGATTTGTGCCAGATAAGCAAACAAAATGAGTTGGGCAGGTTAAGGATGAAAGCATGAAGTCTTAAGAACTCACATAAATGAGCCTTTGCTTCTCTTTATAAACTACCAGTGATTCTTCACCCACCCAAGAGGATAGAGATTCCTTAGCTTCATCGCCAATAGTAATGCTGCAATACTGCCAAGGTTTCATACTCCAGTCAATTTATTTGATTCAGTGGTATGGGTACTACTAGCAAGCCATGGCTGGTTGTTAAGATGTTTTCAACCTTCAGAAAAATCAGTAACATGTTGAACAAGTGGAAATTTTGCTCCTGGCAATCTAATGTTAACTGATGAATTCCTATGGGTAATGAACACCTTTAAATAAAACCCCACACTGATGTTATCAAATATCTTTTGTAGTTGAACGATTGCCAGAGTGGAAAAAGGAAGAGTGACAATGTGCCTTGTACCCGAAGATCAGGACAGGCTGAATAGCCTTACTGCTCTTCAATTATCAAATTTTCTTGTTCTAAAGATACACATCTTACTAAAATATGGTCACTAAGCATACTTCAAAAGTTCTTCACTTGCTAAACAATACTTAGCATTCTATATTTAAAAATAACCTAAATTACACAGCTCCACGCAAGTTAAAATGGAAGGAGCAGCTTGGTTTCTGGTGTGCACCAGATTGTCTTAGACTTGAGTTGGTACCTCAGGACAGCATACTGAAGAAATCCAAGTGCAATCTGATAATCAAAACAAAACTGAGTCTAGCCAATTCAATAAAAAAGTCACAACATCTAATGTGATGTGATCAAAATGCAACCATTGCATAACTATATCAATAAAACAAAGTTAATACATTATCCCTAACACAAATACTTATACTGACAAAAACTGATTCAATAAGTCTTTTTAAAATTATGAGAACTATTTAAAAATTCTTCCTCTTCAGCACTGTAGATTCAATGAATACTACAATCTTTCCCAACATACCTCTTCATCATCTAAAAAGGGCTCATACCAATCCCACAGGTCAGCTGGAGGCTGTGTGTACCTGTGAAATGAAATTATAAATTTTCAAAGATATAAATATGCAACTGTTCAATTTGCACATACTAAGCATTTCACGTTGTAATTTTTAATCTGTATCTGACAGTGGTTTGTCTTCCAGAACTCTCCAATTTAACCAACAATTCTTTACAAATCTGCCAGAAATGGAAAATTCACTGTTCTGCAAGAAATTATCAAAACTGAGTGTATATAGTATTTTTAAATATTATATACCTTAAATTTTTAATACTATATACTATATTTAATTTTTATGTATCAGTGGGAGAATGACACCAATCGGTTGCTATACCTATGTATTTCACAAGCCAAACACTGAATTGATGTATTGATGTGCACATAATTTAGCTTCTGAACAGAACCTGGTGCAACTGGAACACTTTCATAAATCAAGTGTCCTGAGCCATATGCAAATTGAAAGGCCAAACTATGGTTATTGACCATGAGTGAGCTCCAAGAACCTGCTCAAAATACCCCAAATTAAAAGACTCAACTTCAGGTTGTACTATCTAAAATCTCAATTTTGGCACAGCTGTTGAAATGATATTACATTTATAAATGGCACAATTAAAAAAACATGTACTTAAGGTGTCAATCAGCAAACTGGGTAGTTCTTATTTTGGCAGTCAACAGACATTGTAATTCATTTAGCACAGTCTACTGCCTGACATCACAATACAAATATATATTTGAAATACTCATTGCATTATTATATAGGACTTGTGCTCATTTAGTTCTCTTAAGGGTTGAGAGTTATCAGCTTTACTGGATTTTATGGAATTGATTTCATGACCCCATAAAATATAATGAAATAGACCGTGGAATGTTATGCATTTCAAATGCCACAAATATCTAAAATTATTGGTCAATTGATCAAAAGTAATACTACAGATGGCTAAAGAAATTGGAATTTAAACAGTTTAGGCATTATCTTGGTTTTAATGGGTGAATACAATTAAAGACACATACCGAATGTACATGAATCCTAAACCACGGATGTATGGAGAGTCAGTGTGTGTTATAAGACCCATCACTTGTTTGCGAGTTAACTTCAGGGTAAATAGCTTGTACAGCAGACAAAAGGCAGTTGAAACAATACCTCCTGTTCCAACACCACGAACCTGAAATATTAATTCAAAGAATTTTTATACAAGTACTTGCACAGGGATTTGTTGTATTATTTTTCTTGAGAATAAGGATCCAGCTGGGATACAATTTCTGCGTAATTATAATAAAAATCCTGCAGTTGAGACAGCCTCTTTGCAAGCTTTTCTTTTTGTTCTTTGTAGCAGCAAACCAAATCAAGGTTGGAAAATAGGGAAGCTATTTTCTAGAAAACTGCAACTACAGTTAGTAGAAAGATCGCCATCTTTCAAGACTTCATTGCTTTCTCTCCCTTATTAATTTTACTCTCTACAGAGACCAACAACATTCAAGTCAATCATTGTAATTCTGCCTGTTTAATTTCTCGGCCACTTTGGGAAAAGACTGAACAGAAAAATATTTTTACTAGTTGCAATTGTATTTACTATCATATACTTTGTAAATTTGAAACAAAAACAAATTTCAGTATTTTCCAAATCACTTCCACATTTCAATAACAGACAACTTAAGAGTTCTCAAACAAGTGGCAGTTTACCATTTACCTCAAGCACAGCGAATGAACAAGGACAATATTGTTAAAATCATTGAAAATGTAAGGTAAACGAAAAGCAGAAATCACAGGAATACTTTGGCAATAAGGTGAATACCTTGAGCAAACTTAAAGGATTCAGAAGGCTTTCAAGTAGTGTCGCAATAAGATTTTCTTCAGTTCAAATATAAATAGCAAATTCAGATAAATATTAAAGGATATACACTAGCTTTACAAAAATACATAATGGAAAATCCATGCAAACACGAGGAATTCTGCAGATGTTGGAAATTCAAGCAACATACATCAAAGTTGCTGGTGAACGCAGCAGGCCAGACAGCATCTCTAGGAAGAGGTACAGTCGACGTTTCAGGCTGAGACCCTTCGTCAGGACTAACTGAAGGAAGAGCCAGTAAGAGATTTGAAAGTGGGAGGGGGAGGGGGAGATCCAAAATGATAGAAGACAGGAGGGGGAGGGATGGAGTCAAGAGCTGGACAGGTGATTGGCAAAAGGGATATGAGAGGATCATGGGACAGGAGGCCCAGGGAGAAGGGGGGGGGGAGCCCAGAGGATGGGCAAGGGGTATAGTCAGAGGGACAGAGGGAGAAAAAGGCGAGTGAGAGAAAGAATGTGTATATAAATAACGGATGGGGTACGAGGGGGAGGTGGGGCATTAGCGCAAGTTTGAGAAGTCAATGCTCATGCCATCAGGTTGGAGGCTACCCAGACGGAATACAAGGTGTTGCTCCTCCTACCTGAGTGTGGCTTCATCTTTACAGTAGAGGGGGCCGTGGATAGATATGTCAGAATGGGAATGGGATGTGGAATTAAAACGTGTGGCCACTGGGAGATCCTGCTTTCTCTGGCGGACAGTGCGTGGATGTTCAGCAAAACCATCTCCCAGTCTGCGTCAGGTCTCACCAATATATAGAAGGCCACATTGGGAGCCCCGGACGCAGTATATCACCCCAGCCGACTCACAGGTGAAGTGTTGCCTCACCTGGAAGGACTGTCTGGGGCCCTGAATGGTGGTAAGGGAGGAAGTGTAAGGGCATGTGTAGCACTTGTTCCGCTTACACGGATAAGATGCGACTTTATCATTCAGAATGGCAGCTTAAATCAACAGCTCCTCCGAAAAAATGCATATTTTGCCCCGTTAATCCATCAAATATAAGATCTTTCGAATACAAGATCTTTCGAAAATATCTGAATTGATAAGGAGGTCACGAATGGGGAGAAAGAATCAAGATAAAAAAAGTACCACTGCGGAGCCTATGGAAGAGAGAGGTACAGCGCGCAGCTCTCCTACATGTGCACATGGCAGCGAAGCTGACGCTGGGCCTAGTGCAGGCGAAGCGGCAAATATGATAAGGATTTTGGAAGAGCTAAGGGAAGTCCAAAAAGATATAAAGCAGCAACTCAATGATATAAAGTTAGAGCTCGCCAACGTCAATGAGAAAATAGCAGTGGCAGAGACTCGAATTGAGAAGATGGAAGTTCACGTGCAAAACGTGGAACAGATATTAAGTAAGACGATAAAAATAGTAAATCAACAGGAAAGTAAATTGCTTGACCGGGGGGAAGATCACGACAGAAAAATATCAGGATTTATAATGTTCCCGAAGGAGCAGAGAGATTGTCAATGATGGACTTTGTAGACAAGCTGCTGCGGGAAGCGCTGGAGATTCCTCAGACTATGGAGATTGAAATTGAAAGAGCACATCGTTCGCTTGTCCAGCAGCCTCCCGGAGACAGAAGGTAACGGGAAGTTAATATACTTCGATCATGATTACCCCCCCGGCGGTCCCACAGAAACGGAAGGAATATTCCGAAGCGAGATGAATAAGAAAAGACTAAATTCCAAACCCCATACCCTGCTATGGGGGTATTTTACCAAGAAGAGATACGACTGTACCAGATGGTGAAGGAGGCGACTACAGGCATGAACAACAGAGGACTGTCCATCAGCGTGGTCAAACCAAGGGAAAGTCTGGCTGAGCAGTTGTCCCGAGCTGCTTGGGAAATAGTAAGAGAACCTAGAAAGCAGGGGATGGGAACAGGACGAGAGAAGGATTTTAGGAAGAGACTGTCAGTTCTCCGAGGACAGCCCTCACCTCTTCCAGAAGAGCCATAAGGTTTGGCTAACTTTAAAAGTGCTGATAAACTAAATGGAAGCAAAAATAGACAGTGATATACCTATCTTGAGAAATACATGCTATAATGTGGATTTTATATTACTCAATTTTATAAAAATTCATTTATTCATTCCTTTTTCCCCACCTAAATGAGAATATATACATGGGAGGAATATTACACAGGGAAATCATTTCTGTGTAATAGACAGTTTTTTTTACTTACTTTTATAGGTACTGCAGCTGGGGCCCTCAACCCACAGGTAGGAGGGGCTATCCCCCACGGCCAGACTTCTCTTCTAGCCCAACCCTGGGTCATGTAGAGACCCCAGCCTTGGAACCACACCTTCGTTACCTTTTTTTTATTATTCACTTTTCTTGGTTCTTATTTGTTCAGGGAGTAGATCAATTAAGTTATATTGTGCAAATTTCGATGATATACTAACAGATAAATACACTTAAGAGAGTAAGACCATATATTTTGGGTATATACCTCAAGAATGGTTGAAGAGATAATTATAAATATTTAATGAATGTACTGCTGGTGGCTGGTAAAGACCCTTACCAAGAAATGGTTATCTCAGGAGAGCCCAACTTTAAATGTATGGATGGAAATTACAATGGACATTTACAAAATGGAGAAGATAACAACATCTGTTAATCATAAGTTGGAACAATTTTATTCATACTGGAAAAAATGGTTTAACTACATAACACCTCATAGGCCTGATTTTATTCTCACAATCATTGAATATGTTGTAAAAAAAATCACTCCCTACTCTGTACAGAGTTTTCTTCTTTCGATTGTTCTTTCTTTCCTCTTCTTTCTTTCTGTAAGTGTGTACCTCATAAATATTATGTGGAGATTTGTGACAAATATGACTATATGATATATATGTACAGTATCTGAAATACATCTTATGGAAATGTTTGATGATGAAACTCAATAAATAATAAATTACTAAAAAAATGATATGCATAACAAAAGATGGAATGTTGATTTCACCAAGTTTTCTTCATTTGTGTAAAAGTACAATGGAATTTTTAAATTTTTAGTTTGCTTCAACTTTTCCACACCTTACTGCAAGACTTTATGAAGGTAGGACTGAAGTCACACAGGAAAAACATAACCAAACTGGGCAAGTTCAGATAAAAACTGCCCAGGAAAACAAAGTAAACTTTGGAAGAGATTTACACAAGGTGCAACAGACTATTGTAAATTATCCATCTCATTATTCCTGCATAATTCAGCAGATTCTGCATTTTCCCCCAATCACCAGCAGGTTACTTATATTTCTATACATAGATTAAAACTATATTCATTCCACTAGACAAGACATTGCTTTATCAGAGATAACATTAAAGTTGACGAAAGAGGTAAGGAGTTGAGGGAGGTAGAAGAGAAGAATTATGACACTATGCCACATAATTGGGACAGAAGACTGTTGCAAACAGTTTTGTGACTAGCGCCAGTAGCGTGCACTTGTAAGGTCATTAGACACTACACAGTGCTTAGAGCAAACAGTTTTTAAATAATGTTAGTTGCACATGTATTGTGTTAAAAAGCAGTGATTTTTGTCAGTTGGTTGGAGAGAAATGAGCAGTAAGACAATCCAGAATAGTTTTGCTTACTACGGCTTCTAGCATTCAGGCCTGGAGATGCTAGAAACAGCCAGGAGTGAAAATGAAACCATTTCATTACCTCAATAGATTTAAATAGCAAAAGTTGCACATACTTGTATTATATTATTCATTTGGGAAGACGGACAATTAAAAGGCAGTGATTTTTGACATTACTTCGTGCAGAAAGGCAGTCTGCATTAATTATGTTCATTTATAGTCCATCAAAAGAACATACCAGCATACACTATATGAATTCCTCTGTCAACAACTATTAGGAACTAATACAGCTTATAATATGGTAGTAATATTGGCAGTTCTAGTTTGTTCTGCATTTCATTTAAATACATAAAGAATGTAAAAAGAATCTTAAGAAAGAAATTAGAAAAGCTAAAAGATATGAGGCTGCTTTGGCAAGTAAGGTGAAAATAAGTCCAAAGGGTTTCTACAATTATATTAATAGCAAAAGGATAGTGAGGGATAAAATTGGTTCCTTAGAGAATCAGAGTGGATAGCTATGTGCGGAGCCAAAAGAGATGGGGGAGATTTCGAACAATTTCTTTTCTTCGGTATTCACTAAGGAGAAGGATATTGAATTGTGTAAGGTAAGGGAAAACAAGAAGGGTAGTTACGGAAAGTATGATGATTAAACAAGAGGAAGTACTGGCGCTTTCAAGGAATATAAAAGTGGATAAGTTTCCAGGTCCAGACAGGATAATCCCTAGGAGCTTGAGGGATGTTAGTGTGGAAATAACAGGGGCTCTGACAGAAATATTTCAAATGTCATTAGAAACGGAGATGGTGCTGGAGGATTGGTGTATTGCTCATGTGGTTCCATTGTTTAAAAAAAGGGTTCTAAAAGTAAACCTAGCAATTATCGGCCTGTGAGTTTGACGTCAATGGGGGGTAAATTGATGGAAAGTATTCTTAGAGATGGTATATATAATTATCTGGATAGACAGGATCTGATTAGGAACAGTCAACATGGATTCATGCGTGGAAGGTCATGTTTGACAAATCTTATTGAATTTTTTGATGAGGTTACTAGGAAAGTTGATGAGGGTAAAGCAGTGGATGTTGTCTGTCTGGACTTCAGTAAAGCCTTTGACAAGGTTCCACATGGGAGGTTAGTTAGGAAGGTTCAATCATTAGGTATTAATATCAAAGTAGTAAAATGGATTCAGTAGTGGCTAGATGGGAGACGCCAAAGAGTAGTGGTGGATAACTGTGTGTCAGATTGGAGAACGGTGTCTAGTGGTGTGCCTCAGGGATCTGCACTGGGTCCAATGTTGTTTGTCATATATTTTAATGATCTGGATGATAGGGTGGTAAATAGGATTAGTAAGTATGTAGATGATACTAAGATAGGCAGAGTTGTGGAAAATGAAGTAGGTTTTCAAAGCTTGCAGAGAGATTTAGACCACTTAGAAGAGTGGGCTGAAAGATGGCAGATGGAGTTTAATGCTGATAAATGTGAGGTGCTACATTTTGGTAGGACTAAGCAAAATAGGACATACATGGTAAATGATAGGGCATTGTAGAATGCAGTAGAACAGAAGGATCTAGGAATAATGGTGCATAGTTCCCTGAAGGTGGAATCTCATGTGGATAGGGTGGTGAAGAAAGCTTTTGGTATGCTGGCCTTTATAAATCAGAGCATTGGGGAGTTGGGATGTAATGTTCAAATTGTATAAGGCATTGGTAAGGCCAAACTTGGAGTATTGTGTACAGTTCTGGTCACCGAATTATAGGAAAGATGGTAATAAAATTGAGAGAGTACAGAGGAGATTTACTAGAATGTTGCCTGGGTTTCATCTCCTAAATTACAGAGAAAGGTTGAACAAGTTGGGTCTTTATTCTTTGGAGCATAGAAGGTTGAGGGGGGACTTGATAGAGGTACTGAAAATTATGAGGGGGATAAATAGAGTTGACGTGGATAGGCTTTTTTCCATTGAGAGTGGGGGAGATTCAAACAAGTGGACATGAGTTGAGAGTTAAAGGGCAAAAGTTTAGGGGTAACATGAGGGGGAACTTCTTTACTCAAAGAGTGGTAGCTGTGTGGAACGAGCTTCCAGCAGAAGTGGCTGAGGCAGGTTTGATGTCATTTAAAGTTAAATTGGATAGATATATAGACAGGAAAGGAATGAAGGGTTATGGGCTGAGTGCAGGTCGGTGGGACTAGGTGAGAGTAAGAGTTCGGCGCGGACTAGAAGGGCCGAGATGGCCCATTTCCATGCTGTAATTGTATATGGTTATAGTGACTCAGTTAAACGTTAACTGCCACGATGAAACATCAACTTGTTAATTCTTTCCATAGATCCTGTCTAACCTGCTGAGTTCCTCCTGTATCCTGTATGTTACTCTTCAGTTCCACTATCTGCAGAATCTCCATTCTTCTAAACTTCAGCAAGTGCAAGCCCAGATCCATCAAGCACTCCTCATACGTTAACCCTTTCATACCCAGAATCATTCTAGTGAACCTCCTTTGGACCCTCTCCAATGCTGGTGGATTCTTTCTTCTATAAGGGGCCTAAAATTGCTCACCACATTCCAAGTGCGGTCTGACCAATGCCTTAAAGCCTTGGCATTACATCCTTGCTTTTATATTCTAGTCTTCTTGACATGAATGCTAACATTGCAAATGCTGTGTCAGTAACTTCGAAATCACAACTTGATAAAGAGATAGTTTTGGAAAGTTCACCCTTCTCTTATTGCTCATCTCCAACTTTCTCACATATTGTCAATGATGACTTGCTGACTTTAGTCCATCCCCGCCCACCGACCCCATAGATAAACACATATAAAGAGATTAAGAAAATAAATCACGTACTTCTACTTACCCCTCCGCACATGCCTGTCTGGCCTGCAGTCTTCCTGCTCCCCTTTTCCCATGGCTCAATATGAGTAACCTGTAATTAGATCATTGGAAAGATATTTGGTTAGAACTTAATTTTGCCTTCAGGACAAATATTTTACACACAAGAATAAAAATATTTGAGTCACTATGAAAACAATAATTGTTTTCATACCTTAGCTAAATTCTAAATATATTCCAGTATTGGAGATTTGAAAGTGGTTTGGAAAACTTATTTCTTAATGTTATGCTAATATTTAATAAGATAAAATTTAGAAAGGGTATACTGATCAACAGTAAAATATGAGATTACATCTGTGACTTTGGACACTGATTTTGCAGCATATTTGTAATACATTTAAAATTAAACTTCATAATGAAAGCAAGTTCAGTTAATGTGTGATATTTGATCAGTAAAAAGAGCCTTGTAATGCTCCGCTTTTGTGTTAGCTAAAATAGACAAATCAGAGCTGTCTATAAATAGACTAAAATCCCTTTCGTTTTTAAACCCAAACAAAACTTGGTCTTTACTAATTTGGTGCAAAGAAGTGCTCCACCTAATGTGTTATGGATGCAAAATTTAAAATTTCTCAGTTGAACTACCAAATTATTTTTAAACTAGGTAAGCAAATCTAACAAAAAACATCTTTGTCTTCAACATTTTTATCCAAAACCTATGAATTGTATTTGCCTCAGTTTTAAAAATAATTGCCAATGAAAAGAATATTCCTTTTGAGTAAGCTGACGAGAGTCAACAGACATTACAGATCCAGACAAAATAGTTAGTTGCAACACTAGCTCTCAAGTTATTAGTATGAAAAAGTACTCTAGTACATTTGTCCCTGAATTAGGCATGTTTATCCATCCATGGAAACATTGAGGATCATAACAGTTTTTTGTAATAGCTCTTTTCTCAATGATATTTGAAAACAAAATTCTCAACATTAATCCGAAGATCAATTATTTGATGAGGAGCACAATTTCTGACACGCATTCCATTCCAAAAAAATCAGAGTCCAATTTTGGACACACTCCTGCCAAAAGTCCCTAGCAATCTACAAGACAATCTGAACACCCTAAAGCAGTCGATAGTATTCAGAAGAATTGGTGGAACCAAAGACCAAAAACAAGACAGTACTCTCTCAAATCCTTTCCTCCATCCACCTGGGTCACACCTAATGCCAGGCCACTCTGAGCTTCTGGGGCAAGTTCAAATCCAGATGTAAATGTATTCTAATACAATATAAAAATTATGAAATACAATAAAGTACAAATAAATTATACTAAAAAGTTTATATTTTATGATTTTCTGAAATATCATTGCTCAGTCTGGAAAACAAATTGCTTGATAACAAACTGATCATCTGCACTGTACACGTTACATCTCCAAATAACAAAGATCATCCCAGCAATACTTACCGCATAATCAATAATGAATATCTTAGTTTAAGAATGAATCTAAAGAGATTAAATTGCAAGCATTAAACCTGAAGAATTTATAACATTAATCAAAAATTCAGTTTCAAATGCAGAAAAGGGAAGATGTTGTGGAGGGATTGTCTTCTCAGTCAGTGAGGAAGAATCAAGGAGGGAGCGATCACTATTGTGATTATTCCACAGATCCCACCCCAATAACTACAGAAACACTCAGATACAGACGGGGGGGGGGGGGCGGAGAATGGATTTTGGAAAGATGCAGTTTGGAGTACTGCAAAAATAACAGAAGTGTCAAGGGAAAGATTGCTGCACCTTTGGCAATGATCTTTGCATCCTCACTGGCCGCAGGAATAGTGCCAGAGGATTGGAGGATGACAAATGTCATTCCTTTGTTCAGGAAAGGCAAGGACAACCCAGGGCATATAGACAGGTGAGTCTCAAGTCAGTGGTGGGAAACCATTGGAGAAGATTCTTAGAAACTGGATTTATGAGCATCTGTAGAAGCATAGTCTGACTAGGGATAGTCAACATAGCTCTGTTAGGGACAGGTTGCACCTCATGAGCCTAACTGAATTCTTTGAGGACGAGACAAAACACACTGATGAAGACAGAGCAATGGACGTGATTATATATGGATTTTAATAAGGAGTCTGACAAGATTCATTCAGAACATCAGGAGCCACGTAGATTCAGAATTGGCTTGCCCACAGAAGGGTAGATTGGTTGTGGTTGTAGATTAACATATTCTGCCCGGAGATCAGTGAAGAGTGGTGTTCTGCAGGAATCTGCTCTGGGATCCCTGATATGTATTTTTTGTAAATGATTTGGATGAGCAAGTGGAAGGGTTTGCTTGAAGGTTGCAGATGACACTTAGTTTAGTGGTCTTGTGGACCACATAGAACATTTAGGTTACAATGGGACATTGAAAGAATGAAGAGCAGGGTTAAGAACTGGCAGATGGCATTCAACCCAGCAGAGTGTTAAGTGGGCAAGAGGTATATTCGGAGGGACAGAGGGAGAAAAAGGAGAGTGAGAGAAAGAATGTGTTAGTCCTGACGAAGGGTCTCGGCCTGAAACGTCGACTGTACCTCTTCCTATAGATGCTGCCTGGCCTGCTGCGTTCACCAGCAACTTTGATGTGTGTTGCTTGAATTTCCAGCATCTGCAGAATTCCTGTTGTTAGAGTGTTAAGTGATTCACTTTGGAAGGTCAAACATGAAGGAAAAAATTCAGGGTTAATGGCAAGATTCCTAATATTGTGGAGAACAGAGGGTTCTTGGGGATCACATCCAAAGATCCCTCAAAGTTGCAGCACAATGTTAACAGGGTGGTTAAGATGACATATGGTGTGTTGGTCTTCATTATCAGGGGATTAAGTTCAAGAGCCGAGAAGCACTCTTACAGCTCTATAAAATCTGGTTAGACCACACTAAGAATCTTGTGCTCAATTCTGATCTTACTACAGGAAGAAAGTGGCAATTTTTAAAGTGGGTGCAAAGGAGAATTACCAGGATGTTGCCTGAATTAGAGGACATGTCTTATGAGGATAGGTTGTGCAAGCTAAGGCTTTTCTCTTTGGAGAGGAGGATAAGAGGGGACTTGATAGAGAAGATAAGATGCATAGAGAGGCGCGTGAAATGCACTGCCGGGGTGGTGGCAGAGACAGATACATTGGGGACATTTAAGAGGTTCTTAGATAGGCACATAGACTTTTTTCAAAATGGTGGGCTATTTGGGAGGGAAGAGTTAGATTGACCTCAGAGTAGGTTAAGGAATGAATGCACCGTGGGCCGAGGAACCTGTACTGTTCCATGTTCTATTTTGAAAGTTTGCAAAACAGCTGTCAACATATAATTATATTTCCTTTTCTCCATGAATTTAAAAATAAACTCCGTCCTGAGCCTTCTCTGGCAATTAATCAATTCACGGACAAGCATTTCAATTTCTTACTGTAAACCATGTATTTTTCTATCTTTGCCCAAAATAAATTCCAATTATGAAGTCTATAAAAACTCCAATTGCCAATGCAACCACAACCGTCTGGCAAGAGATATACAAGATAATGAAAGTAACTGATAAAACAGTTTGCTCTAGGTCAGGGGTCTCCGAGCTGAGGTCCACACAGACCCCCCCCCCCCAATGGTAAGGCTCCATAAGCATAAGAGAGGTTGGAAACCCTTGTTTTAGGTGAATAATCTAGATCTAGGTGCAAAGGAAAAGGCGTCAATAATTTAGGTTTGTGGGTAAGGACCTATTCCTGTATATAATAGGCTGTAGAGGCTCTATCAACAATGCATGCAATCCTAAGAATTCTAATCAAGAGGAGGAAAATGTATTGGGCAGAAAAGTGAACTCATAGTGCAAGATTAACCACAATCTTGTTCAAAGGTATAGAAAGTCAGAGGGACAATTTGGCTTACCCGTTTCGTATGCAAGAGAATTCCAGATTTTTAATTCTGTCTTGTGGAGCAAAAACAGGTGTCCATTCTCTCACGTACAAAACAGTATTACTGTCCTATTCGAATTGTCTACAGGATGCAGCAAATAGTCTGCCAGATTAATTTACTCAGGGTCTGAGGATGTGAACTACAGCAGATTTTTGCAATAAAAGTGTGTATCTGCAGAAAAATAAAATTAACATGTAGAAAATTACCTGAAAATAATATAATGTACCAGTCATATAGCATGGCTATCAATCTGGATTAACAGAGATATTATTAAATCATCTCCACTTTGCCTGGCTAGAGCATTACAAACAATCCAAATCTATTTCGTTAATTACCTTGGATTTCATATACCATAGCACTGAACTCCATTTGCCATAGCATTATCCAAATACTAATCTTTTGCTTTTAAACTTGTGGCTCTGATCTACACCAAATGATCCCTTGAATTTGTCTATCTGTTTACAATTTTAAAAAATGGATTGCAATATTCTGGAACACATTGTTTCCCAAATACTAACTGGACAAAATCATTTTCTGCTAATGATTTGTAGTGCAGCACTGTATTACATTCCTTCTGGCTACAGAAATAAGTGACATCCAAGATTCTTCTTTCATTAGTCAGAGAAGTTTAGCTAAAATTTTTGGTCTGATATGATTCATCTTAAAATTAAACTGCCTCAAACTGTTAGATTTAACTTAAGTACTGTTAAGTGTTGCTGAGCAGAGTAAAGCAGACACTCCTTCCTTGGAATTCAGCAACTTGGACCATGATTGAATAATGTATGTTCTCAGGAGTCAGTAAGTCCTGCTAGAACTGAGGTAAATTATTAATAACTGCTGCTTTATATTACTGTCAACTGCCCCTTCCAATATTTTGCTGGTAGCAGTAGGGTGCTTGCAACTATCTGAATGGGATTCATCCTACTTTTTCCCCCAGACGGGATATACCTGAACAATTTCCACTTGGCTGTGTGGATGCCAGTGTCGTAGCTGTGCAGTAACAACCTGGCTTGTCACTTTTGCTAGAGCTGGAGCAGAAATCTTCAGTGTTACAGCTGGGATGTCATTGACGCCCAACATAACCTTTTCTGCATCCAGTGAGCTAAGCCATAACTTGCTATCATTTGGAAGTGAATTGAATTAGCTGAAGACTGGATCCTGCAATGTTGGGAACCTCAGGTGGAGGTCAAGATGTATCATCCATTTTGCACTGTAGAGTTCTCAGGTCAAATGTCAATTAATGAGGCAATGAAAGAAAAGCTTATCACACTGTCACAGCAACCAATAGAATTTACAAAAAAATTGTTTATGCTCACCAGCCCTGCGTATTTCATCTACAAAGAATAACCAAATGAACATCTTTTGCAACCTCAGGACTTTCCAAAAATGCTTCATAAAAACAAAAAGTTTTAAATTTCGTTATACATAGCAAATGGTGAGGTACAAAAATAGACAAACTGTTTTGGGTGAGAGTTAAATATCATACAGGGCATTGGGAGAATTCAAAAGCTAATGTGGCACCATTGTTAAAGAGGGAAAGGATAAACACAATAAGCTAGTTAGTTTAACTTTGGTAGCACACAACTTATTGGAAACTTTCTAAGATTAAGCTTAACGTTCATTTAGAAAGGCAGAGAATAATCAGGAATGACAACCATGGATTTGTCATGGTAAACCTAATCAAATTCTGAGGAGATAACAGGGAATAAATAGGTGCAGTGCATCTAATAGTCTTTCGACAGATCATGAGGCAGTTGGTCAAATGAGTAAGAACCGATGTGACGGAAGGGAGAATTTCCATTTGGATCCACAAGTGACCAATGATTTGCAATGAAGAGTAATGCTGATTTGTTTTCTTCCCTGGGCTGTTAAAGTTGGGATTTCACGGGGTTCAACAGTCAGACACTTTGTTTTATACACTGATATCCAAATGTAGTAGCATAACAAAGATATTTTCAGATGAGAAAAAAATTGGTCATCTGATTGACAGAGAAGGGGAAAACTTTATAAACTGCAGGAAAATACAGATGGAATAAGTAAGGAAAATTTAATCCCGTAGAGATGCACTTGAGTATAACAATGCAATTAAGTACACAACTGAAGTTCAGAGGAAAAGGACCTTGGAATACATTCGCACAGATTTTTGCAAGGTAGATTGACAGGTGGTTTGAGGAGCAAAATGGATGTTTCCCTTAACTGAAGCAAACAATAAGGCAGTTACACAACACTGGTAAACCCACATTTGCCTGCTGATCTGGTTGCCACAATACAGAATACATGCACTGGAGATGGTAGAGTAGATTCACCAGGATGCTGCCAGTGATAGAGCATTTCAGTTACAAGGACAGATTGTTAAGTCTGGATTTGCTTTACCTGGAGCACACTATGTTGATGGGTGACCCCACATGCATACACAAAATTATTGGGGGGGGGGAAAGAATAGATACATTAGACTAAAAGATTTTTCTCTCCTTGGCAAGAGGTGTCCAAAACCAGAATACTTTGATACAAGATGTGATGTTTAGAAGGAAAGACTGTTGGGAAGCACTGCTTGAGATGATAATGGAGATCAAACATGTCAACATTTAAACTACCATAAGCAGCTACAGGTAAAATAAAGGTGAAAGGAAATAATATAGATAACTACAATGGAAATGGTGGGCCAAAGGGACTGTTTCTGTATTGTACAGATAAGAGTAGTGGGATGCATTCTTAAAAAACCAGGACTACAGACCATGTGCTGATTAGGCTTGGAAGCCTTCCACCTCCACCCCAAGCTGCTACAATGATGTAAAGTTTCAACAATTTTAAGGCCATCTGTGAATATGTTAGTTTAACAATTCAATGAATTACTGCAGCTGACACTGCAACACAGTACTGAGGGAATGGTGAGGTGTCAGCCTGAAAAAAAATGCTCCAACACTAGATTTCGAATTGAACCTATGACCCACTCACTGTGTTACCAGTGGCAGGCAATAAGATTACATAGCACGCAAATCAAAAGACTGAAAAAAAAAAGAACTGCCATGAGTTCAAAACTAGATCAGAGGGAAAAATGACAGTACCCTTTTCACTGGGGATATTGACCCCGAAAAAAAAGCATTAATTTGGCACACCTGAGAAGACAAATCATTATTATGTGTTTCATAAACATGAAGGGGAAGAGTTGGAGCATTAAGAATTTCAGGAGCTGGTGAAAGCTGGTTGGATATCAATAAAAGTGATAAATGCCATTGAGGGAACTAGAAGCTAAGGATCTTAAAACTGCTTAATTGGGACACCTATTATGCTGGTTCAAAGGAAAAAAACTGTTAGCTATATAGGAGCCAGGAAGGGAAATTAAATAAAGACAAGAGACTACACTGCAAATACTGGAATATTGAGCATAAAAGCAACCTAGAGGAACACAGCTGTCAGACAGCATCTCTGGAGGGAGAGGCAGTCAATTTTTCAAGTTAAGACCCTTCAAGTGGAGGGAAATTTAATAACCAGGTGTTGTGGAAGTAGGGTCAAAGAAGATTACAATACATGAACAAGATCTGGGCCTAGTTATGAATTTAGAGCTGGGGAGGAAACAGCAAAGAAAAGTAATCAAATCTCATTTTTAAAGCCATTAAAATCTACCAGACGTCCATGGTCAGAATTCATGGAACCCTGTAAAGGAATCCAATCTATTTTTAAACAGCGTAGAAACCACATACTGAATGTAAATAATCAGAAACTTTTCCAAATTTACCTCTGCTAGAAGTGGATGCAATACTGTCCCTCAAGTCAGCATTGTAACAGCATAAATTAAAGGAGCAACGCGCAAAGTTAGTTTTTGAAAACTAATGAGATTAATTTCCGCAAATTTCAATGTGGATTTTTAAACATCAGCTGCCAGTGAGAGAGCACTAGCCTTGCTGTTTTGGTTATGTCAAAGCATTCCCAGAACAGAAAAAAAACACTATTACAATAAATTTAATTAAATTTGAAAAATGTAAAGTTTTTTTCAGGCAATTACATAATCAACTTCATTCGGTAATGATGGCATAGCCAGAATCACAAGAGCCTCAATCAAGTTTGATGAATATAACTGTCACATAATACATTTTATATTCTTTATTTTTGTGGGTGACTTGATTACATTCACTGCACACTTCTGAAGAAACCACTCTTATTAATGGTTGTTGTAACTTCCATTTTCCCCACATGTAATGCATTGTTTGAAAAAATCTTGTCAATAATTTAAAACACTGCTGCAGCTCAAATATCTCTGGAGATAATGAAAAAAATGATGAAACTGACTCAGCAGCATTATTTTTGTTAGATGTTCATCAGCTAATTGTTTAATCAACAGTTTTGTTCATTTAGCTAATATAACTTTTTAATACTAACACAAAGTCACTATACACAGTAACCTAACATTTTTCCACTAACAAACGAAGCCAGGGTAAAATCTAAATACCGTTTGCAAGTCATATAAGTCTACCTTGATACTACAAGTCTTGTATTCAAAATGGGAGACTGTCCATAATGAAATCAGGCATGTAACTACTTTTTTTTTAATTAGCAGAGAAAATAAATGCAGATATAAACATTACATAGGGTTTTAATTAGGAATGTCAGTAAAAGGACTACAAACACTAGGTTAACTACAAAATAATTTAATCCAGAACAAGCATAAGCATTTTTCTTTCCTCTGGCAGGAAAGGCCATCAACAAATCAACTATCCAACTTCGCTACATACAAGAACTGTTTTCCGAATTATTCAAAAACCTTTTGAAACATTTAAAAAATTACAGTGAACTTTGCCCGTTTCCTGGCGCAAGCGGATATATCACAAAAAAACCCACGGGAATACTTTATTATTTTATACTTCGGGCCTAGCACAAGACCAGCCAACATGTTTAGGCCCGATGGATGAACCCAACTGATGCAGCCGAGTTTCCAGCTCAAATATAATCACATCTACTGAGGAGCCAGAGGCCTAAACACCCGGGCGGCCTATTACCTTAAAGTAGATCTCATCCACGACCTCGTGGTAAGTCTTCAGTTCGTACAGTTGTACTTTGAAGTAGGGCGAAGAAAGGATGTTGGTGAGGATGAGTGGGTTGAGGTTCATAGTCTTTTCGTTGCCCCATAAGGGCAGTACGTTGCCCTGCTTAATAGAGGAGGCGGGTTTGGCGCTTCCTCCGGCCTGTTGCGGCGGCTGTTGCTGGTGGTTCCCAATGGCCGTTTTGTTAGCCATCTCGCTGTCGCTCACTCCCGCTCACAAGAGAAACGATCTCCACATCAATGCGTACCGCTCTGTGGGTTGCGAGCCTTCAAACTCCTGGATAGCCTTTAAACACACATCACTTGTGCCCAGCTGCTATATTAAACAAAAAAAAAACAGAGGAGTGCTTTTCCTTTCAAAAATAAACTATTCCGCACACCTACTCTGCTCTAATTTATAGAAAATACACAAAATGGCGCCCTCCACTTCTTTCCGGTTGACGGAAGTTGGATGACGTCACTTGACGGACAAGGCAGATAGCCAACCGAGAAGGAGATCAGGTGCGGACTTGGCCAAATAAGCAATGAGAAGAGCGGAGACGGTGAATCGCGCTCATTGGTCTCGTAGCGCGTCTAGAGATTAGTTGCTGGTGAAAATAATGCTTTTGTATGTTGTTAATGGTCTACAGATTCTTGGTAATACCTTTTTTTATGTTTCTGTTGTTACCTTTTTATCACCTTATGTATAATTCATGGCAGAAGATCGGCATCCTTTTGTTAAGTAGAGTAGCTACTAAAAAGTTGAGCAGAAAATTTGTAGGTAATATAATGTCAGACATATCGAATGTGAAATAAAATGTGACTGCTGTATCCGATCGAAATTCGTTCACTTTTGGTTTCACACAAAGCTTATTGGTTGCATATTTGTAGTATTTTCTGAATGTGTCGTTGTGGGGCTTAGGCAAGTGTTTCTTTCCATAGTAACTTAATTTCTGTTTTTTTAAATTCTAAGATTTGTTCGAACTCTTGGTATTGTGAGATCGGTTATAAGACTTCATACCAAGCGATGTAGAATATTCCTTCTGTATTGTTGAGTAGGATTTTTCCTTTATTTTAGACTTTTTCTAGCCTTATCAGTCGTCAGTGTGTTCAATTGTTAAAGCTGTTAAAATAGAACTAGCACAATTAGCACGAATCTGTTTGTCAGGTGAATTAAGTATAGGTTGTCATATTTGGGGAGAATATCAGGATCGTTAATGTGCAGTGATGGAATGATACAGAGTCTTGATCTCATCTAAATTAAAACTTTGGTTGTTAATGGTTAAATTGTGTTTTCTGAGGTCAACTGATTTTTAGAATTTCTTTGTATTTATCAAAGTATGGGTTTTTTGTTCTATTGTTTCTCAAGTATTACTAAAATATTTTTCTTTGTGATAGTGTTGCTGTTGTTTGTCTATATTACAAAAATGTCTATAGTAAACCTCTGATAGTCTGATGGATTTGACGCTGTTTTGGCAAATTTTCTGGATATTGGATGATATTTTGTCATAAAATACACTTTCAATTTACTTTAAATTTATTACACAGTATTATAATAAATCTAGTAGTCAGTTGAAATGTGGTTAGCATCTGTTACCTTCTGAGTAAATGCTGTGTTGTCATTTCTGATTAGTTGAGTAATGAATCATCTGAATCTTGCTGTACTTCGCAAGTATGCCAAGCAGTTTGATATACAGTGAACTATAAATGCAAGAATGTGTATCGAGAAGTGTTAATATGAGACTTTTCATAATAATTGTATTGACTTTCACAGCCCTGTGTACAACAGTATAACTATCCAAGTAGGCCTATTGTCTCTACCTCTTCCTACTCCTGCCCTGCTGAACTCGTCCCCTCATACCTCAATACCATAGTAACTTGGTTCAGTCCCTTCCCACCTACATCTCCAGCACTTCTCAGGCTCTCAATCTGCCCAGTAACCTTCAATTCCCTAACCCAGACCACCTCATTTTCACCATGAATGGGTAGTCCCTGTATACTTCTATTCCCCCATCAAGAAGGCCTCAAAGCTGTCTGCTTATTTCTTAAAAGGGCCAACCAATTCCCCTCCACCACTACCCTCTTCCATGTAGTAGAACTGGTCCTTGCCCTCAACAATTTTTCCATTGGCTTCTCCCATTTTCTTCAGAATCAAGGGGTAGCCCTGGGCCCCAGCTATGCCTGGCTCTTTGTTGGCTACGTAGAACAGTCCGCATTCGAAGCCTTCCCCAGGAATACTTAACTCTTCCTCCGCTCAATTGACAAATGCATTGGCGCTGCTACTTGCACCCATGCTGAGCTCGTCAATTTCATCAACTTTGCCTCTAACTTCCACACTGCCCTTAAATTCACTTAGTTCATTTCTGACACCTCCCTCCCCTTTCTCAATCTGTCTACATTCCTGGAGACAAACTGTCAACCGCCATCTTTTATAGACCTACCGATTCCCATGGGTATCTTTACCATACCTCTTCCCACCCAGCATCCTGCAAAAATTATATTCCCTTTTCCCCATTCCTTCATTGCAGCCACATCTGTTTGCAGGATGTGTTTATCTTTTCCAGGACATCAGAGATGTCTTCCTTCAAAGTATGGGGTTTCCCTTACTCCACTATTGATGCTGCCCTTACCTGCATCTCCTCCATTTCCTAAACATCTGCATTCACCCCATCTTCCTGCCGCCTTAACAGGGATAGAGTTCCTCTTGTCCTTGCCCACTACCACATCAGCCTCTACATGCAACACGTCATCCTCCACAACTTCCTCCATCTCCAAAGGGATCCCACCACTAAACGTATCTTTACATCCCCGTTCACTTTCTACAATGATCGCTCCCTCTGCAATTCCCTTATCCATTCATTCCCCCCCCCCATCTCCCTCCTCGCCCTTGTCCCTGCAAGCGACCTAAGTGCTACACCTGCCCATTCACCTCCTCCCTCACCTCCATCCAGGGCCCCAAACAGTCCTTCCAGGTGTGGCAACAATTCGCCTGCAAATCTGCTGGGATAATCTATTGTGTCTGACACTCCCAATGCGGCCTTATCTTCATCAGTGAGACATGTCATAAATTAGGAGGCGGCTTCATCAACCACCTCCACTCCATCCACCAAGAGCAGAACTTCCTGGTAGACAAACATTTTAGTTCCCATTCTCATTCTTGATCTGACATGGTCCATGGCTTCGTCTTGTGCCAAGGGGAGGCCACCCGTGGTGGAGGAGCAACACCTTGTATCTTGTTCTGGTGGCCACCAATCTGATGGCATGAATAGATTTCTCCTTCTGGTTTAAAAAAAAATGCCCCTCCCTGTCCCCTCTTCTATTCCCTGCTCTGTCCTTTCACCCCTTCTAATCTGCCTATTACTACTCCCTGTGTCCCCTCCTCTTTCCCTTTCTCTTACGGTCCACTCTCTTCTCCTATCCTTCTTTTCTAGCCCTTTATCTTTCCCACCCACTTACCTATCACCTTTTCTCTAGCCTCCTTCCCCTTTCTCTTCGCACCCCCCCCCCACTTTTTTATTATGGCATCTTGTCCCTTCCTTTTCAGACCTTAAGAAGGGTCTCTGCCCAAAACGTTGACTGTTTATTCATTTCTATGGATGCTGCCTGACCTTCTGAGTTCTTCCAGCATGTTGTGTGTGTTACGTAGATGTCTTTTATCCATTATACAGAGCCCTAGTGAGACTACATCTGGAAGATTTTTGTTGGGTCATTATTCTGCAAATAAATCGTTCAGTTTTCCACCAACATCGTTTGCTTGTGGTAAATTCAGAAAAGTTGATGACTTTCCAGTAGAGGTTCTTGATGTTATCTCTAAAGATACTATCAAGAAGCTAGT
This sequence comes from Mobula hypostoma, assembly GCF_963921235.1. Taxonomy (NCBI): domain Eukaryota; kingdom Metazoa; phylum Chordata; class Chondrichthyes; order Myliobatiformes; family Myliobatidae; genus Mobula; species Mobula hypostoma. Next base: position 42,952,516 of record NC_086108.1, read on the forward strand.
TCCGAAGATGACAATTGGGCATAAAAATTTGCTACTACTCTGTATGATATTTGTTTTTAAATGCCCTTGGTAGTTGAAGGATGCAAATTTGTCAAGCAGCAGTCTCCTTCATTTTCCTTTTCTGAATTTTGCAATACTGAAGTTTTGAAATTTTTAGATTTTTTTAAAACTGTATAACGCAGCAACATGTGGGAATGAGAGAAAGTAGTCTTTGGACTGGGAAGTGTAGATGGTGGAAATGACAATAGCTAGTTTGCTCCTTAATTCAGTACCCTTTGTTTCAAATGTGAGGTACTATTGTGTGAGTATTCTTGATAGTCTCAAAGGGCTACCTTTTGGAAAAATGTGTATCTACTTTTGTAATCAAATGCTCTTGTAAAGGGCCAACATATTTTTTGAATGTGTAATAACATGCATACACATGAAGCAAGCCTTCTGTGACTTGTGTAGAAATATGCCCGGGTCATTCTGTGCACTAATAACTTTCAGTCTCACCATGGTTTCAAAAAAACAGCTCTTAATTTGTTTTCTTGCAAAGTGGTAACATTGCTTTTTTTTCTACATTTGATTTCATCTGTCAACAGACATCCCACCTCTCCTGGAAGTTCCGGGAGTCTCCCGCATATTAATAGTGGCTCCCTGTTGCCCGCAAATTATATACAATATCATGGAAATCAATTTTTTTGAGAGCGAGCAAGTGAGAGGCAGAAAGCAAGAGAGAGCGCGAGAGCTTCCATGAGAGAGAGAGAGAGAAAGCGCAAGAGAGAAAATAAGCAAGTGTGCGAGAGAGTCCGCGAGCGAGAGAGAGAGCACGAGAGCGACCACGAGCGAGAGCGTGCCATGGCAGAGTGTTCCAAAAAAAGAAAATAGAAAACGTACGTCACCCCAGACTACCCTAAAGTGTACCCCTGCCTAATAGGGGTCAAAAATAATGACAGTGTTGCTCGCTGCGCTGTTTGCAACAGTGAGTTTTCCATTGCCCATGGTGGGTTAAAATGTAAAAGACGTTGAGGTGAGTTCAACGGGTGTCATTCGTTCATTAGCATAGCTAACGTTATTTAAACTAGCTGGATAGCTACTAAGGAGCTACTCTATTGCAGACATCCCACCTCTCCCAGAAGTTCCAGGAGTCTCCAGCAAATTGATGGTGCTACCTCCCTGAAATGAGTTTTTGCAGGGTGGGATGTCTTGCATTTTAACTTAGTCTGTATATATTTTCCTCACAAATGACATAGGTATTACCTTTGTTATAAGCTTTAGGCTTGGCTCAGTTATTGAAGAACCAAATTCAATTAAGCTATTCCAACTGATTAAAAGATGAATATAGAAAAAATTGTTCTCAATAAAAAATGTGATCTGGGCATTTCCATATTTTTCAGTCTTTGTAACTATTGCTGATGATATTTAGGTAGGAACCAGCAAAATACTGTACCATTTTTGGTTTTTAGGGCATAGTGGCTAATTTCGATGTCTCTAATATAAACTCAGCAAGACTGACAAATTTGCAGATCAGTTTTGATTCATGAGCTTCTACTGTGTTTGCTTTCCAAAGTCAGGAGAAACAAAATCACATCTATGAAAGTTGGAACTCGGAGCGATATATATTAGAAAAAGTGCAATCCTTTCAAATACCTGGTTTAAGACCAAGTGCTTGCAGGAGTTTGAGCCAGGTTAATTTCTATGCTCTGAAACCTGGGCTAGAGATTGGAAAATTCAAGTTGAAATATTATTGTCATTCAACCATACAGTTGTATACAGCTAAATAAAATATTGTTCCTCTGGGCCATGGTGCAAAACACAGTGCATATAAACACAGTGTGTATATATATATATATATACACAATCCAACACATACAGTCATAACATAATAGCACAAGTCCTTGCCGTGGCCTGAAGGTTGATGTACAGTGCAAGATGCTTGTTTATGTAAGGCAATATAATGCTACTGATACTATATAATACGTAAAACAAGCTGTAGTGTAAGTATTTGAAGCAGCAGCAATAAAAGATGAGCAGTGACAGATGCTGGATGAGGGTGTCTGTGAGTTGGGAAGTGAGGGACGTTGAGGGACGTGGCAGTATAGCAGTCAGACAGGATGCATGTGTGCAGTTTTGGGCGGCAGCAGGATGTTAAGAAGTCTAAATAATGATTTGAATACATCCACCATAGTATCCAGGGAAGTTAAATTTGTTTTATTTTGATATGTAGATATTGTATTGCTACAATAAAGAAAAGCCCATAGGAAAAATTCTAGCATGGATAAAGCAGTGGCTGATTGGCAAGAGGCAAAGAGTGGGAATAAAGGGAGCCTTTACTGGTGGGCTGCTGGTGACTAGTGGTCTTCTACAGGGATCTGTGTTGGGACCGATTCGTTTTACGTTATATGTCAATGATTTGGATGATGGAACAGATGGCTTTGTTGGAAAGTTTGTAGATGATTTGAAGATAGTTGGAGGGGCAGATAGTTTTGTGGAAATAGGGTGGTTACAGAAGGACTTAGATTAGGAGAATGGGCGAAGAAGTGGCAGATGGGATACAGTGCCAGAAAGTATATGGTGATGCACTTTGATAGAAGAAATGAAAGGGTTGACTATTTTCTAAATGGAGAGAAGATACAAGAATCTGAGCTGCTAAGGGACTTGGGAGTCCTTGTGCAGGATTCCTGACAGGTTAATTTGCTGGTTTAGGCTGTGGTGAGGAATGCAAATGCAATGTTACCTTTCATTTCAAGAGGACTAGAATATAAAAGCAAGGATGTAACGTTGAAACTTTATAAAGCATTGGTTAAGCCTTGGTTGGAGTATTTTGAATAGTTTTGAGTCCTTGTTTTAGAAAGGATACTTTATACCAAGCAATTGATATTAGAATGTACAATCATCACAGCGATATTTGATTCTGCGCTTCACACTCCCTGGATTACAAATCAATAGTAAATATTAAAAATTTAAATTATAAATCTTAAGTAGAAAATAGAAAAATGGAAAGTAAGGTAGTGCAAAAAAACCGAGAGGCAAGTTCGGATATTTGGAGGGTACGACCCAGATCCGGGTCAGGATCCGTTCAGGAGTCTTATCACAGTTGGAAAGAAGCTGTTCCCAAATCTGGCCGTACGAGTCTTCAGGCTCCTGACCCTTCTCCTGGAGGGAAGAGGGATGAAAAGTGTGTTGGCTGGGGGGCGGGGGGTCGTGTCCTTGATTATCCTGGCGGTGTAAACTGAGTCCAAGGACGGAAGATTGATTTGTGTGATGTGCTGCACCGTGTTCATGATCTTCTGCAGCTTCTTCCGGTCTTTGACAGGACAACTTCCATACCAGGTTGTGATGCACCCTAGAAGAATGCTTTCTACAGTGCATCTATAAAAATTAGTGAGGGTTTTAGGGGACAGGCCAAATTTCTTTAGTTTTCTCAGGAAGTAAAGGCACTGGTGGGCCTTCTTGGCAGTGGACTCTGCTTGGTTGGACCAAGTCAGGTCATTTGTGATATTGACCCCGAGGAACTTAAAGCTTTTGACCTGTTCCACTTGCGCACCACCGATGTAAATTGGGTCATGCAGTCCGCTATTCCTTCTGAAGTCAACAACCAATTCCTTCGTCTTGCTGACGTTGAGGGATACCTTATTTTCTATGCACCATGTCACCAGGTTCTTAATTTCCTCTCTGTACTCAAACTCATCATTACCCGAGATACGGCCTACAATTGCTGTGTCGTCAGCAAACTTATATATTGAGTTTGATGGAAACTTGGCTACACAATCATGGGTGTACAGTGAGTACAGCAGGGGGCTGAGTACACAGCCTTGTGGGGCACCAGTGCTCAGAGTGATTGTAGAGGAGAGCTTATCCCCTATTTTTACAGCCTGGGTCCTGTCTGTGAGGAAGTTGAAGATCCAGCTGCAGATCTGAGTGCTAAGGCCCAGGTTCCGGAGCTTAGGATTCAGTTTATTTGAAATGATGGTATTAGAGGCAGAGCTGTAGTCAATGAAAAGGAGCTTTACGTATGTGTCTTTATTCTCCAGGTGTTCTAAGGAGGAATGTAGGGCCAGAGAGATGGCATCTGCCATTGACCTGTTGCTCCGGTAGGCGAATTGCAAAGCGTCGAGGTTGACTGGTAGGCTGTGGTTGATGTGTGCCATAACCAATCGCTCAAAGCACTTCACAGAAATTGATGTCAGAGCCACAGGTCGATAGTCATTCAGGCGTGCCACCTTGCCTTCTTCGGCACTGGGATTATCGTTGCCTTTTTAAAACGAGGGGATCTAAGACTGAAGCAAGGAGCAGTTGAAGATGTCAGCAGACACTCCAGCTAGCTCGCTTGCACAGGCCCAGAGAACCCGTCCCGAGACGCCATCTGGGCCTGTCGCCTTCCTTGGATTTACCTTCAGGAAGGCCCTTCTGATGTCCTCCTCGGTCATGATGAATCTCGATGCCACCATGTCCGGTTCATCTGGAGGGAGCAGGACGCTCCTCTTCTGTTCGAATCTTGCGTAGAATACGTTAAGTTCGTCAGGAAGAGAAACGCCGCAGCTGTTGATATTCCCAGCCTTTTCTTTGCGCCCAGTGATCTCATTTAGACCCTGCCATAGTCTACTGGCATCCCCCTGGTTAGCCTGGGCTTCCAACTCAGCTCGATATTGCCTCTTGGCGCCCTTAATGGCTTTCCGGAGTTCACGCCTGGATTCCGTGTAGCGACTGGTATCCCCGGACCTGAAAGCCTCAGCTCTAGCCTTTAAAAGGGACTTGACCTCATAATTCATCCAAGGTTTCCAGTTAGGGAATACCCGGATCCCTAAGGATGTGCTGAAACTGGAGAGGGTTCAAAGGAAGTTCGCAAAAATGGTTCCAGGATTGAATAGCTTGTCATAGAAGGGCTTTTGATAGTTCTAGGCCTGAATTCACTAGAATTCTGCAGAATGAGGGGTGACCGCATTGAAATTTAACGAATGGTGAAAAGCCTTGATAGAGTGGATGTGGAGAAGATTTTTTTCCTGTGGTGGGAGAGTCTAGGATCAGAGGACAGCCTCAGAATAGAGGGGCATCCTTTTAGAATGGAGATGAGGAGGCATTTCTTTAGTCAGAGAGTAGTGACTCTGTGGAATTCTTTGCCACAGGCATCTGTGAAGACCAAGTATTTATGTATATATAAGGCAGAGGTTGATTGATTCTTGATTGGCCAGGGCATGAAGGGATATGGGGAGAAGGCAGGAGATTGGGGCTGAGAGGAAAATTGAATCGGCTGTGATGAAATGGCAGAGCGAACTCAATGGGCCAAATGGCCTAATCCTGTACCTATATCTTATGGTCTTAAGACAGCCAGATTGAAGTAAAAGATCAAGTTTCAGTGCAGGGCAGGGAAATCTTAGTACAGGTCATCATGTACAGTTAGCAGAGATATCCATAAACTCTCCTTTTAGCCATAAGTTTGAAAATGCATAAACATCACTGTGGTAACCCCATGCTTCCATATTATTGTAATAAATTACACCAAAAGCACAAGTCTGATTAAAGAAGTCCTCTCCAGTTTTAATAGATGTACCACAGAAAGCATCCTATCCAGATGTTTTTCAGCTTGGTACGGCAACTGCTCTGCCCATGATCGCAAGAAACCACAAATTTGTTGACACAGCTCAGCTCAACACCCGATGAAAGCCAGCATCTTCTGCATGGACTCTGCTAATACTTGATGCTGCTTCAGTAAAGTGGCCAATCTAATCAAAAAAAGCGCACACCCTCCCTGAGCGCAGAAGATACAAAAGCCTGAACGCACGTATTATAGGGCTCAAGCCCAGCTTCTACCTTGTTGTACAGTAAGGTAGACCCTTGACCATGCTATCTACCTCTTCATGGCCTTGCACCTCATTGCCTGCCTGCAGTGCACTTTCTCTGTAACTGCAATACTTTGTTCTGCACTCTGGTATTGTTTTTCCCCTTGTACTATCTTGATGTAGTGATATAATGAAATTCTGTATGGATGGCATGCAAAAGTTTTTCACTGTATGTTGATACAAGTGGCAATAATAGACCTAGTCATTCATCTATTTATTACTGAAAATGGAGAGAAAGGCCTACTCAAGACAATGAACACATCAGACCTTTGATTTGCTATTGTGTGAACTTGTTGGCATGCAGGGGTGCCCATAGTTTGGCCATTCTTAGTCTAGCTTGTAGTGGATGTCAGGTATTCTGTTACAAAGTGATGGGGAGGGGTATTTTGGCGGCTCATATAAAGAATGGTATATTTGTACTGAATCCAATTATCAGCCAAGATTTTGTGCTCTGATTTCTGTACTTCATTTTTAATCCCACATTTATTTCATTTGCAAGTCCCACCAGTAAGCCATGGTTGATATTCTTATAAAGAGCTTTTTTTTTGTTCTTTATGTTTCCTGCTTTGTTTACAGGGCCCATACAAGGCACTTGTCACCAGAACTTGTGATCAAAATACCATACTTGTGCTGATTTGTCTCAGCATCTTAACAAATAAGTGACATAAAATTATTACTGGAAATGCATTTATGTGGAAGAGGAAAACAGTTAATATTTCAGGTCAATGAAATTTTATTTGAACTGCAACATAATCTCCCCTTCTATTATGCAGAAGCTTGATTGTCATAGATACATCAGGTATTGGCTCGTGCATGTCTCTAACATTGGTATAGACTTTCACAACTGTAATCTCCATTGTTCCTGTTAACTCTTAATGTTTTAGCTGAACTAAGTATGTGTTTGAGATGGAGAGCTGCACTACCTTGCAAGGGATTGAAAAGGCCATAGGCCAATGTAAGAACAAGTAATATGGAGCAAACTGTATCCCATCAAAGTTCCAAAATCTGGCAGTTGGGAACCTCTGTCATGAATTTACATTCAAATCTCCCCATGCGGAGTGGGAAAACATGCCAATAGGCCTCAGCAGACATAATAATTGTGACCATCTGTAAGAACATAAACTACCCTCAGGTCTCCATGTTGCATGTGATAGCAAATTAAACAAAAGCATCCTCTTCAGCTGCTTTCTCACAGTGCCCAAAGAGCTGCTTGTCAAATTGTAGTCTGAATTTTGTATCTAGTTACAATAGAAATGATCTTTGCAGCAGATGAATGCTGAGAAAAATGTAGCTTGCACCATTAACTGCTTATGTACACTTAGAGGTCACTTTATTAAGTACATCTGCTCATTAATGCAAATAACTAATAGGCCAAACGTGTGGCAGCAACTTGATGCATCTAAAGCATGCTGGCATGGTCAAGAGATCCTATTGTTCAAACCAAACATCACATTGGGGAAGAAAGTGACTTTGACTGTGAAATGATTGTTCATATCAGACATGGTAGTTTGAGTATCTTAGAAACTGCTGATCTCTGGGAAATTCTCACACAATGGTCACTAGAGCTTACAGAGAATGGTGCAAAAAAAACAAAATGCATCCAGTCAGTGGCAATCCTGTGGGTGAAAATCTCTGCTAGTGAGAGAGGAGCATCAGAGGTGAATGGCCAGACTGGTTCAAGCTGACAGGAAGGTGCCTGTAACTAAAAAAAATGGTTTTAAAATAGAGTGCAGAAGAGTATCTCTGATTGCACAACATGTCAAACCTTGAAGTGGATTGATTACAGCAGCAGAAGCCTGCTCTGGGTTTCACTCCTGGATGTAATAAAGTGGACACTGAGTGTATGTATTTTCTTTATTTTGTTTAAACTCCCAAAAGATTGTCTGTCAATTGATAAAGACTAGAGTCAAATCTGACAAGGATAATGTGTGCAAAAATTTGTGTCTATCTGAAGTCTGCTATGTGGTGGGATCCAAGCCCCTATTCTACCCAATGGTTTTACATCAAACTTGATATCAATGCAGAATGATGTTAAGCAAGGTTAATTGCTTAATGCTTTTCAGTTTACTGCACAATTGCACCTCACATCTAGCAAACTTTGTACTGGAGTGAATTAATCCAGAGCACAAACTGCTCTGCTTCCATCCCAGAATCAGTCATTTTGATTTCTGTCACTGATCTGCAATATGGAGAAGAACTGTATGGGTACACCAGTTTGGTGATGTGATGGTCTATGCATTGAAGTGTATGAAAGACTGTCTTGCCTTACAAAAAGAGTCCCATACCATTTGACCCTCTCACCTCTGACCTCTTTCATACACCCGCCACAATCAAGGCTGATTTTTAATGATGGAATTTGTTATTTCTTTTGGTATAGGGGTAAAGTCTTTGGCTGTCTCAAACTCCTCATCAAGGTCATAGTCTACCAGGCAGTGGTGGCCTCTATATACTGCTGAGATATTCAAACCTGGGGAGTTTACAACAGTTTTCTCCCCATCAGCTGTCAGAATAAACAACCACTATATAACAATAATAATAAAAGCAGAAAATACTAGAAACACTCAGCAGCCCAGGCTGTAGCTGTGGCTTGATTTGCTTGTATTTCCAGCAGATGCAGTTTTTTTTAATGTGCAGAGTAATAAAATAGTCAGCTCTGATGGGTAGACCCTGTCGTTCGCAGGCTGACATCAAAGGTTCTCAAAACCAAATCACTACCCAAATCTCTTTCACAGCAAGAGATTAATTGCCAGTATATGGGGGTGGGGGAAATGTCTACATCCAATTCTTTGTTTTGTTACTTAAGCCCATCACCCTTATTACAGTATGGGCTGCCAGCAATAGCTTGCCAAAACCCCCTGCCCTGGCCAGTCTTCCCCTAAGTTTTTTCCACGTTTCAATAGGTACATTTAATGTCAGAGAAATGTATACAATATACATCCTGAAATTCTTTTTCTTCGCAAACATCCACAAATAGAGGAGTGCCCCAAAGATTGAATGACAAATGTTGGAACCCCAAATCACAACCCCCCCAGCTTTCCCGCTGCATGCACAAGCAGCAGCAAAGCAATGCCCCCCTCCCACCGAGCACTCAAGCATGCAGCATAACATCAATAAAGACACAAACTTGCAGTTAATACTCGTTCACCCAGTAATTCGACATACCACAGGCTCTCTCTCTCTCCCTAATAAAGGAAAAAGAGGTGTCCCCATTTCACAGCGAGAGGGGAGACATTACAAACAACTCACTGATTTATGATGTTAAAAGTCTGTTGCATGGCTTTTTCCAAGCTCTGCACCCAGAGAGTCCGCCCCAAAAAGGCTCGGATCTCTGGACACAGAGCCTACAGCAGCTAACCCGCCGCTGCTCCTGATGTGCCATGTTCTCCCACAACATATCTGTCAGGGGCACCAGCCTTGAATCAGCCCGTCTCCAGAGCCACCAAAATCCGGCACCCTGAAGGTGCACTAGTCTTCCGGCCACGTCCTTGGTGTAGCCCATCTTGGTGTATCCTCCTCCTCCTAGGGATGAGATCTTCAGACTTGCAGTTGGCATTTCTATAGCACTTTCTATGGAATGGGGTTGCTAGTACCTGGCCCAATCCTCCTTTCACAGCCAGGCTTGGGACCATTCATGGTGGAGGAGCCTCTCAATCGAGGTGATTTTTAAAGATAAAATTTCTGAGAAATTGTATAAGGGAGTTGCAAAATAATAGTCATAGTCATACTTTATTGATCCTGGAGGAAATTGGTTTTCGTTACAGTTGCACCATAAATAATTAAATAGTAATATGTGAATTATGCCAGGAAATAAGTCCAGGACCAGCCTATTGGCTCAGGGTGTCTGACCCTCCAAGGGAGGAGAAATAAGAACTGGATTGTTAGCTTGTTTGGATTGTACTATACACCCCCACCCCCCCAAACGAGAAACAAAGGAGCTAATGTGCTGAAAATTGCATTGATACAGTTGTCATAGTAAGGGATTTTAACTTTCCTAACATGAACTGGGATTGCCATTGTGCTAAAGGACCTAGATAGGATGGAATCTCCCAATCAGGGAGAGGGAAAAGCTTGACCTAGTCTTGGGAAATCTGGTAAGACATGTGACTAAAATATTAATGAGGAAACCACCAATCATAATTCTATCAGCATTCAATTAGTTATGGGAAGGGATAGATCTGGTCCACAAGTTAAAGTTCTAAACTGGAGCCAAGTAAATCTTGAGAGTATTAGACAGAAACTTGCAAAAAGTTGATTGGATTAGTTTGTTGCAGGAAAATGGATGTATGGCAAGTGATAAAGTTTTTAAAAGTGAAATTTGAAGGCTTCAAGATCTGCATGATCCTGTTTGAATGAGGGGCAAGGTTGGCAACCCAAGATGATGAGGGATATTGTTTTTGTCAGGATAAAGAATTAGGCATAGGTCAAGCACAGGGAGATGGTATCAAGTGAATCCTTGGAGTAGTATGGGAGATGCAGAATTAAGCAGAAGGATATCTGAAGGTAAAAAGGAGGCATGAGATAGCTTTGGGAGAGAAGATTGTGGAGATATTATTTATATAAAACTGTAAAAAAAAAAATTAACTATAGAGGGAATAGAGCTCTAACAAAGATATCTTTGCATGGAGCTGCAAGAGATGGCTTAGGTCCTTGAGTAGTATTTCTCCTGTGCTTTTACCATGCAGAAAGACCTGAAGACTTTGGTTAGTTCTTGAGTTAGTTAAATGGGGGTGTCTTGGGGTAGTTTGCAGTGTAACAGAAGAGCTGCTGGACATCTTAAAGCATCTGGCGATAGATCATTCTCAAGGGACTGATCAAGTATATCCAAGAACACTGGAAATTGGAGAAGAAATTGTCAATGGTGATGGATGAAGTGTTGGAAGCCCAGAGGGTGGCTAATGTTGTGCCTTTAACAAGGGCAAGAAAAGCCTGGGAACTATAGACAGGTTAGCCTAATTTGTGATAGGTAAATTACTCACGAGAATTCTGGAGGATAAGATTCTACAAGCATTAGGAAAGATGAGGGGTAGTCAGTACAGTGTGGTGTATGGAAGGTGATTTCTCATGAATGTGAGTTTTTTGAAGAAATAGCTGAAAAGGCTGATACAGGGCAGTGTGGTAGTTTTGGTCTATATTGGACTTCAGTAGGCCTGTAAGGTTCCAGATGGTTTGCTTCTCTGGGATGTTAGATTGCACAGGATTTAGGGAGAGCTAGCTAACTGCACACAGAATTGACTTGATAGTACGAAGCAGAGGTGGAAAGTTGTTTTTTTGGCTGGAGGCCTTTGATTAGAGGTGTTCCCTGGGGGTTGATGTTACACCCATTGCTATCAATGATTTGGATGGCACTCAACAAGGTATGGTTAGTAAATTGGCAAATTACACTAAATAGTGGCATTGTTGTAGGAGTACAGGGAGATCGTGAATAACTGGGTAAATGGGCTAAGTAATGGCAAATAGTTTCATTGGGGTAAATGCACAATATTCCATTTGGGGAGACAATTCAGGGTGGAATATTCATAGTGAACAGTAGGGCCACAGGGATTATTGTTGAACAGGGGGAACAAGGAGTATGAGTACATGGTAGCCTGCAAGTGATGTCACAGGTAGACAGGGTGGTGAAGAAGGGTTTGGCTCAATAGATCATTGAGTATAAACGTTGGGATGTTATGTGCAGTTGTACAAGATGTTGGTAAGGCTGCATTTGGAATATTGTTCTTTTTTATTATCAGGGTAAAGTAACAATGCCACTAAGCTGGAAAGAGTGCAGAGGATATTTACGAGGATGTTGCTGAGAATTGAGGAAATGAGTTATGAAGACTTTGAGAGGATTGGGACTTTTTTCATTGGAGCATAGGAAAACAAGGGGTGATCTTACAGAAGTTGTGTAAAATCATGAGAGGCATAGCTAGGGTTGATGTGCACTGATTTCACCCCCCACCCGCCCCCATCCAGGTCTGTAGATTCAAGACCTAGAGGGCATAGGTTTAAGGTGAGAAGGAAGAGATTTAATAGGAATCTGAGAGACAAGTTTTTTTTTAAAACCATTGGTATATGGAATGAGCTGCCAGAGGAAGTGATTAAGGCAAGTAATTTTACATTTTTAAAAAGTACTTCGATGGTGCTATAATTTGTAACTCTAAAGCATAAAAAAAACACGAATTGAAAGGAAAACAAGGGAGCCGGAGGTTAACTGTGTACACTGGTTTTTACTTTAAGTGAGATGCATGTGAATGATGTATGCAATTCAATTATTTTTACATGTAACCCATAATGAATATTTAAATGAACATGTATACTTAAACAATATATTTACAATATTACTCAAATACTATTGAAATATTAAATACACAACAGACAGGTGCAGGGATAGGAAAGTTTTTTTAAAAAAATTGTCCAAACGTGGACAAATGAGACCAGTCAAGATGAGAATCTTGGTCCACTAATCCCAGATATATGTCACCGACTGACCATCCATGGCTTGTATCTCCTTAAAAATGAAGAATGAAGATGGGCACTGAGAACCTCCAGTAGCTTCAATAAACATGAACCCAGTTAAAAGGCGAGAAGGAACGCCCAGGGGGTAGGCGTGGACTGAAGCAGCGAGAAGTATAAGCAGAAAGGGTGGGGGCTTGTTTCAACTGTGTCCACAATTCTCTACAGTTTCTTACTGTCAATGGCAGTGTTGGTGCCATATCAAGCCATAATGCATTCAAATAGGATGTTTTTCTACAGTCCATTCTTAAAAATTGATAAGGGTTGCTACGGACATGCCACTATTTCTTTAGCCCCCTGAGGAAGTAAGACATTCGTGAGCTGGCTGTGGCATGTTTGTGGTTGATGATCCTAGGAACGTAAAGCTCTCAACCTCACCATCAGGTTTTCCATTGGCTGCACCAGGCACCCTGAACCCCACTGAAGTGGTGTGGAAGCAGGTTGGCCTTTACCCAACGGATAGCATAAGACAATTTCATCTTTGACTACGTCTGACAGATATCCCGTACCCTTAAAAAGCTGCACGCCTTGGACTTGTTACGTTTCCCTAAAGTTGTTGTTTATTGTCCACGGAAAAAAAAGATACCACATTAGTATTTTACTGAAGATCTGCACTGGCTGCAACTTGCTGGTTTGGACCGAGTTGGTTGTTCTGAAGGTGATGGGGGGTTCTCGCGAGAGTCGGGGCAAGTGTCACTGCAGGAGAACCGCGGCCATTACTGAGAGAGGGGCTTGCAGGTAAGTGGGCTGGGCTGGGCCGGGCCGGGACGGGGGGTAAGATTTCCGTAGATCCGCAGACATTGCCAGGGATGCTGCCAAGGGACACCGGGGTAATCTGTGGCCACAAATGGAAATTCTCATTGGGCGCTGTGAACTACAACCCCCATCGTACATTGCGGCAGAAGTGCCCTTCGTTGAGGCGGGTCTTTGCTTTGCGAACCGAGCGGAGGTGTGAGTTCAGCGGCCGGACCTCGTCTCCTTGCACGTAAAGTATGTGTTCACCGTCATCCCTGTCTGTCTCAGTTATGTTGACTGAACACGCAGATAGTTAACAGACTATTGCTGAGCCAAAAATATATTTGCATAATGTATTATCAGGGAAGCGGGTCCCACCGCTCAACCAGTCCACATTGAGGTGTCTGGTCTTTTCGAATTGTTTCAAGCCTATCTTTGTATCAGCGTAACCGTCTCTTTCCCGCGACAACTTAACTGCCTCTGTTAGTGAATTCTTCTGGACTCTGTCTCCTGATCACTTGTATTGGTGACCTCGAGTTATATGCTGTTCCTCGCAAGAGGAAATGTTCTCTACGTGCACTTCACCAAATCCTTCACAATTTTGACATCCTATGAGGTCATCCCTCAGCCTTTTCTCGAGAAAGAAAAAAACTTTATCTGTTCGTCTTATCCGGGCATGTATGTATGTATAGTTTTGGTTTAATTCTCGTAAACCTTTTCTCTAATCTCCGTCCATATCTCTTACATTCAAGTAACCTCTTTCATTTTCTCAAGAAATCACCAAGTAGTTTACAGTCAATGGTGAACTTTTTTGTGTCGTATTGGAAACTAGTCAGCCTCAGTTGTGCAATACAAGTATTAATAGAAAATAGAGCAATGATGTTTTGGTATTATCTGAGGGATAACTTGACTAAAACACCTGGGATAATCCCCTTCGCTCGTAGTTCCAATTAATCATTTGTTCCCATCTAAAATTGCAAATACGGACTTCATTTTAAATGTCTTCGCGGTGTATCATTCTCTCTGCAGCGGGCTAGAACTTCTCCACAGATTTTTGACATCTGATTTCTGGAGTTTGAACTTGTACTTTTTGGATTTGGGTATAGATGTGATGACGATCTGAGCCAGAGATTACAAAATAGATTTTGGCACAGTGAAGGTCAGATCATAACCTGAACTGAGCAGAAGCACGGGGAGAACAAAAAAAGAGGATGCAATGTGGAGTGGAAACAATATAACAAGAGTGGATCAATAGTCAGATTATAACCTGTAGAATAAGAGTAATTAATGTGGTTCAGAAAATGTGATTTTCTTTGTTTGGGGTGTCTATTTTGAGAATGTGATGAAATTGACGAGTTAAGCAAGGACGTTATTAAGTAACGTTCCTTATCCTTTTTGAATATTACCTTGTATGTTTGCCATTTTTGCATATTAAAACCTGACGTCAAATTGTGATGCAGTGAAGATCAAATGTAAAATCATAAGTAATATGCTGTCCAATTTTGTGCCTGATGAAAGGCCATTAACTTGGTGTCATCTTGCATGTGCAGTTTTATCCAAGATAACTATTGTATCTATTACGCCTTGTTGTAATTGATGAGCAAGCCACCTTTAAAAGTTTTCGACAGAAAATTGTTGGGAACTTGCTTTCAATTACCACAGTGTGCCGCATCCATCTAATGGGATTCCTTGTTCATGTAACATTAAATTTTCAGATTGAGTGTGCTCGCCAGTGTGTCAATATAAGTCCTTTGACAATTGTTCTTTTTAATCAATTTTTTAAAAATTTGTATTTGCATAATGCAAGTTTAAGCTGTTTGCATGCGACAGTGGCCACACACCAGACAACGCCTTCCATAGGGCGGCCAAACTGGGTGAGAGCAGCCATCAGGGTTTTTTAACCCTTGATGATTTAGGATTTGTCTACCCAAAGCATAAAAAGACTGGATTCAGCAAACTGCAGAGTAAACCATCAGCTTGTTCAACAGGCAGGAAGGAGTTTCCCAGCATGCATTGTGGAGTGGGAAGAGAACTGCAAGGCATGTAGATCACCCTGGTAATCTGCTGCATCCTGACCTGTCTCCAGTCGTCCTGACACTTGTCTTGCCAATGGATCCAGATAGACTGGGATGAGAGAGTGAAGTTGACAACCTGCGCAGCTCTCTCTCACTTTAATCAAACTCACGTGCATGTCACAACATCCAAATCCAAGTCTTGTCATGGGTGAGCGACGAAACAGCAGGTGAAGATACACTGGAAGCTGTAGCTGCGAACCTGCACGCAGGCGGCTCAGACCAACAAGTTGTTTTTCATTCGCCAGAATTGCAGTGTGGAACTCGGCAGCTACCTGAGTGACTGAACAGCCCTTTTCAGGACCACAGTGCTCACCTCTGTACTATGAGGAAGGGGCTAGAAAAGGTGCCCTAAACATTGTCTACTTCTCTCAACCCTGGTCAGAAAACCATGGCAGGCGGGGATCCCACTTCAGCAGTTGAAATCAAGAAATCAATCAATAGTGACACCACTCAGAATCAGCACATGGAACATGCGAACCTTAATAGACAATACCAAGTTTGACAGACCAGAGAGAAGAACTACTTGGTGGCAAGAGGACTGGAGAGCTACAAGATTGACATCATGGCTCTCTCCAAGACCTGCCTGGCCAAGGAAGGCGAACTGACAAAAGTGGGTAGCAGCTACACATTCTTCTGGAGTGGATGCAGCAGCACTGAACATTGTGAAACAGGAATCAGATTTGCTATCAGGAACCACCTTGTCCAAAAGCTTACCAGTCTGCCAAAAGGAGTCAACGATCATCTAATGACCATGCAACTACTCTGGGGAACAAATACAATGTCAGGCTGATCAGCAATGACCAACCCAGAGGAAGCCAAACACAAGTTTGATAGAGAGCTTGATTTCCTGATAGCAGTTGTACCAAGGTCAGGCAGACTCCATGTCTTTGGAGTTTTCAATGCTCGAGTTGGAAGCGACTTCAATACCTGGGATGGAGTCCTGGGGCACTATGGGGTAGGCGGATGCAGCATCGATGGCCTGCTGCTCCTGAAAACCTGTGTTATGCATGACTTGATCATCACCAACATGGTCTTCCACCTGCCAAACCATAACAAGACACTCGCTCTAAGCACTGGCGTCTGACTATGTCATCAATAGAAGATGTGACAGACATGATGTCAGAGTGACCAAAGCCATGTGTGATGCAGACTGCTGGACAGATCAGTGTCTGATTGTTTCCAAACTTAAAGTCCACATCCAACCCAAACAATGCCCTCAAGCAAGGAAATTTGCCAAGAAGCTCAACGTCAGCAAGCTGAAATCGGGTAGTACCGCAGACCAGCTGATTAAAAGCCTCCAGTCACAACTGGCTGATTTTCACCTTGGAGGGGATGTTGATGAAAACTGGGCTGCTTTCAGAGATCATGTTCACTCTGCTTCCTTCAAGATCCTCGGATATACAACAAGGAAGAACCAAGACCAATTTGATGAGAATAATGAGGAGATAAAAATTCACTTACAGGAAAAGCACAGGCTACGCATCGCCTAACAGAATGATCCTTCGTGCATCTCTAAGAAGACAGCATTTGCCATTACACGCAGAATAGTTCAAGCCAAACTCAAAGATACAAGACTCTTAGCTCTGCAAAAAGGCTGACGAGATTCAGGGCTACGCCAACAGATATAACTCAAAAAGATGTTTTGATACTATCAGAACACTGTATGGCCCTCAGCCTTCTAGGACCTCACCCCTCCTTAGTGCAGATGGCACCGCACTCTCCACTGAGAAGGCCAAGATTCAGGGCAGCTAGGCAGAGCACTTTGAATCTCTACTGAACAGACCATCCACCATAAATGAGAAAGCAATTGATCGTCTTGATCAAGTAGACATCAACCATGAGATGGTCTCTCTTCCCCAAGAAGAGGAAGTCAAGAAATTAATAGCCAGCTGTCAAGTGGCAAGGCTCCTGGAGCAGAAGCTATACCAGTGGAAGTCTACAAAACAGGTGGTCCACTCAAAACTAGCAAGCTGACGCAGCTCTTCTGGTCCTGGGAGAATGGTCGGATTCTACAAGAAATGAAGTATGGATCCATTGTACACCTGTAAGGGAACCCACCAAGCATGTGACAACCACAGAGGCATCTCTTCGCTCTCAGTAGCTGGGAAAATGTTAGACAGAGTCCTGCTAGACAGGCTAAATGCTCATCTGGAATGAGGTAATCTCTCAAAAAGTCAGTGCGGCTTCAGGAAAGGAAAAGGAACTATCAACATGATCTTTGTTGCAAGACAACTCAAGGAAAAATGTCAGGAGCAGAACAGACAGCTCTTCACTGCCTTTGTCAATCTTATCAAGGCCTTTGATACAGTGAGCCGAGAGGTGTCGAGAAGACAGAAGTCATGCAGCATGCAACCCCAGATCAACCCTACCTGGAGCCATCCATCTCGGTGAATGGCCAGTGGCTCCAGGCCGTTGACAAGTTCACAGATAGCCCTTCTCAAGAGGAGTTCACGTTGACGATGAGGTCAGCTGCAGTATTGCCAAGGCAAGTGCCAGTTTTGGGAGATGATGCGACACTGTCTGGGGCGCAAAGGAGTTACTCTGAGAAGACCAAGCTGAAAGTCTACCACACTACCCACTTCCTACCCACTCTCCTCCACATGTGCAAAATGTGGGGAGTGCACATGAGACCAGCACGTAGACTGAACCACTTCCACCTGTCATGCTGACAGAAGATTGTGAAGATCAATTGGCAAGACAGAATTCTTGACATGGAGGTGCTGTCTGCAGCTGACATGCCTACCATCCACACATTGCTGATGAGACAAAACGTCAGATGAGCAGGCCATGTCATCAAGATGTCAGATAATCACACACCCAATGAGTTCCTTGGGGAACTGTCCACAGGGAAGTGCTCTCCTGGTGGCCAGTGAAAATAATTCAAGGACAACATTCAGACTTCACTCAAGGTCCTTGAGATCGATCACACTTCTTGGGAACATGCAGCCTTGAATCACTCATCCTGGTGTAGCCTTCTCAATAAAGGTGGCACTAAAGCTGGAAATCTCAATGCAGAAGCAAAACGGAAACGACAACAGCAGAAAGAATGAGCACCAGGCACCTCAACTAAAGAACCTTCACTCGCTTGCCCCACGTGTGGGAGGTACTTCTTAGCCCAGATTGGACTCACCAGTCCTCTCCGGACACACAAATAACAAACACACCCGTTCAAGCGGTCCTCATCGTTCATGATGCACGAGCGCACGCACACGCACGATCCAGATAGCTGTGTAGATATGCGGTCTTTTTGGACTCTATGCTGAATGTCACAATTTCACATAGCTACCTGTCTCTGTCGGTCAGTGAGCTGGATGCGACATTAACTGTATTTGTCCCTGCACAGATGCTGCTCGTTTTTCATTTCAGTTACAGGTTATTTTTATCTCCACAACTGCTTCATTAATTTACCTGTTTATAATACACCATACAGATGAGTTATGATCAGTTAGCATTAATTTCCTCTCCATAAAGGAACTGATAACTACATCTGCATGAAGTGCATCCAGCTACAGCTCTTTGAAGAATGTTAGGGATCTTTGGTTTGTATGGGATAGTGGGGAGATAATTGATCAGAGTTACATGGAATTAGTCACCCTGAAGTTGCAGGAGGGGAGTTGCTGGGTGACTGTCAGGAGAAATGGAAATGTGAATAGGCAGTGCAGAGCACCTCTGTGGCCGCTCCCCCTATTCCCCTCAATTATAAGTAGGCCATTTTGGATACTGTTGTGGGGGATGACCTCTCGGGAACGCTGCGGAGACAGGATTACTGGCACTAAGCATAGGTCCGTGGTGCAGAAGGGAATGAGGGAGAAGAGGGGAGCAGTAGTGATAGGGGACTCAACAAAGCAAAAAAAATATAGTGGGAAGACATAGGATTGGGAAGCTTTTAAACCCAACAGAGAGCAACTATAAGAATCATTAGGAGAGAAAAGATGAGATATGAAAACAAGCTAGCAAACAATATCAAAGTCGAAAGTAAAAGCTTTTTCAAGTATGGGGGAAGAAGCAATAAGGGAGATGAGAGTGGATGTAGGACAGCTAGAAAATGAGGTCAAAAAAATAATAAAGGGGGCCAAGGAAATGGCAGATGAACTAAATGAGTACTTTCCATCATTCGTCATGGTGGAAGACACTAGCAATGTGCTAAATGTTGAAGAGTGTGAGGGAAGAGAAGTGAGTGCAATTACTATTTTTAGGGAAGAAGGTGCTCAAAAAGCTGAAAGACCTAGTGGTATATACGTCACCCGGACCAGATGAACTGTACCCTAGGGTTCTGAAAGAGGTAGCAGTAGGGATTGTAGAGGCATTAGTAATGATCTTTCAAAAACCATTGGATTCTGGCATGATGCCAGAGGACTGGAAATTGTAAATGTCACTCCACTCTAAGAGAAGAGGAAGGCAGCAGAAAGGAAATTATGGACCAGTTGCCTGACCTCAGTTGTTGGGAAGATGTTGAAGTCAATCGCTGAAGGATGAGTTTATGGAGTACTTGGTGACACAGGACAAGATGGGACAAAGTCAGCATGTTTCCTTAGGGGAAAATCTTGCCTGATGAACCCACTGGAATTCTTTGAGCAGATTACAAGTAGGATGGATAAAGGGGATGCAGTGGATGTTGTATATTTGGACCTTCAGCAGGCCTTTGACAAGGTGCCACACATGAGGCTGCTTACCAATTTAAGAACCCATGGTATTACAGGAAAGTTAATGGCACAGTTAGAGCAGTGGTCCCAACCTCTGGGCCGCGAAGCATGCAGGGGTGCAGTGGTAGCTGGGACGCACCCAGCACATCTTTAAGAAAAAACCTGAAATAAACAAGCTAATTAAATTAATTAATGCTAATTTAATTAGCTTGTTTATTTCAGCTTTTTTCTTAAAGTTGTGCTGGGTGCGTCCGGGCTACCACTGCACCCCTGCATGCTTCGTGGCCCGGAGGTTGGGGACCACTGGGTTAAAGCATTGACTGATTGGTAGGAGGCAGCGAGTGGGAATGAAAGGATCCTTTTCTGGTTTGCTGCCGGTGACTAGTGGTGTTTTGCAGGGGTTGGTGTTGGGAACACTTTTTTATGCTGCATGTCTGTGAGTTAGATGATGGAATAGGTGGTTTTGTTGCCAAGTTTGCAGATGATACGAAGATTGGTGGAAGGGCAGATAGTGTTGAGGAAACAGGTAGGCTGCAGCAGGACTTAGACAGATTAGGAGAATAGGCAAGAGAGTGGCAAATGAAATACAAAGATGGAAAATACATGGTCATGCACTTTGGTAGTGCAGATTATTTTCTAAATGGGGAGAAATTCCAAAAATCTGAGATGCAAAGGGACTTGGGAGCCCTTACGCAGAACACCCTAATGGTTAATGCAGTTAGAATCGGTGGTGAGGGAGAGAAGTACAGTGTTAGCGTTCATTTTAAAAGGTCTAGAATACAAGAGCAGGGATGTGATGCTGAGGCTTTATAAGGCACTCTTGAGGCCTCACTTTGAGTATTGTGGACAGTTTTGGGCTCCTCATCCAAGAGAAGATGTGATGGCATTGGAGAGGGTCCAGAGGAGGTTCACAAGGATGATTCCAGGAATGAAAGGGTTATCATACGAGCAATGTTTAATAGCTCTGGGTCTGTACTTGCTGGAATTTAGAAGGATGGGGGGGGCGGGGTTCTCACTGAAACCTCTCAAATATTGAAAGGCCTAGACAGAGTAGATATGGAAAAGATGTTTCCCGTGGGGGGAGGGGTGGGTGTCTAGGACAAGAGGATACAGCCTCAGGATAGAGGGGCACTATTTAAAATGGATGCAGAGAAATTTCTTCAGCCAGAGGGTGGTGGATTTGTTACCACAGGTAGCTGTGGAGGCCAGGTCATTGGATGTTTGTAAGGCAGATATTGATAGGTTCTTGATTGGACATGGCTTTCAAGAGTACGGGGAAAAGGCCAGGGAGTAGGGCTGAGGAGAGAAAAGGATCAGCCATGATCGAATGGTGGAGCAGACTCAATGGACCAAATGGCCTAATTCTGCTGCTATACCTTAAAGTCTTATGAAAAACAATTGTCATCCAGTTAATTTTAGTTGCCTGTCCATTTCCCTTTATTGATGCCTGACCTGCTGAGTTCCCTCCAGTGTTTTATGTGTTTTTCCAGACTCCTGCATCTGCAGTCTTCTGTCTCAGTCTACGTTGCCACCCTCTAAAACACACTGTCTTTGTTCCCCTGCCCCTCCTCAGTTCTGCAGTTTAAAATCTGTTTACTTGGTTTTCTAGTTCTGATGAAAGATCACTGATTTGAAATGTTATTTCCTACTTATCTTATCAGCAATACTGCCTGACCCACCCATAAAATTTTGTTTTAATTAAACATCATGCCAGATTTCTCTGTGCGTAAGGTAGCCTCGTTATATCCCTCCGATCAATTTTTACTTTTTTCCTTTCCCTCACAAATTTCTGAAATTGTCCCTCAATATTCTGAAATTTGTAATATTCATTACTCTTTGAGGAGGAAGAAATGAATGAGGAGCATATCAAGCTTGGATATGCTTTTACAGAGCTTCCTTGTAAAATGTTAGGTAATGTAGGAAGCAATAAGCTTTTTCTTAAACAAATTATCTCGCTTTCTGTGGTCTGAACTATGGCAACAGTGTCTTAAATATAAAAGCAGGGAATTGAAAAGTGGGTAAATCTTTCTGCAATTATCGGAGGCTTTGTTAAAGTTACATCTCTAACATTCTATGCAGTTTTGGTCTAGGTTGTATTTCAAGTCAGAGCAGTGTAAGTTTATTGTAATTATTGTCACCAGTGGAGTGCCTCAGGGATCTGTTCTGGGACCCTTACTCTTCGTGATTTGTATAAATGACCTGGATGAGGAAGTGGAGGGATGGGTTAGTAAGTTTGCTGATGACACAAAGATTGGAGGTGTTGTGGATAGTGTGGAGGGCTGTCAGAGGTTACAGCGGGACATTGATAGGATACAAAACTGGGCTGAGGAGTGGCAGATGGAGTTCAACCCAGATAAGTGTGAAGTGGTTCATTTTGGTAAGTCAAATATGATGGCAGAATATAGTATTAATGGTAAGACTCTTGGCAGTGTGGAGGATCAGAGGGATCTTAGGGTCTGAGTCCATAGGACACTCAAAGCAGCTACACAGGTTGACTCTGTGGTTAAGATGGCGTACGGTATATTGGCCTTCATCAATCGTGGAATTGGATTTAGGAGCCGAGAGGTAATGTTGCAGCTATATAGGACCCTGGTCAGACCACACTTGGAGTACTGTGCGCAGTTCTGGTCACCTCACTACAGAAAGGATGTGGAAGCCGTAGAAAGGGTGCAGAGGAGATTTATGAGGATGTTGCGGGGAGCATGCCTTATGAGAACAGGTTGAGTGAATTCGGCCTTTTCTCCTTGGAGCGGCAGAGGATGAGAGGTGACCTGATAGAGGTGTATAAGATGATGAGAGGCACTGATCATGTGGATAGTCAGAGGCTTTTTCCCAGGGCTGAAATTCAAAAGATTCAAAAAGATTCAAAAAACTTTATTGTCATTCTAACCATACATCAGCTCTGCAGGGCAGAATAAGACTGTGTTTCTCAGGGGCAGTGCAATCATAACATAACAAACGCAACACTAAATAATAAACATAACAATAAATAGTAAAACACAACAGCCACATGTCAGTTAAGATCATTTATAAGTGCCCAGTGCAAGTTAAAAGTGTCCAAAGCAGAGTCAGGTGGAGCAGCAATTTAGCAGTCTGACTGCCTGTGGGAGGAAGCTGTTTAGTAGCCTTGTGGTTTTAGTTTTGATGCTCCTGTAACGTTTGCCTGATGGCAGAAGGACAACCAGTTCATGGAGAGGGTGTGAGGGGTCTTTAATGATGTACCGTGTCTTTTGGAGGCATCGACTCTGAAAGAGGTCTTGGACAGAAGGTAGGAGATCCCAGTAACCTTCCCTGCTCCCCTAATCACCCTCTGCAAGGATTTTTTGTCGACAGCACTGCAGCTGGAGTACCAGGTTGTGATGCAAAAGGTCAGCACACTCTCAACCACGCCTCTGTAGAATGTAGTTAAGACGTTAGTGGGGAGTGATGCTTGTTTAAGCTTTCTCAGAAAGTGCAATCTCTGCTGGGCCTATTTCACAATCCCAGTGGTGTTCCTGGACCAGGTGAGATTGTCCGAGATCTGCACCCCAAGGAACTTGATGTTTTCCACTCTCTCCACTGTGGAGCCGCTGATGCTGAGGGGTGTGTGCTCAAGCTGAGACCGTCTGAAATCGACGATCATCTCCTTGTTTTTGGTGACATTAAGCATCAAGTTGTTATCCCTGCACCAGCTCTCTAGGTGTTTGACCTCCTCCCTGTACATAGTTTCATCATTTTTGCTGATGAGCCCCACCACTGTGGTATCATCTGCAAATTTAATGATCAGGTTCTCCTTGAATCTGGCTGCACAGTCATGTGTTAGCAGTGTAAACAGCAATGGGCTAAGCACACAGCCTCGTGGGGATCCAGTGCTCAGTGTGATGGAGTCAGAGATGTTCCTGCCAACTCGGACTGACTGTGGTCTCTCTGTCAAGAAATCCAGAATCCAGCGACACATGGCAGTGCTAAGGCCAAGCAGCGACAGTTTCTACACTAGTCTCTGCGGGATGATGGTATTGAACGCTGAACTGAAATCAATGTGCAGGATTCTGGCATAAGTGTCTTTGTTGTTCAAGTGAGAGAGAACTGTGTGCAGTGTGGTGGATATTGCGTCCTCCGTAGAGCGATTTGGATGATAAGCATACTGTAGAGGATCCAGTGATGAGGGGAGGCTGGCTGTGATATGAGGCTTGACAAGCTGTTCAAAACATTTCATCACTATGGGGGTCAGGGCAACGGGTCGGTAATCACTCAGACAGGCTACAACTGATTTCTTTGCTACAGGGGTGATTGTGGAGGTTCTGAAGCATCTGGGGACAATAGCTTGACTAAGGGAGATGTTGAAAATGGTTGCCACAAGAGGACACAGGTTTCAGGTGCTGGGGAGTAGGTACAGAGTAGATGTCAGGGGTAAGTTTTTTTTACTCGAAGAGCAGTGAGTGCGTGGAATGGGCTGCAGAAATGGTGGTGGAGGCGGATACGATAGGATCTTTTAAGAGACTTTTAGATAGGTACATGGAACTTAGTAAAATAGGGGGCTATAGGTAAGCCTAGTAATTTCTAAGGTAGGGACATGTTTGGCACAACTCTGTGGGTCGAAGGGCCTGTATTGTGCTGTATGTTTTCTATATTTCTATTTGGATGAGGTCTGTCTCCTGATGTAATATCAAGCAAGGGTGTTCTATACATGTGTTTAGGA
Organism: Mobula hypostoma; assembly: GCF_963921235.1. Lineage (NCBI taxonomy): Eukaryota > Metazoa > Chordata > Chondrichthyes > Myliobatiformes > Myliobatidae > Mobula > Mobula hypostoma. Next base: position 42,976,961 of record NC_086108.1, read on the forward strand.
GAGCAAACAGTCTCATTAAGACAGTTATTTAAGATTCAGAAAGGGTTTATTTTCATGGGTGTATTTGTTGCAGGTAGAGATGCCATTTAATGCCCAACTCTTAACGTCTCTGAACTATGTGTTCAAAGGGCCATTTGGAAGGGAAATTGAATCAAGAATCTGTCTGCTGAAACCCATAGTATGGAATTGGCAAGGACAGCAGATATTCTACCTTGAAGGGCATTAATGAAATAATTTTTTTGACGACAATGTAATTTCATTATTGTCATATGCAAGCTGTTTGGTTATAGTGAATTAGGACAGTGGTTCTCAATGGGGGCTATTTGCCCCCCCCCTCCCCAGGGCCATGTCTGTTTGTAGGGACCACAATAAAAGTACAAGAAACTGGCGGCCACTGGAGTATCTGAATGGGCCATGATAAGTTTACTGTTTTAAAGAAATATTAGTAAAATATAAAAATAAAAAAGTAATATGTAATTTATTTGAAACCTTTAATGAAATGAATGGGAAAATATGCTAGATGATGCAAATGAAGCAGCAAACAGCTTTGTGTTTGTGTGTGCGTGCTCACATACTCATGAGCGGGGTGGGGGGGAGAGGGGTTTGGTGCGGCACATCAATCGTTATCTCTGCCCCTGCTTGATTACCATTCACACTCTGCAGGGGAGCCCACAGGACCCTGCTCCACATCCCCAAATCACAAACTGCAGATTGGGCAGGGTTGTCTACATCAAGGCTAATACTGACTGTACAGCAAGAGGCTGGTTCTCTTTGCTTTTCACTGACCTGTGTGTATTGTAATACTTAAAACATGACATGATGGCTGCAAATGAAGAAGACCTTGAATGGCTACTTATGTTTTGTAAATCCAAAACACAAAACTAATTGAAAGAAAAACTTGGAGACCTGTACAAGCATGTACTTTTGACAATCCTGCATCACCCTCATCAGATTTTTCATCAACATCATGCAGATTAGTGCTCTTTTTGAAAGTTCAATGAAACTTTTTATCCTTTTCTCTTCCCTGTTCAGTCTATTTATTTTTGTTTGGCCAGGCAAGTTTCTGTTTAGATGTTGCAATTTTGTTCACGCTCACTTTCGTTCCTGACTGTAACTCAATTGCATCTGCCTGCTGTTTCCATTGCTTTTTTCATAGTCATAGTCATAGTCATACTTTATTGATCCCGGGGGAAATTGATTTTTGTTACAGTTGCACCATAAATAGTAAATAGTAATAGACCCATAAATAATTAATAGTTAAGTAGTTTAAAATGTAAGTTGTACCTCTTTAAAATAGGAGCCATTTAATGCTTTCTTGTGGGATTCCACAAACTATGATTTCTTAGTACAGGTTACCCCCACTATCCAAAAGTAGAGCGTTCCTATGAAACCGTTCGTAAGCGGAAATGGCGTAAAGCGAAGAAGCAATTACCATTAATTTATATAGGAAAATTTTTTGAGTGTTCCCAGACCCAAAAAATAACCTGCCAAATCATACCAAATAGCACATAAAACCTAAAATAACACTAACATATAGTAAAAGCAGGAATGATATGATAAATGCATAGCCTATATAAAGTAGAAATAATGTATGTACGGTGTAGTTTCACTTAACAGAATCGGGAAGATTTAGCCAAAACCGATTTGTAGAAAAAAAGCAGCATATACATGCATGCGCACACACCTGCCCGCGTGAGGCTTCACGGTCATGGTGGTCTTTCTCGGGGTAAACACAAGTTTAAAGCGGGCGTCTTTTTTCATAAAAGTGAAAATCCTCTTTCGGTTAGTGAAAACAGGTACTAATGTAGGTCTTTCGTAAAAGTGAAGTGCGTAAAGTGAGGTGCGTAAAGCAAACGTTTGTAAAGCGGGGAACACTATCACTAAACTGACAATGCTCAGACAATCTATTCAATTCAGCCACATACGCTAAAATGGACCTCCCTTCCTTTTGATTCTGTTGATGAAACACGAAGCATTCTGAACCTAACAATGGCTTCAGTTGTAGGGTGTTCCTACATTACTTTCATGAAGCTCATTTCAGCTGCTTTGGTTGAGCAGTTAAACTTCTAAGCAAACTATGTTCTTCCACCCAATGCAGTGTGCAAAACTGGCAGTTATTTCTTATTGGCTATTTCATTTGCTTCAAAATACTGCTCCATTTGCTCAGTATACAATATCCAACTATTTGTTATGCAATTGAATGTGTCTATGTTTCCATTTTTGCCATTTTAAATTTATGATTATCAATCACTTTTTAAAATTCTAACATTTGCTGCACTTCTGCAGGTAGGTAGTTGACTTGAATTTGCTTAAAACTTCCTCATCATCACTTATGTTTTGTAACTCCAAGACGTAAAACTAATTGAAAGAAAAGCATGGGGAGACCAGGACGTGCATGTACTTTTTTTATGCTTTAAGCAAAGCACACTGTTATGATGTGGCTTGATGATGTATGCCTTTCATGTACTTTTACATATAACTCACAATGCATTATGTAAACAACAAAGTAAGCTTAATCAAACAATATGTTAGCACGGTGACAAGAATACACATAGATTAAGATGTAGCTGTCCTGTGCTGGCACCAGTGGGATCAGCAGTTGGTCTGCCACCTGTCTTCAGGAGAGAGGGAGATAAGGAAAACAATGGAGCAGCATTTGGAGATGTTAATGAAGGGGAAGGAGAGCTGTCAAGATCGGCTTCCCCCTTGAACCCTGAACTGTTTGAAGTGATGCACAGGTGATACCCCAGCAGGGGGATAAAAAGGGACAGGTTCGCTAAGGCAGCACACACACGACACCCGAGGTAACAAGACCCTGGAAGCGGTGCGTCTCTCACAAGTCAGTGGGAAGTACTGGGCCATAGACGCACAGGGTGGAAAGGCACGATTGGCGGGAACCTGGTGTGTGTCCACCCTTGCCTGGGTGCCAGGTTCACCGCAGGGAAATGATCGTATCTGGAAATGGAGGGGTCACGGTCGGTTACCTCAGATGACATCACAAAGGACTCGCCCGAAAGCTGACTGTGAAGATCTGTGTGGAAGCCTTGAATATTCATTCGTTTTGCTCTCTCTCTCCTCCCCCCCACTGTCCATCGCCACGGCAGCGATTACTGCGAACTGAACTGAACTAAATTGAACTGAACTTTGCGTCACATTGAAACTGGTCATTTACCCCTAGACAACGATAGAGCTTGATTGATCCTGTTATCTGAATTCTGTGTACATGTATGTTTATCATTGCTGAACTGTTGCATTCATTATCCTTTTGATTAGAGTACTGTGTTGCTTGTTTCTTTAATAAAACCTTCTTAGTTCTAGTAATCCAGACTCCAACTGAGTGATCCATTTCTGCTGGTTTGGCAACCCAGTTACGGGGTACGTAACAGCACTCACACAAAATGCTGGTGGAACACAGCAGGCCAGGCAGCATCTACAGGAATAAGTACAGTCGACGTCTCAGCCTGAGACGTCGACTGTACTTATTCCTATAGATGCTGCCTGGCCTGCTGCGTTCCACCAGCATTTTGTGTGTGTTGCTTGAATTTCCAGCATCTGCAGATTTCCTCGTGAATATGTTAGCACTATTGCTTAGATATTACTGAAATATTAAATATACAACACTACTAATGCATACGGATGTCCGAAGATTATCAAAAGATAATTGTCTTCATTGCTTTGTTGTACTTTGGTATAGTATTGCAGCATTTCTAAGTGATAAGCAGCTTGGAGAAAAAATTGTCACTGCAAAGTCTGACATTTTACCAGTCAGAGTCATGAAACAGTTACAAGAAAAAAAACTACAATCTCATATCACGCAGCAAGGGTATTACTGCTTTCCTGGGAAAACTCACTTTTCAGCAGCAATATTGGAAGTTCTGAGTTTATGCAATTTCCTTCACTGGCCACTCTTAAAGTAGAATTGCAAGATGATGATCTGATTGTAGTATTATAATAATAATAAGTACTTTATTGATTCTGAGTTGGAAATGATTTCATTTGAAACAACTCCACACTAATATGGAATTTTGGTTCCGATTCCTGCTGGAATTGCATATTCCAGATTGTTGGTAGATTCATTTAGGGTGAATGTGTATAATGTTGACACTACGTTGCAAGAAAGTCTTATTGAGCTGCAGAGTGATATAACAGCTCAAGCAAAACTCAAATGCAGCAAGTAAAATTTCTGGGTAACTTGTGATATTCAAATTAAGTTTACAGAGTCTGGGAGAAAACTGATTTGTTTTTAGTTGGATTTCCCACCTCTTATCCAGTTGAATGTGGTTTTAGTCAAGCTCTTCGTCTGCTACCAAAAGCTCACAATTGTCTTCATGTTGTGAAAAGAGGTGATCTTCAATTATGTTTATCCAAGTTGCAACTAGTTATTCAAAAACTCACGTTTGCATCAGACACCAGGATTTATAAATGTATTATAAATTAAATTATCCTATTCAGAGCTTTGAAATAGCTTTATTTTTTTCATATATACCTGTAATGTATTTAACATCTAGTATTTATAACATATTAAAACAAATGTTGACTGTATATTAGAATAATTAGAACAGTTGACAAAAAAAATTAACAACTAATAGTGACTATGGAAGGTGTAGATCTCTCTCTCACACACTCTCACACTCTGACACTCTCACTCACATTTTTTTATATATATACCCAATTTGTGTACCTGCTCATTTCATGTACTGCGCAACTTCTTTTCCCCATTCTTTTATGAATAGGGCTTCTTGTAATGTCAAACACTAAACCAAGATGAAACAAATATATGAATTGCAGAGCTCCACAGAAATATAGTGATAGCTAAGATATTAACAAGATTATAGCCTATCACTACATTACAGTGTATAACTGGTACAATAAAACATATAATACTTAATTTAATAAGTATTGCACAGTTGCACTCACTAATTATCATAAAATATAATTACCAAGCAAGTAAAGAAAAAGACGGTAATCATGTATTTTACCAATTTAAAAGTAATTACCTACTTACCAAATGCCACCAATGAGAAGTTTCACAATCTCCACAAAGGGTCAGGCGTAATATGTGTTCGTGAATCTGAAGCAACTCTTGTCCTGGTGTCACCTGCTGCTCTGTGGTTCCGCAGCCATGATGTGAACTACAGAAGGTCCATGTAGTTTAACAAACGTAAGTGCTGATACATGACTTATGAGAATTCTTGAGCGTGTTGTTGTTATCAAGTTCATGTGACTGAATCCTTCCTCACACTTGGCGGTACTGATAGGAATAACTTGTGAACAGCTCAGTAATGGGGGTAAATCTTGGGGGATCCGGTATCCACAATCCTCCACATAATCTCTGAAGGCATTTATTACAGAGGAAGAAGAAAGCTTAACCCTCTTATGAGAGATGATATTGCAGCTTCTCCATAATTAGGCGATATTTCAGCAGGGCAGATATTTTTATCAAGGACACACATTTCATTTAGCAGGGATTCATACATACTTTGAGGTTTAGAAGTTTGAGAACCTTTCAAGGATGTTGCCATGAACATATGGTGCTGCAAATTGTTTATAAGACTAGTAAGAAACTGTAGATAATTAATGGAGACAATTTTGTTGTTACTTGTTAAGGTAATTTCTCCAAACTTCCCCTTTTCAACTGCCTCTTGAGCTTCTAATTTTTGTACCAGGTTGCTCTTTCAGTCCATGCAGTGATCTTATGCTCCATTGGATCAGTTTGTCTACATAAACAATCGTAGTAGTGCACTTCTGTAAACACTCTGACAATAAACCAAGTTCATACAACGTGTCATACATTAGAGCTAAGTCCAATAGAATCTGTTTTGAAGAGAGTCTTTTCAACAGATCTTCATAGGTTTTTCTGTCACTCCCAGATCTTGTTTCATCCTTCATTGCTTTTTCAAAATGAAAATACAGTGCTTCATAATTTTGCCACTCTGCTGAAACTGTTCAAAACGAGCTAGCTACCCACCTGGTGCCCAGAACACGGCCTATTTTGCAAATTTGTTGTTCTAGTTGAGAGGCCTATTCAGACAATTCCTTTTGATTTAGAGGTGATCTACTATAAACAGAGTACAATTTGTCCATAAATGATTGAAAATGATTTAGTCCATGACCTTCTCTCACCGAATCACCTACTGCAAGTTCTAATCTGTGATTAAGACAGTGCCAAATTATCACATCAGGGTAATGTTCCTTGAGAATTGTAGCAACACCAGATTTGACACCAAGCATTACGCTCGCCCCATCACTAGCAAATGCTACAAGGTTCTGTTTCAGGTAAGAGTCATCAAACCCATGGTTATTGAGACAGTTCAATAGATGCTTAGCAATAGTTGCAGCTTTCTGATCAGGCAGTTCAATTAGATCTGAAAACATAAAATGGGGATCACCTTCCTTATCACTTTAACATTTCAAATAAACTATTAGGGTGGTCTTAATGCTCAGGCTTGTTGATTCATCAGTGAGAACAGAAAACTTGCCATTTATCTGCTTGATATGCTGGCAAATTTTCTTTTTCATATTAACGGCTATGTGATTAATTATCTGTGTAGCACTAGTGCGGGAATGCAGTCCAATTCCAATGTCAATACCTTTTTTTTTAGAAGTTCCAATAACCCAAAGTGATCAGAGTCTGTCATTCTGAGCTAAATAATATGCAGAACAAAAAATTTACCAAGTTGCCTTTGGATGTGAAGCATTCATGGTGTCACATAATTTTCCAAGAGCATCTTCACTAGCTATATTTTCAACACTTAGAGCAGCAGTGTGAGCTTTTGATAGTTTGTGATCAACAATTATTTTTCAGAGAGACTTCAAGCGTGTACTTTGATTGGCTCCATAATAGGAAACTTGGTACATCTGCCATACCGATTCTCCCGTGATCTTTAAGTTCTTGAGGCTGTAGCGCTTTACATAGCTAGCCAGCCATCCCTTACTAGCCTTAAACTCCTTCCTCTCGCTCTTCTCAACCCCCTCACAGTAGTGCTCATAGAGGCTAAGTGCTTTTTCACGCATAATTTTGCCATGAACAGGGGTATGCTTATGTGATATGTCCTCTAGCTTAATGCTTTCTCAGTCTTTGCAAGCACTTTATCATGAACCAGAGAGACCATTTTTGCTGTTGTCTGGGTAGCACTAACACTTCCACGAATTTCGGCTTCTTTCTGCTTTATTGTGCGAATGCTCAGTTCTTTCCTACCAACTTACGGCCCACTTCGGCAAGCAACATGCCACTTTTCAAAGGATCTAAGATTTTTATTTTCTCGGCGAATGATGCTCAAACAATGAGTGCTGGAGAGAGACTGAGGATCTGTGAAATGGCGGGAGGCTACAGCAGTGTATGCTGGGGCAATGGGTCGAGCAAGCAGGAATTTCACAAAACAGTCACAGCTCCAGGATTTCACTAAAAACGATCGAATATCCTAATATTATTAGTGGTATTTTCCCCACCAGCCTCCATCCCCTCTCCCCAACCCCCGCTTCTGTAAAATTCCCTCTATTTAATATGCGGTCGCTGTTAAATTCCCCGCCTGTTTATTTTGACTTTTTTTTACAGAGGTGCTGGAGCGGGGCTCCGGTGAGCTCCAGCAGCACTGCACCCCTGTCTGGTCCTAACCAACAAAAGGCTGACTTTATATATAATTTCCTTGCATTTAAATGTATGCGCAATTTCTAAATATTTCATTCTGTTTCAGGCTTTACCACTATTCTAATTTTTATTTCGTATTTTGCTTAATGTTTTAAGAAAGTAAGTGAAATGTTTCTTTTCATTTTTGTTGGATACAAATTATTTTCTTACACTGGTTCCTTTACAGGAACAGGCATCAAGGGAAAAAAAAACTTGCCAAAGCTCTAAATGACAGCTTCCTTCAGAGCAACAAAGTACTGTGGCATCACCATTAATAAATGTTAAGTCAATTTCCCAAACCTTGATTTATTTTTAAAAAGCACAAACCTGAAGACAATATGAATTTAAAAAGTGCTTCATATTAATTTACCTGTAAATATATCAGCAAATGATTTAAAATTCTCGGAATCTCACTTTGTATCCATTTGTCACGTGATCATCAAAGACAAAACAATGCAGTACAACTAATGAAAGGTAATCTACCTGAAATGTAAATGTTTCTCTTTCTGTAGCTGCTGCTTGATCTGAATGCTTGCAGCATTTGTATTTATTTTTACAACTTGATAGTTACTTTATAACACTGCAGTCTGGCTAATGGATGCATGTACTGGACTGGAAGTTTGAAAGTTGCATGGTCAAAGGAGTGTTATATACCCTGAGAACTGCAGGATTTTGCTTTTAACAGGTAATACTTTATACTTTATAGTCGCCAAACAATTGGTACAATCATCACAGCGATATTTGATTCTGCGCTTCACACTCCCTGGATTACAAATATTAAATATTATAAATATTTAAAATAGTTAAAATTAGTAAATATTAAAATTTAAATTATAAATCATAAATAGAAAATAGAAAAATGGGAAGTAAGGTAGTGCAAAAAAAAAACTGAGAGGCAGGTCTGGATATTTGCAGAATATAATAGGAGAAACTTTCAATCATAGTAACAGTCCAATAGTCAGAGTACTGAGTTTTCTCCCTGCATCTCTGACTTAAAACATATTTAAATAAATAGATGTCCAGCCGGATATCATTTAGATATCCCTGCAGTGAAATTGAAGATTTAAATTAGGACATGTTTGACCAAATGCCCTTCCTTAGCTGCACTAACCTTATTTACTCTTTCTGGTTTACTTTGAGATCTTTAATATTAGTATCTAAACATATTGGAAAGATTTTCTGTTAAGAACTCAAGTCCAAAGCTAAACATCAATTGAAATATGTTTCTTTTTAACTTTGCAGGAAAGTGAGAATAAAATATGGAGTGCAATTTGAAATATATTTCGCTGGGAGTTTTAGTATTTCAGACAACCAGTCTTGTTTTGACTATGCGTTACTCACGGACTTTCAAAGAAGAAGGACCCCGTTACCTAGCTTCAACTGCAGTGGTCATTGCTGAGATGATGAAGATTGCAGCATGTCTTCTATTAGTTTTTAAAGATGCTAGTATGTACACTACTTTAGAATCCTCTCTTGTTTAAAGTTGTGAGAAATCTTTATTTAACCATTGTGAATGAGATGACATAATGGAATGTCATTTGTAAATGCTGATGTGATTTTGAAAGCAACGCACACAACGTGCTGGAGGAACTCAGCAGGCCAGGCAACATCTATGGAAAAGAGTAAACAGTCAACGTTTGGGGCTGAGACCCTTCATCAGTGTCCTTTTCCAAGATGCTGCCTGGCCTGCTGAGTTCTTCCAGCATTTTGTTTTTTTTTGTGTGTGTGTATACGCGTGTGTGCGCGCGGCTTGGGTTTCTAGTATCTGCAGACTTTCTCTTGGTTGTGATGCAAACTTTCAAAGTAAATGGCTTTCTTTAACTGAATGTCAGCTATCCCAATAAATAGGTTTTAGGAGAGCAGAGTGAATATAAAAAAAATTCCACTTGAATTGCCAATTCTAGACGGTGAAAGCTGTGAACTCTACTCATTTATATAGTGCTTTGAAAAAGTATTCAGCCCTCATGACTATTTTCACATTTTACTGGCTCATTTTCTGAATTTAAAATATGTTGAAGTAGGGTTTTTTGAGTTAATCTATAAAACATTGTGCATAATGTCAAATCAAAAGAGATTCCAAAACATGTCAGCAACTAAAAATTAAAAACCAAAATTGTGAGGCCAAAACAGTGTTCATCCCCTTTGTAATTACCACACCAACTTTCCTCAGGTACAATACTGTTTATTACCTTACCAACTCACCCAAGTTGTTGATGTAGAAAATTGGAGCATCGCCGTCTTCAATGAATTCATAGGAATAAATACCCCTTCTCTCTAAGGTCCAACGATACTGTAGAATTTCAACAGACCAAGCCAACTTAAGATAAAAGAGCATTCAAGACAAGTCAAGGAAATAATATTAGAGAGGTGCAAATCTGAGCAAGCATACAAGTCTTTCTCAAAGGAACTAACATACCTCTGAGCTCAGCGCAGTACATGGTGGAAGTGGGGGGAAAAATATGAAACCATCGCCACACTGACTAGGTCAGGCAGCCCCTCCAAAACTAGTTGCTGGAGAATGGCACATGTAAGAGAGGCTGCTGTGGCACCAACAGTCACTCTGCGTGAGCTGCAGAAGTCCATGGCTGCAACGGGAAATGAAGTTCATGGCTCCACAGTCTCCAAGGCCTTGCACAAAATGGATATTTATGGAAAAAGTGGCAAGGAAGGTCCCCTGGCTAACAAAGCAAAAGCATCATTTAGAAAACGCTGTAAAGATGTGGAAGAAGGTCTTGTCAAATGAAACTAAAGTGGAACTCGTTGGTTTTGACATTAAGTGGTACATGTGGCGTAGATCTGATAGCAGTGCATCTGCTAGTTAAAACCATCCCTACTGCAAAGTCAGGTGAAGGTAGCAACATGCTGTGGGAATGCTTTTCAGCAGTAGGGACTGGAAATCTGGCCAGGGTTAATGAGAAGACAAATGCTGCAAAATACTAAGAGATCCTGGATTGAAAACCTGCTCACCTCTACCAGAAAGCTTAAACTGGGGGGGGGAGGTTCACTTTCAGCAGAACAACAACCCAAAGCACGCTGCCAGAGCAACCATGGAGTGGTTTCAAATGAAGAAAATTTTATGTCCTTAAGTGCCCTAGTCAGAACCCGATCGAACATCTCTGGTAAAACTTCAAGATTGCTGTCTGCCACAGCTTGTCAACTAACCTAGCACAGTTTGGGCAATTTAGCAGGAGAAAAATGCAAATTTTGCTCCATCACATTGTGCAAAGTTGAGAGACTTATCCAAAAAGACTACTTATTGTAATAGCTGCGAGAGGTGGTTCAACTCAGTTCTGAGCAAAGGGGGATAAATATTTTTGAACTACTGACACTTCATTTTTTTAATGTTTAGTTTTTCATGCTTTACTATTTCCCTGTTTTTTTTTGGCTGGGGGGTCTCTACTGTGAAAAGAGCATGTGATTCACAAATAAAAGTTCTCAGTTAAGTTGATCAAAATCCCTCATCTTATACGAACAAAAGGTTGGGGCTGAATACTTTTTCAAGGCATCATATGTTTTCTGCTTTGATGGAACCTTTACTCTCAACACTTTATCCATTTGTTCACTATTTTAATATGTAAATTGAAGGAAAATGATAAAAGTAATCCATGTTTCAGAAATGAGAATATGAATTTAACAAAGAAAGGAAAACTAATAAAGCATCTGCTGTATAAACACATAATTGAATTTAGTTAATCACTTTCATTTTCCATTTTCTAGTGCTAAGATTTGTACATTTTGATCAGTAAACTGCAGTTTTATAATTTTGTGCTTATTTTTCTCTTAGGTTATAGCATTCAAGAATTGCGTAGATTATTACAAGCTGAAATTATTAACAAACCAATGGAGACATTAAAACTTGCCATTCCTTCTGGAATATACACCCTTCAGAACAATCTCCTTTATATAGCATTATCCAATTTAGATGCAGCTACTTATCAGGTATAATAGTCTTTTTTTTGTTTTCAGGCACTACAATTTTTCTCCTGTTATAGCCCTAACTTAAGGAATTTTGGTAGTGTATAAAGGCATGTCTTTGTGGATGAAAATATTTTACTTTTTTTTAACTGTTCTTTGAAATTTCTCATGGGCTGCATCTTTCCAAGATAAAAATTATATTGCAAGGTAGTTAACTGCATGTTAGCTATTTGAATATGGAAACAAATTGAAACTTTTTAGCAAGACATGGCAAGTAACAGAATTTTAGAGGTGTGTTATTTACTATTCAGCACTATCAACTTGCGATTGTACAGTACTTTTAACCTAGTAAAATATTGAGGTGCTTCATTAAGAAGTGACGTTTGACATTGCTGCATAAGATGTTAGGGAAGATAAGAGCCAAGTTTAAGGATGGCCTCCCAAGAAGGTGGGGAGGATTAAAGGAAAAGTAGTAGGGTGAAAGAGAAAAGGGGCAATGATTTCTGGAGAGAATTCCTGAACTTAGATCTTGGTTATTTATAGCCTAGCAGTGATGAAGCAGCTTAAAACTGGGGATGTGCAAGGATACAAAATTGAAAAATTTCAGGGATCTGAGGGATTTTGGGATGAATGAAGTCGAAGGGTGAAGTCACAGTGATTTGAATACGAAGAAGAGAATTCTTAAATGAAGGCACTGATGTAAATCTAGTATAATTTTGCATTATTTCCTGTGTCCAGAATAGATTTGATACAGAAAAGCATTGTTCCCTCAGTTGACATATAGGCAAATATTGGAACTGAAGTTTTTTTGGAAATGATTTGTAGATAGACTAATTAATTTATCTATACATATACAGTAAAGCTTACTTGGCAACATGTGGGTCTTCGAAAAGATGAATGGCCATATCTGAATAATGAATATAAATGTAGAGTGGATTTATGGATACTTTTAAGTAACTCTGTTATAATATTCCCCCCCTCCTCTTATACAGGTTACTTATCAGCTTAAAGTCCTCACCACAGCTTTCTTTTCTGTGACAATGCTTAGAAAAAACTTGAGTGTTTATCAGTGGCTCTCGCTTTTGACATTAATGGCTGGTGTTACACTTGTTCAGGTATGTGTAATGAAAAAAGGTTTTCTAATTTATAAATAATTATAAAATTTTAATTTGTATGCATGAGCTTTCAGCGGCAATTCAAATTTCAAAGGATTTGTTTCATTTCAGTCTAATGCTCTGCATTTCATTTTATGTATTTTAAAAGGTATGCAGATATACAATAAAGAATTTGTCTTAAAACCATAGATATTATGTATATGGAAATTTTATGAAGAGCTGCTAATTTTGTTTCAAGCTTACTCTTACTGTATGGAACTGGAAGATAGGTTAGAATGCATGCACAATTCATGTGAGGTATTCGACAAACGTTTGTAGCTAAAGCTTTCTTTGCTTTGAGTTTTTATGGCATACCAAACCTTTGTGACTTAGCTTTGGTTTTCTTTTTTTTTTGTGTGTACTGATTATTTGAGCAGGTCAAATAATCTTGAGCTGCACATCAAGATTATGAATCTACTCAATGGGTTTGGGTGAGATTGTATGGGCTGAAGCTATGCCACTATTAAAGGATCCTTTCAGGCAAGAATTCTTAATATGACTCTTGCCCATTTTTGCTACTAGATCTAGACTTAGTTTTTCTGGAGATGTCAGAATATCAACATGTGATTGAGTGTCTCCCTTTGTATGTTTTAGAATATAATACTGCTTTTTTTTGGGTGGGGATCTTAGCACTGGAATAAGACATTGAAATATTTGGTTAAAGACTCAATCATTTACAAGTTTCCAATGAATGTAGACTCCTGGTACAAGTTAAATATTATACTGATCTTTGTACTCGTCTGTGTTGTCACCATATGCAAAGTGAGAAGTCACTGAATAGTATTGTAAAAGCTGGGTGAGAGTTGGTTGCCATTTCGCATGAACTAAATGTCTTTTGGGGATATTGCTAACAATCCAAGTTGATCAGCTGTGTGGTATATCTGGAACTGTTACATCAGCATTCTTTTTATGGTAGACATTGAACCTCAGGCATCATACAAGTATTCTGTTATATGCTGTCTACCCCCTGAAAGTTTGCAGGATGTATAGGCTGAGGAAATGCAGGAGGTTGGGTGGCTAGGTAAATCCATCGCTTGTTGCATTCCCTTGAGGGACATTCATATAATTGCCTTCATTGATCTTTCCTGCTCACTGGTACTGGATGTTAGCAGTATAATTTAAACTATAGCTACTTCGTTAGTAGAAATCCTAAAAGATGATGTGAGATACCCACTTGACAAAGGTTTAAAGTAAATTTATTATCAAAATGCATGTGGCCATTTACAACTCTGAGATTCATTTTCTTATGGGCATACTCAATAAATCTGTAATAGAGTAATAACCATAAAATAATCAATCAATGATGGGGCAAGTGAAGTTTTCTCCTTTGGTTCAGCTTGATGGTTGAGGTGTCATAACTGTTCCTGAACCTGCTTGTGTGAGTCCTGAGGCTCCTGTACCCACTTCCTGACGCTGCTTTCCTGCGAAAAAGCTTTGTGTAGATGTGCTCAGCAGTGGGGAGGGCTTTACTTGTGATGGACTGGGTCTAATCCACTGCTTTTTGTAAGATTTTCCATTCAAGGACATTGGTGTTTCCATACCAGTTGTGAAGCAGCCAGTCAATATATTCTCTACAGAAGTTTGCCAGAGTTGTAGACGTCATGCCAAATCTTCACAACCTCCAAAGGAAGTGGAGGCACTGCCGTGCTTTCTTCATAAATGCATTTGTGTGCCAGGCCCAGGATTGTCGAAAATAATAACACGCAGGAATTTAAAGTTGCTGATCCTCTCTACCTCTGATCCCTTATTGAGGACTGGTTCATGGACATCTTGTTTCCTCGGCCTGAAATCAATAATCAGCTCCTTGGTCTTGCTGACATTGAGTAAGAGGTTGTTGTTATGGCACCACTCAGCAAGGTTTTCAATCTCCCTTCTGTATGCTGATTCATCACTATCTTTGATTCAGCCTATGACAGTGGCATCATCAAACTTGAATATGGCATTGAAGCTGTGCTTAGCCACGCAGTCATAACTATAAAGCCAGTAGAGCGGGGCTAAGCACACAGCTACACCTGTGCTGATGAAAATTGTGGAGATGTTGTCAATCTGAGCTGCCTTGGGGTCTACAAGTGAGGAAATAATACCTCCTTGTGCAATTAGATACTAAGACCAAGGTCTTGAAGCTTGTTGATTAGTTTTGAGTGGTTGATAGTATTGAATCCTGGCCGTAATCGATTTTTAAAGGAAGTATCATGATGCATGCATCTTTGTTGCACAGATGTTCAAGGGTTGAGTGAAGAGCCAATGAAATGGCATCTGCTGTGGACCTGTTGCTCTGGTAGGCAAATTGGAACAGATCAAAGTCACTTCCCAGGCAGGAATTGGTATGTTTCATCAGCAACCTCTCAAAACCCTTCATCACTGTGGTTATAATTGCTACTGGATGATAGTCATTGAGACAGGTTGCCACATTCTCCTTAGGCCCCAGTATTATTGAAGCCTGCTTGAGGTAGGTGGATACCTCAGACTGGCAAAGTGAGAGGTTAAAGATCTCAGTGAACACTCCGCACAGGTCTTTTGTACTTGGCCAGGTACCCTATCAGATGTATGCTTTTCATGGGGTCACCCTCCTGAAGACTGCTTGCACATTGGCCTCAGACTGAAATCGCAGTGGGAGTTTCTTCATGTTTTTGACAGTCAAAGACAGTGCAGAAGGCACCAAGCTCATCTGAAAGCGAAGCCCTGTTGTCGACTATGTAGCCTGATTTAACTTTATAAGGGGTAATACTATTCAAACCCTGCCACAACTGTCAAGCATCCTTCAGTGATTCAACCTCAGTCCAGAATTGCCATTTTGACTGTGAGATTACTTTCTGGAGATTGTCCTGGACCTCTTGTAACTTTCTCAGTTATTAAACTTAAATGTCTCCGAACTGGTCCTCAGCAGACTGCAGATCTCATGGTTCATCCATTGCCTTCTGGTTGGTGAAGACAATGATTTTATGGAGACATAATCATCTGCAGCTGTTTTAATAAAGTCTGTGACAACTATGGTCTATTCACTCAGATCCACAGATGAGTTCTTAAATACAACCCAATCCATTGCCGTTCCTCTTCCTCCCACGACCCCCTCTAGGTGTCCTAATCTCTGGACCTTTTTGAGGGAGAGTACTGAGGGAGTGTCTCACTGTCAGAGGGACGGTACTGAGGGAGTGTCACACGGACAGTACTGAGGGAGTGTCTGCCTGTTGTAGGTAGAAGGATAGCCAAGTGATCAGATTTACCAAAATGAGTACTGTGCATAGAATGGTGGGCATTCCTTATCTTAACATACCAGTGGTTTAATGTTGGGACCTCTGATGCTACAGGTTGTCTGCTGATGGTAATTGGGCAGGGTTTTCTTCAAACAAGCCTGTTTGAAGTCCCATCTATGATTTGAAATGTGTCTAGATGGACTATTTCTTGTGTGGAGACTGCATTATACAATATCTCAAGTGTTTGATTATAGTCGGCCACTGGTGGTATATAAATTGCGGTCAGGATTATGGAGGTGAGATCCCTAGGTAAATAGAATAAACAGCATTTGACCGATTGGTGTTCAAGGTCAGAGTTTGAGAAAGCTGCCACATCGGAGCACCACCAACAGTTTATCATGAAAAACACGCTTCACCTTTTGCCTTTTCTCAATCAGCAGTTCAGTCCATTCTGTGATTCAAGAAGCCTCTGGGCTCTATCTGGCATGCTGGGAGAAAAGCACATCTTATTCAAATATAGAATGCAACAATCTCTCATTTTCCCTCCCAAACAGCAATCTTGCCATCAGGTCCTTGGTTTTGTTATCCAGTGACTGCACGTTTGCTGACAAGGTGCTGGGTAGAGAGGTCCTCATCCGTCTGTGTTTCAGCCTGCCTTGGGCCACCTCCCTTGCCTCGCTGCTGGCCATGGTGATGAACTTCTGTCCGTTTAAAAGTACTGTACCTGCTTGGTCTGCCAAGTCCTTCAGAAGGTCGTGAAATCTCCAGATCATTAAGTTGATTTAAAAGTACATTGGCTAAAGGGAAATTGCATGCTGCTGATTGTAGTGAGAGTAGTTCAAAAGAGGTATACTTAGAAGTACTGTACATAGCCTGTAAAACATCGCCATGGTTCCCTGGCACCATCTTGAAACGGATGGACTTACTGAGCTTACTGGCTGCTTTAAATTTGTGTTCTCTAGTATTTTTACTCTGGTGATAACCTGTCTATGATGTAATGGAAGCAGAATGCTTTTGGTTTAAACAACCAAATGTATACTCTTTTTGGGAAAAATAATATAGACATCATGGATATTTGTAGGTTAAGTTCATTTCTTAACAAAATGAAGCATGTATTCTAAAAAAGCGAGTTATTTCACGGGGTCTGTTTCTTCCGTATGACCATTTGGTCTACCACAGCCATACTGACTATTTGTCCATGCACACTAATCACATTTGCCTGCATTAGAATCATATCCTTGCCTGCCATGCCTATTTAGGTGCCTGTTCATTAACTTTCCTGGTACAGGGAAACAGATACATGGATTCGGTAAGTGGGACAGAAGACAGTGATTGTGAGTAAGCATGTTAACTATTTATTTAAAAGACAAACAGTGAAACACTCAACCAAACATCTAAGTCAAAGGAATACTTACCTAAACCTCCTACGTTGCAAGACTACGACACTAAACCTTCAGTAACCCTTCAAGCTAAACTCAGTTACAGATACTTGTCTAAACCGAGCGCGTGAAGTGGCAGGACAGATCACACTAAACATACACACTTTGAAACATACTTAACTAAAGTGTGTACAAGGGACCTCTGCATTGCAGCATATCTACCACTGTCTACTGTTTCCACGGTAACTATCATCTACCTGGACCATGGCGACACAATTAAGAGTCCACATGGTTTACCATGCACTAGATTTAAATCCTACTGATTTAAATCATCAGCTAAACAAAAGTTAGAGGGAGTGGCTACAATGCTCCTTACACGGGCCAGTCCCACCTACCATGGGGGACTGGCTTTGGATGAGCAGGTAAGTTAAGACTCTTACTGCAACAGTTCCTTTGTGCTCTATCATTTACTTTATATGTCTTACCCTTATTTGACTTCCCAAATTCCGTCACCTTGCTCTTGGAGTTAAACTCATTAATGCAGCAATGTAAGTTCAATGGAGAAAATTGCTTTAGAATTTCACAAGAACATTATCAAATAAAATTTTAATCTGAGCCACATGGGAAGGTTTTAGAACGTGCTGAAAAGAGTCAAAGCAAAGAAAAACTGCAAAAGCAAAAATTCTGCTACATCACCTAACATAACCAAATTAGCATCTCAGTGAATGTTCGTCTCTTCACAATGCTTTTTATGAGTTTTTCCAGCATGGTTTTTATTGGTCTGATTACAAGTTGGTTTCAAGTTCCTCCAGCAGATTGTTGCTCCAGATTGCAGATACACAGTATCCTGGGTATCCAAAATCTTTTTAATTTGTCCATTGTAATATATGGGAATAGTCATAATCATACTTTATTGATCCCAGGGGGAAATTGGTTTTCATTACAGTTACACCATAAGTAATAAATTGTAATAGAACCATAAATAGTTAAATAGTAATATGTAAATTATGCCAGTAAGTTATGAGGTAAGTCCAGGACCAGCCTATCGGCACAGGATGTCTGACTCTCCAAGGGAGGAGTTGTAAAGTTTGATGGCCACAGGCAGGAATGACTTCCTATGACACTCTGTGTTGCATCTCGGTGGAATGAGTCTCTGGCTGAATGTACTCCTGTGCCCAACCAGTACATTATGTAGTGGATGGGAGACATTGACCAAGATGGCATGCAACTTAGTCAGCATCCTCTTTTCAGACACCACCGTGAGAGAGTTCAGTTCCACACCCACAACAAAGTGGCCATTCAACTTCATTCACGATATACATGCTGTGACATGCAACAAAGAACATCATTCAACAATTATAATGAATAAAGAATTGTATAGGAATATAGTTAAAAGTACAGATATGGAAGAAGTGTGCAAAAATGCATAAATATCAGCATGTATTTATAACGTAAACAGCATTATATAAAGTGGTTTGTAGTGTTTACAGTGCAGTTACTGAAGTAATAAGTAACGTGGGATGGGGGGGTTGACACTAACGAGAATGGTTGTTCAGATGAGCTGCCGGGGGAAGAAACTTTTAAGATGGCAATATTGTTACTTTAGTAGCCCTATAGCATTTACCAGAAAGGAGCTTTTGGAAAAGGCAGTTTTCTGGGTTGATAGTGTCCACGATGATTTTTCTCCTGCCTGCTTTTTTCTGGACACATATAAGCCGTGTAGTGAAGGTGGACTATAGTTCGTGACTTTTTCTGCTGTCCTTGATAGATCACTGTAATTTTCTCTGTACACTCTCAACAATCCTGTATTCCCTTCATGTACTTAGAGGAAAAAAAAATCTGTTCTATTTTAGTGGCCAACAGACCCTCCAGAGGAACTGAAGAAAGAGATCTCTGCAGGTTCTCAGTTTGTGGGTTTAATAGCAGTACTCAGTGCTTGTTTTTCCAGTGGATTTGCCGGAGTCTATTTTGAGAAGATCTTGAAAGGGACAAAACAATCAGTTTGGATTAGAAACATTCAATTAGGTGAGTAAAATGACTCTCTTTTGATACTTCTACCAATAGATGCACTTATAAAAAAGCAAAATAGTGGAACTACTTGACACATATCATAAGCACAAGATTCTGCAGGTGCTGGAAATCTAGGTTGTTAAATGCTAGAGGAACTCAGCAAGTCAGGCTGCATCTCTGGAGGGGAATAAACAGTCAATGTTTCAGGCTGAGACCCATCAGGAGTAGAGAGGAAGAATCGACTATTCCTCTCCATAGCTAGTACCTGACTGCTGAGTTAGTCCAGCATTTTGTGTGTGTTGCTCTTGGCTCATATCAATTTTCTTTTATTTGCATCTTTTGCCAATATTGATCTGGACAGTAGATTTGAGTTTAGCAAAATAAAATGTACTAAAGGAAGAGTTGCACCCTATTCATAAAACCAAATCCCAGTTTATTTTAATCGATGTAAGTGGTTCCCCTTGATATTCCCACCACCTCCTCGGTTATACCCAGTGCCCATCAACTGCCACTTCAGTGCTCTAAACTAATAAAATATGTAAACAAGCAATCATTAATATAAAAGCTGTAATGATTCCCCTCCACTGATGTAGCCTACCCCTGCACAGAGTATCCCTGTGGCCATCCCCCTCAACAACAGGTATATCACTTTGATTACTGTGGGAGGGTGAGGGGGTTTGACCTAACAGGAAAGTCACAGTGCACTGACTCATGGTTCTCTGGCACTGAGTCTGGCCCTGTGACTCGGAAGGGGAGAGAAGAGGTGAGATATAGTGATAAAGGATTCGCAAGTTAGGGGAACAGAAGTGAGGTTCTGTGGGTGAGAATGAGATTTCCAGATGGTATATTATTTCCTGGTGCCAGTGTCTGGATCGAGTCCTCTGCATTCTCAGTGGTAGGGTGAACAACCAGATGTTCTGGTTCATGTAGATACCAATGACAAGTGATGAGGTTCTACAGAGGAAGTTCAAGGAGTTAGGTGCTAAGTTAAAGGGCAGAACCTCCAGGCTTGTGATCTCAGGATTGCTGCCCATGTCACGTGCTAGTGAGGCCAGAACTAGGAAGATTATACAGTTTAATATGTGGCTAAGGAGTTGGTGTAGGAGGGAGGGCTTCAGAATTTCAGATCACTGGGCTCTCAGATGAAGTCAGGAATCAGAAGATTGAGCTTGGTGGACTATTGTCCTGAGCTGCATATATTTCAAAACAAGAAGTGTTGAAGGAAAGGCGGATGAGCTCCAAGCATTGATAACACATGAAATTATGAGACTTGGTTGGAGGAGGGGCAGGACTGGCAGGCAGCTCAGTATTCCGGGGTTCCGTTGTTTTGGATGTGACAGAGCAGGAAGGATTAAAGGAGGAGCGGTGGCATTACTAGTCAGGAAAAATGTCACAACAGTGCTCGACAGACTGGAGAACACCTTTAGTGAGGTGTTATGGGCAGAACTGAGAAATAAGGAAGGTATGACCGACCATGTTAAAGCGCCCAAACCATCCAACAGTCCAAGGGATTTAGAGGAACAAACCACCCAATATATTACAAACCTCCCAACAGTCCAAGGGATTTAGAGGAACAAATTTGTAGATAGATCGCAGACTATTACAAGGAACAAGGTTGTTATAGTAGGTGATTTTAACTTTCCACATATTGACTGGGACTCGCACACTGTCAAAGGACTAGGTGGGATAGAGTTTGTCAAGTGTGTTCAGGGAAGTTTCCTTAATCAGTATGTAGAAGTCCCAATGAGATACTGGATCTGCCATTCGGGAATGAAGCAGGGCAGGTGACAGAATTTTGTGCTGGAGAACACTTTGCATCCAGTGACCAAAGGCCTTTAGTTCTAAGGTAAATATGCAAAAAGATAAGTCTGCTCTGTGAGTTGAGATTCTAAACTGGAGAAAGGCCAATTTTGATAGTATCAGAAATGACCAGGCAAGTGTGGACTGGGACGAGCTGTTTTCTGACAAAGGTATACTTGGTAAGTGGGAGGCCTTCACAAGTGAAATTTTGAGAGTTCAAAGTCTGTATGTGCCTGTCAGAATAAAAGGTAAAGATAATAGTTAGGGAACCTTGGTTTTCAAGAGATATTGAGGTCCTAGTTAAGAGAAAATAGGAGGTGCATAGGAGGGATAAGCAGGTAGGAACAAATGAGAAGCTTATGAAGTATAAGAAATGCAAGAGACCTCTTAAGAAAGAAATCAGGAGGGCTAAAAGAAGGCATGAAGTTGCTCTGGTAGACAAGGTGAAGGGTAATCCTAAGGGATTCTACAGATATTTTAAGAGCAAAACAATTGCAGTGGCACAAAATTGGTCCCCTGGAAGAGCAGAATGGTAATCCACTATAGAGCCAAAACTGATGGAGGAGATCTTAGTTTTTTTGCAACTATATTTACTCAGGGGATGCATACAGAGTCTGTAGAAGTTGACAACGCTTTGCCTCACTTCATGGACCCTGTACAGAGGAGGAGGTATTTGCTATCTTGCAGCAAATTGGGGTGGATAAATCTCCAGGGCCTGACAAGTTGTTCCCTCAGACCCAATAGGAGACAAATTTAGAAATTGCTGGGATACTTAAAGCTTTCTTGTACTCAAGAATAGCAGAGGTACTTAAATCATTCTTAGTGAAGAGAGATGTACCAGAGGATTGTAGAATAGCCATTATTGTTCCACTGTTTAAGAAAGGCTCTAAACATAAACCAGGAAATTATAGGCCAGTGGTCTGACATCAGTTGTGGGAAAGTTGTATGAAGATATTCCAAGAGACAGGATGTGCAAGCTTTTGGATAGACGTAGACTGATATGCTGTAGTCCACAAGGTCATGTCTAACCAATCTTATAGAGTTTTTGGAGGAAGTTACCAGGAAAGTAGATGAAGGCAAGGCAGTGGATGTTGTCTGCATGGACTTCAGTAAGGCATTTGACAAGGTCCTGCATGTTCAGGAAGGTTCAGTTGCTTGGTATTCAAGATGAGGTAGTAAATTGAATTAGACATTGGCTTTGTGAAAGAAGCCAAAGAGTGGTAGAAGATGGTTTCCTCTGATGGGTGATGTGCCGCAGGGATTGGTGGTGGGTCAAATTTGTGGATGACACCAAGATTGGAGGTGTAGTGGACAGCGATGAGGGCTATCATGCTTGCAGAGGGAACTGCATCAGCTGAAAAAAATGGCAGATGAAATTTAAGGTGTTGCACTTCAGTAGGACCAAACAGGGTATGTCTTACTCAGTGAATGGCAGGGCACTGAGGAGTGTGTGGAACAAAGGGATCTAGGAATGTAGGCCCATAATTTGTTGAAAGCAGCATACAGGTAGGGTTGTAAAGAAAGCTTTTGGCACCTTGGTCTTCATAAATCAATGTACTGAGTACAAGAGATGGGATGTTTTGTTGAAGTTGTTTCAGACATTAGTGAGGCATAATTTGGAGTATTGTGTGCAGTTTTGATCACCTACCTACAGGAAAAATGTAAATACGATCGAAAGAGTACAGAGAAAATTTAAAAAGGATGTTGCTGGGTATGGAGGATCTAAGTTGTAAGGAAATATTGAATAATTTAGGACTTTATTCCTCAAATATAGAAGACTGAGAGGAGATTAGACTGAGGGGTATAAATAGGGTAAATGCAAACAGGCTTGTTCCACTGAGGTAGGATGGGACTACGACCAGAGGTTAAAGGTGAAAAGTTTTAGGGGAACATGAGGGGAATTTTCACTACAGAAGGTCATGAGAATGTGGAGTGAGCTGCCAGCACGAGTGATGCATGTGAGCTCAATTTCAACAGGTGAAGTTTGGATAGGTGCATGGATAGTAGGGCTATGGAGGGTTATGGCCTGGTGCATGTCAATGGGAGTAGGCAGTTTAAGTGTTTTGCACAGACCAGATGGGCTGAAGGGCCTGTTTTTGTGCTGTACTTGTCTATGACCCGATGAAGGGTCCCAAAACATGATCTACTTAAGAAAGATAAAATATACAGGTTAAAGATGACATTCCCTTACATTTGGGAAATAAACTTAATGAAGTGCATGGTTTAACTGTGGTTGGTCACCTTCGCCCAAAGCTCATAGTAATACTACTTCACATATTTCAGGTTTTTTAATGTTGGGATGCACTAAGGCTCTCGCATTTCAGAACTGAGAATTAAAACACTTATTCATTGAAGGTTAAATAAACAGAATTGCAGACAATGCCCAAGAAATCTTTGTAAGAGATCACATATTAGTCACTTAGCTCAGATATCTCAACTTGTTTTTCCTGCTTCTAACTTTACATTTCAATCCTTTTTAATCCTCTTGATGACATCATGCAGTTTGCACCAGCTCCTGCTAGTTTTTATCAGCACTTTAAACATTATCCAGTCATCTTGCAGGGGTTGCAGATTAGTAGGTGAGATAATACATAGAATGTGAATATTATTGCTAAAATGCAGGTCAATTGGTCTGTATCCATATAAGTATGGGAAAATCAAGATGTAAATCAAAAGAAATTGTATTTTTATGGAACATTTAATAACAGCAAATCTAGGTGGCAATGTGGGCTGCAGACAAGATGCAGTGAGGCTTTACTGTCTATGAATATAGGACACATTAAGTGAATCAGCAAAGGCATTACAGGTGAAATGTAATTTGGAAACTTGAGAAAGAAAAGGATGCAAACGTAGAGTTAATTTCAAATGGTAAGATCGAAAGATGTTATGGTTTCAGAAAGGTCAGGGTGTCCGAGTACATTAGTGAGTGAAAGTTGACTGCAGGTAGAGTAAGGAATTCATAAGGCAAATTAATAATTGATTTTTATTGCAAGCAGATTTGAGTAAAGAAAAATGTCATCTTGCTCCGGATTATATGGATCTTTGAGGTTACGCCTATGTACAGGTTTTGTGCCCCAACTTGAGATAAAGGGGGTGCAGTAAAGATTCTTGTG
This sequence comes from Mobula hypostoma, assembly GCF_963921235.1. NCBI lineage: Eukaryota > Metazoa > Chordata > Chondrichthyes > Myliobatiformes > Myliobatidae > Mobula > Mobula hypostoma. Next base: position 43,001,153 of record NC_086108.1, read on the forward strand.
ATTGATTCCTCAGATGGCAGATTTGTGGTGTGCAAAGAGATTAAGCAGACCCAGTCTATTTTGTTCAGTTTAGAAAAAATGAACAGTAATATTACTGGAACATAGAAAATTCCAAGGATTTTCATTAGTACAAGAAGCTTTGACTGATGGTAAGACTGAGGGCATCAGCTTTCCCTTTTAGTCAGCTTTATGGCTCATTCAACCACATTGCACAAGGCCTTGTTCTAATGCAGTTTTCGACTTAGCTCCAGGATAGGATTGAAGGTATGTGAGCAAATTAAGTACGTAGCATCAAATACTTTGTTGAAATCCCACTGCAGAGCAGCGAACAAAAAATATAACCACATCATCCAGATAACCTAACAGAGGAATAAAAGTTGTAAAAAATCTGACATGTATTTCTGCATTCTAAAAGGCATTCAGCAAATTCCAGGAGACTTGTCCCGTATCTCATTTAACTTGGTACATTCGAATAAAAAAACTTCTAAGTATACAAATCACTTTTGAATTGTATCCACAGTTGTAATGAAGGGAAAAAATTGCTGGTTTCTGCATAGCATGCTGTTACAGAAAGCAAATTAATATGGTTAGATAATCTGTTTTGATTGTGAAATACGCATAAATCAAGAAAAAGTATTAAGAAGATGACTCCATTGTTAAAGTTACCCCTGTAAAAAAAATGTAGGTACGTTATTGGCTTCCAAATATTCAGTGCAATGAGGAATTCAGAGTTGGTAGTAGCCCAAGTAGCAGAACATCTTGAATATGAATTGACTCATTGTTCATATCTAATCAAGGCAAAAAAGCATCCACCAAAAGTAAATAAAGTTGTTGCCAAAGCAATTGAGACCAAGTCACAGGAAATACTACATGTTCAAGTTCTGTTCAGATCTTGCAGAATATTCTACATTGTTTTTAAAATGGAACCTTTTTTAAAAAGGTATGAAAACAACCATTTAACTGAGTAAAAATTATGTATTTAAATGAAATATAGAACAAATTGGAACACTATCAAAAATACCACTGCAGTACTATAAAATTGTGTATTGGTTCCTATTGGTTATTAACAGAGGAGTCCATCCAGTGTATGGTGGTGCATTTTCTTTTGATTGTAAATGAACAAAATCAGTGCAAACACCTCATGCAGTAAATGGACTGCCTTCATACAATGCTATCGACAATTGCGTCCTCCAAATTTTCGTTTTCATTATTACATTCAAGATGATTGCTGATACCAGCAAATTCTCCATAGTTCCTGTTGGGAATAGTTAAATGGTTTCTTTTCCATTCCCAGCCATTTCTGGTTATTTCCAAGCCCGATTGCTTGTAACTGCAGTGAGAAAGATGGTTCTGCATTGTCTTGTGCTTGTTTCTCACCAACTATCAGTGGCAGAAATCACTGCTTTTTGACCACGAGCACATGCAACTGGTATTATTTAAAAAACACTTCGCTCTAACCACGATGTAATGTAACAGTCACACAAATGCACGCATCTGACACTAGTTAGAAACTGTTCAGCAACAGTCTCCTGCCCCAATTAAATGGAATAGTGTCCCAAATAAACAAAGGTAGCCAGCTATGTTTGTGATCAGTTTATGTTCTTTAAGAGTTGTCTGAAATAAGCGCCTGCCCCGATTAACTGGAATCCACAGTATTTGCAGAAATAGTACACTTCAGTTTTTCCATTTGGTATCACTTGTAATTCTCAAACCTCTTCAGTAGGTTACAGGCTGAAACCAAGGATGGTTTATGACATAATCCATTTTATTTTTCTATTTGCTCTAATCTGTTACCTGATCTGGGGATTTGTTCACTATTTTATATTTTGTAACTCACTTTCAGATAGGCAAATTACAGTTTAATTATCCTGAATGAGGCTGTGGAGGCTGCAACAATGAAAACTTCTCCAGACTTTCATATACAAAAGATATAGTACTGGTATTTCCAAAAATACAAATAATCGCTATTTGGCATTGCATAACAAATGTTGCCAAAAACCAACTTAGTTGTTGCATTTGAAATTAGAATATAACACATTAGCAAGCAGTTTGAGTTTTTATAAATCCAAGATAGTTTGATTTTATCTAATATTCATTTGTTTTTCCATCTTAACAAACTTTTTAATATACATTATTTTTAATCATTGAATATACATATATACTTGCAATTGATTTACTTATCTTTTTTCCCTCTATATTATCATCTATTGCATTGAACTGCTGCTGCTGAATTAACAAATTTCGCGACACATGCCAGTGATAATAATCCTGATTTTGAAAAGGATGATGTTGTGTGTATTATATTTATTTTCAAGATGCATGTGTCATCTTCTAAGGGAGAACAATAAAATTTAAAAACTACTCCAGATTGCTTTAAGATGTTACTTCAATATCATTTGATGTATATAACCTGCTTTGGACTGACCTCGGTAAATTTTGCCATTTGTACTCCAGTAATAAAGTAATTAAGACAGAAGTTTGTAGAAGTGTGGGCTTGTGATCTGTTGGTGTTTGAGGACAGGGTTTAGTTTTGTTTAATCATTCTAAACCTATAGGGAGTGGAAAGGGCAATGCTTGCTTCCTCCTTGCATAATGCTAATTTATGATCTATTAACACAAATAATCTGAGGCAGTATAATTTGGTCAAAAGGCATGATAAATGAATATAGGGATCTCTGTGTAAAGTACCTGTCATTAACCATGTTAACACAACTTGCCATCGTAAAAAAATGCAAACCAAGTGACAAGGTTTATTTCTAGAGTGAAAGAAAAGGAGACCAATGTCAAATATGGAGAAACTCAGCAGGTCAGGCAGTATCTACGGAAAAAATAAACAGTTGATGTTTTGGGTTGGCCTAAAATGCCGACTGTTTATTCTTTTCCAAAGATGCTGCCTGACCAGCTGAGTTCCTCCAGTGTTTTGTGTTGCTTTGGATGAACAGCATCTGCAGACCTTCTTCTGTTTACTGTATGTTAAATCTGTATCAAATCTTGATTTGACTATGCCTGGAGTAATGTATATAATTTTCATCACAGCATTAGAGCTGATGAAGAGAGAATGATGAAGCTGCATACAAAGTTAGAATTAGAGGGTTGAGCATGGTGGGACTAATGTTCTGAGCTACGTATATTTCAGTGCAAGGAGTATTGTAGGAAAGTAAGTTGAGTTTGGGGCATGGATCAGTGTGTGGAATTATGACATTGTGGCCATTAGTGAGACTTGGTTGCAGGAGGGGCAGGACTGGCAGCTCAATGATCAGGGTTCCATTGTTTTTGACATAATAGAGCAGGAGGGATTAAAGGGAGAGGGGTGGCATTACTAGTCAGGGAAAATGTCATTGCAGTGCTCAGCCAGGATAGACTGGAGGGCTCATCTATTGAGGCTTTATCAGTAGAACTGAAGAATCAAAAGTATGACCACATTAATGGGATTGTTACTGACCACCCAACAATCTTTTATAGATTTAGAGGAGCAAATTTGTACAGAGATTGCAGACTGTTGCAAGAAACATAAGGTTGTGAAAGTAGGTGATTTTTAACTTTCCACGTATTGTCTGGAACTTCCATACTATAAAAGGCTGGATAGGAAAGAGTTTGTCAAATGTGTTCAGGAAAGTTTGCTTAATCAGTATATAGAAGTCCCAACTAGAGAGTGTGATACTAGATCTCCTATCAGGGAATGAGACAGGGCAGGTGACAGAAGTTTGTAGAAGGGAACACTTTGCAACTAGTGATCATAAGGCCATTAGTTTCAAGGTAATTATGGAAAAGGATAGGTCTGGTTCTCAGGTTGAGATTCTAAATTGGGGAAGGGCCAGTTTTGATGGTATCAGAAAGGATCTGGTAAGTGTGGATTGGGACAGGTTATTTTTTGGCAAAGATATACTTGGTTAGTAGGAGACCTCCAGAAGTGAAATTGTAAGAGTACAGAGTTTGTATGTTCATGAATAAAAGGCAAGGATAACAGGTTTAGGGAACCTTGGTTTTCAAGTGATAATGAGGCCCTGGTTAAGAAAAAGGAGGTGCATAGCAGGTAAGGACAGGAAGGACAAACAAGCTACTTGAGTGTGAGAAATGCAAGAGAACACTTAAAAAGGATATCAGGAGGGTTAAAAGAAGACGAGGTTGCTCTAGCAGACAAGGTTAGGAAAATCCTAAGGACTTCTATAGATATATTAAGAGTAAAAGGATAGCGAGGGACAAAATTGGTCCTCTGGAAGATCAGAGTGGTAATTATATGTGGAGCAGAAACAGATGGGTAAGATTGAAAATGGATTTTTTACATTTGTATTTACTCGGAAGACGACGGAGTCTATGGACTTTAGCAAGGCCTTTGACAAGGTCCCGCATGTGAGGGTGGTCAAGGAAGTTCAGTCACTGGCATTCAAGGTGAGGTAGTAAATTGAATGAGACATTGGCTTTGTGAAAGGCCAAAGAGTGATAGTAGTTGGTTACCTCTCTGACTGGAGGCTTGTGACTGGTGATGTGCTGCAGGGATCAGTGCTGGGTCCGTTGTTGTTTGTCTTTTATATCAATGATCTGGATGATAATGTGGCTAACTGGACCAGTAAGTTTGTGGATGACACCAAGATTGGGGGATAGTGGACAGTGAGGAAGACTATCAAAACTTGCAGTCGGATCTGGACCAGCTGGAGAAATGTGCTGATAGGTTTGAGGTGTAAGCAACTCACAAAGTGCTGGAGGAACTCAACTGATAGATAGTCAACATTTCAGGCCAAGATGCTTCATCAGGTTCTGGTGAAGGGTATCAACCCGAAAAGTTGACTGTTTACTCCTTTGCATGGATGCTGCCTGGCCTGCTGAGTTCCCCCAACATTTTGTGTGTGTTGCTGGGATTTCCAGAATCTGCAGATTTTCTCTTGTTTTAGGTGTAATGTGTTGCACCTTAGGAAGACCAACTAGGATAGATCTTTCATGGTGAGTAATCGGGCACTGAGGTGTGTGATAGAACAGAGGATCTGGGAATACAGATCCATGCTTTGCTGAAAGTGGCATCACAGGTAGATAAGGTCATAAAGAAAGCTTTTGGCACATTGGCCTTCATAAATCAATGTACTGAGTTGAGTTGGGATGTTATGTTGAAATTGTGTAAGATGTTGGTAATGCCAAATTTGGAATGTTATGTACAGTTTGGGTCACCTACCTATAGCAGAGATATAAATAAGATTGAATGAGGGCAGAGAAAATGTACAAAGGTGTTGCTGGGTCTCAAGGGCTTGAGTTATAGGGGAAGATTGAATAGTTAGGACTTCATTTCCTAAAATCTAGAAGATTGAAGGGAGATTTGATAGAGGTATACAAAATTGAGGAGTATAGATAGGGTAAATGCAAGTAGTCTTGTTCCACTAAGATGAGGTAAGACTACAACTGAGGTCATGGTTTAAGTGTGAAAGGTAATGTTTAAGACAAATTTGAGGGGGAACTTCTTTCAGATTGTGTTGAAAATGTGGAATGAGCTGCCAGCTCAAGTGGTGGATACGGGTTTGTTTAAATTTCAACATTTAAGAGAAGTTTGGATAAGTACATGGATGGGAGCAGTACGGAGGGATGGAAGGCTATGGTCTGGGTGCAGGTCAATGGGGTGAGGCAGATTACTGGTTCAGCATCGACTAGATGGGCCAAATAATGTGTTTCTGTGCTGCAAAGTTCTGACTTTGACTGAGGGTTTGCAGAGGAAAGAAATGAAGTGTTCTAAATGTAAAGATGGTATTTGAATTAAGGTTTTAATTGAAATTCAGATCTAAATCTTGACTTGCACTAAATTATTATATCAAAATATTTTTTGAAAATCAGGGAAGTTTAAATTAGGCTTACAGATTAACATAAAATAACTAAATTATATAAAGTAACAATAGCAACAAAGCATCCTAAACTTTCAATATTGTCTCTAGGTTTGTTTGGCAGCATTTTTGGAATGATGGGTGTATATGTGTACGATGGTCGGCGAATACACGAACACGGATTTTTCCAAGGTTACAACAAAATCACTTGGATCGTTGTTACTCTGCAGGTGGGTGGATGAAAATATTGGAATTCCTGTATAAATTTTTACATGATATTGTAATATCTTGTTTTGGTTTTTCCTCCGTTAATAGTCGGAAAGATGTGGAACAAGAGAAATAATGTTTAGATCTTGGCACTGAAGAGAAGTAACAACCCAACCCCACACACGTTTATGTGCATGTGTGTGTGTTTTATCTCTCAGTGGATATGGTTATAAAAACATGGAAGGACTAGAACGTGGTTGAGATTTTTGTTTAAGTATGATTTTGGGTACACAGGAGGAGAAGTAAATTATTTTTACCCTGGGGAAATGTCACCATTCACTGAGTCTGTTCCTGACCTCTTAACTAATACAATTATTAACTAAGTGTTGTGTGCTGTGTGATAGTATGTACTGTGTTGCAGACCTTGGCCCAGGAAGAACACTGTTTTGTTTAGCTGTATAGATGTGAATGGTTGAATGACTACACCACCTCCAGCACCTCCTTTCCTCTGTACATTGAACAGAGAAATCTACAGTACATTACAGACCATTACAAAGCTGTGCTGACCATGTAACTTACTCTAGAAACTGCCTAGAATTTCCCTACCGCATAGCCCTCCATTTTTCTAAGGTCCATGTACCTATCTAAGAGTCTCTTAAAAGACCCTGTTGTAGCCACCTCTACTGCAGTCGCTGGCAGTGCATTCCACACACCCACTACTCTGTGTGGAAAAACTTCCCTCTGACATTCCCCTTCTACCTACTTCCAAGCACCTTAAAACTATGCCCCTCATGTTAGCTGTTTCAGCTCTGGGGGGAAAAGCCTCTGGCTATCCACACAACCAATACTTCTCATTATCTTATACACCTCTCATCCTCCGTCGCTCCAAGAAGAAAAGGCCAAGTTCACTCAACCTATTCTCATAAGGCATGCTCTCCAATCCAGGCAACACCCTTGAAGATCTCTCTGCACTCTCTCTGTAGTATCCACATCCTTGCTGTAGTGAAGTGACCAGAATTGAACACAGTACTCCAGGTGGGATCTAACTAAGGTCTTGTATAGCTGTAACATTACCTCGCGGCTCTTGAACTCAATCCCACAGTTGAAGGCCAACACGCCACACACCTCCTTAACAGCACTGTCAATCTGAAGTTGCAATATTTAATATTGCCAATATCCAATAGGGTCTTGTGATCATGAGAAAAACATTTAAGGTACAGTATACATTTGCACCATTTGTTGAAATGTGGTAACATTTCTTGATATCTCTATTACATATTAATAATCTTAGTAGATTGATACCTGGACTTTCAACGTTTGGTAAAAATCTTTTCATAAATGAGGAAGTGTTCTGTTTCTTTGGAGACTAGCATAGATTATATTACATTATCTTTTGTACATTAAAATCTACTTGGAGATAATGGGTGTCTTAAAAGATACGAAGGTAGACAAATCTCTAGGGCCTGAACACTGAGAAGCTGGATAAGAAATTGAGGGAACTCTGGTTGAAGTATATGCATCACTGTCAGCTGAGGGTGAGGTGCAAGTAGACAAGAGTAGTAAATGCTGTAGCTTTATATAAAAAGGACTGGAAAGAAAAACCTGGGAACCAAAGACCAGCAAGTCTAACATCTGTGGAGGTATTGTAAGTTACTGGAGTGGGAAAAGGTGTACATGCACCTGGAAAGGTGGATTGATAAGGCAGTGTCAGCATGGCTTTGTGGGTGGTACATGCAGACATCCCACCCTGCAAAAACTCATTTCAGGGAGGTAGCACCATCAATTTGTGGAGACTCCTGGAACTTCCGGGAGAGGTGAGATGTCTGCAATAGAGTAGCTCCTTAGCAGCTAGCCAGCTAGTTTAAATAACGTTAGCTATGCTAATGAATGAATGACACCTGTTAAACTCATCTCAACATGTCTTGTACAGTCTTAACCCACCATGGGCAATAGAAAAGTCACTGTTGCAAACAGTGCAGTGAGCAACACTGTCATTATTTTGACCTCTATTAGGCAGGGGTACAGTTTAGTGTAGTTTGGGGTGACGTATGTTTTATATTTTCTTTTTTAGCAATACTCTGCCACTCTGACTTTTATTGAACTCTCTTCGCTCTTGCTCTCGCTCTCTCTCGCGCGCGCGCACTCTTGCTCGTGGTTGCTCTCACTCGTGCTTGCTTTCTCACTCTCGCTCTCCCGCGTGCGCTCTCTCGTCGCTCTCACTCGCGCTTGCTTTCTTGCTCTCGCGCTCGCTCTCTCTCTCTTTCTCGCGCGTTCTCTCACGCTCGCTCTCAAAAAAATCAATTTCCGGAACATTGTATATAATTTGCGGGCATCAGGGAGCCACTATTAATATGCGGGAGACTCCCAGAACTTCCGGGAGAGGTGGGATGTCTGTATATGTCTTATGAACTTGATTGAGTCTTTTGATATTGCGACTAAAAGTAGTTAACAGCAGGGCAGTTGATCTGGTGTATATGGATTGCTGTAAGGCCTGTGAAGTTCCACATGGTGGGCTGCTGTGGAATTTTAGATTGCATGGAATCCATGGAGTGTTGGCTAACCGGATACACAATTGGTTCAATGAAAGCAGAGACTGATGGTGGAAGGTTGTTCTCAGAGTGGAGGCCCCTGACTAATGATATGCGTCTGATCAGTGCTGATCACCTCTATCAACAATTTGTGTAACGTACAAGGCATGGCTAGTAAATTTGCAGATAACGCTAAGATAGCTGCTGTAGTGGACAATGAAGAAGAGTTTCAAAAATTACAGGTAAATCTTGATCAGCGAATTGGAGTTTAATTTGGATGAGTGCAAAGTATTGCATTTGGGAAATCAAATCCAGTTCAGACTTTCACAGTGACAGCAAGACCCTAGGAAGTCTTGCAGAACCTTGGAGTACGTGCATGTATGTGGTTCACTGAAGGTGTCATTATAGGTAGACAGAATGGTAAAACTTTTGGCACCCTGGCCTTCATCAGTCAAAGCAGAGTATAAAAGTTGGGAGATCATCATGTGGTTGTACAAGATACTCATGTGGCCACACTTGAAGTATTGTGTTCAGTTTTGGTTGCCCTGCTATAGGAAACATGTTATTAAACTGGGGGGGAAATGCAGAAAAGATTTACAAGGATGTTGCCAGGATATGAGGGACTGAGTTACAGGGACATATTGGACAAGCTAGGATCTTGGCGCATAGGAGACTGAGAAGTGATCTGATGGTGTTGGATAAAGTCATGAGGGGCATTGATAGGGTGAATGCATTTGGTCTTTTTCCCTGGGTTGGGGAATCGAGAACCAGAGGGCATGGGTTTAAGGTAAGGGGAAAGAATTAATAAGATTTAGAGAGGCAACTTTTTTTCTTTAGAGGAAATAGTTGAGATGATACAGTAACTACTCTTAAAAGATTAGTTGGACAAGTAACTGGATTGGAAAGATTTACAAGGTTATGGCGCAAACACTAGTAAGTGTGTTCAGTGCTCCCGGTGTGGCCTATTGTATGTTGGTGAGACCCAACGTAGGTTGGGAGACCACTTTGCTGAGCATCTACACTCCGTCTGCCAGAACAAGCGGGATCTCCCAATGGTCACCCATTTTAATTCCACTACCCATTCCCATTCTGATATGTCCATCCATGGCCTCCTTCACTGTCAGGATATGGCCGTTCTTATGTTGGAGGAACACCTTGTATTCCATTGGGGTAGCCTCCTGTCTGATGGCATGAACATCGATTTCTCAAACTTCCAGTAATGCCTGCTCCACCACCCCCCTCACCATTTCCCATCCCCTTGTCCCTCATGTTATCTCCTTGCCCACCCATGGCCTCCCTCTGGTGCTCCTCCTCACCCCTTTTTTCTTTCTTCCATAGCCTTCTGTCTCTTTCACCAATCAACTTCCCAGTTCTTTGCTTCATCCCTCCCCCTCCAAATTTCACCTATTGCCTGGCATTTTTCTCTCCCCTCCCCCTACCTTTCAAATCTACTCCTCAGCTTTTTTTCTCCAGTCCTGCCCTGCCGAAGGGTTTCAGCCCGAAATGTCGACTGTACTTTTTTTACCATAGATGCTGCCTGGCCAGCTGAGTTCCTCCAGCATTTTGTGTGTGTTACTAGTAAGTGGACCTAACTTTGTTGGCGCATTTTAGTCAACATGAAGTAACTAGGCCTGTTTCCATGCTATATGAACTCTTTTCATAGAACTGTACAGCACAGAAGCAGACCCTTCAGCCAAACTCGAGGGTGACAAAAAGAATAACTGATCGAGTTCCTATTTACCTGATAGGCCCATATCCCTATTCACCACAGTTTGGCCAATTCATTTGATCTTTTAATATTTTTAGTAATGTAATGCTTCCAATTATAAACATGTTCCTTTTTAATTTGGCAAACTTGTTTTCCCATCTTGTCATAAATAAAGGATTGATTCCCAAACACATTTCCTCACAGATGACACTAATTACATCCTGTGAAATGGAGTACACAACTGTTCAGACTCATTAAATCTATAAGCATCACTTTTGGTAAACAACCTCTTAGACTTCATCAAATGCCTTCAAGAAATAAGTATAAATAACATTAATATTTATTCCTTGTATTCTTAGTCTATTCATAAAAGTCATTAAAAATGATGGCAGGATTGGATGAGGCTCATGATTTGCACTGTTGCCCACATTCAACACTCCCAGGAGATCTTGTTCAAAAGGCTGTTCATGGTAGCTGTGATCTAAATGGAAGGAAAAAAATCTGATTACTGCAGATAAAAGATTTATCTGTACTAATTTCAGACAATTTATATACTTCCATTTACTTTTATGTCATTGCTTTGCTTTGTATTTTTGGCAAATGAAGCTCTTGCACATTTGGGATGTAAACTGATTATGTTGCATTTTAAGGAAAATTCCTTACATTGATCTTGTGTTCTACATGTACATATTTGCTCAGTTTATAGTGGATGCTTTCTAGTCCAGTCAGTTCAAGCTCACCCAATCCAGAATCCTTATTTATTTTGTTTGTCAATCAATTCTTTAGGTAAGGATGAATTGCCATAAGGCTGAGAATGGCTGCCAAGTTAACACTCAATAATACTTTTATAAAATAAATATATAAATATCCCTACAAGTTAACTATGTGTTTGCGACTCATTCGGTTGCCATTAATTCTCTCTCATATTTTATTTGTAAATCAGATTCTTAGGGTCACAGAGTACAGGTGTATAAACTTAAGATTTTTTGCCTTGAATCTCGTTTCTAACTTGCGTTTTCTTGATGCACTTACTTTATACTTTTAAATAAATATGTAATTGTTCAATAATTAGAATTTGAGGGTATCAAGTGATTGTTTTATGCACTTGAATATAGCTCTTTAAATTCATTGTATTACCACTTTGCATTCCCATTATATTATGTATGAGAGCTTGTATGTCACCTCCAGTGATGGGTAAAAGATGCTGCTCCTATAGGTACAGAGATGGCTGCATTAAAAGAAATTCTGCCTCATCATGGAAATGTGAAGTTTTGCAAACCAGAAAATGACTTCATTGCCATGATTGGAGCTATAGAACTTGTAAATTTTCCCATTTTTAACTTTCCTTGTACCCTTGCTAAACATTTCTTCAAATATTAGCCCAATTTTCAGCCTATAATGAATTCTGTTCCAATGGTTGTTTTCAGATTGCCTCCTTTTTTTGTTCTCTAATTTATCTCTTTGTTCTTCTGACCGTCATTCTGAAGTTGTTCCCAGTTACCAGTTCATTCATCATCATGATCATCATTGCCAGTTGTACCAGTGTCCATTTTCCTGGTCTGCCTCCAGTCTGCCTGTCCAAACCAAGCCAAGATTTCCAAAACTGCTGCTCTGCGTCTGGAATCACATTCTCGCTCTGCCTAATTGTGTACTGCACATAGCTTCCTTCTGCGGTGTCATAATCGTGTTAAGCTCTGAGATCCAATATCTAACTATTCTTGTACATGCTGTCTCAGCCTATTGCTTTAGGTCTTCTCATCTAAGCTACAACAGTGACATTTGTTCCGGCAGAGTGAGTTACCTGACGAACTCTTCACTTCAGCACTAGGAATACTTTGAGGCCCCTGAGAGCAGCCCAACTCTGAAAATTGCTGCAGTTTTACAGTATGTAATGGAACCTGTGTTCTCTGGCATCTGGGTTGATTGGCATCTAAGAATGAGTTTAGCTACATTCCGTAAATGAGTTAAATTGAAGGAAATTAATTGCTGACCTGAATATGAAGTCAGTAAGACATGGTGCTTTCTTTTTAGCTGCATTTGATAGTAATACCAGGCCACGTTGAAAGAGAGCAACCTGTTTTAAGTTGTGTGGTTAACAAGGATTTTGAGACATCCTAAGCGTACAATCAATCAGTTCTGCATAATTCTTTCTTCCCTATTTCTTTTTGATCAGGCTCTTGGTGGTCTAGTGATTGCAGCGGTCATCAAATATGCAGACAACATCTTGAAAGGATTTGCTACTTCGTTATCCATTATTCTTTCAACATTGATCTCTTACTTCTGGTTACAAGATTTTGTGCCTACCAGGTACTAAGACTAAGAAGGATTTTTTAAAAAATATATTGCATTTTTATCCCTTTACTTAGTTTTTGTTTTAAGGAAAATAATATATTATTTTATCTATGTAAAATTGAATGTATCATTCTGTGTTTATGGTTTTAATTTACCTGGTTCTACTTAATACCACTTAAGTTTTAGCATATACATAAATTGATTTTATTTCTAAGATATTTGAGATATTTGGATATTTGTTGCTCTAAATAACATTTGTTGATTTTTTTTCCCCCACTTTGATTAGAACTACTCCCAGTTGCACCATCTCAATGTAATTAAGAAAATACTATTCCAGTATTTAGAGGGCAGCTTTATCCTATAGATTATCTAATGTAGCCAATTTTTTTTATTTATTGAGATACATTGCCCTTCGAGCAATGCCACCTGGCAATTTCCCGATTTAATCCTAGCCTAATCACTGGACAATTTACAATGACCAACTAATCTACCAACTGCTACACCTTTGGACTGTGGGAGGAAACCGGAGCACTCAGAAACCCACGTGGTCACAGGGAGAACGTACAAACTCCTTGCAGGCAGCGGCAGGAACAGAACCTGGATCGCTGATACTGTAAAGTGTGCTAACCATTATGCTACCATGCTGCCCCGAGCAGGTATGAGGTGCCCCTTGATATCAGACTCGTTATCAAGAGCAATAATTAGTGACTGCTTCTAATTATCCCTGCAAAAGAGGTGGTCAACTGATGACTTGATTGACTGCAGTCCTCAGTTTTGCTACCGAAGGAGTAATACGATGTTGACCATATCTGTAATAAAGGAACACATTTCTATTTGAGGATAATATATGATTTGAGGAAGTTGCAGTGCTTTTGCAGCCCTCATCTTCAAAGTCAGTAGTGGATAATGGATTGTAAAGTAACATCAAAAATGCTGGACTGCGTGTCTTTTAGATGATGCATGCCGCAGCAATGGTCTGCCAGTGAAAGAGGGAGCTATTGTGTATACAGTATGTTGATGTCTTTTTGACCCATGTCCAAATTTCACATGAGAGTGGTAATCCCTGCTCATAACTCCATTCAAGTAAAAACAGTTGAGCAGATTAAAACAGTCCAAATTCAGTTAACACTTCTACTTTTTTCTAATTTTAAACCAAGTGCAGTATTAAGATCTACTTAATATTTATTAAGCTGTTTCCATTCTGACCAGATTCTCAACTTTACTCGAGCTTCTATGTTGAAGTGTACCATTTAAAACCAATCTGCAAAAATTCACTGTTCAGAAGCAGAATTTGCAATTTCAGATGACAGCCTACAATGCAACCATACTTGAAGTGTTTAGATCTTATGCATACATGTCCTTCCCAGCCCATGTATGACTGATTTGCGTACAACCTGTATATATGAACAAGCATTTGGGAAACCGGAAGATTGGATTTACCCGCTGCTGTGGGACTGCAGGCATCTTCTGCCAGTTGAGGACTTGGTTTGTGATTGCATTTCTAACGCGAATTGTTCGTGTTACAGACAATTCACAGGAAAGCAGTCACCTGGGGACGATCTGTATCTATCAAGTGTGATTAGATTGATCAAAGTATTTGGAAGGGCAGAAAAAAATTGAAAGGAATGGGAAGCTATACAGTTTACTGTTGAAACTCTCTAGAAATTGCATGAAGAAAGTTGTTTCTTGTTTGGATGCATTAGAGAATTGCACCCAAAATGCACTTGAATATACAATAGTGACGTTTATCTTCAGGTTTGTACTAAAATTCCTAGTGTGATCAGTACAACAATGAAACCAGTGTTGTCAGGGAACATAACAAAAGATACCTGTTTTTCCTCATATTAAAACATTCCTTGATGTAATAAAGAACTGTAACTAGTAATTTTATTAATACCTGAAAAAGGGTTTTGTGGCATCGCAATAAGCATTTTAAATAAGGGTACCTGCTCCTATATCATTCAAAGAATGCTTATAATGATATATCAAACCATGTGACAGTTTTATTGGCTTTCCACAAATTTGTTTCATAGTTCAGGCAACCCTTACCACCCCCTCAGCTTTATTGTGTTTCTGTAAAACTATTGATACAACTTTCAGAAATAAGGCAATATTCAACCCCAAGATATTTAATTAAATTTTCAGTCCACATCATTCCTGCACAGATTGAAAGGGTGTATTATTAGCTACTTGTAGTCATCAAAGGGTGGCGGGGTGGAGATGTGTCTCTACCAAAGGAGTTGTACCACACTCCTTCCCTCTGCCAGCTTGCAGGTCATCTTTGGGCAAGGTGTACCATCTGCATAGCTCCTGGATCAGAGTCACATCAAGTCATGGGAGCAAGCAATGGATGGTTGCATGAGTGGCAGATGCATATCACAAGTCCTGGTAACGTGACCACTGATGCCAGGAAGACAATTAATAATGGCTGGGGACACCTATCTTGGAAGGACACTGAGAAGGCAATTGCAAACCGCTTTTGGGGGAAAAAATCGCGAAGAACAATCAGGGTCATGGAAAGACCGTGATTGCCTATGTCATATGCCACGGCATATAATGAACGAACAATAGTTATCAAACAGTTAGACGTAAAGCAGATAGAATGTGATATAGAGTATTCTGGGACAAAAGTATACCTAGACTAAGATATGAAAAACATTGGGATTTTTAAATAACAGACAGTGGGATTCAAATGCATATTTCATGTATACATATGCAATTTAAGTGAAAATACAACCAGAAGAATTTTGGGTTTTATAAATGGTTGTGCTATGATACTCAAATCAAGGCATTTGTTAAGACATACTTTGGGTGGGGGGGGGGGAGGAACCTTTCCCATGCATTTCTAACAATTACAGAATGGAATGTTCATCAAAATGGTACTTACTGAAGTAATAAATACATCGTAAATTTCCATTATGGTGTATGTTGTATTATATGTCAGTTGAAAGCTGTTTTTTAACAAGAAACTTCTGCTGATCTGTTTTTCTTATAGTGTCTTTTTCCTTGGAACCTTCCTGGTGATAGTTGCAACGTTTTTGTATGGATATGAACCGAAGAACAGCACAGATCCAAACAAAGCATGATGCAGAGTCGGTTAGCAGAACACTTCATTCATGTGCAAGTGTAAAACTTGTTCAAAGGTCTAAACGCTAGCACCTGAAGCACTTGGAGTTGATATTAAGGAAATTGTTGGCCATGATAACTTTCTCAAATGTGAGAAATAATCAGTGATTAGAGTAGTGGCACTCAAGACTTGAAATATTGGTGGTTAAATGCAAAGCATCACATATTAGACAATTAAGTAGCCGAAAGGATCATGCTTGGCCTCATGGTCATAATCTATGCAATGTGCAATCAGGGTTCTTAATTAGAGGTTTGCTGGTGAGAGGGGGTGATTTTGAGAAACTGTTTTAAATCAAATTGAAGGCAATTGCTTGAGTAATTATTTGAAAGAAGACAACTTGTTTTTAAATGGGAACATACTGGACAGCTGGCCTACGATCTGGTCTTCAACTGTAGATAGCATAATTTAGACCAACTCTTTAAAAATAAATACAATTTATTTCTAAATTGTATAAAGAAAATTCTAAAACAAGCTAAGTTTTCATTTGCAATTTCTCGGATAAACTAATGTGGACCATTTCTGTGCTCCCAAACTGTAATTTCAGATTTAAATGGACCAAACCATAAAATTTGATCCCAAAAGATTGATTAAGAATCCAGAAACTTGTGATGGAAATTGAAATGAATTTATTTAATCTCCATAAAGCATTCGTAAACTTGTATATTAGTATCACACTGTATTAAATCGTTTACTGTTGTAGATAAAATAACTTATTTTGTCTGTATAGTTTTATAATGGTAGTCACCAGAAAATGGTAAGTCTATCTAATTTTTTTTTTGATTCTTGCAATGAGTAAACTCAAAACATTTGTGAAGGAGGGAAAAATGCTTTATCTATTGTTTAAATGTTCTCTGATTCTTTGCTGTGAAATGACCAGTGCTACCTGATAAATGCGTAATGAAAACTTCGGGTTGGGAACAGTATTAACAATCGCTCTTGAATATTACAAGAATGACTGGATTCTTTAAACGGTCTTCTTTACATTGTTTTTCTTGGTATCACTTTGCCCTTGAGCTTGTACATAAAATACTGTCCATCTAATATAAGTATTAAATTTGACTATTTGTTTAATCTATTTTGATAGAAGACTTACAAGAATTGTACAAGGGAATTTGTAGGATTTCAGTAGGATATTCTAAGATATCAACAGCTTTGACCTGACATTAACCCCAATTTTCTTTCCACAAATGCTACCTGAACTAATGAGTGTTCATAACATTTTAAACATAGATGCTGGAAATCCAAGCAACACACACAAAATGCTGGAGGAAATCAGCAGATCAGGCAACATCTATGGAAATGAATGTTTCGGGCCAAAACCCTTCAAAGGGTCTCAGCCCAAAATATTGACTGTTTATTCATTTCCACAGATGCTGCCTGACTTGCTGAGTTCCTCCAGCATTTTGTGTGCGTTTATACATTTAATGTTTGTACCTCAGACTTCCAGCATCTTCATTGTTTATAAGTTAAAAATCATATGTCAACTTTAAAGGATTTTATTGAATTAAATCTTCATTGGAATATGCAATGCCCTGTCACTATAACCAAGACTTCATCATTCAAATGTTATTACATAATGTAAATGACAGCACTTTTCAGATTGTTCTTTTGTCAAAAATGAAGTTTTTTTTCTGGGGGTGAATTTGAAAGATGCTTTAATGTCAAGAAGTTTTGAAATTAAGTATGGTATTCCACACAACTAATGTTAAATACGTATTGATTTGTGAGCCAGGAATTTATTGCTGCTTGGTTAAACCTTGCACATTTTAAATGAAATTTGTGTTTCCCTATTTTGTCAATAATTAATATGGTTATCAATTACTGCAACCTGATTGATTTTATTTTTGAATGCTACTAAAACTCTTGTTTTATATTAGACAGTTACTGGCAGCTGATGTTTTTTGCTCCCTCAGCTATTATTTTCTCTGCTCCAAATTTACCAATATTTAATACTAAGTTCCTGAAGGCATTATCTTTTACTTTGATAAGGTTACAGAAATATTGGTTTTCCGTGGCAGTAAATCAGCCATTCCTTATACAGTGCTTGAAAATGAATGTTTGCTGTGTTCTTAATTCTGAAGTTAGTTCTGAGTGTCAGTCATCCATTGTCCATTCTATGTTCACCTCCTCAAAAACATGAACTTTTAGCAATGGTGTTTAGTTGGAAATGGGAGTGGGATCTACAAAGGATTTTCTTGTATGTTTGACCAGTGAGGCCAAAGGTAGTCCAACAAGAACGGGCGTATTTATGATCTGCTGAATCAATATCAACTGGCAGCTTTCCCATTTATTTGAATGCTCTCCCAGCCGCAATAGGAGATAATTGTGTTCACAAGCTTTGCAACTATTTTTTTGCTCCCACTTCAAAGCCAATAACGAGACCTCTTTGTATTCATAAAGGCATTATTTTAAAGAATCAACAATAGGGTAATGACATGCAGTACAGCTGACTATTTGGGTGCATTCAGCTCAGTGAAAGCACTGAAAGAAAAATGGCTTTTGAATTGTTAAATGCTGTAAACATGCTAAATCTCTAATTACAGAGTAGATGAAGGGTAGTGGAATTGGCTGAATTTCATAAACACTAATTCATTAAATATTTAGTTTTTCCCAATATAATATTTTGGCTTCATAGTTTTGACGAGTGATGGTACTGCATGAAATTCTTTTGCTTTGAGTACCTGGTATATTTGAAAGGATAAATTCAAATAATATTTAGCTCCTTGTGAGCTGGTGTCCATGTTTGCAACTTTTAATGACAATATATTCACATTACAAAAATGTACTGTATTTGTATGAAAGTGTTTTAGCAATGTTACTGTATATTCCAATGAAGAAAGTCCACAGCAGCTTGCATCACAAGTATCAATCGTAATGCATTGGTTTGGAATGGGTTTCTTGTTGGGGGAAAATGGGATCTAAAAGTTCAAAATTCCTCCCATTTTTAAATCATATTAAAGATGTGCTTATTTGACAATGGTAAAATGGATTTAGAATTTTTTTCAATTGTATTTTAACTTTTCTGTAAATCTGCCAAATTGGAATGCATATTTTATAAATAAAGTCTTTCTTTGGATATTTGGAAGTTTGTCTAGTTTAATGGACAAGTAATATTGAACTAATTACGTTGTGAGCAAACAACAAAAATGTATGGAAACATTGAGACAACATTCATAAGATTTAATGCAATTATGAAAATAAGGTACCTATTTTGAGCGGGCATCGATTATACCAGTGCCCAGGAAGAGCTTGATGATCTGCCTCAAAGATTGTTGCCCAGTTACATCCACAGTGATGAAGTGTTTTGAGAGGCTTTAAATTCCTTGGTGTTATCATTTCAGAGGACCTGTCTTGTACCCAGTATGTAAGTGCAATTACGAAGAAAGAATGGCACCATCTCTATTTCCTTAGGAGTTTGTGGAGATTTGGCATGACATCTAAAACTCCGACAAACTTCTATAGATGTGTGGAGAGTATATTGACTGGCTGCATCACAGCATGATTTGGTGACACCAATGCCATTGAACAGAAAATCCTACAAAAAGTAGTAGATGCGGCTCACTGCATCACAGGTAAAGCCCGCCCCACTATGGAGCATATTCATATGAAACACTGTCGCAGGAAAGCATCATGCATCACCAGAGACCCCCACCACCCAGGACCTGCTCTCCTTGCTGATACCATCAGGAAGAAGGTACAGGAGCCCTAGTACTTTTACCACCAGATTCATAAACAGTTATTACCCCTCAACTATCAGATAGAAACATAGAAACATAGAAAATAGGTGCAGGAGTAGGCCATTCGGCCCTTCGAGCCTGCACCGCCATTTATTATGATCATGGCTGATCATCCAACTCAGAACCCAGCCTTCCCTCCATACCCCCTGACCCCTGTAGCCACAAGGGCCATATCTAACTCCATAGCCAATGAACTGGCCTCAACAGTTTGCTGTGGCAGAGAATTCCACAGATTCACCACCCTCTGTGTGAAGAAGTTTTTCCTAATCTCGGTCCTAAAAGGCTTCCCCTCTATCCTCAAACTGTGACCCCTCGTTCTGGACCTCCCCAACATCGGGAACAATCTTCCTGCATCTAGCCTGTCCAATCCCTTTAGGATCTTATACGTTTCAATCAGATCCCCCCTCAATCTTCTAAATTCCAACGAGTACAAGCCCAGTTCATCCAGTCTTTCTTCATATGAAAGACCTGCCATCCCAGGAATCAATCTGGTGAACCTTCTTTGTACTCCCTCTATGGCAAAGATGTCTTTCCTCAGATTAGGGGACCAAAACTGCACACAATACTCCAGGTGTGGTCTCACCAAGGCCTTGTACAACTGCATGTTGAACCAAAGGGGATAACTTCACTTTCGTCATCATCGAAATGTTCCCACAACCAATGGACTCACTTTCAAGGGCTCTTCATCTAATTTTATTAATACTTATTGTTTATTTATTATTTTTATTTATTTTTGTATTTGCACAGTTTCTCTTCTGCAGTCTGGTTAAACACTCAAGTTGAGCGGGCTTTCATTTATCCTGTTACGGATGTTATTATATAGATTTATTGAGTTATAAACACAAGAAAATGAATCTCAGGGTTGTATATGGTGACATGTATGTGCTTTGATAATAAATTTACTTTGAGATTTTGTAGTTTGAAAAGAAAATGATGTTTTTAATACCTAGAGGAAAATTAATATAAATGGTTTTAAGTGTGATGCTGTTGTGTATTTCTTTGTTTACTCAGATGTTCTAATTAGAAACTTGGAGACAATGTCATACAGATAAAATAGAATGAGCAAAATTGTGCTTTCACCATGTATCAATATTGAATCAACTACTACAAAATATAGAAGGTATCAAGAAATAACCTTCCAACACCCCCATATCCCCCCCCAACCATATCTTCCTCAAGTAGTGCTCAGATTTTTGATCACTGCTTTTCCTGCAGTGTCTTAACACCAATTTGATTTCTTCTTATTTTTCAATAAGGGTGTATGGCGAAGTACTCTCCACAGCAATTCTTTGAAACAAGCCAAGTTTAAAATTGCTTTGAATTTTTTAAAAACTCGGATCTGTGATGGAGGATAAAATTTCTTAATCTGACAAATTAACTTTGAGCACCATGGGAGTGATGTTGGAATAGATTTGATACCTACGACGTCCATTCTCACTTCAGCCACAGTAATTTAAAAGGTAGTTAGTAGTTTCTGAACAATTCAATTGCAATGTCACAAAGAATAACCACACCCTTTGATTTAAACAAGGAAAGTATTTTGTGAGCAGATTTCATTCCTTAAATTTCTTTTTCAACCCTGATCCACTCTTGTCCTTTAAAAATAGGAAGACCTATATCTTTGTAGCCAAACAAATGTGTGTAAATTTTAAGACTGTACATTTAATGTTTTAAAATTATTCTACATTCTTACTACATTATACAATTCAGTCGTGATTATGAAATAGTCTGAATATTTAAGCAAGTGCTGTACAATAACCTAAGCTATTTCACGATTGGCTTCACATGAGCTATATTACACTTTTAATGCAGGTTCATTGGAATATCTTAAACTTCTTTCATTTTAAATACTCCTTTGTCTCCTTAACTTTAAACTTGACCAATGTTTTGATGGCAGTTGGTGGAGTTCAACCAGGTTGATTGATGTGATAGCCAATTTGTTATGTAAAAGGAGATTAACCATTCTGAGTTATGATTTTATTCGGGATGCCAGGATGATTTTATTCCATCTGAGTCATCTCAGACAACCAAGGACCATAATCTCAAAATAGGGTGTTAATCATTCAGGCCAGATGTGGAAAGAAATTTCACCCTAAGAGTAATGAATTGTCGGGACTCACTACCTTCAGGGCTGAGTATTCAGTCACTAATTACTGTAACATTTAAGAAAGAGACTCATATTATTTGGTAATCATGATAGCCTATTCCTTCTATTTCTTATGTTAAATGACATATTATTTCCCTATGCAGGAATATACAATGCTGTTCAGCATTTCTGTGAACCTGGGTCATGTTGCTGTTAAAACATACTGTATAAAATCTTGATGATGGGGAGCTAGTCATTTAAGAGTCGCTGCCAGCACTGAATTGTTTCAAGTTAATGGTGTGAGGTTTATTGTTGTATAACATGCATTTGATATGTTGAAAGTGACTCTGGTTCCTAATTAAAGTTCTAATTGGCTTCACTTTTATATATCCTATGAGCATCAAGACAATTCCTCATTTAAGAATGGGAAAATTTCATAGCTAGACAGTCTGAGGTATTCTTATTCATCTTTAATTGGATCATACTCTTGTCCACATGGTAAAGATTATTTATTTTGAAATATGAAATGTTAAAATTGAGTTTTACTTCCAACATTATCACAAGTATTTTTACCTTTCTAACCTTTCAGTTGCTATATTCAGGTTTGCTAATGATACCAATGTTGTGGGCTGGGTCGGGGGAGTGTGACGAATCAACGTATCAAGAACATTAAAAATCTGGCTGAGTGGTGCTGCAATGACAACCTCTTACTTAGTGTCAGCAAGACTGAGGAACTGATTTTTGACTTCAGGAGGAGGAGGTTGTTGGTCTATGAGCCAGTCTTCAATGGAGGATCAGAGGTGGAGAGGGTCAGCAAATTTAAATTCCTCAGTAACACTTTGGAGAACCTGTCCTGACTCCAGCCCGTAGTGCAATTACAATGAAAGCACAGAAGCGCCTCTGCTTCATTGGGGGTTTGCGAAGATTCAGCATGACATCTACGTCTTTGACAAACTTCTGTAGACGTGCAGTGGAGAATGCAGCACCTATTTTTTTATATATAAAAGTATTCACCCCCTTGGAAGTTTTCATGTTTTATTGTTTTGCAACATTGAATCACAGTGGATTTAATATTGCTTTTATTGACATTGATCAACAGAAAAAGACTCGTGTCGAAGTGAGAACAGATCTCTACAAAGTGATCTAAATTAATTAGAGCACAAAATTGATGCATAAGTATTCCCCCCCCGCCCCACATCAGATCACTGATGCTCAATTGGTTTTAGAAGTCACATAATTAGTTAAATAGAGATCTGTTTTTGGAGGCGTGTGCAGTCAAGATGCTTTAATTGATTGTCGTAAAAATACACGAATATCTGGAAGCTCCAACTGCTGGTAAGTCAGTATCCTGACAAAAACTACACCATGAAGACAAAAGAACACTCCAAGCAACTCTGTGACAAGGTTAGTGAAAAGCACAAGTCAGGAGATAGATACAAGAAAATTTCCAAGTCACTGAATATCCCTTGGAGTAGTTAAGTCAATTATCAAGAAATGGAAAGAATATGGCACAGCTGTAAATCTGCCTAGAGAAGGCTGTCCTCAAACACTGAGTGACTGTAAGAAGAGGACTAGTGGGAGAGGCCACCAAGACACCCATGACAATTCCGGAGAAGTTACAAGCTTCAGTGGCTGAGATGGGAGAGACTATGCAGACAATCGGTGCCCAGATGTTTCACCAGTTGCAGCTTTATGGGAGAGTGGCAAAGAGAAAGCCACTGTTGGGGGGGGGGGGGTCACATGAAATTCCAGCTAGAGTTTTCCAGAGGGCATGTGGGAACCCCTGGTTTAAAGAATTCACACTTCTTGTGTCGTACTCTGAGCCCATAATCTTTTTTTAATACTGTCTTGAGCTTTGGAGATATTCCTTCTCATCCTTATTCTTATCTGGTAACAGTGATGTCACCCAGGTAACACTAATGGCCTGGACAGCCTGGTCCATAGATTTCTGCCAGAGTGCAGGGTGCAGATGCTACTCCAAAAATAAACCTATAATAGCAACAAAACTCTTTGGAGTCTTCTTCCATCTCCATCTGTAGATAGACCTACGCTAAGTCCTCATTGATGAAGTGTTTTCCTCCAGGAAGGTTTGCAAAGATATCCTCTATCATGGACAGAGGGTATTGATCTTTCAGTACTAGCTTGATGGTGACCTTAAAATCACCACAAATCCTGACAGACCCATCCTTGGCTACTGGTACCACTGGCATTGGCCCTGGGCTCCACTCAATCTTGGAAAGATTTTCTTTCGCCTCCATGCGATGTACCTTACTGACTACTTTATCACGGATGGTATCAGGAACCGGATGGGCTTCGCAAAACTTGGATGTGGCATTTTCATTTAACACTATTTTACCCTTGATATGTTTGAGTTTTTCAGTGCCCTCCTTGAACACTGCTGTGGCATGATCCAGTACATTTCTTAATTCACTTTCAGTTGACTCTATTGCAAGGTGTTTGGCAAGCAAATGGTGGATAGATCTCCAATCAAGTTATTGTCTGAGCTAATCACGGACCCTTCCTGTTCTAACCATATACAAACAATCTGTTACAAATGTCATTCCCACAGATCTTTTCTCCAGTATAAGTTATTAGCTGGACATCTGCAGGCTTCAGTTCAGTATTTTTGAAATGCCTTTCAAACTCATTTTGAGTAATGACTGAAACCAATTCCATTTTAATTAATTTGCCATTCACTTCTGGTGTAGGCCATATTGCTTGTCTGTTAGTTTTCACGTTGTAAATCTCAAGGTTACCTAGTTTCACTCTCATTATCAGATTTTTCTTCAACAGCATGCACATTAGTGTTGTTTTTTGAAACTGCAACTTGACTTTTCTTTTTCTCCTTCCTGTGCATTTTGTTTATCTCGTCTACTTGACCTGTTTTCATATGAATCCTACTTTGTTGCATTTTCTGCATGTTTTACCTTTTAAACCTGCATTGGTCTGGTGTAGGTCAGCCCCTACCACAACAGTAACACAATTTGTTTAAGCCGGCAGGTTTCTGTTTAGGCATTGCAATTTGTTCACACTCACTTTCAATTCTGACTGCGTCTCAATTGCGTCTCTCGCTGCAGTTTCCGTTGATACAGTGATTTCAACTTCTCTTTTAAATGGGAGTTGTGCTTCAGTTAGGGGCAGTTTTTTTTACTGCTTTCTTGTAAGATTCCACAAATTAAACAATCTCTCAGTGCATCATTAAACCCATCAAATAACTGCCAAAGCTTAGACAATTTCTTCTTTTTAGCCACGTAAGCTGAAATGAATCGGCTACCTATGAAACATAAAATTTCTCCACTCGACAACAGTTACGTTCCGTCTGCCGAGTTTTTCTTTAGCGAGGTGCGCATATAAACGTGGTGGCGTAATGACGTGTGCTTTTCACGTACTTACAAACAACTTATGATTAATTATGTAAGCAAACAATGTTTAATCAACAATATAATTACAATGTTCCTTAAATATTGCTGAAATATTAAATACACTAGAGAAGGTGGTGCGGGCTGGTTGCCAGCGGACGTGTCGGGGTGGGAGGTGATGTGGTCACCATGGCGGCGGCGCGCTGTCCCGCAATGGCGCCATGATGTCAAACAAGAAGAAGAGGAAGCGGCTCCACCGCAGTGTTATGCTGGCCAAGAAGATCATCATTAAGGATGGAGGCACGGTGAGTAACGTCGGGGCCTGAAGAGTCAATGGGCGCCGGTCGATAGTGTGAGGGTGCGGGAGGCGCGGCTGTCGGTGGCCCACATGGCTTCTCCCTTCGGAGTGCTGTGTGGATGGTGTTCAGCGGCGGTACTTGCAGTCCTGCCGTCACCGACCGTACCGTAATTTGCGATCGACCCTCTGCACCAGCATCTACCAGAGCGGGCTTTTTGCACCTACCCTACCTCACACCCGGTTCTCGGGTTCTGATCTCCGACAGGGTTCTCCTTGTCACCGTAATAAACACACGCCAGGAATGCGCCTGTGTCGGAATGCAACCCTCAATCCTTGGTTCTTCAGGTTGCTGTGGATAGGGTTAACCTCCTAATCCAGTATTAATAAATACGTGCACGTAAATCATTCTCCAAGTTCTTAAGTACAAATGAAAGGAGAAGGGCTGTAGCTTCAAAGCAAAAATGTACTTCTCAGTTCATGGCTTCTCAAAAAAAAAATCGTTTTAATTGCAGCAAAAAATATGGAAGAAGAAAATACATGACTGACAAGAAAGTGGTGCTGGTGTTAGTATGAGAAAACGAAAAAAACTTAGAGGATACTCCTTTGTCACGATTCTGGTGACATTCATAATAGGTGCAGGAGTAGGCCATTCGGCCCTTCGAGCCAGCACCGACATTCACTGTAATCATGGCTGATCATCCACAATCAATATCCAGTTCCTGCCTTATCCCCATAACCTTTGATTCCGCTATCTCTAAGAGCTCTATCCATCTCTTTCTTGAAAGCATCCAGAGACTTGGCCTCCACTGCCTTCTGGGGCAGAGCATTCCACATATCCACCACTCTCTGGGTGAAAAAGTTTTTCCTCAACTCCATTCTAAATGGCCTACCCCTTATTCTTAAACTGTGGCCTCTGGTTCTGGACTCACCCATCAGTGGGAACATGCTTCCTGCCTCCAGCGTGTCCAATCCCTTAATAATCTTATATGTTTCAATCAGATCCCCTCTCATCCTTCTAAATTCCAGTGTATACAAGCCCAGTCGCTCCAATCTTTCAACATTTGACAGTCCCGCCATCCCGGGAATTAACCTTGTGAACCTACGCTGCACTCCCTCAATAGCAAGAATGTCCTTCCTCAAATTTGGAGACCAAAACTGCACACAATACTCCAGGTGTGGTCTCACCAGGGCCCTGTACAGCTGCAGAAGGACCTCTTTGCTCCTATACTCATGCTGTCAGAGCAGTGCTGCCAGGATAATCAAGGACACAACCCACCCAGCCAACACACTTTTCGTCCCAGAGGCTCAGGAGCTTGAAGACTCGTATGGCCAGATTTGGGAACAGCTTCTTTCCAACTGTGATAAGACTGCTGAACGGGTCCTGACCTGGATCTGAGCCATACCCTCCAAATATCCGGACCTGCCTCTCGGTTTTTTTGCACTACCTTACTTTCCCTTTTCTATTTTCTTTTTATGATTTATAATTTAAATTTTTAATATTTACTATCAATTTGTACTCCAGGGAGCATGAAGAGCAGAATGAAATATTGCTGTGATGATTGTACGCTCTAGTATCAATTGTTTGGCGACAATAAAGTATAAAGTATACTCAATTCCCCTTGTTATGAAGGCCAGCATGCCATTAGCTTTCTTCACTGCCTGCTGTACCTGCATGCTTGCTTTCAGTGACTGATGTACAAGAACACCTAGATCTCGTTGTACTTCCCCTTTTCCTAACTTGACTCCATTTAGATAATAATCTGCCTTCCTGTTCTTACCACCAAAGTGGATAACCTCACATTTATCTACATTAAACTACATCTGCTATGCATCCGCCCACTCATCCAGCCTGTCCAAGTCACCCTGCATTCTCATAACATCCTCCTCACATTTCACACTGCCACCCAGCTTTGTGTCATCTGCAAATTTGCTAATGTTACTTTTAATCCCTTCATTTAAATAATTTTATGCTCTATGATTGAAATAAGTTAGAGTTGGGTAGACTGGTAAATACATATGGATAGGGGAAAGAAGCTTAAAATGAGAAAAGGATTAAACCTCATTGGTAGAGATAAAGACAATTGACAGCATTATATTCAAAGGTCAAAGTAAATTTATTACCAAAGTACATGTATGTCACCAGATACAACTGGAGATTCTTTTTCTTGCAGGCATACTTAGTAAATCCAATAACCATAATGGAGTTAATGAAGTACAGCATCCGACAGAGTGCACAACCAGTCAGCAAAAGACAACAAACCGCAAATACAAAAGAAAAAAATAATAATAAACAAATAAGCAATAAATATTGAGAACATGAGGTAAAGAGTCTTTGAATCCATAGGTTATAGCAGGGGTCCCCAACCTTTTTTTGCACTGCGGACTGGTTTCGCGTTGACAATATTCTTGCGGACCGGCCGACCGGGGGGGGGGACGGGGGGAGGATGGTTGCCAACGGACAAGAGTAGCAGTCAAATACGTTGTGTTTACCCAGAGAAAGACTACAATGACCGTGGAGCCTTGCACAGGCACCAGTGCGCATGTGTGACTTGCGCATGCGTGCACCTGCCGATTATTTTTCTACAAATCGTTTTTGGCGATTCTTTTTGGGGGTTGGGGTGGGGGGGGGGTTGTTAATCACGACCGGAATATCGGTGATAAGTGGCTAATACACTCAATTTCGTTTCTAAAAGGGTTTATCTAACGAATTTAATATTAAACACACAGCACATATTTTCCTCGCATGAATATAGCGATAAGTCAATTATCAGGGGAGGACAGGGGAGCTTGAAGTAAGTGTTGAACGAACTTCCAGTAGAAGTGTCAGAAACAGGTTCGATATGATCATTTAAAGTTAAATTGGATAGGTATATGGATAGGAAAGGAATGGAGGGTTATGGGCTGAGTGCGGGTCGGTGGGACGAGGTGAGAGTAGCGTTCGGCACAAACTAGAAGGGCAGAGATGGCCTGTTTCCGTGCTGTAATTGTTATATGGTTATATAAGTCAATAGCATCATAACATTTTAAGTAACATTTGGATATTAGACACACTGCGCATATTTTCCCCGTATGAACATATAAAATCATTGCAACGCACCAATATCGCTGAATCAGTGGAAGCCCTGGGCTTGTTTTCCTGCAATAAGACGGTCCTATTGAGGGGTGATGGGAGACAATGATACTCTAATGGGGTTCCTTATGTCCAGTATAATCCACAATTTAGTTTTTGTTACATTCATCGCAGAGATATGTTGGAAATGGAAGCAACGTTTTCGGTGCTTCAGTGGCTGTCTCAGGATATTGAGCCTTGACTTTGATCCAGAAATCCGGCAGATATGTTATGTCAAACATACTTTTCAGCCCGCCGTCATTTGCAAGCTCAAGGAGTTGATCTCCTTCCTGCGCTGACCTGTATGACGCGCGGGTAATGACCTCACGTGTGTAATGGCTCTACAGTGGCCGTGACAGGGAATGAGGAAAGGTGCAGCTGACTCCTATCGCCAAATCATATCGTTTCCTCGCGGCCCGGTAGCGCATGCTTTGCGGCCTGGTACCGGTCCATGGCCCGGTGGTTGGGGACTGCTGGGTTACAGGAAGAGTTCGGCGATGGGACAAGTGGAGTTGAGTAAGTTATCTCCTCTGGTTCAAGAGCCTGATGGATGTGGGGTAATAACTGTTCCTGAACATGGTGGTGTGAGACCTGAGGTTCCTGTACCACCTTCCTGATGGCAGCAACAAGAAGAGAGCATGACCTGGGTGATGGGGGGGGCCCCTGATGATGGATGCTGTTTTCCCGTGACGATGGTGCTTTCCATATAGATGTGCTCAGTGGTAGTGAGGGCTTTACTGTGGGAGACAGAACCATATCCGCTATTTGTAGGATTTTCTGTTCAAGAACATTAGGATTTGCATACCAGGCTGTGATGAAGCCAGTCAATATACTCTCCATCACACATCTACAGAAATTTATCAAAGTTTTAGATGTCATGTCAAATCTTCTCAAACTTCTAAGGAAGTAAAAGGTGCTGCTGTAATTGCACTTGCATGCTGGGTCCAGGACAGGTCCTCTGAAATTATAACACTGAGGAATTTAAAGTTGCTCACCCTGTCTACCTCTGATCCCCAATGAAGACAGGCTCATAGACCTCTGGTTTCCTTCTCCTGATGTCAACAATCATATCCTTGGTCCTGCTGACATTGAGTAAGAGGTTGCTGTTGTGCCACCACTCAGCCAGATTTTCAAATTACTCTCCTAATTGCTGACTCGTCGCCACCTTTGATTCAGCCAGTGGCAGTGGTGGGGTCAGCAAATTTAAATATGGTGTTGGAGCTGTGCTTAGCCACACGGTCATAAATGTAAAGTAAGTAGATTGGGGGCTAAGCACACAGCCTTGTGGCAGACCTGTGCTGATGAAGACTGTGGAGATGTTGCCAATCTAAACTGACTTTGGTCTGTAAGTGAGGAAATCGAGGATGGAATTGTACTAGGAGGTACTGTATTGATGCCAAGATCTTGAAGCTTATTGATTAGTTCTGAGGGGATGATAGAATTAAATCCTGAGCTGT
This sequence comes from Mobula hypostoma, assembly GCF_963921235.1. Classification (NCBI taxonomy): domain Eukaryota; kingdom Metazoa; phylum Chordata; class Chondrichthyes; order Myliobatiformes; family Myliobatidae; genus Mobula; species Mobula hypostoma. The sequence continues at coordinate 43,030,862 of NC_086108.1, forward strand.
AGTCAATAAGGAGCATCCTAATGTATGCATCTTTGCTGTCTAGATGTTCCAGGGATGAGTGAAGAGCTAATGATATAGCATTTGCTATGGATCTGTTGTGCTGGTAGGCAATCTGGAGTGCATGCAGTTCACTTCTCAGGCAGGAGTTGGTGTGTTTCATCGCTAACCTTTCAAAACACTTCATTGCTGTGGGTGTAAATGCTACTGGACAACAGTCATTGAGGCAGGTTACCATGTTCTTCTTGGGCACCAGTATAATCGAAGCTTGCTTGAAGCAGGTGGGTTCCTCAGACTGCTGAAGATCTCAGGGAATTCTGCATCCAGTTGATCAGCACAGGTCTTTAGTCCTCAGCCAGGTATCCCATCTGAGTCAGATGCTTTCCATAGGTTCACCCTCCTGAAGGATGCTTTCATGTCATCCTCAGACTGAAATCACAGGGTCATTGGGAGCTGTGGGAGATCGTGATGGTTACTCCTTGTTTTGACGGTCAAAGCGAGCATCGAAGGCATTGAGCTCATCTGGAGATGAAACCCTTTTGTCACCTGTGTTGCTCGATTTCACTTTCTAAGAGGTAATAGCATTCAAGCCCTACCACGGCTGTTCAAAATGTTTGATCAATGTATGTTTTCTCCCAAGTATAAAGTATTGGATTATATATTGGTTGTGATAGAAAGAATTTTCAGTTGCTTATGTAAGGATTGTGGACATAAGTGCACGAACCGCTATGAATGTGAACTTTTAAAAGCCAGTTTTCCCAGGAAGTCCAGTGGCCATGTTTGTTTGCAGATGATATGTTTACAGGTAGTTTTACTTCGAATAGCAGGTAGAGCTTGGATGAATTTCCACAATCTCCTTCGGCACTACACCTCAAAGGCTTAGCCCCCTGCTCTATTCACACTGTATTTATAATCATAATTCATAATTATAGCTTTATGATCCCATCATCTCAGTGGAAATGAGAATTGACTTCCACCAACTACCCTCCCCTTGGAAATTAATGGGCGGGCTGTGTTTGTGGTCGAGTCATTCAAATTCCTAGTGACTATTACCATACATTGAAGTGGGACAAGACATTACATTCATCACTAGGAAAGCCCAGCAGAGATTGTTCTTCCTACGCCAGCTTAGGAAACTTAATATCTCAGGGTGTATCCTTATGAAATGTTACTCATCTATCATTGAGAGTGTTATAACCACCTCTATCACCATTCATTTTCCTGGTGTCTCCTCCCTCTCCAAGTCCAGCTTGCAACGTGGTCCGCTCAGTGGAGAAAATCATTGGCTTTCAGCAACTGCCATTAAAAGACCTGTTTGTTACCAGAGAAAAGAGAGAGGTGGAAACTACTAATTCCACCCACCCTAGCAGACTCCTATTCATCAAATTGCCATCATGGAGTTCTACAAGTCCGTCACCTCCAGAACTGCGCATCATTTCCAAAGCTTCTATCCTGTAGCTAAACAGCTTCTCAACAAAACTCACTGAGATCTAATACCCTAACTGTCCCTACACAACATACATTAAATGGTCTTTCCTGCTTTCCTTGTTCTGATAATTAATTAGTCTGTTCATATGTTCACAATTATTTAAGTTTGATTCTTTATGTTTGCACTAATTGTTGATTTCTCATGGCTGTTTGTCTTGTAAATTGTTTGTTGCTATAGTGTTGTCTGTTATGGTATTGTGCTGGATTTTATCTTTGGCACTGAATCACGATCAATTCTGGTAATATTGGTCATATTGGTAATTAAGGGTTTCTGATGACTGTAAGCCTAAGCACATCTCCAATGCCATGTTTAAGTTTACCGATAATACCACTATTGTTGGCTGAATCAAGTGTGGTGATGAATCAGCATGTGGGAGGGAGATTGAAAATCTGGCTGGGTGGTGTCACAACAACAACCTCTCACTCAATGTCAGCAAGACCAAGGAGATGGTTATTGATTTCAGAAGGAGGAAACCAGAGGTCCATGAGTCAGTCCTCATTTGGGGATCAGAGGTGGAGAGAGTCAGCAACTTTAAATTCCTTGTTGTTATCATTTCAGAGGATCTGTCCTGGGTCCAGCAGGCAGGTGCCATTACAAAGAAAGCATGGCAGCACCTCTACTTTCTTAGAAGTTTGCAAAGATACAGCATGTCTTCTAAAACATTGACAGATCTCTATAGATATGTGGTGGAGAGTATAATTGACCGATTGCATCACGACCTGATATGGAAACACCAATGCCCTTGTACGAAAAAGCCTACAAAAAGTAGTAGATACTGCTCTGTCTATCATGGGTAAAGCCCTCCCCACCATTGTGTACATCTACATGGCGCACTATCGCAGGAAAGCAGCATCCATCATCAAAGACCCCCCCACCATAGGCCATGCTCTTTTCTTGCTGTTGCCATCAGGAATGAGGTTCCGGACCCTCAGTACCTGTTCCACCAGGTACAGAAAGAGTTATTAACCCTCGACTGTTAGTCTCTTGAACCAGAGGGGATAACTTCACTCAAATTCACTCACCCCATCACTGAACTGGACTCATTTTCACAGACTCTTAATCTCATTTTCTTGATATTTATTGCCTATTTATTTATTATTTTTTTTTATATTTGCACTATGTTTTTTTTACTGTTGGGTGTGGCCTTTCATTGATAAAATTGTGTTACTTGTATTTACTGTGATTGCTTGCAAGAAAATGAATCTCAGGGTTGTTTATGGTGACATATGCACTTTGATAATAATTTTACTTTGAACTTTGATATGCTTCCAACCCGACCTTGTCTTCAGAAACATTGTAAGATATTGTGATATTTTGGTTGGTATCATTGATTTAATTCTGCATCCTTCCTATATAAAAAAAAGGCACAAGTGCATTCAGGAGGCTATTTTACTGATTGTGGTGCCAGTAGTTCCAAAGTTGCACATGGATTCCAAGGATTTAATCAAAGGACTCATTTAAATGCCACAATATTTGTATTTTCTTATTGTAGCCTCAAGGAATAGGTGCACCAAGTGTATACCATGCTGTGATAGTAATATTTCTAGAGTTCTTTGCTTGGGGACTTCTGACAGCACCAACGCTTGTGGTAAGTTGTTATCTAAATTATATTGCCTTTGTTAATCAGAGTGAGATCTAAAATCAGAATCAGACATATTATCACTGGCAGATTGATGATTACTGTTGGTATTGAATTAGCTATTTTGTAATTAGGCTGCAATAATGTGATTCTATATAAAATTATATTTTTTGACTTCATTCTATACAAATATGATTTCTCCTTGAAAAAAAAATCATTTATTCCAAATATATTTCAATCAATTAAGGGATCTGAAAGGAGAAAGCATCCACTTGTAAAATATGGGATGAAGCTCTCCCACTGAATGACTGCATTGCTAGTCTGTTTCAATACCAGTGGTTTTGTTCACATTGGATTAATATTAATTAAATACAATCTGTTCATGCAGTAAGATGAGATGAGTTCTGATGTAAAATCAGAATACTAGCTTCCATTTCCATGTTAGACTGGTTAACCCTCTTGCTGGAATGACTATGATATTTAATACATCTTTTCCTCCAACATCCCCCTTTGTCCTTATTTTTGTTTGATGTTTCTATACAGGACACTCTTCCTAATTTGGACTGAATTGTAGAATAAAAAGATAACCTTGAATGTGAAAAATAAATAATTATCAAATGTCATGAAATCTTTTCTAATTTTTTATTTAAAATTTCCTTTGAATACTGTTAAGTGCTTGAGTTATTTGGATTTTAAATTGTGTTCAAAGTGAAGGAATTACGATGAGATAAGGGAGCACACCCCTCCCCTTTTGAGATACTCTTTGTCTGTATCAAAGGCCTAAGAAACTGCCAAGCTCCCTCTATACCAACAAACCAAAATAGCTCATTTTTAAATATGTTATCCACCAACCATCATGGGGCTGGTCCAAATTATAATGTTGGTAGGTGCTAAATTAGGGGTCCACAAATAAGACAACATTTTGCAAATTCAGTGTCTAGAACTATAAAGTATATCATTCAAATTTCCTGAATTGAAAGGCTAATATATAACTCTCTCTATGCTCAAATAACTTTCTTCTCTCTTATTAATTTGTTGAATTTACTTGATTATACTTCTTGACTAGCTTAGTCCATGTGTTGGCATATCAGTTGTTTATGATTTTCAGTTGCATCTGAATTTCCAACTCCCGTAGGTTGTTGGTAATATAAATTGTCTTGCTAACATGCAAGAGATAAAACCATAGATAATGAGTTATAGCTCAAAGGTCTGTTTTTCATTTACATTGAGAAGTAAAGTATCCAATCCATTCCCATAGTTGGGTTGTTAACTTAGCAAGTGAGCCCAAGACTTTAATGATGCATATTTTGCACTCAGCCAAAATGAAAAATGAAGGAATAAAGGTTGTTATGTATTTGAAAGGTGGGAATTGGAACCTGTGGGATTAAAATTAATCTACTGTAAATTTCAGATTTTATTACAGTTGAAAATATAAAAAATCTTAACTTTTTTGCAATGCTGATGAACAGGTCAGGTTGTTTACAAGCTGGTGTTTGTTTAATAAGGTAACATTGTGATGGACAGTTTCTATTCTTATATTCTCTAGGTCTTGCGTGAAACATTTCCCAAACATACATTCTTGATGAATGGCTTAATCCAGGGTGTAAAGGTAAAGCTGAAATTCTTGTAAATTTCTCAGCAATTTGATAAATTGTTCTTTTTATAGAAAGGTACTTTTAAAATCATAGTTGAGTTCTTGATTTTTGTTTTCTCAGTACTATTCATTTGGAGCTGGAAGCCACATGTCAAAGTGAGAGACAGAGAAAGTATAAATGGTTTATAAAACCTTGTTATGTCCTAATGTCAGGTGCATCAGGGCCAGTTGATTCCTTTATTCCCTCCTCCTCTAGTGCCATGTAAATTTTCTGGAGAGGTAGGAAAAAAGACAGATGATCATTGGGTTAATAACAGAAAAAATACTCAAAAGATTCATCTGTGGCACGCTTGAGCAATAAATCTATCCAGCCACTCACATAAACTACACCTTATCTAAGAGTGCTTGTCCATTTAAGGAATAGTTTGCTTTTGGGAGCTGGAAGGCTCACAGTCCATCATGCTCCCTGTATATGGCTCAGCTAGAAGTAGTTATCTTTAGCTAGAGATTGAATTGCATTACTGGACTGCAGCTGCATAATAAATAATAAAGTGTTCTTTTCCTTTAGTTAATGTGAAATCAGCAACTTTAACTATAGTTTTATTTATTTTTGTTGCGGTAATAATTTCAAGTATAGGGAAAAAACTTAATGCAAGGTATTGTCAAAATTAATTGGTTTAATTTTCTGTGTAAATGAAATAAAAATGAACATACTGATGCAAAGTTTTTTTTCCTTCAGGGATTACTGTCATTTCTGAGTGCACCCTTGATAGGTGCACTTTCAGATGTGTGGGGGCGAAAGTCCTTTCTCCTGCTGACTGTTTTTTTCACTTGTGCTCCTATTCCTTTAATGAAAATTAGTCCATGGTAAGTTTATTTACATATGTGGTGAATGAAAAAGGCAGACTCTGCAAACTTGACTCTCCAGAAAGGCAAGGGTGGAAGGTCCTTAGTACAAGAACTACCTACAAATTCACTATAAGCAACATATTCACCTGACTTTAAAATTTATCACACAGTCTAAATTTTGAAGTTCCCAAGCCAAAGGCAGTTCAGGATTGCCTCTGTCAGACAGACTTCAATGATTTCTTATCATCTTGGACAATTAGGGTTCGGGAGATAAAAAACATACACACTGTTTCTAAATCTCTTCTAGTTCTTGTCTCACCCAACCTCAGTGGAAAAAGCCTGCTTGCAATTATCATATCTGTACCCCTCATAATTTTGTACACCTCTCAAATCTCTCCTCATTCTCCCAGAGAATAAAGTCCTAACCTATTTAACCTTTCCCAATTACTCAGGTCCTGACAACATCCTTATGCATTTTCTCCGTACTCTTTCAGTCTTACTAATATCCTTCCTGTAGGTAAGTAACCAGAACTGCACACAATACTCCAAATTAGGCCTCACTAATGTCCTATACAACTTCAACATAACATCTCAACTCCTGTTCTCAATGCTTTGATTTATGAAGGACAATGTGCCAAAAGTTCTGTTTACAAATCTATCTACCTGTGAAGCCACTTTTAAGAAATTATGGTTCTGTATTCCCAGATCTCTGTTTACCACACTCGTCAGTGCACTACTGTTCACTGTGTAAGCCCTACTGTGGTTTTTCCTCCCAAAGTGCACCACCTCACATTGTCCAGATTAAATTGTTCATACTGTTTTTCCAGCTGTTCCAGATTCCACTTAATGATTTGATGGTCTTTCTTGTTTAGTAGACCCCAATCTTGGTGTCATCCACAAATGTATTATGACTTTCTTTTAAATTTCTTCTGATATCAAAACTCTCATTGTATTTTTTTCCCTTAGGTGGTATTTTGCAGTTATCTCTGTGTCTGGAGTATTTGCTGTAACCTTCTCTGTAGTATTTGCTTATGTAGCTGACATAACACAGGAACATGAAAGAAGTATGGCCTATGGATTGGTAAATGAATTTTTTATTATACATTATTATCCAGACTAATTTAATTGGGCACACAGAGGAAAATTATTTAATGGAAAAACTGAAAATCCTATTTGGAACATTAGAAGCTCTGTGATAACTTCCATTAGTGTGGTACAGTGTTTTTAGTTGAATTACTCATTGTGTTGCACAGGATATGGTTACACATTATTTTTCTTTCACCAACACTAGATGAAATGCTGCTTCAGTGAATGAGTTATTTTTAACGCAGAATCGGAATCAGTTTATTATCACCAGCATGTGACGTGAAATTTGTTAACTTAGCAGCAGCAGTTCAATGCAGTACAGTGCATAAACTATCAGAGAGAGAGAGAGTGAGAAATTAATAATAAATACAATAAAACAATAAATAAACAAGTAAATCAATTACATGTATTGAATAGATTTTAAAATGTGCAAGAACAGAAATACTGTTTAGTTTTTTAAAAAGTGAGGTAGTGTCCAAAGCTTCAATGTACATCTAGGAATCGGATGGCAGAGGGGAAGAAGCTGTTCCTGAATCGCTGAGTGTGTGCCTTCAGGCTTCTATATCTCCTGCCTGATGGTAACATTGAGAAAAGGGCATGCCCTGGGTGCGGGAAGTCCTTAATAATGGACGCTGCCTTTCTGAGACACCGCTCCCTAAAGAAGTCCTGGGTACTTTGTAGGCTAGTGCCCAAGATGGAGCTGACTAGATTTACAACCTTCTGCAGCTTCTTTCGGTCCTGTGCAGTAGCCCCTCCTACCAAACAGTGATGCAGCCTGTCAGAATGCTCTCCACGTTACAACTATAGAAGCTTTTGAGTGTATTTGTTGACATGCCAAATCTCTTCAAGCTCCTAATAAGGTATAGCTGCTGTCTTGACCTCTTTAGAACTACATCGATATGTTGGGGCCATGTGAGATCCTCAGAGATCTTGACACCCAGAAACTTGAAACTGCTCACTCTCTCCACTTCTGATCCTCTATGAGGATTGGTATGTGCTCCTTCGTCTTACCCTTCCTGAAGTCCACAATCAGCCCTTATTGATGTTGAGTGCCAGGTTGTTGCTGCGGCACCATTCCACTAGTTGGCATATCTCACTCCTGTACGTCCTCTCATCACCACCTGAGATTCTACCAACAATGGTTCTATTGTCAGCAAATTTGTAGATGGTATTTGAGCTATTCCTAGCCACACAGTCATGTCTATACAGAGAGTAGAGCAGTGGGCTAAGCACACACCCCTGAGGTGCGCCAATGTTGATCGTCAGTGAGGAGGATATGTTATCACCAATCCGCACAGACTGTGGTCTTCTGGTTAGGAAGTCGACGATCTAATTGCAGAGGGAGGTACAGAGGCCCAGGTTCTGCATCTTCTCCATCAGGATTGTGGGAATGATGGTATCAAATGCTGAGCTATAGTCAATGAACAGCATCCTGACGTAGGTGTTTGTGTTGTCTAGGTGGTTTAAAGCCATGTGGAGAGCCATTGAGATTGCGTCTGCTGTTGACTTATTGTGGTGATGGGCAAATTGCAATGGGTCCAGGTCCTTGCTGAGGCAGGAGTTCAGTCTAGTCATGACCAACCTCTCAAAGCATTTAATTGCTGCCGATGTGAGTGCTACCAGGCAATAGTCATTAAGGCAGCTCACATTATTCTTCTTAGGTACTGGTATAATTGTTGCCTTTTTGAAGCAAGTGGGAACTACTGCCTGTACCAGTGAGAGGTTGAAAATGTCCTTGAATACTCCCGCTAGTTGGCGCAGATTTTCAGAGCCTTACCAGGTACTCCATCAGGACCTTGCTTTGCAAGGGTTCACTCTCTTTAAAGACAGTCTAACATCGGCCTGTGAGACAGAGATCACAGGGTCATCATGTGCAGCAGGGATTTTCACAGCTGTAGTTGTGTTCTCCCATTCAAAGCGTACGTGGAAAGCCGTTGAGTTCATCTGGTAGTGAATCATCGCTGCCATTCACATTATTGGGTTTCACTTTGTAGGAAGTAATGTCTTGCATAACCTGCCAGAGTTGCCATGCATCGTTTGAAATTGTCTCTTCACCCAATAGCCCTCCACAAATCATACCTGGTTTTCTGGTACAGGCCTGGGTTGCCAGACTTGAATGCCACAGAGCTAGCCTTTAGCAGACGACATATCTCCTGGTTCATCCATGGCTTTTGGTTTGGGAATATACAGTAAGTCTTTGTGGGCACCCGCTCATCCACACAGGTTTTAATGAAGTCTATAACAGCTGCTGCATACTCATCCGGATTCAAAGATGAATCCCTGAATACAGTCCAGTCCACCGATTCAAAGCAGTCCTGTAGGTGCTCCTGTGCTTCCCTTGTCCAAACCTTCTTGATCCTCACTGCTGGTGCTGCAGTCTTCAGTCTCTGCCTATACTCATGGAGTAGAAGTACAGCTAAGTGATCAGACATCCCAAAGTGAGGGCGTGGAATAGTACGGTAGGCATTCTTGATGGTGGTGTAGCAATGGTCCAGTGTGTTGTTTCCTCTGGTATTGCAAGTGATATGTTGATGGTAATTGCTTAGTGATTTTTTCAGACTGGCCTTGTTAAACTCTCCCAAAACGATGGTGAAGGCATTAGGGTGCGCTGTTTCGTGCATGTTGATCCCATTGCTCAGATTATCTGAAGCCTGCTTGACATCGGCCTGAAGTGGAATGTAAACTGCTACCAGAATGACTGCAGAGAACTCCTGTGGTAGGTAAAAAGGACGACACTTTACTGCTAGATAATCCAGGTCTGGTAAGCAGAATTGGGATAGCACTGACTGATATATTTGTGCACCAAGAACAGTTGATTATGAGGCACACTCCTCCACCTTTGCTTTTGAGAGACTCTAGATCTATCCGTCAATCTGAATCACTGCATCCGGTGTGGAAGTTAACCAGGATTCTGTGAAACAAAGGACATATGCAGTCCTAATGCCCCTCTGATTCAGCACCCTAGCTCTGAGATCATCAATTTTATTCACCAGAGACTGCACGTTCGCCAGCAAGATAGTTGGTATAGGGAGTTTAAAACCCCGTTTCCTTAAACGCACTTGTAATCCTGATCTACACCCACACTTCCTCCGAGGTGTCCTCCGTGGGCTCTTCCGACCGGAGACTGTTGTTTCCATTGGTTTTAAGCAGCAATAATTCATTTAAACGCATTAAGACATCTTCGTTGACTGTGCTGACCTTGGAAGCAGTTGTGCATTTTAGCTGTAAAGCCTGATTTATACATGTGCGTACGGGCTGTACTGTAGGCCTGATTTATACTTTTGCGTAACCCTACTCCGTAGCAAGCATGCGTAGTTGTGTCTGCGTTGCTCTGCAATTCACCGCCAAAACGCTAGTTGGCGGTGGGGTTTCTATGCCACTGTGCTGAGTTTCTTCGTGAGAGACATGGACGAGGAAATGCATTTCAAATATTTTCGGATGTTGGCAGGTAGATTTGACAATTTGGTTCATCATCTCCAACCATTTATTTCGCATCAGTGTACAGTCATGGCGGAGAAAAGCAACTGGAAATGCGTAGGAGGAAATGCGATGCTACCAAGCAGACCAGTCGCAGTTGTTGTGGTCTGCGTTGCCACGACGGGCGAGTTACTCTTTTGGGGAGGTGCACATCACCCTATGGCGCAGGGTACGCGGTACCTACGGTGTACATTTGACGCAGAAGTATAAATCAGGCTTAACAAGCTGAAACAGGAATATTTAATCTGATCCATTGAGAGTACTGCTGCTAACTATCACTCCTTTTCTTTGAGTTATTCTTGCCTTAAAAACCGTGCTCCATATGTTCCTTTGAATAGCTAAAGCAAGCTTAGCCTTTCCCACAACAAAAGTAGCCACCCTGAGATTGAAGATTTAACATCCTCTTTGATTGGGTCTATCATGTATTATTTCTGCACTCTTCCCACTTCCATCCTTGTAAACTGTAACCTTCTTGTATGCAACATTGCAGCCCATCAGATTCTTCAATTGTTTAATTCTAGGGATTTCTTATTTAATTCTGCACATCCTTATCTATCAGATCATGGGTTTATCATATTTATTGGTGGGTTTTTAGCCACTCCCATAATCCCATCTATAGCTTTAATTTTGACCTCCTGTTTCCCATTCACAGGTTTCTAGATGCTTAACTTCCCACTATCAATTTTAACACTCCCCACTTTGGATATGTAAAGTTTCTTGCAGGTAAACATAAATAAGCTCATCTCCAAACTCGTTGACCTCTGATTCTGCACCACTTCCTCTGCATCTGGATCCTTGACTTCCTGGTCAACAGACTGCAGTTAATAAACACGTGCAACAATTACCCTCAACACTCTGCAAGGTTGCATCTTCAGCCCCACACTATATTCTCTGTACATTCATGACTGTTCATATTCCAATCACAAACAGGAAAAAATCTGCAGATGCTGGAAATCCAAGCAATGCACACAAAATGCTGGAGGAACGCAACAGGCCAGGCAGCTTTTATGGAAAAGAGTACAGGTGACATTTTGGGCTGAGATTCTTAGGCAGGACTGGCAGGAAAAAAAATGAATCTGAGTTGGAAGATGGGGGGAGGGGAGGAAGAAACACAAGCTGATAGTTGAAACTGAGAGGGGGAAGGGGTTGGAGTAAAGAGCTGGGAAGTTGAATGGTGGAAGAGATACAGGGCTGGAGAAGGGGGGAATAACATAGAAGAGGACAGAAGGCCATGGAAGAAAGAAAAGGGGGGGAGGAGCACCAGAGGGAGGTGATGGGCAGGCAAGGTGAGAGCTATTCCCTATCCCCTTTTCTCTCTCACCTTATCTCCTTGCCTGCCCATTGTGTTTCACCTTGTGTTTCTTCCTCCCCTTCTCCCATCTTCTAACTCTTGACTCCTCATCGTTTTTACCCCAGCCCTGCTGAGAAGTCTTGACCCGAAACATTGGCTGTACTCTTTTCCATGGATGCTGCCTGGCCTGCTGAGTTCCTCCAGCATTTTGTGTGTGTTGCTTGGTCATATTCCATCTCTATTTATGATAACAGATGACACGACCGTTGTGGTTTAGATCTCAAACAGTGACAAGATAGGGTACGGGAGGGAGATAATAGAGTCTAGACACTTTGTGTCAAGTAAACAATCTTTTTTGTAAGGCCAGCAAAACAATGATACTGGTTATTTATTTAAGGAAACAGACAGAGTACACTTTTATGTCTCTGTTAATAGTGCGGAGGTTGCGATGGGTGAGAGCTTCAAGTTCCTCGGTGCAAATATCACCATTAACTTGTCCTGATCCAATTATGGGATGTTGAAGTCAAAAAAGCACACCAACACTTCTACTTCCTGAGAAGGCTAAAGAAATTCAGCATGTCCACAATGACTCTTGCCAGATTTTATAGATGTGCTATAGAAAGCATTCTCTTTGGTTGCATAATTTCTGTGCCTAAAGTTGCAAGAAATTGTAGAGGTGTAAACCGGCACAGTTCCATCAAACAAACCAACCTGTCTTTCATGTCAGGCAGAAGATATAGGAAAACCTGAGAGAATGAACTACCAAACTCAAGAGCAGCTTCTATCCCACTGTTACCAGATTCTTGAACAGGCTTCTCATAGACTTATTGTAATCTAGGCATTTTATTTGAATCCCTGCAGTGCACTTTCTCTGTAACTGCAACGCTGTATTTTGCATTCTGTTTTCCTTTTACTACCTTTGAGTAATTATGTATGACATGATCTGTTTGGATGGCACAGAAACCAAAAACTTTTCAAAGATTTCAAAGGTACATTTAATGTCAGAGAAAGATATAGAATATACATCCTGAAATACTTTTTCTTCACAGCCATCCACGAAAACAGAGTGCATCCAAAGAATGAATGACAGTTAAATGTTACGACCCCAAAGTCCCCCCCAGCTCCCCTCCCACGTATAAGCAGCAGCAAAGCAACAATCTCCCCTCCCCCCACCTGCAAAAAATAGCATCAGCACTCACCACCGAGCACCCAAGCATGCAGCAAAGCATCAGCAAAGACACAGACTTGCAGCACCCCAGAGACTACTTGTTCACCCGGTATTCGACATACCACAGGCTCTCTCTCCTTAATAAGAGAGAAAGAGGTGTCTCCATTTCACAGTGAGAGGGGAGACATAACAAACAACTCGCTGATTTACAATGTTAAAAGGCCATGGCGTTGCATTTTCCAAGCTCTGTGCCCATAGAACCCAGGTCTCTATGCACACAGCCAGGAGCCAGCTCGCTGCTTTCAATCTTCCGTCTCCCATGACACCGGATTCCTGCAGAGACACGGACCTTCAGTCCGCCTGTCTCCAGAGCCACAAGATCCCGGAACTCTGAAGGCAAGCTAATCTCCTAGGCTGCACGTATCTTGATAAATGTAACAATAATAAACCAATACCAATACCATTGAGAAGACTGAAGTCCCCATGTTTTGATTGTCACAGACTCTGTCCTCTCACACTCAACTGCGTTCTCAGCCTGGAGTGCTGGCTCAAATGGTTCATAAAATTAGCATCCCTTTTGTTCAAGTAACTAATCTTGTATTTTTATTATATATGTGTAGCCCCCCTGGCCAGCCTCAGGGTCGCTCGGCTCACTGTCGTCTAGGGAAACAGCCCTCGGCCCCGCCAAACTGGGTAATCGGTCTGTGTGGATGCTGTGTGATGTACCCCACCCTGCCCAAATAACAGACAATACACCAGATACGATTAAATGATTTACAGTTTATAGATATTAATGGAACTATATAATTAATAGAGAATAAAATATAAAAGGAAAATCAAAGGCGCCACACTTACCAAAGTTCAATCTCTTCGTGCACAAACAGTTGGAGCTCAGGACCCTTCTTCTTCACCCCGCGACCCCTCGGACCACCTCGTCCAGCCGCCTGGGACCAACAATGGTGGTCGACCAGACTCCACACGAGTCCGTCTCCGTCTGCTGCCCTCGCCGAACGCCCCACTCGGGGTCCGACCCTGTTAGCAGACTCACAGCACCTGGTCCATCCTCTGTCTCTCTCTCCTGTCTTCTGCCCCAAAACCCCACGCATACAATATCCTCAGACACACCAAAAGCATAACAACTATCCCAATTGGTTCGTAACACCTTTCTTATCAGTAATGTGATCCAAACAAACTGCTAGGGGGAGGACTTTCTTAGCAGTTAACATAACAAAGAAGCCATTTTAATTATACTACGCAGTGACAAAAAAAAACCCTTACATATGGAAGAAATATACATTTTAAGTTGGATAATAGCTTATAATTTTCTTAAAAGAAAAGCAGTGGCTTTGTTTATTTCTCCCTAATAATTGAATAAAGGCAAGTGAATTCATCTTATAATTGCTATATTTTGAGACTAATGAGTTTTATTAAAAGTCCCACTTCAGTTCGGTAGCTCATTTGGAGATTTCTACATGTTAACCTTCTCTTGTGATAAATTAGCTTTTTGTATTGCACTAACTATTCCAATCTTTATTATTTCCAGGTTTCAGCTACATTTGCTGCAAGCTTAGTTACTAGCCCAGCCATTGGTGCATATCTTGGTGGAATTTATGGGGACAATCTTGTGGTTATTCTTGCCACAGCTATTGCTTTGCTAGATATTTGTTTCATATTGGTGGCTGTACCAGAATCTCTTCCTGTAAAAATGCGGCCTGCATCTTGGGAAGCGCCTATCTCATGGGAGCAAGCTGATCCATTTGCTGTAAGTGGAACAATGTACATTGTATTTGCTGTTAGAAATACTGTGGAAATTTTGAATGCACCTTTATGCTGAGAACATACAGAAATGTGGAAAAGTCTTAGGAACAGGTAAAAAAAATTATGTAAAGCAAAGATGATTTTAGAAATAATTAAAAGAGCAGTAAACAGTAAAAAAAAAACTATATCAAATTAATGTCCTTAAAACTGCAGCAATTCTCTTAGGTACCCTGTCATGTAGTTTTATAAGCAAATCGGCCAGTAGTTTGTTTCGAAAACTTGCCACAGTTCTTCTGAAGACTTTGGCTGTTTCGCTTGCTTCTGTAAGTAATCCCAGATAGCCTCGATGACGTTGAAATCAGGGCTCTGTTGAAGGTCATGGCATCTGAAGCTATATAAAAAAAATCTAGGGTGCACAGTCCTGTAACTTTACCTCATGTAAAATTTTAAAAGGTTTCTTGATTGCAGCCAGTTTGTAAATGCAACTTTAAAACACTGCAGTTTACATATTGAACTATTTGTAACACTTCTCTTACGTAACTGTTGAACGCCTGCTCAAAATTATAAATTTAAGTAATGCTTGCTTGATCATTTTAAGCTTTTTTAGTTTATTTGATAATAGATATATTCAAAATGTGAAAAGGCTAGCAAAGGTTGAAATTAATGCCTATGATTTTTTTTATCCTAGTCACTCAAGAAAGTTGGCCAAGATTCAACAGTTCTTCTTATCTGTATTACAGTTTTCCTCTCCTATCTGCCAGAAGCTGGGCAGTATTCCAGTTTTTTTCTTTACCTCAAACAGGTATGAATAACATTTTAAAAATCTAATAGCCTGTAGAAATTCCAGAAATCGTTGGTTGAACATTAATAATAATGTTTTAAAGCTAATTTGAGTATGTATTTCACGTGATTATTTTTAGTGGGACCCTGCAGTACAATTCAAAAGACCAAACTTACACTCAACTGTGATACCATTTACTGCATGTTGCATAAACAGTGTATAACATAGCACAATGCATTCACTTCTCACTTTTTGACTTTTTGGTCTCTTCCTTGTAGAGGAGACCACAGAGATGGAGGGACCACTTTGTATAACATTTCCATTCAGTCCTAACCTTGACTCTGAATTTCCATCCTTTGTCATTTTAACTTGCAGTCCCAAGCCCATCCTAACCCTTGTTAACCCTTCATTTTAATGAAGTTGGAGCATCATCACCTTACCATTAATCAAGGCACCGTACAGCCTTTTAGATCTTAAGTGCGTCATTTTCAAATAATTTCCAGAATCTGCAGTATTTTTAAATAATCAAAAAAAAAGATCTTGCTTCTTGTTATATTTTCTTTGGGTGATTTTTAAATTAATTTTATTGTTACCATTCTCATTGTCCTTGCACTATCATTTTTTGTCAATTAATCTCTCTTGTGAGCTACCCTCAGAGTTTCCTTTGTTAACTTCTCTATTTCTTTCCTTCTCTATATTTTAAACCCTGTGTTTAAATCACTTCCCATAAACCTTAAATGCTAATATTCTCTCTGCAGATGTCTGTTGAATGCTTTTATTTAACTTTCCAGCATTCATACTGTTTTGCTTTTGAACAAAGATTTAGTATTTTTCAAATCGTGTTGGTCATTGTCTTGTGCTATTGTGTTCAGCTAATTAGTTGGACCTACTTTTGTTATTATTTTGTACAAATTCTACAAAGTAATAATTGTATCAATTAGAAGTTGTATGAAATGATAAGCTGATATAGCATTAGGATTATTAAATTTAAAACAACATTATTCCTGACATTTTCTTGTTCTGTTAGGTCATGAGATTTTCAGCAGAAAGTGTCACTGTGTTTATAGCTGTCCTTGGAATCCTCTCTATAATTGCACAAGTGAGTATCCAGTTAGCCCTTATGTAACAATTAAGAATATCCCCCCCACTTTCCTATTTCCCCTTCCTGTACCAATGAAATTAAAATTTACTTGCAGCAATGTCACAGACACATAGCATCATATAAGTAGCGTTCACAAGGAAAACAAATTTTGACAAGAAAACAAAATTAGAACAAAAAGACAAATTCCATTTCAGAACAAAGTGATTGTAGTGTTGTGCTGACTGATACAAGAACCGCATGGTTGAAGGGAGGTAGCTGTTCTTGAACCTGGTGTTGTGGGACTTCAGGCTTTTGTACTTCCTGTCTGATAGTAGCTGCGACAAGATGGCAGAGCTCGGATGGTGGGGTTCTTTGATAACAGATGTTGCCTTCTTTAGGCAGTGTATCCTATAGATACTAACGATGGAGGGGAAGGATTTGCGTGTGATACGTTTCGCGGAATCTACCACACTCTGCAACTTCTTGGGTTCCTGTGCTTTCACATTGCCGTACTAGACCATGATATCACCTGTCAGGATACTTTCAACAGTACATCCGTAGAAGTGTACTAAAGTGTTCTGTTACAAGCTTTTTAATAAAAAGTAAAGACACTGGCATGATTTCCTTATGATTGCATCTATGTGTTGGGCCCAGGAAAGGTCATCCAGTTTGTTAATACCCCGGAATTTAAACCTGCTGACTCTGTTGTGTCAATCCTCCAATGTAGTCTAGTGCATGTTCACCCTCTTTCCCCTTCTGCAATTCAGTAATCAGCTCTTTAGTTTTACTGATGTTGAGCAAAGGTCGTTATTGTGGCACCACTGAACCAGGTGTCCTGTTTCATTCTGGTAGGCTGCCTTATCACCACCTAAGCTTGTGGCCTATAGGTCTTATGTAGCCTAAAGATCATTTGGTATTGAAGTTTTCTAAGTAAGCCTTTCAAAATAAATCCAATCTCTCGAACGTTAATTATAGTAGTAAACCCTTATTTTCCAGTCTCCCATGCTATAGCTGATACACTTCAAGATACTTGTCAAATCACTGTTTTGTGTAACTCCATTCTTGTCTGCTGCAGCTGTGTGTTCCTACATGCATGTTCAATTCTTGCACAGGAATGCTTGTGTTATTATCCTTCACTACCGTCAATGGCCTTATTTCAGTCCCTATTCCTCTCTATTGCCACTTTCAAATCATCAAACAATTATTTTCAGCAACCTCCTTGCCCCAACCCATATTTCTCTTAACCATTTCCCATTTCTGAATTTTTTAAATTTTCTTTTACGTGAGAAGCACTAAAGAAATAAAATTTACTAAAACTGTTGACATTTTTCAGACAGCAGTTCTAAGTTTACTGATGCGATCTATTGGAAACAAGAATGCTATTCTGCTTGGTTTAGTATTCCAGATGTTGCAATTGGCCTGGTATGGATTTGGCTATGAACCATGGTATGTAGTTTAATCTTTTCTCTCGGAAATGTAATCATTAAAAAGATCTTTAGTGGTGTTGGGAATATCCCATTATTTTTGCATCACAATAATAAGATGGTAATCTATTACAATTGGGAGAAGCACAGGCATAGCTAAAAATTGCCATACCAACTTGTTTAAGCTACAGCATTGGCTTGCATGCTTGTTAAACAAAATGCAAAAAAAAGAACTTTATATAATCCCACAACTAATAGATCAGAGCAAAGCTCTGCAGTACTATTATTACAGCTATTATTGTTGTAGATAATTAAATAACTGATTAGCACTGTTTTATTCCCATTCTCAGTGAAGGCTGGCTCAGTATGCGGGTGCCAAAGAAAACAGAACCATTTGTAGTCGTATTGTAGCTAAGTGGAATCAGATTTATTAGTACTGTCATATATGATCTGAAATTTGTTGTTTTGTGGTAGTAATACTCTGCAAAGGCAAATTATAATAAACTGCAAAAATAAATAGTGTAAAAAGATAGGAAAAATGAGATTGTTTTCATGGACTGTCAGAAATCTGATTGCAGAGAGGAAGAAACAGTCCTAAGTCATTGAATGTATGTCTTCAGGCTCATGTACCTTCTCCCGATGGTAGTAATGAGAAGTGTGCATGTCCCAGATGGTGAGGGTCCTTGGTGATGGGATGCCATTTTCTTGCCTCTTGAATATCTCCTTGATGGTGAGGAAGGTTGCACCGGGTGATGGAACTGACTGTGCCTTTCACCATCTGTAGTATCTTACAGTCAGGTGCATTGGAGGCTCCATACCATGCAGTGATGCCACCAGTGAGAATGCTCTTCATTGTACATCTGTAGACATTTGTAAGAGTCTTTGATGACATACCAATGCTCAAATTCCTAACTAAGTATAGCCACTTGCATGCCTTCTTCATTATTGCATCAATCTGTTGGGCCCAGGTTAGATCTTCTAAGATGTTGCCACTCAGGTACATGAAACTGCTCATTCTTTCCAATGCTGATTCCTCAATGAAGACTGTTGTGTATTCTCCCAACTTCCTCTTCCTGAAGTCCAAAATCAGCTTCTTGGTTTTGCTGAAGTCAAATGCAAGGATGTTGCTACACCACTCTGCCAGCATATCTATTACTTCTGTACCCCTCCTCAGCATCTTCTGAGGTTCTATCAACAGCAGTGTCATCTGCAGAATTATAGAGCGAATTTGCTCTGTGCTTAGCCACACAGTCGAGTGTAGAGAGTGAAGCTGTGGGCTTAGTACACACCTTTGAGGTGCTCCTGTGTTGATTGTCAGCAAAGAGGACATGTTATTAGCAGTCTGCACTAGTCTTTCAAAAAGAAAGTCACAGATCCAGTTGCAGAGGGAGGTACAGATTTTGAAGCTTGTAATTGATATTGAGGTCATGGTGTTGAACTCTAATCTGTAATCCATAACCGGTAGCGTCAGTGACATGTTTTGCAGTTGTCTAGGTGCTCCAAAGCAGAGTGGAGAGCCACTGACATGTTCTGTTGTGGTGGTAAGTGAATTGCAGTAGGTCCAGGTCCTTGTCAGGTCAGGAGTTAATTGTAGCCATAATAGGCTCATCCTGCTCTTTTTGGGCATTGGTGGGATTGCTGTCCTTTTGAAGTAGGAGGGAACCTCAGACTGCAACAATGGGAAGTTGAAAATGTCTTTGAACACTACAACCAGTTGGTTGGCACAGGTTTTCAGTCGCTGGCAAGATGGATTGATGGGGCCTGACACTTCACGAGGTTTCACCTTCTTGAAGGATATTCTGACACTGGCCTCTGCAATAGAGATTTGATCGTCACTGGATGTTATGGGGATTCACAAAGTGTAGTGTTAAATTCCCTTTCAAAGTGTTCATAGAAAGGTATTGAGCTCTTCAGGGAGTGAAGCTTAACTGCTATTTATGCTGGTCTGTTTTACCTTTAGGAAGTAATGGCATGCAAGCCCTGCCACAGCTGTCATGAATTCAATTATGTTCCTCGTTTCACTTGGAATTGCCTTTTCGTTCTGATGATGGGTTTCCATAGGTCATACCAGGACCTCAGTCTTGGCTTCCCTCTGAAATTCCTACCATTACAGAAACTGGTCACTAGTCTATCAGTTAGGGACGTTGTGACAGTCGTGGCACGGTTTGCATGCCTTTAATTCCTATGAGGTGAAATCTAACAACACAGTTCCTCCTAAATAAAATCAAAGACCTAGAGAATTTGATTCAGAAAAGACTTTGGGCCCAGATGGTACCCAAATTTCTGCTCTCGAGCTTCAATGCAAGCATTTCCAGTGCATTAATTAAATATTCTATTTAAAAACTGCCCAGGTATATTTTGTTCACAAAAGTTGTCAAATCAGCTAAGTATTGTGCAGTCTTTTCCCAATCAGCAGTAAAACAACTGTGCTATCAAGTGGAACCTATGAACTTTATTTGCATACCAATGTTTCACCAGAAACACTTGGCTACAAATCTCAGTTCAGCTTTGAACTAGAGATGAGATTAGGATAACTGCCTTCCCAATAAGGTGGCAAATGACACAGAGTGGAGCCTCTAGGAGCCCTGGTAAAAATGGACATCTGGGGTGGGGGGGTGGGGAAAAAGCTCCGGTGGTTGGAGGTGTACTTTGCGCAAAGGAAATTGGCAGTGATTGTGGAGATTCTAGCAGTGTTATCAACTGAAAGTTCAAGTTTAGTTGTCATTCAGTTAAACGAAACATTGTTGCTCTGGGACCAAAGTGCAAAATATAGTATATACAGTCACATACAGCACGTGTGGTTACGATAGCACATACAGTCACAAAATAATGTTAGAACAAGTCTGTGAGGGGCATGGCCTGAAAAATGATTGGGCATGGCATGTTGTCTTGGAGCCACGTTTCTACAAGAACAAGCACGCAGCAGTTCCTCAACTCATGGTAGGTCAGCCGCAGATGAAGGTTTCAAAGACACATTTAATGTCAGAGAAATGTATACAATATACATCCTGAAATGTTTTTGTCTTTGCAACCATCCACAAAACCAGAGGAGTGCCCCCAAAGAATGAATGACAGTTAAATGTTAGAAGCCCAAAGTCCCCCCCCCAGCTCCCCTCCCTCCTGTGCATAAGCGGCAGCAAACAACAATCCCCTCTCCCCCCACCAGCAAAAAAAAAGCATCAGCACCTGCCACCAAACACTCAATCATGAGCAAAGCAACAGCAAAGACACAGATTTGGAGTACCCTAAAGACTGGGTGTTCTCCCGGTATTCAACATACCACAGGCTCTCTCTCTCTCTCCCTAATGAGGGAGAAAGAGGTGTCTCCTTTTCACAGTGAGAGGGGAGACACAACAAACAACTCGCTGGTTTACGATGTTAAAAGTCCGTTGCATCGCTTTTTCCGAGGTCTGTGCCCAAAGATCTCGGGCCTTTGGGCACACAGGCTTGATCTTCCATCTCCCACGACACACTGGTCTTCTGCCCGGACACTGACCTCTGATCCCCCGTCTTCAGAGCCACGAAATCTCGGTCCTCCAATGGCAAGTGAAGCTCTTAGGCCAAGCCCCTGACATGCCAAATAACAGACATTCATGAAATCCCAAGAGTGGGTCCCATTCCCGCAAAGAACCCTAGTCAGCATGTAACTCTAGGTCAGGGTCTTCAAAAGAACCCTGAAAGGGAAAACTAGAGATATTAAAGCTGGAAATAGAGTTGTTTTTGAAGGTGCAAGCATAGGAGTCGCCGTTAGGTGGCATTAACCCTCCTTGTCTTCCAAGGAGCGAGCATTGGAGAGTAGTCCCAACGGGAGAGCTGACCTGCAGGGGCCAGCCCCCAACCTAGCACGGACTCCAGCATGTCCACCTCACCTCTGTTCTCTCCCCGATCGCGTGTGGCGCCTCCTCTGCTCAGTAGCTATAACAAGCAACAGGCATGAGGGCTTGGGCCACACAACTCCCCCACCTTTGGTCTTGCCAATGAACTAGGCTTGCAGTACTTTGGATTACCAATGTCCAACAGGGTCTTGCGATCACAAGAAACTCGTTTAAGACAAATTTTTTGTACATTGGAATATATTCTCACTTGTGACAATACAAATTGTATTTTTGTTTTGTCATGGACTACACCATTGTTTCTTGGACTATTTTGTCACTTTTGATCTGGTCCTGAGGACCTATACATAATGTACAAATTTTCTGAAATGAGAAGGTGAGGCAGTAGGCAGTTTATTCAAATTGGATTGCGTGTTTTTCTCGCAAAAACATTTATATTACAGAGATGGAATTTTCAATCCTGTCCAAATGTATCCTCCCTTAAGAAATGGATCCAATCCCATATGTTTCCATTTTTCTAATTTGTTTTGTGTCTTGTTTTCTTTTATTATTGCAGAGCTTAATTGTGTAACATTATTGTGCATTGACTGTAGGATGATGTGGGCAGCAGGAGCAGTGGCAGCTATGTCCAGCATTACTTTCCCAGCAGTGAGTGCACTGGTATCACGGAATGCTGATTCAGACCAACAAGGTAAAGCCACCTTTTCTGTAGGAATTAGCAAGCATCACCTTTGTGCTCAATAGATTTTTTGAAGGTATTACGTTCATCAAATTACTTAGAATGTGTTTTGAAATTCAGAATCGCAGCTTTTTAAGTGTGCTCAAAAAATATAATTTGAGTTTGTCCTGTCATCAGAACAGTTCCTCTTGATAACGTCCTTAAGAATTGGTTGTTTCTCTTTAGAGACTGCGTGACTAACAAAGTTCCCTGCATCATTTCTTTCAGACTTCCAGCATTTGCGTTTATTTTTCAAATACTTTTAGAAGACCTTAATCTTTCTTTTGCAGTTTTGTGGGTGCCGTAGTGACAGAAATCTAGCTTTGTTACTAATGACCAATGTATAATTCTTAAAAGATGCATTAAGTACCAGAATGTTAATTGCTGTGCAATCCATGATTTTTTTTAGCATACATATAAAACTGAACACAGTTTTTACATTGAAAATATGGCAACAGATGCTTGGTTCTTCCACAATTTCTGCTTCAAAAGAAGTGAATATTTTCAAAGGACACGACCCACCCAGTCAACACACTTTTCGTCCCTCTTCCCTCCGGGAGAAGGCTCAGGAGCTTGAAGACTCGTACGGCCAGATTTGGGAACAGCTTCTTTCCAACTGTGATAAGACTGCTGAACGGATCCTGACCCGGATCTGGGCCATACCCTCCAGATATCCGGACCTGCCTCTCGGTTTTTTTGCATTACCTTATTTTCCCTTTTCTATTTTCTATTTATATTTATAATTTAAATTTTTAATATTTACTATCGAATTGTACTTCAGGGAGCGCGAAGCACAGAATCAAATATCGCTGTGATGATTGTACGTTCTAGTATCAATTGTTTGGCGACAATAAAGTATAAAGAATATTTTCAAATTAGCCTGAAATATAATTCACCATTAGAGATCCTCTAATTAAAAGTAATGGTCAAACAAAAAGAAACAGAGTTGCTGGTGACACTCCTTTGGTCAGTCAGGCAGTAACTGTGAAGAGACACAACCAGTATATAAAATTTATGCCCCCTCATCAGAACAATTCCCCTTGGAAAACTTTTTTTTTTGCACACTTCCAGCTGACATTCTGAATTTCAAACACTCCTTATAAATAACAAGATGAATCTAAAAGTCTACAAAAGTTACTTCTATCAGGGGAAGATTTTAAAAAAGCTGAAGCATCTGACAAAGATTTCCACAGTGCCACAATGGAGCAGAAATAAAAATCCTTTACTTTTTGAATTAGTTTTGAAACCTCTAAAAATGAGAATTTTTTTCCTCATAGCTTTGGTTTGCCTTTCTCTAAAAAGAAATGTTTCCCCATCCACATGACTGCATTTTGCACTCTATGCCAAAATGTTACAAATACAAACTTTTTTTTCTTAAAGGAAACCTGTATTTTAATAGTGTCCAAATAACCTCTGTTTGGATTTTAAGCTGTTTTACTTCTCTGGACACACATAGAACAACTCAGTTATTAAATGTGGCTTAAACTCAAGTGATACTAGTCATTTGACATTTAAAACCAAGATTTAATTTTGAGCTATGAAGTTTGAACCATGACTCAGTTTGCAGTTATTTACAGGTGTCGTTCAAGGAATGATCACAGGAATTCGAGGGTTGTGTAATGGACTAGGACCTGCACTTTATGGATTTATATTCTATATTTTTCATGTTGAACTAAATGAGTCACCAGAGAATGATGCTGAATCATCTGACAGTAAGAAGACAGAAAGCCATTCTGAGCAGGTAGGATATGAATATTTATACCAGTTGTTTACTTGACAAACTGTCATGTAATGTTAATATATAGTTAAGCATCAGAGGTTCATCTGCACTCATGTTCCTTGATTAATTAACATAACCTATTAACTGATGAATAAGACACTCGACTGCAGATTCTTTTTTCAATTTATTTACATTGCTGAATGTTTTATATCTAAGTATGGATATCATAACTTAGTATACAATAGGTAATGTATTTTGTGTGTTCAGATATACATGTTTGTTTAATTCTCTTTTGCTTTGCCATCTGACCCACTGTTGATGAGTTTACCTACCCAAAACAAAGAGCTCATTTTCCTATAAGCCCTTTTTTCTTACTTTATGTATCAAGGATTGGCTGAAGAGAATATCCAGTATTTCTCAATTGTTTTCCAATTTCAAAGTGGGAATTTAGGCAGAAAGTGCTTAAAGTTTTTGACCTCAGCATTAATGGCAAGGTTCCAGAAGGTGTCTGATTCTTGTATTTGGTTGGTATTATTTTTACTTACCCATATTAAAAGAATTAGAAAATTCCAGCAGTTTTTTTTAATTTGTTGCCTAATTTAGATTAGGAGATCCATGTGTTTCCAGGACCTCTTAATTAGAGATTAATTGTGATACTTCAACTATCTGTTTGTAAGAAGGAAAAATGTGAATGTGGAAAGAGAAAGAAGTGAACATTTATTTTGCTTCCCATTCTATTTTGCTGGAAATGATAGCTCTGCAGATAGTTACATGAGCACTAGTCATGCCTTTAAGACCTAGAAAATGTGCAATTACAGGCTGTTCTATTACAGAAAGGGGTGTACACTGAGCAGATTCATAGAAAGTGACCTAATACCTGACAGGTGTTCCCAAAAGGTACTCTGGATGTTTGTTGGGACAGTAACAAAACACTGTTGGCGCATGGCCAAGTGGTTAAGGCGTTCGAGTAGTGATCTGAAGGTCACTAGTTCGAGCCTTGGCTGAGGCAGCGTGTTGTGTCCTTGAGCAAGGCACTTAACCACACATTGCTCTGTGACGACACCGGTGCCAAGCTGTATGGGTCCTAATGCCCTTCCCTTGGACAACATCGGTGGCATGGAGAGGGGAGACTTGCAGCATGGGCAACTGCTGGTCTTCCATACAACCTTGCCCAGGCCTGCGCCCTGGAAACCTTCCAAGGCGCAAATCCATGGTCTCACAAGACTAATGGATGCCTATATAAAAACAAAACACTCCAGTACTTGAGCAGTGTTAGTGGATTGATATTTATTTTGATTTTTGATAGAAGTTTCTGTTTTTGTTTTAAACAGAGCTCGATAATTCCTGGACCACCATTCTTATTTGGAGCGTGCTCAGTATTGCTGGCTTTACTTGTTGCCTTCTTCATCCCGGAATATAGAAACATGTCTGTAAGACCCAGCAGCTGGAAGAAACTTGCTGGTAACCATGGCCATGTACACAATTCACAGCTCCCTTCTGAAGCCAAGGAACCTCTGCTTCAGGATACTAGTGTATGACGGCAGTTTGAACACAGAAAACATTTAAAAACAAGTATTTAAGAAAAACTGGCGTGGGTCTAAAACAGTATAGGATTTTCTGAATCCAGTAATTTAGGCAATACAACTCAGGATTATATTGATCTCTTCAAGATGACAAGCTTGCTGCAGGACTGCAGTTATGAGAGGAAATTGGCTGCATTGTAAATTTTACAAGCAGCCAACTAACTCGTATAGTTTCTCGGGAGGTTCCTTTTACAGGAGGACTTTAACCTGATGCTGCTCTCAATTCCCCATGACATGGCTAAACTAAAATGTGCCATGTGAAAGAAAATCTTTAAACACAATGTGTTAGTATGGCTCTTTACATGTTATGTAAAGATGTAATAAATATTAAAAACAGGGCTAAAACTATGGTTGGTCTACACTCTGATACTGGAGGTATTGTGCTGTGTCTGGATCTAGACTCAAAGCTGATGCCCCAGTGAGACTGATCCATTTTGAGTATTACTGCAGAAGCAAGTATGGTTAGTTATTGAGCCTTGTTGTTTTAAAGTAACTTGAATACAAAACAAAAGCTGATTTTGGTAATTTACCTGCAAGTATTCAAGGCAGCATGTGACATTGTATTTTGTTGTATCCCTTCATTCCTGTATATACCCAAAACATTTCACATTAAATCCAAGTTTACTGTCACCTGACTACATGTACATACAACCAAACAAAACAATGTTCCTCCGGACCACAGTGCATCGATAAAACATGTAACACACATAGCACATAAACCAAAATATTACCATAAATGAAGTATAATTCAAAACACATGCAACACAGTAAACAGTACAGTATATAGTAAACAACAAGCAGACTTTTAACTTGCCTTTGAGACTTTATCTAGCTGCTTATTTTGAGTATCATGTTAATGAGAACATTTTTGAACTGGTGCTGGAATGCCTTGCTCTTGTGGACAGAGTGAAATGTGCCCCTGACATCAGTTTGCTTCAACAAACAAGCTTAAAAGGCAGTTTGCCTTAATTGCTTGTTTGTTTACTAGGTATTGTTAATGTGATGGGTATTGTCGTTTAAACCAAAATGCCACATTTTCTCTGCCTTTTTTCCTATGCTTTTGTAATAAGTAGCATTTAACTTCAAACCAGGTACAAACATGAACTTCAGTCCTGCAGCCTTGAAAATTATATTTTGTATGTTAATATTGTGGCCTTTTTAGCAATATGATGTTTTGTGGTAAATAGAATTGTGTCAAATTTACAACATTGACTTTCATAAATTGTTTGTAGTTTCAAATAAACATTATACTGTTTTGTGTTAAAAGAACAGTGCATTGAAAATAATTCCTGAAATCATACATTTAATTTTATGGCATCTTACTACTTGAATCTGATTTCTATAAGAGGCATTTACTCTATTAGTTAAATTTTAAATTTCTCAACCAGAATCAATGCTATGCTAAAGATGTATCATACAGTGGGAGGAGCACACCACCATTTGAAACTACTCACCTGCCACCCCCACTGGCTTATGTGTAGGCTACCCCCACCTGGTCTCATTATCAACCTCAACCCAGCAAATTGAAGTGAATGTATGTCATCCTCAGGTTGGGGAATTGCCTAAGAGGGGACAAAGAGATGTTAGAAGGTCTTGCAGTGTCAAGTTGTGAGTCACTGTTTTGCTGTTATATCCACGGTATATATATATATATATATGGTTGGTCTAATTGAGCTTTTGGTCAATGTGACCCCTAGATGTTGATGATGGGGGCAGTTTTTTTTTCCAATAGGTTCAAGTATTAGATAGGTAAGAGTAGCTCATAAAATTTTGTGTTACTGTGGTATGATTCTGGCAAACCTACCACCATAAATTATTGTTGCTTCAGCGTGGTTTGAGACTTTGTCCACAGGTGATGCAGAAGCCAGAGGATTTTGTCTAGGTACCACTGTTTGTTCCTCATCAGGGATAGAATCTTTTTGGCGTTTTAACCAAATAAAAGCTCAGTTATCCACCATACTTACAGCAATTTTGTTACTTTTAGTAGAAATATGGATAGATCTAAAATAGTATTTTGTGCCAGTAAGGTTTATTTTTAAATGTTTGTCTTCACTGTCTAATGCAAGCAATGCTTTTATGAATCGGCCTTAAAAGTGCAAATTACAAGTGGATTCCCAGATTACAGTAAACACTTACAGAGCCAGTGCAGGAGTCTGTTTTGATGTAACTGAATAAGATTTAAATACTTGAACCAAGGCTTTTAAACATACTGTTCACATGTCAAGAAATTTCTACCTGAATATGAGAGTCCTTACAAAAGGATGTTGTTTCCTCATTGTGCAAAATACTTCAGAGTTAAAAGTAAATTTATTAACAAAGTACATATATATCACCATATACAACCCTGAGATTCATTTTTTTGCAGGCATTCAGAATAAATACAAGAAACACAATAAAATCAATGGAACACCTAACTCAACAGGATTGACAAACAATCAATGTACTGCAAATACAAAAAGAAAAAGAAATAATAATAATAAACAATAAATAATGAGAACATGAGACAAAGAGTTCATGAAAGTGAGTACATGGGTTGTGGAACAGTTCACCGATGGGGCGGGCAAGTGAAGTTATCCCCTCTTGTTAAAGAGCCTGATGGTTGAGTAGTAATTGCTCTTGAACTTGGTGGTGTAGATCCTGAGGCTTCTGTACCACCTTTCTAATGGCAGCAGTGAGAAGGGAGCCTGGCTTGGATCGTGAGGTCCTTGATGGATGCTGCTTTCTCGCAGCAGTGCTCCATGTAGATGTGCTCAGTGGTGGGTAGGCCTTTACCTGTAACATACAAGGCCTTATCCACTATTTGTAGGCTTTTCCATTCAAGGGCAATTGGTGTTTCTATACTAGGCTTCAATTCTAAACAACTTTTTTATATAAATAAGATATTAATTGTACATTTATTAACAATATATTATTTAGAAGTATCATAATAATGCACTTCCTTGTCTGCAGAAACTACGTAATTTCACTTGGTCTTGATTTTAGAATCACTGATGGTGTGTTGGTTTTTAAAATTTGAGAGTCAAGTCTCCCATAGATGTAAAAAAAAAATTGCAGTGGATGTAACTGACACAGATAAAATATAGCTAAAACCATAATTTCATCCTAAAATAAAATCAGTTAGTTTGAGAAATATTATAATATAATGATATAAAATGGGGTTTTATTTCTGCAGGGTCTCCTATTCACCCACAGCCATGGAACCTCTAGTAAGATTGCACAACTGCATTTTATATTTTTCTGCAGTAATTCCATTGTCCGCTCTGTTGAAGCTATAAAAGGCAAATCAGAATTGGACCTCTTGATATCATACGTTTTGAGGGGCTAAATGATCTGTTACAATTCATAAAAAGTCCACAACGTAAAAATCATATTCAAATTCTCAATAACATTCTCAAAAACTGATATTGAATGCTTTATTCTAAATAAAGGTTTCAGGTTTGACGTATTTTAGAATTTTTTAAATCCATTTTTATATTAAAGCTGAATATATGCCCTTCACACTCCATGGAGTGTTGCAGTATCACCTTCCTAGCCATTAGATCTCACTGTAGATCTCATCCACCCAGATGGGAAGGGTAGAGAAAGCTATGATGTGGGTAGGAGAGACTGGACAGAAAAACAGATAGACTAAATAGGTCAAAGGATCTGTCTGCTTCTGTGCTGCAATATTTTCTGCATTCTTTCATTTTTATGGGTTGTTGCTGGAGGAAGAAATAACAGCATCAGAACTAGATTTATTAACACTGACGTGTGAATTTGTGGCAACAATATAGTGCAGAATAAATTACTATCAGTTACAATTAAAAATGCAAAATAAAATAGTGATGTAATATTAGTAGGTCATTGGGCTGTTCAGAGACTCCTGTACCTCCTCCCTGATGGTTTAATAATGAGAACAGGGTACGTCCTGGATGCCGAGGGTCTTTAACAGTAGATGCTAACTTCCTGAGGCAGGGTGTCTAGAAGATGTCCTCAGTAGAAGGGAGGCTGTTGCCCACAATGAAGCTGGCTGCGTCTACAATGCTCTGCAGCCTTTTGTGATCCTGTGCATTGCAGTTCCTGTACCAGGCAGTAATGCAACCAATCAGAATGCTCTCCATAGAAATTTGCTCAAGTCTTTGGTGACGTACCAAATATCCAAGTTCCTAATGAAGTATTACCACTGGCATACCATGCTTTCTTCATTATTGTATCAATATGTTGGACCCAAGATACATCCTCTGAGATATTGATGCCTTAGATCCTGAAACTGCTCAGCCTTTTCACTGCTGATCCCTCAATGAGGACTGATGTGTGTTTGCCCGACTTCCCCTTCCTGAAGTCCACAATCAATTACGTAGTCTTGCTGACATTGAGTTCAAGATTGTTATAAAACCACTCAACCAGCTGATCTACCTCACTCCTTTACACCTCTCCATTGCCATCTAAGAATCTGCCAAAAACAATGGTGCCTTCGCAAATGTATACATCTGTACGATTTTTAGGTTGCAGCAGGTTTGTTTTTGGTCTTACAGTGCCAGCATTCGTGGTTCAATTCCTGCCCGTCTGTAAGGAGTTTGTATGTTCCCCGTGTGGGTTTCCTCTGGGTGCTCCTGTTTCCTCCCACATTCTAAAGGCGAATCAGATTTAATATCACTGGCATATGTCATGAAATTTGTTGTTATGTGGCAGCAGTACATTGCAATACATAATTTTAAAAACCTTACAATAAGTATATAAAATTTTAAATTAAATAAGTAGTGCAAAAAGAGAGAGAAAATGGCAAGATAGTGTTCCTGTTTTCATAGTTCATTCAGAAATCTGAGGGCAGAGGGGAAGAAGTGTTCCTGAAATGTTGAGTATGTGTTTTCAAACTCCGGTACTTCCTCCTTGACAGTAGCAATGAGAAGAGGGCATGTCCTGGGTGATGGGGGTCCTTCATGATAGATGCTGCCTTGTTGAGGTTTCACCTTTTGAAGGTGTCCTTGATGCTGGAGAGGCTATCATGGAGCTGGCCGAATTTCTATTGTAGCTTCTTCCGATCCGGTGCAGGGGCCCATTTGTTGGCCATGGCAGATTTTGAATATTGAATAGGTCAAGGACAGTGGAAGAAGACAGATCAATTGTCTTCATTCCTGCCATGTGCTTGGAGATGGACACTGCCATTTTGTGGAACTGTTTTACATCCTCCATCTTGTGTGTTAGTTTCTTGGCTTGATCAGTGTTTTAAAGAAGATACAATGATACTTCAGGTAGTCTGCTGGACTAGAGATAATCTCCAAAGAAGAAGTTATTTGTGAGGTGTTCTTTGATATAACATGCAGGTTTGTGAATGCTGGAATTGGTACCTGCCTGGACTGATTCGAGCTCATTACTGAAGAGAACAAAGGGCCATAAATTACTGATTGTCACTTGCTGGGAAGCGCGTATTAATGCATGCTGGCCTGGAACAGGGCCAATAAAAAAAAGGTGTTAAGGTCAGACTCATGACCTACAGCCAATGTCACTGGAATACAATATTTGAATTAGTAAGGAATGAATATAAAAATGAACACTTTGACTGTGCTATCAGCAATAACTCTCTCAAGACCCACCATCGCGAGGAAGAACCCTCACGCCAAGGGTGGGAGAAGAAAAGATTGATCATCTGGCCAACGGAGATCCCCTAATTATAAACTGGAAAACTGGTCTGAGTGAGTATTGGTACAGAGGAAACAGTAGAATTCATGTTCTAAGTTGTTAGCCCAGGGTCAACATCGTTATGTTGTTGTTTGTGCAGAGTCAATAAAGTTCAAGCTTCAATTAATTATGAGTTGTGTAGTGAGTCTCCTAACCTAGTTTCATTGATGAACAGTCAGGACATCCATACCAGAATGTTCTCAATGGGGCATCTGTAGAAATTTGCAAGGGTCTTTGGTGACAAATTGTCTCCTCAAACTCCAAATGAAATATAGCCATTCTAATTGCATCAATGTATTGGGCAAAGGATAGATCTTCAGAGGTATTAACTCCCAGGAACATGAAACTGCTTACCATTTCTACTGCTGACCCCTCAATGAGAACTGGTGCGTGTTCCCTCGACTTCCCCTTCCTGAAGTCCACAATCAATACTTTTGTCTTACTCATGTTGAGCACAAGATTGTTGTTGTGCCGACACTCAACCACCGAATCTATCTATCTCCTGTATGTCTCCTCATTACCATCTGAAATTCTGCAAATATGTTGTGTCATCAGCAAATATAGTCATGGCTAAACAGAGAGTAGAGCAGTGGGCTAAGCATGCATCCTTGAGGTACGGCAGTGTTGTGGCAATAAGACGTTTCTGATTCACCCAGACTTCGGTCTCCCAGTGAGGAAGTATCCAGTTGGAGAAGGAGGTACAGAGACCCAGGTTTTGGAGCTTGTTGATTAGTGAGGGTATGGTTGAATTGAATTCTGAGTTGTAATCAATAAACAGCAGCCTGCCGTAGGTACCACTATTGCCCAGGTGGTCCGAGGCCAAGTGGAGAGCCAGTGAGATTGCATCCTTTGTAGACCTATTGTGGCGATAGGCAAATTACATTGAGCCCTGGTCCTTGCGTAGGCAGGAGTTGATTCTAGCCGTGACCAACCTCTCAAAGCACTTCATCACAGTCAATGTGAACACCACTGGGCGATAGTCATTGAGGAACCCACTCTGCTCTTCTTAGGCATTTCTTGTTACCCTTTTGAAGCAGGTGGTAACTTACGACTGTAGTATAGAGAGATTGAAGATGTCCTTGAACACTCCCGCCAGTTGGTTGGCACAGGTTTTCAGAGCCCAACCGAGATCACTATCAGGCCTGATGCCTTGCAAGGGTTCACCCTCTTGAAAAATATTCTGACGTTGGCCTCTAAGACAGATCACTGGATCACCAGATGCTACAGGGATTCACACAGATTCTTATTCTCTCTTTCAAAGCATGCATAAAAAACATTGAACTCATCTGGGAGTGAAGCATCACAAACATTTATGATGTTAGGCTTCACTTTGTAGGAAGTAGTGGCCCGCAAACCCTACCAGAGCTAACATGCACCCGATTCCATCTCTAATTGCAATCAGAATTGTTTTCGCATTCTTAAGATAGCCTTCCATAGATCATACCTGGACTTTTTGTATAGTTCTGGATCACCGGTCTGGAATGTCATACATCTAGCCCTCGGCAGACTACGAATCTCCTTGCTCATCCATGGCTTTTGGTTTGTGTATGTTCTCCAAGTCACACACTCAACCACACAGGTCTTGAAATTGGTGACAACTGTGGCATATTCATTCAGATCTGAAGATGAATCTCTGAATACTGTCCAGTCCACTGACTCAAAACAGTCCCGTAAGTGCTCCTCCGCCTCCCTTGACCATATCGTTAGGCTTTAGTCTCTGCCTAAACACTGGGAGTAGAAGTGCAGCCAGGTGATCAGACTTTCCAAAATGGCACGGTAAGCATCCTTGCTGTTGGTATAATAGTGGTCAAGTGTGTTGGCTCCTCTGCTTCTACAGGTAGTCGTTCAGAGTCATCTTCAAGCTGGCTTGGTCGAAATCCCTCGCAATAATAGGGAAGGCATCAGGGTGCGTTGTTTTGTGCCTGCTGATTATGGTGCTCAGCTCCTTCAGTGCCTGTCTGACGTTGGCCTGGGGTGGAATGTACACCACCACCTGGATGTTGGCAGAAGACTCCCCCAGCAGATAACATGGATGATTCTTGACCACTAGATGTTCCAAGTCGGGTGAGCAGGATTGAGACATAACCCTCATGTCTGTGCACTATGATGAGTTAATCATGAACCATACTCTCTCTCCTCTACCTTCCATCAGGATGGTCGGGGTGGAGTTCTAAAGCCTCGGCATTTCAATCGTATCTGTAGACCGAAGCACCGTTCCTACTTCCATTTTCTGAAAGGGAAATTGCACTCATGACCTGAGACTGCCAACCAGGGTTCACCGATTTTGAGTATCAATCGATGTTTTAAATGTCTTAAAGCGATGCTGCTTACTGAATTCACCCTTCAGCGTAATGGCTTCAATCACTTCGCTAATAAACAAATACGTGAAGTGCTCAAAGAAAATAACATTGAAAATGACAGAGTTCCATAATGTTTCTTACATGAGAATACATTTAAAGAGAACTCAAACATATTTAGTATATATTTCTTTGTGATGTATTACAGCTTTATTACTTAAAGTTGTTATAACCGGGAGGGGTAGTGGGGATAAGCTCCCACTACCTATTAAATACTCCCAATGGTGTACGCCTCAAATAGCCTCTGACAACTAAGTTCTGTTGCCCATGTAGCAAGCTCCCCCTCTCCAGGCACCTGATGAACCCAAAGGAACGGCAGAGACCGATAACAGTTTGGTACCAGCAACATTGCAGGAGAGACAGTCAACATTGAACTCAATGTAGGACTGCCTTAGGCACTCCATCTTTTTATTTTTCTCTCAGGGTTTAGGCCTAAATCCTTTCCCGTGAGTGGGTATAGCCACAAGGCGGCGGAAGGTTGAGATCAGAGTTCTCCTTCTGCTAAATGTGCTGCCAGCCACGGCTAACGAGCTCCATCTATCCGAAGTGACTGCTGCTTTTAAGGCGCCAGTAACCTGCCTTTGCTTTTTCTCTTGTCCGTAGAAACAGTTCCGCCAGGCTTAGTAGCTAAACGACACGTGAAGGCCAAGAGTTGAGCTTGCTCGCCATGTCATACTGTGCGGGCTTGCATATCTAGACAGCTAAGATGCAATATCCATTGTCAACTCTGACCGACTGAGACCTCAGAAATGGAAATTATTCCAGATGTTCCCATTTGTTTTTTATTAAAATGTCTGTTGAGTAAAATTATAGCTTGAAAATTAACTAAATCCCAAGAATCATTATGAATTGATGATTGCAGAAATGCAAAAATATATTATTTTTTGTTTTATAGTAAAACCAATTTTTAAAATATATCTTTTGCATGAATTTCCTTAGTAAACACAACAAAGTTTCAGACCTCTAATTCTGCTTCCTGGTTTTGTTTTTGTAGAACGTGTGAGACAACCCACTAACTTTGTTCTTGTTCTGCTCTAAGTCATCAATTTGAAATGTTTCTCTCCACAGATATTCGATCATCTGTTGACTAGTTCAAGCATTTTCTTTTAATACCATTAGTTTTTGCCCTGTCCTCTACACTCTCTTCTCAGCCTCATCTTGTATTGCTTTGTCACTGACTATAAAATACTTATGATCAATATTGTTTGGATACCAAATTCACCAGAAACAAATATCCCTCAATCATGCCAGTGGAGAATCAACCTAATTGCTTTCTCTACCATCTCCAACTTGCTAAAATATTTTTTAATGAATGGTTAAACAAATGCCACCAAGAACTGCAAATGAACAGAAACAGAGAAAAAAGAATTGAAGTCATCATTTTATCTTTCTTGACCATGAACATCTAGTGAAAATCAGGCTTCCTGGTGTCCTATGAAGATCTCCATTTAACATGTTTTGCTTCCTTTCATTAATTGACTTGTTTTTGCCCCTCCAAAAGGCATTATTCTCACTCTGCAGCAGGCTATCAAGAAGGCAAATGGAATATTGGCCTTCATTGTTAGAGGGATTGAATTTAAGAGTAGGGAGGTTATGCTGCAACTGTACAGGGCACTGGTGAGGCCACATCTGGTGTACTGAGTGCAGTTCTAGTCTCTTTACTTGATGAGGTATTGGTGAGGCCATATCTGGTGTACTGAGTGCAGTTCTAGTCTCTTTACTTACTGGCTTTGGAGGCAGTACAGAGGAGGTTCACTAGGTTGATTCCAGAGATGAGGGGGTTAGACTATGAGGGGAAGTTGAGCCACTTGGGACAATACTCACTGGAATTCAGAAGGATGAATGGAGATCTTATACAAACATATAAAATTATGACAAGATAAGATAAGATAAGGGATAGATAAGATAGAGGCAGGAAAGCTGCTTCCATTGGTAGGTAAGACTAGAACTATACTTTATAGTTGCCAAACAATTGATACTAGAACGTACAATCATCACCGCTATATTTGATTCTGTGCTTCCCGCCCCCTGGATTACAAATCGATAGTAAATATTAAAAAATTTAAATTATAAATCATAAATAGAAAATAGAAAAATGGAAAGTAAGGTAGTGCAAAAAAACCAAGAGGCAGGTCCGGATATTTGGAGGGTACGGCCCAGATTTGGGTCAGGATCCGTTCAGCGGTCTTATTACAGTTGGAAAGAAACTGTTCCCAAGTCTGGCCGTGTGAGTCTTCAAGCTCCTGAGCCTTCTCCTGGAGGGAAAAGGGACGAAAAGCGTGTTGGCTGGGTGGGTCATGTCCTTGATTATCCTGGCAGCACTGCTCTGACAGCGTGCAGTGTAAAGTGAGTCCAAGGACGGAAGATTGGTTTGTGTGATGTGCTGCGCTGTGTTCACGAGCTTCTGCAGCTTCTTCCGGTCTTGGACAGGACAACTTCCATACCAGGTTGTGATGCACCCTAGAAGAATGCTTTCTATGGTGCATCTATAAAAATTAGTGAGGGTTTTAGGGGACAGGCCAAATTTCTTTAGTTTTCTCAGGAAGTAAAGGCACTGGTGGGCCTTCTTGGCAGTGGACATAGCCTCACGATTCGGGGGAGTAAATTTAGGGTGGAGATGAGGAGAAACTGCTTTTCCCAAAGAGTGGTGAATCTGTGGAATTCTCTGCCCAGTGAAGGAGTGGAAGCTACCTTAGTAAATATATTTAAAACAAGGTTAGATAGATTTTTGCATAGTAGGGGAATTAAGGGTTATGGGGAAAAGGTAGGTAGGTGGAGATGAGTCCATTGTCAGATCAGCCATGATCTTATTGAATAGCGGAGCAGGCTCAACCGGCTAGATGGCCTAGTCCTGCTCCTATTTCTTATTTTATTATGTCTTTAGAGCCTCTGTTGGCATTTCTGTAGCACAGAGTTTTTATGGCATGGGGTTGCCAGTCTCATGGTCATTTTGCATCCAGGCGTGAGTTGATTGTGGTTCAGAGGGATAATAAATATGCCATGAAGGAATGGTAAAGCAGACTTGATGGGTCAAATGGCCTAATTCTGCTCCTATGTCTTATGGTCATATGGAAAGCTATTTTACTTAAGATTTTGTTTGTGGCGGATTTAACGCTATCACAACTAATTTCTGTTTGGAAGGGGCAAAGAAAGACAAGCCAGTTACTCCATCATTAATTTTACCATCTCAATTAGCAAACAGACATGGGTATCAGGGCAATATATCCCTCCACTGAACTATTTAATTTTTACTTGGTCAGTCATTAGTTAGTGTTGTTTATGAGCACTGCCCTTTGAACACAAACACAGGCAATTGATGCTATCTAAAAACTGTTTTATCTAGGAACTGTGTTGTGCCTAACAGCCACACAAGTGTACAGAATTGATGCTAGTTAGAACCTGTTTGGCAACAGACTCTTGCCCCAATTAAGCAGCTTGTGGTCCCAAATAAAAGATGGAGATCCCAGCTATTTTCTTGATTAATTTTTGTTCTTTAAGAGTTGTCCCAAATAAGCAGCTGCCCCAATCAACTGACGACCCAATTAACCGGAATCCACTGTAGCACATTATTAATTTTTTGAGAACCTTCAGATTTTTACATGAGATAAAAATTAACTAAAACCCTTAATGATTGACAGAGAGTATAAAGAATCTATTAAAATATCTAATAAAGTATGCAGCTGTAATATGAGATGCTGACATTGCTACAGTTTGTATCTTCAAGGACCTAGTGCCATAGTCAAAAGCTTAAAAGTTATATTCAATACTTTAAAATAGCAATCTGTTTTTAATATTTAAAAATGCCAAGTGGCAAAGAAGCATGTCTTCACTACAGTGTAAATGTGATACTCCTAGTCAGCCCTTAGAGGTTAAAATATTGACAATAAGTAATGGGTAGTTAAATGAAATACAAAGGTTACCATGCAAATGAAAACAGTTTATTTGGAACTGCTGATCCCAGAATCAGCAGTCCAAACAATTTTATTGGCACTTCATTCCAGTACCAAACTGCATCAGAAAATACGCTTACGTTTTCACTTGTTTTGAGAGGCTGTTGGCATTAAAATTTCATCTTAAAATTTTGATACCTAAAATATGGACAGAAAGTGAGCCAATTAGTCTAGATGTAATGAGCAGTGATTGATCCACACAATACCTTTGTGACCCAACTCAAACTTCATCATATTTCCATTCCATAAATTACTATAAATTAAAAGTAGAAAATATTGAAAATATGATGCTGATTAGATTTTGCTATTTTCAAAGTACAGATTTTAATGGGAATGCATATAATTAGAAATGGTCTAAAGCAGGTAAATGAAACTGTTGAAATCTGCAGTAACTGATTTAAGGATAAACTTGAATCAACATTTGTGGAAATAAGTTTGACAATTTAGTTGATAAGAATGATTAACAAATTCAGTATGATCTATGATTTAATTAAGCACATACAATAAAAATGATTTGTAAATTATCAGCCATTTACTGCAATTGTGAAGGGCAGATTCTAAGTAATTAATTTCTTAAGCAGCAACAGTGTGCCTGACATAAGACATAGACATAGGAGCAGAATTAGGCCATTTGGCCCATCGAGTCTGCTCTGCCATTCAATCATGGCTGATCTTTTTGTCCCCTTCTCAGCCCCACTCCCCACCTTCTCCCCAAAACCTTGTTGCCACGTCCAATCAAGAACCTATCAAACTTTTCCTTAAATACACCCAATGACCGGGCCTCCACAGCTGCCTGCTGGAACAAATTCCACAAATTCACCACCCTCTGGCTAAAGAAATTTTTCCACATCTCTGTGTTAAATGGACTCCCCCTTGAGGCTGTGCCCTCTTGTCCTAGACTCCCCCACCATGGGAAACATCCTTTCCACATCTACTCTATCTAGGCCCTTCAACATTTGAAATGTTTCAATGAGATCCCCCGCTTCTAAATTCCAGTAAGTACAGACCCAGAGCCATCAAATGTTCCTTGTATGATAATCCTTTCATTTCCGGAGTCAACCTTGTGAACCTCCTCTAAACCCTCTCCAATGCCAGCACACCTTTTCTTAGATGAAGAGCCCAAACTGTTCACAATACTCAAGGT
Source organism: Mobula hypostoma (assembly GCF_963921235.1). Taxonomy (NCBI): domain Eukaryota; kingdom Metazoa; phylum Chordata; class Chondrichthyes; order Myliobatiformes; family Myliobatidae; genus Mobula; species Mobula hypostoma. The sequence continues at coordinate 43,069,399 of NC_086108.1, forward strand.
GAGGTCCATCCAGTACTTTATAAACCCTCAGCAACACATCCCTGCTCTTGTATTCTGGACCTCTTGAAATGAATACTAACATCGCATTTGCCTTACTCTCCACCAACTCTACCCGCAAGTTAACCTTTAGGGTGTTCTGCACAAGGACTCGCAAGTCCCTTTGCACCTGAGATTTTTGGATTTTCTGCCCGTTTAGAAAATAGTCCGCACTTTTATTTCTGCTATCGAAGTGTATGACCATGCATTTTCCAACATTGTATTTCATTTACCACTTTCTTGCCCATTCTCCTAATCTGCCTGTTTCTGCAGCCTATCTGTTTCCGTAACACTACCTGCCTCTCACCCCTGCGTGGGATGGAATGATCAATTGTGTCTTTTCCTCTTGCTCTGTATTAATCTGCAGACATAAGTGAAGTAAATTACATTAATTGGAAGAACAGGACAAGGTAATACAATGAAAGGAAGCAACACATACAAAATGCTGGAGGAACTCAGCAGGCCAGGCAGCATCTATGGAAAAGAGTACGCAGTCGATGTTTCAGGCCAAGATCTTTCATCTGGACTGGAAAAAAAGATGAGGTCAGAGTAAGAAGGTGGAGGGATCACCTATCACCTTGTACTTCTTCCTCCCCCTCCTCCCATCTTCTTAATCTGACTTCTCATCTTTTTTCCAGTCCTGATGAAGGGTCTCAGCCTGAAACATCGACTGTTTACTCTTTTCCATAGATATTGTCTGAGCTGCTGAGTTCCTCCAGCATTTTGTATGTGTTGTTTGGATTTCCAGTATCTGCAGATTTTCTTGTGACAGTAAAAAGAAATTCATTTTTCTTCTCAGTATGTATTCTCAGTTGAGTCAAATTCTTGGTCTTCGTCAAAAATACATTTGTTAACAATTAAACTAAAGTTTGTGCACGTTAACGATTCTACACAGTGTTGAAAGTCCTTCGAAAAAGTACTGATATAAATGATTAGATGTGTGAGGAATATTGTTTTCTTGGCTTGCAGAAATTTTCCTTTCACCCATGAAAGGTAACAATCCATGTCTGAATTGAAACCAATAGTTACAAATGCTTTGGAGTTTCATTCGTTACCTTTTGACTTTCAAGAATAAGGTACAAAAATGAATTTTTTGAGAAATTAAAAATGTGTATAGTTAAATAATTTATTCATGGCCTATGAAATATGGCTTCATGGGCTGACTTACTTCAACATAACCTAACCTATAATTGAAAAAAACATTATATATTTACTTATTGCAATATATCAGATGTTGAACGAAACAAGCTGAAGCTGAACCAGAACCAGCTATGGCACATTTATAAATGCATTGCCATTTTATTTTCTACTCAAAGGCATGACAAGGCAAAACATGAGAAACTATGGACTTGGGGTACAATTTCTAGCTTTCACATTGGTTCTGGGACAATTTGCCCTTGACCAATGAAAATTTAAAGGGCCAGTTTATCACATGACTGGCAGTAGATGGAAATATTTCACTCCTAGTCAACAGACAAATTTATTAATCTTATTACCTGCTTACCACATGACAAAACCGGAATAAATAAATAGACTCTGTCTTCACTAAACTTGTTTGTAATCAGGCACTATAAAACAGTTTTGCTTCCAACAGCAGTATAAAATTTACCTAATTGACAGAGACTTTACTTACTTTGTATTCCTCTCCTCTCAAAATGTTTTGCTTTCGCTGTCTTCCATATTTATTATGCCATGTCTAGAAAATTAGTTGAAATTACTTTTAATGCCACTTAATGCTAGCCATTTTTCATAGTCCATTTTCCACTATCAGTATCTTAGTTATGTGGCAGAGGTACAGGTAGAACGATTTAATCACAAAATCTATTTACAGCTTCATTAAATAAAATCCTCTGGTTTTAGTAAACCCATAAAATTGATAGTTAAATTTCTTTTAACTTTTTAATATTTCTTGGGCAATCCTTTAACCAAGGGAGCTCACTTCCACTCTTTTCTCTGCTTCTTTTGGCTCCCAATGTATAGCCTTGAGGTTCTCAATTATTATTTTGAATGTTTCTTCTCCACTTTGTGTGGCTATAGGCCAGAGGTCTATAGGAGTCAGCAGAGATATTGCAATTGCTTAAAGCTTTCAAGACATCCTTAAATCTTTTCCTCTTTCCATCTGCTAACCCACGACAAAGCTCAGAATAAACCATCCATTTCAGGAGTTTCAGGCATGCAAACAATATGGCCTACCCAACGTAACCGAATAAAAGTAACTAAGTTTGAATCCTGAAAGCACTGGCCAGGGAGAGGCCACTGACAATGGTTTGCTTATCCTGCTACGTACATTGAAGAGATAGTGTGTGCGATATACTTCCAGTAATTTGTGTTACCTTCTGTAGGCACTCCAGTTCCCAGAAGCATATGAAGGCGTTGGTCACTGTGACCACAGGTTGTATGCCAGATCCAGATTCTTAATCTCCAAATACCCTTCTTCTTTGTGCTGTCACTGAAGACTGGTGAAATCCATCATCTATGTCCACCTTCTTTGAGAGTGGCTCTGAAGATATGGGAAGTAGTCCAATTTTCCCCTAGGGTCCTGTCATGAACATTATTATAAGGTAATGCACTGTAGCATGGCCAGGATGTTCTCGTTGGTCTTGCGTGTAAAGTCCACTGTTCATATGCCTTAGTGAAGGAGATAACAATGTTTTCACATTCAATCACTGAATGTGTACATACGTATAAAAACAATTATCTGCATACTGTAGTTCAACTAGTGAAGTTTGGGTCACTCTAGCCCTGGAGTGTAGTTGCTTTAGGCTGAACATTTTCCACGTTAGGTTTGACAACTAGCTCCATAACAAAATGAAAGATGTTAAAAATATTCTGGGAGAAGGATACAGCCAAATTTGGCACTCACTCTCAATTAGTTTTATTATAATGAAGACCCATGGATTAGTTTCATAGCTTGCACACTGTTGTGAAGCAAATATAAATTGCAGAAAAGCTTGTATGGACAGCAAAATAATGTACATGATTTAGGGTTTGGGGGATGTGAAGGCAATTTCTCCCAAATGCATTTCCCAGCCTTACTTTCCAATGTAAATAAGTTGTTGGAGGTCCCTTCATCACAGTCAGCTTTTAAATTTAAGGTGTATTGTAGTCAGTAATCACTGGTGCCTTGATCAGCCTGCATCCTGTACATCGGGACACTCAAGCCAAGTCGTGTATGGGAGAATACAAACGTACCTCCTCCCCAGCTTTATCCCTCACTTCTAATGGCCACTGATTTTAACCACTGTATTGTAATTACATATTGATACTGAGGAAAAAACAGATTACATTTTAGCACATGAATTTGAATACTAATAGAAACATAGAAAACCTACAGCACAATACAGGCCCTTCGGCCCACAATGCTGTGCCAAACATGTACTTACTTTAGAAATTATCCAGGGTTAGACATAGCCCTCTATTTTTCTAAGCTCCATGTACCTATCCAAGAGTCTCTTAAAAGACCCTATTGTATCCACCTCCACCACCGTTGCCGGCAGCCCATTCCACACACTCGCCACTCTCTGCGTAAAAAACTTACCCCTGACATCTCCTCTGGACCCACTTCCAAGCACCTTAAAACTGTGCCCTCTCATGTTAGCCATTTCAGCCCTGGGAAAAAGTCTCTGACTATCCACACGATCAATACCTCTCATCATATTATACGCCTCTATCAGGTCACCTCTCATCCTCTGTCACTCCAAGGAGAAAAGGCCAAGTTCACTCAAGTTATTCTCGTAAAGCATGTTCCCCAATCCAGGCAACATCCTTGTAAATCTCCTCTACACCCTTTCTATAGTTTCCACATCCTTCCTGTAGTGAGGTGACCAGAACTGAGCACAGTACTCCAAGTGGGGTCTGACCAGGGTTCTATACAGCTGTAACATTACCGCTCAGCTCTTGAACTCGGTTGATGAAGACCAATGCACCATATGCTTTCTTAGCCACACAGTCAACCTGCACAGTAGCTTTGAGTGTCCTATGGACTCGGACCCCAAGATCCCCCTGATCCTCCACACTGCCAAGAGTCTTACCATTAATACTATATTCTGCCATCATATTTGACCTATCAAAATGAACCAACTCACACTTATTTGGGTTGAACTCCACCTGCCACTTCTCAGCCCAGTTTTGCATCCTATCGATGTCCTGCTGTAAACTCTGACAGCCCTCCACACTATCCACAACACCTCCAACCTTTGTGTCATCAGCAGATTTACTAACCCATCCCTCCACTTCCTCATCCAGGTCATATATGAAAATCACGGAGAGAAGATGTCCTAGATCAGATCCCTGAGGCACACCACTGGTGACTGACCTCCAGCAGAATATGACCCACCTACAACCACTCTTTGCCTTCTGTAGGCAAGCCAATTCTAGATCCACAAAACAATGTCCCCTTGGATCCCATGCCTCCTTACTTTGTCAATAAGCCTTGCATGGGGTACCTTATCAAATGCCTTGCTGAAATCCAAATGCACTACATCTACTGCATTACCTTCATCAATGCGTTTAGTCACGTCCTCAAAAAATTCAATCAGACTCGTAAGGCATGACCTGGATTTGACAAAGCCATGCTGACTATTCCTAATCATATTATGCCTCTCCAAACATTCAGGATCTTTTCTATCAACTTACCAACCACTGAAGTAAGCCTCACTGGTCTATAATTTCCAGGGCTATCTCTACTTCTTTTCTTGAATAAGGGAACAACACTTGCAACTCTCCAATCTCCTGAAACCTCTCCCGTCTCCATTGATGATGCAAAGATCATTGCCAGAGGCTCAGGAATCTCCTCCCTTGCCTCTTGCAGTAGCCTGGGGTACATCTCATCCGGTCCTGGTGACTTATCCAACTTGATGCTTTCCAAAAGCTTCAGCACATCCTCTTTCATGCTCAAGCTTTTCAATCCACTGTAAGTCATCACTATAATCGCCAAGGTCCTTTTCCATAGTGAATGCTAAAGCAAAGTATTCATTAAGTACCACCACTATCTCCTCTGGTTCCATACACACTTTTGCACTGTCACACTTGATTGGTGCTATTCTCACACGTCTTATCCTCTTGCTCTTCACATGCCTTGGGGTTTTCCTTAATATTGCTCACCAGGCCTTCTGATGGCCCCTTCTGGCTCTCCTAATTTCATTCTTAAACTCCTTCCTACTAGCCTTATAATTTTCTAGATTTCTATCATTACCTAGTTTTTTGAACCTTTCATAAGCTTTTCTTTTCTTCTTGACTAGATTTTCAACAGCCTTTGTAAACCATGGTTCCTCTACCCTACCATCCTTTCCCTGTGTCATTGGAATGTACCTATGCAGAACACCGCACAAATATCCCCTGAACATTTGCCACCTTTCTGCCGTACATTTCCTTGAGAACATCTCTTCCCAATTTATACTTCCAAGTTCCTGCATGATAGCTTCATATTTCCCCTTACTCCAATTAAATGTTTTCCTAACTTGTATGTTCCTATCCCTCTCCAATGCTATGGCAAAGGAGATAGAATTATGATCAGTATCTCCAAAATGCTCTCCCACTGAGAGACCTGACTCCTGACCAGGTTCACTTCCCAATACCAGATCAAGTACAGTCTCTCCTCTTGTAGGCTTATCTACATATTGTGTCAGGAAACCTTCCTGAACACACCTAACAAACTCCACCCCATCTAAACCCATTGCTCTAGGGAGATGCCAATCAATGTTGGGGAAATTAAAATCTTCCACCACAACAACCCTGTTATTATTACACCTCTCCAGAATCTGTCTCCCTATCTGCTCCTCGATGTCCCTGTTACTATTGGGTAGTCTATAAAAAACACCCAGTAGAGTTATTGACCCCTTGCTGTTCCTATCTTCCACCCCCAGAGACTTGGTAGACAATCCCTCCACGTCTTCCTCCTTTTCTGCAGCCGTGACGCTATCTCTGATCAACAGTGCCACGCCCCCACCTTTTCTGCCTCCCTCTCTGTCCTTTCTGAAACATCTAAAGCCTTGCACTCTAAGTAGCCATTCCTGCCCCTGACCCATCCAAGTCTCTGTAATGGCCACAACATGATAGCTCCAAATACTGATTCATGCTTTAAGTTCATCCACTTTGTTCATGATACTCCTTGCATTAAATTAGACACACCTCAAACCATCAGTCTGAGCATATCCCTTCTCAATTACCAATTACATTATTTTTTTTCTCCAAAATTTCAATAATTTTCATAATCATCTCACTGAGATCTTTAACCTCTCATTTTGACAGTCTGAGGTACCCATCTGCTTCAAGCAGGCTTCAATCACACAGTGCCTAAGAAGAACACGGTAACATGCTTCAATGACTGTTGTCCAGTAGCACTTACATCCACTGTGATGAAGTGTTTTGAGAGGTTGGTGATGAAACACATCAACTCCTACCTGAGTAGCAACTTAGATCTACTCTAATTTGCCTACCAACATAGCAGACGCCGTTTCATTGGCTCTTCACTCAACTTCTGAATAATGAAGGTGCATACATCAGGATGCTCTTTATTGAGTACAACTCAGCATTCAATACTATTATCTCCTCAAAATAAATCAAAAAGCTCCAAGGCCTGTCCTCAATACCTCCTCAATTTCCTCACTTGCAGAGTCTATCACAGGTAAAGCCCTCCCCACCATAGGGCACATCTACATGGAGAGTTGTCGCAGGAAAGCAGGGATCCCCACCACCTAGGTCATGCTGTCTTCTCAGTACTGCCTTCAGGAAGAAGGTACAAGAGCCTCAGGACTCATACCACCTGGATCAGGAACAGTTACTACCCCTCAAGCATCATCCTCTTGAACCAAAGGGGATAACTTCACTCAACTTCACTTGTCCCATCACTGAACAGTTCCCACAATCTATTAGACTCATTTTCGAGAATTCTTCATCCATGTTCCTAATACTTATTGCTTCTTTTTGTGTTGTATTTACGCTGTTTGGTGTCCTTTGCACATTGGCTGATTCCATTATGTTTACTGGATTTACTGAGTATGCCTACAAGAAAATGAATCTCAGGGTTGTAGACGGTGACATATATGTACTTTGATAATCAATTTACTTTGTATTTTGAACGTTTACCTACCACTTCATAAATGCTAAATGCAAGGAAGAACTTAAAAGATGCATTGAATGGCAGAAGCTTCAATCTATATTTACCTTAACATTCACCAGCTTTTCGTTCAAGTGTGGTTTTAATTATTACCCTTAGAATGGTGAACAAGGCTGCTTTATTTTCTTGTTCTCCAAATGACTCAGAGTTATCTTGAACTCTGTCCCAAATTTAATTTAGCAAAATTAAAAACCCCACTTTCTTCAGAACTATGTTGCGAAGTAAAATTTTTAAAAATTAGGAAGTGCATGATATTCAACCATTTGGTAGCCTTAGTAAAAAGAAAGCGTATGAGACATTGAACCTAATAGTAACTGCTAGTGCTGCAACAATACCCTAACAGACTGCAAAGTAAATTAGTTTCTACTAAAACCATAAGACAAAGACATAGGAGCAGAATTAGGCCATTCAGCCCATCAAGTATGCTCTGCCATTCCAGCATAGCTGATCCCAATCCCATTCAACCCATACACATGCCTTCTCGCCGTAACCTTTGATGCCCTGACCCATCAGGGAACTATCAACTTCCACTTTAAGTATACCCATGGACGGCCTCCACCACAGTCAGTGGCAGAGCATTCCACAGATTCACTACCCTTTGGCTAAAATAAAATTCTCCTTACCTCTGTTCTAAAAGGCTGCCCCTCAATTTTGAGGCTCTGCCCTCTAGTTCTGGTTACCTCCACCATAGGAAATATCCTCTCCACATCCTCCTTATCTAGTCCTTTCAACATTCGGTGGGTTTCTATGAGATCCCCCCCGCATTCTTCTAAATTCCAGTGAGTACAGGCCCAAAGCACCAAATGTACCTCATATATTAACCCCTTCATACCTGGAATCACCCTCATGAACCTCCTCTGGACTTTTTCAAATGGTAACACATCCTTTCTGAGATATGGGCCCAAAACTGTTGACAATACTCCAAGTGCAACCTGACCAGCATTATCTAATAAAGGCTCAGCATTATCTCTTTGCTCTTATATTCTAATCCCCTTGAAATAAATGCCAACATTGCAGTTGCCTTCTTTAGCACAGATTCAATCTATAAATTAGCCACCTGGGAGTCTTGCACAAGGATTCCTAAATCCCTTTGCACCTCTGATGTTTGAATTTTCTCCCCATTTAGATAATAGTCTGCACTGTTCCTTTTACCAAAATGCATTATCATACATTACCCGACACTATATTCCACCTACCCCTCCACCTATCTTTGTATCATCCGCAAACTTTCCCACAAAGCCATCAATTCCATTATCTAAATCACTGAAAACAATGTGAAAAGTAGTGGTCCCAATACAATAAGGAACACCACTAGTCACTGACAGTCAACCAGAAAAGGCCCCTTTTATTCCCACTTGCTGCCTCCTGCCCATCAGCCATTCCCCTATCCATGCCAGTATCTTTGCTGTAATGCCATAGGATTTTATCTTGTTAAGCAGTCTCACATGTGGCACCTATCAAATGCCTTCTGATAATCCAAGTAAATAACATCCACTGCCTCTCGTTTGTCCAACCTGCTTGTTATTTCTCGAAGAACTCTAACAGATTTGTCAGGCAAGATTTCCCTTTACAGAAACCATGCTAACTTTGACTTATTTTACCATTAGTTTCCAAGAACCCCAAAACCACATCCTTAATAATAGACTCCAACACTTTCCAACCACTGAGGTTAGGCTAACTGGACTATAATTTCCTTTCTTTTGTCTTCCTCTCTTCTTAAAGAGTGGAGTGACATCTGCAATTTTCCAGTCCTCTGGGACCATGCCAGAATCAAGTAATTCTTGAAAGATCATGACCCATACATCCATTATCTCTTCAGCAACCTCTCTCAAGACTCTGGGATGTAGTCCATCTGGTCCAGGTGACTAACACACCTTTAAGACCTTTCAGTTTGCCTTGCACTTTTTCCTTTGTAATCGCAATGCCACTCACACTTGCTCCTTGACACTCATGGACCTCTGACACACTGCTAGTGTCTTCCTCAGTGAAGACTGATGGAAAATACTCACTAAGTTCATCTGCTATTTCTTTGCCCCCATTACTACCTCACTAGCATCGTTTTCCAGTGGTCCAATATTAACTCTCACCTCCCTTTTACTCTTTACATAACTAAAAAAACTTCTAGCATCCTGCTTTATATCTCATTATTTCGTACATTATTATTGCACATTGGTAAATTATTATTGTGTATATTATTAATCTGTACTTTATTATTAGTTAGTTATTATATTTATTATAACTATTTATTATATTGCTAAGCATGTTTTTAAATGTTGCTGCTGTAATGAAATAATTTCCCACTTGGGATCAATAAAGTACTTATTATTATTATTATATCATTGATTAGTTTGCCCTCATATTTCATTTCTTCCCATCTTATGGCTTTTTTATTTGCCTTTTGTTGGATTTTAAAAGCTTCCCAATCATCCAACTTCCCACTCAATTTTGCTACATTATATGCCTTTTCCTTGGCTTTTATGCAGTACTTAACTTCCCTTGTCGGCTATGGTTGCCTACACTTGCCATTAGAAAACTTCAGCTTCTGTAGGAAATATCTATCCTGCGCCTTGTGAACTATTCCCAGAAACTTCAGCCATCTCTGCTCTGCCATCATCCCCACCAATATCCTCCTCCAATCCACCTGGCCAAGCTTCTCTCTCATGCCTCTGTAATTCCCTTTATTCGATTGCGATACTGATACACTTTCTCCCTCTCAAATTGCAGTATGAATTCCATCATATTATGATCATTGCCTTCTAAGGGTTCCGTTACATTAAGCTCCCTAATAAGATCTGGATTATTACACAACACCCAATCTAAGATAGCTTTTCCCCGAGTAGGCTCAAGCACAAGCTGCTTTGAAAAGCCATCTCATAGGCATTCAACAAATTCCCTCTCTTGCAATTCGATGCCAACCTGATTTTCCCAATCCCCTTGCATATTGAATTTCCCCATTACAGTTGTGACATTACCCTAATTACATGCCTTTTCCAGCTGCCTTTGCAATCTCAACTCCACACTTTGGCTACTATTTGGAGGCTATATATGATTCCTTTAAGTGTTTTCCTTTACCCTTGCAGTTTCTTAACTCCACCCACAAAGATTCGTCATTCTCTGACCCTGTATCACCTCTTTCTAAAGATGTAATTCCATCTCTTAGCAACAGAGCCACACAACCGCCTATCCTTTCGTTATAAAGTATATCCTTTGATGTTAAGCTCCCAACTATGGCCTTCTTTCAGCCATGACTCAGTGATGCCCACAAAGTTATACTGACCAACCTCAAATTGTGCCACCAGTTTGTCCACCTTATTCTAAGTGCTACGTGCATTTAAATAGAGCACCTTCAGTCCTGAACTCTTCACCCTTTTTGAATATTGCCATGCACATTTGAATAAAACACAAACATGATTGACACCATTAAGAAGCCAGGTTTTATCATTATTTCAGAGATGCTTTCAAAATCATGAGTCAGAGAAATGAAGAAAACTATTTCATTAAACACTCTGATTCATATAAAAATATAGAACAATTTGAAAATTAGTCCTTCTAATTCAGTAAAAAAATTCAGCATATTTGTTGAATTGGAAATGAATACCAATGAATTGATCCACTTGACCCAAAACAGGAGTATGTGGGCCATGGCAGTCAAAGCTCAAACTGGGCATGGCATCTGATGATGATGATACTTGTTGAAATGTTAATGTCTTTTTCATTTTCTTTTTTAAAAGCTTTTATTCCCCTGTGATCTTTTCACCGAACAAGCAGAGAAACACTGATCAGAAAACGGCACTTGAATTCAAGATAAAAATAAAGAGACACCTATTTCACCTTTCCACACTATTCCCAGACTAAAAACCAATAGTAAAATTGTGAACATGTGGAACAAGACACTTTGATCTGAACAACACACATAAAAGTTGCTGGTGAACGCAGCATCTCCAGGAAGAGGTGCAGTCGCCGTTTCAGGCCGAGATCCTTCGTCAGGACTCTGACGTTGCTTGAATTTCCAGCATCTGCAGAATTCCTGTTGTTACTTTGATCTGAAATAATTTTTGTTTCTCTCTGCGTGTTGTCTCTGTCTAGCAGTTACTGTTTGACTACAATTTCCTATATTGAGAAGACCAATCATACATATTTTCTTTTAAAGACTAACAAATCAAACTTTATTAAGAAGAATACTTTAGAAAAATGAACTATTTAGGGACACCCCTAAATAATTCAACAGCTATTCTTGTTGAACCAAGACTTATAAGAGTTAGGCATTTTTATTGAAATAAAAATCTTCATAGAAATTCAATAGAGCGTAGAAAAGTAAATAATGCATTTCTGCTTAAATTCTTAATATTGTTGGTATTCAACATAAACTGTTCAAAATACACGAGAAGATTACCTGCCTACATACTGTACTATATAAAAGTTAATTCTATAGAATCACTTTTCACACAGATGTTCCACTTTCTGTAAGTAATGAATAACACTGCTGTGCACTGGAGGAACTCAGCAGGTCAGGCAGCATCAGTGGAAACGATGTGTCAACGTTTCGGGCCAGAACCCTTCATCAGGACTTAAGAATGAAGGAGGGGGAAGGATTTGAAGAATGCTTGTAGGTTCGGTTGAAAGACCAGTAACTTGAAAGACAAAGGGGTGAGGGAGGGGAAGCATCAACGTCGTAGGCAGGAAAACAATGGGTAGTAGAAGAAGGAGGCGGAACCATGAGGGAGGTTATAGGCAGCTGGGGGAGGGGGCACAGTGAAATAGGGATAGAGGAAGGGAGGGGGAGGGAATTACCGGAAGTTGGAGAATTCTCGACTGTACCTCTTCCCACACCGCCACATGCAAAAATGCCATTCTCTATTCCCAGTTCCTCCGTCTCCGCCGCATCTGCTCCGAGGATGAGGCTTTCCGTTCCAGGACATCTCAAATGTCCTCTTTCTTTAAGGATTGTGGTTTCCCTTCTACCGTCATCAATGATGCCCTCAACCGCATCTCCTCCATTTCCCGCACTTCGGCCCTCACCCCATCCTCCCGCCACCACAACAGGGACAGAGTTCCCCTTGTCCTTACCTACCACCCCACCAGCCTCCAGATCCAGCACATTATCCTCCACAACTTCCGCCACATTCAACAGGACCCCATGACTAAGCACATCTTTCCCTCTCCACCCTTCTCTGCTTTCCGCAGGGATCGGTCCCTCTGCGACTCCCTTATCCGCACATCCATCCCCACGGATCTCCCACCCGGCACTTATCCCTATAAGTGTAAGTACTACACCTGTCCCTACACCTCCTCTCTTGCCACCATTCAGGACCCCAAACAGTCCTTCCAGGTGAGGCAACACTTCACTTGTGAGTCTGTTGGGGTCATCTATTGCATCCGGTGCTCCCGGTGCGGCCTCCTCTACATCGGTGAAACCCGACGCAGATTGGGGGACCGCTTCGTCAAGCACCTCCGCTCCGTCCGCCACAACAGACAGGATCTCCTGGTAGCCACCCACTTCAACTCTGCTTCCCATTCCCATTCAGATATGTCCAGACATGGCCTCCTCTGCTGCCATGATGAGGCTAAACTCAGGGTGGAGGAGCAACACCTCATATATCGTCTAAGTATTCTCCAGCCCCTTAGTATGAACATAGAATTCTCCAACTTCCGGTAATTCCCTCCCCCTCCCTTCCCCTATCCCTATTTCACTCTGCCCCTCCCCCAGCTGCCTATAACCTCCCTCATGGTTCTGCCGCCTCCTTCTACTACCCATTGTTTTCCTGCCTATGACATCGATGCTTCCCCTCCCCCACCCCTTTGTCTTTCAAGTTACTGGTCTTTCAACCGAACCTACAAGCATTCTTCAAATCCTTCCCCCTCCTTCATTCTTCAGGCCTGACGAAGGGTTCTGGCCCAAGACGTCGACTCATCGTTTCCACTGATGCTGCCCGACCTGCTGAGTTCCTCCAGTGCTGTCATAGTCCGGTCCGTGAAGTCCACATTCTGGTTCACGGTCCGGTCCATCGACCCTTGCTCCAGGTTTTCCTTTCTACCCTGTTTCTGTCCTTGTTGAGCTAATTGAGTCAGCTGATGCTAACTGGGGCTGGCTGCATAAATACCTCCAGAGACCAGGGTGTGGTTCCTGGTTTGTTCTTGTTCTTACTCCTTGTATCCCTTCCCCTGCCTTCTGTTTCCTCACCTGAAGCCTTGCCTTGTCCTGCCAGTAGCCCTGCCTCACCTGAAGTTATTGCCTTGCCTAGCTTCGCCAGTAGCCTTGCCTTGTCTTGCTGTCTGGTCCTGGAGCCACCCTGTCCCTAGCTTCTTTCCTGTCCCTTGCCTCCGCCCAGGTAAGGCAGGCCGTCTTGCCGTTACCTGGGGTTGGTTCTGTCCCTTGCCTCCGCCCAGGAAAACCAGGCTGTTTTGCGATTACCTGAGGTTGGTTCTGTCCCTTGCCTCTATCGGGTGGTGATCCGCGCACTGCCCAGGAGGAGCCTGCCTCCAGTCTCCAGCCTCACCTCGCCTCAAGTCTCCAGCCTCCAGCCTCGCCTCGCCTCAAGTCTCCAGTCTTGCCTCAAGCCTTGCATCAAGTCTCCAGCCTGCAGCCTCGCCTCGTCTCCAGCCTCGCCTCGCCTCGCCTCACGTCTCCAGCCTCGCCTCACGTCTCCAGCCTCGCCTCACGTCTCCAGCCTCGCCTTGCCTCAAGACTCCAGCCTGCAGCCCCGCCTCTAGTCTCCAGTCTCCAGCCTGCAGCCCTGCCTTAGTCTCGACTCCAGTCTCCAGCCTCGCCTCGTCTCCAGCCTCGCCTCGCCTCGCCTCACGTCTCCAGCCTCGCCTCACGTCTCCAGCCTCGCCTCACCTCACGTCTCCAGCCTGCAGCCCCGCCTCTAGTCTCCAGTCTCCAGCCTGCAGCCCTGCCTTAGTCTCGACTCCAGTCTCCAGCCTGCAGCCTCATCTCTAGTCTCCAGCCTTGCCTCGCCTTGTCTCCAGCCTCGCCTCGCCTCTAGTCTCCAGCCTCGCCTCACCTCTAGTCTCCAGCCTGCAGCCTCGCCTCTAGTCTACAGTCTCGCCTCGCCTCACCTCAAGTCTCCAGTCTCGCCTTTAGTCTCCAGTCTCCAGCCTACAGCCTCGCCTCTAATCTCCAGTCTCGCCTCGCCTCAAGTCGCCAGCCTCGCCTCGCCTCACCTCAAGTCTCCAGCCTCGCCTCGCCTCTAGTCTCCAGCCTCGCCTTGCCTTTAGTCTCCAGTCTCGCCTCAAGTCTCAAGTCTCCAGCCTGCAGCCCTGCCTCTAGTCTCAAGTCTCCAGTATCCAGCCTGCAGCGTCGCCACTAGTCTCCAGCCACGCCTCGCCTCAAGTCTCCAGACTCGCCTCGCCTAGCCTCCAGCCTTGCCTCGCCTCGTCTCCAGCCTCGCCTCACCTCACCTCAGGTCTCCAGCCTCGCCTCAAGTCTCCAACTTCGCCTCGCCTAGCATCAAGTCTCCAGCCTCACCTCACCTGGCCTCAAGTCTCCAGCCTCGCCGCCTCGCCTCAAGTCTCCAGCCTCGCCTCGCCTCGCCTCAAGTCTCCAGCCTCGCCTCGACTTGTCTCCAGCCTCGCCTCGCCTCAAGTCTGCAGCCTCGCCTCGCCTCAAGTCTCCAGGCTCCAGCCTGCAGCCTCACCTCTCGTCTCCAGCCTCGCGTCGCCTCAAGTCTCCAGCCTCGCCTCGCTTCAAGTCTCCAGACTCGCCTCGCCTTGTCTCCAGCCTCGCCTCGCCTCGAGTCTCCAGCCTCGCCTCGCCTCTAGTCTCCAGCCTCGCCTCGTCTCCAGCCACGGCTCGCCTCTAGTCTCCAGCCTCACCTCGCCTCGCCTCTAGTCTCCAGCCTCGCCTCCAGTCTCCAGCCTCGCCTCGCCGCAAGTCTCCAGCCTCGCCTCGCCTCAAGTCTCCAGCCTCACCTCGCCTCTAGTCTCCAGCCTGCAGCCTCGCCTCTAGTCTCAAGCCTCGCCTCAAGTCTCCAGCCTCGCCTCACCTTTAGTCTCCAGTATCCAGCCTTGCCTCGCCTCTAGTCTCCAGCCTTGCCTCGCCTCGTCTCTAGTCTCCAGCATCACCTCGCCTCGCCTCTAGTCTCCAGCCTCACCTCGCCTCAAGTCTCCAGCCTCGCCTCGCCTCAAGTCTCCAGCCTCACCTCGCCTCGCCTCTAGTCTCCAGCCTTGCCTTGCCTCAAGTCTCCAGCCTCACCTCGCCTCGCCTCTAGTCTCCAGCTTCGCCTCGCCTCAAGTCTCCAGCCTCACCTCGCCTGAAGTCTCCAGCCTCGCCTCGCCTCGCCTCAAGTCTCCAGCCTTGCCTCAAGTCTCCAGCCTCGCCTCGCATAGCCTCAAGTCTCCAGCCTCGCCTCGCCTCATCTTCAGCCTCGCCTCGCTTTTAGTCACCAGACTCCAGCCTGCAGCGTCGCCTCTAGTCTCCAGTCTCCAGCCTGCAGCCTCGCCTCTAGTCTGCAGCCTCGCCTCGCCTCAAGTCTCCAGCCTCGTCTCGCCTCAAGTCTCCAGCCTCGTCTCGCCTCAAGTCTCCAGCCTCGTCTCTAGCCTCGCCTCGCCTCTAGTCTCCAGCCTCGCCTCGCCTCGCCTCTAGTCTCCAGCCTGCAGCCCCACCTCTAGTCTCCAGTCTCCAGCCTGCAGCCCTGCCTTAGTCTCGTCTCCAGTCTCTAGCCTGCAGCCTCATCTCTAGTCTCCAGCCGCCTCGCCTCGTCTCCAGCCTCGCCTCGCCTCTAGTCTCCAGCCTGCAGCCTCGCCTCTAGTCTCCAGCCTGCAGCCTCGCCTCTAGTCTCCAGTCTCCAGCCCCGCCTTTAGTCTCCAGTCTCCAGCCTACAGCCTCGCCTCTAATCTCCAGTCTCGCCTCGCCTTGCCTCAAGTCGCCAGCCTCGCCTCGCCTCACCTCAAGACTCCAGCCTCGCCTCGCCTCTATTCTCCAGCCTCGCCTCTAGTCTCCAGCCTCGCCTTGCCTTTAGTCTCCAGTCTCCAGCCTCGCCTCAAGTCTCAAGTCTCCAGCCTGCAGCCCTGCCTCTAGTCTCAAGTCTCCAGTATCCAGCCTGCAGCGTCGCCACTAGTCTCCAGCCACGCCTCGCCTCTAGTCTCCAGCCTCGCCTCTAGTCTCCAGCCACGCCTCGCCTCAAGTCTCCAGCCTCGCCTCGCCTAGCCTCCAGCCTCGCCTCACCTCAGGTCTCCAGCCTCGCCTCAAGTCTCCAACCTCACCTCGCATCAAGTCTCCAGCCACGCCTCGCCTCAAGTCTCCAGCCTCGCCTCGCCTCTAGTCTCCAGCCTGCAGCCTCGCCTCTAGTCTCAAGCCTCGCCTCGCCTCAAGTCTCCAGCCTCGCCTCACCTCGCCTCTAGTCTCCAGCCTCGCCTCACCTTTAGTCTCCAGTATCCAGCCTTGCCTCGCCTCTAGTCTCCAGCCTTGCCTCGCCTCGTCTCTAGTCTCCAGCATCACCTTGCCTCGCCTCTAGTCTCCAGCCTCGCCTCGCCTCAAGTCTCCAGCCTCACCTCGCCTCGCCTCTAGTCTCCAGCCTTGCCTTGCCTCAAGTCTCCAGCCTCACCTCGCCTCTAGTCTCCAGCTTCGCCTCGCCTCAAGTCTCCAGCCTCACCTCGCCTGAAGTCTCCAGCCTCGCCTCGCCTCAAGTCTCCAGCCTTGCCTCAAGTCTCCAGCCTCGCCTCGCATAGCCTCAAGTCTCCAGCCTCGCCTCGCCTCATCTTCAGCCTTGCCTCGCTTTTAGTCACCAGACTCCAGCCTGCAGCGTCGCCTCTAGTCTCCAGTCTCCAGCCTGCAGCCTCGCCTCGCCTCAAGTCTCCAGCCTCGTCTCGCCTCAAGTCTCCAGCCTCGTCTCGCCTCAAGTCTCTAGCCTCGCCTCACCTCTAGTCTCCAGCCTCGCCTCGCCTCTAGTCTCCAGCCTCGCCTCACCTCGCCTCTAGTCTCCAGCCTGCAGCCCCACCTCTAGTCTCCAGTCTCCAGCCTGCAGCCCTGCCTTAGTCTCGTCTCCAGTCTCCAGCCTGCAGCCTCATCTCTAGTCTCCAGCCGCCTCGCCTCGTCTCCAGCCTCGCCTCACCTCTAGTCTCCAGCCTGCAGCCTCGCCTCTAGTCTCCAGCCTGCAGCCTCGCCACTAGTCTCCAGTCTCCAGCCCCGCCTTTAGTCTCCAGTCTCCAGCCTACAGCCTCGCCTCTAATCTCCAGTCTCGCCTCGCCTCAAGTCGCCAGCCTCGCCTCACCTCCAAGACTCCAGCCTCGCCTCGCCTCTATTCTCCAGCCTCGCCTCTAGTCTCCAACCTCGCCTTGCCTTTAGTCTCCAGTCTCCAGCCTCGCCTCAAGTCTCAAGTCTCCAGCCTGCAGCCCTGCCTCTAGTCTCAAGTCTCCAGTATCCAGCCTGCAGCATCGCCGCTAGACTCCAGCCATGCCTCGCCTCAAGTCTCCAGCCTCGCCTCGCCTCAAGTCTCCAGCCTCGCCTCGCCTCAAGTCTCCAGCCTCGCCTCGCCTCAAGTCTCCAGCCTCGCCTCGCCTCGCCTCGTCTCCAGACTTGCCTTGCCTTGTCTCCAGCGTCGCCTCGCCTCAAGTCTCCAACCTCACCTCGCCTCGCATCAAGTCTCCAGCCACGCCTCGCCTCAAGTCTCCAGCCTCGCCTCGCCTCGCCTCCAGCCTCGCCTCCAGCCTCGCCTCAGGTCTCCAGCCTCGCCTCAAGTCTCCAACCTCACCTCGCCTCGCCTCAAGTCTCCAGCCTCACCTCGCCTCAAGTCTCCAGCCTCGCCTTGCCTTGCCTCGAGTCTCCAGCCTCGCCTCAACTAGTCTCCAGCCTCGCCTCGCCTCAAGTCTCCAGCCTCGCCTCGCCTTGCCTCAAGTCTCCAGCCTCGACTCTAGTCTCCAGCCTGCAGCCTGGACTCTAGTCTCCAGCCTCGCCTCGCCTCGCCTCGTCTCCAGCCTCGCCTCGCCTCAAGTCTCCAGCCTCGCCTCGCCTCAAGTCTCCAACCTCACCTCGCCTCGCCTCAAGTCTCCAGCCTCGCCTTGCCTCGCCTCAAGTCTCCAGCCTCACCTCAACTAGTCTCCAGCCTCGCCTCGCCTCAAGTCTCCAGCCTCGCCTCGCCTTGCCTCAAGTCTCCAGCCTCAATTCTAGTCTCTAGCCTGCAGCCTGGACTCTAGTCTCCAGCCTCGCCTCGCCTCAAGTCTCCAGCCTCGCCTCGCCTCATCTTCAGCTTCGCCTCGCTTTTAGTCACCAGTCTCCAGCCTGCAGCCTCGCCTCTAGTCTCAAGTCTCCAGCCTCGCCTCGCCTCAAGTCTCCAGCCTCGCCTTGCCTCGCCTCAAGTCTCCAGCCTCGCCTCGCCTCATCTTCAGCTTCGCCTCGCTTTTAGTCACCAGTCTCCAGCCTGCAGCGTCGCCTCTAGTCTCCAGCCTCTCCAGCCTCGCCTCTAGTCTCCAGCCTCGCCTCGCCTCAGTCTCTAGCCTCGCCTCGCCTCACCTCAAGTCTCAGCCTCGCCTCACCTCAGGTCTCCAGCCTCACCTCGCCTGAAGTCTCCAGCCTCGCCTCGCCTCTAGTCTCCAGCCTGCAGCCTGCATCCTCGCCTCTGGTCTCAAGTCTCCAGCCTGCAGCCTCGCCTTTAGTCTCCAGCCTCTCCTCACCTCGCCTGTAGTCTCCAGCCTCGCCTTGCCTCGCCTCAAGTCTCCAGCCTCGCCTCGCATCGCCTCAAGTCTCCAGCCTCGCCTCGCCTCATCTTCAGCCTCGCCTCGCTTTTAGTCACCAGTCTCCAGCCTGCAGCCTCGCCTCTAGTCTCCAGTCTCCAGCCTGCAGCCTCGCCTCTAGTCTCAAGTCTCCAGCCTGCAGCCTCGCCTCGCCTCTAGTCTCCAGCCTTGCCTCGCCTCGCCTCTAGTCTCCAGCCCAGCCCCACCTCTAGTCTCCAGTCTCCAGCCTGCAGCCCTGCCTTAGTCTCGTCTCCAGTCTCCAGCCTGCAGCCTCATCTCTAGTCTCCAGCCTCGCCTCGCCTCGTCTCCAGCCTCGCCTCGCCTCCAGCCTCCAGCCTCGCCTCGCCTCTAGTCTCCAGCCTCGCCTCGCCTCTAGTCTCCAGCCTCGCCTCGCCTCTAGTCTCCAGCCTGCAGCCTCGCCTCTAGTCTCCAGCCTCCAGCCTCGCCTTTAGTCTCCAGTCTCCAGCCTACAGCCTCGCCTCTAATCTCCAGTCTCGCCTCGCCTCGCATCAAGTCGCCAGCCTTGCCTCGCCTCACCTCAAGACTCCAGCCTCGCCTCGCCTCTATTCTCCAGCCTCCATCGCCTCTAGTCTCCAGCCTCGCCTTGCCTTTCGTCTCCAGTCTCCAGCCTCGCCTCAAGCCTCAAGTCTCCAGCCTGCAGCCCTGCCTCTAGTCTCAAGTCTCCAGTATCCAGCCTGCAGCGTCGCCACTAGTCTCCAGCCTCGCCTCGTCTCAAGTTTCCAGCCTCGCCTCGACTCTAGTCTCCAGCCACGCCTCGCCTCAAGTCTCCAGCCTCGCCTCGCCTAGCCTCCAGCCTCGCCTCGCCTCGTCTCCAGCCTCGCCTCACCTCAAGTCTCCAACCTCGCCTCGCCTCGCATCGTCTCCAGCCTCGCCTCGCCTCAAGTCTCCAGCCTCACCTCACCTTTAGTCTCCAGTCTCCAGCCTCGCCTCGCCTCTAGTCTCCAGCATCGCCTCGCCTCGCCTCAAGTCTCCAGCCTCGCCTGAAGTCTCCAGCCTCGCCTCGACTAGTCTCCAGCCTCGCCTCGCCTTGCCTCAAGTCTCCAGTCTCCAGTCTCCAGCCCCGCCTTTAGTCTCCAGCCTACAGCCTCGCCTCTAATCTCCAGTCTCGCCTCGCCTCAAGTCTCCAGCCTCGCCTCGCCTCGCCTCAAGTCTCCAGCCTCGCCTCGCCTCAATTCTGCAGCCTCGCCTCGTCTCAAGTCTCCAGCCTCGCCTCGACTTGTCTCCAGCCTCGCCTTGCCTTTAGTCTCCAGTCTCCAGCCTCGCCTCAAGTCTCAAGTCTCCAGCCTGCAGCCCTGCCTCTAGTCTCAAGTCTCCAGTATCCAGCCTGCAGTGTCGCCACTAGTCTCCAGCCTCGCCTCGCCTCTAGCCTCCAGCCACGACTCGCCTCAAGTCTCCAGCCTCGACTCGCCTCTAGTCTCCAGCCTCGCCTCAAGTCTCCAACCTCGCCTCGCCTCGTCTCCAGCCTCTCCTCGCCTCGCCTCAAGTCTCCAGCCTCGCCTCGACTCGCCTCAAGTCTCCAGCCTCGCCTCGCCTAGTCTCCAGCCTCGCCTCGCCTCAAGTCTCCAGCCTCGCCTCGCCTTGCCTCAAGTCTCCAGTCTCCAGCCTCGACTCTAGTCTCCAGCCTGCAGCCTCGCCTCTAGTCTCCAGCCTCCAGCCTCGCCTCAAGTCTCCAGCCTCGCCTCGACTCGCCTCGTCTCCAGCCTCGCCTCGCCTCAAGTCTCCAGCCTCGCCTCGCCTTGCCTCAAGTCTCCAGTCTCCAGCCTCGACTCTAGTCTCCAGCCTGCAGCCTCGCCTCTAGTCTCCAGTCTCCAGCCCCGCCTTTAGTCTCCAGTCTCCAGCCTACAGCCTCGCCTCTAATCTCCAGTCTCGCCTCGCCTTGCCTCAAGTCGCCAGCCTCGCCTCAGCTCACCTCAAGACTCCAGCCTCGCCTCGCCTCTATTCTCCAGCCTCGCCTCTAGACTCCAGCCTCGCCTTGCCTTTAGTCTCCAGTCTCCAGCCTCGTCTCAAGTCTCGTCTCCAGCCTGCAGCCCTGCCTCTAGTCTCAAGTCTCCAGTATCCAGCCTGCAGCGTCGCCACTAGTCTCCAGCCACGCCTCGCCTCTAGTCTCCAGCCTGCAGCGTCGCCACTAGTCTCCAGTCTCGCCTCGCCTCGAGTCTCCAGCCTGCAGCGTCGCCACTAGTCTCCAGTCTCGCCTCGCCTCTAGTCTCCAGCCTCACCTCGCCTCTAGTCTCCAGCCTCGCCTCAAGTCTCCAGCCTCGCCTCGCCTCGCCTCAAGTCTCCAGCCTTGCCTCGCCGCAAGTCTCCAGCCTCGCCTCACCTTTAGTCTCCAGTCTCCAGCCTTGCCTCGCCTCTAGTCTCCAGCATCGCCTCGCCTCGCCTCTAGTCTCCAGCCTCACCTCGCCTCTAGTCTCCAGCCTCGCCTCGCCTCAAGTCTCCAGCATCGCCTCGCCTCAAGTCTCCAGCCTCGCATCGCCTCTGGTCTCCAGCCTCACCTCGCCTCGCCTCTAGTCTCCAGCCTTGCCTCGCCTCAAGTTTCCAGCCTCGCCTCGCCTCGCCTCAAGTCTCCAGCCTCGCCTCAAGTCTCCAGCCTCGCCTCAGTCTCCAGCCTCGCCTCAAGTCTCCAGCCTCGCCTCGCCTCATCTTCAGCTTCGCCTCGCTTTTAGTCACCAGTCTCCAGCCTGCAGCCTCGCCTCTAGTCTCAAGTCTCCAGCCTGCAGCGTCGCCTCTAGTCTCCAGTCTCCAGCCTGCAGCCTCGCCTCTAGTCTCCAGCCTCGCCTCGCCTCTAGTCTCCAGCCTCGCCTCGCCTCGCCTCTAGTCTCCAGCCTCGCCTCGCCTCTAGTCTCCAGCCACGCCTCGCCTCAAGTCTCCAGTCTCGCCTCGCCTAGCCTCCAGCCTCGCCTCGCCTCGTGTCCAGCCTCGCCTCGCCTCAAGTCTCCAACCTCGCCTCGCCTCGCATCAAGTCTCCAGCCTCGCCTCGCCTCAAGTCTCCAGCCTCGCCTCGCCTCGCCTCAAGTCTCCAGCCTCGCCTCGCCTCGCCTCAACTCTCCTGCCTCGCCTCGCCTCAACTCTCCTGCCTCGCCTCGCCTCAAGTCTCCAGCCTCGCCTCGCCTAGCCTCCAGCCTCGCCTTGCCTCGTGTCCAGCCTCGCCTCAAGTCTCCAACCTCGCCTCGCCTCAAGTCTCCAGCCTTGCCTTGCCTCAAGTCTCCAGACTCGCCTCGCCTCAAGTCTCCAGCCTCGCCTCGACTCGCCTCAAGTGTCCAGCCTCGCCTCGCCTCGCCTCAACTCTCCTGCCTCGCCTCAAGTCTCCAGCCACACCTCGCCTCTAGACTCCAGCCACGCCTCGCCTCTAGTCTCCAGCCTCGCCTCGCCTCTAGTCTCCAGCCACGCCTCGCCTCAAGTCTTCAGCCTCGCCTCACCTAGCCTCCAGCCTCGCCTCGTCTCCAGCCTCGCCTCGCCGCAAGTCTCCAACCTCGCCTCGCCTCAAGTCTCCAGTCTCACCTCGCCTCAAGTCTCCAGCCTCGCCTCACCTCAAGTCTCCAGCCTCGCCTCGACTTGCCTCAAGTCTCCAGCCTCGCCTCGCCTCGCCTCAACTCTCCTGCCTCGCCTCGCCTCAAGTCTCCAGCCTCGCCTTGCCTCGACTAGTCTCCAGCCTCGCCTCGCCTCAAGTCTCCAGCCTCGCCTTGCCTCAACTCTCCTGCCTCGACTCGCCTCAAGTCTCCAGCCTCGCCTCGACTCGCCTCAAGTCTCCAGCCTCGCCTCGACTAGTCTCCAGCCTCGCCTCGCCTCAAGTCTCCAGCCTCGCCTTGCCTCAAGTCTCCAGTC
Organism: Mobula hypostoma; assembly: GCF_963921235.1. Taxonomy (NCBI): domain Eukaryota; kingdom Metazoa; phylum Chordata; class Chondrichthyes; order Myliobatiformes; family Myliobatidae; genus Mobula; species Mobula hypostoma. Next base: position 43,092,065 of record NC_086108.1, read on the forward strand.
TCCAGCCTCGACTCTAGTCTCCAGCCTCGCCTTGCCTCAAGTCTCCAGCCTGCAGCCTCGACTCTAGTCTCCAGCCTGCAGCCTCGCCTCAAGTCTACACCCTCGCCTCGACTCGCCTCGTCTCCAGCCGCGCCTTGCCTCAAGTCTCCAGCCTCGCCTCAAGTCTCCAGCCTCGCCTCGCCTCAAGTCTCCAGCCTCGCCTCGCCTCTAGTCTCCAGCCTGCAACTTCGCCTCTAGTCTCGTCTCCTGCCTGCAGCCTCGCCTCTAGTCTCAAGTCTCCAGCCTGCAGTCTCGCCTTTAGTCTCCAGCCTCGCCTCGCCTCGCCTCTAGTCTCCAGCCTCGCCTCACCTCAAGTCTCCAGCCTCGCCTCGCTTCTAGTCACCAGTCTCCAGCCTGCAGCCTCGCCTCTAGTCTCCAGCCTCGCCTCGCCTCGCCTCGTCTCCAGCCTCACCTTGCCTCGCCTCAAGTCTCCAGCCTCGCCTCGCCTCAAGTCTCCAGCCTTGCCTCGCCTCATCTTCAGCTTCGCCTCGCTTTTAGTCACCAGTCTCCAGCCTGCAGCGTCGCCTCCAGTCTCCAGTCTCCAGGCTGCAGCCTCGCCTCTAGTCTCCAGCCTCGCCTCGCCTCAAGTCTCCAGCCTCGCCTCGCCTCTAGTCTCCAGCCTCGCCTCGCCTCTAGTCTCCAGCCTCGCCTCTAGGCTCCAGCCTCGCCTCGCCTCTAGGCTCCAGCCTCGCCTCGCCTCAAGTCTCCAGCCTCGCCTCGCCTCGCCTCAAGTCTCCAGCCTCGCCTCGCCTCAAGTCTCCAGCCTCGCCTCGCCTCTAGTCTCCAGCCTCGCCTCGCCTTTAGTCTCCAGTCTCCAACCTGCAGCCTTTCCTCTAGTCTCCAGTCTCCAGCCTGCAGCCTCGCTCCTAGTCTCTAGTCTCGTCTCCAGCCTGCAGCCTTGCCTCTAGTCTCTAGTCTCCAGTCTCCATCCTTGCCTCGCCTCGCCTCTAGTCTCCAGCCTCGCCTCAAGTCTCCAGCCTCGCCTCGCCTCTAGTCTCCATCCTTGCCTCGCCTCACCTCTAGTCTCCAGCCTCGCCTCTAGTCTCCAGCCTCGCCTAGTCTCCAGCCTCGCCTCGCCTCTAGTCTCCAGCCTTGCCTCGGCTCTAGTCTCCAGCCTGCAGCCTCGCCTCTAGTCTCCCGCCTCGCCTCGCCTCTAGTCTCCAGCCTCACCTCGCCTCACCTCTAGTCTCCAGCCTCGCCTCGCCTCTAGTCTCCAGCCTCACCTCGCCTCGCCTCTAGTCTCCAGCCTCGCCTCGCCTCTAGTCTCCAGCCTCGCCTCGCCTTTAGTCTGCAGTCTCCAGCCTCGCCTCAAGTCTCAAGTCTCCAGCCTGCAGCCCCGCCTCTAGTCTCTAGTCTCGTCTCCAGCCTGCAGCCTTGCCTCGAGTCTCAAGTCTCCAGCCTGCAGTCTCGCCTTTAGTCTCCAGCCTCGCCTCACCTCAAGTCTCCAGCCTCGCCTCAAGTCTCCAGCCTCGCCTCGCTTCTAGTCACCAGTCTCCAGCCTGCAGCCTCGCCTCTAGTCTCCAGCCTCGCCTCACCTCGCCTCAAGTCTCCAGCCTCGCCTCGCCTTTAGTCTGCAGTCTCCAGCCTCGCCTCAAGTCTCAAGTCTCCAGCCTGCAGCCCCGCCTCTAGTCTCTAGTCTCGTCTCCAGCCTGCAGCCCCGCCTCTAGTCTCTAGTCTCGTCTCCAGCCTCGCCTCGCCTCTAGTCTCCAGCCTCGCCTCTAGTCTCCAGCCTTGCCTCGCCTCTAGTCTCCAGCCTGCAGCCTCGCCTCTAGTCTCCAGCCTGCAGCCTCGCCTCTAGTCTCCAGCCTGTAGCCTCGCCTCTAGTCTCCAGCCTCGCCTCGCCTCTAGTCTCCAGCCTCGCCTCGCCTCTAGTCTCCAGCCTCGCCTCGCCTCAAGTCTCCAGCCTCGCCTCGCCTCTAGTCTCCAGCCTCGCCTCGCCTTTAGTCTCCAGTCTCCAACCTGCAGCCTCTCCTCTAGTCTCCAGTCTCCAGCCTGCAGCCTCGCTCCTAGTCTCTAGTCTCGTCTCCAGTCTCCAGCCTGCAGCCTTCCCTCTAGTCTCCATCCTTGCCTCGCCTCGCCTCTAGTCTCCAGCCTCGCCTCAAGTCTCCAGCCTCGCCTCGCCTCTAGCCTCTAGTCTCCAGCCTTGCATCGCCTCTACCTCCAGTCTCCAGCCTCGCCTCTAGTCTCCAGCCTCGCCTCGCCTCTAGTCTCCTGCCTCGCCTCGCCTCAAGTCTCCTGCCTCACCTCGCCTCAAGTCTCCAGCCTCGCCTCGCCTCGCCTCAAGTCTCCAGCCTCGCCTCGACTAGTCTCCAGCCTCGCCTTGCCTCAACTCTCCTGCCTCGCCTCAAGTCTCCAGCCTCGCCTCGCCTCGCCTAAAGTCTCCAGCCTCGCCTCGACTAGTCTCCAGCCTCGCCTCGCCTCAAGTCTCCAGCCTCGCCATGCCTCAAGTCTGCAGTCTCCAGCCTCGACTCTAGTCTCCAGCCTGCAGCCTCGCCTCAAGTCTCCACCCTCGCCTCGACTCGCCTCGTCTCCAGCCTCGCCTTGCCTCGTCTCCAGCCTGCAGCCTCGACTCTAGTCTCCAGCCTGCAGCCTCGCCTCAAGTCTCCACCCTCGCCTCGACTCGCCTCGTCTCCAGCCTCGCCTTGCCTCGTCTCCAGCCTCGCCTCGCCTCAAGTCTCCAGCCTCGCCTCAAGTCTCCAGCCTCGCCTCAAGTCTCCAGCCTCGCCGCGCCTCATCTTCAGCATCGCCTCGCTTTTAGTCACCAGTCTCCAGCCTGCAACGTCGCCTCTAGTCTCCAGTCTCCAGCCTGCAGCCTCGCCTCTAGTCTCGTCTCCAGCCTGCAGCCTCGCCTCTAGTCTCCAGCTTCGCCTCACCTCGCCTCATCTCGTCTCCAGCCTCACCTTGCCTCGCCTCAAGTCTCCAGCCTCGCCTCGCCTCAAGTCTCCAGCCTCGCTCGCCTCATCTTCAACTTCGCCTCGCTTTTAGTCACCAGTCTCCAGCCTGCAGCGTCGCCTCCAGTCTCCAGTCTCCAGGCTGCAGCCTCGCCTCTAGTCTCCAGCCTCGCCTCGCCTCGCCTCGCCTCAAGTCTCCAGCCTCGCCTCGCCTCTAGCCTCGCCTCGCCTCAAGTCTCCAGTCTCGCCTCGCCTCTAGTCTCCAGCCTCGCCTCACCTCTAGGCTCCAGCCTCGCCTCGCCTCTAGTCTCCAGCCTCGGCTCGCCTCTAGGCTCCAGCCTCGCCTCACCTCAAGTCTCCAGCCTCGCCTCGCCTCGCCTCGCCTCTAGTCTCCAGCCTCGCCTCGCCTCTAGTCTCCAGCCTCGCCTCGCCTCAAGTCTCCAGCCTCGCCTCGCCTTTAGTCTCCAGTCTCCAACCTGCAGCCTTTCCTCTAGTCTCCAGTCTCCAGCCTGCAGCCTCGCTCACAGTCTCTAGTCTCGTCTCCAGCCTGCAGCCTTGCCTCTAGTCTCTAGTCTCCAGTCTCCATCCTTGCCTCGCCTCGCCTCTAGTCTCCAGCCTCGCCTCTAGTCTCCAGCCTCGCCTCGCCTCTAGTCTCCCTCGCCTCTAGTCTCCATCCTTGCCTCGCCTCACCTCTAGTCTCCAGCCTCGCCTCTAGTCTCCAGCCTCGCCTCGCCTCTAGCCTCTAGTCTCCAGCCTTGCCTCGCCTCTAGTCTCCAGCCTGCAGCCTCGCCTCTAGTCTCCAGCCTCGCCTCGCCTCTAGTCTCCAGCCTCGCCTCGCTTCAAGTCTCCCGCCTCGCCTCTAGTCTCCAGCCTCACCTCGCCTCGCCTCTAGTCTCCAGCCTCGCCTCGCCTCTAGTCTCCAGCCTCGCCTCGCCTCTAGTCTCCAGCCTTGCCTCGCCTCTAGTCTCCATCCTTGCCTCGCCTCACCTCGTCTCCAGCCTCGCCTCTAGTCTCCAGCCTCGCCTCGCCTCTAGTCTCCAGCCTCACCTCGCCTCACCTCTAGTCTCCAGCCTCGCCTCGCCTCTAGTCTCCAGCCTGCACCTCGCCTCGCCTCAAGTCTCCAGCCTCGCCTCGCCTCAAGTCTCCAGCCTCACCTCGCCTCTAGTCTCCAGCCTGCAACTTCGCCTCTAGTCTCGTCTCCTGCCTGCAGCCTCGCCTCTAGTCTCAAGTCTCCAGCCTGCAGTCTCGCCTCTAGTCTCCAGCCTCGCCGCCTCTAGCCTCTAGTCTCCAGCCTCGCCTCTAGTCTCCAGCCTTGCCTCGCCTCTAGTCTCCAGCCTGCAGCCTCGCCTCTAGTCTTCAGCCTTGCCTCGCCTCTAGTCTCCAGCCTGCAGCCTCGTCTCTAGTCTCCAGCCTCGCCTCGCCTCTAGTCTCCAGCCTCACCTCGCCTGGCCTCAAGTCTCCAGCCTCGCCTCGCCTCAAGTCTCCAGCCTCGCCTCGCCTCTAGTCTCCAGCCTGCAACTTCGCCTCTAGTCTCGTCTCCTGCCTGCAGCCTCGCCTCTAGTCTCAAGTCTCCAGCCTGCAGTCTCGCCTTTAGTCTCCAGCCTCGCCTCGCCTCGCCTTTAGTCTCCAGCCTCGCCTCACCTCAAGTCTCCAGCCTCGCCTCAAGTCTCCAGCCTCGCCTCGCTTCTAGTCACCAGTCTCCAGCCTGCAGCCCCGCCTCTAGTCTCTAGTCTCGTCTCCAGCCTGCAGCCTTGCCTCTAGTCTCTAGTCTCAAGTCTCCAGCCTGCAGCCCCGCCTCTCGTCTCTGGTCTCGTCTCCAGCCTGCAGCCTTGCCTCTAGTCTCCAGTCTCCAGCCTCGCCTCGCCTCAAGTCTCCAGTCTCGCCTTGCCTCTAGTCTCCAGCCTCGCCTCTAGTCTCCAGCCTTGCCTCGCCTCTAGTCTCCAGCCTGCAGCCTCGCCTCTAGTCTCCAGCCTGTAGCCTCGCCTCTAGTCTCCAGCCTCGCCTCGCCTCTAGTCTCCAGCCTCGCCTCGCCTCTAGTCTCCAGCCTCACCTCGCCTCGCCTCATCTCCAGCCTCGCCTCGCCTCATCTTCAGCTTCGCCTCGCTTTTAGTCACCAGTCTCCAGCCTGCAGCGTCGCCTCCAGTCTCCAGTCTCCAGGCTGCAGCCTCGCCTCTAGTCTCCAGCCTCGCCTCGCCTCAAGTCTCCAGCCTCGCCTCGCCTCTAGTCTCCAGCCTCGCCTCTAGGCTCCAGCCTCGCCTCGCCTCTAGGCTCCAGCCTCGCCTCGCCTCAAGTCTCCAGCCTCGCCTCGCCTCTAGTCTCCAGCCTCGCCTCTAGTCTCCAGCCTCGCCTCGCCTCGCCTCAAGTCTCCCGCCTCGCCTCGCCTCAAGCCTCTAGTCTCCAGCCTCGCCTCTAGTCTCCAGCCTCGCCTCGCCTCGCCTTTAGTCTCCAGCCTCGCCTCACCTCAAGTCTCCAGCCTCGCCTCAAGTCTCCAGCCTCGCCTCGCTTCTAGTCACCAGTCTCCAGCCTCAGTCTCCAACCTGCAGCCTTTCCTCTAGTCTCCAGTCTCCAGCCTGCAGCCTCGCCTCTAGTCTCTAGTCTCGTCTCCAGCCTGCAGCCTTGCCTCTAGTCTCTAGTCTCCAGTCTCCAGCCTCGCCTCGCCTCAAGTCTCCAGTCTCGCCTTGCCTCTAGTCTCCAGCCTCGCCTCTAGTCTCCAGCCTTGCCTCGCCTCTAGTCTCCATACTTGCCTCGCCTCACCTCTAGTCTCCAGCCTCGCCTCTAGTCTCCAGCCTTGCCTCGCCTCTAGTCTCCAGCCTGCAGCCTCGCCTCTAGTCTCCAGCCTGCAGCCTCACCTCAAGCCTCCAGCCTGCAGCCCCGCCTCTACTCTCAAGTCTCCAGTCTCCAGCCTGCAACCTTGGCTCTAGTCTCCAGCCTCACCTCACCTCGCCTCTAGTCTCCAGCCTCGCCTCGCCTCAAGTCTCCAACCTCGCCTCGCCTCAAGTCTCCAGCCTCACCTCGCCTCAAGTCTCCAGCCTCGCCTCGCCTCAAGTCTCCAGCCTCGCCTCGCCTCGCCTCGTCTCCAGCCTCGCCTCGACTAGTCTCCAGCCTCGCCTCGCCTCAAGACTCCAGCCTCGCCTTGCCTCAACTCTCCTGCCTCGCCTCGCCTCAAGTCTCCAGCCTCGCCTTGCCTCAAGTCTCCAGCCTGCAGCCTCGACTCTAGTCTCCAGCCTGCAGCCTCGCCTCAAGTCTCCACCCTCGCCTCGACTCGCCTCGTCTCCAGCCTCGCATTGCCTCGTCTCCAGCCTCGCCTCGCCTCACCTCAAGTCTCCAGCCTCGCCTCAAGTCTCCAGCCTCGCCTCGCCTCATCTTCAGCATCGCCTCGCTTTTAGTCACCAGTCTCCAGCCTGCAGCGTCGCCTCTAGTCTCCAGTCTCCAGCCTGCAGCCTCGCCTCTAGTCTCCAGCCTCGCCTCGTCTCGCCTCGTCTCGTCTCCAGCCTCACCTTGCCTCGCCTCAAGTCTCCAGCCTCGCCTCATCTTCAGCTTCGCCTCGCTTTTAGTCACCAGTCTCCAGCCTGCAGCGTCGCCTCCAGTCTCCAGGCTGCAGCCTCGCCTCTAGTCTCCAGCCTCGCCTCGCCTCAAGTCTCCAGCCTCGCCTCGCCTCTAGTCTCCAGCCTCGCCTCGCCTCTAGTCTCCAGCCTCGCCTCGCCTCTAGGCTCCAGCCTCGCCTCGCCTCTAGGCTCCAGCCTCGCCTCGCCTCTAGTCTCCAGCCTCGCCTCGCCTCTAGTCTCCAGCCTCGCCTCGCCTCAAGTCTCCAGCCTCGCCTCTAGTCTCCAGCCTCGCCTCGCCTCAAGTCTCCCGCCTCGCCTCGCCTCAAGTCTCCAGCCTCGCCTCGCCTCTAGTCTCCAGCCTCGCCTCGCCTTTAGTCTCCAGTCTCCAACCTGCAGCCTTTCCTCTAGTCTCCAGTCTCCAGCCTGCAGCCTCGCTCCTAGTCTCTAGTCTCGTCTCCATCCTGCAGCCTTGCCTCTAGTCTCTAGTCTCCAGTCTCCATCCTTGCCTCGCCTCGCCTCTAGTCTCCAGCCTCGCCTCAAGTCACCAGCCTCGCCTCGCCTCTAGTCTCCATACTTGCCTCGCCTCACCTCTAGTCTCCAGCCTCGCCTCTAGTCTCCAGCCTCGCCTCGACTCCAGCCTCGCCACGCCTCTAGCCTCTAGTCTCCAGCCTTGCCTCGCCTCTAGTCTCCAGCCTGCAGCCTCGCCTCTAGTCTCCCGCCTCGCCTCGCCTCTAGTCTCCAGCCTCACCTCGCCTCACCTCTAGTCTCCAGCCTCGCCTCGCCTCTAGTCTCCAGCCTCACCTCGCCTGGCCTCAAGTCTCCAGCCTCGCCTCGCCTCAAGTCTCCAGCCTCACCTCGCCTCTAGTCTCCAGCCTGCAACTTCGCCTCTAGTCTCCAGCCTTGCCTCGCCTCTAGTCTCCTGCCTGCAGCCTCGCCTCTAGTCTCAAGTCTCCAGCCTGCAGTCTCGCCTTTAGTCTCCAGCCTCGCCTCGCCTCTAGTCTCCAGCCTCGCCTCACCTCAAGTCTCCAGCCTCGCCTCGCTTCTAGTCACCAGTCTCCAGCCTGCAGCCTTGCCTCTAGTCTCCAGCCTCGCCTCACCTCGCCTCAAGTCTCCAGCCTCGCCTCGCCTTTAGTCTGCAGTCTCCAGCCTCGCCTCAAGTCTCAAGTCTCCAGCCTGCAGCCCCGCCTCTAGTCTCTAGTCTCGTCTCCAGCCTGCAGCCTTGCCTCTAGTCTCTAGTCTCCAGTCTCCAGCCTCGCCTCGCCTCTAGTCTCCAGCCTCGCCTCTAGTCTCCAGCCTTGCCTCGCCTCTAGTCTCCAGCCTGCAGCCTCGCCTCTAGTCTCCAGCCTGCAGCCTCGCCTCTAGTCTCCAGCCTGTAGCCTCGCCTCTAGTCTCCAGCCTCGCCTCGCCTCTAGTCTCCAGCCTCGCCTCGCCTCAAGTCTCCAGCCTCGCCTCGCCTCTAGTCTCCAGCCTCGCCTCGCCTTTAGTCTCCAGTCTCCAACCTGCAGCCTCTCCTCTAGTCTCCAGTCTCCAGCCTGCAGCCTCGCTCCTAATCTCTAGTCTCGTCTCCAGTCTCCAGCCTGCAGCCTTCCCTCTAGTCTCCATCCTTGCCTCGCCTCGCCTCTAGTCTCCAGCCTCGCCTCAAGTCTCCAGCCTCGCCTCGCCTCGTCTCCATCCTTGCCTCGCCTCACCTCTAGTCTCCAGCCTCGCCTCGTCTCCAGCCTCGCCTCGCCTCTAGTCTCCTGCCTCGCCTCGCCTCTAGTCTCCTGCCTCGCCTCGCCTCAACTCTCCTGCCTCGCCTCGCCTCAAGTCTCCAGCCTCGCCTCGCCTCGCCTCGTCTCCAGCCTCGCCTCGACTAGTCTCCAGCCTCTCCTCGCCTCAAGACTCCAGCCTCGCCTTGCCTCAACTCTCCTGCCTCGCCTCGCCTCAAGTCTCCAGCCTCGCCTTGCCTCAAGTCTCCAGCCTGCAGCCTCGACTCTAGTCTCCACCCTCGCCTCGACTCGCCTCGTCTCCAGCCTCGCATTGCCTCGTCTCCAGCCTCGCCTCGCCTCACCTCAAGTCTCCAGCCTCGCCTCAAGTCTCCAGCCTCGCCTCGCCTCATCTTCAGCATCGCCTCGCTTTTAGTCACCAGTCTCCAGCCTGCAGCGTCGCCTCTAGTCTCCAGTCTCCAGCCTGCAGCGTCGCCTCTAGTCTCGTCTCCAGCCTGCAGCCTCGCCTCTAGTCTCCAGCCTCGCCTCGTCTCGCCTCGTCTCGTCTCCAGCCTCACCTTGCCTCGCCTCAAGTCTCCAGCCTCGCCTCATCTTCAGCTTCGCCTCGCTTTTAGTCACCAGTCTCCAGCCTGCAGCGTCGCCTCCAGTCTCCAGGCTGCAGCCTCGCCTCTAGTCTCCAGCCTCGCCTCGCCTCAAGTCTCCAGCCTCGCCTCGCCTCTAGTCTCCAGCCTCGCCTCGCCTCTAGGTCCAGCCTCGCCTCGCCTCTAGGTCCAGCCTCGCCTCGCCTCTAGTCTCCAGTCTCGCCTCGCCTCTAGGCTCCAGCCTCGCCTCGCCTCAAGTCTCCAGCCTCGCCTCTAGTCTCCAGCCTCGCCTCGCCTCAAGTCTCCCGCCTCGCCTCAAGTCTCCAGCCTCGCCTCGCCTCTAGTCTCCAGCCTCGCCTCGCCTTTAGTCTCCAGTCTCCAACCTGCAGCCTTTCCTCTAGTCTCCAGCCTGCAGCCTCGCTCCTAGTCTCTAGTCTCGTCTCCAGCCTGCAGCCTTGCCTCTAGTCTCTAGTCTCCAGTCTCCATCCTTGCCTCGCCTCGCCTCTAGTCTCCAGCCTCGCCTCTAGTCTCCAGCCTCGCCTCGCCTCTAGTCTCCATCCTTGCCTCGCCTCACCTCTAGTCTCCAGCCTCGCCTCTAGTCTCCAGCCTCGCCTCGTCTCCAGCCTCGCCACGCCTCTAGCCTCTAGTCTCCAGCCTTGCCTCGCCTCTAGTCTCCAGCCTGCAGCCTCGCCTCTAGTCTCCAGCCTCGCCTCGCTTCAAGTCTCCCGCCTCGCCTCGCCTCTAGTCTCCAGCCTCACCTCGCCTCGCCTCTATTCTCCAGCCTCGCCTCGCCTCTAGTCTCCAGCCTCGCCTCGCCTCTAGTCTCCAGCCTCGCCTCGCCTCTAGTCTCCAGCCTTGCCTCGCCTCTAGTCTCCAGTCTGCAGCCTCACCTCTAGTCTTCAGCCTTGCCTCACCTCTAGTCTCCAGCCTGCAGCCTCGTCTCTAGTCTCCAGCCTCGCCTCGCCTCTAGTCTCCAGCCTCACCTCACCTGGCCTCAAGTCTCCAGCCTCGCCTCGCCTCAAGTCTCCAGCCTCGCCTCGCCTCTAGTCTCCAGCCTGCAACTTCGCCTCCAGTCTCGTCTCCTGCCTGCAGCCTCGCCTCTAGTCTCAAGTCTCCAGCCTGCAGTCTCGCCTTTAATCTCCAGCCTCGCCTCGCCTCGCCTTTAGTCTCCAGCCTCGCCTCACCTCAAGTCTCCAGCCTCGCCTCAAGTCTCCAGCCTCGCCTCGCTTCTAGTCACCAGTCTCCAGCCTGCAGCCCCGCCTCTAGTCTCTAGTCTCGTCTCCAGCCTGCAGCCTTGCCTCTAGTCTCTAGTCTCAAGTCTCCAGCCTGCAGCCCCGCCTCTCGTCTCTGGTCTCGTCTCCAGCCTGCAGCCTTGCCTCTAGTCTCCAGTCTCCAGCCTCGCCTCGCCTCAAGTCTCCAGTCTCGCCTTGCCTCTAGTCTCCAGCCTCGCCTCTAGTCTCCAGCCTTGCCTCGCCTCTAGTCTCCAGCCTGCAGCCTCGCCTCTAGTCTCCAGCCTGTAGCCTCGCCTCTAGTCTCCAGCCTTGCCTCGCCTCTAGTCTCCAGCCTCGCCTCGCCTCTAGTCTCCAGCCTCACCTCGCCTCGCCTCTATTCTCCAGCCTCGCCTCGCCTCTATTCTCCAGCCTCGCCTCGCCTCTAGTCTCCAGCCTCGCCTCGCCTCTAGTCTCCAGCCTTGCCTCGCCTCTAGTCTCCAGCCTGCAGCCTCGCCTCTAGTCTTCAGCCTTGCCTCACCTCCAGTCTCCAGCCTGCAGCCTCGTCTCTAGTCTCCAGCCTCGCCTCGCCTCTAGTCTCCAGCCTCACCTCGCCTGGCCTCAAGTCTCCAGCCTCGCCTCGCCTCAAGTCTCCAGCCTCGCCTCGCCTCTAGTCTCCAGCCTGCAACTTCGCCTCTAGTCTCGTCTCCTGCCTGCAGCCTCGCCTCTAGTCTCAAGTCTCCAGCCTGCAGTCTCGCCTTTAATCTCCAGCCTCGCCTCGCCTCGCCTTTAGTCTCCAGCCTCGCCTCACCTCAAGTCTCCAGCCTCGCCTCAAGTCTCCAGCCTCGCCTCGCTTCTAGTCACCAGTCTCCAGCCTGCAGCCCCGCCTCTAGTCTCTAGTCTCGTCTCCAGCCTGCAGCCTTGCCTCTTGTCTCTAGTCTCAAGTCTCCAGCCTGCAGCCCCGCCTCTAGTCTCTGGTCTCGTCTCCAGCCTGCAGCCTTGCCTCTAGTCTCTAGTCTCCAGTCTCCAGCCTCGCCTCGCCTCAAGTCTCCAGTCTCGCCTTGCCTCTAGTCTCCAGCCTCGCCTCTAGTCTCCAGCCTTGCCTCGCCTCTAGTCTCCAGCCTGCAGCCTCGCCTCTAGTCTCCAGCCTGTAGCCTCGCCTCTAGTCTCCAGCCTTGCCTCGCCTCTAGTCTCCAGCCTCGCCTCGCCTCAAGTCTCCAGCCTCGCCTCGCCTCTAGTCTCCAGCCTCGCCTCGCCTTTAGTCTCCAGTCTCCAACCTGCAGCGTCTCCTCTAGTCTCCAGTCTCCAGCCTGCAGCCTCGCTCCTAGTCTCTAGTCTCGTCTCCAGTCTCCAGCCTGCAGCCTTCCCTCTAGTCTCCATCCTTGCCTCGCCTCGCCTCTAGTCTCCAGCCTCGCCTCAAGTCTCCAGCCTCGCCTCGCCTCCATCCTTGCCTCGCCTCACCTCTAGTCTCCAGCCTCGCCTCGCCTCTAGCCTCTAGTCTCCAGCCTTGCATCGCCTCTAGTCTCCAGCCTGCAGCCTCGCCTCTAGTCTCCAGCAACGCCTCGCCTCTAGTCTCCTGCCTCGCCTCACCTCAACTCTCCTGCCTCGCCTCCCCTCAAGTCTCCAGCCTCGCCTCGCCTCGCCTCAAGTCTCCAGCCTCGCCTCGACTAGTCTCCAGCCTCGCCTTGCCTCAACTCTCCTGCCTCGCCTCGCCTCAAGTCTCCAGCCTCGCCTCGCCTCGCCTCAAGTCTCCAGCCTCGCCTCGACTAGTCTCCAGCCTCGCCTCGCCTCGTCTCCAGCCTCGCCTTGCCTCAAGTCTGCAGTCTCCAGCCTCGACTCTAGTCTCCAGCCTGCAGCCTCGCCTCAAGTCTCCACCCTCGCCTCGACTCGCCTCGTCTCCAGCCTCGCCTTGCCTTGTCTCCAGCCTCGCCTCGCCTCAAGTCTCCAGCCTCGCCTCGCCTCAAGTCTCCAGCCTCGCCTCAAGTCTCCAGCCTCGCCTCGCCTCATCTTCAGCATCGCCTCGCTTTTAGTCACCAGTCTCCAGCCTGCAGCGTCGCCTCTAGTCTCGTCTCCAGCCTGCAGCCTCGCCTCTAGTCTCCAGCTTCGCCTCACCTCATCTTCAGCATCGCCTCGCTTTTAGTCACCAGTCTCCAGCCTGCAGCCTCGCCTCGTCTCGTCTCCAGCCTCACCTTGCCTCGCCTCAAGTCTCCAGCCTCGCCTTGCCTCAAGTCTCCAGCCTCGCCTCGCCTCATCTTCAGCTTCGCCTCGCTTTTAGTCACCAGTCTCCAGCCTGCAGCCTCGCCTCCAGTCTCCAGTCTCCAGGCTGCAGCCTCGCCTCTAGTCTCCAGCCTCGCCTCGCCTCAAGTCTCCAGTCTCGCCTCGCCTCGCCTCTAGGCTCCAGCCTCGCCTCTAGTCTCCAGCCTCGCCTCGCCTCTAGGCTCCAGCCTCGCCTCGTCTCCAGCCTCGCCTCGCCTCTAGGCTCCAGCCTCGCCTCTAGTCTCCAGCCTCGCCTCGCCTCTAGGTTCCAGCCTCGCCTCACCCCAAGTCTCCAGCCTCGCCTCGCCTCGCCTCTAGTCTCCAGCCTCGCCTCGCCTCAAGTCTCCCGCCTCGCCTCAAGTCTCCAGCCTCGCCTCGCCTCTAGTCTCCAGCCTCGCCTCGCCTTTAGTCTCCAGTCTCCAACCTGCAGCCTTTCCTCTAGTCTCCAGTCTCCAGCCTGCAGCCTCGCTCCTAGTCTCTAGTCTCGTCTCCAGCCTGCAGCCTTGCCTCTAGTCTCTAGTCTCCAGTCTCCATCCTTGCCTTGCCTCGCCTCTAGTCTCCAGCCTCGCCTCTAGTCTCCAGCCTCGCCTCTAGTCTCCAGCCTCGCCTCGTCTCCAGCCTCGCCTCTAGCCTCTAGACTCCAGCCTTGCCTCGCCTCTAGTCTCCAGCCTGCAGCCTCGCCTCTAGTCTCCAGCCTCGCCTCGCCTCTAGTCTCCAGCCTCGCCTCGCTTCAAGTCTCCCGCCTCGCCTCGCCTCTAGTCTCCAGCCTCACCTCGCCTCGCCTCTAGTCTCCAGCCTCACCTCGCCTCGCCTCTAGTCTCCAGCCTCGCTTCGCCTCTAGTCTCTAGCCTCGCCTCTAGTCTCCAGCCTCGCCTCTAGTCTCCAGCCTCGCCTCGCCTCTAGCCTCTAGTCTCCAGCCTTGCCTCGCCTCTAGTCTCCAGCCTGCAGCCTCGCCTCTAGTCTCCAGCCTCGCCTCACCTCTAGTCTCCAGCCTCGCCTCAAGTCTCCAGCCTCGCCTCTAGCCTCTAGTCTCCAGCCTTGCCTCGCCTCTAGTCTCCAGCCTGCAGCCTCGCCTCTAGTCTCCAGCCTCGCCTCGCCTCTAGTCTCCAGCCTCGCCTCGCTTCAAGTCTCCCGCCTCGCCTCGCCTCTAGTCTCCAGCCTCACCTCGCCTCGCCTCTAGTCTCCAGCCTCGCCTCGCCTCTAGTCTCCAGCCTCGCCTCTAGTCTCCAGCCTTGCCTCGCCTCTAGTCTCCAGCCTGCAGCCTCGTCTCTAGTCTCCAGCCTCGCCTCGCCTCTAGTCTCCAGCCTCACCTCACCTGGCCTCAAGTCTCCAGCCTCGCCTCGCCTCAAGTCTCCAGCCTCGCCTCGCCTCTAGTCTCCAGCCTGCAACTTCGCCTCTAGTCTCGTCTCCTGCTTGCAGCCTCGCCTCTAGTCTCAAGTCTCCAGCCTGCAGTCTCGCCTTTAGTCTCCAGCCTCGCCTCGCCTCGCCTCTAGTCTCCAGCCTCGCCTCACCTCAAGTCTCCAGCCTCGCCTCGCCTCTAGTCTCCAGCCTCGCCTCGCCTTTAGTCTCCAGTCTCCAACCTGCAGCCTTTCCTCTAGTCTCCAGTCTCCAGCCTACAGCCTCGCTCCTAGTCTCTAGTCTCGTCTCCAGCCTGCAGCCTTGCCTCTAGTCTCTAGTCTCCAGTCTCCATCCTTGCCTCGCCTCGCCTCTAGTCTCCAGCCTCGCCTCAAGTCTCCAGCCTCGCCTCGCCTCTAGTCTCCATCCTTGCCTCGCCTCACCTCTAGTCTCCAGCCTCGCCTCTAGTCTCCAGCCTTGCCTCGCCTCTAGTCTCCAGCCTGCAGCCTCGCCTCTAGTCTCCAGCCTCGCCTCGCCTCTAGTCTCCAGCCTCGCCTCGCTTCAAGTCTCCTGCCTCGCCTCGCCTCTAGTCTCCAGCCTCACCTCGCCTCACCTCTAGTCTCCAGCCTCGCCTCGCCTCTAGTCTCCAGCCTCGCCTCTAGTCTCCAGCCTTGCCTCGCCTCTAGTCTCCAGCCTGCAGCCTCGCCTCTAGTCTTCAGCCTTGCCTTGCCTCTAGTCTCCAGCCTGCAGCCTCGTCTCTAGTCTCCAGCCTCGCCTCGCCTCTAGTCTCCAGCCTCACCTCGCCTGGCCTCAAGTCTCCAGCCTCGCCTCGCCTCAAGTCTCCAGCCTCACCTCGCCTCTAGTCTCCAGCCTGCAACTTCGCCTCTAGTCTCGTCTCCTGCCTGCAGCCTCGCCTCTAGTCTCAAGTCTCCAGCCTGCAGTCTCGCCTTTAGTCTCCAGCCTCGCCTCGCCTTTAGTCTCCAGCCTCGCCTCACCTCAAGTCTCCAGCCTCGCCTCAAGTCTCCAGCCTCGCCTCGCTTCTAGTCACCAGTCTCCAGCCTGCAGCCTCGCCTCTAGTCTCCAGCCTCGCCTCACCTCGCCTCAAGTCTCCAGCCTCGCCTCGCCTTTAGTCTGCAGTCTCCAGCCTCGCCTCAAGTCTCAAGTCCCCAGCCTGCAGCCCCGCCTCTAGTCTCTAGTCTCGTCTCCAGCCTGCAGCCTTGCCTCTAGTCTCCAGTCTCCAGCCTCGCCTCGCCTCTAGTCTCCAGCCTCGCCTCTAGTCTCCAGCCTTGCCTCGCCTCTAGTCTCCAGCCTGCAGCCTCGCCTCTAGTCTCCAGCCTGTAGCCTCGCCTCTAGTCTCCAGCCTTGCCTCGCCTCTAGTCTCCAGCCTCGCCTCGCCTCAAGTCTCCAGCCTCGCCTCGCCTCTAGTCTCCAGCCTGCAACTTCGCCTCTAGTCTCGTCTCCTGCCTGCAGCCTCGCCTCTAGTCTCAAGTCTCCAGCCTGCAGTCTCGCCTTTAGTCTCCAGCCTCGCCTCGCCTCGCCTTTAGTCTCCAGCCTCGCCTCACCTCAAGTCTCCAGCCTCGCCTCAAGTCTCCAGCCTCGCCTCGCTTCTAGTCACCAGTCTCCAGCCTCGCCTCTAGTCTCCAGCCTCGCCTCACCTCACCTCAAGTCTCCAGCCTCGCCTCGCCTTTAGTCTGCAGTCTCCAGCCTCGCCTCAAGTCTCAAGTCTCCAGCCTGCAGCCCCGCCTCTAGTCTCTAGTCTCATCTCCAGCCTGCAGCCTTGCCTCTAGTCTCTAGTCTCCAGTCTCCAGTCTCCAGCCTCGCCTCAAGTCTCAAGTCTCCAGCCTGCAGCCCCGCCTCTAGTCTCTAGTCTCATCTCCAGCCTGCAGCCTTGCCTCTAGTCTCTAGTCTCCAGTCTCCAGCCTCGCCTCGCCTCAAGTCTCCAGCCTCGCCTCTAGTCTCCAGCCTTGCCTCGCCTCTAGTCTGCAGCCTGCAGCCTCGCCTCTAGTCTCCAGCCTTGCCTCGCCTCTAGTCTCCAGCCTGTAGCCTCGCCTCTAGTCTCCAGCCTTGCCTCGCCTCTAGTCTCCAGCCTCGCCTCGCCTCGCCTCAAGTCTCCAGCCTCACCTCGCCTCAAGTCTCCAGCCTCGCCTCACCTCTAGTCTCCAGCCTCGCCTCGCCTTTAGTCTCCAGTCTCCAACCTGCAGCCTCTCCTCTAGTCTCCAGTCTCCAGCCTGCAGCCTCGCTCCTAGTCTCTAGTCTCGTCTCCAGTCTCCAGCCTGCAGACTTCCCTCTAGTCTCCATCCTTGCCTCGCCTCGCCTCTAGTCTCCAGCCTCGCCTCGTCTCCAGCCTCGCCTCGCCTCTAGTCTCCAGCCTCGCCTCTAGTCTCCAGCCTTGCCTCGCCTCTAGTCTCCAGCCTGCAGCCTCGCCTCTAGTCTCCAGCCTTGCCTCGCCTCTAGTCTCCAGCCTGCAGCCTCACCTCTAGTCTCCAGCCTCGCCTCGCCTCTAGTCTCCAGCCTCGCCTCGCCTCAAGTCTCCAGCCTCACCTCGCCTGGCCTCAAGTCTCCAGCCTCGCCTCGCCTCGCCTCTAGTCTCCAGCCTGCAACTTCGCCTCTAGTCTCGTCTCCTGCCTGCAGGCTCGCCTCTAGTCTCAAGTCTCCAGCCTGCAGTCTCGCCTTTAGTCTCCAGCGTCGCCTTGCCTCGCCTCGCCTTTAGTCTCCAGCCTCGCCTCACCTCAAGTCTCCAGCCTCGCCTCGCTTCTAGTCACCAGTCTCCAGCCTGCAGCGTCGCCTCCAGTCTCCAGCCTGCAGCCTCGCCTCTAGTCTCCAGCCTCGCCTCACCTCGCCTCAAGTCTCCAGCCTCGCCTCGTCTTTAGTCTGCAGTCTCCAGCCTCGCCTCAAGTCTCAAGTCTCCAGCCTGCAGCCCCGCCTCTAGTCTCTAGTCTCGTCTCCAGCCTGCAGCCTTGCCTCTAGTCTCTAGTCTCCAGTCTCCAGCCTCGCCTCAAGTCTCAAGTCTCCAGCCTCGCCTCGCCTCTAGTCTCCAGCCTCGCCTCTAGTCTCCAGCCTGCAGCCTCGCCTCTAGTCTGCAGCCTGCAGCCTCGCCTCTAGTCTCCAGCCTTGCCTCGCCTCTAGTCTCCAGCCTGCAGCCTCGCCTCTAGTCTCCAGCCTCGCCTCGCGTCTCCAGCCTCGCCTCGCCTCAAGTCTCCAGCCTCACCTCGCCTGGCCTCAAGTCTCCAGCCTCGCCTCGCCTCAAGTCTCCAGCCTCGCCTCGCCTCTAGTCTCCAGCCTGCAACTTCGCCTCTAGTCTCGTCTCCTGCCTGCAGCCTCGCCTCTAGTCTCAAGTCTCCAGCCTGCAGTCTCGCCTTTAGTCTCCAGCCTCGCCTCGCCTCACCTCTTGTCTCCAGCCTCGCCTCACCTCAAGTCTCCAGCCTCGCCTCGCCTTTAGTCTGCAGTCTCCAGCCTCGCCTCAAGTCTCAAGTCTCCAGCCTGCAGCCCCACCTCTAGTCTCTAGTCTCGTCTCCAGCCTGCAGCCTTGCCTCTAGTCTCTAGTCTCCAGTCTCCAGCCTCGCCTCGCCTCAAATCTCCAGCCTCGCCTCGCCTCTAGTCTCCAGCCTCGCCTCGCCTCGCCTCTAGTCTCCAGCCTCGCCTCGCCTCGCCTCTAGTCTCCAGCCTCGCCTCGCCTTTAGTCTCCAGTCTCCAACCTGCAGCCTCTCCTCTAGTCTCCAGTCTCCAGCCTGCAGCCTCGCCTCTAGTCTCCATCCTTGCCTCACCTCGCCTCTAGTCTCCAGCCTCGCCTCTAGTCTCCAGCCTCGCCTCAAGTCTGCGGCCTCGCCTCGCCTCTAGTCTCCATCCTTGCCTCGCCTCACCTCTAGTCTCCAGCCTCGCCTCAAGTCTCCAGCCTCGCCTCGCCTCTAGCCTCCAGTCTCCAGCCTGCAGCCTCGCCTCTAGTCTCCATCCTTGCCTCGCCTCTAGTCTCCAGCCTCGCCTCTAGTCTCCAGCCTCGCCTCAAGTTTCCAGCCTCGCCTCGCCTCTAGCCTCTAGTCTCCAGCCTTGCCTCGCCTCTAGTCTCCAGCCTGCAGCCTCGCCTCGCCTCTAGTCTCCAGCCTCGCCTCAAGTCTCCAGCCTCGCCTCGCCTCTAGTCTCCAGCCTCGCCTCTAGTCTCCAGCCTTGCCTCGCCTCTAGTCTCCAGCCTGCAGCCTCGCCTCTAGTCTCCAGCCTTGCCTCGCCTCTAGTCTCCAGCCTGCAGCCTCGCCTCTAGTCTCCAGCCTCGCCTCGCCTCTAGTCTCCAGCCTCACCTCGCCTCAAGTCTCCAGCCTCGCCTCGCCTTGCCTCAAGTCTCCAGCCTCGCCTCGCCTCTAGCCTCCAGCCTGCAACTTCGCCTCTAGTCTCGTCTCCTGCCTGCAGCCTCGCCTCTATTCTCAAGTCTCCAGCCTGCAGTCTCGCCTTTAGTCTCCAGCCTCGCCTCTAGTCTCCAGCCTCGCCTCACCTCAAGTCTCCAGCCTCGCCTCAAGTCTCCAGCCTCGCCTTGCTTCTAGTCACCAGTCTACAGCCTGCAGCATCGCCTCCAGTCTCCAGCCTGCAGCCTCGCCTCACCTCGCCTCAAGTCTCCAGCCTCGCCTCGCCTTTAGTCTCCAGTCTCCAGCCTCGCCTCAAGTCTCAAGTCTCCAGCCTGCAGCCCTGCCTCTAGTCTCCAGCCACGCCTCGCCTCTAGTCTCCAGCCTCGCCTCGCCTCGTCTCCAGCCTCGCCTCAAGTCTCCAGCCTCGCCTCGCCTCAAGTCTCCAGCCTCGCCTTGCTTCTAGTCACCAGTCTACAGCCTGCAGCATCGCCTCCAGTCTCCAGCCTGCAGCCTCGCCTCACCTCGCCTCAAGTCTCCAGCCTCGCCTCGCCTTTAGTCTCCAGTCTCCAGCCTCGCCTCAAGTCTCAAGTCTCCAGCCTGCAGCCCCGCCTCTAGTCTCAAGTCTCCAGTATCCAGCCTGCAGCGTCGCCACTAGACTCCAGCCATGCCTCGCCTCTAGTCTCCAGCCTCGCCTCAAGTCTCCAGCCTTGCCTCAAGTCTCCAGCCTCGCCTCGCCCCGCCTCAAGTCTCCAGCCTCGCCTCGCCTCAGCTCAATTCTCCAGCCTCACCTCACCTCATCTCCAGCCTCGCCTCGCTTCTAGTCACCAGTCTCCAGCCTGCAGCCTCGTCTCTAGTCTCAAGTCTCCAGCCTGCACCTCGCCTCTAGTTTCAAGTCTCCAGTCTCAAGCCTACAGCCTCGCCCCTAGTCTCGTCTCCAGTCTTCAGCCTCGCCTCGTCTCCAGCCTCGCCTCGCCTCAAGTCTCCAGCCTTGCCTCACCTCGCCTCCAGTCTCGCCTCACCTTTAGTCTCCAGTCTCCAGCCTGCAGC
The DNA here is from genome assembly GCF_963921235.1 of Mobula hypostoma. Lineage (NCBI taxonomy): Eukaryota > Metazoa > Chordata > Chondrichthyes > Myliobatiformes > Myliobatidae > Mobula > Mobula hypostoma. Next base: position 43,111,004 of record NC_086108.1, read on the forward strand.
CCCGCCTCTAGTCTCCAGCCTCGCCTCGCCTCGCCTCTAGTCTCCAGCCTCGCCTCGCCTCAAGTCTCCAGCCTCACCTCGCCTGAAGTCTCCAGCCTCGCCTCGCCTCTAGTCTCCAGCCTGCAGCCTCGCCTCGTCTCCAGCCTCGCCTCGCCTCGCCTCAAGTCTCCAGCCTCGCCTTGCATCGCCTCAAGTCTCCAGCCTCGCCTCGCCTCAAGTCTCCAGCCTCGCCTCGCCTCATCTTCAGCTTCGCCTCGCTTTTAGTCACCAGTCTATAGACGCCTGCAGCGTCGCCTCTAGTCTCCAGTTTCCAGCCTGAAGCCCCGCCTCTAGTCACAAGTCTCCAGCCTGCAGCCTCGCCTCTAGTCTCCAGCCTCGCCTCGCCTCAAGTCTCCAGCCTCACCTCGCCTCTAGTCTCCAGCCTCGCCTTGCTTCTAGTCACCAGTCTACAGCCTGCAGCGTCGCCTCCAGTCTCCAGCCTGCAGCCTCGCCTCTAGTCTCCAGCCTCGCCTCACCTCGCCTCAAGTCTCCAGCCTCGCCTCGCCTTTAGTCTGCAGTCTCCAGCCTCGCCTCAAGTCTCAAGTCTCCAGCCTGCAGCCCCGCCTCTAGTCTCAAGTCTCCAGTATCCAGCCTGCAGTGTCGCCTCTAGACTCCAGCCATGCCTCGCCTCTAGTCTCCAGCCTCGCCTCGCCCCGCCTCAAGTCTCCAGCCTCGCCTCGCCTCAGCTCAATTCTCCAGCCTCACCTCACCTCATCTCCAGCCTCGCCTCGCTTCTAGTCACCAGTCTCCAGCCTGCAGCCTCGCCTCTAGTCTCAAGTCTCCAGCCTGCAGCCTCGCTCCTAGTCTCTAGTCTCGTCTCCAGCCTGCAGCCTTGCCTCTAGTCTCCAGTCTCCATCCTTGCCTCGCCTCGCCTCTAGTCTCCAGCCTCGCCTCGCCTCTAGTCTCCATCCTTGCCTCGCCTCACCTCTAGTCTCCAGCCTCGCCTCTAGTCTCCAGCCTTGCCTCGCCTCTAGTCTCCAGCCTGCAGCCTCGCCTCTAGTCTCCAGCCTCGCCTCGCCTCTAGTCTCCAGCCTCGCCTCGCTTCAAGTCTCCCGCCTCGCCTCGCCTCTAGTCTCCAGCCTCACCTCGCCTCACCTCTAGTCTCCAGCCTCGCCTCGCCTCTAGTCTCCAGCCTCGCCTCTAGTCTCCAGCCTTGCCTCGCCTCTAGTCTCCAGCCTGCAGCCTCGCCTCTAGTCTTCAGCCTTGCCTCACCTCTAGTCTCCAGCCTGCAGCCTCGTCTCTAGTCTCCAGCCTCGCCTCGCCTCTAGTCTCCAGCCTCACCTCGCCTGGCCTCAAGTCTCCAGCCTCGCCTCGCCTCTAGTCTCCAGCCTGCAACTTCGCCTCTAGTCTCGTCTCCTGCCTGCAGCCTCGCCTCTAGTCTCAAGTCTCCAGCCTGCAGTCTCGCCTTTAGTCTCCAGCCTCGCCTCGCCTCGCCTTTAGTCTCCAGCCTCGCCTCACCTCAAGTCTCCAGCCTCGCCTCAAGTCTCCAGCCTCGCCTCGCCTCGCCTCAAGTCTCCAGCCTCGCCTTGCCTCGCCTCAAGTCTCCAGCCTCACCTCAACTAGTCTCCAGCCTCGCCTCGCCTTGCCTCAAGTCTCCAGCCTCAATTCTAGTCTCTAGCCTGCAGCCTGGACTCTAGTCTCCAGCCTCGCCTCGCCTCAAGTCTCCAGCCTCGCCTCGCCTCATCTTCAGCTTCGCCTCGCTTTTAGTCACCAGTCTCCAGCCTGCAGCCTCGCCTCTAGTCTCAAGTCTCCAGCCTCGCCTCGCCTCAAGTCTCCAGCCTCGCCTTGCCTCGCCTCAAGTCTCCAGCCTCGCCTCGCCTCATCTTCAGCTTCGCCTCGCTTTTAGTCACCAGTCTCCAGCCTGCAGCGTCGCCTCTAGTCTCCAGTCTCCAGCCTCGCCTCTAGTCTCCAGCCTCGCCTCGCCTCACCTCTAGTCTCTAGCCTCGCCTCGTCTCCAGCCTCGCCTCACCTCAGGTCTCCAGCCTCACCTCGCCTGGCCTCAAGTCTCCAGCCTCGCCTCGCCTCAAGTCTCCAGCCTCGCCTCGCCTCAAGTCTGCAGCCTCGCCTCGTCTCAAGTTTCCAGCCTCGCCTCGACTTGTCTCCAGCCTCGCCTCGCAGCAAGTCTCCCGCCTCGCCTCGCCTCAAGTCTCCAGCCTCGCCTCGCCTCAAGTCTCCAGCCTCGCCTCACCTCTAGTCTCCAGCCTCGCCTCGTCTCCAGCGTCGCCTCGCCTCTAGTCTCCAGCCTCACCTCACCTTTAGTCTCCAGTCTCCAGCCTCGCCTCGCCTCTAGTCTCCAGCATCGCCTCGCCTCGCCTCTAGTCTCCAGCATCGCCTCGCCTCGCCTCTAGTCTCCAGCCTCGCCTCGCCTCAAGTCTCCAGCCTCGCATCGCCTCTGGTCTCCAGCCTCACCTCGCCTCGCCTCTAGTCTCCAGCCTTGCCTCGCCTCAAGTCTCCAGCCTCGCCTCGCCTCTAGTCTCCAGCCTCGCCTCGCCTCAAGTCTCCAGCCTCGCATCGCCTCTGGTCTCCAGCCTCACCTCGCCTCGCCTCTAGTCTCCAGCCTTGCCTCGCCTCAAGTCTCCAGCCTCGCCTCGCCTCGCCTCAAGTCTGCAGCCTCGCCTCGCCTCAAGTCTGCAGCCTCGCCTCGTCTCAAGTTTCCAGCCTCGCCTCGACTTGTCTCCAGCCTCGCCTCGCAGCAAGTCTCCCGCCTCGCCTCGCCTCAAGTCTCCAGCCTCGCCTCGCCTCAAGTCTCCAGCCTCGCCTCACCTCTAGTCTCCAGCCTCGCCTCGTCTCCAGCGTCGCCTCGCCTCTAGTCTCCAGCCTCACCTCACCTTTAGTCTCCAGTCTCCAGCCTCGCCTCGCCTCTAGTCTCCAGCATCGCCTCGCCTCGCCTCTAGTCTCCAGCCTCGCCTCGCCTCAAGTCTCCAGCCTCGCATCGCCTCTGGTCTCCAGCCTCACCTCGCCTCGCCTCTAGTCTCCAGCCTTGCCTCGCCTCAAGTCTCCAGCCTCGCCTCGCCTCGCCTCAAGTCTGCAGCCTCGCCTCGCCTCAAGTCTGCAGCCTCGCCTCGTCTCAAGTTTCCAGCCTCGCCTCGACTTGTCTCCAGCCTCGCCTCGCAGCAAGTCTCCCGCCTCGCCTCGCCTCAAGTCTCCAGCCTCGCCTCGCCTCAAGTCTCCAGCCTCGCCTCACCTCTAGTCTCCAGCCTCGCCTCGTCTCCAGCGTCGCCTCGCCTCTAGTCTCCAGCCTCACCTCACCTTTAGTCTCCAGTCTCCAGCCTCGCCTCGCCTCTAGTCTCCAGCATCGCCTCGCCTCGCCTCTAGTCTCCAGCATCGCCTCGCCTCGCCTCTAGTCTCCAGCCTCGCCTCGCCTCAAGTCTCCAGCCTCGCATCGCCTCTGGTCTCCAGCCTCACCTCGCCTCGCCTCTAGTCTCCAGCCTTGCCTCGCCTCAAGTCTCCAGCCTCGCCTCGCCTCGCCTCAAGTCTGCAGCCTCGCCTCGCCTCAATTCTGCAGCCTCGCCTCGTCTCAAGTCTCCAGCCTCGCCTCGACTTGTCTCCAGCCTCGCCTCGCCGCAAGTCTCCCGCCTCGCCTCGCCTCAAGTCTCCAGCCTCGCCTCAACTTGTCTCCAGCCTCGCCTCGCCTCAAGTCTCCAGACTTGCCTTGCCTTGTCTCCAGCGTCGCCTCGCCTCTAGTCTCCAGCCTCACCTCGCCTCTAGTCTCCAGCCTCGCCTCAAGTCTTCAGCCTCGCCTCGCCTCGCCTCAAGTCTCCAGCCTTGCCTCGCCGCAAGTCTCCAGCCTCGCCTCGCCTCAAGTCTCCAGCCTCGCCTCGCCTCAAGTCTCCAGCCTCGCCTCGCCTCGCCTCGTCTCCAGACTTGCCTTGCCTTGTCTCCAGCGTCGCCTCGCCTCTAGTCTCCAGCCTCACCTCGCCTCTAGTCTCCAGCCTCGCCTCAAGTCTTCAGCCTCGCCTCGCCTCGCCTCAAGTCTCCAGCCTTGCCTCGCCGCAAGTCTCCAGCCTCGCCTCGCCTCAAGTCTCCAGCCTCGCCTCGCCTCAAGTCTCCAGCCTCGCCTCGCCTCGCCTCAAGTCTCCAGCCTCGCCTCGCCTCAAGTCTGCAGCCTCGCCTCGCCTTAAGTCTGTAGCCTCGCCTCGCCTCAAGTCTCCAGCCTCGCCTCGCCTCTAGTCTCCAGCCTGCAACTTCGCCTCTAGTCTCGTCTCCTGCCTGCAGCCTCGCCTCTAGTCTCAAGTCTCCAGCCTGCAGTCTCGCCTTTAGTCTCCAGCCTCGCCTCGCCTCGCCTCTAGTCTCCAGCCTCGCCTCACCTCAAGTCTCCAGCCTCGCCTCGCTTCTAGTCACCAGTCTCCAGCCTGCAGCCTCGCCTCTAGTCTCCAGCCTCGCCTCGCCTCGTCTCGTCTCCAGCCTCACCTTGCCTTGCCTCAAGTCTCCAGCCTCGCCTCGCCTCAAGTCTCCAGCCTCGCCTCGCCTCATCTTCAGCTTCGCCTCGCTTTTAGTCACCAGTCTCCAGCCTGCAGCGTCGCCTCCAGTCTCCAGTCTCCAGGCTGCAGCCTCGCCTCTAGTCTCCAGCCTCGCCTCGCCTCAAGTCTCCAGCCTCGCCTCGCCTCTAGTCTCCAGCCTCGCCTCTAGGCTCCAGCCTCGCCTCGCCTCTAGGCTCCAGCCTCGCCTCGCCTCAAGTCTCCAGCCTCGCCTCGCCTCTAGTCTCCAGCCTCGCCTCTAGTCTCCAGCCTCGCCTCGCCTCGCCTCAAGTCTCCCGCCTCGCCTCGCCTCAAGTCTCCAGCCTCGCCTCGCCTCTAGTCTCCAGCCTCGCCTCGCCTTTAGTCTCCAGTCTCCAACCTGCAGCCTTTCCTCTAGTCTCCAGTCTCCAGCCTGCAGCCTCGCTCCTAGTCTCTAGTCTCGTCTCCATCCTGCAGCCTTGCCTCTAGTCTCTAGTCTCCAGTCTCCATCCTTGCCTCGCCTCGCCTCTAGTCTCCAGCCTCGCCTCAAGTCACCAGCCTCGCCTCGCCTCTAGTCTCCATACTTGCCTCGCCTCACCTCTAGTCTCCAGCCTCGCCTCTAGTCTCCAGCCTTGCCTCGCCTCTAGTCTCCAGCCTGCAGCCTCGCCTCTAGTCTCCCGCCTCGCCTCGCCTCTAGTCTCCAGCCTCACCTCGCCTCACCTCTAGTCTCCAGCCTCGCCTCGCCTCTAGTCTCCAGCCTCACCTCGCCTGGCCTCAAGTCTCCAGCCTCGCCTCGCCTCAAGTCTCCAGCCTCACCTCGCCTCTAGTCTCCAGCCTGCAACTTCGCCTCTAGTCTCGTCTCCTGCCTGCAGCCTCGCCTCTAGTCTCAAGTCTCCAGCCTGCAGTCTCGCCTTTAGTCTCCAGCCTCGCCTCGCCTCTAGTCTCCAGCCTCGCCTCGCCTCTAGTCTCCAGCCTCGCCTCTAGTCTCCAGCCTCGCCTCGCCTCTAGTCTCCAGCCTCGCCTCGCCTCAAGTCTCCAGCCTCGCCTCGCCTCTAGTCTCCAGCCTCGCCTCTAGTCTCCAGCCTCGCCTCGCCTCGCCTCTAGTCTCCAGCCTCGCCTCGCCTCAAGTCTCCAGCCTCGCCTCGCCTCTAGTCTCCAGCCTCGCCTCGCCTTTAGTCTCCAGTCTCCAACCTGCAGCCTTTCCTCTAGTCTCCAGTCTCCAGCCTGCAGCCTCGCTCCTAGTCTCTAGTCTCGTCTCCATCCTGCAGCCTTGCCTCTAGTCTCTAGTCTCCAGTCTCCATCCTTGCCTCGCCTCGCCTCTAGTCTCCAGCCTCGCCTCAAGTCACCAGCCTCGCCTCGCCTCTAGTCTCCATACTTGCCTCGCCTCACCTCTAGTCTCCAGCCTCGCCTCTAGTCTCCAGCCTTGCCTCGCCTCTAGTCTCCAGCCTGCAGCCTCGCCTCTAGTCTCCCGCCTCGCCTCGCCTCTAGTCTCCAGCCTCACCTCGCCTCACCTCTAGTCTCCAGCCTCGCCTCGCCTCTAGTCTCCAGCCTCACCTCGCCTGGCCTCAAGTCTCCAGCCTCGCCTCGCCTCAAGTCTCCAGCCTCACCTCGCCTCTAGTCTCCAGCCTGCAACTTCGCCTCTAGTCTCGTCTCCTGCCTGCAGCCTCGCCTCTAGTCTCAAGTCTCCAGCCTGCAGTCTCGCCTTTAGTCTCCAGCCTCGCCTCGCCTCTAGTCTCCAGCCTCGCCTCACCTCAAGTCTCCAGCCTCGCCTCGCTTCTAGTCACCAGTCTCCAGCCTGCAGCCTCGCCTCTAGTCTCCAGCCTCGCCTCACCTCGCCTCAAGTCTCCAGCCTCGCCTCGCCTTTAGTCTGCAGTCTCCAGCCTCGCCTCAAGTCTCAAGTCTCCAGCCTGCAGCCCCGCCTCTAGTCTCTAGTCTCGTCTCCAGCCTGCAGCCTTGCCTCTAGTCTCTAGTCTCCAGTCTCCAGCCTCGCCTCGCCTCTAGTCTCCAGCCTCGCCTCTAGTCTCCAGCCTTGCCTCGCCTCTAGTCTCCAGCCTGCAGCCTCGCCTCTAGTCTCCAGCCTGCAGCCTCGCCTCTAGTCTCCAGCCTGTAGCCTCGCCTCTAGTCTCCAGCCTCGCCTCGCCTCTAGTCTCCAGCCTCGCCTCGCCTCTAGCTCCAGCCTCGCCTCGCCTCTCAAGTCTCCAGCCTCGCCTCGCCTCTAGTCTCCAGCCTCGCCTCGCCTTTAGTCTCCAGTCTCCAGCCTCGCCTCTAGTCTCAAGTCTCCAGCCTGCAGCCTCGCCTCTAGTCTCAAGTCTCCAGTCTCCAGCCTCTGCAGCCTTCCCTCTAGTCTCCATCCTTGCCTCGCCTCGCCTCTAGTCTCCAGCCTCGCCTCAAGTCTCCAGCCTCGCCTCGCCTCGTCTCCATCCTTGCCTCGCCTCACCTCTAGTCTCCAGCCTCGCCTCGTCTCCAGCCTCGCCTCGCCTCTAGTCTCCAGCCTCGCCTCGCCTCTAGTCTCCTGCCTCGCCTCGCCTCAACTCTCCTGCCTCGCCTCGCCTCAAGTCTCCAGCCTCGCCTCGCCTCGTCTCCAGCCTCGCCTCGACTAGTCTCCAGCCTCGCCTCGCCTCAAGACTCCAGCCTCGCCTTGCCTCAACTCTCCTGCCTCGCCTCGCCTCAAGTCTCCAGCCTCCAGCCTTGCCTCAAGTCTCCAGCCTGCAGCCTCGACTCTAGTCTCCAGCCTGCAGCCTCGCCTCAAGTCTCCAGCCTCGCCTCGACTCGCCTCGTCTCCAGCCTCGCCTCGCCTCAAGTCTCCAGCCTCGCCTCGCCTTGCCTCAATTCTCCAGCCTCACCTCACCTCATCTCCAGCCTCGCCTCGCCTCATCTTCAGCTTCGCCTCGCTTTTAGTCACCAGTCTATAGACGCCTGCAGCGTCGCCTCTAGTCTCCAGTTTCCAGCCTGCAGCCCCGCCTCTAGTCTCAAGTCTCCAGCCTGCAGCCTCGCCTCTAGTCTCCAGCCTCGCCTCGCTCTCAAGTCTCCAGCCTCACCTCGCCTCTAGTCTCCAGCCTCGCCTCATCTTCAGCTTCGCCTCGCTTTTAGTCACCAGTCTCCAGCCTGCAGCGTCGCCTCCAGTCTCCAGCCTGCAGCCTCGCCTCTATAGTCTCTCAGCCTCGCCTCGCCTCAAGTCTCCAGCCTCGCCTCGCCTTTAGTCTGCAGTCTCCAGCCTCGCCTCAAGTCTCAAGTCTCCAGCCTGCAGCCCCGCCTCTAGTCTCAAGTCTCCAGTATCAAGCCTGCAGTGTCGCCTCTAGTCTCCAGCCTCGCCTCGCCTCTAGTCTCCAGCCTCGCCTCGCCTCAAGTCTCCAGCCTCGCCTCTAGTCTCCAGCCTCGCCTCGCCTCAAGTCTCCCGCCTCGCCTCAAGTCTCCAGCCTCGCCTCGCCTCTAGTCTCCAGCCTCGCCTCGCCTTTAGTCTCCAGTCTCCAGCCTGCAGCCTCGCCTCTAGTCTCAAGTCTCCAGCCTGCAGCCTCGCTCCTAGTCTCTAGTCTCGTCTCCAGCCTGCAGCCTTGCCTCTAGTCTCTAGTCTCCAGTCTCCATCCTTGCCTCGCCTCGCCTCTAGTCTCCAGCCTCGCCTCGCCTCTAGTCTCCATCCTTGCCTCGCCTCACCTCTAGTCTCCAGCCTCGCCTCTAGTCTCCAGCCTCGCCTCGTCTCCAGCCTCGCCACGCCTCTAGCCTCTAGTCTCCAGCCTTGCCTCGCCTCTAGTCTCCAGCCTGCAGCCTCGCCTCTAGTCTCCAGCCTCGCCTCGCCTCAAGTCTCCAGCCTCGCCTCGCCTCTAGTCTCCAGCCTCACCTCGCCTCGCCTCTAGTCTCCAGCCTCGCCTCGCCTCTAGTCTCCAGCCTCGCCTCGCCTCTAGTCTCCAGCCTCGCCTCGCCTCTAGTCTCCAGCCTTGCCTCGCCTCTAGTCTCCAGCCTGCAGCCTCGCCTCTAGTCTTCAGCCTTGCCTCACCTCTAGTCTCCAGCCTGCAGCCTCGTCTCTAGTCTCCAGCCTCGCCTCGCCTCTAGTCTCCAGCCTCACCTCACCTGGCCTCTAGTCTCCAGCCTCGCCTCGCCTCAAGTCTCCAGCCTCGCCTCGCCTCTAGTCTCCAGCCTGCAACTTCGCCTCTAGTCTCGTCTCCTGCCTGCAGCCTCGCCTCTAGTCTCAAGTCTCCAGCCTGCAGTCTCGCCTTTAGTCTCCAGCCTCGCCTCGCCTCGCCTTTAGTCTCCAGCCTCGCCTCACCTCAAGTCTCCAGCCTCGCCTCAAGTCTCCAGCCTCGCCTCGCTTCTAGTCACCAGTCTCCAGCCTGCAGCCCCGCCTCTAGTCTCTAGTCTCGTCTCCAGCCTGCAGCCTTGCCTCTAGTCTCTAGTCTCAAGTCTCCAGCCTGCAGCCCCGCCTCTAGTCTCTAGTCTCGTCTCCAGCCTGCAGCCTTGCCTCTAGTCTCCAGTCTCCAGCCTCGCCTCGCCTCTAGTCTCCAGCCTCGCCTCGCCTCTAGTCTCCAGCCTCGCCTCTAGTCTCCAGCCTCGCCTCGCCTCTAGTCTCCAGCCTGCAGCCTCGCCTCTAGTCTCCAGCCTGTAGCCTCGCCTCTAGTCTCCAGCCTCACCTCGCCTCTAGTCTCCAGCCTCGCCTCGCCTCTAGTCTCCAACCTCGCCTCGCCTCTAGTCTCCAGCCTCGCCTCGCCTCTAGTCTCCAGCCTCGCCTCGCCTCTAGTCTCCAGCCTCGCCTCGCCTCTAGTCTCCAGCCTTGCCTCGCCTCTAGTCTCCAGCCTGCAGCCTCGCCTCTAGTCTCAGCCTGCCTCCCTCCAGTCTCCAGCCTGCAGCCTCGCCTCTAGTCTCCAGCCTCGCCTCGCCTCTAGTCTCCAGCCTCACCTCGCCTCGCCTCAAGTCTCCAGCCTCGCCTCGCCTCAAGTCTCCAGCCTCGCCTCGCCTCTAGTCTCCAGCCTGCAACTTCGCCTCTAGTCTCGTCTCCTGCCTGCAGCCTCGCCTCTAGTCTCAAGTCTCCAGCCTGCAGTCTCGCCTTTAGTCTCCAGCCTCGCCTCGCCTTTAGTCTCCAGCCTCGCCTCACCTCAAGTCTCCAGCCTCGCCTCAAGTCTCCAGCCTCGCCTCGCCTCTAGCCTCCAGTCTCCAGCCTGCAGCCTCGCCTCTAGTCTCCATCCTTGCCTCGCCTCTAGTCTCCAGCCTCGCCTCAAGTCTCCAGCCTCGCCTCTAGCCTCTAGTCTCCAGCCTTGCCTCGCCTCTAGTCTCCAGCCTGCAGCCTCGCCTCGCCTCTAGTCTCCAGCCTCGCCTCAAGTCTCCAGCCTCGCCTCGCCTCTAGTCTCCAGCCTCGCCTCTAGTCTCCAGCCTTGCCTCGCCTCTAGTCTCCAGCCTGCAGCCTCGCCTCTAGTCTCCAGCCTAGCCTCGCCTCTAGTCTCCAGCCTGCAGCCTCGCCTCTAGTCTCCAGCCTCGCCTCGCCTCAAGTCTCCAGCCTCGCCTCGCCTCTAGTCTCCAGCCTCGCCTCGCCTTTAGTCTCCAGTCTCCAGCCTGCAGCCTCGCCTCTAGTCTCCAGTCTCCAGCCTGCAGCCTCGCCTCTAGTCTCGTCTCCAGTCTCCAGCCTGCAGCCCCGCCTCTAGTCTCCAGCCTTGCCTCGCCTCGCCTCTAGTCTCCAGCCTCGCCTCAAGTCTCCAGCCTCGCCTCGCCTCCAGTCTCTTGCCTCGCCTCACCTCTAGTCTCCAGCCTCGCCTCGCCTCTAGCCTCTAGTCTCCAGCCTTGCATCGCCTCTAGTCTCCAGCCTGCAGCCTCGCCTCTAGTCTCCAGCCTCGCCTCGCCTCTAGTCTCCAGCCTCGCCTCTACCTCAACTCTCCAGCCTCGCCTCGCCTCAAGTCTCCAGCCTCGCCTTGCATCGCCTCAAGTCTCTAGCCTCGCCTCGCCTCGCCTCAAGTCTCCAGCCTCGAATCGCCTCAAGTCTCCAGCCTCGCCTCGCCTCGCCTCTAGTCTCCAGCCTCGTCTCGCCTCTAGTCTCCAGCCTCGCCTCAAGTCTCCAGCCTCGCCTCGCCTCGCCTCAAGTCTCCAGCCTCGAATCGCCTCAAGTCTCCAGCCTCGCCTCACCTCTCCTCCAGTCTCCAGCCTCGCCTCGCCTCTAGTCTCCAGCCTGCAGCCTCGCCTCAAGTCTCCAGCCTCGCCTCGACTCGCCTCGTCTCCAGCCTCGCCTTGCCTCGTCTCCAGCCTCGCCTCGCCTCAAGTCTCCAGCCTCGCCTCGCCTCAAGTCTCCAGCCTCGCCTCAAGTCTCCAGCCTCGCCTCGCCTCATCTTCAGCATCGCCTCGCTTTTAGTCACCAGTCTCCAGTCTGCAGCGTCGCCTCTAGTCTCGTCTCCAGCCTGCAGCCTCGCCTCTAGTCTCCAGCCTCGCCTCGCCTCAAGTCTCCAGCCTCGCCTCGCCTGAAGTCTCCAGCCTCGCCTCGCCTCTAGTCTCCAGCCTGCAGCCTCGCCTCGTCTCCAGCCTCGCCTCGCCTCAAGTCTCCAGCCTCGCTTGCATCGCCTCATCTTCAGCTTCGCCTCGCTTTTAGTCACCAGTCTCCAGCCTGCAATCGCCTCAAGTCTCCAGCCTCAGCCTCAGCCTCGCCTCTAGTCTCCAGCCTCGCCTCGCCTCTAGTCTCCAGCCTCGCCTCAAGCCTCCAGCCTCAGCCTCGCCTCGCCTCAAGTCTCCAGCCTCGCCTCGCCTCAAGTCTCCAGCCTCGCCTCACCTCTCCTCCAGTCTCCAGCCTCGCCTCGCCTCTAGTCTCCAGCCTCGCCTCGCCTCAAGTCTCCAACCTCGCCTCGCCTGAAGTCTCCAGCCTCGCCTCGCCTCAAGTCTCCAGCCTCGCCTCGCCTCTAGTCTCCAGCCTCGCCTCGCCTCAAGTCTCCAGCCTCGCCTCGCCTCAAGTCTCCAGCCTCGCCTCGCCTCATCTTCAGCTTCGCCTCGCTTTTAGTTACCAGTCTCCAGACGCCTGCAGCGTCGCCTCTAGTCTCCAGTTTCCAGCCTGCAGCCCCGCCTCTAGTCACAAGTCTCCAGCCTGCAGCCTCGCCTCTAGTCTCCAGCCTCTCCTCGCCTCACCTCAAGTCTCCAGCCTCGCCTCGCCTCTAGTCTCCAGCCTCGCCTCACCTCAAATCTCCAGACTCGCTTCGCCTCGCCTCTAGTCTCCAGCCTTGCCTCGCCTCTAGTCTCCAGCCTCGCCTCGCCTCAAGTGTCCAGCCTCGCCTCAAGTCTCCAGCCTCGCCTCGCCTCGTCTCCAGCCTCGCCTCGCCTCGCTTCTAGTCACCACTCTCCAGCCTGCAGCCTCGCATCTAGTCTCCATGCTCCAGCCTCCCTCTCTCCTCACCTCGCCTCGCCTCTAGTCTCCAGCCTCACCTCGCCTCGCCTCTAGTCTCCAGCCTCGCTTCGCCTCTAGTCTCCAGCCTCGCCTCGCCTCTCCTCAAGTCTCCAGCCTCGCCTCGCCTCCAGTCTCCAGCCTCGCCTCGCCTCTCCTCAAGTCTCCAGCCTGCAGCCCCGCCTCTAGTCTCCAGCCTTGCCTCGCCTCGCCTCTAGTCTCCAGCCTCGCCTCGCCTCAAGTCTCCAGCCACACCTCAAGTCTCCAGCCTCGCCTCGCCTCGCCTCAAGTCTCCAGCCACACCTCAAGTCTCCAGCCTGCAGCGTCGCCTCTAGTCTCCAGTCTCCAGCCTCGCCTCGCCTCAAGTCGCCAGCCTCGCCTCGCCTCAAGTCTCCAGCCTCGCCTCGCCTCTAGTCTCCAGCCTCTCCTCGCCTCGCCTCGTCTCCAGCCTCGCCTCGCCTCTAAAGTCTCCAAGTCTCGCCTCCCTCGCCTCGCCTCGTCTCCAGCCTCGCCTCGCCCAGTCTCCAGCCTCGCCTCGCCTCTAGTCTCCAGCCTCTCCTCGCCTCGCCTCCAGCCTGCAGCCTCGCCTCTAGTCTCCAGCCTCGCCTCGCCTCAAGTCGCCAGCCTGCAGCCTCGCCTCAAGTCTACAGCCTCGCCTTTCCTCACCTCTAGTCTAAAGCCTCGCCTCGCCTCTAGTCTCCAGCCTCGCCTCGCCTTTAGTCTCCAGCCTCGCCTCACCTCAAGTCTCCAGCCTCACCTCGCCTCGTCTCCAGCCTCGCCTCGCTTCTATTCACCAGTCTCCAGCCTGCAGTGTCGCCTCTAGTCTGCAGCCTCGCCTCGCCTCGCCTCAAGTCTCCAGCCTCGCCTCAAGTCTCCAGCCTCGCCTCAAGTCTCCAGCCTCGCCTCGCCTTTAGTCTCCAGTCTCCAGCCTGCAGCCCCGCCTCTAGTCTCCAGCCTTGCCTCGCCTCGCCTCTAGTCTCCAGCCTCAGCCTCGCCTCAAGTCTCCAGCCACACCTCAAGTCTCCAGCCTCGCCTCGCCTCGCCTCAAGTCTCCAGCCTCGCCTCAAGTCTCCAGCCTCGCCTCGCCTCTAGTCTCCAGCCTCGCCTCGCCTCGCCTCAAGTCTCCAGCCTCGCCTCGCCTCAAGTCTCCAGCCTCGCCTCGCCTCTAGTCTCCAGCCTGCAGCCTCGCCTCTAGTCTCCAGCCTCTCCTCGCCTCGCCTCGTCTCCAGCCTCGCCTCGCCTCGCCTAAAGTCTCCAGCCTCGCCTCGCCTCAAGTCTCCAGCCTCGCCTCGCCTCGCCTCTAGTCTCCAGCCTCGCCTCGCCTCTAGTCTCCAGCCTCGCCTCGCCTCTAGTCGCCAGCCTGCAGCCTCGCCTCTAGTCTCCAGCCTGCAGCCTCGCCTCTAGTCTAAAGCCTCGCCTCGCCTCTAGTCTCCAGCCTCGCCTCGCCTTTAGTCTCCAGCCTCGCCTCACCTCAAGTCTCCAGCCTCACCTCGCCTCGTCTCCAGCCTCGCCTCGCTTCTATTCACCAGTCTCCAGCCTGCAGTGTCGCCTCTAGTCTGCAGCCTCGCCTCGCCTCGCCTCAAGTCTCCAGCCTCGCCTCAAGTCTCCAGCCTCGCCTCAAGTCTCCAGCCTCGCCTCGCCTTTAGTCTCCAGTCTCCAGCCTCGCCTCAAGTGTCAAGTCTCCAGCCTGCAGCCCCGCCTCTGGTCTCAAGTCTCCAGTATCCAGCCTGCAGCGTCGCTTCCAGACTCCAGCCACGCCTCGCCTCGCCTCCAGCCTCGCCTCTAGTCTCCAGCCTCGCCTCGTCTCCAGCCTCGCCTCGCCTCCCCAGTCTCCAGCCTGCAGCCTCGCCTCAAGTGTCCAGCCTCGCCTCGCCTCAAGTCTCCAGCCTCGCCTCGCCTCAAGTGTCCAGCCTCGCCTCGCCTCGTCTCCAGCCTCGCCTCGCCTCGCTTCTAGTCACCAGTCTCCAGCCTGCAGCCATGCCTCAAGTCTCCAGCCTCGCCTCTAGTCTCCAGCCTCGCCTCACCTTTAGTCTCCAGTCTCCAGCCTGCAGCCCCGCCTCTAGTCTCCAGCCTTGCCTCGCCTCGCCTCTAGTCTCTAGCCTCGCCTCGCCTCAAGTCTCCAGCCTCGCCTCGCCTCTAGTCTCCAGCCTCACCTCGCCTCGCCTCTAGTCTCCAGCCTTGCCTCGCCTCGTCTCCAGCCTCACCTCGCCTCACCTTAAGTCTCCAGCCTCGCCTTGCCTCAACTCTCCAGCCTCGCCTCGCCTCAAGTCTCCAGCCTCACGTCGTCCGAAGTCTCCAGCCTCGCCTCGCCTCTAGTCTCCAGGCTGCAGCCTCGCCTCTAGTCTCCAGTCTCCAGCCTGCAGCCTCGCCTCTGGTCTCGTCTCCAGCCTGCAGCCTCGCCTCGCCTCAAGTCTCCAGCCTCGCCTCGCCTCAAGTCTCCAGCCTCGCCTCACCTCGCCTCTAGTCTCCAGCCTGCAGCCCCGCCTCCAGTCTCCAGCCTTGCCTCGCCTCGCCTCTGGTCTCCAGCCTCGCCTCGCCTCAAGTCTCCAGTCTCACCTCGCCTGAAGTCTCCAGCCTCGCCTCGCCTCTAGTCTCCAGCCTGCAGCCTCGCCTCTAGTCTCCAGTCTCCAGCCTGCAGCCTCGCCTGTGGTCTCCAGTCTCCAGCCTCGCCTCGCCTCCCCTCTAGTCTCCAGCATCGCCTCGCCTCGCCTCTAGTCTCCAGCCTCGCCTCGCCTCTAGTGTCCAGCATCGCCTCGCCTCACCTCTAGTCTCCAGCCTCGCCTCGCCTCGCCTCAAGTCTCCAGCCTCGCCTCGCCTCACCTCAAGTCTCCAGCCTTGCCTCGCCTCAAGTCTCCAGCCTTGCCTGCCCTCAAGTCTCCAGCCTCGCCTCGCCTCAAGTCTCCAGCCTCGCCTCGCCTCAAGTCTCCATCCTCACCTCGCCTCAAGTCTCCAGAATCACCTCAAGTCTCCAACCTCGCCTCGCCTCGTATCCAGCCTCGCCTCACTTCTAGTCACCAGTCTCCAGCCTGCAGCGTCGCCTCTACTCTCCAGTCTCCAGCCTGCAGCCACGCCTCCAGTCTCAAGTCTCCAGCCTGCAGCCTCGCCTCTAGTCTCCAGCCTCGGCTCGCCTCAAGTCGCCAGCCTCGCCTTGCCTCAAATCTCCAGCCTCGCCTCGCCTCTAGTCTCCAGCCTCTCCTCGCCTCGCCTCGTCTCCAGCCTCGACTCGCCTCGCCTAAAGTCTCCAGCCTCGCCTCAAGTCTCCAGCCTCGCCTCGCCTCACCTCTAGTCTCCAGCCTGGCCACACCTCTAGTCTCCAGCCTCGCCTTACCTCCAGTCTCCAGCCTGCAGCCTCGCCTCAAGTCTCCAGCCTCGCCTCGCCTCGCCTCTAGTCTCCAGCCTCGCCTCGCCTCAAGTCTCCAAACTCGCCTCGCCTCAAGTCTCCAGCCTCGCCTCGCCTCAAGTCTCCAGGCTCGCCTCGCCTCGCGTCTCCAGCCTTGCCTCGCCTCTAGTCTCCAGCCTGCAGCTTCGCCTCTAGTCTCAAGTCTCCAGCCTGCAGCCTCGCCTTTAGTCTCCAGCCTCGCCTCGCGTCTCCAGCCTCGCCTCACCTCAAGTCTCCAGCCTCACCTCGCTTCGTCTCCAGCCTCGCCTCGCTTCTAGTCACCAGTCTCCAGCCTGCAGCGTCGCCTCCAGTCTCCAGCCTGCAGACTCGCCTCTAGTCTGCAGCCTCGCCTTGCCTCGCCTCAAGTCTCCAGCCTCGCCTCGTTTCAAGTCTCCAGCCTCGCCTCGCCTTTAGTCTCCAGTCTCCAGCCTCGCCTCAATTCTCAAGTCTCCAGCCTGCAGCCCCGCCTCTACTCTCAAGTCTCCAGTATCCAGCCTGCAGCTCGCCTCTAGACTCCAGCCATGCCTCGCCTCTAGTCTCCAGCCTCGCCTCAAGTCTCCAGCCTCGCCTCGCCTCGTCTCCAGCCTCGCCTCGCCTCGTCTCCAGCCTCGCCTCGCCTCAAGTCTCCAGCCTCGCCTCGCTTCTAGTCACCAGTCTCCAGCCTGCAGCCTCGCCTCTCATCTCCATGCTCCAGCCTACAGCCTCGCCTCTAGTCTCAAGTCTCCAGTCTCCAGCCTACAGCCCCGCCTCTAGTCTCCAGCCTTGCCTCGCCTCGCCTCTAGACTCCAGCCTCGCCTCGCCTCTCCTCAAGTCTCCAGCCTCGCCTTGCCTCAAGTCTCCAGCCTCGCCTTGCCTCAAGTCTCCAGCCTCGCCTTGCCTCTAGTCTCCAGCATCGCCTCGCCTCAAGTCTCCAGCCTCGCTTCACCTCAACTCTCGTCTCCAGCCTCGCCTCACCTTTAGTCTCCAGTCTCCAGCCTGCAACCCCGCCTCAAGTCTCCAGCCTTGCCTCGCCTCTAGTCTCCAGCCTCGCCTCGCCTCCAGTCTCCAGCCGCGCCTCTAGTCTCCAGCCTCACCTCGCCTCACCTCAACTCTCCAGCATCGCCTCGCCTCAAGTCTCCAGCCTCGCCTCGCCTCTAGTCTCCAGCCTCGCCTCGTCTCCAGCCTCGTCTCGCCTCAAGTCTCCAGCCTCGCCTCAAGTCTGCAGCCTCGCCTCAAGTCTCCAGTCTCCAGCCTCGCCTCTAGTCTCCAGTCTCCAGCCTGCAGCCCCGCCTCTAGTCTCCAGTCTCCAGCCTGCAGCCCCGCCTCTAGTCTCCAGCCTCGCCTCGCCTCTAGTCTCCAGCCTCGCCTCGCCTCGTCTCCAGCCTCGCCTCAAATCTCCAGCCTCGCCTCGCCTCAAGTCTTCAGCCTCGCCTCTAGTCTCCAGGCTCGCCTTGCCTTTAGTCTCCAGTCTCCAGCCTCGCCTCAAGTCTCAAGTCTCCAGCCTGCAGCCCTGCCTCTAGTCTCCAGCCACGCCTCGCCTCGCCTCTAGTCTCCAGCCTCGCCTCGCCTCGTCTCCAGCCTCGCCTCAAGTCTCCAGCCTCGCCTCGCCTCAAGTCTCCAGCCTCGCCTCGCCTCTAGTCTCCAGCCTCGGCTCGCCTCAAGACTCCAGCCTTGCCTCGCCTCAAGTCTCCAGCCTCGCCTCACCTCAAGTCTCCAGCCTCGCCTCGCCTCGTATCCAGCCTCGCCTCGCTTCTAGTCACCAGTCTCCAGCCTGCAGCGTTGCCTCTAGTCTCCAGTCTCCAGCCTGCAGCCAGACCTCCAGTCTCAAGTCTCCAGCCTGCAGCCTCGCCTCTAGTCTCCAGCCTCGCCTCGCCTCGCCTCAAGTCGCCAGCCTCGCCTCACCTCAAATCTCCAGCCTCGCCTAGCCTCTAGTCTCCAGCCTCACCTTGCCTCGTCCCCAGCCTCGCCTCGCCTCAAGTCTCCAGCCTCTGCTCGCCTCGCCTCTAGTCTCCAGCCTCGCCTTACCTCCAGTCTCCAGCCTCGCCTCAAGTCTCCAGCCTCTGCTCGCCTCGCCTCTAGTCTCCAGCCTCGCCTCGCCTCGCCTCTAGACTCCAGCCTCGCCTCGCCTCTCCTCAAGTCTCCAGCCTCGCCTCGCCTCTAGTCTCCAGCATCGCCTCGCCTCGCCTCAAGTCTCCAGCCTCGCTTCACCTCAACTCTCGTCTCCAGCCTTGCCTCACCTTTAGTCTCCAGTCTCCAGCCTGCAACCCCGCCTCAAGTCTCCAGCCTTGCCTCGCTTCTAGTCTCCAGCCTCGCCTCGCCTCCAGTCTCCAGCCTCGCCTTGCCTCAACTCTCCAGCCTCGCCTCGCATCAAGTCTCCAGCCTCGCCTCGCCTCTAGTCTCCAGCCTCGCCTCGCCTCAAGTCTCCAGGCTTGCCTCGCCTCAAGTCTCCAGCCTCGCCTCTAGTCTCCAGCCTCACCTCGCCTCACCTCAAGTCTCCAGCCTCGCCTCGCCTCTAGTCTCCAGCCTTGCCTCGCCTCTAGTCTCCAGCCTCGACTCTAGTCTCCAGCCTCACCTCGCCTCAAGTCTCCAGCCTCGCCTCGCCTCAAGTCTCCAGCCTCGCCTCGCCTCTAGTCTCCAGCCTCGCCTCGCCTCTGGTCTCCAGCCTTGCCTCGCCTCTAGTCTCCAGCCTCGCCTCTAGTCTCCAATCTCACCTCGCCTCACCTCAACTCTCCAGCATCGCCTCACCTCAAGTCTCCAGCCTCGCCTTGCCTCTAGTCTCCAGCCTCGCCTCAAGTCTCCAGCCTCGTCTTCCCTCAAGTCTCCAGCCTCGCCTCAAGTCTGCAGCCTCGCCTCAAGTCTCCAGTCTCCAGCCCCGCCTCTAGTCTCCAGTCTCCAGCCTGCAGCCCCGCCTCTAGTCTCCAGTCTCCAGCCCCGCCTCTAGTCTCCAGTCTCCAGCCTGCAGCCCCGCCTCTAGTCTCCAGCCTCGCCTCGCCTCTAGTCTCCAGCCTCGCCTCACCACTAGTCTCCAGCCTGGCCTCACCTCTAGTCTTCAGCCTCGCCTTACCTCCAGTCTCCAGCCTGCAGCCTCGCCTCAAGTCTCCAGCCTCGCCTCGCCTCTAGTCTCCAGCCTCGCCTCGCCTCTAGTCTCCAGCCTGCAGCCTCACCTCAAGCCTCCAGCCTGCAGCCCCGCCTCTACTCTCAAGTCTCCAGTCTCCAGCCTGCAACCTTGGCTCTAGTCTCCAGCCTCACCTCACCTCGCCTCTAGTCTCCAGCCTCGCCTCGCCTCAAGTCTCCAACCTCGCCTCGCCTCAAGTCTCCAGCCTCACCTCGCCTCAAGTCTCCAGCCTCGCCTCGCCTCAAGTCTCCAGCCTCGCCTCGCCTCGCGTCTCCAGCCTTGCCTCGCCTCTAGTCTCCAGCCTGCAGCTTCGCCTCTAGTCTCAAGTCTCCAGCCTGCAGCCTCGCCTTTAGTCTCCAGCCTCGCCTCGCCTCTAGTCTCCAGCCTCGCCTCACCTCAAGTCTCCAGCCTCACCTCGCTTCATCTCCAGCCTCGCCTCGCTTCTAGTCACCAGTCTCCAGCCTGCAGCGTCGCCTCCAGTCTCCAGCCTGCAGACTCGCCTCTAGTCTGCAGCCTCGCCTCGCCTCGCCTCAAGTCTCCAGCCTCGCCTCGCTTCGTCTCCAGCCTCGCCTCGCCTTTAGTCTCCAGTCTCCAGCCTCGCCTCAAGTCTCAAGTCTCCAGCCTGCAGCCCCGCCTCTACTCTCAAGTCTCCAGTATCCAGCCTGCAGCATCGCCTCTAGAATCCAGCCATGCCTCGCCTCTAGTCTCCAGCCTCGCCTCAAGTCTCCAGCCTCGCCTCGCTTCTAGTCACCAGTCTCCAGCCTGCAGCGTCGCCTCTCATCTCCATGCTCCAGCCTACAGCCTCGCCTCTAGTCTCCAGCCTCGCCTCAAGTCTCCAGCCTCGCCTCGCTTCTAGTCACCAGTCTCCAGCCTGCAGCGTCGCCTCTCATCTCCATGCTCCAGCCTACAGCCTCGCCTCTAGTCTCAAGTCTCCAGCCTACAGCCCCGCCGCTAGTCTCCAGCCTTGCCTCGCCTCGCCTCTAGACTCCAGCCTCGCCTTGCCTTGCCTCAAGTCTCCAGCCTCGCCTTGCCTCAAGTCTCCAGCCTCGCCTCGCCTCTAGTCTCCAGCATCGCCTCGCCTCGCCTCAAGTCTCCAGCCTCGCTTCACCTCAACTCTCGTCTCCAGCCTCGCCTCACCTTTAGTCTCCAGTCTCCAGCCTGCAACCCCGCCTCAAGTCTCCAGCCTTGCCTCGCCTCTAGTCTCCAGCCTCGCCTCGCCTCCAGTCTCCAGCCGCGCCTCTAGTCTCCAGCCTCACCTCGCCTCACCTCAACTCACCAGCATCGCCTCGCCTCAAGTCTCCAGCCTCGCCTCGCCTCTAGTCTCCAGCCTCGCCTCAAGTCTCCAGCCTCGTCTCGCCTCAAGTCTCCAGCCTCGCCTCAAGTCTGCAGCCTCGCCTCAAGTCTCCAGCCTCGCCTTGCCTTTAGTCTCCAGTCTCCAGCCCCGCCTCTAGTCTCCAGTCTCCAGCCTGCAGCCCCGCCTCTAGTCTCCAGTCTCCAGCCTGCAGCCCCGCCTCTAGTCTCCAGCCTCGCCTCGCCTCTAGTCTCCAGCCTCGCCTCACCTCGTCTCCAGCCTCGCCTCAAATCTCCAGCCTCGCCTCGCCTCAAGTCTTCAGCCTCGCCTCTAGTCTCCAGGCTCGCCTTGCCTTTAGTCTCCAGTCTCCAGCCTCGCCTCAAGTCTCAAGTCTCCAGCCTGCAGCCCTGCCTCTAGTCTCCAGCCACGCCTCGCCTCGCCTCTAGTCTCCAGCATCGCCTCGCCTCGCCTCAAGTCTCCAGCCTCGCTTCACCTCAACTCTCGTCTCCAGCCTCGCCTCACCTTTAGTCTCCAGTCTCCAGCCTGCAACCCCGCCTCAAGTCTCCAGCCTTGCCTCGCCTCTAGTCTCCAGCCTCGCCTCGCCTCCAGTCTCCAGCCGCGCCTCTAGTCTCCAGCCTCACCTCGCCTCACCTCAACTCTCCAGCATCGCCTCGCCTCAAGTCTCCAGCCTCGCCTCGCCTCTAGTCTCCAGCCTCGCCTCAAGTCTCCAGCCTCGTCTCGCCTCAAGTCTCCAGCCTCGCCTCAAGTCTGCAGCCTCGCCTCAAGTCTCCAGCCTCGCCTTGCCTTTAGTCTCCAGTCTCCAGCCCCGCCTCTAGTCTCCAGTCTCCAGCCTGCAGCCCCGCCTCTAGTCTCCAGTCTCCAGCCTGCAGCCCCGCCTCTAGTCTCCAGCCTCGCCTCGCCTCTAGTCTCCAGCCTCGCCTCACCTCGTCTCCAGCCTCGCCTCAAATCTCCAGCCTCGCCTCGCCTCAAGTCTTCAGCCTCGCCTCTAGTCTCCAGGCTCGCCTTGCCTTTAGTCTCCAGTCTCCAGCCTCGCCTCAAGTCTCAAGTCTCCAGCCTGCAGCCCTGCCTCTAGTCTCCAGCCACGCCTCGCCTCGCCTCTAGTCTCCAGCATCGCCTCGCCTCGCCTCAAGTCTCCAGCCTCGCCTCGCCTCTAGTCTCCAGCCTCGCCTCAAGTCTCCAGCCTCGTCTCGCCTCAAGTCTCCAGCCTCGCCTCAAGTCTGCAGCCTCGCCTCAAGTCTCCAGCCTCGCCTTGCCTTTAGTCTCCAGTCTCCAGCCCCGCCTCTAGTCTCCAGTCTCCAGCCTGCAGCCCCGCCTCTAGTCTCCAGTCTCCAGCCTGCAGCCCCGCCTCTAGTCTCCAGCCTCGCCTCGCCTCTAGTCTCCAGCCTCGCCTCGCCTCGTCTCCAGCCTCGCCTCAAATCTCCAGCCTCGCCTCGCCTCAAGTCTTCAGCCTCGCCTCTAGTCTCCAGGCTCGCCTTGCCTTTAGTCTCCAGTCTCCAGCCTCGCCTCAAGTCTCAAGTCTCCAGCCTGCAGCCCTGCCTCTAGTCTCCAGCCACGCCTCGCCTCGCCTCTAGTCTCCAGCCTCGCCTCGCCTCCAGCCTCGCCTCAAGTCTCCAGCCTCGCCTCGCCTCTAGTCTCCAGCCTCGGCTCGCCTCAAGACTCCAGCCTTGCCTCGCCTCAAGTCTCCAGCCTCGCCTCGCCTCGTATCCAGCCTCGCCTCGCTTCTAGTCACCAGTCTCCAGCCTGCAGCGTTGCCTCTAGTCTCCAGTCTCCACCCTGCAGCCAGGCCTCCAGTCTCAAGTCTCCAGCCTCGCTTCACCTCAACTCTCGTCTCCAGCCTCGCCTCACCTTTAGTCTCCAGTCTCCAGCCTGCAACCCCGCCTCAAGTCTCCAGCCTTGCCTCGCCTCTAGTCTCCAGCCTCGCCTCGCCTCTAGTCTCCAGCCTCACCTCACCTCACCTCAACTCTCCAGCATCGCCTCGCCTCAAGTCTCCAGCCTCGCCTCGCCTCTAGTCTCCAGCCTCGCCTCGTCTCCAGCCTCGTCTCGCCTCAAGTCTCCAGCCTCGCCTCAAGTCTGCAGCCTCGCCTCAAGTCTCCAGTCTCCAGCCTCGCCTCTAGTCTCCAGTCTCCAGCCTGCAGCCCCGCCTCTAGTCTCCAGTCTCCAGCCTGCAGCCCCGCCTCTAGTCTCCAGCCTCGCCTCGCCTCTAGTCTCCAGCCTCGCCTCGCCTCGTCTCCAGCCTCGCCTCGCCTCAAGTCTTCAGCCTCGCCTCTAGTCTCCAGGCTCGCCTTGCCTTTAGTCTCCAGTCTCCAGCCTCGCCTCAAGTCTCAAGTCTCCAGCCTGCAGCCCTGCCTCCAGTCTCCAGCCACGCCTCGCCTCGCCTCTAGTCTCCAGCCTCGCCTCGCCTCGTCTCCAGCCTCGCCTCAAGTCTCCAGCCTCGCCTCGCCTCAAGTCTCCAGCCTCGCCTCGCCTCAAGTCTCCAGCCTCGCCTCGCCTCTAGTCTCCAGCCTCGGCTCGCCTCAAGACTCCAGCCTTGCCTCGCCTCAAGTCTCCAGCCTCGCCTCGCCTCGTATCCAGCCTCGCCTCGCTTCTAGTCACCAGTCTCCAGCCTGCAGCGTTGCCTCTAGTCACCAGTCTCCAGCCTGCAGCGTTGCCTCTAGTCTCCAGTCTCCAGCCTGCAGCCAGACCTCCAGTCTCAAGTCTCCAGCCTGCAGCCTCGCCTCTAGTCTCCAGCCTCGCCTCGCCTCGCCTCAAGTCGCCAGCCTCGCCTCGCCTCAAATCTCCAGCCTCGCCTAGCCTCTAGTCTCCAGCCTCACCTTGCCTCGTCCCCAGCCTCGCCTCGCCTCAAGTCTCCAGCCTCTGCTCGCCTCGCCTCTAGTCTCCAGCCTCGCCTTACCTCCAGTCTCCAGCCTCGCCTCAAGTCTCCAGCCTCTGCTCGCCTCGCCTCTAGTCTCCAGCCTCGCCTCGCCTCGCCTCTAGACTCCAGCCTCGCCTCGCCTCTCCTCAAGTCTCCAGCCTCGCCTTGCCTCAAGTCTCCAGCCTCGCCTCGCCTCTAGTCTCCAGCATCGCCTCGCCTCGCCTCAAGTCTCCAGCCTCGCTTCACCTCAACTCTCGTCTCCAGCCTCGCCTCACCTTTAGTCTCCAGTCTCCAGCCTGCAACCCCGCCTCAAGTCTCCAGCCTTGCCTCGCCTCGCCTCGCCTCCAGTCTCCAGCCTCGCCTTGCCTCAACTCTCCAGCCTCGCCTCGCATCAAGTCTCCAGCCTCGCCTCGCCTCTAGTCTCCAGCCTCGCCTCAAGTCTCCAGGCTTGCCTCGCCTCAAGTCTCCAGCCTCGCCTCTAGTCTCCAGCCTCACCTCGCCTCACCTCAAGTCTCCAGCCTCGCCTCGCCTCTAGTCTCCAGCCTTGCCTCGCCTCTAGTCTCCAGCCTCGACTCTAGTCTCCAGCCTCACCTCGCCTCAAGTCTCCAGCCTCGCCTCGCCTCAAGTCTCCAGCCTCGCCTCGCCTCTAGTCTCCAGCCTCGCCTCGCCTCTGGTCTCCAGCCTTGCCTCGCCTCTAGTCTCCAGCCTCGCCTCTAGTCTCCAATCTCACCTCGCCTCACCTCAACTCTCCAGCATCGCCTCACCTCAAGTCTCCAGCCTCGCCTTGCCTCTAGTCTCCAGCCTCACCTCAAGTCTCCAGCCTCGTCTTCCCTCAAGTCTCCAGCCTCGCCTCAAGTCTGCAGCCTCGCCTCAAGTCTCCAGTCTCCAGCCTGCAGCCCCGCCTCTAGTCTCCAGTCTCCAGCCTGCAGCCCCGCCTCTAGTCTCCAGTCTCCAGCCTGCAGCCCCGCCTCTAGTCTCCAGCCTCGCCTCGCCTCTAGTCTCCAGCCTCGCCTCACCACTAGTCTCCAGCCTGGCCTCACCTCTAGTCTCCAGCCTCGCCTTACCTCCAGTCTCCAGCCTGCAGCCTCGCCTCAAGTCTCCAGCCTCGCCTCGCCTCTAGTCTCCAGCCTCGCCTCGCCTCTAGTCTCCAGCCTGCAGCCTCACCTCAAGCCTCCAGCCTGCAGCCCCGCCTCTACTCTCAAGTCTCCAGTCTCCAGCCTGCAACCTTGGCTCTAGTCTCCAGCCTCACCTCACCTCGCCTCTAGTCTCCAGCCTCGCCTCGCCTCAAGTCTCCAACCTCGCCTCAAGTCTCCAGCCTCGCCTCGCCTCAAGTCTCCAGCTTCGCCTCGTCTCGCGTCTCCAGCCTCGCCTCGCGTCTCCAACCTCGCCTCGCCTCGCGTCTCCAGCCTCGCCTCGCCTCAAGTCTCCAGCCTCGCCTCGCCTCTAGTCTCCAGCCTGCAGCTTCGCCTCTAGTCTCAAGTCTCCAGCCTGCAGCCTCGCCTTTAGTCTCCAGCCTCGCCTCGCCTCTAGTCTCCAGCCTCGCCTCACCTCAAGTCTCCAGCCTCACCTCGCTTCGTCTCCAGCCTCGCCTTGCTTCTAGTCACCAGTCTCCAGCCTGCAGCGTCGCCTCCAGTCTCCAGCCTGCAGACTCGCCTCTAGTCTGCAGCCTCGCCTCGCCTCGCCTCAAGTCTCCAGCCTCGCCTCGCTTCGTCTCCAGCCTCGCCTCGCCTTTAGTCTCCAGTCTCCAGCCTCGCCTCAAGTCTCAAGTCTCCAGCCTGCAGCCCCGCCTCTACTCTCAAGTCTCCAGCCTGCAGCATCGCCTCTAGAATCCAGCCATGCCTCGCCTCTAGTCTCCAGCCTCGCCTCAAGTCTCCAGCCTCGCCTCGCTTCTAGTCACCAGTCTCCAGCCTGCAGCGTCGCCTCTCATCTCCATGCTCCAGCCTACAGCCTCGCCTCTAGTCTCAAGTCTCCAGTCTCCAGCCTACAGCCCCGCCGCTAGTCTCCAGCCTTGCCTCGCCTCGCCTCTAGACTCCAGCCTCGCCTTGCCTCTCCTCAAGTCTCCAGCCTCGCCTTGCCTCAAGTCTCCAGCCTCGCCTCGCCTCTAGTCTCCAGCATCGCCTCGCCTCAAGTCTCCAGCCTCGCTTCACCTCAACTCTCGTCTCCAGCCTTGCCTCACCTTTAGTCTCCAGTCTCCAGCCTGCAACCCCGCCTCAAGTCTCCAGCCTTGCCTCGCCTCTAGTCTCCAGCCTCGCCTCGCCTCCAGTCTCCAGCCGCGCCTCTAGTCTCCAGCCTCACCTCGCCTCACCTCAACTCTCCAGCATCGCCTCGCCTCAAGTCTCCAGCCTCGCCTCGCCTCTAGTCTCCAGCCTCGCCTCAAGTCTCCAGCCTCGTCTCGCCTCAAGTCTCCAGCCTCGCCTCAAGTCTGCAGCCTCGCCTCAAGTCTCCAGCCTCGCCTTGCCTTTAGTCTCCAGTCTCCAGCCCCGCCTCTAGTCTCCAGTCTCCAGCCTGCAGCCCCGCCTCTAGTCTCCAGTCTCCAGCCTGCAGCCCCGCCTCTAGTCTCCAGCCTCGCCTCGCCTCTAGTCTCCAGCCTCGCCTCACCTCGTCTCCAGCCTCGCCTCAAATCTCCAGCCTCGCCTCGCCTCAAGTCTTCAGCCTCGCCTCTAGTCTCCAGGCTCGCCTTGCCTTTAGTCTCCAGTGTCCAGCCTCGCCTCAAGTCTCAAGTCTCCAGCCTGCAGCCCTGCCTCTAGTCTCCAGCCACGCCTCGCCTCGCCTCTAGTCTCCAGCCTCGCCTCGCCTCCAGCCTCGCCTCAAGTCTCCAGCCTCGCCTCGCCTCTAGTCTCCAGCCTCGGCTCGCCTCAAGACTCCAGCCTTGCCTCGCCTCAAGTCTCCAGCCTCGCCTCGCCTCGTATCCAGCCTCGCCTCGCTTCTAGTCACCAGTCTCCAGCCTGCAGCGTTGCCTCTAGTCTCCAGTCTCCAGCCTGCAGCCAGGCCTCCAGTCTCAAGTCTCCAGCCTGCAGCCTCGCCTCTAGTCTCCAGCCTCGCCTCGCCTCAAATCTCCAGCCTCGCCTAGCCTCTAGTCTCCAGCCTCGCCTAGCCTCTAGTCTCCAGCCTCGCCTTGCCTCGTCCCCAGCCTCGCCTCGCCTCAAGTCTCCAGCCTCTGCTCGCCTCGCCTCTAGTCTCCAGCCTTGCCTTACCTCCAGTCTCCAGCCTCGCCTCAAGTCTCCAGCCTCTGCTCGCCTCGCCTCTAGTCTCCAGCCTCGCCTCGCCTCTAGTCTCCAGCCTGCAGCCTCACCTCAAGAATCCAGCCTGCAGCCCCGCCTCTACTCTCAAGTCTCCAGTCTCCAGCCTGCAACCTTGCCTCTAGTCTCCAACCTCACCTCGTCTGAAGTCTCCAGCCTCGCCTCAAGTCTCCAGCCTCGCCTCGCCTCAAGTCTCGAGCCTCGCCTCGCTTCTAGTCACCAGTCTCCAGCCTGCAGCCTCGCCTCTCATCTCCATGCTCCAGCCTACAGCCTCGCCTCTAGTCTCAAGTCTCCAGCCTACAGCCCCGCCTCTAGTCTCCAGCCTTGCCTCGCCTCGCCTCTAGACTCCAGCGTCGCCTCGCCTCTCCTCAAGTCTCCAGCCTCGCCTCGCCTCAAGTCACCAGCCTCGCCTCAAATCTCCAGCCTCGCCTAGCTTCTAGTCTCCAGCCTCGCCTTGCCTCGTCCCCAGCCTCGCCTCGCCTCAAGTCTCCAGCCTCTGCTCGCCTCGCCTCTAGTCTCCAGCCTCGCCTTACCTCCAGTCTCCAGCCTCTGCTCGCCTCGCCTCTAGTCTCCAGCCTCGCCTCGCCTCTAGTCTCCAGCCTCGCCTCGCCTCTAGTCTCCAGCCTGCAGCCTCACCTCAAGAATCCAGTCTGCAGCCCCGCCTCTACTCTCAAGTCTCCAGTCTCCAGCCTGCAACCTTGCCTCTAGTCTCCAACCTCACCTCGTCTGAAGTCTCCAGCCTCGCCTCGCCTCAAGTCTCGAGCCTCGCCTCGCCTCAAGTCTCGAGCCTCGCCTCGCTTCTAGTCACCAGTCTCCAGCCTGCAGCCTTGCCTCTCATCTCCATGCTCCAGCCTACAGCCTCGCCTCTAGTCTCAAGTCTCCAGTCTCCAGCCTACAGCCCCGCCTCTAGTCTCCAGCCTTGCCTCGCCTCGCCTCTAGACTCCAGCCTCGCCTCGCCTCTCCTCAAGTCTCCAGCCTCGCCTTGCCTCAAGTCTCCAGCCTCGCCTCGCCTCTAGTCTCCAGCATCGCCTCGCCTCGCCTCAAGTCTCCAGCCTCGCTTCACCTCAACTCTCGTCTCCAGCCTCGCCTCACCTTTAGTCTCCAGTCTCCAGCCTGCAACCCCGCCTCAAGTCTCCAGCCTTGCCTCGCCTCTAGTCTCCAGCCTCGCCTCGCCTCCAGTCTCCAGCCTCGCCTTGCCTCAACTCTCCAGCCTCGCCTCGCATCAAGTCTCCAGCCTCGCCTCTAGTCTCCAGCCTCGCCTCGCCTCAAGTCTCCAGCCTCGCCTCAAGTCTCAAGTCTCCAGCCTGCAGCCCCGCCTCTACTCTCAAGTCTCCAGTATCCAGCCTGCAGCATCGCCTCTAGACTCCAGCCATGCCTCGCCTCTAGTCTCCAGCCTCGCCTCAAGTCTCCAGTCTCGCCTCGCCTCGTCTCCAGCCTCGCCTCGCCTCAAGTCTCCAGCCTCGCCTCGCTTCTAGTCACCAGTCTCCAGCCTGCAGCCTCGCCTCTCATCTCCATGCTCCAGCCTACAGCCTCGCCTCTAGTCTCAAGTCTCCAGTCTCCAGCCTACAGCCCCGCCTCTAGTCTCCAGCCTTGCCTCGCCTCGCCTCTAGACTCCAGCCTCGCCTCGCCTCTCCTCAAGTCTCCAGCCTCGCCTCGCCTCAAGTCGCCAGCCTCGCCTCAAATCTCCAGCCTCGCCTAGCCTCTAGTCTCCAGCCTCGCCTTGCCTCGTCCCCAGCCTCGCCTCGCCTCGCCTCAAGTCTCCAGCCTCGCTTCACCTCAACTCTCGTCTCCAGCCTCGCCTCACCTTTAGTCTCCAGTCTCCAGCCTGCAACCCCGCCTCAAGTCTCCAGCCTTGCCTCGCCTCTAGTCTCCAGCCTCGCCTCGCCTCTAGTCTCCAGCCGCGCCTCTAGTCTCCAGCCTCACCTCGCCTCACCTCGCCTCACCTCAACTCTCCAGCATCGCCTCGCCTCAAGTCTCCAGCCTCGCCTCGCCTCTAGTCTCCAGCCTCGCCTCAAGTCTCCAGCCTCGTCTCGCCTCAAGTCTCCAGCCTCGCCTCAAGTCTGCAGCCTCGCCTCAAGTCTCCAGCCTCACCTTGCCTTTAGTCTCCAGTCTCCAGCCCCGCCTCTAGTCTCCAGTCTCCAGCCCCGCCTCTAGTCTCCAGTCTCCAGCCTGCAGCCCCACCTCTAGTCTCCAGCCTCGCCTCGCCTCTAGTCTCCAGCCTCGCCTCGCCTCGTCTCCAGCCTCGCCTCAAATCTCCAGCCTCGCCTCGCCTCAAGTCTTCAGCCTCGCCTCTAGTCTCCAGGCTCGCCTTGCCTTTAGTCTCCAGTCTCCAGCCTCGCCTCAAGTCTCAAGTCTCCAGCCTGCAGCCCTGCCTCTAGTCTCCAGCCACGCCTCGCCTCGCCTCTAGTCTCCAGCCTCGCCTCGCCTCCAGCCTCGCCTCAAGTCTCCAGCCTCGCCTCGCCTCTAGTCTCCAGCCTCGGCTCGCCTCAAGACTCCAGCCTTGCCTCGCCTCAAGTCTCCAGCCTCGCCTCAAGTCTCCAGCCTCGCCTCGCCTCGTATCCAGCCTCGCCTCGTTTCTAGTCACCAGTCTCCAGCCTGCAGCGTTGCCTCTAGTCTCCAGTCTCCAGCCTGCAGCCAGGCCTCCAGTCTCAAGTCTCCAGCCTGCAGCCTCGCCTCTAGTCTCCAGCCTCGCCTCGCCTCTAATCTCCAGCCTCGCCTAGCCTCTAGTCTCCAGCCTCGCCTAGCCTCTAGTCTCCAGCCTCGCCTTGCCTCGTCCCCAGCCTCGCCTCGCCTCGCCTCAAGTCTCCAGCCTCTGCTCGCCTCGCCTCTAGTCTCCAGCCTTGCCTTACCTCCAGTCTCCAGCCTCGCCTCAAGTCTCCAGCCTCTGCTCGCCTCGCCTCTACTCTCCAGCCTCGCCTCGCCTCTAGTCTCCAGCCTCGCCTCGCCTCTAGTCTCCAGCCTGCAGCCTCACCTCAAGAATCCAGCCTGCAGCCCCGCCTCTACTCTCAAGTCTCCAGTCTCCAGCCTGCAACCTTGCCTCTAGTCTCCAACCTCACCTCGTCTGAAGTCTCCAGCCTCGCCTCAAGTCTCCAGCCTCGCCTCGCCTCAAGTCTCGAGCCTCGCCTCGCTTCTAGTCACCAGTCTCCAGCCTGCAGCCTCGCCTCTCATCTCCATGCTCCAGCCTACAGCCTCGCCTCTAGTCTCAAGTCTCCAGTCTCCAGCCTACAGCCCCGCCTCTAGTCTCCAGCCTTGCCTCGCCTCGCCTCTAGACTCCAGCGTCGCCTCGCCTCTCCTCAAGTCTCCAGCCTCGCCTCGCCTCAAGTCACCAGCCTCGCCTCAAATCTCCAGCCTCGCCTAGCTTCTAGTCTCCAGCCTCGCCTTGCCTCGTCCCCAGCCTCGCCTCGCCTCAAGTCTCCAGCCTCTGCTCGCCTCGCCTCTAGTCTCCAGCCTCGCCTTACCTCCAGTCTCCAGCCTCTGCTCGCCTCGCCTCTAGTCTCCAGCCTCGCCTCGCCTCTAGTCTCCAGCCTACAGCCTCACCTCAAGAATCCAGCCTGCAGCCCCGCCTCTACTCTCAAGTCTCCAGTCTCCAGCCTGCAACCTTGCCTCTAGTCTCCAACCTCACCTCGTCTGAAGTCTCCAGCCTCGCCTCGCCTCAAGTCTCGAGCCTCGCCTCGCCTCAAGTCTCGAGCCTCGCCTCGCTTCTAGTCACCAGTCTCCAGCCTGCAGCCTTGCCTCTCATCTCCATGCTCCAGCCTACAGCCTCGCCTCTAGTCTCAAGTCTCCAGTCTCCAGCCTACAGCCCCGCCTCTAGTCTCCAGCCTTGCCTCGCCTCGCCTCTAGACTCCAGCCTCGCCTCGCCTCTCCTCAAGTCTCCAGCCTCGCCTTGCCTCAAGTCTCCAGCCTCGCCTCGCCTCTAGTCTCCAGCATCGCCTCGCCTCGCCTCAAGTCTCCAGCCTCGCTTCACCTCAACTCTCGTCTCCAGCCTCGCCTCACCTTTAGTCTCCAGTCTCCAGCCTGCAACCCCGCCTCAAGTCTCCAGCCTTGCCTCGCCTCTAGTCTCCAGCCTCGCCTCGCCTCCAGTCTCCAGCCTCGCCTTGCCTCAACTCTCCAGCCTCGCCTCGCATCAAGTCTCCAGCCTCGCCTCTAGTCTCCAGCCTCGCCTCGCCTCAAGTCTCCAGCCTCGCCTCAAGTCTCAAGTCTCCAGCCTGCAGCCCCGCCTCTACTCTCAAGTCTCCAGTATCCAGCCTGCAGCATCGCCTCTAGACTCCAGCCATGCCTCGCCTCTAGTCTCCAGCCTCGCCTCAAGTCTCCAGTCTCGCCTCGCCTCCAGCCTCGCCTCGCCTCGTCTCCAGCCTCGCCTCGCCTCAAGTCTCCAGCCTCGCCTCGCTTCTAGTCACCAGTCTCCAGCCTGCAGCCTCGCCTCTCATCTCCATGCTCCAGCCTACAGCCTCGCCTCTAGTCTCAAGTCTCCAGTCTCCAGCCTACAGCCCCGCCTCTAGTCTCCAGCCTTGCCTCGCCTCGCCTCTAGACTCCAGCCTCGCCTCGCCTCTCCTCAAGTCTCCAGCCTCGCCTCGCCTCAAGTCGCCAGCCTCGCCTCAAATCTCCAGCCTCGCCTAGCCTCTAGTCTCCAGCCTCGCCTTGCCTCGTCCCCAGCCTCGCCTCGCCTCAAGTCTCCAGCCTCTGCTCGCCTCGCCTCTAGTCTCCAGCCTCGCCTTACCTCCAGTCTCCAGCCTCTGCTCGCCTCGCCTCTAGTCTCCAGCCTCGCTTCGCCTCTAGTCTCCAGCCTGCAGCCTCACCTCAAGAATCCAGCCTGCAGCCCCACCTCTACTCTCAAGTCTCCAGTCTCCAGCCTGCAACCTTGCCTCTAGTCTCCAACCTCACCTCGTCTGAAGTCTCCAGCCTCGCCTCGCCTCAAGTCTCGAGCCTCGCCTCGCCTCAAGTCTCGAGCCTCGCCTCGCTTCTAGTCACCAGTCTCCAGCCTGCAGCCTCGCCTCTCATCTCCATGCTCCAGCCTACAGCCTCGCCTCTAGTCTCAAGTCTCCAGTCTCCAGCCTACAGCCCCGCCTCTAGTCTCCAGCCTTGCCTCGCCTCGCCTCTAGACTCCAGCCTCGCCTCGCCTCTCCTCAAGTCTCCAGCCTCGCCTTGCCTCAAGTCTCCAGCCTCGCCTCGCCTCTAGTCTCCAGCATCGCCTCGCCTCGCCTCAAGTCTCCAGCCTCGCTTCACCTCAACTCTCGTCTCCAGCCTCGCCTCACCTTTAGTCTCCAGTCTCCAGCCTGCAACCCCGCCTCAAGTCTCCAGCCTTGCCTCGCCTCTAGTCTCCAGCCTCGCCTCGCCTCCAGTCTCCAGCCTCGCCTTGCCTCAACTCTCCAGCCTCGCCTCGCATCAAGTCTCCAGCCTCGCCTCGCCTCTAGTCTCCAGCCTCGCCTCGCCTCAAGTCTCAAGTCTCCAGCCTGCAGCCCCGCCTCTACTCTCAAGTCTCCAGTATCCAGCCTGCAGCATCGCCTCTAGACTCCAGCCATGCCTCGCCTCTAGTCTCCAGCCTCGCCTCAAGTCTCCAGCCTCGCCTCGCCTCGTCTCCAGCCTCGCCTCGCCTCAAGTCTCCAGCCTCGCCTCGCTTCTAGTCACCAGTCTCCAGCCTGCAGCCTCGCCTCTCATCTCCATGCTCCAGCCTACAGCCTCGCCTCTAGTCTCAAGTCTCCAGTCTCCAGCCTACAGCCCCGCCTCTAGTCTCCAGCCTTGCCTCGCCTCGCCTCTAGACTCCAGCCTCGCCTCGCCTCTCCTCAAGTCTCCAGCCTCGCCTTGCCTCAAGTCTCCAGCCTCGCCTCAAGTCTCAAGTCTCCAGCCTGCAGCCCCGCCTCTACTCTCAAGTCTCCAGTATCCAGCCTGCAGCATCGCCTCTAGACTCCAGCCATGCCTCGCCTCTAGTCTCCAGCCTCGCCTCAAGTCTCCAGTCTCGCCTCGCCTCGTCTCCAGCCTCGCCTCGCCTCGTCTCCAGCCTCGCCTCGCCTCAAGTCTCCAGCCTCGCCTCACTTCTAGTCACCAGTCTCCAGCCTGCAGCCTCGCCTCTCATCTCCATGCTCCAGCCTACAGCCTCGCCTCTAGTCTCAAGTCTCCAGTCTCCAGCCTACAGCCCCGCCTCTAGTCTCCAGCCTTGCCTCGCCTCGCCTCTAGACTCCAGCCTCGCCTCGCCTCTCCTCAAGTCTCCAGCCTCGCCTCGCCTCAAGTCGCCAGCCTCGCCTCAAATCTCCAGCCTCGCCTAGCCTCTAGTCTCCAGCCTCGCCTTGCCTCGTCCCCAGCCTCGCCTCGCCTCAAGTCTCCAGCCTCTGCTCGCCTCGCCTCTAGTCTCCAGCCTCGCCTTACCTCCAGTCTCCAGCCTCTGCTCGCCTCGCCTCTAGTCTCCAGCCTCGCTTCGCCTCTAGTCTCCAGCCTGCAGCCTCACCTCAAGAATCCAGCCTGCAGCCCCACCTCTACTCTCAAGTCTCCAGTCTCCAGCCTGCAACCTTGCCTCTAGTCTCCAACCTCACCTCGTCTGAAGTCTCCAGCCTCGCCTCGCCTCAAGTCTCGAGCCTCGCCTCACCTCAAGTCTCGAGCCTCGCCTCGCTTCTAGTCACCAGTCTCCAGCCTGCAGCCTCGCCTCTCATCTCCATGCTCCAGCCTACAGCCTCGCCTCTAGTCTCAAGTCTCCAGTCTCCAGCCTACAGCCCCGCCTCTAGTCTCCAGCCTTGCCTCGCCTCGCCTCTAGACTCCAGCCTCGCCTCGCCTCTCCTCAAGTCTCCAGCCTCGCCTTGCCTCAAGTCTCCAGCCTCGCCTCGCCTCTAGTCTCCAGCATCGCCTCGCCTCGCCTCAAGTCTCCAGCCTCGCTTCACCTCAACTCTCGTCTCCAGCCTCGCCTCACCTTTAGTCTCCAGTCTCCAGCCTGCAACCCCGCCTCAAGTCTCCAGCCTTGCCTCGCCTCTAGTCTCCAGCCTCGCCTCAAGTCTCCAGCCTCGCCTCTAGTCTCCAGCCTTGCCTCGCCTCTAGTCTCCAGCCTCGCCTCGCCTCCAGTCTCCAGCCTCGCCTTGCCTCAACTCTCCAGCCTCGCCTCGCATCAAGTCTCCAGCCTCGCCTCGCCTCTAGTCTCCAGCCTCGCCTCGCCTCAAGTCTCAAGTCTCCAGCCTGCAGCCCCGCCTCTACTCTCAAGTCTCCAGTATCCAGCCTGCAGCATCGCCTCTAGACTCCAGCCATGCCTCGCCTCTAGTCTCCAGCCTCGCCTCAAGTCTCCAGCCTCGCCTCGCCTCGTCTCCAGCCTCGCCTCGCCTCAAGTCTCCAGCCTCGCCTCGCTTCTAGTCACCAGTCTCCAGCCTGCAGCCTCGCCTCTCATCTCCATGCTCCAGCCTACAGCCTCGCCTCTAGTCTCAAGTCTCCAGTCTCCAGCCTACAGCCCCGCCTCTAGTCTCCAGCCTTGCCTCGCCTCGCCTCTAGACTCCAGCCTCGCCTCGCCTCTCCTCAAGTCTCCAGCCTCGCCTTGCCTCAAGTCTCCAGCCTCGCCTCGCCTCTAGTCTCCAGCATCGCCTCGCCTCAAGTCTCCAGCCTCGCTTCACCTCAACTCTCGTCTCCAGCCTCGCCTCACCTTTAGTCTCCAGTCTCCAGCCTGCAACCCCGCCTCAAGTCTCCAGCCTTGCCTCGCCTCTAGTCTCCAGCCTCGCCTCGCCTCCAGTCTCCAGCCTCGCCTGTAGTCTCCAGCCTCACCTCGCCTCACCTCAACTCTCCAGCATCGCCTCGCCTCAAGTCTCCAGCCTCGCCTCGCCTCTAGTCTCCAGCCTCGCCTCAAGTCTCCAGCCTCATCTCGCCTCAAGTCTCCAGCCTCGCCTCAAGTCTGCAGCCTCGCCTCAAGTCTCCAGTCTCCAGCCCCGCCTCTAGTCTCCAGTCTCCAGCCTGCAGCCCCGCCTCTAGTCTCCAGCCTCCAGCCTGCAGCCCCGCCTCTAGTCTCCAGTCTCCAGCCTGCAGCCCCGCCTCTAGTCTCCAGTCTCCAGCCTGCAGCCCCGCCTCTAGTCTCCAGCCTGCAGCCCCGCCTCTAGTCTCCAGCCTCGCCTCGCCTCGTCTCCAGCCTCGCATCAAATCTCCAGCCTCGCCTCGCCTCAAGTCTTCAGCCTCGCCTCTAATCTCCAGGCTCGCCTTGCCTTTAGTCTCGAGTCTCCAGCCTCGCCTCAAGTCTCAAGTCTCCAGCCTGCAGCCCTGCCTCTAGTCTCCAGCCACGCCTCGCCTCTAGTCTCCAGCCTCGTCTCGCCTCGTCTCCAGCCTCGCCTCAAGTCTCCAGCCTCGCCTCGCCTCTAGTCTCCAGCCTCGGCTCGCCTCAAGACTCCAGCCTTGCCTCGCCTCAAGTCTCCAGACTCGCCTCGCCTCAAGTCTCCAGCCTCGCCTCGCCTCGCTTCTAGTCACCAGTCTCCAGCCTGCAGCGTTGCCTCTAGTCTCCAGTCTCCAGCCTGCAGCCAGGCCTCCAGTCTCAAGTCTCCAGCCTGCAGCCTCGCCTCTAGTCTCCAGCCTCGCCTCGCCTCAAGTCGCCAGCCTCGCCTCAAATCTCCAGCCTCGCCTAGCCTCTAGTCTCCAGCCTCGCCTTGCCTCGTCCCCAGCCTCGCCTCGCCTCAAGTCTCCAGCCTCTGCTCGCCTCGCCTCTAGTCTCCAGCCTCGCCTTACCTCCAGTCTCCAGCCTCGCCTCAAGTCTCCAGCCTCGCCTCGCCTCTAGTCTCCAGCCTCGCCTCAAGTCTCAAGTCTCCAGCCTGCAGCCCTGCCTCTAGTCTCCAGCCACGCCTCGCCTCGCCTCTAGTCTCCAGCCTCGTCTCGCCTCGTCTCCAGCCTCGCCTCAAGTCTCCAGCCTCGCCTCGCCTCTAGTCTCCAGCCTCGGCTCGCCTCAAGACTCCAGCCTTGCCTCGCCTCAAGTCTCCAGACTCGCCTCGCCTCAAGTCTCCAGCCTCGCCTCGCCTCGTATCCAGCCTCGCCTCGCTTCTAGTCACCAGTCTCCAGCCTGCAGCGTTGCCTCTAGTCTCCATTCTCCAGCCTGCAGCCAGGCCTCCAGTCTCAAGTCTCCAGCCTGCAGCCTCGCCTCTAGTCTCCAGCCTCGCCTCGCCTCAAGTCGCCAGCCTCGCCTCAAATCTCCAGCCTCGCCTAGCCTCTAGTCTCCAGCCTCGCCTTGCCTCGTCCCCAGCCTCGCCTCAAGTCTCCAGCCTCTGCTCGCCTCGCCTCTAGTCTCCAGCCTCGCCTTACCTCCAGTCTCCAGCCTGCAGCCTCGCCTCAAGTCTCCAGCCTCTGCTCGCCTCGCCTCTAGTCTCCAGCCTCGCCTCGCCTCTAGTCTCCAGCCTGCAGCCTCACCTCAAGAATCCAGCCTGCAGCCCCGCCTCTACTCTCAAGTCTCCAGTCTCCAGCCTGCAACCTTGCCTCTAGTCTCCAGCCTCACCTCGTCTCGCCTCTAGTCTCCAGCCTCGCCTCGCCACAAGTCTCGAGCCTCGCCTCAAGTCTCCAGCCTCGCCTCGCCTCTAGTCTCCAGCCTCGGCTCGCCTCAAGACTCCAGCCTTGCCTCGCCTCAAGTCTCCAGACTCGCCTCGCCTCAAGTCTCCAGCCTCGTCTCGCCTCGTCTCCAGCCTCGCCTCAAGTCTCCAGCCTCGCCTCGCCTCTAGTCTCCAGCCTCGGCTCGCCTCAAGACTCCAGCCTTGCCTCGCCTCAAGTCTCCAGACTCGCCTCGCCTCAAGTCTCCAGCCTCGCCTCGCCTCGTATCCAGCCTCGCCTCGCTTCTAGTCACCAGTCTCCAGCCTGCAGCGTTGCCTCTAGTCTCCAGTCTCCAGCCTGCAGCCAGGCCTCCAGTCTCAAGTCTCCAGCCTGCAGCCTCGCCTCTAGTCTCCAGCCTCGCCTCGCCTCAAGTCGCCAGCCTCGCCTCAAATCTCCAGCCTCGCCTAGCCTCTAGTCTCCAGCCTCGCCTTGCCTCGTCCCCAGCCTCGCCTCGCCTCAAGTCTCCAGCCTCTGCTCGCCTCGCCTCTAGTCTCCAGCCTCGCCTTACCTCCAGTCTCCAGCCTCGCCTCAAGTCTCCAGCCTCGCCTCGCCTCGCCTCTAGTCTCCAGCCTCGCCTCAAGTCTCAAGTCTCCAGCCTGCAGCCCTGCCTCTAGTCTCCAGCCACGCCTCGCCTCGCCTCTAGTCTCCAGCCTCGTCTCGCCTCGTCTCCAGCCTCGCCTCAAGTCTCCAGCCTCGCCTCGCCTCTAGTCTCCAGCCTCGGCTCGCCTCAAGACTCCAGCCTTGCCTCGCCTCAAGTCTCCAGACTCGCCTCGCCTCAAGTCTCCAGCCTCGCCTCGCCTCGTATCCAGCCTCGCCTCGCTTCTAGTCACCAGTCTCCAGCCTGCAGCGTTGCCTCTAGTCTCCATTCTCCAGCCTGCAGCCAGGCCTCCAGTCTCAAGTCTCCAGCCTGCAGCCTCGCCTCTAGTCTCCAGCCTCGCCTCGCCTCAAGTCGCCAGCCTCGCCTCAAATCTCCAGCCTCGCCTAGCCTCTAGTCTCCAGCCTCGCCTTGCCTCGTCCCCAGCCTCGCCTCGCCTCGCCTCAAGTCTCCAGCCTCTGCTCGCCTCGCCTCTAGTCTCCAGCCTCGCCTTACCTCCAGTCTCCAGCCTGCAGCCTCGCCTCAAGTCTCCAGCCTCTGCTCGCCTCGCCTCTAGTCTCCAGCCTCGCCTCGCCTCTAGTCTCCAGCCTGCAGCCTCACCTCAAGAATCCAGCCTGCAGCCCCACCTCTACTCTCAAGTCTCCAGTCTCCAGCCTGCAACCTTGCCTCTAGTCTCCAGCCTCACCTCGTCTCGCCTCTAGTCTCCAGCCTCGCCTCGCCACAAGTCTCGAGCCTCGCCTCGCCTCAAGTCTCGAGCCTCGCCTCGCTTCTAGTCACCAGTCTCCAGTCTCCAGCCTCGCCTCAAGTCTCCAGCCTCGCCTCAAGTCTCCAGCCTCACCTCAAGTCTGCAGCCTCGCCTCAAGTCTCCAGCCTGCAGCCCCGCCTCTAGTCTCCAGTCTCCAGCCTGCAGCCCCGCCTCTCGTCTCCAGCCTCGCCTCGCCTCTAGTCTCCAACCTCGCCTCGCCTCGTCTCCAGCCTCGCCTCAAATCTCCAGCCTCGCCTCGCCTCTAGTCTCCAGGCTCGCCTTGCCTTTAGTCTCCAGTCTCCAGCCTCGCCTCAAGTCTCAAGTCTCCAGCCTGCAGCCCTGCCTCTAGTCTCCAGCCACGCCTCGCCTCGCCTCTAGTCTCCAGCCTCACCTCGCCTCGTCTCCAGCCTCGCCTCAAGTCTCCAGCCTCGCCTCGCCTCTAGTCTCCAGCCTCGGCTCGCCTCAAGACTCCAGCCTTGCCTCGCCTCAAGTCTCCAGCCTCGCCTCAAGTCTCCAGCCTCGCCTCGCCTCGTATCCAGCCTCGCCTCGCTTCTAGTCACCAGTCTCCAGCCTGCAGCGTTGCCTCTAGTCTCCAGTCTCCAGCCTGCAGCCAGGCCTCCAGTCTCAAGTCTCCAGCCTGCAGCCTCGCCTCTAGTCTCCAGCCTCGCCTTGCCTCGCCTCAAGTCGCCAGCCTCGCCTCGCCTCAAATCTCCAGCCTCGCCTAGCCTCTAGTCTCCAGCCTCACCTTGCCTCGTCCCCAGCCTCGCCTCGCCTCGCCTCAAGTCTCCAGCCTCTGCTCGCCTCGCCTCTAGTCTCCAGCCTCGCCTTACCTCCAGTCTCCAGCCTGCAGCCTCGCCTCAAGTCTCCAGCCTCTGCTCGCCTCGCCTCTAGTCTCCAGCCTCGCCTCGCCTCTAGTCTCCAGCCTGCAGCCTCACCTCAAGAATCCAGCCTGCAGCCCCGCCTCTACTCTCAAGTCTCCAGTCTCCAGCCTGCAACCTTGGCTCTAGTCTCCAGCCTCACCTCGTCTCTCCTCAAGTCTCCAGCCTCGCCTTGCCTCTAGTCTCCAGCCTCGCCTCGCCTCAAGTCTCCAGCCTTGCCTCGCCTCAAGTCTCCAGCCTCGCCTCTAGTTTCCAGCCTCACCTCGCCTCACCTCAAGTCTCCAGCCTCGCCTCTAGTCTCCAGCCTCGACTCTAGTCTCCAGCCTCACCTCGCCTCAAGTCTCCAGCCTCGCCTCGCCTCAAGTCTCCAGCCTCACCTCGCCTCTAGTCTCCAGCCTCGCCTCGCCTCTGGTCTCCAGCCTTGCCTCGCCTCTAGTCTCCAGCCTCGCCTCTAGTCTCCAGCCTCACCTCGCCTCACCTCAACTCTCCAGCATCGCGTCGCCTCAAGTCTCCAGCCTCGCCTAGCCTCTAGTCTCCAGCCTCATCTTGCCTCGTCCCCAGCCTCGCCTCGCCTCAAGTCTCCAGCCTCTGCTCGCCTCGCCTCTAGTCTCCAGCCTCGCCTTACCTCCAGTCTCCAGCCTCGCCTCAAGTCTCCAGCCTCTGCTCGCCTCGCCTCTAGTCTCCAGCCTCGCCTCGCCTCTAGTCTCCAGCCTGCAGCCTCACCTCAAGAATCCAGCCTGCAGCCCCGCCTCTACTCTCAAGTCTCCAGTCTCCAGCCTGCAACCTTGGCTCTAGTCTCCAGCCACGCCTCGCCTCGCCTCTAGTCTCCAGCCTCGCCTCGCCTCGTCTCCAGCCTCGCCTCAAGTCTCCAGCCTCGCCTCGCCTCTAGTCTCCAGCCTCGGCTCGCCTCAAGACTCCAGCCTTGCCTCGCCTCAAGTCTCCAGCCTCGCCTCAAGTCTCCAGCCTCGCCTCGCCTCGTATCCAGCCTCGCCTCGCTTCTAGTCACCAGTCTCCAGCCTGCAGCATTGCCTCTAGTCTCCAGTCTCCAGCCTGCAGCCAGGCCTCCAGTCTCAAGTCTCCAGCCTGCAGCCTCGCCTCTAGTCTCCAGCCTCGCCTCGCCTCAAGTCGCCAGCCTCGCCTCGCCTCAAATCTCCAGCCTCGCCTAGCCTCTAGTCTCCAGCCTCGCCTTGCCTCGTCCCCAGCCTCGCCTCGCCTCGCCTCAAGTCTCCAGCCTCTGCTCGCCTCGCCTCTAGTCTCCAGCCTCGCCTTACCTCCAGTCTCCAGCCTGCAGCCTCGCCTCAAGTCTCCAGCCTCTGCTCGCCTCGCCTCTAGTCTCCAGCCTCGCCTCGCCTCTAGTCTCCAGCCTGCAGCCTCACCTCAAGAATCCAGCCTGCAGCCCCGCCTCTACTCTCAAGTCTCCAGTCTCCAGCCTGCAACCTTGGCTCTAGTCTCCAGCCTCACCTCGTCTAGCCTCTAGTCTCCAGCCTCGCCTCGCCACAAGTCTCCAACCTCGCCTCGTCTGAAGTCTCGAGCCTCGCCTCGCCTCAAGTCTCCAGCCTCGCCTCGCCTCATCTTCAGCCTCGCCTCGCTTCTATTCACCAGTCTCCAGCCTGCAGCGTCGCCTCCAGTCTCCAGTCTCCAGCCTGCAGCCTCGCCTCTAGTCTGCAGCATCGCCTCGCCTCAAGTCTCCAGCCTCGCCTCGCCTCAAGTCTCCAGCCTCACCTCAAGTCTCCAGCCTCGCCTCGCCTCTAGTCTCCACCCTGCAGCCTCGTCTCGCCTTTCGTCTCCAGCCTCGCCTCACCTCAAGTCTCCAGCCTCACCTCGCCTCGTCTCCAGCCTCGCCTCGCTTCTATTCACCAGTCTCCAGCCTGCAGCCTCGCCTCTAGTCTGCAGCATCGCCTCGCCTCGCCTCAAGTCTCCAGCCTCGCCTCGCCTCTAGTCTCCAGTCTCCAGCCTCGCCTCGCCTTTCGTCTCCAGCCTCGCCTCGCCTCTAGTCTCCAGCCTCACCTCACCTCAAGTCTCCAGCCTCGCCTCGCCTCGCCTCGCCTCAAGTCTCCAGCCTCGCCTCGCCTCTAGTCTACAGCCTGCAGCCTCGCCTTTAGTCTCCAGCCTCGCCTCGCCTTTCGTCTCCAGCCTCGCCTCACCTCAAGTCTCCAGCCTCGCCTCGCCTTTAGTCTCCAGTCTCCAGCCTCGCCTCGCCTCTAGTCTCCAGTCTCCAGCCTCGCCTCAAGTCTCAAGCCTCGCCTCGCCTCGTCTCCAGCCTCGCCTCGCCTCAAGTCTCCAGCCTCACCTCAAGTCTCCAGCCTCGCCTCGCCTCTAGTCTGCAGCCTGCAGCCTCGCCTCGCCTTTCGTCTCCAGCCTCGCCTCACCTCAAGTCTCCAGCCTCACCTCGCCTCGTCTCCAGCCTCGCCTCGCTTCTATTCACCAGTCTCCAGCCTGCAGCGTCACCTCCAGTCTCCAGCCTGCAGCCTTGCCTCCAGTCTGCAGCATCGCCTCGCCTCAAGTCTCCAGCCTCGCCTCGCCTTTAGTCTCCAGCCTCCAGCCTCGCCTCGCCTCTAGTCTCCAGTCTCCAGCCTCGCCTCAAGTCTCAAGCCTCGCCTCTCCTCGTCTCCAGCCTCCTCGCCTCGCCTCAAGTCTCCAGCCTCACCTCAAGTCTCCAGCCTCACCTCACCTTGTCTCCAGCCTCGCCTCGCCTCAGCCTCGCCTCGCCTCGCTTCTAGTCACCAGTATCCAGCCTGCAGCCTCGCCTCTCGTCTCCATGCTCCAGCCTACAGCCTCGCCTCTAGTCTCAAGTCTCCAGTCTCCAGCCTACAGCCCCGCCTCTAGTCTCCAGCCTTGCCTCGCCTCGCTTCTAGTCGCCAGCCTCGCCTCTAGTCTCCAGCCTCACCTCGCCTCTCCTCAAGTCTCCAGCCTCGCCTTGCCTCAAGTCTCCAGCCTCGCCTCGCCTCAAGTCTCCAGCCTCGCCTCACCTCGCCTCTAGTCTCCAGCCTCGCTTCACCTCAACTCTCGTCTCCAGCCTCGCCTCACCTTTAGTCTCCAGTCTCCAGCCTGCAGCCCCGCCTCCAGTCTCCAGCCTTGCCTCGCCTCTAGTCTCCAACCTCGCCTCAAGTCTCCAGCCTCGCCTCTAGTCTCCAGCCTCACCTCGCCTCTAGTCTCCAGCCTCACCTCGCCTCACCTCAAGTCTCCAGCCTCGCCTCAAGTCTCCAGCCTCGCCTCAAGTCTCCAGCCTCGCCTCGCCTCAAGTCTCCAGCCTCGCCTCGCCTCTAGTCTCCAGCCTTGCCTCGCCTCTAGTCTCCAGTCTCCAGCCTGCAGCACCGCCTCTAGTCTCGTCTCCAGCTTGCAGCCCCGCCTCTAGTCTCAAGTCTCCAGCCTGCAGCCTCGCCTCTAGGCTCCAGTCTCCAGTCTCCAGCCTGCAGCCTCCCCTCTAGTCTCCAGTCTCCAGCCTGCAGCCTCGCCTCTAGTCTCCAGCCTGCAGCCTCGCCTCTAGTCTCAAGTCTCCAGCCTGCAGCCCCGCCTCTAGTCTCGTCTCCAGCCTGCAGCCCCGCCTCTAGTCTCAAGTCTCCATTCTCCAGCCTGCAGCCTCGCCTCTAGTCTCCAGTCTCCAGCCTGCAGCCCTGCCTCTAGTCTCAAGTCTCCAGCCTGCAGCCTCACCTCTAGTCTCGTCTCAAGTCTCCAGCCTGCAGCCTCGCCTCTAGTCTCGTCTCCAGCCTGCAGCCCCACCTCTAGTCTCAAGTCTCCAGCCTGCAGCCCCGCCTCTAGTCTCAAGTCTCCAGCCTGCAGCCTCACCTCTAGTCTCGTCTCAAGTCTCCAGCCTGCAGCCTCGCCTCTAGTCTCGTCTCCAGCCTGCAGCCCCACCTCTAGTCTCAAGTCTCCAGCCTGCAGCCTCGGCTCTAGTCTCCAGCCTCGCCTCGCCTCAAGTCTCCAGCCTCGCCTCGCCTCTAGTCTCCAGCCTCGCCTCGCCTCAAGTCTCCAGCCTGCAGCCTCACCTGTAGTCTTCAGCCTCGCCTCGCCTCAAGTCTCCAGCCTGCAGCCTCGCCTCTAGTCTCCAGCCTCGCCTCGCCTCAAGTCTCCAGCCTGCAGCCTCACCTCTAGACTCCAGCCCCGCCTCGCCTCAAGTCTCCAGCCTCGCTTCGCCTCAGGTCTCCAGCCTCGCTTCGCCTCTAGTCTCCAGCCTTGCCTCGCCTCTAGTCTCAAGTCTCCATTCTCCAGCCTGCAGCCTCGCCTCTAGTCTCGTCTCCAGTCTCCAGCCTGCAGCCTCGCCTCTAGTCTCAAGTCTCCAGTCTCCAGCCTGCAGCCTCGCCTCTAGTCTCAAGTCTCCAGTTTCAAGCCGGCAGCCTCGCCTCTAGTCTCCAGTCTCCAGCCTGCAGCCTCGCCTCACCTCAAGTCTCCAGCGTCGCCTCGCCTCAAGTCTCCAGCCTGCAGCCTCGCCTCTAGTCTCGTCTCCAGTCTCCAGCCTGCAGCCTCTCCTCTAGTCTCAAGTCTCCAGTCTCCAGCCTGCAGCCTCGCCTCTAGTCTCAAGTCTCCAGTCTCCAGCCTGCAGCCTCTCCTCTAGTCTCAAGTCTCCAGTCTCCAGCCTGCAGCCTCGCCTCTAGTCTCAAGTCTCCAGTCTCCAGCCTGCAGCCTCGCCTCTAGTCTCAAATCTCCAGTCTCAAGCCTGCAGCCTCGCCTCTAGTCTCAAGTCTCCAGTCTCCTGTCAAGCCTAGCCTCGT
The DNA here is from genome assembly GCF_963921235.1 of Mobula hypostoma. Taxonomy (NCBI): domain Eukaryota; kingdom Metazoa; phylum Chordata; class Chondrichthyes; order Myliobatiformes; family Myliobatidae; genus Mobula; species Mobula hypostoma. Next base: position 43,153,139 of record NC_086108.1, read on the forward strand.
CTCTTGCCTAGCCTCGAGCCTGAAGACTCCAGCCTCTAGCCTCTTGTCAAGCCAAGCCAAGACTTTAGCCTCTAGCCTCAAGCTTCAAGCCTGTAGATTTCTGTCTCGACCTGCCTGCCTGCCAAGCCTCTTCCTTGCCTAGTTCTGGGGCCCGAGCCAGAGGCAAGATGCAGGTACTGGGTCCTTGTCCAGTCTCTGGCTCGGAGTCCAAGCCCGGGCTCCTAGCTCCCTTGTTCAGTCCTGTTCCAGGTTCCTGGTTTTCCTGTCCATGTCCTTGCCATCTCCCTGTATCCTAGTCCTGTCCCTAGTACTTCAGTGTCTGTGTCTTGCACTTGGGTCCGTTCCCAGCCAGCACCCTTATGAAAAGTACACAGTAAGTTTTGCTTTGATCCCAGCATCTGCAGATTATTTTGTGAATAACACTACTGTTTTGTTGATATATATTTAAAATAATATTTGTCTATAAAAATTAGATTCATTTTATTTGTCACATGTACATCAAAACTTAGTGAAACGGGTCATTTGCATCAATGACCAACACAGTCCAAAAATGCGCTGGGGCAGACCACAAGTGTCACCAAGCTTCCTGCACAAACCTAGTTTGTTCCCAACTTACTAACCCTAACTTGTAAATCTTTGGAGGAAACCTTAGCACCTGGAGGAAGCCCATGCGATCGTACGGTGAACAAACAATCTCCTTACAGACAGGGGCAAAAATTGAATCTTGATCTTCTAGCTGGAGCTGTAAAGCATTATGCTAACTGTTATACTACTGTGCTGCCCAATATAAGACCAGTAAAATTTCTCTACTCATAACCACATAATCCATATTCAATCAACAATAAATTGCTGGTAGGCATTGCCATCAATACTATCAGGAGCCAGGTACTCACAAGACTACAAATGTGAGCAGGAGAGAGGCACCTGGCCCCTCAAACCCACCTCACCATTCAATATGATCTTGGCTGATTTGCTACAAGCTTCAACTCCTCTTCTATTCCCCATTGCCCTTAATTCCACATTTTCCCTAAAAGATGTCAACTTCCTCTTTAAATACACTCCATGAGCCTCCAGGGTTGAAAAATCCTGAGATTTACCATTCTTTGCAAAAGAAATTCCTTTGCACTTCTGTTTTATATCTCATCCCTTTATCTTATAATTAGATTCTCTTGTTCAAAGCTCTCCCACTAGTGAAACTCCCATAATTTCCTCTAAGGATCTTCTCTGTTTCAGTAAGATCACACTTCATTCTTTTAAATTCAAAAGTATATAGATCCAAATTCTTCAGATGCTACAACTCTTTCAATCCAGGAGTTAGGTTATCCCAGACATTTTCTGTTCTCACCTCTCCCCCTGACTATCCTCACGATGTTCGCTCGCAAGATAAAGCAGATTAAATCAACTTCAGAGGAAGAGTAATGAGTCAGAAAGCACCTCTTACACAAGTGTAATTTAAGATACATGAACAGCACCACTTAAGGTAGAGTTTAATATAAAATGCTCCAATATGATTTACATCATGAGGAACAGCAATTTCTTTCATTCATAGAACATGAAATTTTCTATTTGATTTGTGTAGAATGATTTCCTGACTATAATCAAACTGAAAAATCCAATTATCTGTCAAACTATACTATAACAAAGGGGTTTCAATATAGTAAATATATTTGTACACTATTATTAATCTCTAGAAATCATTTTCTGTAATAATTAAGCTGTAAAAAATGGATCTATATCATCTGTCAATCAAATCTTGTAATTAACAAATTAATTTACTTCAGTAGTCAGAAGTGCAATTAATTTCTAAACTGTCAAAAATAATTTACATTTGATTCCATTAATAAAAAAATTATTGTACATATCTTTGTACTCTTCATGAAAGTCCCTCATCTATCACAAACATTTTTTCAAATGATTTCTTAACGATCAATAAGGAAATTTAAAATTTAGGCCATAAGCAACAGACTATACACGAACCATCTGCTTACTTAACTTTGCATCGAAACTGTATTTCAATAACATCTCATAAATATGGAGGCTTATCATTCCACTACCTTCATTCTGGTAACCCTCTGGGGCTTCACATTATTCATGTTTGATCTTGAAAATTGCTTGGCAGACATACGTGAGATAGATGCACAATTTTGTTTGACTGCAATATCCTTTCTACTTTAAAAAAACACAACATATGTTATACCAAATCTCATGTAAATAATGATTATGGCCAATCTAGGAAGAAGTCAACATCAGAGAGCAAATTTTATGACAAGTATACTCAGTTGAAAAGTTTCTCTTTCTATATCTTAAATGACATCAGCATCACCATTGATCATTTCAACTCAAGAACGTGATAATAAATTACCCTTTTTATGTGACTGCAGTCTCACTACTAACAGTACTCCTGCAGCATTATTGTAAAAGAATTTGCAAGATTTCAGCCAAGAAACAATAAAAGGACATGTCAGAATTGTGAATGACTCAAAGGGGAATCTGTGGTACTTTTCACATTAACTTTTCGGTCCTGTCCTTCTTGGTAATAGAGGTTGTGGGTCTGAGAGGCACTGTTACAATCACCTAGTCAAGTAACCGGAGTACATATCACAGAACACTGCTGCCACAGTATATCAGAGATGAACAAAACTAGGATAATGGATAAATGCCAATCAAACAGATTGCTTTGGCCTGAATGGTGTTCAGCTTGTGTATTATTTTGGTGCACTCACTGAGGCTAATAGAGAGTATTCCATCAAATTTTTGATATTAGACTTATTATCATTGATTTAGATCATGTGAAATTTAGTGGAATATAATGAACTGTGAAGTGGCACAATGGTGTTATGATTTAATTGGATTGAAGGAAGTCACTCACCTCAGGACACTCTCCCTTAAAAATGCTAAATTTATGTACGGCATGTCCAGATGAGCTACTGGTCAATTGTGACCCCAGGATGTTGTTGGGGAGATCTCACTGATGATAATGCCACCTTAAGTCAACGGTAGGTAGTCAAAATCTCTTATTGGAGATGCATATCTCTGGAAACTAACTCAATGTTTGGATTATGTCATTAAGGGGCTGATAGAAAAAGAACTATACATGAGGTAGTGGAAAGGATGAGACACTGGAGGTTGTGGAGAAATATGAAATCAGCAGAGGTTAGAGCTACTGAAGTCAACCAGGGAATAACCAGGAGTCTGATTTGTCAACTCTGCAGAAGGTTGCAAAAAATTATAAGACCATATGACCAAAAGACATAGGAGCAGAATTAGGCCAGTTGGCCCATCAGATCTGCTCCGCCATTTCATCATGGCTGATCCAACTTTCCTCTCAGCACCAATCTCCTCTTCTCCCTGAGGCTGTGTCTGGTGTTAGGCTCTCTCATCATAGGAAACATTTTCTCTATATCCACTCTATCAAGGCCTTTCAGCATTAGATAAGTTTCAAATAGGTCACCCCTCATTCTTCTGAATTCCAGTGAATAGAGGCCCACAGCTATCAAATGCTCCTCATATGACAAGCCTTTCAATCCCAGAATCATTTTCGTGAACCTCCTTTGAACCCTCTCCAATGTCAGCACATCCTTTCTCAGATAAGGGGCTCAAAACTACTCACAGTACTCCAAGTGAGGCCTTACCAGTGCCTTATCAACATTACACCCTTGCTTTGATATTCTAGTCCTCTCGAAATGAATGCTAACATCACATTTTTCTTCCTTACCACCAACTGAACCTGCAAGTTAACCTTCAGGGAATCCTGCACAAGGACTCCCATGTCCCTTTGCACCTCAGATTTTTGAATTTTCTCTCGATTTAGAAAATAGACCACCCATTTATTTCTTCTACCAAAGTGCATGATCATATATTCCATTATATGATCCAACACTATATTCCATCTACCACTTCTTTGCCATTCTCCTAATTGGTCTAAGTCCTTCTGTAGCCTCTCTACTGCCTCAAAGCTACCTGCCCATCCACCTACCTTTGTATTGTCCACAAACTTGGCCACAAAGCCATCAATTCCAGTCATTAACATATAACATAAAAATAAGCAGTCCTAACACAGCCTCCAACATCTTCCCAACCACTGAGTCAGTCTAACTGGCCTATAATTCCTTTTCTTCTGCCTCTCCCCCTTCTTGAAGAGTGGAGTGACATTTGCAATTTTCCATTCCTCTGGAACCATCCCAGAGTCAACTGATTCTTGAAAGGTCATTACTAATGCCTCCACAATTGCTTCAGCCACCGCTTTCAGTCCCCTTGGGTCTATACCATCTGGTCCAGGTGATGTGTCTACCTTCAGACCATTCAGCTTCCCAAGAATCTTCTCCCTAGTAATGGCAACTTCCAACACTTATGTCACCTGCCCTCAGGATACTTTTAATTTCTTCCATAGCACACTTCATTTATCTGAAGAATTGTTTGGTATCCTCTTTAATATTGTTGGCTAGCTTACCTTCATATTCCATCTTTTCCTTCTTCATGACTTTTTAGTTGCTTTCTGTTGGGTTTATAAATGTTTCCCAATCTTCTAACTTCCTACTAATTTTTGCTCTATTATATGCCCTCTCTTTGGCTTTGACTTCTGTTGTCAGCCATGGTTGTGTTATCCTGCCTTTAGTATGCTTCTTCCTCTTTGGGATGTATATATCTTGCGCCTACTGAATTGCTCCCTGAAATTCCAGCCATTGCTGCTCTGCCATCATCCCTGCCAGCTCCTTTCATGCTTCTGAAATTCCCTTTACTCTACTGTAATACACAATGACTTTAGCTTCTCCTTCGCAAATTACAGGGTGATCATCACTTATTATCATATTATCATCACTTTTCCCTAAGGGTTCCTTTACCTTAAGCTCTCTAACCAATTCCAGTTCATTGCACAACACCTAATCCAGTATAGCTGATCCCCTAGTGGGTTCAACCATAAGCTGCTCTAAAAACCTTTCTCGTAGGCATTCTAGAAATTCTCCTCTTGGGATCCAGTGCCAAGCTGATTTTCTCAATCTACCTGCATATCGAAATCCCCTTTGACTATCATAACATTACCCTTTCGGCATGCACTTTCTATTTCCTGTTGTAACTTGTATACAACATCTTTTACTACTGTTTGGGGGTCTGCATATACAGTAACTCCCATCAGGGTCTTTTTACCCTTGCAGTAATAATCATTATGTATCTTTTTATTAAGGGTGGAGTTTGGAGTTTGGAATTTTTTATTTTGCACATGCCATCTTGAGTGTGTATGCTGCAGGTTCACCATCCTACCTGTTCACGTATCATTGAAAGAGTTTCTTAAATATTGCTATTGTATCTGCTTCCACTGCTCTCTCGGTAAGTGTGATGCAAGTTTGATTCATAAAAGATAACATGTTGAAAAAGAAAACATACTGCATGGGTCATCACTATGTAATAAATGGGTTTTGTAGTTAAACACGTCAATAAGTTGATTTTGTTGCTATGACAAAAAATACACAAAAAAAATCACTTTGTAGTTACCATACCTCCACTGTATTGTGATGAATGGCATCAAAAGCACATAAGACAGATAGGAAAGTGCAACTATTAAATTGAAGAGAGAGAGTGAGTTGGAAAATACCACTGCCTTTATAAGAACCAATGTACATTATATACCTATTGTCAGGATTTTGAATTTAATAATATTATGGCAGCTTACTTCTATGTAGGTGTGTCCTTAAGTTGGTTGTTTCTAACTTGGGCATTGCTTGCAGTCTTAAATCTCTTTCTGGTTGGCTTCATTTCTATTACAAGTCCCAAGTAGCATCAGTTCACTGACATGGTTAATAGACTTGCCAAAATATTAATAGGACCCTAAGGGATGGTCTATGCTGTTTGCTAATCACTTAAACATACTTTATTTATAATATGAAATCACAGTCTTGAATTCTAGATCACAACTCAGTCACCTGCCCTGGACAGATTAATTGCTGGTAGGCTTTGCCAGCTTTCCATCGCCTCGTTTATTAGTTTAAGTTCTGGGGAGGATGTCTGAAACATGGTATGTTCCACATGTTGTAATTTACCCTCGAAGACACAGAATAAATGTAAGTGATGCTTGGGTCTTCTTAAGCAATTCCTCAGAATTGAACATGACTTGATTTCATTCTGGTTTTGTAGGCTCTTGGATAATTAATGAAGTTAATATAGGAACTATGAGATCTTCTACAGAGAAGGTGCCTGACTGGTTAGTTGGATAGTTGTAGATGATTCTAGAAGAATGTGTTTGTTTCCATGTTTCACTTGAGTACACTCACATTGATGTCAAAATTTAAGGATTCCTGAGCTCCGATTGCTGAGTAGAGTTTAGGTCGGGCTTTTCTGGGATTGACTTTGACAGTAGTGATAATCCAGATGATAAAAGTTAATAGTGTGAAGTGCAAGTTGCCTGGTGGTGTAGCTGATGCACATCAATCATCATGCTGATGTCACGGAACAAGATCTTGATGTAGTGAGAATTGAGATCAAGATGATTGGTGGACAGGCTCTGCTGCAAGGATATTAACGTTCATTCTGTTATGCTTTGTGACTCATCCACAGAATTCTCGCTGCCATTTTCACTTGCTCAAAAATTACGGCGCTATTTTTTTCCCCTTTCTTCAGAAATCCTAAAGTATTATTTCCTACCAATTTAGTGACAGTCATAGTGCCAAAATATTCATAACAATCACAAATGAACTTCCCTTTTACAGTGGCCTTCCTCTTTGTCCATAAAGGAACACAAGTCATTGGGTATATTTAAGGCAGAGGTTGACAGATTCTTGATTCCAGTATTGAATGGCTTGTCATATGATGAGCATTTAATGGCTCTGGGCCTATATCCACTGGAATTTGGAAGAATGAGGGGTGATCTCATTGAAACCTATTGAATGCTGAAAGGCCTTGATGGAGTGGATGTGGAGAGTCTAAGACCAGAGGACACAGCCTCAGAATAGAGGGGTGTCCTTTTAGAATGGAGATGAGGAGGAATTTCTTTAGACAGGGAGTGGTGAATCCGTGGAATTCTTGGCCACAGACATCTGTGGAGGTCAAGTCTGTACGTATATTTAAGGCAGAGATTGACAGATTCTTGATTACTCAAGGCATGAAGGGATCTGGTGGGAAAACAGAAGACTGGGACTGAGAGGGAAAGTTGGATCAGCCATGATGAAATGGTGGAGCAAACTAGTTGGACCAAATGGCCTAATTCTGCTTCTATATCTTATGGTCTTATCATCTTTACTGCCAAAAAGAAGCAGCAAATTATTTTTAACAACCTGAGAACAGTGAGATGTTTTCACAGGAGACATTTCACATCAAGTTAACATTTGCAGGACCACATGATATTGGATGATACACTTAGAAATTCTCCAGATCTGGTGTATATCAGTATTTGGATAGTTAATGGTTACAATAACAATACTATTTAGAAATTATAAAATCTTTTATTTATTTCAATGTTTCTATTTTTATTAATATTAAAACAACTAATACATGTAAATAAGCAACAGTACTAATAATTAAAAATCCATAATTATTATTAAAACATTAATAATAACATCTGCTCAAAATTACCACGACATGTAAAAAAATTCTTCTAGAAGATTATCACCAGTTTCAGCAGACGCTCTCAAAAATGTTCACCACCCCTTGAATAGAGGAATATGTGAAGTAGGTGGGATTAGTTTAAATTAGCATCATGGACTGCACAGACGTGGCGGGCTGAAGGTGGCCCTGTGCTGTATTGTTCTATCCTCTATGGGTTGGCTTGCATGCACTTGGAATCAGGCAGATAACGTTTATAGAGCTTTGTCATTTTCAACATTTAAACATTAAACCTCAGGCACAGAGTATGTACAATGTTGGGGTTAGGCTACCTAGGCATTCCACTATGCAAACACCACCTTCCAGCAACGAGAACACAAGCACCCAGCTTGTTCTTTGCCACATAATATATTTAACAAAATAAACTTCATTCATTTAAAAAAATGTTTACGTGAATAAATCGTTCAATGCCTTTTCATTCTTTACGTTCACAGTCAATGCTTTCCATACTGTTCTATGACATTCATACACTGCTGCCACTCATGTGGCACCCTGGGGTGCTGTACTACCACAATAATTGAGGGACTTCCTACTCCAACACAGCCCCTTCCTCTCCAGTCGGAGAAGAACCCTACACCGTGGTCCTTCCCCAATGCGCCCTTACAGTGGCGGCATCAAGCTTCAGCCCGTCCCTCACAATGTATTTCTGCAATCTGGAATGTGCCAGTCAGCAGCGTTCCTCCAAGGACACCTCGATGTGTTGGCAGATCAGCAAGTTTTGGGCAGACCAAAGGGCATCTTTCACTGAGTTGATGATCTGCCAGCAGGATTTAATGTTTGTCTCCAAGTGTGTCCCTCAGAACAGAGAGTCCTCTTTCAGGCAGCTGCTCAGAATGAACTGCAACACAGGCCCTTTCACTTTTCTCCACAGCCTTTTCGCAAACCCACAGTCAGCAAAGAGGTGAGCTACCATCTATTCCCCACTCCAGTCATCCTGTGGGCAGTTTGCTCCTGGCATGCAAGATGGATATTACAGCAAAGTAAGATTTAAAATGTGTGCTAGCCGAGCAGAGAAGCAGGCACTTTGTACAGCCTTTCTCTGCAAGGCAGCAAGTTAAGATAACAAGCTGACAGAGACATTGTGCAGTCACCTAGGCTGACAGCCCAAAGCTTATGCAGCCTTTCTGTTTAAGCAAAGTCCCCAAGCATACTGAGGCATGAAAAAGATCCAAATAAAGAATTCTAGGACAACACTTACTATTGAATTATTATTACTTACTATTGAACTATTTTATTAATTCTTAACTATTATTGGCCTTTAACACATAGTTTTAATTGCTTATTAATGCCTGAAATATGTATTATGGTCAGTACTTAAAAATGCAAACGATGGGATTCAGAAGTATACAAAGTTTCTATTGGATTACTATTGATATACAACTGGTCAATCTCTATAAAATGGTATTTCTTTGTTCAAACTTCAGAGCAGTGTGATGATAGGGGCCATGCTGTTTTCCTTGTGCACAAGCAAATAAAGTATGATTAAGGCATCTACAACCTGCTTTGGAGGACCCTTCTCACTGCCAGCCAGGCAAGGTCTTAGTGCCTGTTGGTGAGGCCTAGCGATGAGGCATTCTGCCAGATGGTCCAGACAGTCACCCCACTGTTTCCATCAAGTCCTTCTCCTGCAATGTCTTCAAGATGTTCAATGCAGAGCACTACTGATGGACTTATGGTTAAAGGTGTTGGTTTGGAAGAACTCTCCACAAAGGACAGGTAGTGAGGCAACGTCCGGCTGACTGGAACATTGCGCAGAAACAGGGCAAGTAGTGGTACTTGATGCCCACATATTTAGGTTCCACACACAGCCTGATGCAGCCACACATGAAAGTGGTCATCAGGGTGAGGTTGACTTTGGATACAACAGGAAATCTGCAGATGCTGGAAATTCAAGCAACACACATCAAAGTTGCTGGTGAACGCAGCAGGCCAGGCAGCATCTCTAGGAAGAGGTACAGTCGACGTTTCAGGCCGAGACCCTTCGTCAGGACTAACTGAAGGAAGAGTTAGTAAGAGATTTGAAAGTGAGAGGGGGAGGGGGAGATCCAAAATGATAGGAGAAGACAGGAGGGGGAGGGATGGTGTCAAGAGCTGGACAGGTGATTGGCAAAGGGGATATGAGAGGATCATGGGACAGGAGGCCCAGGGAGAAACACAAGGGGGGGGAACAGAGGTTGGGCAAGGGGTATAGTCAGAGGGTCAGAGGGAGAAAAAGGAGAGTGAGAAAAAGAATGTGTGTATAAAAATAAATAATGGATGGGGTACGAGGGGGAGGTGGGGCATTAGCAGAAGTTAGGGAAGTCAATGTTCATGCCATCAGGTTGGAGGCTACCCAGACGGAATACAAGGTGTTGTTCCTCCAACCTGAGTGTGGCTTCATCTTTACAGTAGAGGAGGCCGTGGATAGACATGTCAGAATGGGAATGGGATGTGGAATTAAAATGTGTGGCCACTGGGAGATCCTGCTTTCTCTGGCGGACAGAGTGTAGGTGTTCAGCAAAGTGGTCTCCCAGTCTGCGCGGGTCTTGCCAATATATAGAAGGCCACATCTGGAGCACCGGACGCAGTATATCACCCCAGCCGACTTACAGGTGAAGTGTCGCCTCACCTGGAAGGACTGTTTGGGGCCCTAACTGGTGGTAAGGGAGGAAGTGTAAGGGCATGAGTAGCACTTGTTCCGCTTACAAGGATAAGTGCCAGGAGGGAGATCAGTGGGGAGGGATGGGGGGACGAATGGACAAGGGAGTCGCATAGGGAGCGATCCCTGTGGAAAGCAGACAGGGTGGGGAGGAAAAGATGTGCTTAGTGGTGGGATCCCGTTGGAGGTGGCAGAAGTTATGGAGAATAATATGTTGGACCCGGAGGCTGGTGGGGTGGTAGGTGAGGACCAGGGGAACCCTATTCCTAGTGGGGTGGCGGGAGGATGGAGTGAGAGCAGATGTGCGTGAAATGGGGGAGATGCGTTTAAGAGCAGAGTTGATGGTGGAGGAAGGGAAGCCCCTTTTTTTAAAGAAGGAGGACATCTCCCTCGTCCTGGAATGAAAAGCCTCATCCTGAGAGCAGATGCGGCGGAGACAGAGGAATTGTGAGAAGGGGATGGTATTTTTGCAAGAGACAGGGTGAGAAGAGGAATAGTCCAGATAGCTGTGAGAGTCAGTAGGCTTATAGTCGACATCAGTGGATAAGCTGTCTCCAGAGATAGAGACAAAAAGATCTAGAAAGGGGAGGGAGGTGCCGGAAATGGACCAGGTAAACTTGAGGGCAGGGTGAAAGTTGGAGGCAAAGTTAATAAAGTTAATGAGCTCAGCATGCATGCAGGAAGCAGCGCCAATGCAGTCGTCGATGTAGCGAAGGAAAAGTGGGGGACAGATACCAGAATAGGTACGGAACATAATTTGTTCCACAAAGCCGACAAAAAGGCTGGCATAGCTAGGACCCATACGGGTGCCCATAGCTACACCTTTAGTTTGGAGGAAGTGGGAGGAGCCAAAGGAGAAATTATTAAGAGTAAGGACTAATTCCGCTAGATGGAGCAGAGTGGTGGTAGAGGGGAACTGATTAGGTCTGGAATCCAAAAAGGAGAGCTTTGAGACCTTCTGGGGCCCTAACTGGTGGTAAGGGAGGAAGTGTAAGGGCATGAGTAGCACTTGTTCCCTTACAAGGATAAGTGCCAGGAGGGAGATCAGTGGGGAGGGATGGGGGGCCAAATGGACAAGGGAGTCGCATAGGGAGCGATCCCTGTGGAAAGCAGAGAGGGTGGGGAGGAAAAGATGTGCTTAGTGGGGGATGGAAGTATATAGGGACTGGACATCCATGGTGAAAATAAAGCGGTGGGGGCCAGGGAACTTAAAATCATCGAAAAGTTTAAGTGCGTGAGAAGTGTCACGAACATAGGTACGGAGGGATTGAATAAGGGGGGATAAAACCGTGTCGAGGTATGCAGAAACGAGTTCGGTGGGGCAGGAGCAAGCTGAGACAATAGGTCTGCCAGGACAGGCAGGTTTGTGGATCTTGGGTAGGAGGTAGAAACGGGAAGTGCGAGGTGTGGGAACTATAAGGTTGGTAGCAGTTGATGGGAGATCCCCTGAGCAGATAAAGTCGGTGATGGTGTGGGAGACAATGGGCTGGTGCTCCTTAGTGGGGTCACGATCGAGGGGTAAATAAGAGGAGGATACGTTTTTGCCCCCAATGTCCAAGGATTTGTGCATTGTGACCCATCTGACCCTCTCCATCTTGGATTCTCAGATGAACTGAACACAGCTCGGATGACTCCCAAGCAGGAGTGAAGAATGGACTACACCTGTACCAAGTACAGCATCCCTGAAAGCACCTCACACCTGGTGATCAGGTTCTTCCCAGTTATCAACAGGGAGCACCCTCCCCACAGTTCCAATTTCTGTTTTACTTTCCCAGACCACTCCAGCCAACTCTTGTGCATGCCTCGACCTTTCTGAACCAGATACCCAGCACCTTCAAGTAATCAGACCCGATGATGAAGGAGACTCTGGATCAATTGGGCCCGTTGCCAAAGACCACGGCCTTGTTCTTCATGTGGTTAACCCTGGTCCGATGCCAACTCAAACTGGTTACAAATGCTGATCAATTCTATGAACTGACCTCGGATCTGTGCAGAAGATAGTGATATTATCCATGTACTGGGATATTCTCACTTGAGTTCCTCAACTATACAGCAGTGTCACCCCTCTTATGCTCTCATTTTTCCTGATGGCTTTGCAAAGGGTATTATACAGTACACAACCCTGCCTGTCCTCAGACTTGATGGGGAAGCTATCCGTTTCTCACCCATTGATTTGTACTGCACTACAAATGGATCCAATTCTGATTCCCTCCCCAATTCCCATTTTGGAGAGTACATCCATCAGGTAAGTGTGTGATATGCTGTCAAAAGACTTTCTCTTAGTCCAAGCTGACCAGGGAGAAATCCACCCCACCCCCCATCCTGCACACAGGCAATGGTGTCCCTAAACAACATGAGGTTGTCAAAGATCTTCCTGCGAGGTACAGCACAGGGTGGATCATCCATCTCAGAACAGACTTTACCCTGTTGGTGAACGTAGTCTACATTCAACAGCAAAATGAGTCTCCAATTCCTGATATCATCCCTCTCCCATTTCTGCTTCTAGATGAGGGCAATGATGCCCTTCCTCATGGAGTCTGATATGCTGCCAACTAGAAGCATTTAATTGTACACTTCCAGCAGATCTGGACCTATCCAGTCCCACAGAGCCAAGTACAACTTAGCCAGTAAGCTGTCACTTCCAGGAGTTTTATTCGAGTCAAAGGAATGGATGGAGCCAGTCAGCTCCTCCTGCATCAGTAGCTGGGTCCAGACTCCCCAGCTTACTGTCATCTACACCTTCATGATGGACGACAGGAAGTTCTGAGAGGCTGTGGCCTTTCTGTAATATAGGCTGGCATAGAATGATCTGCAGATCCTCAATATATTCGCCTGTGAGGATGTGACTGAGCTGCCCTCTTCCTTAAAGGATGTGGATCACAGATCCCAGTGAACCTTTTGGACGAAGAAATGTGAGCACATCTCATCCTGTTTCATGGTGCAGACCCTGGATCTGCAGATGATCTTGGAGGATTTGGTAGTGAATGAGGGGTTTAGGCAGGGTAAATATAAGAAGGCGTTTTCCACTGAGGTTGGGTGGGACTACAACCAGAGGTCATGGGTTAAGGGTGAAAGGTGAGAAGTTTGAGAGGAACATGAATGGAAAACTTCTTCACTCGGAGGGCTGTGAGAGTGTGGAATGAGCTGCCAGCACGTGGTGCATGCCGAGCTGGATTTCAATGTTTAAGAGAAGTTTGGGAGTCGGCAGTTTAATTGGTTTCAGCATGAACTAGATGGCAGAATAGTCTGTTTCTGTGCTGTACTTCTCTATGAATCTATGTAGGGCTGGGCTTGCCACCCTTTCACCTCTCGTAACTCCTCCCTCACATCATCCACCCCCCCCCCCCACTTTGATTGCAGGAGTTGCTGCAACCGTCTGGAGTCTACACAGTTCCCTCTGACCCTGCCTTGCTTTCTGAACCCCGTTGCATCTTGATGCTTTCATTGGTGGCTTCCCACCAGTGAACAGGGGGAATTAAAGAGGGATTTCAAGGTTGTCCAACCGGCATACTTCCTCCCTAGTTCCTTAATGTTCTCTGGGGTCGGCAGTTTGACCTTCAGCTTCCCCTGCCTGCTTCCGTAGACGACAGTAGGCTCGGAGGAGGCAGTGGTCAGAGAAGAAAACTGGCACGACGCCGGTGAACCTGACCCAAAGAGGAAGTCGACCCTCAAGCGGGCTGAGCCGTCTGATCGTGACCAGGTGGGTTGCGATGTGCTCCACCGCAGAGATGCCAAAGCGTTACGATTTGAACCGTTTCCATCAGGAATCTGGAGGTGCTGCCGGAACTACGGGATCGTCCAGCCGCGTCGATGAGGCAGTTAAAGTCACCGGTCAGAATAACCGGCTGGGACGTCGCCAGCAGCGGGAGGGGCTTGAGGGGCTCACTCCGCAGGGTGAGGCGTACACTTTAATTAGACGGAGCGGAGCGGACATTATTCTGCCTCGAGGAGACGCCCCCCAACAACCGCTGACATGGGTGATTGAGCTGTTGCTTCCCCGTCGCCGGATCCCCGAGCAAGAAGCGCGACAATCATTGCCACCCCCACCCCGCGACCAAACAGACAAACCTAGGAGCCACCATCGCCACCACCTCCGGTAGCCCGCACTCCTGAGGGAAAATCACATCAGCCTTGACTTTGACCAGGTACCATAAGGCGATGACACGTTGCACCGTTCTCTTCACACTACACACGTTCAAATGTGCCCATTTTATATCCATGGTATTACGATGAGCAATGTACTACACTTAACCGCGTGTTCTCGGTGGAGAATAGCCGCCGGCCCTTTCTCTTATTACCCGAACCCGACTGCATTCAAACCTGCCGCCTCCATCTGCCGTTGGCATCCCGAGACGGCGGGCGGGGCGGAGCCGGGCGCCATCTGACCTTCGACCCCGGGCGCCTGCGCACTCACTCGTTGACCTGCTGCGTGTGGCGGAGCTGTTCGCTCTCACTGTACTTCGGCGTCGGCGGGTGGCTGCCTCTTCACAGAGCCCACCATGGGCGGCGTGGGGGCTGCAAATGGCATCGATGCGCCTCTGCCAGGAAGATGCGGGTATTTCGTGGCAAAGAAAAAGAGATACTGCAAAATGATCGTGGCAGAAGGGAAGCTGCTGTGTGGGGAACATGCGAATACCGCTTCAGATAACAACGTATGACGATTCTTCAGTAAAGTATTTAGAAGAGTTTTTGCATTATCATCACAATATAACATCTTGGGTTAGAAAGTGTAGTCAGGACGTATAAAGTTGGCTATAAATTACAAGCAACACACACAAAATGCTGGTGGAACGCAGAAGGCCGGGCAGCATCTATAGGAAAAAGTACAGTCAACGTTTCGGGTCGAGACCCTTCGTCAGGACCTGGTCATGTTTTAGACTGGGGTGGACAGCTATGCTTTTTGTCAACAATTCTTAATATTTAGACTTTTTACGGCCTCATTTTACATATTGATTCCAGTAATAAACACATGACTACGTGTGTACTTCAATTCAAACATAAAAGTGATATAATTAATTTGGTAGGGAAAGTGTACTCTTAAAACAGTAAAATGTGCAGGAAAGAAGCAATTCAACTGTAATTATTTGTATAAGTTTATATTCAGTGCTGTAATTTTTTAATAGTACCCTTGAGTATTAATTGTCTTTGATTCAGATGAAGGTTTTACATTACCTTTTCAAACAAATACAATTATGTTGATATGAAAAAAACTTTTCCTTTCGAGCTCTATACTAAATGGATATTGTGGAGGGTTATAGGTTGCATTGGGTTGAGAAGTGGCAGACAGAGTCACCCTGGAAAAGTGTGAAGTGATTAGTTTTGGAAGGTAAAATGTGAAGGCAGAATACAAAGTATAATGGCAGGGTTCTTGTTGGTGTGGAGGAACAGAGGGATCTTAGGTCCACGTCCATTCCTCAAAGTTTCTGGATAAATTAACAGGTTTGCTAGGAAGGCACGTGGTGTGTTGGCCTTCATTAGTTGGAGGATTGAGTTTAAGAGCCCTGAGGTATTGTTGCAACTTTATAAAACCCTGTTTAAACCACACTTAGAATATTATGTTCAGTTCTGGTTGTCTCATTATATGAAGGATCTAGAAGCTTTAGAAAGGGTACAGAGGAGATTTACCAGGATGCTGCCTGGATTAGAGGGCATGTCTTAGTTTGAGCGAGCTAGGGCTTTTCTCTTTGGAACAAGGGAGGATGACGGGTGACTTGATAGAGGTTTACAAGATGTTAAGAGGCATAGATAGCCAGAGAGACCTTTTCCAAGGATGGAAATGGCCAATATGGGGGGGGGGGGGGAGAGCACAATTTTAAGGTGATTGGAGGAAAGTGTGGGGGGGGGGAGATGTCATAGTTAAGTTCTTTATACAGAGGGTGCTGCTATCCCTGTGCCACTTCCTACATTATAAACGGCTTAATTTGATGCTTTAGAAAGATGAAAATTAAACAAGTTGGTTCATGAATAGCAGCCAGAATAGTGTTGATGCTTTATTTCCTTCTAGGATGAAAACCAACGGAAAAGAATTCCGTGTCCTCTGGACCCAAAACAGTAAGTGTGGTACATTTCCCCATTTTTGTATTTATGCAAATACACTGGACATTTTTGTAGCCTTATACTGGACAGCATTATTTCAGATCTCGAAAGCAACTGCACAGTTCCCTCCTAGTCATGCACTCTCCTCAGATGTATCATTCCTCCCCAGGGTTCCCTGCATTGGTGTTTTTTTTTTACAGATGTATGGACCAACCATTGCTCTGAGCAGGTATTTTTACACAGCTGTGTAGCACTTTAGATGTTTTTTTGTAATAAGCACATCAAACAAATACAAACCACATCTCACAACACAAGTAAAAATGTCAGACAGTAAAAAAAAACAAAAATAAAATGTCTTGACTAGACGGTGTTTGCATTCAGCAGGGCATCAATTTATTAAGAGTGAGCTACTGACTGGCCGGCTGGTGGCGCAGTGGCATCAGCGCTGTACTTCGGAGCGAAGGCGCCTGAGTTCGAATCCAAGTCAGCGCTCCCCCCCCCCGACCATGCTTTCCATCCGTGCGGGGTTGAGTGTCGAGCTAGCCACTCGGCCTCGTAAAAAAACAAGGGTTGAGTCAGAACCATTCATATCGTGACCCGGTTAATCTGAAAGGAGACCAATCCTAACACTATGCGCCAAACAAGAATGGCTGACTGTCTAGTGCAACACACTAGGAGGAGGAGCTACTGACTTTCATCCTGTGTTTATTGTTATAACTTGTAACAATGTTACAACTTGAAATACGGACAATATAAATACGTGGAAGTTCTGAAATGTTTCAAAGTAAAGGTTGTGGTATGTTTATTATTTTGAAAATTTATGGATTGTATTCATTAACACAATTACAGGGTATTTCACAATTATATTAACATAGATTTTAAAATTATATCAATACTATATAAAGAAAATTCCAGCTGCGAGGCAACAAAGACTATGTGCACAGGAGCATTTCAACTTAGACAGAACAGTGCTCTTCTCTGTATCTTAAATCCCTAATTTCCCTATCCTATAATGCTGTTGGACTACCTTACCAAGGACTGCAGCAGTTCAAGAAAGCATGTTGCCACTACCTCCAAAGGCATATAAACACTGGCCTTGCTAATGATGTTCAGCTGTTGATAAACAAGAATAAAAAGACTTTTGCATCAGCTTCATGATCAAATTAATGTGTTATATTGTTACATTTTTATCTACAATGACTACTCCAGAGTCTTTTGGAGATGACCACAAATGCATCCATTGGTACTGTTTTAGAATAAAGGATTTACTGGCCTTAAGTCCCTTTAATTTCCCAAGTGCCTTCTCCTAATAATTGTTAAATTCCTTCAACACACATAAAAAATGCTGGTGGAATGCAGCAGGCCAGGCAGCATCTATAGGAAGAGGTACAGTCAACGTTTCGGGCCGAGATTCTTCGTCAGGACTAACTGAAAGAAGAGATAGTAAGAGATTTGAGAGGGGGAGGGGGAGATACGAAATGATAGGAGAAGACAGGAGGGGGAGGGATGGAGCTAAGAGCTGGAAAGTTGATTGGTAAAAGGGATACGAGGCTGGAGAAGGGAGAGGATCATGGGATGGGAGGCTTAGGGAGAAAGAAAGGGGGTGGGAAGCCCAGAGGATGGGCAAGGAGTATAGTGAGAGGGACAGAGGGAGAAAAAAAAGGAGAATAAAAATAATGAATAAATAAGGGATGGGGTACGAAGAGGAGATGGGGCATTACGGGAGTTAGAGAAGTCAGTGTTCATGCCATCAGGTTGGAGGCTACCCAGATGGAATATAAGGTGTTGTTCCTCCAACCTGAGTGTGGCTTCATCTGGGCAATAGAGGAGGCCGTGGATAAACATATCAGAATGGGAGTACTTTTGACACTTAATTCTGTATTTCGAGAAATCAGAAATATAAGTGTTCCTTCAATTGCTCAGTCATTTCCTGCTTTCCCCATTACAAATTCTCTTGTCATTGTTTTTATGAGTTCCACATTCTTACCTGGCCTTTTACATTGTTGTAAAGCTCAGGTTTTAAAAAAGATTATTTCTAGTTTACTTTAATATTCTGTATTCTCTATCAATTGTTAAGAATACACATCATAGTCTATTCCTTAGCCTTATTAGTCATAACTGATTTCTTCCATTGATCATATTTCTCTAAGTATAGTAATTAGGGATTGTCATTTCTTTAAATTTTTGCTATTGTTTACCATTTGATTGAATTTGTCACTTTCCTCAGTAAACATTCTTCAAATCTATTTTTTACCAAGTGGCAAGTAACATTTGCACTGTACAAGTCCTAGAAATGACCGTGTCTAACAGAAATATTCATTAGAGATATCGGCATCAGATCCCCCATCCGGAACCCTGAACAAAATCCAAAAAGAACCAGCCACACAAATACTGTATCAACAAGAGCAGGCCTGAAACTAGATATCTGGATGTGAATAAACACTTCAATCATTCAGGCCATGTGGAAATGACAGACAGGAAAAGACCAGCTGATCAGTCAAGTCTGCCCCACTTATACAACCTTGTATAAGAAATACAATTTTTTTTTTATCCTTGCCAGTTTTACATTACTGTCTGTGTCCAGATGGATATCTTACTGTGAAAGCAGTTTGTCCTCCTCACTGCATTTCCTATTACTTCCCTAGGAATGGGATTCATAATTTTTATGATGAATTCTTCTTATAGTTCTAAGGGAACCATTATCTACATATTAGACTTCAAATCCATATAATATTTTGATGCTACAGTAGTCTTATGTGCTAGTGTATTTGGTGAAGGGAATTTCCATACGTTTGGTGGAGAGAAGAGAAAGAAGAATCTTGGACATTTCGTTGTTTATTTGTTTAATACATGTAAAGTTCAAAGCAAAAGATTCAAGATGGGTTTTGCTGCTTGCCCACAGTGTTCAAGGACAACAACCACGTTAACCATTTTAGAAATTATACAGAAATGTAAGAGCTGGGAAGTCGATTGGTGAAAGAGAAAAAGGGCTGGAAAAGAGCACCAGAGAGAGGTGATGGGCAGATAAATAGATGAGGTGAGAGTGGGAAATGGGAATAGTGAAGGAGAAGGGAGGGGTGATCACAATTACTAGAAGTTCAAGAAATTTATGTTTATGCCATCAGTTTGGAGATTACCCAGATGGAATACAAAGTGTTGCTCCTCCAACCCAAGTGTGGCCTTATTGTGGCAGTAGAGGAGGAGGCCATGCCCCCCCCCAGCCCTTTATCTCTTTCACCAATTGACTTCCCAGCTCTTTACTTCACCGCTGACCCCTCTTCTGGTTTCACCTATCACCTTCTACCTTCCTCTCCTTCCCTCCACCTTTTTACTCTAACTTCTTATCTCAGTTTTCCAGCCTTGATGAAGAGTCTCAGCCAGAAACCTTTACTGTTTACTCTTCTCCATAGATGCTGCCTGGCCTGCTGAGTTCCTCCAGCATTTTGTGTGTATTAAAATATTTTTATTTTAATACACGCAAATACACTGAAAGGTTCATTTTACTTGTAGGCCAAGTCAAATCCCATGCCTGTAGTAGTCTTCTTCTGTTACCTTTCAGTCATTGTCTTTTCAAAAATTAGCAAGATGAGAAAGATAAATATTGATCTGTTTGTAATTGAAGTTAGATTCTTAATAATCTAATGTCAAACTACAACATTTTTTTCTAGTACAGTTGATAAAGATAAATTAGAAAAGCATCTGAAAAAATGTAATTCAAGGGAAAAACCAAAACCTGTAAGTTGTTATTTTTCTTCTTTTCTGCATGAAATACTATTACAGTTTATTTTCAAAAACTGTATAAAATTTGCAATATTCATTTAAGCATTAATATTTTTAAATAGTTGTGACGTAAAGTGTTCACTTGTTAGTTTTATTGTGTCACTAAAAAATCAGAGTATTGCCACACTGAAACTACGCACTTACATCAGGCTCTATAGTCTTTAAATTAGTAGGTTACAACTGAAGTATGTTGGAAAATATACACAAATTAACTAAATGTTTGATTATTAAAACCAAAATCTTGTGGAAATGCAAATGTTAGTTCCAGAGAATGAATTGTACTTCCATTTCTCCAGATCAATCATGAAGAAATTTTGAGTGGCTAAAATTGTTCTGTCAGTCAAGGAAGATAATGAGGAATCTGCAGACTATTGAGTCTCATATCAGTATAGGGAAGCGATTCAGATCGATTCTTAGGGATAGGATTTATGAGTATTTAGAAAACCATGATCTAATTGGGGACAGACAGCTGGTCAAGTTATGTCTTACTAATTTGTTTGAGTTTTTTAAGGAAGTGATTCTCTGTGGATTTTAGCAAGGTGTTTGACAGGTCCATCATGGTAGGCTCATCCAGAAGATTAAGATGCATGGGTGTAATGTTGAATCGGGTTCCTGGGTCTGGAAAGTGAGATGGGAAATACACTGACTTCGAATAGGTATATTTGCCATTTATTTACAAACAGTAAAAATTTGACCAAACATTCATGTTCCCCAAGTTATAGACACTACAAAGCTGAATATTCAACAAACATACTTAGCTAAAAGCGTGCACAGAGTATACCTTCCCATTGGTCATGTGCATCGCTTGCCTTAAACAGAAGGAGTGAGACATAACCTCCCACATATGCTTTCTATATACCCAAGTTATTTGAAACTGGACACCAGGCAGCTATCCAATGGGAAAAGCAGCTGCAGTTTCTAAACTAACCAATCATGACAAGTGACTTTTGACAATCAGAATAAGGCATGGCCTCCACAGGACACTGGGAAACATGGTAACTTGGCCACTTAGATTCGGAATTGACTTGGCATAAAAGACAGGGTAGTAGTTGATGGGACTATTCTGGGTAGGTGTCTGTGACCAGTGGCATTCTGCAGGGATCTGTACTGGGACCTCTGCTATTTATGACCTGATTGAAAATGTGGATGGTTGGGTTAGTAAGTTTGCAGATGATGCAAAGATTGGTGGTGGTGTGGATAGCGTAAAAGATTGCCAAAGAATATAGCAGGATATAGGCCAATTGGACATGTGACAGAGAAATGGCAGATGGAGTTTAAGCTAAGTGTTAGGTGTTGCTCTTTGGGAGATCAAATATAAAGTGACGGTACACTATTAACGGTGAGACCCTTAACATTGTTGGGGTACAGAGCGATCCTGGGTCCAGGTCCATAGCCCCCTGAAATTGGCTGCACAGGTTGATGGGGGATTAAAAAAAAGGTCTATGGCATGCTTGCCTTTATTTGTTGAGATATTGAGTTCAGGAATCAGGAAGTTGCGTTGCAGCTTTATAAAACTCTAGTTAGGGCCACATCTGGAATATTGCATTCTTTTCTGCCCTATCTTAGGATGGACGCGGAACCTTTGGAGTAGGTACAGAAGACGTTTACCAGGTTGCTGTATGGATTAGTAAACCTGTGCTATAAAGAGAGATTAGGCAAATTTGGGTTGTTTTTTCTGGAACAGCAGGGACTGAGAGAGACCTGAAAGAAGTTTATAAGATTGAGAGGCATAAATAGACAGCTGGTATCTTTATCCCAGGGTCAAAGTGCCTAATACTAGAGGACATACATTTAAGGTGAAAGGGCACAAGTTCAAAGGAAATCGGTAGAGCAAAAGTTTTTTTTTTACACAGAGTCTTGGGTGTCTGGAATGATCTGCCAGGGGTGGTGGTGGCAAATATGGCAGGGGTGTTTAAGAGGGTTTTAGACAGGCACATTGATGTGTAGAGAATGGAGGAATATGGACGTTGTTGGCAAAATGGATTAGTTTAGTTAGGCATTTAACTCATTTAATAAGTTCAGCGGACCATCATGAGCTACAGTGCCTGTTCCTGTGCAGTACTGTTCAACGTTTTTATGTTAAAAATTGAACATGGATCAGTTTAATGTTCTATTTTCATTTTTAAGTAGATTCTCATTAGTGTGGATCATGACATGAAAATGTTTGTTACAATGGTGAGCTACAAAGTATTTTGCAAATAGATAATAGGTAGGTAGTGAAGGGTTGTAGCAAATTGGAGTTCAGGTACAGATCAACTTTGATTCAATGGATGACCATTTTTAATTTCTTGTCAGAAAAGGTTCTTGATGTTTCTAATTATATGCATGATCAATAAGCTTGAAAGAAACAAATAATTTCTGTATTTTCTCATTTCAGATTTATTATAGTAAAGGTATCAATGGGGGCTATGAGGATTCAGTAGAGGAGACCAAACAGGTATAGCTTTCTGTTCTGTGAAAATCAATAAAATATTGCCTATATGATAAAATTAGTTTTTCAGCAAAGCGACTTATTCTATTTCTCAATATTATTTCAAGGTTTCTATTTGTGCTTTGTCCAAAGGAGAATTGGAGAAAATGATCAGAAAGTTGCTAAAAGTAACCAACAGTAAGTAAGACATAGAACAAAAGAAAAAATTATCTAACTCTCATAGGGGTGATGAGAAAAGTTAAATGCAAGACAAAAGTAGATTAACAGAATTTTCACAATACTGATGTACCTTTTGTTTAAAATACTATTTGAAGCCTTTGTGAACATTGTCCTTTCATGTAATGGGATACGGTATTGGAGTGTGTTTTGGTATTTGAACAATCAATGGGTTATTGGTTGTAATGAAATATAATAAAACTCTTAATCTGTACATTGAACTTATTGTGCTCTGGGCACAACATCGAGTTTTTAGAAAAAGTAACTGTGCCAATAAACTAAAATTGCATCAGTCTATTTTCATAATTATATGCTTAAAGAATCCTAAAAAGGTGTATAAATCTGGTCAATATTGTATGTAAATTAATTTATTCACCTGTACCAGATTCCTAGCATATGATGATAAGACCACAGTAAATACAATAAAGTAAATTTATCAATCCTACTTTCCGAGTTGTGAGGTATAAAGAGTGTTACAATACCGTGATGAAAATTTTGGTAAAAGTGAAGTCAGTGTCATTCAAGGTGAACCTAGTCCAATAATTTTTCATACCTCACACAAAGAAAGACACAATTGTTTAATCATAGAAGTAGTATATAAACGTCACTGATTTTTTTTTAGCCCATAAAAAAAAGTTTCCTCACTATTGATTCCATTGTTCTCTCTGATTGTATGATAAATTAAACTGTACCTGTTTCATAGCCCTGTTCAAGGACTATTCTTTATATTACATCATATACCACAACATTACCCATTAACATCCCTGCCTCATTCTACGTACTGCTGAAAGTCTCAACCATGCTTTTATTATTGTTGGTCTCTAATTTTCTACTTCTCATAAATTTCTTTTTTCTAAATAGTATGAAGTCCCACACTGCCATTACTTCATTAAATCCACGAAATGTGTTGCTTCTCTCGTGTGTTTTTAGATCATGCCTACATAAACAAATTGGAGCAAAATCTGACATTTGTACTTGCAGGCAGATTTACTGTGTTGATGGAAATGACATTGAAAATGTCCCAATTTTATGGTATTAGTGTAATCCATAGTCAGAGACCAATGGCAAATTTCAGATCTACAAAACCAAGTCTGAAACATACTGAATAGCTTAATCAATTGCACGATAAAATGTAATGACTCCCAGTTTCTAATGCATTAAGTTTAAAATTTTTATTGTGTTCTAATTCTTACAGGGTCTGGAATATTTATGTAGGGTTCTCTAGCACACAACTCCTGTTGCTCTATCTTCCTCCAGCTGTGGCTGTCTTGCACCAAAACTGCTCTGTGCCTTCAACTATACAAGCCAATAACTCTGAAATTTTCTTCTTCATTTCCCCCCTACTCCTTCAACAAGACTCTATTTAATAGGTCCCACTTACTGAGCTTTTAATCATCCTACCTACATCTCCTTTAATATCAGTTTCTTTTATTACACTTCTTTTTAAAAAGTGGAAGGAAAAATGTGGTTGATTTTCAACTCCTCTTTGAAATGGCCCAGCAAGCCACTCAGCATTATCATATGCTCTACATTTAAGCAAAAAATAAAATTGGATGGCACTGGATTCAGCAAAGCAAAGTTACTTTCAACCCAGTTGAATTTTCCTCATGAACATCTAGGCACTGGTGTGTAAATTGTGAGAACTGTCCTACAGATTAATCACACAGCAATCTACTACTGTCATACTCAAAAGAATCATACTTTACCGATAATAAGGCTGACTTTCCCAACAGTCCACAACAGGATAGTTCAGCTGGAGGTGATGTTATGATGACTTATGAAGACTTTAAGCCCTATCCTATATCTAAACGTTTGTAAATAGCCGTGAGTACTCCCATGAAAGGGAGTTGTACTGTAACCATCCGATCTCCAAAGACTAGTTCATTTCCCTGTTTGTTCTCCGTGGTGAGTTTAATTGCCAACTATTTGAATGGTGGACCCCCCACCCCAAACCAAGGAGAAGATGCTTCCTGCTAACAAAATAGTTTAAAATGCAGTTTATTTATTTTCAGTGATACACATTTAAATCCCAAAAAATTCTTAAAACACATTTAAGACAGAGGATTTTTATCTTATAAAAGACTTACAAATTACAAACCATTTCTAAAACTCAAAAGATTTCCAAACCTCAAGTACAGTTCCTACAAGCTATGATTCAGATGAACTAGTCGACCATTGCAGAAATTGAAGGTAGAAGAATAAACACTAGTTCATCCCGTGCTTCTTCTATGCTTCTTGATATTCCTTACCCCATTTCTAACAAACCTGAACTGCTGTGTACATTTATACTAATTCTTTGCATCTTTGGTGACTTGACATGCAGTTTTCTTTCAGGTACCTTTTAACACAATGATGTAAAAGCATGGATACACACATCCCAGTTACCCACAACTAATGCTGTGAAGCTAACTTTCCTGAGATCATAAACCTACCAACTTATTAATACATCAGTTAATTATGCGCTTAGTGATTGTCTCCATCTGGTCTACAAGCTTCCTTGAAATAAGCAGCTTTCCCAGCATTGTATGTTTTGAAACAACCAAGTTAAATAATCCAGGGTCTTATATTGCACCTCTTCTGCAATAAGACAGATGCTGTGAACCAACATCCTGCTTGCTACAGGCAGTACATCTATTTGCAATTTGCATGCTGAGTTTTTTTTTCAATTTTAAGTTGATATTGCTTCCATTTACATTTTAAAAACTGAAGACTGGTGCCAGTTTATGGCCAGAAGCTAAACAATCAATATTAGTTGGAAGTTTTAACACAACTGTTTGATCTTTACAAGTAGCAGCTGAATGTACCTCTGCATAGAGGAAATTCATTCTAGGAGTAAGCAGAGGAAATCTGGCCCAGCTGGATTACAGTAATGCAGTTAGAGGAAGTTGTTCTAAATTATTAAAGGCTCCATCAAGGCATAGTGTACTTTGGTCTGTTCATGGAAAATGCAATTGTGATTTTCATTAGGGTTCTTTGCATGTTGTGAAAGCTTGACAATAAGATGGGCACATTTTTTAAATTTAAGTAAAACTATTTGTAATTCATATTTTTATAATGTTTTTCTTAATTATCTTTAGATTTGGATTTTCAGCTAACTGATCGAACATCAACCCATACAGCATTTGAGGAAGCTCTGAATGATCCAAAAAATGGAGACTATGCCTTTAAGCATTTGAGGCAGAAGGTAGGATGTGGAGATGAATGATTTGAATTAAAAACTCAAGTGTATATGTATGTGCTTGGGTGGTGTGTAACTTGTAAGTTCAACCATGGAAGTTGCTAATTGTGCTACAACCAATACAACAATTATTGGTTACATAAAACAAGCAACAAGTATTGCAAATGAGGGAGATGTCTCCTGCATTTTCATCGGACACACAAGTCATTTGGAGACTATCAGTAAAATCTTGAACTGTACTGAGCAAGCTTATTGTCTCATTGTATTAGAGTTATTCCAACCTTGAATAAATATTAATCCTTTGAGTTAAAAAAGAAATGACATACACAGGAATTGTATTAATCTGTTTACTCCTTCTGGTTTGTTCTGCCATTTATTGAAATCATAGTTGATCAATAATCAGAATCAAGTTTAATATCATCGGCATATGTCGTGAAATTTATTGACTTTGTGGCAGCAGTGCCATGCAATACATAATAATAGAGACAAAATAAGCAGTGCAAAACAGAAATTAAAAAGTAGTGAGGTAATATTCATGGGTTCAGTATCCATTCAGAAATCAGATGGCAGAGGGGAAGAAGCTGTTCCTGAAGCATTGAGTGTGTGCCTTCATGCTCCTGTACCTCTTTCCTGATGGTAGCAATGGGAACAAGGCATGGCTTGAGTGATGGGGTTCCTTAATGATGGACACTGCCTTTTTAAGGTATCGCTCCTTAAAGATGTCTTTGATACTACGGAGTCTAGTGCCCATGATGGTGCTAACTAAGTTTACAACTTCCTGCAGCTTACTTCATTCCTGTGTAGTAGCACCCCCCCACCCCCATCCTCATACCAGACAGTGATCCAGCCAGTTAGAATGCTCTCCACAGTACAACTGCAGCTGTTTTATGTATAACACGGTATAACTGCTTTATGTGTTTTCTCTCGTATAATAACAATTTCAGTACAGGTGTCCCCCGCATTTCGAATGTTAGCTTTACGAAACCTCACTGTTACGAAAGATCTACATTAGTTACGTGTTTTAGCTAACAGAAGGTGTTTTCACTGTTACAAAAAAAGGCAGCGCGCGAAAAAAGGTAGCGTGTGAAAAAAGGCAGCACGTGCCCCGAGCAGCCGCTCTCCCCCGGATTTGGAACGCCATTCTCGCCAGCATTGCTTAAACACATGCCTGTGAGCAGCCGTTTGCAAAATGAGTTCTAAGGTATCAGAAAAGCCTAAAAGAGCTCATAAGGGTGTTACACTTAGCGTAAAACTAGACATAATTAAGCGTTTCGATCGTGGTGAACGAAGTAAGGACAAAGTGAGTTTGACTTGTGGAAGTTGACAAAGATGATGTTGAAGAGGTTTGGCATCCCATGACCAAGAACTGATAGGTGAAGAGCTGATGCAATTGGAAGAGGAAAGGTTAACAATCGAAACCGAATGTAGTAGTGAACGGACCGAAAGTGAAGTCGTCCAGGAACTGAACGTGATGCAACTGCGTGAGATTTTCGCTGCAATGATAAAGTACGACTTTAATTTTGAAAGGGTACGTCGGTTTAGGGCATATTTACAAGATGGTTTGAGTGCTTACAAAGAACTGTATGGTAGAAAAATGCATGGGGCTAGCGGTCAAGCAAATCTTCAGCAGACGACGAACCTCGACCTTCGACATCGAGGCAGGCAGACGTAGAAGAAGATGACCTGCCTGCCCTGATCGACAATGAGATGACACCCCAGTGTCCCACCATCCCAACCCCTGGGCTGCGGACAGATACAAATTCACGGAGAATGCAGCGGTAGCCGGAATGCACCCAGCACATCTTTAAGAAAAAAGCCGAAATAAACAAGCTAATTAATTAGGTGCCGCCCGGCACGTAAATGTTGGCCCAGATCAGAGCCGATTGCGGATTGCATCGCCTCTGATCTGGGCCGACATTTATGTGCCGGACAGCACCTAATTAATTAGTTTGTTTATTTTGGCTTTTTTCTTAAAGATGTGCTGGGTGCATCCCAGCTACCGCTGTACCCCTGCATGCTTTGTGGATCAGTATCGGTTTGCTGCCCAGAGGGTGGGGGCCACTGCACCACCCCAACCTCCGACAGCTCAGCCTAACACACCATCATCAGTGTGCTCGATGTCTTCCTGATTCCCATAAGTGATACTACACTGTACATACATTATTTCCAATTTATATCGGCTGTGTATTTTTAGGTGTTATTTGGTATGATTTGGCAGCTTCGTAGCTTAAAGGTTACTGGAGAGCGCTTGCGCCGTGTTTTTGCCGACAGCGCTAGCGTGAGATTTTCGCTACAGAGAACAGCGCAGGCAGTGATTGTAGAGAAGTATTTCTACTTTATATAGGTGCTGTATTTATCATATCATTCCTGCTTTTACTATATGTTACTGTTATTTTCGGATATATGTGTTATTTTGCATGATTTGGTAGGTTATTTTTGGGTCTGCAAACGCTCACAAATTTTTCCCATATAAATAAATGCTAATTGCTTCTTCACTTTACGACCTTCCAGCTTACGAACCGTTTCATGGGAACACTCTACCTCGGATGGCGGGGGAAACCTGTAGTTAACTGTGATTTTTCATATGGGACATTTAACCACCCTTAAAATGTAGAAATGTAACTTTAAATATGGTTCTACCTGTTTGGTTGTACTCTTCAAGATTCCCTAACTGGTGGAAATATTTTATTTCAAAAAAATAGTTAGCTACTATTTTGTCAATTTTCTTCAAATTCATTCGTGATTTTCTATATTAACAGTAACCCTGGTTTGTATAATCTTTGCGTATATTGAAATCCATTTACCAAAGTTTGACCATTTACAGTATTTGTATCTCTGATTTTCTGCTTTATTTATTTATAAATGGCAAACAGAGATACATGGCTCTATCCCATCATCTTTGCCTCAACTATATGATATAGGACCCTTAACAGCAGTTTACAGCTGTCAAGTTTGCTGTGTACTGTTTTGGTCCCCGTGTAATAGGAAAAACATAGTTAATCTGGAAAGAGAGTTGAAAAGATCTATGAGGATGTTATCAGAACTAGAGAGCCTGAGTTATAAGGAGAGGATGGCCAGGCCAGATCTATTCCTTGGAGCATAGGAGAATGAGAGGTAGCCTTATAGAGACTTATAAAATTATTAGGGGCATAGATAAGGTGGATGGTAGCAGTCAAAACATTTAAGGCGCAGAGATTTTGGGGTGAGATGAGAAAGTTTTGAAAGAGACTTGAGAGACAACTTTTTCGTGCAGAGGGTGGTCACTATATGGAACGAGCTGCCAGAGAACGTGGTTGAGGCAGGTACAGTAGTATCATTTAAGAAACACTTGGATGTATACTGTACATGCAGGAGCGAAGCTTGTACGGATGTAAGCTGCTGACATGAAATTGGGACTAACTAGCTAAGCACCATGGTGGGCATGGACTCACTGGGTCTAAGTGCCGGTAACCATGCCATATTGCTCCATGACTGACAGAGGGACCTTAACATCCAATTTCATAGCTCCATGAAAGTGGCTGCACGAGTTGATGGCATGTTTGCCTTTAATAGTCAAGGCATTGAGATTAAGAGTTGGGAAGTTGCATTACATTAACATACAGAGAGGCTTTGAGGAAAGAGAAGCAGAATAAACGGTGTAAAGACAGTAAGGTAGAAGGGCTGAAATGTGTGTACCTCAATGCAAGAAGCATCAGGAACAAAGGTGATGAACTGAGAGCTTGGATACATACATGGAATTATGATGTAGTGGCCCTTACAGAGACTTGGCTGGCACCAGGGCAGGAATGGACTCTCAATATTCCTGGATTTCAGGATAGAGAGGGCGGAAAAAGGGGAGGAGGGGTGGCATTACTGGTCAGGGATACTATTACAGCTACAGAAAGGGTGGGTAATGTAGCAGGATCCTCTTTTGAGTCAATATGGGTGGAAGTCAGGAACAGGAAGGGAACAGTTACTCTACTGGGGGTATTCTATAGGCCCCCTGGTAGCAGCAGAGATACAGAGGAGCAGATTGGGAGGCAGATTTTGGAAAGGTGCAAAAATAACAGGGTTGTTATCATGGGTGGCTTTAACTTCCCTAATATTGATTGGCACCTGATTAGTTCCAAGGGTTTAGATGGGGCAGAATTTGTTAAGTGTGTCCAGGATGGATTCCTGTCGCAGTATGTGGACAGGCCGACCAGGGGGAATGCCATACTAGGTCTAGTACTAGGTAATGAATCGGGTCAGGTCACAGATCTCTCAGTGGGTGAGCATCTGGGGGACAGTGACCACTGCTCCCTGGCCTTTATAATTATCATGGAAAAGGATAGAATCAAAGAGGACAGGAAAATTTTTAATTGGGGAAAGGCAAATTATGAGGCTATAAGGCTAGAACTTGCGGGTGTGAATTGGGATGATGTTTTTGCAGGGAAATGTACTATGGACATGTGGTCGATGTTTAGAGATCTCTTGCAGGATGTAAGGGATAAATTTGTCCCGGTGAGGAAGATAAAGAATGGTAGGGTGAAGGAACCATGGGTGACAAGTGAGGTGGAAAATCTAGTCAGGAGGAAGAAAGCAGCATACATGAGGTTTAGGAAGCAAGGATCAGCTGGGTCTATTGAGGATTATAGGGAAGCAAGAAAGGAGCTTAAGAAGGGGCTGAGAAGAGCAAGAAGGGGGCATGAGAAGGCTTTGGCGAGTAGGGTAAAGGAAAACCCCAAGGCATTCTTCAATTATGTGAAGAAAAAAAGGATGACAGGAGTGAAGGTAGGACCGATTAGAGATAAAGGTGGGAAGATGTGCCTGGAGGCTGTGGAAGTGAGCGAGGTCCTCAATGAATACTTATCTTCGGTATTCACCAATGAGAGGGAACTTGATGATGGTGAGGACAATATGAGTGAGGTTGATGTTCTGGAGCATGCTAATATCAAGGGAGAGGAGGTGTTGGAGTTGTTAAAATACATTAGGACAGATAAGTCCCCGGGGCCTGACGGAATATTCCCCAGGCTGCTCCACAAGGCGAGAGAAGAGATTGCTGAGTCTCTGGCTAGGATCTTTATGTCCTCGTTGTCCACGGGAATGGTACCGGAGGATTGGAGGGAGGCGAATGTTGTTCCCTTGTTCAAAAACGGTAGTAGGGATAGTCCGGGTAATTATAGACCAGTGAGCCTTACGTCTGTGGTGGGAAAGCTGTTGGAAAAGATTCTTAGAGATAGGATCTATAGGCATTTAGAGAATCATGGTCTGATCAGGGACAGTCAGCATGGCTTTGTGAAGGGCAGACCGTGTCTAACAAGCCTGATAGAGTTCTTTGAGGAGGTGACCAGGCATATAGATGAGGGTAGTGCAGTGGATGTGATCTATATGGATTTTAGTAAGGCATTTGACAAGGTTCCACACAGTAGGCTTATTCAGAAAGTTAGAAGGCATGGGATCCAGGGAAATTTGGGCAGGTGGATTCAGAATTGGCTTGCCTGCAGAAAGCAGAGGGTGGTGGTGGAGGGAGTACATTCAGATTGGAGGATTGTGACTAGTGGTGTCCCACAAGGATCTGTTCTGGGACCTCTACTTTTCGTGATTTTTATTAACGACCTGGATGTGGGGGTAGAAGGGTGGGTTGGCAAGTTTGCAGACGACACAAAGGTTGGTGGTGTTGTAGATAGTGTAGAGGATTGTCAAAGATTGCAGAGAAACATTGATAGGATGCAGAAGTGGGCTGAGAAGTGGCAGATGGAGTTCAACCCGGAGAAGTGTGAGGTGGTACACTTTGGAAGGACAAACTCCAAGGCAGAGTACAAAGTAAATGGCAGGATACTTGGTAGTGTGGAGGAGCAGAGGGATCTCGGGGTACATGTCCACAGATCCCTGAAAGTTGCCTCACAGGTGGATAGGGTAGTTAAGAAAGTTTATGGGGTGTTAGCTTTCATAAGTCGAGGGATAGAGTTTAAGAGTCGCGATGTAGTGATGCAGCTCTATAAAACTCTGGTTAGGCCACACTTGGAGTATTGTGTCCAGTTCTGGTCACCTCACTATAGGAAGGATGTGGAAGCATTGGAAAGAGTACAGAGGAGGCTTACCAGGATGCTGCCTGGTTTGGAAAGTATGCAATATGATCAGAGATTAAGGGAGCTAGGGCTTTACTCTTTGGAGAGAAGGAGGATGAGAGGAGACATGATAGAGGTGTACAAGATAATAAGAGGAATAGATAGAGTGGATAGCCAGCGCCTCTTCTCCAGGGCACCACTGCTCAATACAAGAGGACATGGCTTTAAGGTAAGGGGTGGGGGGATATTAGAGGAAGGTTTTTTTACTCAGGGGGTGGTTGGTGCGTGGAATGCACTGCCTGAGTCAGTGGTGGAGGCAGATACACTAGTGAAGTTTAAGAGACTACTAGACAGGCATATGGAGGAACTAAGGTGGGAGCTTATATGGGAGGCAGGGTTTGAGGGTCGGCACAACATTGTGGGCCGAAGGGCCTGTACTGTGCTGTACTATTCTATGTTCTCTATGTTCTATGTTCTATTGCAGTTTTATCAAACTGGTTACTCTACATTTTGAGTATTACATTCAATTCTAGTTGCTCTATTGTAGGAAGGATGTGAAGGGTTTGGTGAGGGTATTGAAGAAGTTTACCAGTATGTTGTCTGAATTAGAGGACACGTGCTACTGATGTGCTGGGTTGGACAAACTAGGGTTGCTTTCTCTGGAGCAGCAGAGCCTGACAGAATTTTATAAAATTATGAGAGGCATAGATGAGTAACCAATAGGTATCTTTTTTCATAACTCTTTCATAAGTCGAGGGATAGAGTTTAAGAGTCGTGATGTAATGATGCAGCTCAATAAAACTCTGGTTAGGCCACACTTGGAGTACTGTGTCCAGTTCTGGTCACCTCACTATAGGAAGGATGTGGAAGTATTGGAAAGGATACAGTGGGGACTTACCAGGATGCTGCCTGGTTTGGAAAGTATGCATTATGATCAGAGATTAAGGGAGCTAGGGCTTTACTCTTTGGAGAGGAGGAGGATGAGAGGAGACATGATAGAGGTGTACAAGATAATAAGAGGAATAGATAGAGTGGATAGCCAGCGCCTCTTCCCCAGGGCACCACTGCTCAGTACAAGGGGACATGGCTTTAAGGTAAGGGGTGGGAAGTTCAAGGGGGATATTAGAGGAAGGTTTTTTTACTCAGGGGGTGGTTGGTGCATGGAATGCACTGCCTGAGTCAGCGGTGAAGGCAGTTTAAGAGACTGCTAGACAGGTATATGGAGGAATTTAAGGTGGGGGCTTATATAGGAGGCAGGGTTTGAGGGTCGGCACAACATTGTGGGCCGAAGGGCCTGTACTGTGCTGTACTATTCTATGTTCTATGTTCTAAGGTCCAAATCTCTCAGAGGTCTTGCATTTTAAGGTAAGGGGGGAAAGTTCAAAGGATATGTCTGGGACATGTTTTTTATATTTACACAGAACAGTGGATGCCTGGAATGCTCTGCCAGGGGTGGTGGTGGAGGTGGAGGCAGATATGACAGGCATTTAAGAGGCTCTTAGGCATATGAATATGCAGAAAATGGTGGGATATGGACTATGTGCATTCAGAAGCAATTGAGTGTCATTAGATAAATTAGTTCAGCACTATATCATGGTTCAAAGAGCCTATCCCTGTGCTGTGCTGTGCTGTCCTGTGTT
Source organism: Mobula hypostoma (assembly GCF_963921235.1). Taxonomy (NCBI): domain Eukaryota; kingdom Metazoa; phylum Chordata; class Chondrichthyes; order Myliobatiformes; family Myliobatidae; genus Mobula; species Mobula hypostoma. The sequence goes on from NC_086108.1 coordinate 43,186,680, forward strand.
CCAACTAGTTACATCCTGCTACTTGAAGTACTTGCTCTAACTTCTATCCCTTTATCAACTTCCTAACTGATTCAGTAATTTCCTCCTCAGCCTCATGAAATTCAACTTTAGATAACAATCACTCAAGAAGGTCTTTATGAATTATCTTCTGGAAGTCCCTATAATCCATATTTCATTTGTTACTTCTAAAATCTTGGAAAAGATTCATAATGCATTTCTGCTTTTGTATAGAATTATCTGAAACTCTTACCAATTGAACGTTGTCAGCAGTTCATCCACCTCATGGTAAAAATTGTTGTCATTTCCCCAAAACAGATGTTGCGTTGACATCTAATTTCATGGGTTGCTTTCACTCACTTGCTTAAAAAAAGAGCAATGTGCAATTTTCCAAACGGGAAAAAAAAGAATGGCTTACCACACCGTTACTTATCATTTGGGTAATATTAATTATCTCCCAGAAAAGTTTATTGCTATTGTAAATAGCATTTCTGTTATAACTCTGATAGGTGTTAGCTAATGTCAGAAACTGGACCTTGTGCATAATGCCAAACTATTAACTAAATAAAGCATCTGAGCCATATGTAATAGAAGTGATTAACTTTTTAAAGTTTTTGATTGTGTTGTTAACCCATACAGTACTGGATATATTATTCTAGGCTTCCCTTGCTGGTAATTTGGAAAGACTGGGCTTGCTGGGATCAAACAGATGTTATGTGGAGTTCGGTGCTGGTCGAGGAAAGTTGTCTCATTGGATAGATCTTGCTTTGCAAGGTTCTGATAATGTTCACTTCCTCCTTGTGGAAAGGGCCACTACTCGTTTCAAGGTAATAGTTTTCTAGAATTAGATAAGAAATAGTGATGATCTTCTACAAAAGTTCTAAAGTTCTTTGAATAAATATGGTATTTTCTTTTAAAGGTAGATGGTAAGCACAGGCATCAAGGCTCAACATTTGAGCGGCTTCATATTGACATAGAAGATCTCAACCTAAGTAAGTGCTGTTTCAATTTTACACACATGCATAGAATGTATTTTTCTTTTGTTAAAATATAATAAATTTTGTTTAATAATAGTAACATCATTGCAGGTAATGTGCCACTTCTAGCAAGTGAAAAGTTGCCAGTGGTTGGAATTGGCAAGCATTTGTGTGGAGCTGCAACAGGTATGAATGGCTTTAAAATAAATACAAATGTCAAAAAAAAGTAAACATTTATTGTTTATCAGTATGAGGCACCTTTTTAAATTTGTGCTTTGAAAAGTTAAGGTGATAAATATTGAGGTTAATGCTGACTTTTAGGATGGTGCCCTCTAGTGATGTCCCAAGGCCAGTAATTATTGTTTGTTAAGTTGTTCCTTTCTGTGCATTGGATGGCAACCTTGCTGTTTCTTCAGCATTTTTTGTCTGTTTTTACAAGGCTACGTTGCTAGTTTGATGTTCAACCCAATACAAATGGAAAGTACGCAAGGAGTCGGCCAATTTAAACCCAGGACCATTTGCCTCGAAGTCCAGTGTGGATGCCACTACATCACTGGCTAACCACGTTTATTAAGCAATCATCCTAAATTAAGATATAACAATGAATCAGGAGAAACTTAACAATTATGCTCAAAATTTCATTCAATATTACAAATGTACAGGACTAATTTAGTATCAAAATATATCATGATCCTGAAGCTTCCAAATTACGGGATTATAGAGTGAAAGTCGTACAGTACTGAAATTGCAAGGGTAAAAAAACGCTGATGGGAGTTATGTACAGGTCTCCGAACAGTAACTACAATAGGAGACAAAGAAGACATGTAAAATGGGCAATGTAAGAGTGTTCATGGAGGATTTCAGTATGCAGGTAGATTGTGAAAATCAGGTTGGTGCTGGATCCCAAGAGAAGGGATTTGTAGATGCCTATGAGATGTTTTTTTTAAGATGAGCTTGTGGTGGAGTAGTCCACTAGGGAAAAGGCATTTCTGAATTAGCTATGTGTAATTAACTAAATTTGATTAGGGAGTTTAAAGGAGCCCTTAGGAGGCAGTGATCATAATATGATAGCATTCACCCAACAGTTGTAAGAGGGAGAATTAAAATCAGATGTATCGGTATTGCAGTGCAGTAAAGGGAACTACAGAGGTGTTAGAGGGGAGTTAGTTGGCCAGAGTTGATTGGAAAAGTACACTAGCATGGATGATGGTAGAGAACAATGATTTGAGTTTCTGGGAGTAACTTGGAAGATGCAAGATTGGTTCATTCCAAAGAAGAATAAGCATTCTAAAAGGAATGGCTGATAAGGGAAGTCAAAGACAACATAAAAGGAAATGAGGCATATAATATAGCAAAAATTAGTAGAAAGCTGGAGGATTGGAAGCTTTTAAAAACCCAACAGAAGGCAAAAAGAGCAATAAGGACTGAAAAGATGAAATATGAAGGGAAGCTAGCCAATAGTGTAAAAGAGGATGCTAGCAAGTAAAAGAGAGACAGGAGTGGACATTATACTGCTGGAAAATGATGCTGGAGAGGTAATAATGGGGAACAAAGAAGTGGCAGATGAACTAAGTATTTTGTGTCAAGCTTTACTGTGAAAGGCTACCAGCAACATTTCAGAAATTTGAGAGTGCCAGCGAACAGAAGGAAGGGGGGCAGAAGAAAGAAAATTATAGGCCAGTTCGCCTGACTCCAGTGATTGGCATGATGTTAAAGCCCATTATTAAGGATAAGATGTCGGCATACTCAGAGTTATTTGATAAAATAGGCCAAAGTCAGCATGGTTTCTTTAAGGAGAAATCTTGCCTGACAAATCTATTGGAATTATTTGAGGAAATAATAGGCAGGATGTACAAAGGAGAGTGGGTGGATGTTGTTTACTTGGATTTTCAGAAGGCCTTTTACAGAGTACCGCATATGAGGCTGCTAAACAAGATAAGAGCCGTTGGTATTACTGGAAAAATACTAGCACGTATAGAAATTTGGCTGACTGGCAAGAGGCAAAGAGTGGGAATAAAAAAGGCCTTTTCTGATTGGCTGCCAGTGACAAGTGCTGTTCCACCTCTTTTCGTGTTATTCGTCAATGATTTGGATGATGGAATTGATGGTTTTCTGGCTAAGTTTGCATATCAACTGTCAATCAATAAGCTTCAAGACCTTGGCCTTCTGGAATTGGATCCTCGGATTTCCTCACTTGCAGATCCCTGTCAGTTTGGATTGGTAACAACGTCTTCTCCACAATCTCCATCAGCAGAGGAGCACCACCAGGTTGTGTTCTTAGCCTCCTGCTCTACTTACTTTACACTTACGACTCTGTAGCTAAGCACAGCTCCAATGCCATTTAAGTTTGCTGAAAACACCACTGTTGTTGGTTGAATCAAAGGTGGTGATGAATCAGCATATAGGAGGAAGATTGAAAATCTGGCTAAGTAGTGCCACAATGACGACCTCTTACTCAATGTCAGCATGACTAAGCATAGGATTATTGACTTCAGTAGGAAGAGACCAAAGGTCCATGAGCCAGTCCTTATTGGGAGATCAGAGGTGGAGAGCGTCAGCAACTTTAAAATGCCTCAGTGTTATAATTTCAGAGGACCAGTCCTTGGCCCAGCACATACATACAATTATGAAGAAAGCACAGCAGCGCCTGCACCTCCTTAGAAATTTGCGAAGATTTCCATGACATCTAAAACTTGTGCAGTGGAGAGTATATTGACTGGCTGCATCATAGCCTGGTATGAAAACACCAATGCTCTTGAATGTAAAATCCTACAAAAGCTAGAGGATTATTGTGTACAGTTCTGGTCACCTAGGATGGATATCAGTAAGATTGAAAGAGTGCAGAAAAGATTTACTAGGATTGCCTGGTCTTCAGCAGTTGAGTTACAGGGAAAGATTGAACAGGTTAGGATGTTATTCCTTGGAGCGTAGAAGAATGAGGGCAGATTTGATAGAGGTTTACAAAATTATGAGGGGTATAGACAGAGTAAATGCGAACAGGCTTTTTCCACTTAGATTAGGAGAGATAAATATGAGAGGACATGGCTTTAGGGTGAAAGGGGAAAGGTTTAGGGGGAACTTCTTCACTCAGAGAGTGGTAGGAGTGTGGAACGAGCTGCTATCTGACGTGGTAAATGTGGGCTGACTCTCAAGTTTTAAGAATAAATTGAATAGATACATGGATGGGAGAGGTCTGGAGGGTTATGGACTGGGGGCAGGTCAATGGGACTAGTGGAATAAAGTTTCAGTACAGACTAGAAGGGCTGAATGGCCTGTTTTCTGTGCCGTAGTGTTCTAGGATAAGGCCCAGTCCCTCAGAGGTACAGCTCTCCCCACCACTGAGCACATCTCCATGGAGCATTGTTGCAGGAAAACAGCATCCGTCATCAGGGACCCCCACCACTTGTGTAATGCTCTTTTCTCACTGTTGCCATCAGGAAAATAAGAGCCTCAGGACTCAAGCCACCAGGTTCAGGAGTAGTTATTACCCCTGATCCATCAGGTTCTTGAACCAGAGGGGATAACTTTACTCGACCCAAAACTGACTCACTTTCATGGTCCCTTCATCTCATGTTCTCGATATTTATTTACTATTATTTATCTACTTTTGTATTTGCACAGTTTGTTGTCTTTTGCACACTGGTTGTCTGCCCTGTTGGTGTCTTAGTTCATTGATTCTATTATGTTTATTGGATTTATTAAGTATGCCCACAAGAAAATAAATCTCAGGGTTGTATATTACAACACACAGGGGACTGTCTTGTCTCCCTTTCTCTTCACCATTTACACCTCAGACTTCAACTACTGCACAGAGTCTTGTCATCTTCAGAAGTTTTTGGATGACTCTGCCATAATTGGATGCATCAGTAAGGGAGGTGAGGCTGAGTACAGGGCTACGGGTGTGAGCAGAATTGTCTGTAGCTTAATGTGAAAAAGACTAAGGAGCTGGTGGTAGACCTGAGGAGAGCTAAGGTACCGGTGACCCCTGTTTCCATCCAGGGGGTCAGTGTGGACATGGTGGAGGATTACAAATACCTAGGGATACGAATTGACAATAAACTGGACTGGTCAAAGAACACTGAGGCTGTCTACAAGAAGGGTCAGAGCCGTCTCTATTTCCTGAGGAGACTGAGGTCCCTTAACATCTGCCGGACAGTGCTGAGGATGTTCTACGAGTCTGTGGTGGCCAGTGCTATCATGTTTGCTGTTGTATGCTGGGGCAGCAGGCTGAGGGTGGCAGACACCAACAGAATCAACAAACTCATTCGTAAGGCCAGTGATGTTGTGGGGATGGAACTGGACTCTCTCACGGTGGTGTCTGAAAAGAGGATGCTGTCCAAGTTGCATGCCATCTTGGTCAATGTCTCCCATCCATTATATAATGTACTGGGTGGGCACAGAAGTACATTCAGCCAGAGACTCATTCCACCGAGATGCAACACAGAGCGTCATCGGAAGTCATTCCTGCCTGTGGCCATCAAACTTTACAACTCCTCCCTTGGAGGGTCAGACATCCTGAGCCGATAGGCTGGTCCTGGACTTATTTCATAATTTACTGGCATAATTTACATATTACTATTTAACTATTTATGGTTCTATTACTATTTATTATTTATGGAGCAACTGTAACGAAAACCAATTTCCCCCGGGATTAATAAAGTATGACTATTTGATACTAAATTTACTTTGAACTTTCAGTCTGCGGAAGAAGTGGCAGATAAAATACACAGTAGCAAAGTGTATGGTCATACACTTTGGTGAAAGGAATAAAGGCATAGACTGTTTTCTAAATGGGGAATGGCCTAATTTTGCTCCCATGTTTTATGAGCCCTCAATCCACGATGTTCAGGCCAACCATTTTGCTCCTCCACATTAGTCCATTTGCCCACATTAGGTCCATATTGTGTTGCCTATTTAAGTGCCTGTCTAAATGTCTCTTAAGTATCATGATTATATCCTACTCTACCACCTCCTCTGGAAGAAAGTTCCAGATATCAATACTGTGTTTCTCCATAAAGGCATTTTCTTGATGTGTATGGCCAATCAAGTCTTTTTGCATCTGACAACTGTCTGGTAAGCTATCAAGACTCCAGGTAGGAGTTGGGGTCAGCTATCATATCATGTGCCCTTCTGGACACTTCTAACAGTCTTTAACAAGTCACACATTCTTTTAAAATGTCTTTGATAGTCAGAGATTATGAAAATTATTACAAAAGTTATACCTTAAGTATAATATAAAATTAATTTAAAACATCTTTTTCCACATGGAGAGTCAAGCAACGGAACAGATGGTGAGAACGTATCAAACATTCACACATCTGCTGATGGCTAAGATACAAAGGTCTTGAGTCAGCAGTTCCTCAGCTATAAATCAGCAAAATTCTGGTCACTTGTTTATTTTCTTGCATGTGTAATTAGATGGTGAAAAAGCAAAGTGAAGCTTTAAAAATGAAACGTGTTTGTGGGCAGATGGGCTGATCTGCCAACCTGGATTTCTTTTTAGTATAACTGTCAGTTGGTAGAAAGTTGCTTGAATTCATGTTGAGATACCCCAGTTGCATATAAATAGCCCCAAATATAAAAACTGGGAAAAATAAATCTATTAAATTGTTGGTCTTTTTAAATTGGACAGATCTTGCACTGAGGTGTCTATTGAGAAATTATAAAACCAAGCAGGAGGATGCTGACGAAGAACCCCTGAAGAAAAGATCTAAGGATGAAATGGAGACAAGTGGACACCCTTTGAATCTTCCTAACTGTACTGTTTTGAACACTCCAAATGGACTGTCAGTACTTGGTATTGCCATTGCACTGTGCTGCCATCACAAGTGTGAGTGGAAGCATTATGTGGGCAAAGAATTCTTCTCTTCACACGGTCTTGGTGCAGAGGACTTTAAGATATTTCAACGTTTGTCAAGCTGGGCCACCTGTGGCATGAAAAAGCATTCCATTGACATTAGTGAAGTAGAATTTGGCAATGCAGATGAGAAACTGCATCTGAAAGATCACAACTTTGAGGAGGAAAGTTCTGCATATGAAGGGTATGTATCAAATCTTGAAATATTTTTGTTATACACTGGTTTAAAGTTAGTGATAAATGCTAGTTCTGGAATAATCTGGTGGGGGGCATTAAGATATCTATGTAATTTTAATAGCTTGATTAACTAGAATACTTAGGTGCAAAACATAGTTTAATTGCTGGAGACAGTAATACTAAAAGTTGTACAAACTTATATGGGTGAGCATACTTGGCATTTTGTTGATTAAGAAAATTGTGGCCTTGGAGTGAGTGTGGTTCAAATTCACTAAAATGACACCGGGGTAACTATGTGTTATAAGGAGAAGTTGCAAAGATTATTTTTTATCACCTGAATAACATAACAGGCAACTTAATTGAAGTTTAAGATCATTTCATTGGATAAAGAAAAGACAATTCAGGAGTCTGGAGCAGAGGGATACAATCTTAAATTAGAACATGGATGGTTACACACACCAGGAGATAACATATAAGGAGGAGGAGCTTTGGCTAATTTTTCTCTTCTCTGGACCAGGAGCACAGAAACAAACCACTGCTCCTGGTATTATTTTAGCTGGTACTGTTGTTGGAGAGTTAGTGGCTCATGCTGAGGACACCTTTACTGAAATTCCTATTTATTCAATTTAACAGTTGTAAGCATTTCAGCTCCATTGAGAAAAGTCATTATATCATAACTACATTCTAGAATGCCTTTAATTACCAACAATAACGAAGTCAACCACTGATGTACAACTGAAATTTTCTGTATGCACTATAGTTCCTAGTGCACAGATGGCTATCAATCCTTTCACCCTTTTGTGTTCTGGCTATTCAACTCTCCACACATCTTGCGGACCGGCCGGCAGTGGGGGGGGGGGGTTGTTCAAGTAGGGTTAAACTCACCTCATCGTGTCTTTTACAGTTAGGTGTTGCCAACTTTCTCACTCCCAAATAAGGGACAAAAGTAGCAGTCAAATCCCGGGTCACTTGTGTTTACCCCAGGAAAGACTACTATGACCATGAAGCGTTGTGCAGGCTGATGCACATACGTGCCAATTTTTTTCCACAAATCGGTTTTGGCTTAATCTTCCTGACTATACTGTACATACATTATTTCTACTTTATATAGGCTGTGTATTTATCATATCATTCTTGTTTTTACTGTATGTTACTGTTATTTTAGGTTTTATGTGTTATTTGGTAGGTTATTTTTTGGATCTGGGAACGCTCAAAAAATTTTCCCATATAAATTAATGGTAATTGCTTCTTTACGCCATTTCGGCACGAAAGGTTGCATAGGAACGCTCTACCTTAGCAGGGAAATATGGGACAAGGGCGGTCCCGTATGGGACAAACTAATTTAGCCCAATATACGGGATGTCCCGCAAATATGGGACAGTTGGCAACCCTATGTTCAAGTTTAACAGTGCGTGACAGGGAATGAGGAAAGGTGCAGCTGACTCATATCGTTTCCTCGCAGCCCGGTAGCACATGCTTTGCGGCCCGATGGTTGGGGACCACTGCTGTAGATTGAGGAAAATGCTAGGCTACAAGTTAACCAAATATGATTCAATATGGTAATTAGCTATGGTATCATGTACATTTATCGATAACCTGCTCAAAATATTTAAATTATCTAAACTATAAAATTAAGTAAATGAAAAAGTGTTTGTAATTTTTTTTAGAAACTCAATTTCCAAAAAAATGAGCATTTTCGGGTAGCTTACCCAGATTGGTTTATAAATATCTTTCAGTTCAGTGATTATTCTTTGAATTGGAAAAAATTGCTAAATAATAGTGCTTAATTATCAAAACTAATTCCCCGACTTTCATACATGAGGCTGTTGCAACAATCTTCAACACTTGTAGTGTATTGAAGGTACATAGAGTTTCACTTAGCATAATATCAAAATCAAATGAGAAGCTCCCTTTACTTCTGGTACAACATTGTGTGTACTATTTACAAGATGTATTATGGCATCTCTCAAGCTTCCCAAGCCCACATTATCTATTTTATTTTACTTACTCAGAGGTGCAGCGTGGAACAGGCTCTTCTAGCCCAATGAACTGCACTGTCCAGCAACCAATCACAGGACAATTTACGGTGACCAAATAACCTAACTGGTACATCTTTGGACTGTGGGAAGAAACTGGAGCACCTGGAGGAAACCCACACAGTCACGGGAGAACATACAAACTCCTTACAGATGGCACAGGAATTGAACTCTGAACCCCAACACCTAACACTGTAATAGTCATACTAACCAATATACTACAACCTAAAAAGATGGGCAACTTTTATGTCACCACCTCATGGACATTTCAGATTCTACCTTGGAAAGAAATTCCTACCAAGCAACAAAGTGCAAGTACGTTTATCAATTCAACTGAAACACTTCAGAAGGACGGTCCTTCCCATTTGCATCAATATTCCATGCAAAATCCACTTTAGAATTTAAGTTTTCTGTGAGTAGCATTCCAGGTAATGGTAAATTACTTTGGGACATTATTGCGCAAAGCAAGGGAAGAAACTGAAGGTGGATGCTTCCACTGTATTATAAGTACAAACCAAGCAGTTTTATTTTACAGCTGATCACCTTTTAAATTTTAAATCCCCTCAGAACACTGAATGTAGAGGAAAGAGAACACGTGGGACGCCTGTGCAAACTGTTGATAGACCATGGCCGGATCTGGTATTTGCAGCAGCGGGGATTTGATTCTGCTTTGCAGTATTACACTAGTACCAGCATCTCACTGGAAAATGTCCTGCTCACAGCTGTTCCCCATCCAACAACTAAACAAACTGAGGACTCTGAAATAAGATTCAATGTTTTTTAAAGAACGGAGAACTCTTAACAACAATATTTGTTAAGCAACATGTTCCATTCATTAACTAATCTTTAGTCCTTGATTCTCTTTGTCACATACAATGAATTTAATAAAATGCAGCCGTGGAGTTTTTCTTTTATGTTTTTGATGGTTGATGTCAAAGTTCTTGCATTTCATAAATTCACAAGTTTCAAAGAATCCAGTCAGGTTCACTTAAGTGTTCATTGTTTAAATTTGCATTATGTTCTTTTCATACAGCATTTGCTTTGTGACAGTGGTAGCATGATTTTAATTGACTATTTCAGCCTCATTTGTAACTGACAGTGCTGAGTTACAAGTTTCAGTTTTGCCTGAAAGAGAGAAAAAAAAGTTTGGAGTTTTATATACAGTGTTCAGTAGGTATTTTCTGTCTTGTATATGTAAAGTAGTCAAAACATTTTTTAATAAGCATTTACAGTTTCATTTTAAATTGCACAAAGACTAATTTCACTGGGTCTTTTTTTACTGGCTATAACTTCGTATAAAATTGTAGTATAGTTTTGTGGTTTTCCACAAAACAATTATTTAATCAATAACAAAATTAACTAAGTTAAAACTATCAACAGTACTATACAATATTATTACGGAAGAAAGATTGTTATTATTGAAATATGCTGTGACTATATGGAATTGCATTTATTAATTTACATGTGCTTTACTCCAAAAGACTTAAACGTGTGTGATTTGCACTCATGTCTGACTTCCACTCTGGTAGAGTTGCCATGCATCTCTCATCTTCCTTGATATGTAAGTTTCCTGAATGATGTTAAACTGGGTATTTAAATAACACTCCAGCAAGTGTTTGGATACCATTTCCAGAATACTCTATGTAAGTGTGGCTCAGGAATGGCATAGAACCTGCTTACCCACAAAGTCTGAAGCCTGGAGTAATTAGAAGTAATTAGCTAAACCTAAGGTAATAAGCTAAAAATTGAGTTTCAGTGGTGCTCTCCCAACCAATGTGCCTTGGGCAAAACAACAAATTTCACAATACACATCAAAGTTGGAGGAACAACACCTTATATTCCGTCCAGGTAGCTTCCAACCTGATGGCATGAACATTGACTTCTCTAACTCCGCTAATGCCCCACCTCCCCCCGTACCCCATCCGTTATTTATTTATATACACACATTCTTTTTCTCTCTCTCTCTCCTTTTTCTCCCTCTGTCCCTCTCACTATACCCCTTGCCCATCCTCTGGGTTTTTCCCCCCCTCCCCCTTTTCCTTCTCCCTGGGCCTCCTGTCCCATGATCCTGTCATATCCCCTTTGCCAATCACCTGTCCAGCTCTTGGTTCCATCCCTCCCCCTCCTGTCTTCTCCTATCATTTTGGATTTCCCCCTCCCACTTTCAAATCCCTTACTCACTCTTCCTTCAGTTAGTCCTGACGAAGGGTCTCGGTCTGAAACGTCGACTGTACCTCTTCCTAGAGATGCTGCCTGGCCTGCTGCGTTCACCAGCAACTTTAATGTGTGTTGCTTGAATTTCCAGCATCTGCAGAATTCCTCGTGTTTAAATTTCACAATATGTCAGTGATAACAAATCTGATTCTGATACTGTGAACCAAAATCCAGCCCCACTCATGTCTTGATCTCAATTACTTTAGCAAAGGGATCCAAACTTCCATATGCCAGATCTTCTATCCACCATGACATAACTGATACCTGCAGCTCAATCTTTAAGGGCAACAGTGACCGTTGTTAGTTAAGTCTGTCACCTCCACTGAGGCATAGGCTGCTAACAGCAGCTCACCAGAATCATCTGTCCTGGGCCAGTCTTCCAAGTTGTCCCTAGGTGTAGCCATCATCTTGGTGTCAGCTTCAAGGTTGTGTTGCCAGGTGTTCTTCAGCCAGCATCTCTTCCACTTTCTCTGGGGACGTTTTGTAAGGTTCTGGCTGGTGATGTTGATACTTGGCTAACACAGCGCGTGTCCTATCCATCCCCAACTTCATTTCTTTAATTCTTTTTCTGCTGGTAGTTTCTGTGTTCACTGCCATCGATCAGTGTTGCTTATGACTTCTGGTCAGCATATCCAGAGGATTTTTTTCACAGACAGCTATTAATAAAAGTCTGCACTTTCCTGATAGTCTTTGTTGTCCTTCAAGTCTCTGCCCTGTACAGAAGAACTGACCACAAGTTGGAGTTGAACAGCCTGATCTTAGTGTGCTGCGACAGCTCCTTCAAGGACCAGCTGTACTTGAGCTGGATGAAGGCTGCCCTAGCTTTGCTAACCCTTGTCTTGACACCCACATTGGTGTGCCCTGTCTGTTAATGACATTGCTTCTACTTCCTCAAGTGAACTTCCCTTGAAAGTGACTGGGTCACCGCAAGTTGAGTTGATCTTGGAGACTTGTTTTCTCTTTGTTGGTTATCAGATCTGGTTTCTTTTCCCCCCTGTATTTGCTTGTGGGTGTGGGACAGGGGAGTTATATCGTCAGCAAAGTCCAGGTCATCCAGTTGCTTACATAGGATCCACTGCATCCCATTGCTTTTCTGTCCTGTAGATGGCTTCATGATCCAGTCTTTGACCAGCAGGAACAGGAAAGGGGACATCAGACAGACTTGTGTGATTCCTTTCTTCATCTAAAAGTGACTGGTGAGCTGTCCACCATGGTTAACTCTTCAGGATATTCCCTTATACGAATTCTTGATCAGTCTGACCATCTTGCCTGGTACTCCGTAGTGCTCCGGGATTCTCCACAAGGTCTCTGTCTACACTGTTCAAGGCTTTTTCATAATTGATTATGTTAATACTTGACATTAGGAGGGGATTTATTCTTATGAATTCTTTGAAACCAGGTGATGCTCCAATTTTCTACATCAACATCTTGGCCTCACAGTTTTGGTTTTTTAATTTTAAGTAAATTGTTGACAGATTTTGGAATTTTTTAAAATTTAGATTGATGCTTAGTGTTTTATGGATTAGCTCAAAAGATCCTACTTCAATATGCTTTAAATTTAGAAAATAGAACAAAACATGTGAAAGTAGTTAAGGGGGCTGAATACTTTTTCAAGGCAGAGTTACTTGGTGGTGTCGAACAGTTTCCTCAAGTTGCCACACCCTGCTCCTTTTTCTGCTGCTTCTTCCAGGCATAACTGTCTATGTAACTGCACTTACCTGCTTTAGCGCTCCTCTTCTCTACCTGTGAGTCTCTGCATGCTCTCTCTGTGCTTTCCCCTTTCCCATTCTAGTCCTGTTTTTATTCATGATTGCTTTCTTCTGCCTCCTTGCCTTGATCTTGTGGAATGTTTCAATTGAGATCTATTCTTCCTGCTGGTTCTTTTTAGCACCTAGTACCTCTTGACATGTTGAGACTAGTGACTCCTTAACTTTCTGCCGTTGTTGTGCAGATCCTCTGTCTCATGCAATTCTTGTAACACTGGAACTTGTTGCTGAGGGCCAGTTTGAATGTTTCTTGGGTCTGCGTGGTGCTTAAAATGTTGTTTCCATCTAATTCTTCAGTTGAACTTCAGCTTCTCAACCAAGAATTGGTGGTCTGATGTGACATCTGCTCCTCTTCTTACTCTGACATCTTGAAGTGGTCTCCTGCATTTCATGGATATACAGATGTGGTCTATTTGGTTCTCGGTTTATATGGTCAGCTGACACCCAGATGTTCTTGTGAATTCTTTTATGGGGAAAGATGCTGCCTCCAATGACCATGTTATTCAATGCGCACATGTCGGCAAAATGCTCTCCATTCTCATCGTACCCAGTCCATGTGTTGCCATCACATCTTTGTAGCCAGTGTTATCTGATCCTATTTTTACATTGAAGTCTCCCATGAGAACGTTAATCTCTCTCTCAGGATGCACTACTTGGATGCTCTGGAGTCTGCTGTAGAAAGCATCTCGTTTTCTTTGTCACTGTCTTTAGTGGGCGCATAACATGTATGACATTCATCATGATCTTTCTCTTCATTCTAAAGGATGCCAAGATGACTTGGGGATCATGGGCTTTCTATCCAATCATGTCTTCTGTACTACTTTCGATAGCACTAGTGCCACTCCTTGTGTGTGGGGGCCATCATCTTCCTCATGCCCTAAATAAAGCAGTAGTTCCTCTGTCAACAGCTGCCTCTGCTTATACTGTCCATTTTGTCTTGCTGGTGCCAAGCAGGCTCTGATTGTCATTCTTCATTTCAGCCTCCACTTGCACTGTCTTTCCACTTTTGTAATCGTCTTTACATTCCATGTTCCAGTGGTGGTGGTCCTGGATGTTAGGAGGTCCTGTGGCTTAAAACGGGCTTGTGGCTTTCAACACATGACTTCATATGTCTTCTTGGCAAAGATCTTTCCTCTCCCAGGGATGAGGTCTTTGGAGCTTCTGGTGCCATTTTTGTAGTTTTGGGTTTTACGGGATAGGGTTGTTGGCCCCAGGCCTAACCTTCCTCCTTTCACAGCCGAGCTTGGGACCGCTACGATTTAATTTTCCAGTGTTGGGTTTCTACAGAGTTTGACTTACCAGGCATTACTCATTTAACACACTCAGACCTTCAAAAATTTCTCCTATAGTGTATTTACACCTGGATAACGTATAGAAAATCCACCTTTCTCTGGCATAGCATCTGATTTATCCAGTGCCTGTTACATCTGTTAACATACTTAAAAGTCCTGACTGGTTACATATAGCCTTAAATACACAGAACAAGACAAAGGACCAAATCAATATGTTGAAAAATGAATGCTCTGATGTCAATGTCCTTCAGGCAACTGTAGCATACAAATGAGGGGGAGAGATGAACAACTATACAAGACTGAAAAAAAGAAAAATAGAAATACCGAGCGTTTAATTACATCAGGAATAAAATACATATTAACAATGCAATGCCATATAGCCCATTAGAATAACGATATTTTCCTTCAATATTGGCATGACACTAGTGTTAGCTGCAACTTAGATGTAAGAGTCTGCATTTAAGAAATTGTTTCCCAAGAAATTCTATTACATAGCGTATTCAATGTGTTCTATGTGTTCAATGTGATTACATGTGTTCAATGCCGTCTAACAAGAGACAGGAGATTTTCTTACTCCATCACATATTTTGTTTCTAATCAGATCCCTGATACTTGTTTTTCTCTGATTCATTCAGCCGCACATTCCTGCATTTAAGTTTAGTTTAATGAAATTTTAGCATTATTAAGCAGGGTAACTGTATGTTTGAGATAATACAAGTTGTAACACTGCCTATTAATGCTGACAATTTTATGGTTGATTTACAATAATTAAATTTGAATGTTTTTGATGTTGAGTCAGTCTGCTTAATAAGCTCACAGCTTAAAATCTGAATTTTAAATGTTTACACTTTTACTAAATTCTGCAAAACCAATGTAAATTGAAAATACAATTTCCTTTCACTCACAGTTTTTTAATTCCTTTATATAGACTTGCATAAACTCTATTCCAAACAATTCACGGTCTTCCTCTTCTGCAGGGTTTGCACACGTGGGTAGTGTTACTTTTAGCTGAAGTGGATTGTCTCTCAGATTCACAAACCTTTAACATACATTAACAGTATCAGTGCAGAGATAGGGTAATTTTTGTTTTGCTCAGCATGATCAGTTTTTTTTTTAAACGGACATAGCCAAGATTTGTAATCATGCATGCCTTTACCAAATAGCATTCCAGTATTCTTATATAGCACCCTGGTTTTCTCTTTATCAAGGCTATTTAGAGTTAGCCAAAACCTAAACCTTATTACTTATAGGTGGGGAAAACAGAAACAAAAGGCAGTGCTCACTCAGGTACTAGTATTTTGCTGTATTTCAATGCCTTGTTTGGAAACTATCTTTCAGTCACAGTTTGCTAAGCCATTCAGAAGGGGTATCCAATGCTAAACTTTCTAACATAAATAGGACTGCCAGCACTAAGTCATAGGCTAACGCCACACAATCTGTATTTCCAGAAAACAAAAGGTCCACTTATTTGGTTTAAACAATTACAGTTCACAACCTAGATAAAAGAACATGTAATTCTCAAAGAAAAATGTCTCTTAAGTGCAGAAAATGGCAATGAAAAGTGATGAAATTATAAAAAAATAATAAAGCTGTGCATAGAGGGAACTGGAAAAGTTTTCAAGGGACATAGCGGCATATACGTTTGTAGTAGTACTTCTTCCCAATACAGGTCTTAAAAAATAACATACAAATGGCACATCAATGGCAGATCAGGTGTGACTTTAAGGAAATCCCAGCCATTTTAATGATTTTTTTCCTACACAGAGGAAAAGGGAAAAACAACCAAGGCAGTGTAATGAGAGGAAATAATCTTGAAATTTGTTATACTCAATAAAAAGATGAGATGTATAGCCAGGAATTGATGGGTCTATCCTAGACCTTTAAAAGAAACTGATGAGAAAATTAAAGACATAACTTAAAGTTCCCTACATTCAAATATTACAAAATGTCCATGTGAAGAACTTACTGGCTTGGCCTTCAACCTTTGTTCTCATCAGTCAATAATTTTCTACTAGGTAAAATGAATTAGCTAGAAATTACTGATTACCAAGTTCATATAGAACAAATAGTTTCTAGTACTTTACCTCAAATTGATCATTTCTTCCATGCAAATTGGGATCCTCTGCAGCTTGTTGCTTGTTAGAACCAGAGTGCTGAGATTTTTCAATTTACTAATGGTCTCTGGCAAGTGAGTGATTTTATTCCTCTGTAGCCAAATCGTGTGCAGATTTTCCATTCTTTAAGTAGAAAAATAAGAGCATTTTAGTAAATAAATGCTAAGTACGTTACTGCTTTTAGAAATTCTGATGGCTTTGTGTAGATATTTTTGTAGGTTTTCATCTGTCATCCACTGCACTATTTAACCATGTAATAATTATATTTTTTGTACCTTGCTATTGTCAGAGGTCCTGAAACACCATCAACCTCGCTGGGTTCTCCCGAGACACATTGCTTGACCTATTGAGTATTTTCAGCTTTCCCCCACCCCTCCAGATTCGTCATCATTTGCAGTTTTTTTTGTTAATTTTTTATTACCGTCACATTTGTAACGCTCTGTTGAATTCAGCTCTATACTTCAATATTTTTTAAAGTTTTACTTCTAGTGATTACAAACAGTAATAATTCTAGCAAGACTCCCAGAAAGTTGAAATTGGAATTTTCCTCTTGATTACTGTGCCTTATTTGTAATTGCTTTTGGTTGATCCAGAGCACTTCAGTTCAACAGGAGAAAAGCGAAAATTAACTTTTACTATGGGACTTTTATCCTCTCTCTTTACCAAGATTCCTAAAGCTGGATTGAAAAAGAAAGTGGAAGCAGTCATTTGGTTCTGCCACAATAATGATATGCAGAAAGGGAAATTAGTTTTACTTGGAGGTTCAAAATGATGTATTAACTGAGCATGTAAAGGACGATGTGAAAATAGAAAACTTTTAAAGGAAAAACTGGCAGAAGTAACTGAATGAAATGCAAGGTGGACTGTAATAAAATAACACAAATGTGATTGGGAAATTTGGAAGAAATTGAGAAAATTATTTCTTTGTTACCTAGTCATGTCATCCGGAAGCTCCTGAAGTTTGTTGCTGCCCATGTCTAACCATTCCAGTGCAGGCATATTCAGAACAGCCAAGGGGACTGCAGTGAACCGGTTCATGGACAGGTCGAGATGGTAGAGCCTCTGCAGTTGGGACAACTAAGCAAGTGAAGGACATTTACAAAAAGAAAATTTAATCCTACACTTTCTTTTTCAACAATTGCAAAAACAAAAAAAACATTCACAGCTAACGTTAACAAAACAAATTTTTTTACCTAGCCCTAAATCTCCATAGTGAACCATTGCACATGAAACATATTTTGCATGGAGGCTAGGATCAAAACACAATGTAGTTTGTTTGGAGCACGGTCAAGCAGATTTTATGCTCATTCCATGTGCTCCATTGAACATGAAGTTCCAGGAGATGATTTGGTCCCATAATCTGAGTTGTTGGGCCAATTACATAACCATATCCAGTAATGGTGTGTGAATGTTTACAAATTTGTGCACAGGTTATTTTTAAATCAATTATCCATAGCCGTTAAATAGCTTATATAACAATGACCAATCTGAAACAAGAGTGTTCAAAGAACCAATGTGGTAAATTGAGTTGCCAGGATACATTTGTAGGGCAGAGAAAATAATAGAAGAAACAAGCTGTAATGCCTTGAATAATCATGCAGACAGTCTCAAATTCTTTAATCATTTCCAAGTTCATTCCATTCATTGCATAATAGTGCCATTTAAACCCACCTATTCTTGGCATTCAACTTCCTGTGAGATACCAGTGTCCAGAAATTTATTTGGACCAGCCATATAAATACTGCAGTTATGACTGCAGATTCCATGCTGGGCATCATAACAGCAACTGACTCATCTCCTGACCCCTGCAAAGCCTTCCTACCATCAACAAGCACAAGTCGTCACTGTGATAGAATAAGCCCTACATGCCTAATGTGTTTATCTCCTTCAACATTTTCAAACTTGATTTCATCTAAGGCAAGGTAGTCCATTTGATTGGCACCTTACGTACCGCCATAATTATCGATTCCTTCCATCTCCGGTGCACGGTGCCCACAGATTTCCCTCCAACGATACCTTGCCTAAGATACCCCAAATCCATGACTGCTAATACCAGGAACAAGGTATTCTCATTCAGGAGGCAGCAGTGGAAAGGGTAAGCAGCTTCAAGTTCCTGAGTATCAACATCTCGGAGGATCTATCCTGGGCAATCACAAAAAACCACAATAGTAGCTATACTTTATTAGAAGTTTGAGGAGATCTGGTATGTCACCAAAGTCTTTAGTGAAGACTTCTAGAGATGCCCCATGGAGAACATTCTGACTGGTTGCATCACTGCCTGGTATGGAGACTCTAATGAACAGGATCACAAGAGGCTATAGAGGGTTGTGGACTCAGCCAACTCCAAACGAGCCTCCCCACCTTCAAGGACACCTCCACAAGGTGCTGCTTCAAGTAGGCAGCATCCATCATCAAGTACCTTCACCATCTGGGACATGCCTTCTTCTCATTGCTACCATCAGGACGGAGGTTCAGGAGACTGAAGATGTTTTGGGAACAGCTTTTTCTCCTCCACCATCAGATTTCTGAATGCTGTTTGAATCCATGAACACTGCCTCATTGTTCCACCTTTGTATAATTTTTTTTGCTGTAACGTAGGTTTTTTTTTAAATGTCTTGCACTGTAGTGCTGTCACAAAACAACTAATTTCATGACATGTCAGTGGTAACAATTTTGATTCCATCAGTAGGTCTACATCCTGGAAGATCCTACCCACCAGCATTGTGGGACTACCATCATCCAGCAGCTCCCCAGGCCCTTCTCAAGAGCAATAAGGGTTGGACATTAATTATCTACAACACAAAAACAGAGTAAAAAAGAAAAATATGGACAAGACTGTAGATTCTAGAAATTCTAAAATAACAACATAAAAGGTCAAATTAATATTTTTGCTCAACACTATCCTAGCTTCTTTCAAATAGATGTTGTTTGGTGTCAGGTGAATACAGTAGTTCCAGCAATGTTTAGAATTTTGTATGAATTTGGATTTTTTTGTATTAATTTGCCAAAGCATTTATGTCAGTCCAAACTAAGCTACAAAACTACCAGCTCTCTAGAAAGGAGCCCTGAAAATGTATTGGAGTGCATAATCCTCCTTCCTGAGATTTCATTCCAAAGTACAGAATAGTTACGGTAGTGAGGCAAACTACTGAGTCAAGTCCAGTCAATTAGTGTCATTGCAAACTTTCTCCAGGATTCTGCAAATTCTTCTTTCAGATATTTATCCAGTTTCCTGTTGAACACCACGATTTATATTGCCTCTACAAAGACACCTGGCAAAGCATTCCGGGACATAATCAGTCACTGCAATAAAAAAATCCTCTTGCCTTTTGTTCTTTGCCGATTATCATTATTCTACATGACTTCTATGCCAATGGAGATAGTTTCTCTCTTCTCAGGAGCTTAAACACCTCTATCATTTATAGTCATATAACAATACAGCATAGAAACAGGCCCTTTAGCCCATCTACATAACCATATAACAATTACAGCACGGAAACAGGCCATCTCGGCCCTTCTAGTCCGTGCCGAACGCTTACTCTCACCTAGTCCCACTGACCTGCACTCAGCCCATAACCCTCCATTCCTTTCCTGTCCATATACCTATCCAATTTTACTTTAAATGACAATATCGAACCTGCCTCTACCACTTCTGCTGGAAGCTCGTTCCACACAGCTACCACTCTCTAAGTAAAGAAGTTCCCCCTCCTGTTACCCCTAAACTTTTGCCCCCTAACTCTCAACTCATGTCCTCTTGTTTGAATCTCCCCAACTCTCAATGGAAAAAGCCTATCCACGTCAACTCTATCTATCCCCCTCATAATTTTAAATACCTCTATTAAGTCCCCCCTCAACCTTCTACGCTCCAAAGAATAAAGACCTAACTTGTTCAACCTTGTTTTGTAACTTAGGTGCTGAAACCCAGGCAACATTCTACTAAATCTTCTCTGTACTCTCTCTATTTTGTTGACATCTTTCCTATAAATCGGTGACCAGAACTGTACACAGTACTCCAAATTTGGCCTTACCAATGCCTTGTACAATTTTAATATTACATTCCAACTCCTTTACTCAATGCTCTGATTTATAAAGGCCAGCATACCAAAAGATTTCTTCACCACCCTATCCACATGAGATTCCACCTTCAGGGAACTATACACCATTATTCCTAGATCCTTCTGTTCTACTGCATTCTTCAATGCCCTACCATTTAGTATGTATGTCCTATTTTGATTAGTCCTACCAAAATGTAGCACCTCAATTTATCAGCATTAAACTCCATCAGCCATCTTTCAGCCCACTTACTGGCCCAAATCTCTCTGCAAGCTTTGAAAACCTACTTCATTATCCACAATGCCACCTATCTTAGTATCATCTGCATACTTACTAATCCAATTTACCACCCCATCATCCAGATCATGAATGTATATGACAAACAACATTGGACCCAGTACAGATCCCTGAGGCACACCACCAGTCACTGGCCTCCAATCTGACAAACATTTATCCACCATTACTCTCTGGCGTCTCCCATCCAGCCACTGCTGAATCCATTTTACTACTTCAATATTGATACCTAACGATTGAACCCTCCTAACTAACCTTCCGTGTGGAACCTTATCAAAGGCTTTACTGAAGTCCATATAGACAACATCCGCTGCTTTACCCTCGTCAACTTTCCTAGTAACCTCTTCAAAAAATTCAATAAGATTTGTCAAACATGACCTTCCACACACAAATCCATGTTGACTGTTCCTAATCAGACCCTGTCTATCCAGATAATTATATATACCATCTCTAAGAATACTTTCCATCAATTTACCCACCACTGACGTCAAACTCACAGGCCGATAATTGCTAGGTTTACTCTTAGAACCCTTTTTAAACAATGGAACAACATGAGCAATACGCCAATCCTCCAGCACCGTCCCCATTTATAATGACATTTGAAATACTTCTGTCACAGCCCCTATTTCTACACTAACTTCCCTCAAGGTCCTAGGGAATATCCTGTCAGGACATAGAGACTTATGCACTTTTATATTCCTTAAAAGCGCCAGTACTTCCTCTGCTTTAATCATCATAGTTTCCACAACTTCCCTACCTGTTTCCCGTACCTTACACAATTCAATTTCCTTCTCCTTAGTGAATACCGAAGAAATTGTTCAATATCTCCCCCATCTCTTTTGGTTCCACACATAGCTGTCCACTCTGATTCTCTAAGGGACCAATTTTATCCCTCACTATCCTTTTGCTATTAATATAACAATAGAAACCCTTTGGATTTACTTTCACCTTACTTGCCAAAGCAACCTCGTATCTTTTAGCTTTTATAATTTCCTTCTTAAGATTATTTTTACATTCTTTATATTCCTCAAGCACTTCATTTACTCCATGCTGCCTATATTTATTGTAGATATCTTTTTCGGAACCAAGTTTCCAATATCCCTTGAAAACCATGGCTCTCTCAAACTTTTAACCTTTCCTTTCAAGCTAACAGGAACATAAAGATTCTGTACCCTCAAAATTTCACCTTTAAATTACCTCCATTTCTCTATTACATCCTTCCCATAAAACAATTTGTCCCAATCCAATCCTTCTAAATCCCTTTGCATCCCTTCAAAGTTAGCCTTTTTCCAATCAAAAATCTCAACCCTGGGTCCAGACCTATCCTATCATATCTAGGCAAACACGAGGAAATCTGCAGATGCTGGGATTTCAAACAACACACACAAAAGTTGCTGGTGAACGCTGCAGGCCAGGCAGCATCTCCAGGAAGAGGTACAGTCGACGTTTCGGGCCGAGACCCTTCATCAGGACTAACTGAAAGAAGAGCTAGTAAGGGATTTGAAAGTGGGAGGGGGAGAGGAGATCAGAAATGATAGGAGAAGACAGGAGGGGGAGGGATAGAGCCAAGAGCTGGACAGTTGATTGGCAAAAGGGATATGAGAGGATCATGGGACAGGAGGCCTAGGGAGAAAGAAAAGGGGGGGAGCCTGAAGGATGGGCAAAGGGTATAGTGAGGGGGACAGAGGGAGAAAAAGGAGAGAGAGAAAAATAATGTGTGTATATAAATAAATAATGGATGGGGTACGAGGGGGAGGTGGAGCATTAGCGGAAGTTTGAGAAGTCAATGTTCACGCCATCAGGTTGGAAGCAAAATCCTTATAGATTTTCTCTGCACTCCTTCATTCTTATTGATATCTTTTCTGTTGGTAGGTGACCAGAAATGCACACAAAACTTTAAATCAGGCCTTATCAATGTCTTATACAACTTCAACAAAACATCTCAATCCCTGTACTCAATACTTTGACTTATGAAGGCCTGTATGCCAAAAGCTCTCTTTATCTCCCTGAGATACCACTTTCAAGGAATTATGAATCTCTACTCCCTGATCCCTCTGTTTTACTTTTTGGAGCTACTCCTTTTCCAAGAAGATCAGCCCCAGCTTCTCCAGCCATCCACCCAACTCCTCATCCCTGGAATCAATTCAGAAAATTTCTCTGCATTCTCTCCAAATCCTTCACATATTTCCAAAAACGTGACACACCCAGAAATGGATACAATTTTCCATTTGTAACTGAATCAGCATCTTATAAAAGTTCATCTCAACTTCCTTGCTCTTATACTCTATTCCCCCATTTATAAATGCAAAATCCCATCTTTTTTCTTATACCCTTTTATAACAGTGCCCTCTAGTTTCAATTGTCTCCTCATTCTTCCCATTTCACACATCTCAGTATTAAATTTCATCTGCCACTTATCCACCTGTCCTAGCTCCTATTCTGTCATCTGCAGATTTGAAAATTATACTCTGCTTGTAGATATCCAAATCATAAGTCTGTATTAAAAGGAACAATGCCATTATATTGCTTATCTTAGTACACATTATATCACTTCCCTCCAGTCCTAAAATCTTATCACAGATACTTTTAACCAATTTCTATCAGTGCTGCTACAGCCCATTTTATTTGATAGCCTTATCAATCAAATGCCTTCAAAGTTCAGAAATATTACATAAATTGTATTTCCTCACACTGAGAATGTATTGAGATATGCACACATTTTGGACATGGAGTCACAGAACATTCACTGATTTGATGTTATACTAGAATTAGATGTATTAAATGAGCTACAAAATCCTGAAGATGAAAGTCCTCCTCACCCAGGGATTGCACAAACCCTTTCATTAATAAGTCTCAGAAAAATACCCGAAAATAGTGCACTTATAATCATGGTTCTTAAACCACAAACATTTGCCAAAGAACTCTGATATTTACACATAATTAAAGATGGCACCATTCTGCTACATAACTGATAAGATTACAAGTCCCTGACACTTCTGTGCATGAAAGTACATTTAAGCAGCCTGCAGTTTCTTTTTTCTCTGATACAAAGAAATGAGTAAAAGAAATGAGTAAAAGAAGCAGCACTTGCCTGTTCAGGTAAGTTACAGAGATCTCTGTTTACAGCTAGGTCCAGTTTCTCCAGGTTTATGCAGCTCGCAAGCTCTCGAGGTACTTGCCGTAGTCTGTTATAGCTGACATACAGCTCGCGCAGTTTGGTCAGTTGACCTGCATGGGAAGAGAGTGATAATCTGAAGTTCAACTGCTACTGTTACCATTTAATCTTCACTATTAAAAAATAAAGTTGAAGTAACTTGTTCTGATTCTACACAATTAACATTAATAGCATACAAATTGTTGCAGAGTTTCTTACATAAAGTCTCCCTACAAATTCTTTTAAATTTTCAAAAGGACTTTACAAACTATTATGTTCACAATTAGGGCATTTAAATTCAGCAATTAATGCTCACAGCTGAATATATAAATTAAATCGAATCATTTCTATATTAAAAATATGAATATATTTTAAGCAAATAATGTGAGTAATCATTTTGACTTGTAATGTGATTAAGTTTAGAGCTGCTCAATTTCTTGGCAAAGTCGTAACTGATTTCTTTCATGTCTCACTGGGATAAATGTAGTTTAATCAATCACGCTCCTCTAAATTGCTACCTTCAACAATGATTAAGACTAAGTGTGCATAATGATTTATTATAACTTGGCCTTAAATTTATCCAGACGTCTGCAGCACACTATACTAAACTATTAGTGGTCTCAAAACATTGTCATGAAAGTAATGTTTAATAGAGCAACAGAACCAAACCAAATGAGAAAATACACTCCACAGGATACACTAAACTGCGGTCTGATCTGACATCCACTGGGATAATACTAGGTTGTGATCTCCATAAGGCTGATAATGGAGGTAATTGAGGGGTGTTTGTAAAAGCTGACTGAGGGAGAGCAAAGTTAGCAGTAATACCCTATAACATTTAATAGCAAACCAGTTTTCCCTGGCTAGAATCACTCAAAGAACTTTGACAAACTATCAAGAGGTAACTGGTGTCCGTACAAATCTTACAGGAGACCACCCGCAGTAAGAACAGGGACGGGAAATCAGGTTGAATAAATTCATTATATTGAGCATCATTAAAGATAGTATATTCTATATATCGATGTGGTATTCTGTTGGAATAAAGTTTGCGACACTGAATAATGGCCGTTAGTCATCAAGGACAACCTCTCTGGCACTGACCTGAATTCCTCTCTCAGCCTGTAACTGCAAACCTTAGATAAACAAACCAGTGCTATGGTCTGCTGAGAGTGACAGAAGCTGGATGGAGAAAAGATCATCTGACCAATCCAGCAGATTCCTTCGCAGACATTGCCCAAGTGCTTTTGGCACTCAACTTCACTCGCCCCTTCACTGAACTGTTCCCACACCTGTGGACTCACTTTCAAGGACTCGTGTTCTTGATATTTATTGCTTCTGTATTTATTATTACTATTTTTTCCTCTTTTTGTATTTGTACAGTTGTACACTGGTTGTTTGTCCTATCCTATTGGGTCCAGTCTTTCATTGGGTTTATTGTGTTTCTTCACTTACTGTGAAGGCCTGCAAGAAAATGAATCTCAGGGTTGCATATAGATAGATACTTTATTGATCCCAAAGGAAATTAGCGTCACAGTAGCATTACCAGTGCACAGATATTTTAGAAGGGAAGTAAAAAAAATTTAATAAGTATATGTACTTTGATAATAAATTTACTTTGAACTTTATTTCCAACTGCTGGATCTTAAGCCTGAGTAAAATGGTAATGTGGCAACAGATTCATGTAAAGGGATTTGATCAGTTTCTGTACTAAAACCCCAGGTTTGTACTTTGTGTACATGCACAATTTTGGCATTTGCCTTTGATGTCCAATCAGCAGTAGTGCCAGAGATGGCTTTATTGAATAATATAATTATTATTTTCCTTGTAAGATGAACATCAATGCATTTCACTTGCCTTTATAGGTAACAGGACATGTTGATTAGCTTTGTAAAAGCAAACATCTACAAGTAGAGGCATACATTATAAAACAAGCAGGCAGCAGATCTTCATTAATGGCCAGTTTAAGCCTCATAGAGCAATCTGAGGAAAATTCTTGGCACCATATTTTGAGGAAAGCAATAAGGCCAAAGAAATAGAACGAAAGAGGATTGTTTCAGTTTTGAGGAAACATTGAAAAAGTTAAACAGAGGTCAGGAGGAGGTCTAAATGTGATTTTGAACTTCATTTGGACGTGGCCCAAGAGACGATCAAGATCCAAAGGTGAGAAGATATTTGGAAGGTGCAATCTGGAAAAAGTTGGTGAAAGAAGCTCATTATTCCCTTAATTGGGAATTTACAGGTTCAAAGAAGATACAGGTCAAGTATCCCTTATCAAAAATGCTTGGGACCAGAAAGGTTTCAGATTTTGGATTTTTTTGAATTTAGGAATATATAAATGAGATAGCTTGGGATTGTCATCATTTCTGATTCTGAATTTATGTGCTACCGGTAAGCAGTTTTTGTCTTTAACCTGTTCTTCACACATATGTACTGATACAGCCATTCAGCATGTTAGATTATCATCAGCGGAGATCTTGGCAAGCTCAATGGATTTCTCTGTTGCTTCATGATCAGCAGATGCTTTATCTCCACAAATCTTAAAATTTTAATGCCGTACCTTTTCTTAAATTTCTGCAACCAGTCTGCTGAATATTCACAATTACCTTCAATTTTCAGTTCATTTTGATAGATCTTTGCTTGTTTCATGATCAGCATACTATTAAGTGTAAATGTTCACCCTGATGCTGTCGAATCTGCTACAATACAAATGATCAAGATCTTCAATTTTCTTTTTGCGCATTTTTTTTCCCCTCTATTTTTCATCAACTTCTGTTCATTACATATGTGAGGTCACTTCTCAGAATTGTTTGTGGTGCAGAGTGGCCTGCACATGAACTGGGGATTTTCTCAGCACCTTGTGGAATTTTCCATTTGTGATGTCAAGTCAGCACTCAAAAAAAAATTGGTTTTCAGTTTTGGAATTTCAGATAAGTGGTACTCAGCCTGTAGTATTTTGCACAAAATCATGACTAATTTAAATAATAATCATAATTCACATTTATTGTCAAAGGTTATAAATGCCATGAAAATTAGCTTTTTGCAAGGAGCAGCTGAGTCAATTACAAACTTGACAAACATAGGTTAAACTTAATTAACAAATTATACATAATTTACACAATAAAATGAACATAATGACATTAAGTGCTAGTTAAGAGTGAAAAAAAATACAAACTGAGATAGTGTTAGAGTTTTTCCAGCAGCCAGGGCAGGCATAACTAACATCGTTCATCGATATTGTTTAATATCTATGATGGAGTTCATGAAGAAATATATTTAGTCATCCAGACAAAATAACCAAATATGCTATAGCACAAGAAAATGGGCCTTGATTACCATAGTAGACCAAAATACACAAAGTAAATGCAAACCTATTTCCCTTGGTAGTTCCTTGACTACATTTCGTGATAGATCCAACACAAGGAGGTTATCAAATATTCCAATAAATTGAGGAATTGTTTCCAAGCCAGTTCTGTGGATATGCCATTCTTGTAAATATGTCAATTGTTGTATTGCATTTGGTAGTGTCTAAGAAATAAAATAACACATTAGCATCCAACATAGAAAAGCAACAAAACTCAGGAAAAATTGAATCACAAACTTGCACCAGAACTATTTCACTCAACATGGCCCTCCATTCAACTGCAAAAAGTAAATATCTGAGTAAAATTCGAGCTGGACTAATTCTGCATGCTTTCTAAAATGGATGTTATAAGAAACCTCTGATCAGAAATATGGTCAGGTGAACCTAAAAATTAGTAAAATCTGTTTCATCTCCAGATTTATCTCTCGCCTTGAGCAGGAAGTTTAAACAAACTAAATACAGCAAATTTACTCTCTGATCACTTGAAGTAATGTTTCTTGATTTTAAAAAAACTTGACTTTCTACTTAAGGGTTCATAAATACTGTACTTCAGTGCACTTAAAGTTACTTAATTACTTGCCAAATGCAAGTCATGATTAGTCCTAAGTTACCTTTTACTTGTCTGAACACGATTTTCCTAAACAGTTGCTTTAAATTTAAAATCTTAATATTTTTGCTGATGCTTGACTCACATTAACAAGTTGTTTTCAAGCACCTCTCTAATTGACTGACATCTCCCAGGATTATCTATCATAATTCAAGCTCATAACACTACAATCAGACTTCTGGATCTTCTCTTTAGTTTTTCTCAAACTTGAATGCATTGTTTCTTGGTAACCAGAAGAGGACATAGTACATCTTGTGCAGAACGCCATGCCAGAACTAGCATAGCACAGTTTGAATAAAACTATCTCTAATTAGTATTTTATTATAGCTATAAATTTAGCATTCTAATTGTGTTTTATTCATTAGATGATTGTTGAGCTCATTAAGACTCTTAGGTTTCTTTGAACTTCATCATAAATCAGCACAGTTAATTGCACACATTGCTGTGAGTCACCTGCCTGTGCTAACTCTGCTGTTCTGCTTTAATTATTCCTTTAGTGTTTGTTTATCCTGTTACTAATTTCAAGCATTCTACAAATGTGACCATCTTTCAGTCTATTTTTACATTAAAGTTATGGATAAATTTAAACAGTAATGATCCCAAATCTATGGCCAGTAATACCAAACAATCTAAAATGATCCCTCAAAACATTTTCCCTCCAATTGAGTTCTTATCCATGTTAAGTGTTTCCCTGAATTTTTCCCTGCACTGAGTTTAGAAATAAAATTTAACATTACATGTTGCTTAGTCTTCTTGAGATCTAACCATGCAATGGAGTCAGAAAAGATCTTTCCTTTCAAATGATTCCACTCCTTTGGCCCCCGAACACTTTCTCCTCCTTTCAATCATCTGTAAAACTGGATTGCCCTAACATTAGAGACACAGAGGGGTGGAGTTTGAGTGTGCTGGGCAGCTCTTTAAATGCAGTATGTAGACAGACGAATGAAAGAAGGAGTATTATTAGACTTTGTTATGGAAAAGGAAAATGATGTACCAATAATAAAAATCTTAAATGGCGGGGCGGGGGGGGGGGGGTTGCAGTAGGCCAGTTTCACCATCATTAGGGATGACTTGCCTAAGGTAGATTGGGAACAACTGCTTGCAGTTAAATCTACATGTTCACAGCAGGAAGCGGAAAAAAGGGTAAATAACAAGAGTTCAAGAGCAACACGTACTGACTGTAAAAGCTTTTATAGATATGTAAAAAGGAAAAGACTGGTAAAGACAAACATAGGTCCCCTACAGACAGAAACAGGTGAATTGATTATGGGGAGCAAGGACATGGCAGACCAATTGAATAATTACTTTGGTTCTGTCTTCACTAAGGAGGACATAAATAATCTTCCAGAAATAGTAGGGGACAGAGGGTCCAGTGAGATGGAGGAACTGAGCGAAATACATGTTAGTAGGGAAGTGGTGTTAGGTAAATTGAAGGGATTAAAGGCAGATAAATCCCCAGGGCCAGATGGTCTGCATCCCAGAGTGCTTAAGGAAGTAGCCCAAGAAATAGTGGATGCATTAGTGATAATTTTTCAAAACTCGTTAGATTCTGGACTAGTTCCTGAGGATTGGAGGGTGGCTAATGTAACCCCACTTTTTAAAAAAGGAGGGAGAGAGAAACCAGGGAATTATAGACCGGTTAGCCTAATGTCAGTGGTGGGGAAACTGCTGGAGTCAGTTATCAAAGATGTGATAACAGTACATTTGGAAAGCGGTGAAATCATCGGACAAAGTCAGCATGGATTTGTGAAAGGAAAATCATGTCTGACGAATCTCATAGAATTTTTTGAGGATGTAACTAGTAGAGTGGATAGGGGAAAACCAGTGGATGTGGTATATTTGGATTTTCAAAAGGCTTTTGACAAGGTCCCACACAGGAGATTAGTGTGCAAACTTAAAGCACACGGTATTGGGGCTAAAGTATTGATGTGGTTAGAGAATTGGTTAGCAGACAGGAAGCAAAGAGTGGGAATAAACGGGACCTTTTCAGAATGGCAGGCAGTGACTAGTGGGGTACCGCAAGGCTCAGTGCTGGGACCCCAGTTGTTTACAATATATATTAATGACTTGGATGAGGGAATTAAATGCAGCATCTCCAAGTTTGCGGATGACACGAAGCTGGGCGGCACCGTTAGCTGTGAGGAGGATGCTAAGAGGATGCAGGGTGACTTGGATAGGTTGGGTGAGTGGGCAAATTCATGGCAGATGCAATTTAATGTGGATAAATGTGAAGTTATCCACTTTGGTGGCAAAAATAGGAAAACAGATTATTATCTGAATGGTGGCCGATTAGGAAAAGGGGAGGTGCAACGAGACCTGGGTGTCATTATACACCAGTCATTGAAAGTGGGTATGCAGGTACAGCAGGCAGTGAAAAAGGCGAATGGTATGCTAGCATTTATAGCAAGAGGATTCGAGTACAGGAGCAGGGAGGTACTACTGCAGTTGTACAAGGCCTTGGTGAGACCACACCTGGAGTATTGTGTGCAGTTTTGGTCCCCTAATCTGAGGAAGGACATCCTTGCCATAGAGGGAGTACAAAGAAGGTTCACCAGATTGATTCCTGGGATGGCAGGACTTTCATATGAAGAAAGACTGGATGAACTGGGCTTGTACTCGTTGGAATTTAGAAGATTGAGGGGGGATCTGATTGAAACGTATAAAATCCTAAAGGGATTGGACAGGCTAGATGCAGGAAGATTGTTCCCGATGTTGGGGAAGTCCAGAACGAGGGGTCACAGTTTGAGGATAAAGGGGAAGCCTTTTAGGACCGAGATTAGGAAAAACTTCTTCACACAGAGAGTGGTGAATCTGTGGAATTCTCTGCCACAGGAAACAGTTGAGGCCAGTTCATTGGCTATATTTAAGAGGGAGTTAGATATGGCCCCTGTGGCTACGGGGATCAGGGGGTATGGAGGGAAGGCTGGTACAGGGTTCTGAGTTGGATGATCAGCCATGATCATAATAAATGGCGGTGCAGGCTCGAAGGGCCGAATGGCCTACTCCTGCACCTATTTTCTATGTTTCTATTACATGTAAAAGCCGGGGGTAGCAAGCACAGGAAACCTTGGAAGTCGAAGGAGATTGGCAGTTGGAGAAAGGAAAAGGATGCACATGACAGGTAAAGATAATCAATGATGAGGAAGACTATCGAACATAAAAAGTGTAGGGAGACACCTGTAATGGAAATTCAGAAGGTTGAGGGGTCATCAAAAAATAACAATCGGCAGATGGGGATAAGGCAAACTCAAAGACGGTCTATAAATATATTAAGGGCAAAGCAATAGCCGGGGGAAAGCGATGCCCATTATCGACAGTATGGACAATCTGTATGTGGAGTGAGAATATACTGGTGTGGTCCAAAATAAATGCTTTTCATCAGTATTCATAAAGACAGACTCTGTAATTGGAAAATTCAGTGAAGGGATAGCATGGATCTTCATATACAAAGAGGAAATACTCAATGCCTTAGTGAGCTTAAAGGTGGATTAGTTTCAAGGACCAAATAGGATTTATCACACACTGCTGTGGGTGACAGAGGCAAGGGAAGAGATTGCTGGAGGTCTCAATGAGATTTTTATTTATCTTCTGTAGATACAAGTGAGGCACCAGATGACCAAAGGACATAACAGGGCCCTCTTTTTCAAGCAAGGCAGCAGAAGTCTAGTAATTATGGACATGCAAGCTTAGCAGCTGTACGAAAAATCCTGGAAACAATTCCTAAGGAGAGGATTGATGATTACTTGGAAAGGCAGTAACAAGTCAATGATAGCCAACTGACCTGACTGAAGGCCTGACCCACAGGACAACCAGAGGCCTTCAGCAGCCAATTCCACATCAAGCCTCGCAGACTCAACTAGGCACAGCCAGTCAACTAGAAAATGCGGTAGAAGGGCTGGGCTACGGGGTGAGACTGAAACAGTACAATTTCAAGTCATCCTTCCCCTTCTTACTCCCAGCAAATATCCAAGCCATTGGAAGTAAAGTAGATGACTTCATACTAGACTTGCCCATCAATGGGAACTGATCAACTGTTGTGCACTCTTGTCCTACCAGGATATGGCTCACCCCTGCTTTGCCTGACTATGCCAAACAATCCGAGGGTTTCTCAATTCGCTGGATGGACTGCGCAGTGTCCTCAGGCAAAGTTAGAGGCAGAGAGGTCTGCTTAGTAATCAATACCTTGTGGTGCTCAAATGTGACAGAGTTGGTAAACTCCTACTCTCCCAGCCTGGAATATCTAACAATGAAGTGCTGTCCATACTACCTGCCACGGCAGTTCACCTCAGCTATCCTAACAGCAGTCTACATCCTACTCCAGGTAGACATGGAACCTGCACTCAATGAGCTATACTCTTTGGTCAACAGCCTTGAAATAGGATACCCTGAGGCACTCTTCGTCATCACCAGTGACTTCAACCAAGCCAACTTCAAGAGCGTGTTACCACAATACTACCAGCATGTCCCTCGTTTCACCAGGAGGCTGGGTGGGACTACAACCAGAGGTCATGGGTGAAAGGTGAAAAATTTAAGGGAAACATGACGGGAAGCTTCTTCACTCAGAGGGCCGAGAGAGTGTGGAATGAGTCGCCAGCGCAAGTGGTGCATGTGAGCGCGATTTCAGCGTTTAAGAGAAGTTTGGATAAGTACATAGATGGTAGGGGGATGGTAGGGGTATAGAAGGCTATAGTCCCCGTGCAGGTCAATGGGAGTAGGCAGTTTAAATGGTTTCAGCATGGACTAGATGGGCTGAAGGGCCTGTATCTGAGCTGCATTTCTCTATGACTTTAAATTTCACTACCCATTGCAACAGCACCAACATACCTGTACCTACAGTCACCACTACAGATCTTGGATGGAAATGATCAGGCCTGAATGGTGACCTCCCACAACTCCCCCCTGCCCCACCCCGAACCATTTCCTCAGGTCTGGGGCAGATCATCTGGCAGGGGATTTGCAGACAGTTTAAACCTCTTCTTAGTCCAATCTGAGATTCCAACCTGCTTGAAGGAGTCTATCATCAACCCAATGCCAAATAAAAAAAAAATAGGGTAATATACCTCAATGACTAATCCCCCCAATGGCTTTGCATCCACCATTATGAAGTGTTCAGGGGACTTGGTTATAGCACACGTTCACTCCAGCCTCCCCGACAACCTCAATTCACTGCATTTCACCTACCGCCAAAACAGGTCCATAACAAATGTCATCCCTCTGTCCCGGCACATCTCGAGAACAGCGGTCCCCAACCACCGGGCCACGGACCGGTGGAGGGCCGTAAGGCATGTGCTACTGGGCCGCGAGGAGACAATATGATTTGGCGATAGGAGTCAGCTGCACCTTTCCTCATTCCCTGTCATGCACTGTTGAGCCATTACGCATGCAAGGTCATGACCCACGCATCATCCATGTGAGCGCGGGAAGGAGATCAACTCCTGAAGCTTGTGATTGATGGCGGGCTGAAAAGTATGTTTGACATAACATCTCTGCCGGCATTCTGGATCAAAGTCAAGGCTAAATATCCTGAGATAGCCACGAAAGCACTGAAAACGTTGCTTCCATTTCCAACATGTCTCTGCAATGAATGCAACGAAAACTAAATTGCAGAATAGACTGGACATAAGGAACCCCCTTCGAGTATCGCTGTCTCCCATCACCCCTCGATGGCACCGTCTTGTTGCAGGGAAACAAGCCCAGGGCTCCCACTGGTTCAGCGATATTGGTGTGTTGCAATGATTTTATATATTCATACGAGGAAAATATGTGCTGTGTGTTTAATATCCAAATGTTACTTAAAATGTGATGATGCTATTGACTTATAAGTGACTTAAGTAACCATATAACAATTACAACACGGAAACAGGCCATCTCAGCCCTTCTAGTCCGTGCTGAATGCTACTCTCACCTAGTCCCACCGACCTGCACTTAGCCCATAACCCTCCATTCCTTTCCTGTCCATATACCTATCCAATTTTTCTTTAATAATATCGAACCTGCTTCTGCCACTTCTACTGGAAGTTCGTTCAACACTTACTTCAAGCTCCCCTGATAACTGACTTATCGCTATATACACGCAAGGAAAATAATGTTTAATATTAAATTCATTAGATTAAACCCTTTTAGAAATGAAATTGAGTGTATTAGCCACTTATCACCTATATTCCGGTTGTGATTAACACCCCCCCCCCCAATAGAATAGCCAAAAACGATTTGCAGAAAAAAAATAGGCAGGTACACGCATGCACACTGGTGCCCACGCAAGGGTTCATGGTCATTGTAGTCTTTCTCTGGGTAAACAAACACACACATCTCCCAACTCTTGGACCTGGGACTTAGCATCCACTTCTACGACTGGATCCTTGACTACCTGACCAGCAGACTGTAATTAGTAAGGATAGGCAGCAACACCTCTGACATCTTTGACACTGGTGCCACACAAGGCTGCATCCTCATCCCCCTACTCCCTGTGCATTTACAACTGCACGGCCAGATTCTGCTCCATCTCCATCTGCAAGTGGGTCACATCTCAAATAACGGTAAGTCAGAGTACAGGAACAAAATAGAAAGCCAGTGACACAGTGTCAGTGACAATCTTTCTCTCAGTGTCAGCTAAACAAGATACCTGGTCATTAACTTTAGGAGCAACACACACAAAATGCTGGAGGAACTCAGTAGGTCCGACAGCACCTACAGAAAAGATGCTTACTCTTTTCCATAGATGCTGCCTGACCTGCTAAGCTCCTCCAGAATTTTGAGTGTGTTGCTTTGGATCTCCAGCACCTGCAGGCTTTCTTGTGTTTGTGATTACCTTCAGGAACTGGGTTGAAGCACAAGCTCCTGTATCAGTGATGCTGAGGTAGAAATGGTCGAGAGCCTCAAGTTCCTAGATGTAAACTTCACCAACGACCTGTCCTGGTCCAACTAAGTAAACATTACAGCCAAGAAAGATCACCAAAGCTGAGGAAATGTGGCAGGTCCCCATTCATCCTATTTTTTTTTTGGTTACAGATGCACCATAGAAAGCATCCTATCCTGAAGTATCACTGCTTGATATGGCAACTGCTCTGCCAAAAACCACATGAAACTGTAGAGAGTTGTTGACACAGCTCGGTCCATCACATAAACCAGCCTTCCTTCCATTGTCTATACTTCCCTTTACCTCAGAAAAGCAGCCAATGTAACCCCTCCCACATGGATATTCTCTCCCCTACGCCCTCCCATTAGATGGAATATACAAACGCCTGAAAATAGGCTCAACCAGGCTCAAAGACAGCTTTTATCCCACTGTTAAAGACTCCTAACTGAACTTAACCTTACAATCCACCTTTTCATGACTCTTGCACCTAATTTGTCTACCTGCATTGCATCTCCTGCGACTGTAACATATTCTGCATTTTGTTGCTCTTCCCTTTGTACTACCTCAATATACTTATGATTTGAAATAATCTGTATGAACGGCATGCAAAGCAAGGTTTTTCTGCTATATCTCAATTCATATGACAATAATAAACCAATTCCTAATACAACACGACTTTGTCAAGGGCAGATCCAATCAAACCAATTTAATCAAAATCTTCAAAAGAAGTAATAATGTGCACCAATAAGGGAAGAGCAGTGTATGTGAATTACATGGACTTAAGCAAGGCCTTTGCCAGAGTCCCATATGGGATACTAGTTGAAATGGTAAGGGACCATGAGACCCCCGGAAAGTTGTTGACTGTATCCAAAATGGGTTTGTCAATGGGAGATACAGGGTGAAGGCAGAGGATTGTGTTGATGATTGGAGCCTATGAGTGGTGGTGTTCCATAAGGATCAGTACTCAGGCCCTTGCTGTTCGTAACATACCTAAATGACTTGGACGTGAATGTGGAAGGCGCGATCTGTAAGTTTGTGGATAGCATGAAGATTGACGGGATTATTGACAGCATGGAAGGTGCACAAAGAGTTACCTACAATTTGCTGAAAATGGCTGATGGAAATTAATCCAGAAAAATGAGGTCATGTATTTTGGGAATACTAAGGTTAGGATATACATCATCAATGGCAGGATGTTAGGGTGTATTGAGGAACAGAAGGAATTTGAAGTACAAGTCTTCAGATGCTTTCAAGTGGTAACACGGGTAGACAATGTACTTAGGAAGGCATATGAAATATTGGCCTTCATTAGCTGGGAAATTTAATACAGAGGCAGGAAAGTTATACTCCAACTTTATGAAACCTTGGTCGGATCTCAGTGAACTACAGCATGAATTTCTGGTCACCGTGCCACAGGAAAGATGTGGTAGCACTAGAGATGCTGCAAAGGAGATTCACCAGGATGCTGGCTGGGATGGAGTGTTGTAGTTATGAGGAGACACTGGAGAAGCCTTATCTGTTCTCCCCAAAACAGGGGGGATTAAGAAGAGAAATGATTGATGTATATATAATATTGACAAGTATAGACAGGAATTTTTTCCTTCTTATCAAAAGCCAGATAAAATTAAAGGACATAGATTTAATAAAGGAGAAGATATTGAGGGTATAAGAGAGGGATCTTCTGCACCCAGAGAGTGGTAACTGTCTAAAGCTGAGTTTTCAACAAAATTTAGATGTCTAGATGAACACTTGAATTGTCAAGGCATAGAAGGCTATGGACTAAATAATGGGAAATGGGATTAATATGGAATGGTGCCCATAAACTCTTGTGTTTGAGTTGACTTGAAAGGCATGTTTCCTCCATCCTTGTGAGGTTCTATGACCTTTATAAACCTAATTCCCCCCCCCCACACACACACACACACATTCTATGATATGTATGGTTGATGAATTAAATAACTTTGATACAACATGAAGTATTTAATTTCACTTAAATTGGTATTTAATACAAGTAGTTTTTATTATGATAAAGCCATCTGTGTGGCAATTACTGGATTGTAATTGGACAGCTGGTCCTTAATCCTAAGATTTTCTTGTTTCTTTAAAAATATATACATACAGCATACGGAACAAATAAGATAATTGGTCTGTGATTGCATGTTCCGGTTTGTGACCATACTGATGAATGTGCCCTCCTGATCATGAATCTGTCAAGCAATGCTGAACAAACACTACAAGAAGCTCCTAAAATCAAAAAAACAACTGACTGATGGCACTGCTGACCCTGTCCCTCATAATAAAGTCAAGCAAATTCTCACCAATCCTCCAAAAGCTGAAGAGGTCCAATTAAAATTAACAAATGAAGAATAGAAATGCACAGGTCCTGATGAAGTGCTAACTGGACTGTTGACAGTGGGAGACAGAAACGCAGAGTCTGTCAGTTATTCCTCAAAACTCTCACATATTGAAGAATTCCTCACTGACTAATACAACAGCAATACCTTTATTACCTTATCGCCTTGAAAAAAATGTCACCAGTTCAATTATGGAAGCCACCAAGACATTGCTTTGCAACACACATAAAAGTTACTGCTGAACGCAGCAGGCCAGGCAGCATCTCTAGGAAGAGGTACAGTCGACGTTTCGGGCCGAGACCCCGAAACGTCGACTGTACCTCTTCCTGGAGATGCTGCCTGGCCTGCTGCGTTCACCAGCAACTTTTACGTGTGTTGCTTGAAATTCCAGCATCTGCAGATTTCCTCGTGAAGACATTGCTTTCCTCTCCATCACTTGGAAGACAGTCAAGTTCTAAAATAACCAGTGTGGCTTCAGATTATCACAGGCTACTAGGTACATGATTTCTGCAAATGTCTGAAGTTTAATAAGACTGCTGCAAAACACCAGCCACAGGAGGTCTAATCCAGGAAAGGCATCAACAACACCACCTTGAACTGTATGTTGCCTTCATTGAGCTTTGACTGTTAATCAAAAGACTCCTGTGGGATTCCTTCATTCTGTATAGCACCCCTAGCAGAGAGCACTTTACATTCTGAAAGGGCATAAAACAGGATAGCGTTCACCATTTTCCCAGTAGCAATGAGAATGCCAACCCAATGCAGTCTGCCATGTATCATCAGTATCCAATATCAAACTGACAGTAACCTGTTCAGTATCACTCACCCCCTGCTGAGGAGGATATAATGTTAAAGGTAACAGCCAAATTCCTGTGCACAGATATCATTATTAAAAACCCATAGGAGGATGTATGAGATAACCTCACACAAGTTCACAGACAAACCCGAACATGGGCAAAACAAATCCATCTCATTCATGTTGAATAACCAACAAACTAAGCAAACAAATTACTGATTAAACAACAGGAATCTGGAAAATGTGGAACATGCCATCCCTACCAGAGGGAAAATTAAAGACACTGAGATTCAGCACAGAATCTGATGAGCCAACATGTTCAATAACTATAACTTCTTGAGATTAGTTTGCAAGTAGTGGTAAATCCACTTCTTCTCTATAAAGTCCTGATTAACCCACAGGAAAATCCAGTGAAACCTAGACCACCAGCTCACTTCCTTTACAAAACCCACAGTATAAATAGGGAAGATCCGTAGCGTTAACACCTTGGCGATCTATCAACAACTGAGGTTGAGATTGAGCAAGCGCTGTGTATATCTAATCCACAGCCACCTGAATTATTGCCTTGCCCAATCTATCCAAGGGAAAAGAAATGGGATGACCAAATGAAAAAGACTGATTTCCCAGACCATATAGAAACTAAGTTTGTCCCAAACAAAGTTTCTGATTATAAAGAATAACTTAAAATAATGTTTTAATTTTACGTTAAAGCTAATTATCCCACATTTTCTTTAACGGGAAAGCTTTCCTCCTGATGTGTGGGCTTCTGTATTTTATACTAAATAATCACACCCAAAGGATCAGGGGAATTAATTATCATTAAACCATTAAAATGAACATCCTGTATTTACGTTACTAGGACATGAGAAATAACCTGCGTTTGTTTTGGGTTCCTGATTTCAGAAGTTTCCAGGGAGCCTTCGGGCCAATTGAAATGCAGTCTTTCTTGTGTTTACTTACTGTGTCAACGTGGTGCAGGTACGCTGGGTTTCACTAACACTTATTACTGAGGCTTTTGTCAAAATGCACTGGAACAAGCTGCATAGACACGAAACATTCGGCCCATCTAGTTCCTGCCCGGAACGCCCAGCCCACCTCCATTCCCCACCCTTCATGTCCTCACCTCCCGTGACTTTAGGAGTCACTGACCTTCCACGCTTCGTTCTCAATCTTCAGCACAACCCTTCCCTCTGTTGTGATCACTTTCTCTTTCAACCTGGCCAGATTTATTCGCTCCTGCCATACCACCGTTACCCTGTGCAGAGGTGAAATGGTTATAAACCGTCACAAGAGAATCGGTTTTAACCTTGCGCAGGTTTAACCGCTACCTGCACTCACCCCTTCAGCCCCTTCCTTCTGGACAACTCCTTTTCTCTCTCTCGGTCTTCTTTGAATTGCTGAATCCTTCCTTCCCAAAGTGCTTTGACACTACCAACCGTGCCGGCGCAGACCGCCAACGCTTTCATGGTGTGAGGCAGATCCCGAGGGTCATCGCATGGTCCCGGTGGATCTCCGCGCCGTGAGAGACTGCGGGTAAAACAAATATTAACACCCCGAGAGAGGGCCGCGGGAACGCCTCCTTCCCAAAACACACTCACCCACCCAAAGTGGGATCTGCTGATCTCATTCCCCCAGCCCCGATCGTGCACTGAAGCTGGCTGGTTCACTATGGTCTCAGCTGTTATCTACATTAAATTGGTTTTCTTCTGCTGCTGCTGTTTAACTAATTGTGCGGGAGAGCTCGTGTTGTATTTTGTTTTGCTTCGGAACGGAGTGTACTTGAAATAAAAGCCCGAAACCATCTCAGTCAGACAATGGAATTAAATCTCAAACCCTACCCGTGCTTCGGTCAACCGGTTGCTCCTCATTAGAATAGCTCCACGTGGTAATCCAAGGGCGAAATGTGATGCTGGTCTAAATTTAACCCACGACACAAATAAAGAGACGACCAGCTGGCCCAACGCCCGGGACCTAGGATTGACATTAGAACCGACATTTTGGTTACTGAATGTCGATGACTAATTTTGTTTTATTGTGAACATGTATACACTCAGTTGCCACTTTATTGGGTACCACCTGGTTCGTGGTCTTCTACTGTTGGTTCAAGGTTCGACGTGTGGGTTCCGAGATGCTTCTCTGCAAACCATTGTTGTAAAGGGTGGTTATCTGAGCTGCTATCGCCTTCCAGTCAGTTTGAAATAGTCTGGCCATTCTCCTCCGACCTTTCTCATTGGATTGCCGCTCGTTGGATTTTTTTTGTTTCCCACCACTCACTGTTCTTTTAAAAAAAAAATCTAGACTGCTGTCCGTGGAAAAACCTGGAAAATTAGCAGTTTCTGAGATGCTCATAAGTCATAGGAGCAGAATTAGGCCACTTGGCCCGTCGAGTCTGCTCCGCCATACACTCAGGGCTGATCCATTTTCCCCTCCTCAGCCCTGCTCCCCGGCCTTCTCCCCGTAGCCTTTGATGCCGTGCCCATTCAAGAACCTATCAACCTCGCTTTAAATACACCCAATGACCTGGCCTCCACAGCTGCCTGTGGTAACAAATTCCACAAATTCACCACTCTCTGGCTAAAGAAACTTCTCCGCATCTCTGTTTTAAATGGACGACACTATATTGTGAGGCTATGCCCTCTTGTCCTAGACTCCCTCGCTATGGGAAACATCCTTCCCACATCTACTCTGTCTAGTCTGTATCTTGTTTTACGGCAGCTTAATGGTGCATTACCGACACCCTCTGCTCCAGAATGTGCACTAGACATACATTCTAAATCCCTTCACCCAATCACACACACACACACACACACACACACATATATATATATATATATATATATACAAACCTACACTTCACCCTCCCATCTTTGACCATCCTAGTATCCTATTCCTGTTTATTCGTCATATTCTATAAAAAACCCCTGTACCCCTTAAAAACGCTAAAAAAAAAATACCCGGACTTGTGCTCTCTCACCCATGCCCAGCAACCCTTTTAGTGTGAATTCCTGCATCCCCAATTCCCTTAGTTTAATTCTCGTCATCTCTCTCTGTATCCCATACTTCCTGCAATTCAGAACTACATGTTCTACTGACTCCTCTTCCTGACATTCCTCACACAATCCTGTCTGGCGTTTCCCTATCATTTTTAATGTTTTCTTTAATGCACAATGCCCCAGCTCTGTCTAGTCCTTCCAGCATTTGAAAGGCTTCAATGAGATCCCCCTCACCCTTCTAAATTCCAGCGAGTGTAACCCCGGACCCAACAAACGATCCTCTTATGTAACCCTTTCCTTCCCGGAATCATGCTTGTGAACCTCCTCTGAACCCTCTCCAATGCCAGCACCTCTTTCCTTAGATATGGAGCCCAAAAATGTTTACAATACTCAAGGTGAGGCCTCACCAGTGCCTTATAAAGCCTCAGCTTCACATCCCTGCTCTTGTATTCTGGACCTCTTGAAATAAATACTAACATTGCATTTGTCTTCTTAACCACCAACTCAACCTGCAACCTTTAGGGTGTTAGGTACAAGGACTCCCAAGTCCCTTTGCATCTCAGATTTTTGGATTTTCTCTCCATGTGGAAGATAGTCTGCACATTTACTTCTGCTACCAAAGTGCATCAACATGCATTTTCCAACGTTGTATTTCATTTGCCACTTCCTTGTCCATTCTCCTAATCTGTCTAAATCCTTCTGCAGCCTTCTTGTTTCCTTAACACTACCTACCTCTCCACCAATCTTCATATCATCTGCAAACTTGGCAACAAAGCCATCTATTCTATTATCTAAATCGTTGATATACAGCAGTCCCAGCACTGACCCCTGTAGAACACCACTAGTCACTGGCAGCCAACCAGACATGGATCCTTTTATTCCCACTCACTGCCTCCTACCAATCAACCAATGCTCTAACCATGCCTGTAACTTTCCTGTAGTACCATGGGCTCTTAATTTAGTAAGCAGCCTCACGTGTGGCACCTTGTCAAAGGCCTTCTGAAAGTCCAAATATACAACATCCACTGCATCCCCCTTGTCTATCCTACTTGTAACCTCCTCAAAGATTAACAGGTTTGTCAGGCAAGATATTCCCTTAAGGAGGCCATGCTGGCTTTGTCCTATCTTGTCCTATGTCACCAAGTTCTCCATAACCTCATCCTTAACAACTGACTCCAGCATCTTCCCAACCACTGAGGTCAGGCTAATTGGTCTATAATTTCCTTTCTGCTGCCTTCCTCCTTTCTTAAAGAGTGGAGTGACATTTGCAATTTTCTAGTCCTCTGGCACTGTGCCAGAATCCAATGATAGTTGAAAGATCAATACTAATGCATCCATAATATCTACTGCTACTTCTTTCAGAACCCTGGGGTTCAGTCATCTGGTCTGGGTGACTTATGTACCTTTCGGTCTTTCAGCATTTTGAGCACCTTCTCCCTTGTAATAGTAACTGCACCCACTTCTCTTCCCTCACACCCTTCAACATCTGGCACACTGGTAGTGTCTTCCACTGTGAAGACCGATACAAAATACTCATTTAGTGAATTTCCCATCTCCTTGTCCCCTGTTATTATTTCTCCAGCCTCATTTCCTAACTTCCTATATCGACTCTCATTTCTCCTTTATTTTTTACATACTTGAGAAAGCTTTTACTATCCACTTTGATATTGTTTGCTACCGTGCTTTCCTATTTCATCATTTCCCTCTTAATGATTCTTCTAGTTGCTCTCTGTAGGTTTTTAAAAGCTACCCAATTCTCTTGCTTCCTGCTAATTTTTGCATTATTGTATGATCTCTCTCTTGCTTTTACATTAGTTTTGACTTCTTTTGTCAGTCATGGTTGTACTATTTTGCCATTTGAGTATTCCTTCATTTTTGGAATACATCTATCCTGCACCTTCCTCATTTTTCCCAGAAACTCATACCATTTCTGCTTTGCTGTCATCACTGCCAGCATCTCCTTCCAATTTACTTTGGCCAGCTCCTCTCTCATACCACTGTAATTTCCTTCACTCCACTGAAATACTGCTACATCAGACTTTACTTTCTCCCTATCAAATTTCAAGTTGAACTCAGTCATATTGTGATCACTGTCTCCTAAGGGTTCTTTTACCTTAAGCTCCCTAATCACGAACTATTCTTTACGTAAGACCCAATCCAGTATAGCTGATCCCCTGGTA
This sequence comes from Mobula hypostoma, assembly GCF_963921235.1. NCBI lineage: Eukaryota > Metazoa > Chordata > Chondrichthyes > Myliobatiformes > Myliobatidae > Mobula > Mobula hypostoma. The sequence continues at coordinate 43,229,758 of NC_086108.1, forward strand.
GGATCAATGACAAATTGCTCTAAAAAGCCATCTCCTCTGCATTCTCCAAACTCACTCTCCTGACATACATTACCAACTTGATTTTCCCAATCGACTTGCACGTTAAAATTTCCCAACTATCATAGCATTGCCCTTTTGACACGCCTTTTCTATTTCCTATTGTAATTTGTGGTCCACATCCCAGCTACTGTTGGAAGGTCTGTATATCTGCCATCAGGATCTTTTTACCCTTGCAGTTTCTTAACTCAACGCACAAGGATTCAACATCTTCCAATCCTATGTCACATCTTTGTACTGATTTGATGTCATTCTTTACCAGCAGAGCCACACAAACCCCTCTGCCTACATTCATATCGCTCTGATACAACCTTGGACATTCAGATCCCATTTACAACCATCCTTGATTCAGTGGTGGCCACACATCATACTTGACAATATCTAGTAGTGCAACAAGATTATTTCTTATACTCCGTGCATTGAGATTTAACACTTTGAGTACTATATTTGCTACCTTTTTTGATCCTGCATCCCTAATGCACTGATATTCACCCTGCTGGCTGCAACTTTGTCCTATCATCTGCCTGTCCTTCCTGACAGTCAGACTATATGCTATCTTTGCTTTTTTACCATCCATCCTATCCTGACTCCCTTCACTCCGGTTCCCACTCCCCTGCCAAATTAGTTTAAACCCTTCCCAACAGCCCTAACAAGCCTGACCACAAGAATATTGGTCCAGGTGCAACCCACCTCTTTTGTACAAGTCATACCTCCCCCAAAAGAAATCCCAGTGATCAAAGAACCTGAAGCCCTGCCCCCTGCACCAGCTTCTCAGCTACACATTTATCTGCCAGATTATCCTGTTTCTACCCTCATTATGCATGGCACAAGTAGCAATCCAGAAATTACTACCCTGGAGGTCCTGCTTCTCAGCTTTCTATCGGTCAGTGGGTGCCGTCCCGAATCCGGGGTTGGTGGCTATGCACATCCATCTTCTTCGATCTTGTGACAGCAGTGAGTACAGCCTCTCCTCCAGCTTGTTCTCGCTGGCTGCCTTGGCACCGCCCACCACCACCCCTGCCGAACTCGAACCCAGGGCCGTGTCGGCCTCCAGTTGCGGCCGCTTCTTCAAGCTCGGCCCTTCCTTAGGCGGAGGCCTTGGGCAGGTCCAGGCACATGGTGCAGCACCCAAGTTCATCATGTCTCTTCTAACTAAGTGCATAGCATACGATTCGTAGATATGTGGTAAGGCTTCAATCTCTTCCACAGAAGATGGTCATTGGCTCACAAGGAGCTCATCCACCCTTTGTCAGGTCTTGTTTCTTTTTAGTCCTGCTGGGTGTCCTCACACCCTCCTCACCAGACTAAGTCCGGTGGGGGAGCTGGCCCAAGTCGCCGACCACTCGACCACGGCCCTGGCCGAGCTTTCTATATAGCTCTCTAAATTCACTCTTCTGGACCTCATTGCTTTTCCTTCCTATGTTATTGGTACCAATATGTACCAAGACATCTGGAAACTCTCTCTCCCTCTTCAAAATGCACCTGGGAGGCAACATACCATCTGGGTGTCTCATTCATGTCCACAGAATCTCTTGTTTGTTCCTCTGACTCTTGAGTCCGCCATCACTACCGTTCCCTTCTTCTACCTCATTCTCTTCTGCACCAGAAACCTATGCTCAGTGCCAGTAACCTGGTCTCCGTGGTATTCCCCTGGGAGGTTGTCCTCCACAACAGTATCCAAAACTGTATACTTCTTACTGAGCAGTACTTATTAAATGGTATGTGTAAACCACCCCTGTCTGGCACCAACAGTCAATTCACGTGAAAGTCACTTAGGTCATAGTTCTTACCCATTCTGATTTTTGGTGTCAATAACAACTGAACCTCTTGACCACGCCTGCATGCTTTTATGTACTGAGTTGCTGCCACACAAATGATTGATTAGATACTTGCATTAATAAACACGTGTACCTAATAAAGTGGCCACAGAGTGTATGTGTGTTGCACCATTCAGTCTTTCTTCAAACTCATAGTTTAGAGGCATTTAAGCTCTCATACCTCACCTGGTAAATCTTGATGATGTCCCACATCATAGGTATCTTTTTTTTTAAAATACTGTAGTTCTTAGTGAGAAGGCAGAGTCTGCGAGGTCAGAGTTTATATACACATTCCTAGTTTTCTTTAGGAAGGTGATAGTGGATCTTTTCTTCATTTTGCTGCGGTTTGCTTTTACTTAGTTTCTACGATTTTTAAGCAAAAGATATCAAACTCCAGAAGGTGACATAAGAGACAGCAGATACCCTTCCATTTCCACCTCCTCCAAATACATTTCTAGCTCAGCATCCAGCTACTTTGCCTATGCTCACCTTGAATCAACAAACTAATTTCGAAGTCAGTAGCTGGCAAGTTAACTGTGCATCACTCCGTTACATAATAATTTAACATCTACACCGTGAGCTAATATGGGAAATGGAATAGGAAAGATTGCAAGTTTATTTAGGAATGATTTATTTAGAGAACTTAATAACAAACAGTAAGTATCTAAAGTAGAAAGGCCAGATTCAATCTCAAATTTATCTGATTTTACTAATTTTGCCTACCTATAGGATTCAGTGTGCAAGGAGGGAGTTATTGTCCAACGAATAAAGCATTGAAGACTAGTTGCTTCAATCACATTTAGTAACCAATAAGTATCCAACTCGATGTTCCCACTAAACAGTTAGTCTACTGTTGAATGCTTGATTCACCCACCACTTCATAAGTGTTCAACATAGGGTTTTATCTACATCCAGTTTCTATGCGCTTATGTTAAATCAATGTTAACTGTTGATTTACATAACGATCTCTGTGGGATTGAGTTCAAGATCCATGAGGAAATGTTGCAGCTATACAAGACCTTGGTCAGACTCCACTTGGTCACCTCATTACAGGAAGGATGTGGAGCCCATAGAGAGAGTGCAGAGGAGATTTACAAGGATGTTGCCTGGATTGGATGGTGTACCTTATGAGAGTAGGTTGAGTGTATTTGGCTTTTTCTCCTTGGAGCGACAGAGGGTGAGAGGTGACCTGATTGAGGTGTATAAGGTGATGAGGGACATTGATTGTGTAGATAGCCAGAGGCTTTTTCCCGGGGCTGAAATGGTTAAAAAGAGAGGGCATAGCTTTAAGGTGCTTGGAAGTAGGTACAAGGGGAATGTCAATGGGAAGTTTTTCACACAGAGAGTGGTGGGTGCATGGAATGCACTGCTGGTGGTTGTGGTGGAGGCGGATACAATAGGGTCTTTTAAGAGCCTCATAGATAGGTACATGGAACTTTGCAAAATATATGCTAGGGAAATTCTAGGCAGTCTCTGGAGTAGGTTACATGGTCCGCACAACATTGTGGGCCAAAGGGTCTGTAATGTGCTGTAGATTTCTATAATCTATATTCTATGAATCCTCCAAATGTCGTGTAACATTGCTCACTAATGTGTAAAATTTCTCCCCTTAATAAATGCACATAGATTAAAATAACACACACAAAATGCTACAGGAACTCAGCAGGCCAGGCAGCATCTATGGAAAAAAAAATACAGTCGATGTTTCGTTTCGACAGGACTGAGTTCCTCCAGCATTTTGTGAGTGTTTTGCTTGGGTTTCCAGATCTGCAGATTTTCTCTTGTTTGTGATATAGATTAAAATGTTTATATACTGGAAATCACATAATCTGATTCGGGATAGTCAGCATGGCCTTGTCAAGGGTAGGTCATGCCTTATGAGACTGATTGAATTCTTTGAGGATTTAACAAGACACATCGATGAAGGTACAGCTGTGGATGTAGTACATATGGATTTCAGTAAGGCATTTGATAAGATGCCCCATCCAAGGCTCCTTCAGAAAGTAAGGAGGCATGGGATCCAAGGAGACCTTGTTTTGTGGATCCAGAATTGGCTTGTTCACAGAAGGCAAAATGTAGTTGTAGATGGTTCGTATTCTGCATGGAGGTCAGTGACCAGTGGTGTTCTGCAGGGATCTGTTCTGGGACCCCTCCTCTTTGTGATTTTTATAAATGACCTGGATGAGAAATAGAAGGGTGCGTTAGTAAGTTTGCTGATGACACAAAGGCTGGGGGTGTTGTGGATAGTCTGGAGGGTTGTCAGGGGTTACAGTGGGACATCGATAGGATGAGAACTGGGCTGAGAAGTGGCGGATGGACTTCAACCCAGATAAGTGCGAAGTGGTTCATTTTGATAGGTTAAATTTGAAGACAGAATATAATATTAATGGTAAGACTCTTGGCAGTGTGGAGGATCTGAGATATCTTGGGGTCCGTGTCCATAGGACACTCAAAGCTGCTGCACAGGTTGACAGTGTTGTTAAGGTGGTGTGTGGTGTGTTGGCATCCATCTACTGTGGGATTGAGTTCAAGTACCCTGAGGTAATGTTACAGCTATATACGAGCTTGGATAGACCCCACTTGGAGTACTATGTTCACTTCTGATCACCTCACTACAGGAAGGATGTGGATACTATAGAGAGAGTGCAGAGGAGATTTACAAGGATGTTGCCTGGGTTGGAGAGCAGGCCTTATGAGAATAGGTTGAGTGAACTTGGCCTTTTCTCCTTGGAGCGACGGAGGATAAGAAGTGACCTGATAGAGGTGTACAAGATGATGCAAGGCATTGATCGTGTGGATAGTCAGAGGCTTTTTCCCAGGGCTGAAATGGCTAACCCAGGGAGCATAGTTTTAAGGTGCTTGGAAATAGGTACTGAAGGGATGTCAGGGTAAGTTTTTCCACACAGAGTGGTGGGTGCGTGGAATGCACTGCAGGTAGCTGTGGTAGAGGCGGATATAACAGGGTCTTTTAAGACCTCTTAGATAGGTACATGGAGCTTAGAAAAACAGAGGGCTATGCACTAGGGAAATTCTAGGCGATTTCTAGAGTAGGTTACATGGTCTGCACAACATTGTGGGCCAAAGGGCCTGTAATATGCTGTAAATTTCTGTTCTATGTAAGTCAATTCTGTAGTTAAAGAAACGTCAGTACTACAGTAATTAACCTGATAATGAGAACTTCTTTAAATAAAAACTATTTATTAAAACTAACAACATCAGTCATAATGCGGAACCAGGTCCTTCAGCTCAACTCGTCCATGCACACCAAGATGTCTATCCAAGTTAGTCCCATTTGCCTGCATTTGGCCCATGTCTGTAAACATTTTTTGTCCATTCACCTGTCAAGTCAACGCGCAACATATGCATTTTTAAAAGGAATAGGATATATAAGAGGTTGGGTTAGGAAGACCCACATTAATTATTATGCCCTTTCTTTCAACATGCACTGTGCTTGGTGGAAGGACGAAACAGGAACACGTAAACAAGATAACGTACAGAATAATCAGTGAACAAAACAGAACAAAATAATCGCTTATTTGGCCGTTAATGTGAGAATTCTCACCCTAACATATGACTAAGCAGGTTCGAGACAAAGCAACATTAATTAATTACCCTGTTTAAAAGTTCCGGAGTTTTGTTTTAATTATTGAGATACAGCGCTGTCACGCCGCCCAACGATTCCCGATTTAATCGCGGGACAATTAACAATGACCATTCAACCTACCCGGTATGTGAAATGCTACTGTGCCGCTCCAGTTGCCGTTTCAGTTTAAACTGTTCAGTAAGAAACATCTGTAAATCAGAAGGCCGCCGAGGGTTCTACAGGCCCTCCACCGTTTTCGTTTGATCACGGAACACGCTGGAGATGTCACAGAAGGAGCGTAGAGCGCGTTTTTGCCAATTTTCCTGCCCGGTTGACGGCACGAGATTCGGGGCAGTAGCTACTTTCTAAGCAACAACATTCCTCTGGGCAGAAGCCCGTTCAGAAGTGGGGGACTGTGGGGTTGGGCAGATCTGAAGAGGAAATCATGTAGACCGCAAATCATAGACCGCTCACGCGATTCACATGGATACGTAATACAGTGTAGGCGTTCAAAAGTAGACTTGTTAATTTATTAACGAAGTACGTCACCATTTACTATATTGAGATTCATTTTCTTGGAGACATTTACAGAAAACTAATGAAATACAACACAATTTACGAAAACTATATATAAACCAAGGCTGGCTTTCGAATTTTTTTTTGTTTGTAGGTAAATCTTGAAAGGAGGTGAGATGTTGGGGTGAATTTAGCTCTTCAATGTAAAAAAAACCATTTAAATTACGTAAATAATAAATGCAAGATGTAACTATGATTGCTTTCTGAGCCCCGGATAAACTCCTGCAGATGCACTATTTAACGTATCCTGACAGGTTGCGTCCTAATGTTGTACGGTCATTCGAATGCGTGGGAATGTAAAGAAGATACAGAGAGCAGCGCATTCACGGGCACATCACTCCCCCCCCCCCCCCGGTGCATCAACAAGTAGGCACTGCCTTAAGCAGGCAACATCTATCGTCAAAGGCCCCTCCTTATGGGTCTGTGCCACCTTTTACCATCGGTCCGGAGGCGCGGAAGCCCGAAATTCCAACAGGTTCAAGAATAACAACATCGCTTCAAGCACTCGGTTCTTGAAACAACCGGGAAAACGCTAACCACCACTAGTTTAATAACACTAAGACCACTCTGATCATTTTGCACTTAACTGGACGTTTTATTTGTTCTAATTGCGTTTTCCCCCTGTAAAAGTAGTGTATAATCTATGGTTCCCCCCCCCCCGCAAAAGTAGTGTATAATCTATGGTTTTCCCCCTGCAAAGGTAGTGTATAATCTATATGGTTTTCCCCCTGCAAAGGTAGTGTATAATCTATGGTTTTCTTGTGACTGCCGCTTATCTGAAGCTATGTGCCTGTGATGGTGCTGCAAGTCAACTTCTCTTTGCACCTGTGCACACCTGTACTTGTCCCTATGACAATAGACTAGAGTTGACTTTGATAACGCCCCTAGTTGCTGGGTGCTTCACTTTTGCTATTCAATCTTCAGCTTCTATGACAGTCCCTCTGTGTCTATTCAAATACGCGTCTCTCGCTGTTAAATTTTACAAGCTTGCAGGCGACCATGGGAAAGTCGAATGAATAAGTCCATAAAAGTTCCTTTTTTCAGGATTCGGACGTAAGATTTTCTTCCCTACCATTTCACCAGAGTACAGTACCATAGATTGACAGGAGTTTGTGGAATATTATTCGTGGTACAAAGCAAACACCAGACAGAGTGCGAAGAGCGAATCGTTCTGGAAGCAAAATTCCGCGTATGTGTCCACGGTTGGACTCCAGACCCCTCTGCTTGAACATGATAGGTCGGAAGTTCGTGTCCCCCCAAGCACCAGGTAGCATACGATCTTGTACCTCTCGTAACCCAAGGCTTTCACCGCCTTCTTCACACACTCGGCCAGTTCCACGGCTGCCAGCGCCGAGCCCCTGGGCTCGTACTTGGCACCGTTCAGTCTGCTCTCCAGAACCGAGCGAATGGCGGCCCTCGCTTCTTGCGCTGAGAAGGTTTTGGCCGGCCGGGGCACGTAGGTGTTCTCTGTGGGACGGTCTAGCCTGGTACTGCCGGTGCTGGGCTTCGAGCGCTGACGGTCCTTCTCTCGTTTCTTCTCCTTCTCCCTTTTACTCGGGAGTCTTGTTTGCTGTCGTTCGATCTCGCTCCCCGCAAGAGCTGAACCCCATCTTTTGGAAATCTGGGCACTCCGGGCTTTTGGAAGACAGAAGCCCGGGAAACTCATACATTTCGGTCGTTCAGGCTCGCGGAAGCCGCGGCTTTCCATTGCACCGCCGCAGAGATAAGGAGGCACCACTGGGCAGTCCGCTAACTGAGCCGGTGTAAATTCCTGTCGCGATGTATATTTATAAACAGGGATTAGTTAACCCTTTGTAGTTCTCCAGAGTCCCAACCTGGGCACTCGTGTGTGATCAACCTTCGTGCACATTCCTGGAATAGCCGGGACTTCACTCAGGAAGGAGGAACATTTGGATTCAGTCTGAGAGACCACGACTCATAGGAATTGATCGGGGCAGTCTGAAAGCCGTAAATTACAGTATTTCTTTCCAACAGCCCGGCCGCCGCTCACTCAGCAAACAGTTCAAAGAATAATTCGGCCCGTTGTTCTGACATTCACTCTCTAGTGTTTGACCCCCAAGATATATCTGATTACTTAGAGAGAGTGACAAGCACTGCCCAAATCATAGGCTCATCACTTCTCCCATCATCATTGTGCGTTGTATCTGGAAGGCTGACAGTACCATCAAAGGTAGCTGTTACCCTGGTCATTCCTTTCTGTTCCTTCTATCTTCTGGGAGAAGATACAGAAGTTTGGAAGCCTGGATGACTAGACCGAAGAACAGTTTCCTCCCCCCCTCCAACCAATCTCCCTCTTTCCCATCACGTTTCCGGTACTGCTGTGTGTTCTCAAACATTTAATTTCTCTTCGATTAGTGGCCCTTTGGTTTTCTTTTACCACGACGTCAAACTTCACTACCATACTTGGCAGGATACTGTTGTTTTAAACACATCACTGTAGATGTTATATTTAACATCTGCAGTGATGTTTAACAGCGAGAAGAGTTTAAAAGGTGACGGTTATTTCTTCACGGGTTTGATCGGGGCACGACCGCACAAGCGCGTTGAGGTCAGCCACTGAGAACAGCGGGAAGAGTTTAAAAAGAAGACGGCTCTATAGAGGGGGCGACGGAGTAGAGGAGAGGGAGACAGAGTAGGAAGTCTTTGGCTCGACGGGACTTAGATGATAAGGGGTCGAGGCGAAGTAGGTTATCTTTGTAGAATACAGACAGACTGTGTGTGAAGCCGGTTTTCTGTGCTCGGTGTCAGATGTGGGAGATCCTGGAGACTCCCAGCCTCCCGGACAGCCACATCTGCACCAGGTGTGTCGAGATGCAGCTCGATGACCTTCGTCTGGTCAGGGAGACTGAGGAGGTGATACAGAGGAGCTATACGCAGGTAGTCACACTGGGGCCACAGGCGACAGAAAAGTGGGTAACAGTCAGGAAAGGGAAAGGCAAGAGGCAGATGCTAGAGAGTACCCCAGTGGCTGTCCCCCTGAACAACAAGTACTCCTGTTTGGGTACTGTTGGGGGAGACGGCCTACCTGGGGGAGGCAACGGTGGCCGCGCCTCTGGCACAGAGGCTCAGAAGGGTAGGGAAAGGAAGAGGATGGCAACAGTGATAGGGGACTCTATAGTTAAGGGTCAGACAGGCGATTCTGTGGATGCAGGAAAGAAACTCGGATGGGAGTTTACCTCCCAGGTGCCAGGGTCCGGGATGTTTCTGATCGCGTCCACGATATCCTGAAGTGGGAAGGAGAACAACCAGAGGTGGTACATATTAGTACTAACGACATAGGTAGGAGAAGAGAGGAAGTCCTGAAAACAGACTGCAGAGAGTTAGGAAGGAAGTTGAGAAGCAGGATCTGAAAGATAGTAATCTCGGGATTACTGTCTGTGCCACGTGATAGTGAGTATAGGAATAGAATGAGATGGAGGATTAATGCGTGACTGAGGGATTGGAGCAGGGGCAGGGATTCAGATTTCTGGATCATTGGGACCTCTTCTGGGGCAGGAATGACCTGTACAAAAAGGGCCGGTTGCACTTGAATCCCAACGGGACCAATATCCTGGCGGATGAGTTTGCAAAGGCTATTGTTGAGAGTTTAAACTAGAATTGCTGAGGGGTGGGAACCGAACTGAAGTGACGGAGGAAGGGGCGGTTGGCTCACAAATAGAGAAAGCTTGGAGTCAGTGCGAAAGGGAGGATAGGCAGGTGATAGAGAAGGGATACACTCAGACTGATGGTTTGAGATGTGTCTATTTTAATGCAATGAGTATTATGAACAAAGCGGATGAGCTTAGAGCGTGGATTAGCACTTGGAGTATGATGTTGTGGCCATTACAGAGACTTGGATGGCGCAGGGGCAGGAATGGCTACTTCAAGTGCCAGGCTTTAGAAGTTTCAGAAAGGACAGGGAGGGAGGCAAAAGAGGTGGGGGTGTGGCCCTGTTGATCAGAGATAGTGTCACGGCTGCAGAAAAGGAGGAAGTTATGAAGGAGTTGTCTATGGAGTCTCTGTCAGTGGAAGTTAGGAATAGAAAGGGGTCAATAACTTTTCTGGGTGTTTTTTTCTCTATATAGACCACCCAATAGTAACAGGGACATCAAGGAGCAGATAGGGAGACAGATTCTGGAAAGGAGTACTAATAACAAGGTTGTTGTGGTGGGAGATTTTAATTTCCCAAATATTGATAGGCATTTCCCTAGAGTGAGGGGTTTAGATGGGGTGGAGTTCGTTAGGTGTGTTCAAGAAGGTTCCCTGACACAATATGTAGGTGAGCCTACAAGAGGAGAGGCTGCACTTGGTCTGGTACAGTATTGGGAAATGAACCTGGTCAGGTGTCAGGTCTCCCAGTGGGAGAGCATTTTGGAGATAGTGATCACAATTCTATCTCCTTTACCATAGCTTTGGAGAGGGATACGAACAGACAAGTTAGGGAAATGTTTAATTGGTGTAAGGGGAAATATGCAGTTATCAGGCAGGAACTTGGAAGCATAAATTGGAAACGTTCTCAGGGAAACGTACAGAAGAAATGTGGCAAATGTTCGGGAGATATTTGCATGGGGTTCTGCGTACTTATATTCCAATGAGACAGGGAAAGTATGGTAGAGTACAGGAACTGTGGTCTGCAAAGGCTGTTTTAAATCTAGTCAATAAGAAAAGAAAATCTTATGAAAGGTTAAAAAAACTAGGTAATAATAGAGACCTAGAAGATTATAAAGCTAGCAGGAAGGAGCTTAAAAATGAAATTAGGAGAGCCAGAATGGGCCATGAGAAGGCCAAGAGGATAAGATGTGAGAGAATAGGACCAATCAAGTGTGACAGTGGAAAAGTGTGCATGGAACCCGAAGAAATAGTGGAGGTACTTAATGAATACTTTGCTTTAGTCTTCACTACAGAAAAGGATCTTGGCGATTGTACAGATGACTTACAGTGGAGTGAAAAGCTTGCGCATGTAGATATTAAGGAAGAGGATGTGCTGGAGCTTTTGAAAAGCATCAAATTGGATAAGTCACCAGGACTGGACAGGATGTACCCCAGGCTACTGTGGGAAGTGAGGGAGGAGATTGCTGAGCCTCTGGCAACAATCTTTGCATCATCAATGAGGATGGGAGAGGTTCTGGAGTATTGGAGGGTTGCGGATGTGGTTCCTTTATTCAAGAAAGGGAGTAGAGATAGCCCAGGAAATTATAGACCAATGAGTCTTACTGCAGTGGTTGGTAAGTTGATGGAGAAGATCCTGAGAGGCAGGATTCATGAACATTTGGAGAGGCATAATATTAATAGGAATAGTCAGCATGGCTTTGTCAAAGGCAGGTCGTGCCTTATGAGCCTGATCGAATTTTTTAAGGATGTGACTAAGCATATTGATGAAGGTAGAGCCGTAAATGTAGTACATATGGATTTCAGTAAGGCATTTGATAAGGTACCCCATGCAAGGCTTATTGAGAAAGTAAGCAGGTATGGGGTCCCAGGGGACATTGCTTTGTGGATCCAGAACTGGCTTGCCCACAGAAGGCAAATAGTGGTTGTAGACAGGTCATATTCTGCCTGGAGGTCAGTGACCAATGGTGTGCCTCAGGGATCTGTTCTGGGAACCCTAATCTTCGTGATTTTTATAAATGACCTGGATGAGGAAGTGCAGGGATGGGTTAGTAAATTTGCTCATGATACAAAAGGTGGGGGGGGGGGGTGTTGTGGAAAGTGTGGAGGGCTGTCAGAGGTTACAGCGGGACATTGATAGGATGCAAAACTGGGCCGAGAAGTAGCAGATGAAGTTCAACCCAGATAAGTGTGAGGTGGTTCAGTTTGGTAGGTCAAATATGATGGCAGAATACAGCATTAATGGCAATACTCTTGGCAGTGTGGAGGATCAGAGGGATCTTAGGGTCCTAGTCCATAGGACACTTAAAGCTGCTGCACAGGTTGCCTCTGTGGTTAAGAAGGCATACAGTGCATTGGCCTTCATCAATCGTGGGATTGAGTTTAAGAGCCGAGAGGTAATGTTGCAGCTGTATAGGATCCTGGTCAGACACCACTTGGAGTACTGTGCTCAATTCTGGTCGCCTCACTACAGGAAGAATTTAGAAACCATAAAAAGGGTGCAGAGGAGATTTACAAGGATGTTGCCTGGATTGGGGAGCATGCCTTATGAGAACAGGTTGAATGAACTCAGCCTTTTCTCCTTGGAGCAACGGAGGATCAGAGGTGACCTGATAGAGGTGTACAAGATGATGAGAGGCACTGATCATGTGGATAGTCAGAGGCTTTTTCCCAGGGCTGAAATGGCTCGCACGAGAGGACACAGTTTTAAGGTTCTTGGAAGTAGGTACAGAGATGTCAGGGGTAAGTTGTTGTTGTTTTTTTTTACTACACAGAGAGTGGTGAGAACATGGAATGGGCTGCCAGTGGCAGTGGTGGAGGCGGAAGCAATAGGGTCTTTTAAGAGACTCCTGGATAGGTACACGGAGCTTAGAAAAAGAGGAGTAAGGGTAACCCTAGGTAATTTCTAAGGTAAGGACATGTTTGGCACAACTTTGTGGGCCAAAGGGCCTGTATTGTGCTGTAGGTTTATGTTTCTAATATTACCACATATACCGACTGTGAGCTTCACGGGAGTAAGGGATTTCATGCATATGACAATAAATGAATCCAAAAACCTGTTTAACGCTTCTCATACCAGTGTAGAGTTAGATGCAAAGTCTGTTAAGGTTCTATTCTATGAATAGTGTAGTTATAAGTGTAAATGTATAGAGAGGCCCTCCTTTTGTTGGAGTTGACGTCCTAGCAGTCTACGTATAGTCAAAACGCAAGCCAGTATGATAACAAGAGCAAGCTGTTGCCCATGCAGCAGGCTCCCCCTCTCCACACAGTTGGTGAATCTAAAGGAACAGCAGAGACCGATACAGATTAGCACTAGCAGCATCGCAGGAGTTGCCAGTCACGTTGAACTCAACTTAAGCCTGGTGGGTTTAAACTCCTCCACTTAGTTCTCAGCTGCTGCTGGGTTGCAGAAGTTCCTCAGCTATTGAAGTCGATGGAGAGTCTAATTGCCTGTACTGACTCCTGCACCACTGATCAGCCTTGGACAGGTTGTATGGTTTGCATGTCCAACCCCAACAGCCACACCAGGCACTGTTCTGAATCATGACACAAAAAGACTTCCAAGAGGACTGAGAAGATGCAACATCACCACAGTCCTGGAAACACGATCACTGACAGTGCAAGACCATACAGTTCATGCACCAGAAACACAAACATGCAGGTTTAGGAAAATGATTCTGGGATGAAAGGCTTATCACATGAGGAGCGTTTGGCTGCTCTAGGCCTGTAGTAGCTGGAATATAGAAGAATTGGCGGTGGGGGATCTCATTGAAACTTATCAAATGTTGAAAGGCCTAGGTAGAGGGGATGAGGAGTGGTTGTTTCCTATAGTGAGTGGGTCTAGGATCAGAAGGCCCAAACTCAGAATAGAGGGACGTCCATTTAGAACAGAAATCTTTAGCCCAAGGGTGGTAAATCTGTGGAATTCATTGCCACTGGTGGCTGTGGAGACCAGGCAGAGGTTAAGAGATTCTTGATAAGTCAGGGCATGAAAGATTATGAGAAGGCAGAATGGGATTGAGAGAAAAATGGATTGACCATGATCCAAGTCATTTATAAAAATCATAAAGATCAGGGGTCCCAGAACAGGTCCCTGTAGATCACAGGTCACCAACCCTTAGGCAGTATATGCTCCATCTAGTACACCCCTCTGTCTTTTATGGTCCAGCCAATTCTAAATCCATGCAGCGAAATTTCCCTGGATCCCATGCTTCCTGACTTTCTGAATGAGTCTACCCTGAGGAACCTTATCAAACACCTTACTAAAATCCATATACCTCGCACTTACTGCTCTAGCTTCAACTTGTTTTGTCACTTCCTCAAATAACTCAATTAAGCTTGTGAGGCATGACTTGCCCCTCACAAAGGCATGTTGACTCTCTTTAAGCCGACTATGTGTTTCCAAATGCTCATAAATTCTGAACATAAAAATCCTCTTCAAGTTTACCCACCATTTAATAAGACTCACTGATCTATAATTCTCAAGATTATGTCTATTAACTTTCTTGAACAAGCAATAACATTTGTCAATCTCCTATCTTCTGGTACTGCTCCTGTGTTCAGGTTGTAGCAAAGATTATTGTCAAAGGCACAGTGATCTATTCCCTCACTTCCCATAGTAACCTGGATTATAGACGGTCTGGCTCTGGGGATTTATGTTTCTTAATGTTTTTCAAAAGTTCCAGCACATCATGTTTCTTAATGTCAACAGGTTCCTGCGTAACAGCATGTTTTATGCTGTCCCCATTTGTCAAGGTCCCTCTCACTGGCGAACACTGAAGCAAAATATTAAGGAACTCCCTTGCCTCTTCCAACTCTAGGCACACAAAAAAAAACACATAAAATCGCCACATTTTAGTAAATTGTAATTAGCTCATCAGGCAATTTAAAAATGGCTCGTGTCATTGGCTGGATCAAAGGTGGTTACGAATCAACATATAGATCCCGCTAAGTGGTGCATAACAACCTCACACTCAGTATCAGCAAGACCAAGGAGCTGATTATTGACTTCAGGAGATAGAAACCAGAGGTCCATGAGCCAGTCCTCATCAGAGGATCAGAGGTGGAGAGGGTCAGCAATTTTAAATTCCTTGGTGTTATCATTTCAAAGGACCTGTCCTGGGCTCAGCACTTAAGTGCAATTACGCATGGTAGCCAATAGTAAAAAGAGATCAAAAGTTGTATTTAGCTGATCTTGAAGATCACAAGTACTGGCATATATAAGCACTTCTAAATTTGGATTGCAGTAGGTGGCAACAAAGCCATGACTGGGAAAATCAATGCCATTATTAAAGTTATTTGTATCAGGGTTAGGGTTTTTCTATTTGAACATTGGCCATTCACATATATTGTCTGAAAAATGAGTAAAACACCTTAGGATAATGGAGAATAAAATAAAATGAAATCTCCACACAACATCGGTATAAATATTTATACAGTTCATTGCAACTAAGCAGATGTTATCTGCATAGCAAACACCGTAACACAAATAAGAATACATTCAGTTGTCATTTGGTATACTTAGAAAATGGATAAATTGACAATACGATGTAATGCCTTGTTGGACATGCATTGCCGAAATAGTGACTTGTGTATTAATACTTACTGTTAAAATTTCACTATAACATTAATAATAATTATTTGTATTAGACACTTCAATCAGCAATGGAAACACTGATTTCTAGAACAATTTCTCAGACTGCCACAAAAATGTGGTTTGCCTGTTTTCTTCTTGTTGCATTCTAGATTAGAAAGTTAATAAAGGTCAGCAAAGGAAACCAGGTTTACCATCACATGTCCAAAATGTAAACACTATTAGAGAACAGCTAGAACCATGTTAATAATTTTGTAATTAGTCTTAATCAACATATTTTGATTTACACTATTTTCATTTACCTTTTTGATTTATTACCTGGGCTCAAGGGATTTCTCCATGAAATATTGGTTCTTCGAAGAGACATGATGTTAACAAAATTTACGTCCTCAGCAATATATTATTCAGTCCAAAACCTCAAGTCTACATTATTTTCTACACGTAGTCAGGTTTTACAAAAAAATAATTTAGGGGCACGAACCAGCCACTTGCCCTCTTAAGCCTGCTGCACCATTCAATAAAATAATGGCTGATTTGGTTGTAACCTCAACTCTGCATTTCCCCTAACCCTGACGGCCAATGTTCCCTCTAATTACTCTTGGAGCTGTCCAGATCAACCAGCGCTCTGAGCATTAACTTTTTACACAACTTGGCACTTTAAAGGTTTTTTTTTGTTATGTGCACATCAAACAAACACCATAACTCAGAACACAAGAAAACTATGTCAAGCAGTCAAAACAGGAAGACGGGTACAATAGCAAAAGTAAAATGTTTTGACTGGATGGTGCAGTGTTTAATGGGCTGGCATTGTTTATTAATAATGAGCTACTGATTTCCATTCAGTGTTTATTGTTACAATGTGTTACAGTGTTGTAACTTGAAACATTGACAATGTAAATACATTGACGGTCTAAAATGTTTCAAAGGTAGTGTTACATTTATTATTTAGAAAATTTATGGATATATTTATTAACAATAAGGTATTTTACAATTATATTAACATAGATTTCAAAATTACCTTCAAAATTCCAGCTGCACAGCAACAAAGGTTATATGCACAGGAGCATTTCAGATACTGCACGGCCGAGCACCCACACTGCTTAGAGGGAACAGTGCTGATGATCTCACAGTCACAAGCTTACAAATATTCAGTCTCTGCTTCTATTGCCCCTTGTCAAATGGTTTCAAAAAGATACGAAACTCAGGGGAAAAAACCTTGCCCCTTCAATGGGTAGTCCCATCATTTTTAAACATGAATACCAATTCCAAGTTGTCCAAAATGGGAAATCTATTTTCTGCATCTACCCTGTCAAAACCCCTCTTGACCTCGCATAAACAGTTGTCATGGAGTTATGCAATGGAAGCTTTTCCTGTGTCGGAAATAGGCCGTTATCTGAAGTATGAATCAATTTTAAAAGCACTCACCTTGTTAATCATTGTGGTAAATGAGAAATTCATACTATTGAACATAAACTGGGGTTTCATTGGGAAGGAAAATCAGTAATATTCTGATGCAAATCTATGCAAAGAACTCATCTAAAAATTAGGACACATGACCACGATATATCTACTAATCACAAGTTGCATGGAAATCTGAGATTCAGTATAACACTTCCAAATCAGAACATTCAAACACACTCACAAAAGTGTTAACATTTCCAATGACAAATTTTAAGTTATCATTCGATGATCAAGGCAAAAACATCCACTGCGATCAAGCCAATTTTTAAAGAGCAGAGTGACCCTCTAGCCAATGGCCTTGATCACAGCATACAAGGAAACCATATAAAGATGCAGCCATACTGAGCAATCTTCAAAATGTAAACCTGCCAGCATTCAGGTGACAGTAACTTCACTATCTGTGATCTTTTATTGGAACCTCAGAAAGTATAAGCCATTCAGTTAGATTTTGACATTTGCATTTAAGTCCTGCCTGCATAATTATCAGTAGATATTCTGACCAAATATCTTCAAAGCTTCAATTAACAACCAGAGCTTGTTGCAGAAGTCCCAAATTTCGATGGCCATGCTGGAAAGCTCTTTGTAATTTCACTCATGAATGCTCTACTTTAATCATAAGATTACATGACAATGTTAGCATAGGCAGCTAATCCATGGAAAACTAAATGCTGCCCTTTATTACATGGCCATTGGAGTAGAAAAGTGTGGAGATCTTATTACACCTCCACAAGGCTTTGATAAAAATCATCATCACATGTGGTGTACACCATAAAGTTTTGGTCCCCTTACTTAAGAAAAAATATACTTGGATTGGAGGCAATTCAGGCAAGATTGGCTAGGTTGACTCTTGAGATGAAGGGTCTATCCAGAGGAAAATTTGAGTCTATACTCAATGGAGTTTTGATAAACAGTCATATTGAAACATATGATTCCGATTTGGGGACTCTGCAGCTTATGTTCTCAATTATTTGCTTACATTTTAAAAATTATTTACCTGATGTGTCCTTTTTTGCACATTGGATGTTTGTGTCAATCTTTGTTATGTGCAGTTATTCATGTTTTATTTGGGGTTTTTTTGTGTCGATTCTATTGCATTTCTTTGCTTTCCTGTGGGTCCCTGCAAGAAAATGAATCTCAAGGTTTTGTATGGTTAACACACTTTGATTATAAATTTACTTTGAACTTGATGTGATAGAGGCTGAGAGGATGTACCCACACGGAGAGATCCAGAATTTGAAGAGTGGACAGAGCACAGGCTGAATACCACAATGAAGGAGCTCCCATTTAGGATGGCGATTTTTTTCTGTGCGTGTTGTGAATTTTTAGCGATTCTCCAGACCAGGGAACCATGGAGGTTGGCATGTAATGTATTCAACGTTTAAATTACAATGCAAGGGATACCAGGGAAAAGTCACAAAAGTGAAACTGAGTCCAAGATTATCCATGTGTCCATGTAACTCCCTTGTCCACTCGCCCCTCCCCACTTACCTCCATCCTGGCATTTATCCCCATAGGCAGCACAAGTGCTAAACCTTTCCTTTCACCTCCTCCCTCACCATCATTCAGTACCCAAATAATTACTCCTGGGGAGACAACACTTCACCTGCGAGTTTGGCAGGAACATCTACTGTATCCAGTGAGACTGGACGTAAATTGGGGTCTGTTTTGTTGAGCATCTTCGCTCCATTTGCAACAAAGGTGGGATAACCCAGTGGCCACCCATTTTAATTCTACTTCCATTTCACCATGTCAGTTTATGGCCCTCTATTTCCATGCTGAGGCCACACTCAGGTTGCAGGAGCAACACCTCATAATCCATCTGGGTAGCTTTCAAACCGATACAATGAACATCGTTTTTTCTAACTTCTGGTAATTTCTCCCCCCACCCCCACCCCATCCCATCTCTCTTTTTGCATATCCCATTCTGGCTCTCCTGTTACTCTTTTCTCCTCCTTACCTGCCCACTACCTCCCTCTGGTATCCCTCCTTTCCTTTCTCCCATGGTCCACTCTCCTCTCCTATCAGATTCTTTCTTCTTCAGCCCTTTCCCTTTTCCTATTCCTACCATCACCTCCCAGCCTCTGACCCTCCCCACCTTCCCCCTCACCTGGTTTCACTTATCACCTGCTAACTCCTACCCCTCCACCCACCACCTTATTCCGGACTCCCCTCCCCCACCCCTTCCTTTCCAGTCTTGATGGCTTGATAAAGGGTTTTGGCCCAAAATGTTGACTGTTTATTCTTCTCCCTAGATTGGAGGGGGGTGGGGTGGGGAGGGAGTGGGAGTGGGGGGGGGGGTGGTGGTATGTGTTCACAATCTTACAGCCTCACAATCAGGCTATATATCCTACACCTGTTCATAATATTTTCATTTGGTGCATTGTTCTTAAATCTCCATTAGAATACAGTTTAACAATATTAACCATACCCAATTCTTTTAACATTACATTCCAATCACCTTTCCCTCATTCTTTAATATTCAAGTGAATAATGTTATCTGTTATTAACAACTGAAGGATGATTCTACCCTTTGTTCACCAAATCCTTGAGGCAAAGGCAAATATTTTATAAGTTCCAATGAAAAAAATATTGAGCTGAAATCCCGTTCATCTCACTACTAATGCGATCTGAGCTGTAGAGTATTCCCACCACTTCGCTTTTATTTTAGAAGTCCAACATCTACAGTATTTTGCTTTAGATTCTATTACCATTTTGATTGGACACTAAAGAAATACAAGTATTGAACAGGATTATAAATATATGGTAAAAATGATATTAATAAGGGGAAAAAGGGTTCAAAATGCTGAATAGTCTGTTTCTGACTCTACTCCTAATGTGGCTTTATTGACCTGTAATGCACTGTCTTAAGGATGGTGGACACAGAATAACTTTCAAGAAGGAATTAGATAAATACCTGAACATAAGAATATTGCAGTATTTTGATATTAACTATAGTCCTTTCAAAGAGCTCG
Source organism: Mobula hypostoma (assembly GCF_963921235.1). Lineage (NCBI taxonomy): Eukaryota > Metazoa > Chordata > Chondrichthyes > Myliobatiformes > Myliobatidae > Mobula > Mobula hypostoma. Next base: position 43,249,426 of record NC_086108.1, read on the forward strand.
CACAGATGTAACTAACTGAACAGTTTTCTCCTGTGCTGTCATTTCACCATGCTAACAGATCAGACCGAGGACACTGCAACAATCATATGGAGCCCATCCGCAGGGTTTTCTAGCTGTTTGATTCAGGGGCTCAACATAACGATGGGGTTTCAGGCATGCAAAGCAGCCAAATGATGATTTAAAATGTTTCTCATTCTTTCCCTGCTCTCCTTCAAAGTATGGATGTTATTATCAAATAAAACCAGGAAAGAAGGCAGCCAAAGAGGAAATGGGGTCTAACTGGCAAAAAGATTCAGTTAATTGCAGAAAATTCAGAATTTGGATAATGTAAATATCTACATCATTTTATCTGTAAGATGGCAATGATAATTTTATATTTATGAACATTGCATCAAATTACTTAGTTACAGAATTCATAACCCAGTGGCTAAACATGAACCATGGCACATAAAAAACATACACATCTATTATTCAGCCGAAATTATGTACAATTAAATGATAATAAGTTGTCTTCAATACTGCAAACAGGACACAGATCAAAACAAATTACTGACAAGTTTTTAAGCCAACATGCAAACACGCTGTGCATGAGCTGCTACTCATTTGAACCAGTGAAATGTAGAAGGTTGGCTCCACCAGAAACCAAGCCCCAATGGAAAGAAATCCAAATTTATAACAATGATCTCCCTTTCAAAAGGCAATCATTACCAGTAAAAATTATGAATACTTGTTCTTCTAGTCTTGTGCAAAACAAAATACTACAAATGAAAATGACAAAAGAAAAGTACCTTCAAATGGTATTTCACAGTAAATATTTATTGCAACTAACCCTATAGAGAACACTTAAATAGATATTATGCACATGATCTTTGGACCTTTTTAAAATTCAACTTGGAATATATATTTAGTGTTTTTCATGTCACAAGAACCTGGAAACAATCTGGTTAATAACACTATATTAACCCTTGGAGTACCATATAAATGTTTCCTCCTAAAATTTAAAACTACAGAGTTATTAACTTATACAGTAATGTAGATGATTAAGAAAATGGTTCTGTACATTTCTAATAGTTCATAATCTGTTGTAAAACTGTGCAGTGGATAACTTCTGCATCCATTATGTAACAGGAGACAGAGCATATTCTGAAAGCTTACAGAAGTTTTCAGTGCTCAAGAATCAATCACTAGACAAGAAATTGTTTCTACTGAATCATGGTCTTTGTTTATGCACTTAAAACATTGTCAAAGTTCCACAATGACTTACTCATTTTTTTTTCTGTTGGGGTTCAAGTCTTTGGAGGGGAAGAGGTATGTAGAGAACTTCAAAGAGGCTGCAACTGTAACCAGTATTCATGATAAATCTTACCTTCCGCAAATTGTATTCCTTCCGCCATTTAGTATTAATGAAATAACTCTAACCTACCATCTACAGAACACCATGTGGTTTAGATATATCACTGTTTGGAATACAAAACATTAGAGAAGATTGCAACAGCACTTAATTACATGTAAATTACACCCAATGCCCTTTCCTTAAAGCCGTGTCGTAAGTGCTGTGCATCAATCACCTCCAGTTACTTTAGGTCTAGCAGCATCGACGCAGGGTTCTCCAAGTAAGATTTCCAAAGATTTGAAAAACGAGCCATTGTGGCTCCATCAATAATCCGGTGATCAGCTGACCAGCTAACATTCATAATCTGAGCCTGGATTATTTCACCTTTGTCATTAAATCTGGGGAGAACCTAAAGAGCAACACAAAGTCAGAAATTTGGATAAGATGGCAGAAAAAGTAAATAAGATTTCTTACCTGTAAACTGCCTGTGAGGCACAGCATCATACAGCAATGCAAAAGACCCTTTGGCTCGCCATGCCCTATATCATTTCTGCTTCACTCTCCTGAGTCAGCATTGCCTTTAAAATTTTACAATCACCTTGCATTCCTTGGACATCCACCCTTCACTCCATCCATCCCCTGCATGTCGCTCACCCTTTATGTTCTGTTAGGCTGCCTCCTCCCAGGTCTGCCTGAACTCCAGTCTGCCAGGTCCGCACACAGTCTGCCAGATCCACTCAGGATCATCTTTCTGCCTCTGAGTTTCTCCCTGATACTTACTATCTCTGTGCCCTACTTAGTCCAACTCATGTTTTGCTCTGCTTTCTTACATCTCTTTAAGCTTCACCCTACCTGGTTCATGGGCCTGTCACCCTGCACATCTTCATACTGCATGGTCCACTTCCAATCACTCAGTAGCCAAATACTGTTGTGTATTCCTTGGTTATTTGCCCCTTTGCTATGCCCATGGTTCACCCTACACAGGCCACCAGGTCATCAACCTTTCAGGTCCACTTGAACTTCACTCTGCCAGGTTTGCTCAGTGTGCCAGATTCACTTGCAGTCACCTTACACTTCTTCACATTTTGTGACCTATTTTCAACCACTCTGCCATGTGGCCTATTTTCAATCACTCAACAGTACATTGATTGGTTAGCTTCCCCTTCCTTCTGTCCATTCCTGCTCCTAGTTTACCCAACAAGGTAATTTAGCCTTTCAGGTCTGTTTGAACTCCAATCTACTGTCCACTTGTTCCATTCTACAGTCTCTCCTTCAGGTCCTCTTGGGCCCCATCCAAGATCCGCTTGAACCTGAAACAATGATAACTGTTTTTATACGCACCTGTATCTTTCCAATTGCTCCAATAGCTACTTCTGGAGGTAGTATAACAGGTTTAGCATAGGTGCCACCAATCTACAAACAGACAAATGCTATACATTAATGATTTCTGGTGCATTCAGCGCCTTACTTTAACAGCTAAATAAAATAAATTTCAATTGTCAGTTCTACTGCACGATATTAACTGTTTTCCCAACTAGCAAAAAGCAAATGTTGGATACACACAAGCTTCCAATTGTGTAATCATTATGAGCAAGGTGAAGCACGAGGCATGTGGCTACAGTACCTTCTGTGTGGGTTGTGTATAGAAGCCAATGCTGTAGTGTACACTCATTTGCTCAAGACATCCGTGTTCTTGATTTAGTTAGCTTGTGACACTGTAATTACATTTTTAGCTTTTCAGCAACTCAGCCATTGTACAAAGTCATAATGTGATACAATACATGTAATATGCAATTTTGCCTTTGCACTGTACTGCTGCCACAAAACAAATTTCACATTTAAGACAACAATGATAATCCCGATTCTGATTATGACTCTAATCAAGCTGATGAAATCCTGTACATTATATTAACTCAATCATTAAAACCTTTGTTTTCACCTTTTCCCAATTTCACCTGAACATTAATTCTGTTTCACTTTCTTTAAATGTCACCTAACTTGTTCTTTCCAGCATTTTCTGTTTTTATTTTAGATTTCCATCAATTTTTGATTTCTTTTACACCAAAACTCAAGCTGTCTGAGAGATGAAAAGTAAACATACAAGAGCCCAGACTGTCTCACAACATAAGTCACGGCATGGTAGTGTAGCAATTAGCTCAACACTTCGCTGCGTCCGCAAGGCGGGTTCAATTCCTGCCGCAGTCTGTACATGGCTTTCCACCAGGTTCTCCGGTTTCCTCACACATTCATAAGGTGTATGTGTTAGTAAGTTAATTGGTCACATGGGTGTAATTGGGTGGCGTGGGATTTTTGGGCCAGTGGCCTGTTATCATGCTATTTCTGTAAGAATTCAAATACCAGGGCTTCAAACTTGGTTCAAATTTGAATGGTGATTAAGCAGAGAATCAATTTGCTGGAAGTAACTCTATAGGGTAGATGGAGTCATATCAACAGTGAAGGAAGAACTGATCAGAACAAAAAAAACTTGTTTCAGTTGGCATCAAGGCCAGCAGACATGGACCGAAGACCTGTGCTCTACTGTTACAGGTCCTATGACAATTTGTAAAGTATTTATGCTGCATCAGATTTATAAAGAGTCAAAAAGAATTGATGTCAGCAGTTTTAATTAATCATTAGATTATACTACAGTATTTATCTGCCCTTGGATATTGTCAGCATCAGTTGATCATCACTTATACTGGAGTTGTAATTCAGTGTTTTCATAAGGAGTACAAAAAACATTTCATTTACTACTTTCCCAGTGTTTATGCATACCAGACTGAACAAATCTTGAAATACTCAAAATTCTATATTACAAATAAAAGAACATAGCTAAATTTTATTGCAACTACAAGCAATACATATGGCTAACAACTACTTAATCAAGTCCCTTTATTCTTGCACATCAGGATGCAAAACTTTTAAGAGATTCCAACTGTCCAATAATACACTGGGAGCCATTCCTTGCGACAACAACAACAAAATTTAAACCCCACTCATTTCCTTTTCATCTATAACGAAGAATCAATGTGTGATCATGGCATCTGAGTAAAACTTAAGTTTGATATTTAACATGCAACAATAAATCACCTTTAAGGATATAGACGAACATAGAACATTACAGCACAGTATAGCCCTTCGACTCATGATGTTGTGCCAACCTTTAAACCTAGTCTAAGATCAATCTAACTCTTCTCTCCTCCATAGCCCTCCATTTTTCTACTATCTATGTACCTATCTAAGAATCTCTTTAATGTCCCTAATGTATCGGCCTCCTCACCACTTCGGCAGTGCATTCCATGCACTCACCACTCTCTGTGTAAAAAACCTCTCCAACATCTCCCCTATGCTTTCATCCAATCTCCAAAAAGCATCCCCCCTTGTATTAGCCATTTCTGCCTGGGGGAAAAGTCTCTGGCTATCCACTTGATCTACACCTCTTATCATCTTGTACACTTCTTTCAAGTCACCCCTCATCCCCCTTTGCTCCAAGAAAAAAGCCCTAGCTTGCTCAACCAACCTTCATAAGAAATGCCCTCTAGGTATAGCTTTGTGTCATACGAAGTTTTGAATGAATAATCTTCAGTGATTTTAAAATTTTCTTTTAAAAGAGTGTTGTTAGCATAAAACAAAAGAACATTTTCCAATCAATTCAAAGTAAATCAGAGGGGGGCGAGGAACAGGACAAAACATGTGTCACATGCAAACCAGAACACCCCTTTTAATGAATATAACACTTTATTTTTCAGACCAATGAACATGGAAACCAAAGTGAAATTTGTTCCTTTGATATTTCAGAAAAAAGTGGGCTCCTGATGGGCAGTGATGATTAGAAATAAAACTGATGCTGACTTACACGGCTTTGCTCTGAAGAGGTAACTTCAAATTAATACTGAAGCAAGCCTGGAACTCAATGGTGTCACAGTGTATTGGCACATATCCTAAATTTTGTTTTAATTCAATTCAATCAAAAGTTACAAAAATCAATTTATTTAATATAATAAAGCAGTTAAGCTTTTGTATTTTCCCTCTGAACCCTTTATAAACTAGTATGCCACACTGCACATCAATATTGTGTTACTCTGTAACTGAGAGAATATAACTCAGCGTTTGTTAATCCTTATTTAAATTAGAATTAGAATACCCAATCTTGCTTCATGTATGTGATGAAATTATCAAGTGTAGCCAGAGACAACTCTGCAAAGCACAAGTCTCCTATGAAGGCGGAATATACACAAAGCAGGAAAAATTCTGACTATAGGACATACAAGAAGAAAGTCTAATTTTGATACTTCAGAATCAATAATGAAGCGATTGAATGGTGTCACAAAACAATCTCATACTCAACGTCAGCAAGATCAAGGAACTGATTTTGAATTTAGGAAGGGAAGTCAAGAGAAAACACACCAGTCCTCATTTAGGGGTCAGCGGTAGAAAGGGTGAGCAGTTTCTAATTCCTGGCATCCACATCAAAGAGGATCTATCCTCAGCCTAAGACATTGATGTAATCAAAAGCTGGCACACCAGCAGATCTACTTCATTAGGAGTTTGAGGAGGTTTTGAATGTCGCCAAAGACTCTTGCAAATTTGGACAGCATCCTGAGTGGATGCATCGCAAAAGGCTGCAGAGAGTTGTAGACTCAGTCTTTGGTACAGCCCTTCCTGCCATCGAGAACATCTTCAAGAGGCGTACCCCAAGAAAGTAGCATTCATCACTGCAACCTTCACCAACTAAGACATGTCCTCTCTGCATTACTACCATCACAGAAGACGCACAGGAGCCTGGAGACCCGCACTCAACATGTTAATAAGGAGTCCTTCCTCTCTGTCATCAAGTTTCTGAATGGTCCATGAACACTACCTTATTATTTGTCTTCTGTATTGTTATTTTTGTAATTTATAAACTGATGGTAGTTTATGTTTTGCAGGGTACTGCAGCTGCAAAACAACAAGTTTCATAATGTGTGCACATTAATAATCCTGATTCTGAATTTGAGTAGAAGATCATTAAAAAATATACCCAAAGACATACTAGGAAATACTGGTAACATGATTGCACTTTACTGACCGTGCCAATGTTGGAGAGAGTGAATGTCCCTCCAGTAAGATCGTTTGTTCCCAGTTGATTTGCTGAACCCAGAGTAAGCAGCCGGTTTAATTCTGCTGCAATCTCAAAGACACTGAGAATCTGTACATTCTTTACTACTGGAACAATCAGACCTTGTTGTGTATCCATAGCAATGCCAATGTTATGGGAAGCCTGTCCAGAAAGACAAAAACAACTAGGATTAGCATTTCAAAAATTAGGAGTACTATCTACATATAATATGTTACATTTTCTTCATTGATGGAAATTCATTTCTTTACAGATATTAGTGAAATAAAGTTTAATGGCCAAGTATAGTTGAAACAGCTGAGTGAAAGTACTGTGTGGTAACACTTCTTCTAAACTATGTATACAATCTGAAACTAAATCTATGAGCTCAGAAAGAAAGTTACATGGGTAACAAGGTTACTGTAATAAAAATAACAAAAAGTCAAACATGGTATAAAAGTACTTCATGTGCCATACTGGAATTTGAGTGCAAATCTATTCACATTAAACAGTACATATACTGATTTTAAATTATGTAACATTCTGGCTAAAACTATTTAAAACACAATTAGCTGTAATATTCCAATGAGATTTCAAGATATCTGCAAACATATTAATTCTCAAGGACCCACAATTGGTCAGGTGATAGCAGCTGAACATTAAGCTAGAGTCAAATGTGGTAGCCATGGATACAAAGGCATGACTAAACTCTTGTTTAACCATTAACTTGAAATAAAGCACACCAGCAGCATTTAATTAGATAAAATATTTTAGGGACATGCTATCTGATGCAAACATCAAATTTGCAATGTATTTTTCCCTGTAAGTGCTGTACGTCTCAATACAATCACATTGTCCAGATGAAGCTTTTGATCTCCCTCTTCCAATGTCAGTCTCACTCATTTTCATCTATAATTTAAAGTATTGGTTACACAAGACTTCACAACATACATAGGGAAAGGATATTCAGAAATCGACCTGTAGTTTAATTCTGCAGATCTTTTTGGAAAGGAATCACCTAATCAAGCCACGTTAACAAAGTCAGATATAGCTGCAATAGACTTAACATTTCAAAGTACAAATACTATATATAACCTTGAGATTAGTCTCCATACAGGCAGCCACAAAACAAAGAAATGCAATAAAAACTATTAAAAAAAGACTGTGCAGAATAAAACCAAATCATGCAAACAACAAAAAGTAAGCAAATAACATTCAGAACTGAAGTTCACAAGAGTGAGTCTACAGCCACGAAACCAGTTATCACTGCAGTTGATTCAGGAGTCTATTAATTGCAGGCCACAGCATCAGTTCATCTTAATCACCATCTCAATACAGGGTTAATAATGAAATTATATAACCCAGAAAAACATTCTGCATTACAATGTTCATTTTTAAGCTTTCATATAATGCAGTTATACCTTATAAGTTATAAACTGGCAGTTTTCATCCAACAAAGCGTTTAAAACAGGATATTGTAGCAACCCCAAAGATGCTGCCTGTTGGAATCAAACACAGAATTTACAAGTTACTTTCCACTAATAAAACTTAATGAATTGTTTTATATTTCACAAGATCTCTCCTCAAATTTTCTTTTATTTTATCACTGGTTTCATAATTTCATGTATTTGGACTTGTATCATAACTTTTTTATATGACATAGTATAATAACAATTTTACTACTTAGGTTGAAATAACTTGAAATATGTAACCAAACACGAGATCTCCTGTTGAATTGTAAATACTATAAGAGGCAATGCGACCTATAATTTTCTGAGTATTTATCATTCAAATTTGCTGTAGAAGTATTTTTTATTCAAGTAATGTGAAAATATGCTTGCAGACACTGGCTGGTATTGGGTGAACAAAATATTTTAATTTATTCTCTAAACAATTTTTTAGTATTGAAAACAATTGTTCATCCAGAGAAATTAAGTAACACTGAAGCATACTACAGATAACAAAAAGGGAACAGGAACATCAACATTTTTGATAGATCAAAAACTTTAGCCACCGGAAAACAAGAAGAATTTTAAGAAGTGTAAGTATAAAGATGCATCCCTGACAAACTAATGGCACCATCTATCACTTACCAACTGTTGTTAAGACCAACAGCTTCATTAAGTAGCCCCACATGACTAAACTTTAAATGACAGAGCAGAAGGGCATCACCTAATTTATGTAGCAGTTTTAAAGAAGTAACCAACAGATATTTTAATTTTGATCAAAATAATACTGTTTTGCTCACCTTTATAAAGAATGGCATGAATGAAAGTTTGATGCCTCTATCTTCAGTTACAGCTTTCAGTTCTTTTCGTAGTTTTACAAGGTTAGTTAAATCTACTTCATCACAGTAGCCAAAATGAGGAATTTTCAGTGCAACAGACATTGTCTTTACCATAGCCTTCCGGATCCCTGTGATTTAAAAAAAAACATTCCAAGTGTTTGCTCACTATTTAATTTTGCAACATTCTGCATACAACTGAGAAGTGCAAAGCTTTTAAAAGAATCCTAATTTAACTGGAAGATATGGATTTTCGGAGATGGGATGCACTTAGTTTGACTGTTGGCTGTAGTTTACATGAAGTCTTCTGCACATTCTGCCCTTCTATCTTTTCCAATCTTTCCAGACCCACTTATTAGTCAGCAGGGAGAACATCACATTGTTTTGGAACTGGCTGCTCGAAAACCTCATTATCTTGAATGGATTTTTTTTTTAAAAAACCTTTCCGGAAAGAAGTGGGGACTGGGGAGCACATACCTCAAAGAGTTAAAAAAAAACTAATAATTTATTAAAACTGAATATAATCAAACCTAGTCAACATGGTTTTATGAAAGCAATATCATGTTTGATAAACATGATCTAATTATGAGTATGTCACCTGGAGAACTGATTGATATGTAGTATACTTAGATTTCCAAAATGCAGTTAATTAACATGGTGCCACACAAGAGGCTGGTGCATCAATTAAGAGCCCAAAGTATTGGAGGAAGTGTGGAATTGAAACAAGTTGCTATATGGAAAATAAAGAGTTGTAATAAATGGGTCCTTTTCAGGCTGGATTGATGTAATTAGGAGAGCATTCTAGCAAATTGGTTCCTGGCCCTCAGTTGTTTGCTATTTCCGTTGACGACCTGGAGGAAGAAACAAATTGCAAGGTTCCCAAGCTTTCCAATGATATAAAATTTCAAAGGCATTGTGTGATAAAGACATAGTAATTCTGTATTGGGACACAGATCAAGTTAGTGGGTGAAACCCTGGCATATGGAATTTAATGTTGGGGAGTACAAAGTCATGCAAAAGGTGAATATCTAAATAAAGATTCTGCAAGTTTAGTGGGATCCAAGTTTTCTAATGCCTAAATTATAAAATGTTAGTGGCTAGGACTAGCAAGTAGTAAAGAAAGCAAACAGCATGTTGTTCTTTCTTGGAGTTTAAGAAAAGATACATTTGGTACAGTTGCAAGTATAGTCAAGGCTACAATTGAAATATTGTTCACAGTTTTTTTGTCTTTTTACCTAAAGGATATGGTAGAATTCAGGGCTGTCCAAAGGAGATTTACTAGGCTAATTCCTGGGACATAACGGTTGTATCCCTTAGAGTTTAGAAGAATAAGGGGTGACCTTATTCAAACATACAAAGATCCTAAGGGAGGTTGGCAGGTTAGTTGAGACATTCCCACTGGTGGGAGACAGACCACAAAGGGACATAGCAACAAAATAAGGGGCCAGTCATTTACAACTGAGGTGCTTCAAAGGTATTTTCTCTGAGAGGATAGTAAACCTCCGGAATTCTTTGCCACCAAGGGTGTTGGTAGACAGATCATTAGACATATTTAAGGAGGAAGCAGATAAATATTTGAAACATTGAGGAATTCAGTGCCATGGGGAACTGGCATAGAAGAATTGAGGCCAGCAAAGATTAGTGATAATTATACTGAATGGAAGGGCAAACTACTGGGGTCTGTTGGCCTTCCGCAGCTCCTTTTTCCTTGTGTTCTTAGGTACCTCAAAAAGAACACAAGCCTTCAATAATTGCATCTGTTAAGATAAAAATAATCTCTAGAAATGAAATTTTGAATACTTCACTATTTCATACCACTTTGGGCCCAATGTTTTCTGTATATTAAACATTTAAAAATGCAGAATATTGAGCAACCTGAAGTAGATTACCTTTAACTGGCTCAGTTCTATCTTTATCCATAAATGTTATTTTTGGAGTTATTGGTTTAGGTACAGGAGGTGCCCCTTTAGCTTTGGGTGAAGTTGGCTCTGGTGGAGGTGGAACAATCTCAGGTGAAGGTGGTAAAATAGCACCAGTTTGCTTAGCCAAGTAGTTCAGTATATCTTCTTTGAGAATTCTTTCATCTTTTCCAGTTCCTACCACTTCACTAAGTTTAATCTGCATAAAGAACACAATGTTTCAGGAACAATGTTACATTAAAGTCAGAATCAGTTACTTTGTGGGCAGTATATTCCAAAAGTTTCAATCACAGAGGAAACTAATTTGAACCCCCAACCCCTCAGCATCATAAGTTCCAAAGATAAATTGTATGCAAAATGTTCACTGGATTGTTTTCATACATCTTGCCACAGCTGAGAGATTGATGGTGACATTGGAGCAGACTACCATTCAAACCCCTTCGATCCTTCGATGTAATGGTGCATCAGACAAGATCTCTGTATGTAACAAGTCTACAGTGTTTGTCTCATTTTACAGCAAAGTCTGAGTGACAAAGTTCTCACCAATCAAACTCCTGGTGTCTATTCTGCTCTTGGTCCACAACTAAACTTAAACACTTTCTTTGGGAAAATGCTAAAAGGGAAAACCAGAGCGGTGCAAGCCTAATGTGGAGAAGCTCATCTCATCAATTAGTCAATGAGTACGACCAACTGCAGTGATGGGAGAAATGCTTTTTGCTACCCTTTCGGTAAAGTGAAAAAATACAATAGTGTAGAATACCATCTAGACTTACATCCTTCAAAAACATAACCTGATGCCAAGATACTTCATTTAATACAAAAACAGATGATTCAATATGAATCCCTGGAAGTTTATTCTGATAGCAAGAGAGAAAACTGCCAAACTATATACCTCTCCCAGACCAAAAATATAACCATCATGTTCAAAGATAGAATAAAAATTGGGAAATAAAACACTAGAATATGCTTCAATGATTTTTTTTAAATGCAAGTGCTACAAATATGATAATTAAATTAGAAAGTCTAAATGCACAGGCTTGGAATCTGTAAACAGAATAGCTAATTTTGACATTTAAGGTGTATCCCCATCACATAAATTGAAGAGTGCACAGATGCAAAATCAGACAGAGGTTAGGTTAACCTGTCTGCGAATCCAGCATTTCGTTTTTACTGCTCTAAAGCAAGTAGACTGAGCATTTATTCAAGGCTGCTAAAATGCAGTTGAAATTACAAAGAACCACAAAGCATCTGTCACCACGCAATGGAAGCTGAATGAAGCCAGGAGATTTAGAAGCACTGAGAGCCATTTGAGAACAATAACAACCTGTAAATCACATCAATTACATTATATTAAAAAATCAGATAAGCTGGACTATTTGAGCAAGAACACAAAGAGCATTGTTTGAATTTGTTGAATGTGCAGTATCTTCTCTAACAGTCACACCACAAATACTTCAAATCTTACAGTGCCCATGGTAACATTTGCATTAAGTTGATGTATAGCTGTAGGGTGAGTTTTCTTTTGTAGCAGTTGAGCATTACAGGCAAATAACTTTATATACATAACATACAAAATTAAATGAAAACTTTTGGTTGCTTCATAGGAATCTGATAACCTTTCAAAACAGATTTGTCGTTTTATTTCAGTAACAAATGGAAACCAGACTTTCAGGGGCTGATAAATGGAGACTGTTAGATAAACAAGTACCTACCCATCAACAGAACACATTGTAACTTACGTTGTTTTCCATGGCAAGTCGGCGCACAGCAGGTGTTGCTAGTATTTTCTGCCCTTTTATCTCTTGGTGCGTATGTTCCTCATTCAGCACCGCAGGTGCTTCAACAACATCTTGTTCTGGAACAACAGCTGTGGCAGAAGCATAGGGAAGTTAACCATATTCACTTTTGCTAAATTGCAGACTATTAACTTCAAAATTTTTGCCATTTTATGTTCTGAACCTAGCTGAGCAATCCTAATTCATATATTTTTTAAAAATACTTAGTTTCGTGCGCAGATTTTGTATCTGATTTCACAATTCTATCAACACCAAAGCTCTTAATGTCTACCATCATTACATGGGAGGATGAAAGAAGCGTTGTCACTATCTGTGGTTACTTGGCCTGTCTCACATTTTGTGGATGAATGCCAGATATCACCTAGTAGTTAAATCCAGAAGTTACAGTCAATGAACATTATAAAAAGTGGTTGAGTTATCTTTTTTCATTAGTCAAGGCACAAAGTATAGAGTGGGGATATTATGCAGAGTAAAACAGCAGTTCAGGTAGCCACTTTACAGGAAAATTACAACAGAACTAGGCAAGAGACAAAGGAAGACAAGGTCAGAACTGAAGAATTTTATTAATGAAGAAAGATAAGAAAGCTGGTGTTTTTTTTGGGCACAGAGGAGACAGAGGGGAGATTTACTTCAGATTAAAGGAGGTATTAAGATTTTTTAAACTACTGTAGTTGGTGAGAGGGTTCCGGAACTGAGTGTCTGAAGGGATAGTGGACATGTAAAGCTTTACATTTAAAAAGTGCTTGGATGTGCGAGAAGCTACAGGATCATTGACCAAGAGTTGTAAACTTGAATGAAGCTACAGTTGCTCTTACTCTACAGCAGTGGTCCCCAACCACCGAGCCACAGACCGGTACTGGGCCGCAAAGTATGTGCTACCAGGCCGCGAGGAAACAATATGATTTGACGATATGAAACGATGCGGGTCAGCTGCACCTTTCCTCATTCCCCGCCACACCCACTGTTGAACTTGAACACACTCGAGGTCATCAGTTGGTCATTAACCTACAACTACTCGATGAGTAAAAAAAACATCGCTTGAGAGTTTCTTTGGAAGAGGTGGTAGGGGACATAAAAGGCCTAATGATGATGATAACGCAGACACAGCTGAGGCCGAGACTGCAAAAAAAAAAGCTTCCTTCAATAGAAAATATGATGAGTCGTACTTAAATATGGCTTTATTGCGACTGGTGACTTGCATGCTCGAAGCCCCCTGTGTGTGATATGTGGAGACAAGCTGTCTAATGAGGCAATGAAGCCCTCAAAACTGCTTTGGCACCTTGAGTCCAAGCACCTGCACTTAAAGACAAACCTGTTGAGTTTTTTGAGCGGAAAAAACGTGAGCAAGCGGGACAGAAGCAAGTGCTGAGAGTCACCACCTCCACAAATGCTGCTGCTCCGAGAGCGTCATACTTAGTGAGTGGCCAGTCGTATTGCTAAGGCTAAGAAGCCTTTCACGGTTGGTGAAGAATTGCTTCTGCCTGCTGCTAAGGACATGTGCTGTGAACTGTTGGGAGAAGCTGCAGCTAACAAGATAGCACAGGTTTCTCTTTCAGCTACCAGTGTTTCAAGGAGAATCGATGACATAGCGGAGGACATCAAAGCACAGCTGTTGGAACGGCTTAACGAGTCACCATGGTGTGCTATCCAGGTCAACAACAAGGCAATGCTGGTGGTTTATGTGTGATATATATTTCAAAACAATGTGCATGAGGATACGTTGTGTGCACTGCCGCTGCCAACTAACACAATTGGGGCAGAACTATTCAAGTCTTTGAATGACTACATGTCAGGCCAACTGGACTGGTCATTCTATGTTGGAATATGCAGACGGGGCTGCAACTATGACTGGACAGCTGTCTGGTTTCACTACCCAAGTCAAAGAGGTTGCTCCTGAATGCCAGTCTACACACTGTGTCATACACAGGGAAATGCTGGCTAGCCGAAAAATGTCACCTGATCTTAACAGTGGATGGAGTGACGTTGATGAAGTTATCAATCATGTCAAAGCAAAAGCCCTTAACTCACATCTGTTTGAACAGCTTTGCAAGGAAATGGATCAGAGCACAAACGCCTTCTCTTACACACTGAAGTCAGGTGGCTATCAAGGAGGAGAGCCCTGGCCAGGGTTTTTGAGTTGAGAGAGCAGCTACAGAGATTTCTTTCAGGAAAAAACTCACCACTGGCAGCACACTTCAGTGACGAGGAGTGGATAGCAAAACTCGCTTATCTGTGTGACATCTTCAATCCGCTCAATGAACTCAATTTGTCACTTCAGGGGAGAATAACAACTGTCTTCAAGTTGGCAGATAAAGTGTCTGCTTTCACAGCCAAACTGGAACTGCGGGGACGGCGAGCGGATAGGAGCATATTTGACATGTTCCCAACATTAGCAGGGATTTTGGTCTCCCATCACCCCTCGATGGGACTGTCTTATTGCAGGGAAACAAGCCCAGGGCTCCCACTGATTCAGCAATATTGGTGTGGCGCAATGATTTTATATGTTCATACGAGGAAAATATGTGCTGTGTGTTTAATATCCGAACATTACTTAAAATGTTATGATGCTATTGACTTATAAAGTGACTTATAATCAACTTATCACTATATTCATGCAAGGAAAATATGCGCTGTGTGTTTAATATTAAATTCGTTAGATAAACCCTTTTAGAAATGAAATTGAGTGTATTAGCCATTTATAAACAACTAAAGTTGACTTATCACCTATATTCTGGTCATGATCAACAACCCGCCACCCCCCCCACCCCATCAGCTGGTCTGCAACAATATTGCCAATATTAAAACTGTCCGTGGTGCAAAAAAGGTTGGGGACCCCTGCTCTACAGGCATGGCCACAATGGGCTTTCCATGGGATAGTTTTAGAATCGCATTCCCTGCTCTTCCACATCATGCACTGTTACAGTATACCCTGCCATATTCAGTAGAAACCAAACCAGCAAGAGACAAGAATTTTAATATTATGAACTAATCTCGTAGTAAATGCAAGTCTGAAATGTTTATGCCTTTTTGAATGAAGTGCAATTGAATTTTAAATGCTTTCCAATTTAATAATTAAAAACAACTCTGTTTCCAGTTTTTCTCACCAATTTCATTGATTATTCAGTCTGGTACATAACATCAGCATCACAGCAAGAAATGCCTAGAGCAAAGTAATGCTCAGTGTAACCAACACAGGAAATGAGAGATACACACAACTAACTATGAGGTTACCAGCAAGAGCAATTACTTCATTGTTGATCCAAAAATGCAATTGATAAGAAATGCTTTTTCAAAACATATGGTGACCTTTCAGTGACTGAAATCACAAGCAAAAAAAACTCAAAATACCCAAATAATTATTGACTTCAGGGAGGAAATCAGAGGTCCATGAGCCAGTCTTCGTCAGGGGATCAGAGGTGGAGAAGGTCAGCAACTTAAAATTCCTCAGTGTTAACATTTCAGAGGACCGGTCAATTACAAAAAAAGCATGGCAGCACCTCTACTTCCTTAGGACTCTCCAAAGATTCTGCACGACATCTAAAACTTTGATCAACTTCTATAGATGTGTGTTGGAGAGTATATTGACTGTGATTTTATATTTGCACACAGGTTGTCTTCCCTGTTGGTAGCATGTCTTATTGATTCTATTATGGTTATTGGATTTATTGAGTATTCTTGCAAGAAAATAAATCTCAGGGTTGAATATGATGACATATATGTACTTTGATAATAAAATTTACTTTGAAATGACATAAAAATTAAGATTTTTGCAAGTGTTTATAATCACTATGTGATGCAATAGGTCAGCACACCATAACAAGGATTTGGGACTTAATCCACTCCGTGATTAAGACCCTATAAGGTTTCAAGATATGTAAAAGTCAGTGGGCACGTTCCTTTATCTTTTTAGCAGAACAGAGAAAAAGCTTAAATTAATACTTAAGTAAATTTGCTTCTTCTGTTGAGAATCAGCTGCTGTCAACAATTACTTAATAGGGATAGGAGAATGAGCAAATTAGTGCCTGGCAGTGATAGACGAGAATGAAGCTCCTCTGCTTCCTTTCACGTGCAGGGTGGAAGACAAGGCTCACTCCGAACCCACCCAGAAGCAGACTGCAAGGACATGCACAATCCATGAAATATTTCCATTAAATTACACTGGGGTATCCCTATCCTTCATGGTGGGCCTCATCTAAAGAGAAAGAAAATTAAGTTCAATTCTGCTAAGAGCTCTCTCCCTAACTGAGCCACAGAGAGCAAAGCATGCAGTTTTAGGTTTGTTCTATCTAAGCAGGAATTCTTGACGAAGCATTGCTGAATGTAAAATGCATTTAATAGCTGGACTGGGAAAACCTTATACACTGACAAATAAAAAAAAATGTGTGGGTTCTGGTTCCTGCAACTGCCAATGCAAAATCAAATAAAATCCAAAACAAAACCAAACTTCAAAATCTACGTTTGTAGATTTCAGCTTTCAATTTTTATCAAATTTGCTAATTTATACAAATTAAAAAAGATTAATGTTATAACACCAAATACTCTCAGGGCAGTCAATTGGAAATGTACTGGTGCCAGGAACAACAAAATACAAGTTGCAGTGAAATACCAAAACGGTGGATATAATGGGAGCTTCATTAATCTTCAACTAAACTGCTCATTTCACTCTTGAATAATGCAACAGCTTGTGACAACATTTACAATCATATTCAGCAAAAACATTTTTACCAGGTTACACAGTCCAATTAATCTGGCAACAATCACAATAGCAGTTCTGGTGGACGAGCAAGATTTGTGCATGACAGATCAAGATCACCTGAAATGAACACACTATAGAAACCACTTATCACAGCCATTAAAGAAAGGTTGCGTCTCAAAAACCTTCAGTGGAATAGATGTTTTACTGCTTTCAATCTCTGCTTGGATCCTCCTTCCAAAGCCCTTACTGAACTAGGGCGAAGGTTGCTATGATACAGTCACTTTACTGACAAAATATCCAATTTAAAGGACTATTTAAGCAGCTTCAGCTTTTGCAGACTTTTACCACCACACAAAAAGTATTCAAGACACAGAGCCAGCCAAACCTTTGGTGGCATTCCACAGCAAAGGCAGTGTATTACATTCAAAGCAAAGAAAAATATTTCTCATTCTGGTAGAGTGAATGAACACGACAGGACAAGGCCTATTCACACCAGATTGGGTAGACTGCAGCATAATGTTGTTTTCAGATCTGTTTAATAAGAAGATAATGATGGGCGATAATATTTATAAAATATTCCTTTGTTGTTGGCCCGATAAAAAGTGAGTCTAGTGATTTATTAATGGAAAATCGATAAACAGGTATTTTGTACCTTCACTATAGAGAATACAAATAACTTGGAAAACCTCACCTATAATCACTAGGAAAGTGATACTGAGCAAATTGTTGGACCTGAAAGCTGTTAAATAGTGGTGTCCTGATGGACCTCATCCTTGATTGCTACAAAGTGACTCATGAGAGGGCTGACACATTAGTACGAATTATCCAAAATTCCCCAGATTCAGGAAAGGTCCCATTAGACTGGAAAAATAATAAATGAAACTCCTTCATTAAAAGGGGAAGGAGAAAAAAAACAACAGTACTACAAGCAACAATTTTACATATGCTACTGGATAAACATTAAAAGCAAATATTTCATAATAAGACACACAAAAAACTTCAAAGTAATCACACAAAGTCAACATGGCTTTGTGAAAGAGAAATCATATCTGATCAATTTGTTGGAGCTCATTAAATTAGTAACATGTGCTATGGATAAAGGGCAACTGGTATATTTTGATCTTCAGAAGGCATTTAATTAGATGTTGCATTGGTTATTGCACAACATAGTTACATAATTAGAAGATTAGTTGAATAATAGAGAAAACGGTTGGCAAAATGGAACAAGCACTGTGGAGCAAGGATCTGTGCTTGGGCCTCAACGTTTTACTTTTTTTTTAATATCAATGTCTTGGATGAAGGCACCAAAGTTATAGCTCCAAAATTTGCTGATGGTATAAAGATAGGTTGGAAAATGTGAGGAGGTTATGAAGAGGCTAAAGTCAATTCAGATGGTGGACAAAGATCTGGATTTGGAGTATAATGCAGGATATGTAAAATTCTCCATTTGGTATAAAAATAACAAAGTAGGATTTTATCCAAATAATGAGACTTGCAGAGCTTTGAGTTGCAACACAATCCAAGTATTCCACTCCATCTTTTACAAAAGACTAGTATGAATGCACAGCTAATAATCAGTACAGCTAACGAAGTTTTGTTATTTAATGCTGGACAAAAGTAGAGAGGTGAACTGGTGAGATCACATCTAGAGTGCTGTGCATAGTCTTTTCTTAAGGAAAGATGAAAATTTGTTGGGAATATTTTTGTGGATAACTAGACTAAGACCTGGATTGGGCTTTGCGATGACCGAAGTCCACTAGTGAGCAGTGGTGTTAAGCAAGATTCAGTGTTAGGACCATTTATTTTCATATTATATGTCAATGATTTGGATGATGGAATTGATGGCTTTGTGGCCGAGCTTGCTGACAATACAAAGATAGATGGAGGGGCAGGAAGTGTTGAGGAAGCAGGGAGTCTGCAGAGGACTTGGGCAGATTAAGAGAATGGCAAAGAAATGGCAGATTGGAATACAGTGAAGGGAAATGTATGGCCATACACTTTGGCAGAAGTAAAAAAGGCACTTCCCTGTTTACAAAAATATAGACAATTTTCTAAACAGGGATCAAATTCAGAAATCAAAGGTGCAAAGGAACATGGCAGTCATTGTGCAGGATTCCCTAAAGGTTAACACACAGGTTGAGTCGGTGGGAAGGAAGGCAAATGCAATGTTAGCACTTATTTTCAGAGGACTATAAGCAAGGATGTAATGCTAAGGCTTTATAAGGCATTGGTCAGACTGCAATTGGAGTATCATAAGCAGTTTTCGGCCACTTACCTAAAAAAGGATATGCTGGCATTGAAGAGGATACAGAGAAGGTTCACGAGAATGACCCTGGGAATGAAAGAGCTAATATACGAGAAGTGTTTGATGGATCTGGGCCTGCACTTGCAAGAGTTTAGAAAGATGCGGGGGGGGGAGGGGGAGGAATCTCATTGAAACCTATTCAATTTTGAAAGGCCTCAACAGAGTGGACATGGAGAGGTAGTAGGGAATTTTAGGACCAGAGGGTACAGCCTCAGTATACAAGGACTTCCCTTTAAAACAGAGACTATACTCCTTGCCCATCCTCTGGGCTTCTCCCCCTCCCTCTTTCTTTCTCCCTAGGCCTCCCGTCCCATGATTCTCTCACATCTCTTTTGCCAATCAACTGTCCAGCTCTTGGCTCCATCCCTCCCCTCCTGTCTTCTCCTATCATTTTGTATCTCCCCCTCCCCCTCTCAAATCTCTTACTAGCTTTTCTTTCAGTTAGCCCTGACGAAGGGTCTCGGCCCGAGCGTCAACTGTACCTCTTCCTAGAGGTGCTGTCTGTCCTGTTGCGTTCACCAGCAACTTTTATGTGTGTTGCTTGAAATTCCAGCATCTGCAGATTTCTTCGTGTATGAGGAAGAATTTCTTTAGCCAGAGAATGATGAATCTGTGGAATTTCATTGCCAAAGACAGCTATGGAAGCCTTGTCATTGGGTTTATTTAAAGTGGAGGATGACATGTTCTGATTAGTAAGAGTGTCAAAGTTACAGAGAGAAGGTGGAAAAATGAGGCTGAGAGGGATAATAAATCAGCCATGATAGAACGGCAGAGAACATTCAGATGACCTAATTTTGCTCCTGTTGTATGTCTTACAGTCTTACGGATTGGGTAGGTTATCCCATGAGAAATGATGGAAAGGCTAAATGTGTATCCACCGGAGTTTAGAAAAGTGAAGGGAACTTAATCAAAGCAATATAGGTTCTGAGGGCCTTAAAAGAGTGATGTTTCAATTGCGAGAGAATCTGAGAGCTAATTCAATACGCCAAGTGGCCTAATTTCCCTCCTATATCTTATGGTCTAAAACTTATTCATATTAAAATTGATGGAATTAAAACTTCAGAATTTGAAAAATTACATGTCTACAAACAACCTTCTCCATCTAAGGAGGACAATCAGTTTCTTCAGTCAAGTAATATGACCAAAACTATCACGTCAAGTATCAATCCAATAAATCTGGAGCATTCTCTCCAAAGCTATGAGAAGTTTCTTACAAAAAGTATGATAACTGGGCAGTACTTCGGCTGAGGTCTACCAGCTATTTACATAAAGTTGAAAAAAAGTTCTTTGCCTTTGCATTTTACACTTCAAGCCAAGGCCCTATGTGTTTCTGGAAAGTCTTACTTTCTGAAATGCATTGACACTCTCAAAGATAAATACATATACACATAAGCGTGCGCGTTTGACTTCTATTGGTCCGATTCATATTGAATTATATCAACATCGCCCCTACACTAATTAGTCCCAAGTTTGATGTACCTTTTATAGCTTCTGTTTCGATATCAATGAGTGGTTTGCCCACATAAGCAGTATCATCCACATTGTAATAAATTTTTCGAACAACACCATCGTATCGGCTGGTTATTGTAACTGATGCTTTGTCACTCTGGACTTCGCAGATGCTGTCAAACTGTGATACTGTGTCTCCCACCTTTACGTACCTGTAAGGATCAGAGAAAGGAAGTCACTACAAGACATTGGAACACGTAGCTATATCAAACGTGTGATCACTTAGGAATAAAGGCTTTATGGAAAATGTGTTCAAATTGGCTACAAAGACAGAATTAGATGAGGCTGGAAAATAGTCAAGAAGAACTACTACCATTTCTCAATCAGTACCAGCAAATATTTTTCAGAAACGCAAACAGGAATTGTGCAGATGCTGTGCCCTTCGCCCACACCTCAGCGAGTTCCATGTTCGCCATGATGCAGAACTCTTCTTTCGCTGTCTCCGTCTCCGAGCCTACTTCTTCGGCAAGGACTCTCCCACCCCCACCGATGACCCCTTCTCCCGTCTTCAACCCTCCTCTTCTTCATGGACACCCCGCTCTGGTCTTCTGCCTGCTCTGCATCTCTTTATTGCTAACTGCCGATGGGACATCAACCGTCTCGACTTCACCGCACCTTGTTCCAATTCCAACCTCACTCCTTCGGAACGCTCTGCTCTCCACTCCCTCCGCACTAATCCTAACCTTATTATTAAACCCGCCGATAATGGGGGTGCTGTTGTAGTCTGGCGTACTTACCTCTACCTTGCCGAGGCACAGCGACAACTTGCGGATACCTCCTATTTACCCCTCGATCATGACCCCACTAAGGAGCACCAGCCCATTGTCTCCCACACCATCACCGACTTTATCCGCTCAGCGGATCTCCCATCCACTGCTACCAACCTCATAGTTCCCACACCTCGCACTTCCTGTTTCTACCTCCTACCCAAGATCCACAAACCTGCCTGTCCTGGCAGACCTATTGTCTTAGCTTGCTCCTGCCCCACTGAACTCCTTTCTGCATACCTCGACACGGTTTTATCCCCCCTTGTTCAATCCCTTCCTACCTATGTTCGTGACACTTCTCACGCTTTTAAACTTTTCGATGATTTTAAGTTCCCTGGCCCCCCCCGCTTTATTTTCACCATGGATGTCCAGTCTCTATATACTTCCATCCCCCATCAGGAAGGTCTCAAAGCTCTCAGCTTCTTTTTGGATTCCAGACCCAATCAGTTCCCCTCTACCACCACTCTGCTCCATCTAGCGGAATTAGTCCTTACTCTTAATATTTCCTCCTTTGGCTCCTCCCACTTCCCCCAAACTAAAGGTGTAACTATGGGCACCCGTATGGGTCCTAGCTATGCCTGCCTTTTTGTTGGCTTTGTGGAACAATCTATGTTCCATGCCTATTCTGGTATCTGTCTCCCACTTTTCCTTCGCTACATTGATGACTGCATTGGCGCTGCTTCCTGCACGCATGCTGAGCTCGTTGACTTTATTAACTTTGCCTCCAACTTTCACCCTGCCCTCAAGTTTACCTGGTCCATTTCCAACACCTCCCTCCCCTTTCTAGATCTTTCTGTCTCTGTCTCTGGAGACAGCTTATCCACTGATGTCTACTATAAGCCTACTGACTCTCACAGCTATCTGGACTTTTCCTCTTCTCACCGTCTCTTGCAAAAATGCCATCTCCTTCTCGCAATTCCTCCGTCTCCGCTGCATCTGATCTCAGAATGAGGCTTTTCATTCCAGGACGAGGGAGATGTCCTCCTTTTTCAAAGAAAGGGGCTTCCCTTCCTCCACTATCAACTCTGCTTTCAAACGCATCTCCCCCATTTCACGCACATCTGCCCTCACTCCATCCTCCCACCACCCCCATTAGGAATAGGGTTCCCCTGGTCCTCACCTACCACCCCACCAGCCTCCGGGTCCAACATATTATTCTCCGTAACTTCCGCCACCTCCAACGGGATCCTACCACTAAGCACATCTTTCCCTTCCCCCCCTCTGCTTTCCGCAGGGATCGCTCCCTACGCAACTCCCTTGTCCATTCAGACCCCCCCATCCCTCCCCACTGATCTCCCTCCTGGCACTTATCCTTGTAAGCGGAACAAGTGCTACACATGCCCTTACACTTCCTCCCTTACCACCATTCAGGGCCCCAGACAATCCTTCCAGGTGAGGCGACACTTCACCTGTGAGTTGGCTGGGGTGATATACTGCGTCCGGTGCTCCCGATGTGGCCTTCTATATATTGATGAGACCCGACGCAGAGTGGGAGACCGCTTTGCTGAACACCTATGCTCTGTCCGCCAGAGAAAGCAGGATCTCCCAGTGGCCACACATTTTAATTCCACATCCCATTCCCATTCTGACATGTCTATCCACGGCCTCCTCTACTGTAAAGATGAAGCCACACTCAGGTTGGAGGAACAACACCTTATATACCATCTGGGTAGCCTCCAACCTGATGGCATGGACATCGACTTTTCTAACTTCCGCTAATGTTCCACCTCCCCCTCGTACCCCATCTGTTATTTATTTATATACACACATTCTTTCTCTCACTCTCCTTTTTCTCCCCCTTACCCATCCTCTGGTCCCCCCACCCCTTGTCTTTCTCCCTGGACCTCCTGTCCCATGATCCTCTCATATCCCTTTTGTCAATCACCTGTCCAGCTCTTGGTTCCATCACTCCCCCTCCTGTCTTCTCCTATCATTTTGGATCTCCCCCTCCCCCTCCCACTTTCAAATCTCTTACTAACTCTTCCTTCAGTTAGTCCTGACGAAGGGTCTCAGCCTGAAACGTCGACTGTACCTCTTCCTAGAGATGCTGCCTGGCCTGCTGCGTTCACCAGCAACTTAGATGTGTGTTGCTCCAATATTTTTCAGCAGTGGTTTATTAGTGATTTTCCCAAATGCAGGAAATTGGTAAAGTGCTGAGGTGTCTGTGCTGCACAAGACCATAAGACCATAAGACAAAGGAGCAGAAGCCGGCCATTCGGCCCGTCAAGTCTGCTCTGCCATTTTATCATGAGCTGATCCATTCTCCCATTTCGTCCCACTCCCCCGCCTTCTCAAACAAGACTTCATTCATCAGAAATGAAAGGAGTGACTGAAGAGACAAGTATAAAGTAATTTACATAAATTGAGTTGATTGAGTTTTTATATTAATTATAGGTCATTAAATTTGGCATTTTAATTTTATATACATTATAACATTAATTTTTGAATTTTTAAATTATTTCTGGCTTCTTCAATATTTCAATGTATTAAGACATTAATTATTAATTATTCTCAACTTTGACAGCATGTTGGCAAGGACTTTTTCAGTATTTTTGTGGGCAGGGCTTGTTCTAGTTTGCTCTCCTAATGTTATCCAATACCTGGCTACTGCACATATCTTTGCTGATGGTGGATCTGGATGATTTCAGTCAACAATTCAACATTGGCTGATCCAGAAAAATCTACACACAGAACATAAGTAAGCAGCAACCTGACAGAAAGTGAGGTCTAATAAAGGGGAGGCTTCTAATGCTTCCAAAAATTGTGTAAGAACTAGGAAGATTTAAGCATATGACAAGATTTGTCCAATGAATCGCTAGAGAGAAAAACAGAACCAAAGGCAAAAGACAAAATGAGTAATATTTGCTGATAACACAAAATATGAATACTCCAAGGAACAAAGCTTGAGCCTCAATTAGTCTTAGAACAATATAGCATGGATACAGGTCCTTTGAACAAATCAGTCCACGCCAAGCTCGTCCCAATTTCCTGCATTCAGCCCACATGTCCAAGCCCGTCTCTCCATGCACCCAAGTGATTCTTGAATTATACTTTTGTACCTGCTCAATCACTTCCTCTGGTAGCTCATCCCATTTATTCATTACACTGTATGCAAAATGCTGCCCTTCAACTCCCTTTTATATCTTTACCCTCTCAGTCATAAATCTATTCCCGCTATCTCTGGACTCCCCTATCCTGTGGAAAAGACTGTTACCTATCCCATTATGTATGGCTCTCATATGAAACAATTCTTTAAGATTAATGGAATAAAGACCTAGCCTGGGAAACCTCTCTCTATATCTCAGGCCCTGTAGTCCAGTGGTCTCCAACCACCGGGCCGCAAAGCATGTGCCCAGTGGTTGAGGAAAGATGCAGTTGACTCATATCGTTTCCCGGGCTGCGAGGAAACGATATGAGTCAACTGCACCTTTCCTCATTCCCTGTCACGCCCACTGTTGAACTTGAAGGCACGCTCATTACCCACGCAAGGACATCAGTCGGTCATTAACCTACAACTACTCGATGAGTAAAAATCAAATGACGGATCAGAGTTTCTTTGGAACAGGTGGTAGGGGACATAAAAGGCCTAACGATGATGATAATGCAGAGACAGCTGAGGCCGAGACTGCAAAACAAAAGGCTTCCTTCAACAGAAAATATGACGAGTCGTACATAAAACATGGCTTTATTGCAACCGGTGACTCGCATGCTCCAAGCCCCCTTTGTGTGATATGTGGAGACAAGCGGTCTAATGAGGCAATGAAGCCCTCAAAACTGTTTTGGAACCTTAAGTCCAAGCACCCTGCACTTAAAGACAAACCCATTGAGTTTTTTGAGCAAGCGGACAGAAGCAAGTGCTGAGAGCCACCACCTCCACAAATGCTGCTACTCTGAGAGCATCGTACTTAGTGGCTAGCCGTATTGCTAAGGCTAAGAAGCCTTTCACTGTTGGTGAAGAATTGATTCTGCCTGCTGCCAAGGACATGTGCTGTGAACTGTTGGGAGAAGCTGCAGCTAACAAGATGGCACAGGTTTCTCTTTCAGCTACCACAGTTTCAAAGAGAATCGACGACATAGCAGAGGACATTGAAGCACAACTTTTGGAACGGCTTAACAAGTCTGGTTTCACTACCCAAGTCAAAGAGGTTGCTCCTGAATGCCAGTCTACACACTGTGTCACACACTGGGAAATGCTGGCTAGCCGAAAAATGTCATCTGATCTTAACAGCGTATTGAGTGACGTTGTTGAAGTTATCAATCACATCAAAGCAAAGCCCTTAACTCATGTCTGTTTGAGCAGCTTTGCGAGGAAATGGATGCAGAGCACAAACGCCTTCTCTTACACACTAAAGTCAGGTGGCTATCAAGGGGGAGAGCCCTGGCCAGGGTTTTTGAGTTAAGGGAGCAGCTACAGAGATTCCTTTCAGGAAAAAACTCACCACTGGCAGCACACTTCAGTGGCGAGGAGTGGATAGCAAAACTTGCCTATCTGTGTGACATCTTCAACCTGCTCGATGAACTCAATTTGTCACTTCAGGGGAGAATGACAACTGTCTTCAAGTTGGCAGATAAAGTGTCTGTTTTCACAGCCAAACTGGAACTGTGGGGATGGCAATTAGACAGGGGCATATTTGAGATGTTCCCAACATTAGCTGAGTTGGGAGAGACTGAGGCTGCACCGTCCTACTCACAGCTGGTGCGTGATCACCTATCTTCACTGTCGACAGAATTCGAGCGTTACTTCCTAACTGCAAATGACCCAAGACGTGCAAAGGAATGGGTCCGTGACCCATTTGTGAATGTCCCCGGTGAACCATCCATGTCAGTGTGGGAAGAAGATCAACTCCTCGAGCTTGCAAATGACGGTGGGCTGAAAAGTATGTTTGACATACCATCTCTGCTAGCATTCTGGATCAAAGTCAAGGCTGAATATCCTGAGATAGCCACGAAAGCATTGAAACCTTTGCTTCCTTTTCCAACATCATATCTCTGCGAAGCAGAGTTTTCTGCAGTGAAAACTAAATTGTGGAATAGACTGGACATAAGGAACCCCCTTATGACTTATCACTTTATTCATGCGAGGAAAATATGCGCTGTGTGTTTAATATGAAATTCGTTAGATAAACCCTTTTAGAAACAAAATTAGTGTATTAGCCACTGATAAGTGACTTATAGTTGACATCACCTATATTCAGATCGTGATTAACACCACCACCAGCACCGCCACCTCCCCCCCTCCCCGGCCGGTCCGCAAGAATATTGTCAATATTAAAGCGGTCCACGGTGCAAAAAAGGTTGGGGACCCCTGCTGTAGTCCTAGAAACAGCCTTGTAAATCTTTTCTGCACTCTAATTTAACCATATAATTACTATAACAGAGTGACCAAAACTGTACTACTACTTAAAGTCCATAACAATGATTGAGAATAACACTTGCTGATGATAAACAACCAGGTGAGAAAGTAAAGAGTGAGAAAGGGGCAGAGGACATCTGATGGATGCTAGGATAAAAGAAGCAATGAGCTTGAGTATAGAGCAGGTATGCAGCAGTGTTGGAAATATGTTCACTTCACATTTAAGACAACTGCCCAACCCTGGCTAATCTCCCCTTCTGCCTCTGCTAATCATACACAACATGCAGCCAGGTTGTAGCTTGTCAAATCCTTTTCCATCAAATTAACCACCTGAAAATGCAATCTTTTACCCACCTAATATTTAGCCTCAGTCACTGGAAAAAGATAGGGAGAGAACAAAAAAAAGCAATGATAGAAAGAAGAATGAGAGACCATCAAAACAAAATGAGACAGTTGGAACAAGAGTGAAATTGCACACTCAGAACTTCATTTTATGAAACTTAAAACCCTATAATCACAACTCTTCACTGCCATCACAACAAAGCTTAAAACTAATCTTCAAACAACTTTTCAACTAAGGTCTAAAAGCACTATGCTATAATATTTTACATGCAACTGTAATCACAGCCAGTAGCTTTGACTGGATCCTTCTCTCTTTCAACCTATCCCACCAGCCTGCAACTCTGGAATGCTTGGTCTTTCATTAACTCATGATATTCTCTATGGCTGATGGCCATGCAGTTCTGACATGCCTAATGAAAACCCACCAATTGGTCCATCATACTCTAAATGAAAAAAAAGTGATCAAAGAAGAATCATGGAGTTATTAGATAGAAACAGGAGGAGTAAAAAATTAGGGAAAGAGCTTTGAAACTAGGGAGCAAGATGTGAAGTGAGAGAGAAACAGAAATAGATCAGAGAGAAACAAAATTTACCTACGCTAAATGATGTATGTTGCAGAACAGCTCTATCTTACTTCATTTCTACCAGAATCAGAATCTTTATCAATATTTTAGTCCTAAGTATACTGATATTCTTTCTGATGATCTACATTTTTATTATTAATTCATCCAATGTCCCACAGTCATGCCTCTTCCTTCATTAAATCCGAGTTGGTTTCCACACCTCCTTGCAAAACTGCATTGCTTCTCCATCATTCAATAACCTGAATTCACCATTCTTTATACCCCCCTCCCACCCTGATATGATAGAATGATTTAAGCAGATTTAGATCCATGTACAGGCAGAAGAGGTTAGTACAAGTAAGCACCATTAGCTGAATTAGTCTGGCACGACATTGTGCGCGGAGGGGCCTGGTCCTGTGCTAAACCATTCCATGCACTCCTCTTGCATATTCTCTGCTTCCACAAAGACCTCTTCCCTATGCACTTTGTTTGATCTTCACTGACAAAACCTTTGGCTATCCTAGTTAGATGTCGTGGCATATTTTACACACCTTCCTTCCTCCACCCCTCTCCCTACACCACCTCTTTTACTCTCCCTGAAAATACCTTCTCAACCTTTTAGCCCAACTGCATCCAGCACCTATCTATTTCAATAGACACTTTTCCTTCAGTAAACTGACTTACTACAGATACTACAGGAAAAAAAGAGAAAAAAATCCAGGTTGTCTTTGTTGGGCTACATAAACTAAATTAGTTTTAGATATAATTTTCACACTGCATTTCAACCAGTTTCACCCAGTTCACAATTAGAACGGCCATTTTAATAGCCATTAGTGTCAGTGTTTGGAGAACACTATTGGTCATTATATCAATTATGAATACAAGGTTGACTGCCCCTTATCCGAAGTGTCTGGGGCCGGAAGCCTTTCAGATTTTGGAATACTTACATCTATATAATGAGATAGCTTGGGAATGAAACCCAAGTTTAAACACAAGATCCATTTACATTACATATACAGTTTAACTCACAACACGCTGGAGGAACTCAGCAGGTCGGGCAGCATCTGTGGAAAAGATCGTTTGATGCTTCGGGCCAGAACCCTTCGTCAGGACTGTGACAAAGGGTTCCGGCCCGAAACATCGACTGATCTTTTCCACGGACGCTGCCTGACCTGCTGAGTTCCTCCAGCATGTTGTGAGTGTTGCTTTGACCCCAGCATCTGCAGATTATTTTGTGTTTACATATACAGTTTATAATATATTTAATAATTTTGTACATGAAACAATAATGCATACACTGAACCACCAGAAAGGTAAGCTATCACTACCTCAACCACCCAGGTGGACAGTCAGTGACTATTTGGCAGCTCCACCATTCATGACTCTGAACTTATGTGCTACCGGTCAAAAGTTTTTGTCTTACACTTGTTCATCACACATATGTCCTGACGCAACCATTCAGCATGTTAGAATTTCATCGGCGACAATCTTGGCAAACTCATCAATAAATTTCTCTGCTGCGTCATGATCAGGTGTTCTATCAACACAAATCTTTTAAAATTTCATGGTGTGCCTTTTCTTAAATTCCTGCAACCAGCCTGCTGAATATTCATGATTACCTTTAATTGTCAGTTCATGATGGATCTTTGCTTGTTTCATGATGAGCATATGTTCATGAAGAATCTTTAATTGTTTCGTTATCAGCATATGTTCACTGACGCTGATGAATCCACTCAGAATTCACTTCTGTTCATTATATATGTGAGGTCACTTCGCAGAACTGTTTGTGGTGTGCAGAGATCTGTGCATCGTCTAGGAATTATCCCAGCACCTTGTGGAATTTTCAGAGGTTTTCGGACATTGGAATTTTGGATAAGGGGAGCTCAACCTGTATTTTTGTTTCCATGTAATTTGGAGGCTTCCATTGTGTAGTTAGAATGCTGGAAACATTCAGGCAGCAATTGAAGAGAAACAGAGAAGAGCTTGTCCAAGTTAATGCCAAGTGTTTCCAACATTTTCTTTTTTATTTCAGATTTCTAGCATGTACACTTTAAAAAAAACCTTCTGACAATTAACAATGTAAAATGTAGCACGAATTCGTATCAGCCATGTTTTCTAATTGGATTCAGAGCAAAAAAAATCTCACGGAGACAAAAATATTTAAAAATAATGGTCTATTTGGTCACTCACACCAACGTCATTTAATAAAATCATAATTGATCTCTACATTGGATATACCCAGCAAGAGCTGCTACAGAATTCCATAGAGTCACCACCATCTGAAAACATTTCTCTGCATTTCTTTACTGAACCATTGTCCCCGTTTTGAAATTGTGGTTCCTGGTTCTAAACACCTGGTGTGAGGAAACATCATACCTAAATCTAGTCTGTCAGACCCCATAATAATTTTTGCCTGTTTCAGTGATGTAATTTTCTAATGCTCTCATTCAAAATTCATTCAAATGGATAAAGCTCTAATAATAAGTTCCATAACCATGATTACCCAAAAGTTTGAACAGTTTTAGGAGGTAGCCCCATCTAGCAAACTACTAGCAATTCACAAACAACATACTACGAGCTCAAGTTCATGATGTAATACTCTCTTTATTACTCTGTTTCAAGAAAGCAGTCATATTGGAATATTCAATTAGTTTCCTCATGATTGTAGACTGTATCTGCCTAGCTGCAGAAGTTTTACACTGAAGTATTTTCCATACTATATTGTTACAGACACAAAACAATATATAAGGTATCAATGACTCCTTGCCTACCGCACCAATCCCTTTTTTGTCCTCATTATGAGCTGCTTTCTTAACAGCAGAAATTGCATATGTGGTTCTGCCTATTTGTCTTCCATGAAATCACTTATCAACTCTTCCAAGGAAATTTAAAAGCAAATGCCAAATTAATTTTAAGTAGTATAGTCCATAATGCAGTAGATTAAAGTTGAAAACAGTCAGGGGACATGAAAAATATTAACAATTGGTAAAGAGGAAAACAAAGCCTGTGTTTTAAGATTTTCAAGATTCCAATAGAAGGGAAGCTCTAAAGAATAAAACAGTGTTGAATGTTGCTTTCAAAATAACTAGTTGTAATGTATGTAAGAGCAAGTAAAACCAGTCATATCAAGAATTACTTGTATCCTGTCCAGGAGCCTTGTGTCAAAAATGTAGAAGTGCTTCTGCTGTCTGCACAGAGCATTCAAAATGGTTTACAACATCTAGTATTCTTTTCTTTTTACATACAGATTAATGTCATTAAGTTACTGTAAGCTACTTGGTTTGTTTGGCAATATTGCAGGTCTGAGGAATCATCTCAAGAATTCACACATAATTTTGATTTATACTAATACAACACTGAATTTCATGAGGTAATAGCTTTTTAGGATAAATAGCAAACTTGAGATGTTAATGTTACTCTATTGAGAAGGAAAACAAATTATTCTGATAGTTGATCCAATATACTTTCTTCAACCTAAAAACATTAGTGTCTGCATGTCAAAAGCATCCCAATGATTGGTGAGATACATTAGTTCATTCAACCTTCAGCCATGAAAGAAGCTATCTAAACTACAAGTTTGTCTTTCTTTGACACAGGGCAGCCAGCCATACATCCCATTTCTATTTGTGGGATTTTGTTGTGTACAGATACCTCATTTGTACACTGGACTGTAACAATGTTTGAAGGAAATGATGAGGCACAATTCAAACACAATAGTCTTTAAAACAAAAATTATTCACCAGATTACATGGTCAATATTAAGTTGTACTCTTAGAAATTTTCTTATACAAAACACAAGACAAATGAAGAGGTACACTCTTGCATTGTAAAATACGTCCTAGTCAAAAATTAACCAGTAAATCAATTTTATGAACAAAAGATTTGTTGACTGGGCCCACAGCAATTCTGGAACACAAAATCATCATTTGGAATCAACTTACCATTCCTTCACATTAACTTCTGTAATCCCTTCTCCAATGTCAGAAAGTTTAAACTGAACAACTTGACCATTAACAGCTGCAAAAGTAAGTAAAAGGTAAGTCAACAGTTGACACAACTAACCATGTTAAATTAGGAGTTCAAAGAGAAACTAGTGAACATTGCAATTACCAGCAGAGGTTCTTAAATATCTTGACTGTACGCAGACTTGAATAGATGACTTGTTAAATATAGGATATTGTGGCTTCATAAAATGACCATTACTACAACATCTATAGTGGTGCACACATACCTGGCAGAGAAACAGAGACAATTAACAGATGTAACAATATAGACTTCAATGGCAGTATTGCAATTGTAACAACCTCTAAGAAATGGGAAAGGGAAAATTGAGAAATTTGACATTTGCAATTCAAAATCTCTTCCTATGCTCTTCACAGAGAATGGGCAATCATTCATAACTTCTGTTACTGCTACTGCTGAACAACAGGAAACAAAAACAGCATTATTGGGAAGGACCCATCACCTTGAATAGCAGTGGTCAGTGGTCAGTGGTCTTGGCTGTTGGTCTGCCAAGACAGCATCAATTATGGTTTAACCACAAGAGAAACTTCTGCCTCAAACTGGCAGAAGGCCAAACATCTTGTGCAAAGGGCAAAGAAGTCATTTTCCCACAAGGACATATTTCTATGTGTATGATGGGGGTATATTGCTTACCTCTGAGCTTCATTATCAATTATCTGGCCAATCAATGCCATCACAAACTTTGACAAATATGCTCTTAGAATCGCAAACAGGAGGAAATCTGCAGATGCTGGAATTTCAAGCATCACACACACAAAAGTTGCTGGTGGATGCAGCAGGCCAGGCAGCATCTATAGGAAGAGGTACAGTCGATGTTTTGGGCTGAGACCCTCCGTCAGGACTAACGAAGGGTCTCGGCCCGAAACGTCGACTGTACCTCTTCCCATAGATGCTGCCCGGCCTGCTGCGTTCACCAGCAACTTTTATGTGTGATGCTCTTAGAAGTTATTTTAAAAGTTAATGCTTTTAAGAGTAAAAGCAGCTAGAAGCTCCAACCATTCCCCTTTTTTACTATGCAATATGAAACAGTAATGATGAAAACACCAGTGAAACAATTTTAATCATCCTGTATGCCCTATTACCATAGAATGCAACAAGTATAGTTTATGGTTAACCGTATTTTTCCATTGTGTTGAATTTGATTTTCACTAAAGTGAACCTTACCCTGCTATACAGAGAATTTATCCAAAATAGTTTAACAGTTAAATAATTAAGTCAATGAGTTCTTCCACTACCTTCTGGCTAAAGAAATTCCTCATCATGGTTCTAAATGGACATCTCTCTATTCTGAGGCTATGCCCTCTGGTCTTAGACTTACTCACTATATAAAGCATCCTCTCCACATCCACTCGATCAAGGCCTTTCAATATCTGATGGGTTTCAATGAGAAACCCCCCCCCCATTCTTCTAGACTCCAGCACGTACAGGACAGAGCCATCAAACACTCTTCATATGTTAACTATTTCATTCCCAGAATTATTCTCGTGAACTCCCTCTTAACCCTCTCTAATGCCATCATTTCTTTGATAAGAGGCCCAAAACTGCTCACAATACTCCAAGTCCATCATGCACAAGGATTCCCAAGTTCTTTTGCATCTCTGATTTATGGAATTTTCTCCCTGTTTAGAAAATAGTCCACTCCTTTATTCCTTCTACCAAAGTGCATGACTGTACAATTCCCAGCACTATACTCCATCTGCCTCTTCTTTACCCATTCTCCAAACTGTCCAAGTCCTTCTGCAGACTCACTGTTTCCTCAACACTACCTGCCCCTCCATCGATCTTTTACTGTCTGCAAACTCGGGCACAAAGACATCAATTCCACCGAACAAATCGCTAACATATAAAAGGAAGCAGTCTCTATACCGACCTCTACTGAACACAAGTCACTGGCAGCCAACCAGTACAGGCCCCCTTTATTCCCACTCTTTGCCTCCTGCCAGTCAGCCAATCTTCTATCCATGCAGGTATCTTTCCTGTAATTCCTGCTAAGCAAGGTATCAGCTCATGGTATTACAGGAAAGAGAAGTATGAGGAAAGCAGAGGTGGAGAGGTTCAACAACCTTAAATTCCTCAAAGTTATTATTTCGGAGGACCTGTCTTGGGCCCAACACGCAAGTGCAATTACTAAGGAAGCACGGCAGCACCTCTAACTCCTTAGGAATTTGCTAACATTTGGCTTGACATCTGAAAACTCTGATAAACTTCTATAGATGTGTAGTAGAGAGTATATTGACTGGGTGCATTGTTGTACAGCCTCACCATCAGAGGACTTTAGGCTCAGACCCAGGGAATAATTGTCAAACACAGTTTACTTAAAATTATATACTGTTTCTTAGGAAGCTTATATCACTCTGTTGAACTGCAAAGTTTCACTCAGTTGAACTACAAAGTTCCATTCGTAGAGCTTGGGAAAACCTGCAAATCAAGTGAGCACCTAAATATTGTCTGGGGCTGCTGTTAAACAATTTGTTATCACATACATACTCTGATAAGGGTACCCAGTAGCTATCTCATGCAACAAACACTTCTTTGTTCATACGTTATTCTCACAGCATGACTTGTCAAGCTGCCAATAAGTCAGTTAGGTTTTAGCCCTTTTAATTCTGCATATAATTCCTCAGCACCATATAGCATGGTATGGAAACACCAATGCCCATGAACAGAAAATAGTGGATACGGTCCAATCCATCACAGGTAAAGTCCTGCCCAGCCTTGAGCACATCTGCACAAAATGTTGTCACAGGAAAGCAGCATTCATCATCAGGGACCCCCACCACCTAGAGCATATTCTCTTCTCGCTAGTGCCATCAGGAAGGTGGTTCGGGAGCCACAGGACTCACACCACCATGTTCAAGAACAGTTACTATCCCTCAACCAACACTCAACTTCACTTGCCCCATCATTGAAATGATCCCGCAAACTATGGACTCACTTTCAAAGACTCTTCATCCCCTTGCTTATTTACGATTATTATTCTTTCTTTTTGTATCTGCAGTTTATTGTCTTTTACATACTGGTTGAATGCCCAAATTGGTGCAGGCTTTCATTAATGCTATTATGATAATTATGCCAATATGAATTTATTGAGTATGCCCATAAGAAAATTAATCTCAGGGTTGTACAGGTGTCCCCCGCTTTTCGAACGATCACTTTACAGAACCTCACTGCTACAAAAGACCTACATTAGTACCCTGTTTTCGCAAACAGAAGGTGTTTTCACTGTTACGATAAAAGTCAGCGCGCACCCCGAGCAGCCGCTTTCCCCCGGATTCGGAACTGCGTTCTCACCGGCATTGCTTAAACACGTGCCTGTGAGCAGTCATTTGCAAGATGAGTTCTATGGTATCGGAAAAGCCTGAAAGAGCTCATAAGGGTGTTACACTTAGCGTAAAACTAGACATAATTAAGCGTTTTGATCGTGGTGAATGAAGTAAGGACAAAATGAGCCTGGCTTGTGGAAGCTGACGAGGATGATGTTGAGGAGGTTTTGGCATCCCATGACCAAGAACTGATAGATGAAGAGCTGATGCAATTGGAAGAGGAAAGGATAACAATCGAAACCGAATGAGTAATGATAAAGTAATTTTGAAAGGGTACGTCAGTTTAGGGCATATTTGCAGGATGGTTTGAGTGCTTACAAAGAACTGTATGACAGAAAAATGCGCGAGGCTCAGCAGTCAAGCAAGCTTTCCACATCAGCCACAGCAGACGACGAACCTCGACCTTCGACATTGAAGCGGGCAGTCATAGGAGATGAGCTGCCTGCTCTAATGGAAACAGACGACTATGGGATGACACCCCAGTGTCCCACCACCCCAACACCAAGGCCTCAGACAGATACCGATTCGCGGAGAATGCAGCAGTAGCCGGGAGGCACACAGCACATCTTTAAGAAAAAAGCCGAAATAAACGTGCTAATTAGGTGCCGCCCAACACGTAATTGTCGGCCCAGATCAGAGGTGATGCAATTGGCAATCAGCACTGATCTGGGCCGACAATTACATGCCGTGAGGCACCTAATTAATTAGCATGTTTATTTTGGCTTTTTTCTTAAAGATATGCTGTGTGTCTCCTGGCTACCACTGTACCCCTGCATGCTTCGCAGATCGGTATCGATTTGCTGCCCGGAGGGTGGGGGCCACTGCACCACCCAAACTCCGACGACTCAGTCTAACACACCACCATCAGTGTGCTCCGTGCTTTCCCAATCCCGAATTATTTCTACTTTATAACAGCTGTGTATTTTTACGTGTTATTTGGTATGATTTGGCAGCTTCATAGCTTAAAGGTTACTGCAGAGCGCTTGCGCCGTGTTTTTGCTGACTGCGCTTGCGTGAGTTTTTCGCTACGGAGAACAGTTCAGGCAATGATTGTGGAAAAGTATTTCTACTTTATATAAGCTGTGTATTTATCATATCATTCCTGCTTTTACTATAGTTACAGTTATTTTAGGTTTTATGTGTTATTTGGCATGATTTGGTAGGTTATTTTTGGGTCTGCGAACGCTCACAAAATATTCCCATATAAATAAATGGTAATTGCTTCTTCACTTTATGACATTCCGGCTTACGAACCGTTTCATAGGAACGCTCTACCTTCAGATGGCGGGGGAAACCTGTATATGGTGACGTATATGTACTTCAGTAATAAATCTACTTTGAACTTTGAAGCAGCTTCATGTGCGGCACCTTGTCAAAGCCAGGTAAACAAAATCCAACTAACTCTTTGTCTATCCTGCCTGTTATTTCCTCAAAGACTTCCAACAGATCTGTCAGGCAAGATTTCCCCTGAAGGAAACCATGCTGACTCTGGCCTATTTTACCATGTGCCTCGAGTAGCCCAAAACTTCATCCTTAATAATGGACTCCAAAATCTACCCAACCATTGAAGTCAGGCCAATTGGCCTACAACTTCCTTCTGCCTCCCTTCCTTCTTAAACAGTGGAGAGATATTTGTAATTTTTCTGTACTCTGGAACCATTCCAGAATCTAGCGATTTTTGAAAGATCATTACTCTGCCTCCATAACCTCTTTAGCTACCTCTTTCAGAACCCTGGCACGTAGACCACCTGGGCCAGGTGACTTATCTATATTCGGACCTTGCGGCTTCCCAAGCACCTTCGCCTTAGTAGTAGCAACTACACTCACTCCTGCCCCTAGATATTCTCAAATTTCAGTATACAGGTAGTGCCTTCCACAGTGACTGACAAAAACATCCCCCATTTCTACCCCCCCCCAGCAATTATTACCTCTCCAACATCACTTTCCAGCAGTCCAAAATCCAATCTCACCTCTCTCTCTTACCCTTTATATATCTGAAAAACTTTGGTATCTTCTTTTATATTATTGGTTAGCTTACCATCATATTCCACATCTTTCCCTCCCCCCCGCCCTCTGCTTTCTGCAGGGATCGCTCCCTACGTGACTCCCTTGTCCATTCGGGCCCCCCATCCCTCCCCACTGATCTCCCTCCTGGCACTTATCCGTGTAAGCGGAACAAGTGCTACACATGCCCTTACACTTCCTCCCTTACCACCATTCAGGGCCCCAGACAGTCCTTCCAGGTGAGGCGACACTTCACCTGTGAGTCGGCTGGGGTGATATACTGCGTCTTGTGCTCCCGATGTGGTCTTCTATATATTGGCGAGACCCGACGCAGACTGGGAGACCGCCTCGCTGAACACCTACGCTCTGTCCACCAGAGAAAGCAGGATCTCCCAGTGGCCACACATTTTAATTCCACATCCCATTCCCATTCTGACATGTCTATCCACGGCCTCCTCTACTGTAAAGATGAAGCCACACTCAGGTTGGAGGAACAACACCTTATATTCCGTCTGGGTAGCTTCCAACCTGATGGCATGAACATCGACTTTTCTAACTTCCACTAATGCCCCACCTCCCCCTCGTACCCCATCCGTTATTTATTTTTATACACACATTCTTTCTCTCACTCTCCTTTTTCTCCCTCTGACTATACCCCTTGCCCATCATCTGGGTTCTCACCCCCTTGTCTTTCTCCCCAGACCTCCTGTCCCATGATCCTCTCATATCCCCTTTGCCAATCACCTGTCCAGCTCTTGGCTCCATCCCTCCCCCTCCTGTCTTCTCCTATCATTTTGGATCTCCCCTCCCCCTCCCAGTTTCAAATCTCTTACCAACTCTTCCTTCAGTTAGTCCTGATGAAGGGTCTCGGCCTGAAACGTCGACTGTACCTCCTCCTAGAGATGCTGCCTGGCCTGCTGCGTTCACCAGCAACTTTGATGTGTGTTGCTATTTCATCCTTTCTCTCCTTTTGCTGCTCTGCTATCAGCCCTGCTAGAGTCTCTTTCCCAAAAACTTTGGCCAGCTTCCCTCTCATGCCACCGTAATACCTTATACTCCACTACAATACTGATACATTTGACTTTAGCTTCTCCCTCTTAAATTGCAGGGTGAATTCTATCATATTATGATCACTTTCTTCTAAGGGTTCCATTACCTTAAGTTTCCTCATCAAACATGGTTCATTACACAACATCCGATCCAGAATTGTTTTTCCCCTAGTGGGCTCAACCACACACTGCACCAAAAAAAAAGCCATCTTGTAGACATTCTATAAATTCCCTCTTTTGGGATCTAGCACCAACCTGACATCCCTATGACTACAGGTTTCCCCCGCCATCTGAAGGTAGAGCGTTCCTATGAAACGGTTTGTAAGCCGGAATGTCGTAAAGCGAAGAAGCAATTACCATTTATTTATATGGGAAAATTTTGTGAGCGTTCACAGACCCAAATATAACCTACCAAATCATGCCAAATAACACACAAGACCTAAAATAACAGTAACATGTAGTAAAAGCAGGAATGATATGATAAATACGCAGCTTATATAAAGTAGAAATACTTTTCCACAATCATTGCCTGAACTGTTCTCCATAGCGAAAATCCCACACAACCGCTCTCGGCAAAAACACGGCGCAAGCACTCTCCAGTAACTTTTAAGCTATGAAGCTGCCAAATCATACCAAATAACACGTAAAAATACACAGCCGATATAAAGTAGAAATAATGTATGTACAGTGTAGTATCACTCACCAGAATTGGGACAGCGCTGAGCACACTGATGATGGTGGGTTAGACTGAGTCGTCGGAGGTTGGGGTGGTGCAGTGGCCCCCACCCTCCAGGCAGCGAACTGATACCGATCTGCGAAGAATGCAGTGGTACAGCGGTATCCGGGAGGCACACAGCAGATCTTAATGAAAAAAGCCG
This sequence comes from Mobula hypostoma, assembly GCF_963921235.1. NCBI lineage: Eukaryota > Metazoa > Chordata > Chondrichthyes > Myliobatiformes > Myliobatidae > Mobula > Mobula hypostoma. The sequence goes on from NC_086108.1 coordinate 43,288,665, forward strand.
AAATAAACATGCTAATTAATTAGGTACCGCCCGGCAGGTAATTAATTAGCATGTTTATTTTGGCTTTTTTCTTAAAGAGTGCTGGCTGCCTCCCGGCTACTGCTGCATTCTCCGCGAATCAGTATCTGTCCGCAGCCTGGGGGTTGGGGTGGTGGGACACTGAGGTGTCATCTCATCGTCGTCTGTTTCCATTAGGGTAGGCAGCTCATCATCTTCTATCTCTGCCTGCCTCAATGTCGAAGGTCGAGGTTCGTCGTCTGCCGTGGCTGATGTGGAAGGCTTGAAAAACAACAGTATGCTTGACTGCTGAGCCTCGCGCATTTTTAGATCATACAGTTCTTTGTAAGCACTCAAACCATCCTGCAAATACGCCCTAAACTGACGTACCCTTTCAAAATTAAAGTCGTACTTTATCATTACTCATTCGGTTTCAATTGTTATCCTTTCCTCTTCCAATTGCATCAGTTCTTCATCTATCAGTTCTCGGTCATGGGATTCCAAAACCTCTTCAACATCATCTTCGTCAATTTCCACAAGCCAAACTCACTTTGTCCTTACTTCGCTCACCATGATCGAAATGCTTAATTATGTCTAGTTTTACGCTTACGAGCTCTTTTAGGCTTTTCCGATACCTTAGAACTCATCTTGCTAACGGCTGCTCACAGGCACGTGTTTAAGCAATGCCGGCGAGAATGCCGTTCCGAATCCGGGGGAGAGCAGCTGCTCAGGGCGCGGGCTGCCTTTTATCGCGCGCTGCCTTTTTTCATAACAGTGAAAACACCTTCTGTTAGCGAAAACAGGGAACTAATGTAGGTCTTTCGTAACAGTGAGGTTTCGTAAAGAAAAATGCTTGAAAAGCAGGGGACCCCTGTATTGGAATATTGCCCTCATTACATGCCTTTTCTATCTCTTGCTGTAACTTATATCTGACATCCTGGCTACTGTATTGGGGGCCTGTATACAGCTCCCATCAGGATCTTATTACCCTTGCCATTCCTTAACTCCACGCACAAGGATTATACAACTTCTGTTCCTATGTCACCTCTTACTAAGAATTTGATTTCATTTTTTACCAACAGAACCAGCCCGCCACCTCTGCCTACCTGTCTGTCATTTCAAAACAACTTGTATCCTTGGATGTTAAGCTTCCAACTATGATCTTCTTTCAGCCACTTCTCAGTGATGCCCATGTCATAACTGCCTATTTCTAACTGTGCTACAGACCTTCTAACTTATTCTATATACTGCATGCATTCAAATATAACACCTTTAGTCCTGTGTTCATCACTCTTTTCAATTTTACCCTCATGTTACACTTCAACTCATTCCAGTAGCTGTATTTTGCCCTACCATCTGCCTCACAGTCGCACAATACAATGCATCAACTTGTATACCAATTATCCCAGCCTCTTTCTCCATCCTCCTGCTAGAATTAGTTTAAACCCTCTCCAACAGCTCACGTAAACTTGCTTGCAAGGATATTGGTTCCCCCAAGGTTCAGGTGTAACCCATCGTTTTTGTACAAGACATAGCTTTTCCCAGAAGAGACCCCAACGATCCAGAAATCTGAAACACTGATCCCTGGACCATTCCCTTGGCTAATCATTCATCTATACTATCATCCTATTCCTGCCCTGACCAGCACATGGCACTGGGAGTAATTGAGACCATGCACTCCCATTTCACAGCAACTCCAGCATACATCACCACCCTGCATCTCTTAGACCCATACTATTAAAATGACCTCTGTGCAAGTGCAGAACTTTCATGGTTCTGTGGAAGCAGATACAGACCATCCAATCTCTAACACCCTAACAAAATAGGGATGGATGGTTAATCCTGCCAATCCTCATGAAGATTTATTGCTTCTTTCTTTGTATCAAAATTCAAACTTCAAAGTAAATTTATTTTCAAAATACATATATGTCACCATATACAACCCTGAGATTCATTTTCTTGTGGGCATTCTCAATAAATCCACTATTGAATAATAACCATAATGGAATCAGTGAAAGACTGGGCTTTCAGCCAATGTATAACAAACTGCAAATACAGGAAGAAAGAAATAGTAATAAATAAATAAGCAATAAATATTGAGAACATAAGACGAAGAATCCTTGAAAGTGAGTCTATTGGTTGTGGGAACATTTCAATGAAGGGGTAAGTGAAGCTGAGTGAATTTATCCCCTTTGGTTCAAGAGCCTGATGGTTGAAGAGTAACAACTATTCCTGAACCTGTGGTGAGAGTCCTGAGGCTCCTGTATCTTCTTCCTGATGGCAGCAGCAAAAATAGAGCATGTCCTGGGTGGTGAGGATCCCTGATGATGGATGCTGCTTTCCTGTGACAACACTTTGTGTAAATGTGGTCAATGGCGGAGAGGGCTTTACCTGTGACAGACTGGGCCATATCCACTACACTTTGTATGATATTCCTCTCAAGGGCATTGGCGTATGCATACCCAGCAATGATGCAGCCAGTCAATATACTCTCTACTACACATCTATAGAAGTTTGTCAAAGTTTTAGATGTCATGGCAAAACTTTGCAAACTCCCAAAGTAGTACAAGCGCTGTCATGCTTTCTTCATAATTGCACTTACTTGCTGGGCCAGGATAGGTCCTCTGAAATAGTAACACCTTGGAATTAACAGTCGCTGAGCTTCCCCACCTCAAATCTCCGATAAGGAATGTCTCCAATTTCCTCCTCCTCAAAGCATAATCAACTCCTTGGTCTTGCTGATTTTGAGTAAGAGGTTGTTGCTGTGGCACCACTCAGACAGATTTCTAATCTTCCTCCTATATGCTGATTCATCACCATCTTTGATTCAGCCTACTACAGTGGTGTCACCAGTAAACTTGAATATGGCATTGGAGATGAGCTTAGCCACACAGTCATAAAGGTAAACTGAGTAGAGCAGGGAACTAAGCACTCAGCCTTGTGGTGCACCTATGCTGACGGAGATTGTAGAGCAGATGTTGTTACCAATCCAAACTGTCTGGGGTCTGCAAGTGAAGAAATCAAGGATCTATTTGAACAAGGATGTATTGAGGCTAGAGTCTTAAAACTTCTTGGTTAGTTTTGAAGGGATGATATTGAATGCTGAGCTGCAGCTAATAAAAAGCATCCTGATGTTTTTACTGTCTTTGGTGTCCAGATGTTCCGGGGTTGAGTGAAGAGCCAATCAAGTGGCATCAGCTGTGGACCTGTTGCTCCGATAGGTAAACTGAGCGGATCCAAGTTACTTCTCAGGTAGAAGTTGATAGGTTGCATCACCATTCTCTCAAAACGCTTCATCACTATGGATGTAAGTGCTAATGGATGATAGTCATTGAAGCAGGTCTATCATTCTTCATAGGCACCAATATAATTGAAGCTTGCTTGAAGCAGGTGGGTAATTCAGACTACCAAAACGAGAGGTTAAAGATTTCAGTCAACACTCCAGCCAACTGATCAGCAAGGTGTTTAGTACTAGACCTGGTACCCTGTCTGGAATGGATGCTTTTCACGGGTTCACCCTCCTGAAAGCCTCAGAGTGTGAAATCATAGGATCATTGAGGGCTGTGGAAGTTTGTGATGGTCCCTCCATGTTTTGATGGCCAAAGTGAACATAGAAGACATTGAACTCACCTGGAAACAAAGCTCTGTTGTCATCTGTGTCGTTTGTTTTCACTTTATAAGAGATGATAGTATTCACACCCTGCCACATCTGCTCCACAATCTCCATCAGCATTGGTGCCACAGTTCCTGAAAAGATGACTATTTGCAGAGCTTTCATTTTAAGTACTAATTGAATAAAAATGAGAACAAGTGCCAAGCAGAGCAAACAGTTGAGGAAACAAGGTGATGATGTACTTTCAAATTATTCAGATGTAGAACAGAAGATAAAAGACAATTTAAAATATTTTTACTTTTTATAATTATTGAAAAATCAAGGCTCAGTATTCAAAACCTGTGTTCAAATACGATATACAGGGATGAATGATGATTCAACAGTCCCTGTGGTGGGGAGGAGGGGGAGGAGGAGGAGGAGGGGGGAGAGGAGGAGGAGGAGGGGGGAGAGGAGGAGGAGGAGGGGGGAGAGGAGGAGGAGGAGGGGGGGAGAGGAGGAGGAGGAGGGGGGAGAGGAGGAGGAGGAGGGGGGAGAGGAGGAGGAGGAGGGGGGAGAGGAGGAGGAGGAGGGGGGGAGAGGAGGAGGGGGGGAGAGGGGGGGGGGGAGGAGGGGGGGAGGAGAGGGGGAGGAGAGGGGGAGGAGAGGGGGAGGAGAGGGGGAGGAGAGGGGGAGGAGAGGGGGAGGAGAGGGGGAGGAGAGGGGGAGGAGAGGGGGAGGAGAGGGGGAGGAGAGGGGGAGGGAGGGGGAGGGAGGGGGAGGGAGGGGGAGGGAGGGGGAGGGAGGGGGAGGGGGGAGGAGACCTCAATTCCAATTGGAGTCATCGGGATGCCATCATGACGGCTTTTTTTTTTAAAGCAGGTTTTCTTATTTTTACGAGGCCAAGTTGCTAGCTCGGTGCTCAACCCATCACGGATGGAAGGCGTGCAAGGGAGCTGGCTGGATTCAAACTCGGGAGCCTTCACTCCGAAGTCCGGCGCTGATGCCACTACGCCACCAGCCAGTGTAAGTATTGTGTACAATTAGTAAAATTACAAACAACAAGCTGTTGCTGGAGGAACTTGCTGGATCAGGCAGCATCTGAGGAAGAAAACTGAAAGTAGATATAGTTGGATTAAGACCATTGACCAAAATGTCAACACCTCATTTCTCTCACAGATGCTGTCCAATCTATTTAGTTCCACCACAGTTTGTTTTTGTTCCAGACACCAGTATCTTCAGTCTCTTGAGTCTCATTTAAAATTACAAGATGAATTCAAGGCCAGCATTTCTGAAATTAGTGCAGCAAGGATCAGTAAACAACAGAGGTTGTGACATTTTAAGCAGTATTGTAGCCAAAAATCCAATTGTACAGTTAAAAAGCGATTCTAGGCAACTCTTAGCTTTGATTGATAATTTAGATGTACTTGTGGGAGGTTCAGGGAATCACAGCAGAAAAGTACAGAATTTCAAAGATCCATTTACTTCCAAAATCTTGTTATTTGCATTCATAATATCACCTTTGGAAATTCAGAGTAAGATCTTTTTTCAAACAACACAAGGATAAGGGTAGCAACACACAGAATGCTGGAGGAAACCTCAACCGTACTTTTTTCCACAGATGCTGCTTGGCCTGGTGAGTTTCTCCAACATTTTGTTTGTGTATCTTGCTTAGATTTTCAGCATCTTCAGATTTCCTCTTGATAAGGATAAAGGGAATTTCATCAAATTTAAGATATTCCTTTGTTACATTTTATGAGGTTAAAAGGCTGATTGAAATTAGAGATATGAAGCCTTAGATATCAACTTCCAGTACCTTTGAGAGCCAATATCTTATTAATACTCAAAGAACTGTGATGGTTTGATACTCTTGGTTGTGTAATTTGAAGCTGTCAATCTACCCAAGAGTTACCAACATCTGTGGAATGCTCTGCCTCAGAAGGCAGTGGAGACCAATTCTCTGGATGCTTTCAAGAAACAGTTAGATAGAGCTCTTAATGATAGCAGAGTCAAGGGATATGGGAAGAAGGCAGGAACGGGGTACTGATTGTGGATGATCAGCCATGATCACAGTGAATGGTGGTACTGGCTTGAAGGGCCGAATGGCCTACTCCTGTACCTATTGTCTATTGTCTTAACCTCATATCACCACCATATATGTACAGATAATATGAAGTGTGGAAATGTACATTACTTCTCCTGCTCCAGTAAAGAACATAACACATCAGGAAGTTAATTGTGGTTTTACTACTTTTAAATTATCTGAATTAAATGCTTTGATGATTTACCTGCATCATTATTTGCACAACATAGAATGGAAAGATATTTAAAGGCTGAATCATGACCCCAAATCATTTGACCTTCAATGTTATTCAATAGCCCCTGTTCCATTTTGTAATTATACATACCATAGTGCAAACAGTGAAACATGGTTAGTTAATGGAAGAGTAAGGGCAAATGTTACATTTTTTTATTTGCAACTGGTTGAATATTACATACTTTCCTTGAAATTTAATCTAATCAATGTTGAGTATTAGTTATAAAGGAAAAACTCCACATTCAATCACTAATCATCTCCATTGGCTTGAATGTCAAGATCAAAGTTCTGCAGCTTGAAGATTTTTCTGTATATTTTGTTTTGATCATTTAACCAGTCCTTACAATTATTACAATTCCATTCCCTCGAAAACACTGTCATCCCCATATTTTATTTGTTCTTCACTTTATAAAAATCATAATATATCAGTACATGGGGGTTGGAGGAATATAGTAATTTTGCATCTGCACTATATAAAACACTGCAATTGTCCAAATGCTGAACATGCAATACTTACCAAGAAAATCTTAAAAACTGTATGGATTAACTTAAGTTAACTGAAAGGAATGTAGTTAGTAAGGCAAAGTTGAGACCATCATTTGCACAGTATGATGGGTTACAATAGAATTAAATTACTAACAACTTTACAAAATGTCAACTACTACTGATTTGATAAAATGAGTTCTTTCCAGTTGGAGACATTGGCTGATTCAGTTATGCTGTATGACACTTATGGCAGAATGCTGTTTCTGGATTTCAGTTCGGCATTCAACACCATTGTCCAAAGACCTTTGTGAAGAAATTTCTAATATTTAGTCTAGATACAGAACAGCGCAACTGGGTGTTGAACTTTCCAACTGACCGATCTCAGATAGCCAGGATGTACTACTGCTCCTTTCTCCCCATCATCCTCTACACAGCTGACCCCCCCCCCCCCAGGACTGTGTGCTGAGCCCATTGCCGTACACTCTGCTCACACGGCTGCACGGCCAAACATCTGAGCAATCACATCGTAAGGTTAGCCGATGACACAACAGTGGTGGTGTTCATCACCACAACAAAGAGGTGACTTACAGACAGCGGGTGGAAGAGCTCAAGGCCTGGTGCCATTTAGCGGTATAGATGTGTACAGCTGACAATAAACTGAACTTGAACTTTTCATCAATGTCAACAAGACATAGGAAATGGTTATTGATTTCAGAAGAACTCGCACCACTCATCATCTCATGTTCTCAGTATTTATTGCTTTATTTTCTTTTTTCTCTTTCTTTTTGTATTTTGCACATTGGTAGCTGTCCGTCCTTTTGTGTGTAGTCTTTCGTTGGTTCTACTGTGTTTCTTGTATTTAAAGTGATTGCCGACAAGAAAATGAATCTCAAGGCTGTATATGCTGACATACAAGTACGTACTTTGATAATAAATGTACTTTGACCATTGAGCACATCTACATGGGGTGCTGTTGCAGGACATCATCACGGACCTCATATTTCAGGTCATGCTCTCTCCTCACTGCTGCCATCAGAAGGATGGTACAGGAGCCTCAAGACCCACACCACCAGATTCAGGAACAGTTATTACCCCTCAACAATCAGCCTCTTGAATCAGAGAAGATAACTTCACTCTCCCCATCACTGAACTGTCCTCACAACCTATGGGCCACTTTCAAGGACTCTTCATCTCATGCTTTCAATAGTTATTACTCATTTATTATTATTTATTATTTCTTTTTGTATTTGTACACTTTGTTGTCTTTTGAACATTAGTGTTTTTTCCATCTTGTTGGTTGCAGTCTTTCATTGACTCTATTGTGTTTATTTGTATTTACTGTGAATGGATGCAAGGAAATGCACATGTACGTACTTGAATAACAAATTTACTTTAAACTTTTACATTGGCAGCACAACAGTGGAAACTGCAAGCAGTTTCAAACTCCTGGGAGTGCACATCTCACTCAACCTTTCCTGGTCCCAGAACACACCCTATATAATCAGGAAAGCTCACCAATACCTCCGTTTTCTGAGGAGGCTGAAGAGAGCTGGACTATGCACATCAATACTCACATCCTTCTAGTGATGCACAGTGGGAAGCATCCTAATAAGATGCATCACTGCACAGTAAAGAAAATGCACTGCAGCAGACAGGAAGGCTCTACAATGGGTAGTCAAAACTGCCCAATGCATCACCGGCACCAGCCTACCCACCGTCAAGGACAATTTTGCAGAAAGGTGCAAGCAACATCAGGAAGAATCCTACCCACCCTGCTCATGTACTGTTTGTCCCACACACACCAAGGAGGAGGCTTCAAAACATCCACGCCTGGACCACCAGACTCAAAAACAGTTACCTTCCCCAAGCAGTAAGGCTGATCAACACCTCCACGCACTAACCCACCCTCTACACCACCAACCATCACTACTTTATCATTTCCTATCCATCACCTAATGTACAGTCACTCCTGTGCCTAGCACCACTTCCTGGACATACAATTAACGTTGATAAGCTATCTTATATTTTTGTGATTATTGTGTTCTTTATCTTATTTGTGCTGCATCGATCCAAAGTAACAATTATTTTCATTCTCCTTTGCACTTGTGTATTGGAAATGGCAGTTTTAATCTCGAATCCTATCTCATTCTTACTTTTGTAAACGGAGCCAACTACTGTGCAGTGACAGTGCCAGTTTCAGACCCGCCATACCACCACCGAGGCCGCCGCAAACACCGGAGAAAGTCGCACAAAACGGAACCAGGTAAAACGTGGAGTTTGCCTACTGAGACAACTGGTACAACTTATTCCTACTTAGTACAACAACCGCCTGAGGGCAAGCTCGATCCGATGACAAGCGTGGCATCGACTAACGGGCCTCCCGCCTCCACTCAACATGACTTTCACACTTGATGAACACTACCTTCTCACCAGCCACGCAAAATACCTGTCGGAGCGGCGTCCGTCTGCTGGAAAGCTTCAATCCCTCTCCCCGCAGTACAGCCAAAACGGCCCGCACGGTCGCCATTTTACCTGGAACTGACGTCATCACGCAACCCTGGAGGGCTCCGGCGCCGCTCGTTTGGGGGCAATCGGAGGGGCTCTACGCTTTCGCGGGGGGGTGGATTGTTTTTCTGTTGTCGGGCCCTTTCTGCAGGGTCTCGTCCTGACGTGGACTGAAAACTCTCAACACCTTCCACTTTGAGCGGTCACGCGTTAGGTATTTCTCAGGGTCAGGGAGAATATTCCAAAATTTTCCGAGAGGATTTCACCGCGATAGTTGAAACCTTCCCTCTGTGCCGCTGGTAATCTCTTTCTGTGACAAAGCTCAGGCCAGAATGTCTCTTTCAAGAGCCAAAGGGGACTGCAGGCGCTGGAATCAGGAATATCACAAAAAGTGCTGGAGGAACTCAGCAGGTCAGGCAGCGTTTGTGGAGGGAGATGGACAGTCGACGTTTCAGGTCGTAACACAACCTGGACTACAGTCGACTGTCTACTACCCATAACAGATGTAGTCTGTCCCGCTGAGTTCCTCCACAGCTTTTTGTGTTGCTTCTATGTCATGGCATGGAGAACATGTTGGCCTGTACGATGAAGTCAACTGAGTGTGATAGAACACAAACACGAGGAAATCTGCAGATGTTGGAATTTCAAGCAACACATATAAAAGTTGCTGGTGAATGCAGCAGGCCAGGCAGCATCTCTAGGAAGAGGTACAGTCAAAGTTCTGGGCCGAGTAGTACAGACGAAGTGTCTCGGCCCGAAACTTCGACTGTACCTCTTCCTAGAGATGCTGCTTGGCCTGCTGTGTTCACCAGCAACTTTGATGGGTGTTGAGTGTGATAGAACCTGGATCTGAGGCTGTTTGCATGGGAGAGAATGTTGATTCTGGTTCCCTAAATCTTGCAGTCCATTTGAAAGATAAAGTGGAGACAAGCTGTAGGAATATTGTATGCAGTTCTGGTCATCCAGCCATAGAAAGGAAAGAGTACAAAAAAGATTTATGGGGATATTACCAGAACTGAAGTGCTTGATGAAAAGGAGAGGGTGGAATGTTTCTCCTTGGAAGATAGGAGGTTGAGGGGTTACCTTACAGAAGTATATACAATCATAAAGGGAGTCATAGTCTTTTTTCCCAGGGTAGAGTTTAAAACGAGAGGATGTATGCTTAAGCTGAGAGTGGAAAGATTTAAAGGGAAACTTTTTCACACGGGGTGATGATTATATGGAACGAGCTGCCAGAGGAAGCTGTAGAGGCGGGTACATCCAAGACATAGGGCTTAACATCCAAGAATACATATTGTGTCGAAAGGACAGGCAGGTAGACGGAGGTGGTGGGGTGGCTCTGTTGGTAAAAAAAATTAAATCAAACCTTTAGAAGGAGGTGATATAGAATCAGAAAATCATTGTGGGTAGAGTTAAGAAAGTGCAAGGGTAAAAAAGACCTTGATGGGTGTATTACACAAGCCTATGAACAGTAGCCAGGATGTGGGGTACAAATTACAATGAGAGATAAAAGAGGCGTGTAAGAAGGTCAATTTTATGATAATCCTGGGGAATTTAAATATGCGGGTAGACTGGGAAAATTGGTTTGGTGCTGGATCCCAAGAGAAGGAATTTGGAGAATACCTCCGAGTTGGATTTTTCGAGTAGTTGATGTTGAGCCGCTAGGGAAAAAACAATTCTGGATTAGGTGTTGTGTAATGAAACTGATTTGATTAGGGAACATAAGATAAAGGAACTCTTAGGAAGCAGTGATCAAAATTTGATAGAATTCACCCTGAAGTTTGATGGGGAGAAGCTAACTTAAGATATGTCAGTATTATAGAGGAGTACACTTGAAGATGGCACCAGCAACCAAACACGCCGTCCTGCAGACTGTTCATGGAATTACTTTTTATATTTTTTTATATATTTGTTTTATATATTTTTTCTCTCTTTTCTCCCTCTGTCTCTCTCACTATAACTCCTTGCCCATCCTCTGGGTCCCCATCCCCCCACCTTTCTTTCTCCCTAGGCCTCCCATCCCATGTCTTCTCCGTTCTCCAGTCTCGTATCCCTTTTGCCAATCAACTGTCTAGCTCTTAGCTCCACCCCTCCTCCTCCTGTCTTCTCCTATCATTTCGGATCTCCCCCTCCCCCTTTCAAATCTCTTACTATCGCTTCTTTCAGTTAGTCCTGATGAAGAGTCTCGGCCCGAAACGTCGACTGTACCTCTTCCTATAGATGCTGCCTGGCCTGCTGCGTTCCATCAGCATTTTGTGTGTGTTGCTTGAATTTCCGGCATCTACAGATTTCCTCGTGTTTGCGTCATGAAACTACTTCTCTTTTTAAATATGCTTCTGCTACTAAACTGTGTGTGATTCGAGCCTGTAATCTATAATTTGATCATGTGCTTTTGGACTAGCTGAGCAATCTGGCACTTTTGCTGTCTCGAGGAATTTGGTGAGGTAGAGAACAGAGGGTGCGGCCTAATGGCAAAATGCAAACCCTTAATCAGCTCCATTGCTCACTGATCTTGCCAATTAAAGCGTCGAGCAAGGCTGAAATCGATGAGGACGAAAGCAAAAGGCAAGCAGATGCTCAGCTTTGTCCGCCTGTGTTTGATGGGTGTCCCTCTCCCGCTCACTCACTGATGCTGGAGGAAGGTGCAGGAGTCTTGGGTTTTGGGCAAGGTTTAATCAGTGCAGCTTGTGACTGTTGACACATTTTAGAGGACTCTGTGGTTCATGTTACATATACAGTATTGTCAACGAACAACACAGCATTAAATTGAACGGAACAGAACATTCCTAGACCATTTCAAGGACACTGCAGTTTTATATTTAATATTCTGTGTATTATTCACTCATTTTTTTTTACCATTTGCATGATTTGTTCTTTTTATCATACGTTGGGTGTTCAATGTTTTCTTTGAACAGGTGTTCTTTGTATCGTGGCTGCCTGCAGAAAAACAAATCTAAGGGTTATATACTGCATACATACTTAAAGGGAATCACATTGACATGAGAGAGAAGCTGGAATGGGACACTAGCAGGAATGATGGCAAAACAGCAATGGCAGGAGTTTTTGAGAGCAATTCAGAAGCTGCAGGATAGATATACCATAAAGAAGAAGTATTCTAACGGGAGGATGAGGAGTATAAGAAGTGCAAGAAAATACTTAAGAAAGAAATCAGGAGGGCAAAAAGAAGACATGAGGTTGCCTTGGCAGTCAAAGTGAAGGATAATCCAAAGAGCTTTTACAAGTATATTAAGAGCAAAAGGATTGTAAGGGATAAAATTGGTCCTCTTGAAGATCAGAGTGGTCGGCTTTGTGCGGAACCAAAGGAAATGGGGGAGATCTTAAATAGGTTTTTTGCGTCTATTTACTAAAGGAAGCTGGCATGAAATCTATGGAATTGAGGGAATCAAGTAGTGAGACCATGGAAACTGTACAGATTGAAAAGGAGGAGGTGCTTGCTGTCTTGAGGAAAATTAAAGTGGATAAATCCCCGGGACCTGACAGAGTGTTCCCTCGGACCTTGAAGGAGACTAGTGTTGAAATTGCGGGGGCCCTGACAGAAATATTTAAAATGTCGCTGCCTACAGGTGAAGTGCCGGAGGATTGGAGAGTGGCTCATGTTGTTCCGTTGTTTAAAAAAGGATCGAAAAGTAATCTGGGAAATCATAGGCCGGTGAGTTTAACGTCAGTAGTAGGTAAGTTATTGGAGGGAGTACTAAGAGACAGAATCTACAAGCATTTGGATAGACAGGGGCTTATTAGGGAGAGTCAACATGGCTTTGTGCGTAGTAGGTCATGTTTGACCATTCTGTTGGAGTTTTTCGAGGAGGTTACCAGAAAAGTGGATGAAGGGGAGGCAGTGGATATTGTCTACATGGACTTCAGTAAGGCCTTTGACAAGGTCCCTCATGGGAGGTTAGTTAGGAAAATTCAGTCGCTAGGTATACATGGAGAGGTGGTAAATTGGATTAGACATTGGCTCGATGGAAGAAGCCAGAGAGTGGTGGTAGAGAATTGCTTCTCTGAGTGGAGGCCTGTGACTAGTGGTGTGCCACAGGGATCAGTGCTGGGCCCATTGTTAATTGTCATCTATATCAATGATCTGGATGATAATGTGGTAAATTGGATCAGCAAGTTTGCTGATGATACAAAGATTGGAGGTGTAGTAGACAGTGAGGAAGGTTTTCAGAGCCTGCAGAGGGACTTGGACCAGCTGGAAAAATGGGCTGAAAAATGGCAGATGAGGTTTAATACTGACAAGTGTGAGGTATTGCACGTTGGAAGGACAAACCAATGTAGAACATACAGGGTTAATGGTAAGGCACTGAGGAGTGCCGTGGAACAGAGGGATCTGGGAATACAGATACAAAATTCCCTAAAAGTGTCATCACAGGTAGATAGGGTCGTAAAGAGAGCTTTTGGTACATTGGCCTTTATTAATCAAAGTATTGAGTATAAGAGCTGGAATGTTATGATCAGGTTGTATAAGGCATTGGTGAGGCCGAATCTGGAGTATTGTGTTCAGTTTTGGTCACCAAATTACAGGAAGGATATAAATAAGGTTGAAAGAGTGCAGAGAAGGTTTACAAGGATGTTGCCGGGACTTGAGAAACTCAGTTACAGAGAAAGGTTGAATAGGTTAGGACTTTATTCCCTGGAGCGTAGAAGAATGAGGGGAGATTTGATAGAGGTATATAAAATTATGATGGGTATAGATAGAGTGAATGCAAGCAGGCTTTTTCCCCTGAGGCAAGGGGAGAAAAAAACCAGAGGACATGGGTTAAGGGTGAGGGGGGAAAAGTTTAAAGGGAACATTAGTGGGGGCTTCTTCACACAGAGAGTGGTGGGAGTATGGAATGAGCTGCCAGACAAGGTGGTAAATGCGGGTTCTTTTTTAACATTTAAGAATAAATTGGACAGATACATGGATGGGAGGTGTATGGAGGGATATGGTCCGAGTGCAGGTCAGTGGGACTAGGCAGAAAATGGTTCGGCACAGCCAAGAAGGGCCAAAGGGCCTGTTTCTGTGCTGTAGTTTCTATGGTTTCAATGGTTTCTAAATGTGGCTGACTGAAGAAGTCAAGGACAGCATAAAAGCAAAAGAGAGGGCATATAATATTGCAAGATATTAGTGGGAAGTCAGTGGAATGGGAAGCTTTAAAAAGCCAACAGAAGGAACTGAAAAGCAATAAGGAGAGAAAATATGAAATATGAAGGTAAGGTAGTCAATAATAAAAAAGAGGATACCAGAAGTTTTTTTTTCAGATATACGGTACTGTGCAAAACATTTAGGCACCCTAGATTTTTCATATGGTTTCAAATGGTGTGGCCTCCACAGAGCCCTGATCTCAACCTTAATCAAAGCTGGATGGGATTACCTGGAGAGACAGAAGCAAGTGAGACAGCCAAAGTCTAGCAAAAGCTGTGACTAGTTCTCCAAGATGCTTGGAGTAATCTCACAGCTGATTTTCTTATTAAAACTGCATGACAGTGTACCCAAGAGAATTGATGCAGTTTTAAAGGCAAAGAGTGATCACACCAAATATTGATTTTAGCTTTTTACTGTTTACAGTTCTTCATAGTAATTTTTTGATACTTAGAAACTTTTCATTTCATTATTTTTGAAACCATCTTCGCTTTACAGAATATTTTTACATGTACCTAAGACTTTTGCACAGTACTGCAGAAAGAGTGAAAAAGAGGTGAAAATGGATATTGAACTGCTGGAAAATAATGATGGAGAGGTAGTAGTGAAGGACAAAGAAATGGTGGAAGAACTTTTAAGTATTTTGTGTCAGTCTGCACTGTGAAAGCCACCAACAGTATGCCAGAAATTCAAGAGTGTCGGGGGCAGAAGTGAGTGTGGTTGCTATTAGGAGAAGGTGCTTGGGAAGCTGAAAAATCTGAAGGCAGATAAGTCACCTGAACTAGATGGACTACACCCCAGGATTTTGAAAGAGGTAGCTAAAGAGATTGTGGAGGTATCAGTAATTATTTCCCAAGAACCACTAGATTCTGGAATAGTTCCAGAGCACTAGAAAATTAGAAATGTCACTCCTTTCCTCAAGAAGGGAGGGAGGCAAAAGAAAGGAAATTATAGGCCAGTTAGCCTGACTTCAGTGGTTGGGAAAATCTTGGAGTCTATGATTAAGGATGAGGTTTTGAGGTACTTAGAGGTGCATGATAAAATGGGTGGAAGTCAGCATGGTTTCCCTAAAGTGGAAATCTTGCCTGACATGTCTTTTGGAATTCTTTGAGGAAATAATCGGCAGGATAGACAAATGAGAGTCAGTAAATATTTTTTACTTGGATTTTCAGAAGGCCTTTGACAAGTTGCTGCACCTGGGCTGCTAAACAAGGTAAGAACCCATGGTATTACAGAAAAAATGTAGCATGGATAGAAGATTAGCTGACTGTCAGGAGGCAAAGACTGAGAATAAAGGGTAACTTTTCTGGTTGTCTGCTGTTGACTAGAGATGCTCCACAGGGGTTGGTGTTGGGACTGCTTTTCCTGTTATATGTCAGTGATTTGAATGATGGATTTGTGCGGATGATATGAAAATAGGGGAGGGACAGGTAGTGTTGAGGAAGCAGAGAGTCTGCTGACAAAGACTGATTAGGAGAATGAGCAAAAAGTGGCAGAAGGAGTATAGTGTTGGGAAGTGTATAGTTATGCAGTTTGGTAGAAGGAATAAAAATGTAGCCTATTTTCTAAATGGGAAGAAAATTCAGAAATCAGAGGTGCAAAGGGACTTGCATGTCCTTGTGCAGGATTCCCTAGAGGTTAACTTGCAGATTGAGTGAAGGTAAGGATGGCAAATGCAATGTTAGCACTCATTTCAAGAAGACTAGAATATAAAAATAAAGACGTAATGTTGAGGTTTTATAAGGCATTGGTCAGGCTGCGCTTATTGTGAGCAGTTTTGGGCCTCTTATCTAGGAAAAGTTGTGGTGCCATTGGAGAGGGTCCAGAGGATGTCACGAGAATGATTCTGGGAATGAAAGGGTTAACGTATGAGGAGCATTTGATGGCTCAGGGCCTGTACTAGCTGGAGTTTAGAAGAATGAGGGGGATGTCATAGAAATCTATAGAATATTGAAAGGCCTTAATAGAGTGGATGTGGGGAGGATGTTTCCATTAGTGGGCAAGTCTACGACCAGAGAGCACTGTTTCAGAATAGAGGGATGTCAATTTAAAACACAGATGAAGAGGAATTTTTTTAGCCCGAGAGTGGGAATTCTGTGGAATTCGTTGTCACAGACATCTGTGGAGGCCAAGTCATTTGGTATATTTAAAGTGAAGGTAATAGGTTCTTGATTAGTCAGGGTGTCAAAGGTTACAGAGAGAAGTAGGAGAATGAAATTGAGAGGGTTAATAAATTAGCCATGATGGAATGGTGGAGTAGACTCTGGACCAAGTGGCCTAATTCTACTCCTATGTTTTATGGACTTACACTATGATCTAATTAAAATGCTTAAGGCATTTTACATGGTTAGAAAAGGCATAGGGAGATAAAGGCAGGCAAAAGGTGTAAGCTCAGGTAGATATTTTAGTCGGTGCAAACAAGTTGGGTTTAAGGGCTGTTTCCAAGTTGTATAACTCCATGACTGTAACAACATTAGGGATATATTTCTGGTGCCTTGAGTACCTGCTATGGGTAGCTCAAGTGTAAAGGAGTTCAGGGATAACTGCTGAGTATACCATGAATTTGTGCCAGATCTGAGGTCTTGTCAGACACTGAAGGCTATTGTGAATTTCATTGTCAACCCCTGCTTTTACTGAGTGGTGGCTCTTTCTTTCTTTTTAAATCTTTTTATTAAATTAGTACACACATGGTAAAACATAAAGCAACCAATACATTGTTATGATATAGATATACAAGAAATATTAATACAAAAAAAACAATGAAAACAACATAGGTTAGTTAAAAAATAACAAGGTAGTATAATTGCATACTAGTTTTCCATATAACGGTAAAGAGAAAAAAAACCCCGAAGAAAAAAAAATCCAAAAAAACTACCGTGCCACTAAACTACAAAGCAAAGCAATGGGCTAGCTAGGTAAATAGTAGACTTAACCAGATTAAACAATCACGTCCTCAAACCCGACCTCCACTAATAACAGATAAAATCCACGAAGGGAGTATATATGTGATCAGAGAGAAAAAAAAAGTGGTAGCTCTCAAGCTATGAGAAGTGGTTCAGGTTTTTCAGAGTATCACCATGAATCTTTATTGTCACAATGTGGTGGTGTGCAGCAGAAGCAGCTATGGAGAAGGCTTTTGTCATGTGGATGTTGAGCGCAAGGCCCATTCCAGTGCTTCAGAGACTGAATCAACCATGGCCTCTGCACATGTGTAAACGTAAGAATTGTCCACATCACATACTGCATCTTGACTAGTAGTGTCCACAAATGTATTGCCAAGGCCAGCTAAGTCCCAAATCTGGGAAAAGGAAGAGATAGCAACAAATAAGAAATTACATAATTCAAGAAAGCGAAATATTGATTATCAATGTAAGAAGACATGGTGTCTTCTTGTTTTCTACCACACAGAAGTAATTCCCAGAGCCCTGCATTGGCAAATGAGGTCTTCCCCAAATTTTGTCCATTTAGAAGTACAGTGGATATAAACTTCACTGTGTGACAACTGCAAGGAAAATGCAGGATGCAGTTTTGAGACTTTTCATGCCCTTTTTTTTGAATTATTTAAATCTTTTAGATCCAACAAAGTCATAGATTCATAGATTAATAATGCATTGTAAATGTGCCCTTTGGCCCAACTGGTCCATGCTGACCACAGCAAACTCCCTGCTAGTCCCAGTTGCCAAGGTTCAGCCCATAACTCCAAGCCCTTCCTTCCATGTACCTGTCCAAATGCCTCTTAAATGTTATAGT
Organism: Mobula hypostoma; assembly: GCF_963921235.1. Taxonomy (NCBI): domain Eukaryota; kingdom Metazoa; phylum Chordata; class Chondrichthyes; order Myliobatiformes; family Myliobatidae; genus Mobula; species Mobula hypostoma. The sequence continues at coordinate 43,306,452 of NC_086108.1, forward strand.
GATACCACCTCAGTCGTTTCCTCTGCACCTCATTACAAGTACACATCATCCTCTGTGTAAAGAAGTTACCTCTCGGGTCTCTTAAATCTCTACTCTCTTGTGGTTATGGACTCTAGTTTTGGAGACCCAGTCCTGGGAAAGAAAGGCTGTCACAGTTCAGTTTATTCATACCTTTCAAGATTTTATAAACTTTTCTGAGGTCACCTCTTACTCTATGCTTCAAGATATAAAGATCCTGCAATGACATTGGTAACAAGCTGTGTTGGCACTTGGCCTTCCCTTGGACTACATCTGTGATGTGGAGAGGGGGAACATGCCGCGTGGGCAACAGCCGGTTCTTCAGATCTTCTCACCCAGGCTTGCGCCCCGGAGAGGACACAATCCACCAGAGGTGCAAACTCATGATCCCCTGGGATCAACGACTGCCTACTATTACTTTTATAAAATCCAACATGGCCAAAATCTCCTCATTACTCAGGCCCTCTAGTCCAGATAGCACCTCCTCTGCCCCCTCTCCAGCTTGACAATGTCTTACATATATGAGGTGACCAAAATTGTTCACAGTACTCCAAACGTTCTCTCCTCAAATTCAGTTGCCCACTGTAACTTGCCTTCAACTTATGTTTGATTCATGATAATATGTGAGCTACATTCCAGCCAATAGATCTATTAACAGTACTAAAGTCATTGAGGACTGATATCATGTTATAATTTGCATAAATATTTGACAATTTTTATTGTTACAGTGTTTCATTTTGCCTCCAACAACCTTCCTGCAGGAGTGGAGCTAATCTTCAACTTGAATTTGTCCTATCTGCTGGGTAGATAGGACAAAGGTCATCCAACAGAAGGGAATCCCAACAACACAAATAGGACCCCAATACAATGCGCTCAACTCTGTGGCACTCCAGCACCAGCTGAGAGTTCATTAAACAGGACAGAATGCAAAAACCTTCAAGCTCTGCATCTGGCAAAATGGCATTCCAATATTCATCTTGTGCACTTAGCAGAAGAACCCCTCAAGAGGCTGGCATCTTACTGCAGCACTCTATGCACCCAATCTTAGCACACTATCTCATGCTCCCAGCAGGACAGTAATCATTTCGAGAACTGCATACTGCAACTTGGGCACTGCAAAGACAACAATAAAGCAAATTAACACTAGAAGACTGTGCACCCGACAGCAAGGCAGTCCAGTGTCAGCACACTGTGTACCCAGTACTATAGTGCATCAAAGTTAGAACACTTAGTACTAGCAGGATGACAATCTAGCACACTACTGCTGATAAGATCGTATCCCAGCACTATCACAATGCAATTAGCAGGATAGTGCATCAACACCAGGATATTGTAATTGGTTTATAGTTTGTCAGATATACCAAGATAAAGTGAAAGGCTTTTCTTTGTATGTCAGCTGGATAAATAATTTCATGCACTAGTGTATTGAAGTAGTACACACACAAAAAAAGCAAATAAAGTGCTATAGTTATGGGGAATGTGGAGTGCAGGTAGACAAAAAAAAGTGCAAAGGCTATGATAAGGAAGTTTGAAAGATCAAAAGTTCATCTTTATCGTCTCAGAGATCCTTTCAAGAGTCTGATAATAGTGGGAGAGAAATTGCCCTTGAGCCTGCTTGTATCTTGAAGCTCTATATCATCTACCTGATGGAAGGGCAGAGAAGGGATTGATGGCAGAGTGGGGGTCCTTGATTTTTTTGGCTTCTTTCCCTTGGCAGCGAGAAGTGTAGACAGAATCAATGGGGTCTCGTGCAGACCAGTTGATACACCAAGTTGTGATGCATCCTAATAGGATGCTTTCCAAGGTGCATCTGTAAAAATTGTTAAAGCTCATAGAAACATAGAAAACCTACAGCACAATACAGGCCCTTCAGCCCACAATGCTGTGCCAAACATGTACTTACTTTTGAAATTACCTAGGGTTACCTATAGCCCTCTATTTTTCTAAGCTCCATGTACCTATCCAAGAATCTCGTAAAAGACCCTATTGTATCCGCGTATTGGAGGCATGCTGAATTTTCTTCACTCTCTGAGGAACCAGAGACACTGGTGTTTTTCTTGGACATAACATCCATGTGGCTGGAACAGGACAAATTTTTGTTGATATTTACATCTAGTTACTTGAAGCACCCAAACACCAGAACATTGCATGTTATGTGTTGACACCCTAACACCAGTATTCTGTGCATATTGTGTGTCAGCATCCCAGCTGTAACAATTTCAGTATGCAATATGTGGCACCTCCAGAACCAGTGTCCAATGAATTCAATGTGCATCTTATAAAATTAAATTCTGCTGTACATATATTCCACAAGTTAGAGCCCATCCAGTGGGATAGTGCTCCATGTTCATCTGAGATTAATAAGGCTGCTACAATAATAACATAACAAAACAGAAGGATTCACTAGAAAAACAGATGGATTACAGAAAGCTTGTATGGGCTCTTGTGCCATTTTAGGGTACAAATTCAGTTCTAGATTCCATGTTATGACAAAGAGGTCCAAAGTTCAAAGTAAATTTATTACAAAGTACATTTATGTCATCATATATACAACCCGGAGATTTGTTTTCTTGTAGGTATACACAGTAATTCCAATAAGCATAATAGAATTAATGATGAATACATTAGATGTGCCTATTAAACAAGAGGAAATAAACTTTTTATGAGGCATTAATTTCACTAATTCCTAAAAAAGATGAAGATTTATCTGAATGTGCCTCTTATAGACCAATTTCTTTACTAAATGTGGATTCTAAAATTCTTTCTAAGATTTTGGCTAATAGGATCAAGAACATTTTACCTAAAGTTATCTCTAACGATCAAACTGGATTTATTAAGAATACATATTCACACTTTAACATTCGGAGACTATTGAACATTATTTATTCCTCTCCATCCAAAGAACGTGAATGTGTTGTTTCCCTTGATGCAGAGAAAGCCTTTGATAGGGTAGAGTGGTTTTATTTATTTGAAATTTTAGAAAGGTTTAACATTGGTCCGGGTTTTATTTCCTTGATCAAATTGATCTATTAAGCTCCTATGGTTGGGGTTATAACTAACAATCAAAAATCTCCATATTTTAGACTATACAGAGGTACCCAGTAGGGCTGTCCTCTTAGTCCTTTGTTATTTAACTTGGCTCCAGAACCTCTAGCTATTACTCTTTGGAATTCTAATACTATTCAGGGTATTAAGAGAGGGGAGAAAATGCGTAAGGTTTCGTTGTATGCAGACGACTTGTTAGTCTACATTTCAGATCCTAAGAAATCTATTCCTTCTATGTTATCCACATTCTACAAATTTAGTAGTTTTTCTGAATATAAGTTAAATTTATACAAGAGTGAGCTATTTCCCATTAATCAACATACATCAAAGTTGCTGCGTTCACCAGCAACTTTGATGTATGTTGCTTGAATTTCCAGCATCTGCAGAATTCCTGTTGTTTGTATTTCCCATTAATAATCATTTGGACCAGTATGAGCAATTACCTTTTAGTATTGCTAAAAATCAATTTACTTACCTTGGTATTAAAGTTACTAAGAATTTTAAAGATCAGTATAAATATAATTTTCTCCCATTAATTGATTATACCAACAAATACTTTCTAAATGGTCTCCTATGACGCTATCATTAATTGGTCGAATTAATACTATTAAAATGATAGTTCTACCGAACTTTTTATATACATTTCAATCAGTTCCTTCATTTGCTCCTAAATGGTTTTTTGACAGAATAGACTTGAAAATTTTATCCTATATTTGGAACAATAAAAATCCTAGATTGAGTAAACCTTTATTGCAGAAATTTAAAAAGGATGGTGGTATGGCTTTGCCAAATCTGTACTACTGGGCAATTAATATTCGATATATTACCTGTTGGATTCATTATTCAGACATATATGACTGTCCTTTATGGGTGGATTTGGAGAAAAACTCGGTGAAGGGGTATTCCTTGGCCTCTTTACTGGGAGCTCCTCTTCCTCTTCTGTTCTCTAAAATTGGTAAACAAGACCTTAATCCTATTATTAAACATACATTAAGAATTTGGTTTCAGTTTTGCAGATTTTTTTAATTAAGTAATTTTGTCCTTTCTCGTAAAATATATTTTAAACCATCAATTTTAGATCAGGCTTTTTAAATTTGGAAAACCAAAGCAATAGTAACTTTTTTGGATTTGTTTATAGGGGATTGCTTAATGTCTTTTACTCTGCTAGCGGATAAATTTGATTTATCCAATGTACACTTTTTTAGATATTTACAAATTAGGAATTTTTTTTACGTACTTTGCTTCCAAATTATCCCTCCGCTTAGCCATCTAATATAATAGATACCCTCTTCCAGGTTAAACCACTCCAAAAAGGATTAATAGCTACAATTTATAAATGGTTATTGAATTTACGAATTATATCTAACGATAAAATTAAAGGTGCGTGGGAATTGGAATTTCAAGAGTTACTTTCAGATAATCAATGGAGTAAAATTTTTCATCTGGTAAATACTTCATCTATTTGTGCCTGTCATTCCTTGATACAGTTCAGGGTAGTGCATCGGGCACATATGTCAAAGGATAGATTAACCTGTATTTTTCCCAATATTAATCCTATTTGTGATAGATGTAATACTCAGGTGGCCACTTTAACTCACATGATTTGGTCTTGCATAAAATTGGAGAATTTTTGGAAAGGTGTTTTTAAAACCTTATCAAAAGTGCTGGATCTGGATTTACAACCAAACTTATTTACAGCTATTTTTGGGATTATTCCATCGGAAGCAAGATGTACTCCTGCTTCTGCTCAGCAGATGATAGCCTTTTCAACCCTATTGGCAAGGAAAGCCATTTTACTTAAATGGAAGGACCCATTTGGGTGACAGTCGGGGGGAGGGAAGCGAAGGTGAGCAGACCAGTAGTGCAGAGCCCCCTGTAGCCATTCCCCTGAATAATAAGTTTACCGTCCTGGATACTGTTGGCGAGGACGACCGACCAGGTGTGAGCCACGGTGATAGGTCCTCTGGCACTGAGTCTGACCCTGTGCTGCAGAAGGGTGGGACGGAGAAGAGGAGAGCTGTCGTCATTGGAGACTCTATAGTCAGGGGAGCAGACAGGAGATTTTGTGGACGTGAGAAGGACACCCGCATGGTTTGTTGCCTCCCGGGTGCCAGGGTCCGGGATGTCTCTGATCGGGTACACGACATCCTGGTATGAGAGGGAAAGCAACCAGAAGTCATGATACATGTTGGGACCAACAACATAGGCAGGAAGAGGGATGAGGTCCTGAAGTGTGAGTTTCGGGAACTAGGCAGAAGGCTGAAGAACAGGACCTCAAGGGTGGCGTTCTCAGGATTGCTGCCACTGCTACGTGACAGTGATGGTAAGAATTGGAGGAGATGGCAGTTGAATGCGTGGCTGAGGAGTTGGTGCAGGGAGCAGGGTTTTAGATTTTTAGATCATTGGGATCTCTTCTGGGGAAGGTGGGACCTGTACAGATTGGATGGGTTGCACCTGAACTCGAGGGGGAGCAATATCCTTGCAGGTAGGTTTGCTAGCATGGTTCGGGAGGGTTTAAACTAATTTGCAAGGGGGATGGGACCCAGAGCGATAGAGCAGTGAAAGAAGTGCATGGAGTAAAGCCAGATCTAACATACAGAGAGGCTTTGAGGAAAGAGAAGCAGAATAAATGGTGTAAAGACAGTAAGGTAGAAGGGCTGAAATGTGTGTACCTTAATGCAAGAAGCATCAGGAACAAAGGTGATGAATTGAGAGCTTGGATACATACATGGAATTATGATGTAGTGGCCATTACAGAGACTTGGCTGGCATCAGGGCAGGAATGGATTCTCTATTCCTGGATTTCAGTGCTTTAAAAGTGATAGAGAGGACGGAAAAAGGGGAGGAGGGGTGGCATTACTGGTCAGGGATACTATTACAGCTACAGAAAGGGTGGGTAATGTAGCAGGATCCTCTTTTGAGTCAATATGGGTGGAAGTCAGGAACAGGAAGGGAGCAGTTACTCTGTTGGGGGTATTCTGTAGGACCCTGGTAGCAGCAGAGATACAGAGGAGCAGATTGGGAGGCAGATTTTGGAAAGGTGCAAAAATAACAGGGTTGTTATCATGGGTGACTTTGACTACCCTAATATTGATTGGCACCTGATTAGTTCCAAGGGTTTAGATGGGGCAGAGTTTGTTAAGTGTGTCCAGGATGGATGTGGACAGGCCGACCAGGGGGAATGCCATACTAGATCTAGTACTAGGTAATGAACCGGGTCAGGTCACAGATCTCTCAGTGGGTGAGCATCTGGGGGACAGTGACCACTGCTCCCTGGCCTTTAGCATTATCATGGAAAAGGATAGAATCAGAGAGGACAGGAAAATTTTTAATTGGGGAAAGGCAAATTATGAGGCTATAAGGCTAGAACTTGCGGGTGTGAATTGGGATGATGTTTTTGCAGGGAAATGTACTATGGATATGTGGTCGATGTTTAGAGATCTCTCGCGGGATGTTAGGGATAAATTTGTCCCGGTGAGGAAGATAAAGAATGGTAGGGTGAAGGAAACATGGGTGACAAGTGAGGTGGAAAATCTAGTCAGCTGGAAGAAGGCAGCATACATGAGGTTTAGGAAGCAAGGATCAGATGGGACTATTGAGGAATATAGGGAAGCAAGAAAGGAGCTTAAGGGGCTGAGAAGAGCAAGAAGGGGGCATGAGAAGGCCTTGGCGAGTAGGGTAAAGGAAAACCCCAAGGCATTCTTCAATTATGTGAAGCAAAAAAGGATGATAGGAGTGAAAGTAGGACCGATTAGAGATAAAGGTGGGAAGATGTGCCTGGAGCCTGGAAGTGAGCAAGGTCCTCAATGAATACTTCTCTTCAGTATTCACCAATGATGATGGTGAGGACAATATGAGTGAGGTTGATGTTCTGGAGCATGTTGATATTAAGGGAGAGGAGGTGTTGGAGTTGTTAAAATACATGAGGACAGATAAGTCCCCAGGGCTTGACAGAATATTCCCCAGGCTGCTCCACGAGGCGAGAGAAGAGATTACTGAGCCTCTGGCTAGGATCTTTATGTCCTCATTGTCCACGGGAATGGTACTGGAGGATTGGAGGGAGGCGAATGTTGTCCCCTTGTTCAAAAAAGGTACTAGGGATAGTCCGGGTAATTATAGACCAGTGAGCCTTAGGTCTGTGGTGGGAAAGCTGTCGGAAAAGATTCTTAGAGATAGGATCTATAGGCATTTAGAGAATCATGGTCTGATCAGGGACAGTCAGCATGGCTTTGTGAAGGGCAGATCGTGTCTAGCAAGCCTGATAGAGTTCTTTGAGGAGGTGACCAGGCATATAGATGAGGGTAGTGCAGTGTATGTGATCTATATGGATTTTAGTAAGGCATTTGACAAGGTTCCACCTGGTAGGCTTATTCAGAAAGTTAGAAGGCATGGGATCCAGGGAAGTTTGGCCAGGTGGATTCAGAATTGGGCTTGCCTGCAAAAGGCAGAGGGTGGTGGCGGAGGGAGTACATTCAGATTGGAGGATTGTGACTAGTGGTGTCCCACCAAGATCTGTTCTGGGACCTCTACTTTTCGTGATTTTTATTCTTGACCTGGATGTGGGGGTAGAAGGGTGGGCTGGCAAGTTTGCAGATGACACAAAGGTTGGTGGTGTTGCAGATAGTGTCGAGGATTGTCAATGATTGCAGAGAGACATTGATAGGATGCAGGAGTGGGCTGAGAAGTGGCAGATGGAGTTCAACCCAGAGAAGTGTGAGGTGGTACACTTTGGAAGGACAAACTCCAAGGCAGAGTACAAAGTAAATGGCAGGATACTTGGTAGTGTGGAGGAGCAGAGGGATCTCGGGGTACATGTCCACAGATCCCTGAAAGTTGCCTCACAGGTAGATAGGGTAGTTAAGAAAGCTTATGGGGTGTTAGCTTTCATAAGTCGAGGGATAGAGTTTAAGAGTTGCGATGTAACGATGCAGCTCTATAAAATTCTGGTTAGGCCACACTTGGAGTACTGTGTCCAGTTCTGGTCACCTCACTATAGGAAGGCTGTGGAAGCATTGGAAAGGGTACAGAGGAGATTTACCAGGATGCTGCCTGGTTTAGAAAGTATGCATTATGATCAGAGATTAAGGGAGCTAGAGCTTTACTCTTTGGAGAGAAGGAGGATGAGAGGAGACATGATAGAGGTGTACAAGATAACAAGAGGAATAGATAGAGTGGATAGCCAGTGCCTCTTCCCCTGGGCACCACTGCTCAATACAAGAGGACATGGCTTTAAGGTAAGGGGTGGGAAGTTCAAGGGGGATATTAGAGGAAGGTTTTTTTACTCAGGGGGTGGTTGGTGCGTGGAATGCACTGCCTGAGTCAGTGGTGGAGGCAGATACACTAGTGAAGTTTAAGAGATTACTGGACAGGTATATGGAGGAATTTAAGGTGGGGGCTTATATGGGAGGCAGGGTTTGAGGGTCAGCACAACATTGTGGGCCGAAGGGCCTGTACTGTGCTGTACTATTCTATTTTCTATGTTCTATGTTCTAACCCTTCTACCGCCTTTTATTGGCTTTCCTCTATCATGTCCTGTTTAAGTCTAGAGAAAATAAGAAGTCGGACATTGGATACATCCTTTAAATTTGAAGAAATCTGGTGACCTTTTATTCAATATTTTCATATGATCCGATTTTTGTACTGATTCTCTTCCAGCTACTTTTTCAGAACCTTGGATTTGATCAGAGAGTCTCTCTTGGTTTTTCTCTCAGGATGGATTGCCCAGTCCTTTGGTTTTTCTTCTTTTTTATATATAAAAATTTCTAATAGTCCTTCCTTTCTTCATAAATTGAGAATTACATTTTTTTCTGTATTATACATTCTATATCAAATTTATACTTTGAAGATCAACACTGTGTGATTCTGATATTGTTTATTTTACCTTCTGTATGTACTGTTACTGACATATATACCAGAGATATTCTCCTCCTGTTTGTATACACACTTTTTTTTACAATCGATAAAAAGATTGATGAAAGGAAAAGAATTAATGAAAGACCACACCCAACAGGACAAACAACTACTGTGCAAATACAAGAGAAAAAAATAAATAATAAATAAACAAGCAATAAATTTTGAGAATATAAGATAAAGAGCCCTTGAAAGTGAGTCCATAGCTTGTGGGAACAGTGATGGGTCAAGTGAAGTTATCCCCTCTGGTTCAAGAGCTTAATGGTTGATGGATAATAACTGTTCCTGAACCTGGTGGTGTGAATCATGAGACTACTGATTACTGACGGAATCTGACCATCACTCGCGAGGCTGGCATTTATTGCCCATCACTAACTAACTGAGAATATGATTGTAAACCTCCTTCCAACAGCACTGTGGTCCCGATGATAAGGGGCGGGGTTCGAGGAGTATCAATGAGAGACAAAACAGAAAATGCAAGCAGCGTTTAGCAGGTCACGTTGCATCTGTACGAAGAAGACTGGACTGACTGAAGAGGCGGGGTTTGAGCGGTGATGGTGTGAGGGGTGGGTTTAATGTGAGAGGCGGAATTTGATTGGCGACTGCGTAAAGGAGCCAGGTTGGCTTTTTTGTGCAGGTCTCTGTCTTACGTGGGTGCTAGACTTTCACGGTTCCACTCGGCAACAATGGCTGAATACATTGAAATTGACGGTGGGATAATGGAAGGGGTGAGTGATGCGTGGAGTTAGTCTCCGCTGTAAATCTCTCGGTTGGGCCTGTGCTGCTTCGCGCTGTCTGCATGGCTTTGGGCCCGAGTGCGGAAATCTACCGATAATATTGTTTGAACTCAAATCAGAGGTTGGAGTGCGAAATAAAGCGGTCGGTCTCAGGCGGAATATTACCTCGTCTCGATTCTCGACCCATTAATTTAGTGTGTGCTTGATATTGGTCAATTAGAGCTATTAATGATAATTTGATGTCTGACAGCTAGCGGGAAATAAACCTAGTACTGGTCGGCCATGCATATGTATTTCTGCCCGGGTTTCGAGAGATGAAGGGACTCTGGATTTGGGGCTTCTGCGTTGCCTGTTTGCAAAAATCTCAATATCGCTGCCTTTCTCTATCCTCCGCCGCACCCCCCCACCCCCCACAAGATCGATAATAATACCATAAAGGGGAGTCGGGTGGCTATTAGGGCACTTCATGCGGTTACGAATTGACTAATAGGAAACTCCAATCCTGTTATGATGTTTCTTAATGTATTTCACAGGTCTTTTTACCTAATAAAGACCCGTATCGTTTATGGGTAGCTTGCGAATATATCAGTGATTGTTAACAAATGTCACGTGTATTGATATGCCTGCCATGATTCAGGAGGTAGTTTTGACTCGAATTGGATTGTGGATTTGCTCTCCTGAAGTCTCCCATGAAGTCAACTTATGTGTCTACATTGACACCCAGTTATAGAGTAATAAAATCATACATGCAGAAACAAGTCGTTCAACCCAATGACTTTATGCGAACCATCCAACACCAACCCCCAACAGAATTTGGGTTAGTTGATGGGAATAAGGGAGAATGGAATGGCTTGCAGTAGGATTAGTGTTCGACCATTTGTGTAAGCTTGGGCTGAAGAAGCTGTTTTGTGTAGTATTCCTATGATTTTTTTAAAAATCTACTCTAGATTAAGCTATACATTCCTTTATAATTGAAGTGTAACCTCTTAAGGTTAATACCACATATAATAAAGGATCACATTGTTGTCCTTCCTCATTAATTGGCATACTTAGATTCTAGCCTTTTGCAAATCTTCACTAGGACACACAGACCCCTTTGTCATTACAAGGCTTGACAATCTCTCACAATTAAGATCATTGGTCTGCTTTCTTGTCAACATTAACAGTTTTTACAGTGTCCCACGGTGTATTCCAGTTGATAAATTTTGCACACGGACTTGACCTGTGTCGATCAACTGCCTGGAACATTCAAGGACATGAAACAACTCCCAAATATCAAAAGTATAGTGTAATTAATTGGTCTTATTTAAGCTTAAAAACTTAACCTGGAACTAAGCAACACACAAAATTCTAGAGGAAATCAGCAGGTCAGGTATCATCTATGGAAATGAATAAACAGTCAACATTTCGGACCAAGACCCTTCTTCAGGACTGGAAAGGAAAGGAGAAGATGTCAGAATAAAAAGATAAGGAAGTGGAAAGGAGGATAGCTAGAAGGTGATAGGTGAAGCCATGTTGGCAGGAAAGGGGAGAGAAAGGAATCTGATGGGAGAGGAGAGTGGATCTTAGGAGAAACGGAAGGAGGAGGGGACCAAGGTTGAAGGAGATAGGCAGGTGAGAAATGGTAAAGGCCTGAATTGGGAATAGAGGAAGAAGGGAAGGGGAGAGGGAATTTCTTTTTGTCAGAAGGAGAATTCTATATTCATACCATCAGGTTGCAAGCTACCCAGACTGAATAAAAGGTGTTGTTCCTCCACCCTGAGGGTGGCCTCATCATGGCACAAGAGGAGGTCGGGGTCAGAATGGGAATTAAAATGTTTGGCACCGGAAAGTTTCACTTGTGGCGGATGGAGTGGGGGTGCTCGACGAAGCAGTCCCCAATTTATGACAGGTCTCACCAATGTAGAGGAGGCTGCATTGGGAGCACCGGACACAATAGCTGACCCTAGCAGATTCACAGGGGAAGTGATGCCTCACATGGAAGGACTGTTTGGGACCCTGAATGGAAGTGAAGGAGGAGGTGAATGGGCAGGTGTAGCACTTTGGCTGCTTGCAGGGATAAGTGCCAGGAGGGAGATTAGTGGGGAGAGATGAATGAACAAAGGAATCACAGAGGGAGTGATCCCTGTGGAAAGCAGAGGGGTGGATGTTTGGTGGTAGGATCCTTTTGGAGATGGCAGAAATTGCAGATGATGATGTTTTAGATGCAGATTTTAGGTAAGAAGAGGAACTCTATTACAATTAAGGTGGGTGGATTGGCCCTCAGCAGATTTCTCCCTTGCAATTGAGTTTTACATTTATTTTATTATAGTTGTTGCTACTATGGTTATGCCTTCATCTGAGAGTATTCATTATTCCATTCTCTTTATAGAACAGTAATACCTGATCTCACTTTGTCTCCAGAATGTGTAGTTCAAGGAAAGTATCCCAAAAAAGCTTGATGAGCTCCTGTTTTAGGTTATCTTTTCTATGCTGAATCATGGCAGACACGTCAATACATGTGATATTTGTAGAATAAAATTCCCCTACTCCCCAAATATCACTTTTTTACAATCTGTTCAACTGTGTAGTTATTGTTATAGGGCCTGTATAATGTACCCAAACAATTTCTACAACCTGAATCTGTTACACTTGACCATCAATAATTAACAGAATAATTTCTGTATCGTTTCCTTGCTTCCTTTCCTCTTTAGATGCCAAACCCTTCAATATTAAAAGTTCAAAGTAAATTTATTGTCTAAAGTACATGTATGTTATCATATACAACTGTGAGATTCATTTTTGTGTAAAGAATCACAGTAAATACAAGAAACACAATAGAATCAATGAAAGACCGCACCCAACAGGATGGACAGACAACCAGTATGTAAAAGACAACAAACCGTCAGAATGCAAAAAGAAAAGAATAAAATAAACAATAAATATCAAGAACATGAGATGAAGAGTTCTTGAAAGTGAGTCCATAGGTTATGGGAACAGCTCAGTGATGGGACAGGTGAAGTTGAGCAAAGTTATCCCCTCTGGTTCAAGAGGCTGATGGTTGACTGTTCTTGAACCTGGTGGAGTAGGTCCTGAGGCTCCTGAATCTCCTACCAGGTAGCAGCGAGAAAAGTGTATGGCTTGGATGGTTAGTGGTGGTGGTGGGGGGGGGGGGGGTTCCTTTGGCTTCTGCTCTCCTGAGACAGTACTCCATATGTGCTCAATAGTGGGGAGGGCTTTACTTATGATGGACTGGACTGTATCCACTACATTTTGTAGGATATTCTGTTCAAAGGCATTGCTGTTTTCATACCAGGCTGTGATGCAGCCAGTAAATGGACTCTCCACCACACATCTATAGAGGTCATGCCAAATCAACACAAACTCCTAAGGAAGTAGAGGTGCTGCCGTGCTTTCTTTGTAATGGCACTTGTGTGCTGGACCCAGGACAGATCGTCTAAAATGATAACACCAAGGAATTTAAAGTTGCTGACTGTCCACCTCTGAACCCAAATGAGGTGGGACTCATTGACCTCTGAATTTTCTCCTCCTCAAGTCACTGATCTGCTCCTTGGTCTTGCTGACATTGAGTGAGAGGTTGTTGTTGTGGCACCACTTGGCCAGATTTTCAATCTCCCTCCTATATATTGATTTATTACCACCTTTGATTCGGTCATTGACAGCAAACTTAAATATGGCATTGGAGCTGTGCTTAGCCTCATAAGTATAAAGTGAGTAGAGCAGGGGGCTAAGCTGACAGCCTTGTGTTGCACCTGCACTGATAGTGATCATAGAGGAGATGTCGTTGCTAACCTGAGCTGACTGGGGTCTGCAAGTGAGGAAATCGAGCATCCAGTTGCACAAGGAAGCATTGAGGCCCAGGTCTTGAAGCTTATTGGTAAATTTTGAGGGGATAATAGTACTGAATGCTGAACTGTAGTCAATGAAGAGCATCCTGATATAAGCATCATCACGGTCCAGATGTTTCAGGATTGAGTGGAAGAGACGATGACCTGGCATCTGCTGTTGATATGTTATAATGACAGGCTAATTAGAGCTGATCCAAGTCACCTCTCAGGCAGGAGTTGATGTGTTTCATCACCAACATCTCAAAGTGGATGTACAGTAAGTGTGACTGGACAATAGTCATTAAGGCAGGTAACCGTGTTCTTCTTAGGCACTGGTATAATTGAAGCCTGTTTGAAGAAGGTGGTACCTCAGACTGCTGAAGCAAGTCATTAAAGATATCAGTGAGCACTCTAGCCATTTGATCAGCACAGGTCTTTGGTACTCGACCTGAAATCCTTGCTGGCCCGGATGCTTTTTGTGGGTTCACACTCCTGAAGGATGCTCTGACATTGGCTTTTGAGACAGAAATCTCAGGTCATCGGGGGACTGTGGCAGTTTAAAAAGATACCTCCATGTTTTGATGGTCAAAGGGAGCATAGAAGGTGTGAGCTCATGTGGGAGTAAACCCTTGTTGTCACCTATGTTGCTTGGTTTCTCTTTGTAGGAGATGATGGCATTCATGTCCTGCCACAGAAGTAGAGTATCCTTCAGTGATGCAAGTGTGGTCTGTTATTGCCACTTCACATGTGAGATGGCTTTCTGGAAATTGTACCTAGACTACTTGTATTTTACTTGTTTGGCAGACTTGAATGCCACTGATCTGGCCCTCAGCAGATTTCGGATCTCATGGTTCATCGGGGCTTCTGGTTGGGGAAGACGGAATAATTTTGTGGAGACGCACTCATCTACAACTGTTCTTATAATATCTATGACAACTGTGGTGTATTCGTTCAGATCCTCTGATGAGTCCTTGAACAAGGCCCAGTCCACCGACTCACTACAATCCCATAGCCGCTCCTTTGCCTCCTATGACCACCTCTTCATTGTCCTTACTTCTGGAGCATTGCTCTTCAGCGTCTGTCTGTATACAGGTAGGAGGAGGGCAACCAAATGATCTAATTTCCCAAAATGCACTCTAGGAATTGAACGGTAGGCATTCCTTATGGTAGTATCTGCCCCAGTCTATATATCTCTTGCAACCATGTCTCTGTCAGTGCTATCAGATCGTATTGGTATATTGAACTTTTAATATGTGGTACTGTGCAAAAATCTTGGGCATATGTAAAATATTCTGTAAAGTGAAACTACTTTCAAAAATTATGAAATGAAAAATTTCTAAATATCAAGAAGTTACTATAATGAGCAGTAAACAGTCATGAACTACAAACGTTTGTAGATAAAATCAATATTTGGTGTGACCATCATTTGCTTTTAAAACTGCATCAATTCTCTTAGTTGCACTGTTCTGCAGTTTTATAAGAAAACTGGTGCAGGATGACCACCTTGTGTCATGTTGTTTAGCTTACTATTGCCATGGTGCAAGGATTGACGGCTTGAAGGTTAAACTGTCACATCTGCCGCACCTTCACCTTTTAGTGTGGTTTGATTTTATCTGCACTCATTTCTGTTTCAGTTAATCTGTTTAGTTCATTCAAGTCATTGTTATTGATCATTAGCATCCTGTGTTTACCATACGACCATAGATAAAGGAGCAGAATTAGGCCATTTGGCCCATTGTTGGCTGATCCATTTTGCCATCACCCCTGTATTCCTTCATGCCCTGACCAATCAAGAATCTATCAACCTCTGCTTAAATATACATAAACACTTGGCCTCCACAGCTGCCTGTGGCAATGAATTCCACAGATTTACCCCTCTCTGGCTAAAGGAATTCTGCATCTCCATTCCAAAAAGACGCCACTCTATTCAGAGGCTCTGTCCTCTAGTCTTAGACACTGCCACCTAGGGAAATGTCCTTACCAAATCCACTCCATCAAGGCCTTTCACCATTTGATAGGTTTCAATGACATCACCCCTCATTCTTCTGAATAATCATCCACTGGGCTTTATACCTACAAAGTAACTTTTTATTTGAAAAGCAGCCTATTACTTAATGTGTTACTTTCTTTAATGAAATGTAAAAAGTTCTCTAACATTTAATTTTTGGGAAAATGAATGCTTGAAAATCTAACATTTGTTCTTTCCTACTGACACACTAATGCGGTAAGCAAAATTTATATAAAAATCTAGGGTGCCTAAGACTTTAACATAGTACTATAAATGCAGGTAGTTGAATGAATGTCCGACAGAGTGATCAGCAGCACTGGGGCTCCTCAGGGGACTGTCTTGTCTCCCTTTCTCTTCACCATTTACACCTCGGACTTCAACTACTGCACGGAGTCTTGTCATCTTCAGAAGTTTTCTGATGACTCTGCCATAGTTGGATGCATCAGCAAGGGAGATGAGGCTGAGCACAGGGCTACGGGTGTGAGCAGAATTATCTGCAGCTTAATGTGAAAAAGACTAAGGAGCTGGTGGTAGACCGGAGGAGAGCTAAGGTACCGGTGACCCCTGTTTCCATCCAGGGGGTCAGTGTGGACATGGAGGATTACAAATACCTGGGGATACGAATTGACAATAAACTGGACTGGTCAAAGAACACTGAGGCTGTCTACAAGAAGGGCCAGAGTCGTCTCTATTTCCTGAGGAGAATGAGGTCCTTTAACATCTGTCGGACGATGCTGAGGATGTTCTACGAGTCTGTGGTTGCCAGTCCTATCATGTTTGCTGTTGTGTGCTGGGCCAGCAGGCTGAGGGTGGCAGACACCAACAGAATCAACAAACTCATTCGTAAGGCCAGTGATGTTGTGGGGATGGAACTGGACTCTCTGACGGTGGTATCTGAAAAGAGGATGCTGTCTAAGTTGCATGCCATCTTGGTCAATGTCTCCCATCCACTACATAATGTACTGGGTGGGCACAGGAGTACATTCAGCCAGAGACTCATTCCACCGAGATGCAGCACTGAGCGTCATAGGAAGTCATTCCTGCCTGTGGCCATCAAACTTTACAACTCCTCCCTTGGAGGGTCAGACACCCTGAGCCGATAGGCTGGTCCTGGACTTATTTTCATAATTTACTGGCATAAATTACATATTACTATTTAACTATTTATGGTTCTATTACTATTTATTATTTATGGAGCAACTGTAACGAAAACCAATTTCCCCCGGGATTAATAAAGTATGATTATGACTATGGCACTTTCATTTTCCAGGGAGGACAGATTTTACGTGTTTGTACAGCACTAAGTTGCCTTCTTGGAACCAAGATAAAAATCCATAATATTCGAGCAGGGAGAAGCACACCTGGCCTACGGTAAGTATTCACAGCTTATTTGATCAGTTTTTTGCCTCCCCATCAAACTCTTTTAAAAGACCATGGAGTCATAGAGTAGCACAGAAGCAGGCTTTCTGGCCCATCTAGTCTGTGCCGAACTATTATTTTGCCAAGTACCATTGACCTGCACATGGACCAGAGTCTTCCATTCTCCTTCCATCCACTTGCTTGTCTAGACTTCTCTTAGATGTGTTAATTTGAACCTGCATCCAACACTACTTTTGGCAGCTTGTTTCACACTCTTGTCACTCTCTGGGTGAAGACAATCTCTCCACCCCCCACCTCCAGCTTAAAAATTTCACCTTTCACCCTTAACCTATGACCTCTAGTTTTAGTCTCACCTACTCTTTGCTTCTCTGGAAGACTACATAGGTCCGTAAGAGAGGAGATGGTTGTATTGGGAAAGTGCCAAGGGCATGGGGAGGGACAGTCTGGAGTGATGAATAGACCAGGGGGTCAGAAAGGGAGTGCTCTGCAGTAAGTTCAAAGAGTGGGGAGGGAGGTGCGACTGGTGGTGGAATTGTGGAGCTGCTGAAAATGCTGGAGGATGATATATTGGATGTGGAGATTGGTGAGTGACAGATGAGAATGAAGGGACCTCTGTTGTTCTGCCTAGAGAGGATGAGTGAGAGCAAAAGTGTGGAAATGGAGGAAATGTGTGTGAGGGCTCTATCCCCTATTGGGCAGGGTTTGCCACATTTCTGGAAGGAGGACTTTTCAGAAAGCCTGGAGAAAAAGACCACATCTTCAGAAAAGATGTGGCTGAAATGGAGAAATTAGAAAAGGGATAGCATCTTTCAGAGACAGGATGGGAGGAAGTCACGGTAACAAAAGGAGTCAATATGCATCTTGTGCTACCACTGATGCTGCCTGTTGAGTTCTTACAGCATTCAGTTTTCTGTTTCATATTCCAGCGTCTGCAGTCTCTTTTGTTTCTCTTTAATGTCTATTAGCCATTTGCATCTTAAATTTCTTGTCTATTTCCCCTTTAAATTATTGTTATCTTTGCTGCTATGACTTATTAAGGATAGGTCATTTGGTCCTTTGCTCCACCATTCATCAAGGTCATGGCTGTTCTCCTAATTTTCCTAGATGATTAACATACCTTTGATTCACATACTGTCAAGAAATCTTTTGATCTGTTTTGAATAAACTCAATATCTGCATGGAAAATTACAAAGATTCAACATCCTTTGCATGAAAAAAAATTTTGCCCCATCTTATTGCTTTTCCTTGCTAGTAATTTAATCAGGAAATATCCTCCCTGCATCCAGCCAGTCAAGCATTCTGTGAATTTCAATGTAATTGCCTTTAATTATTTCTAAACTTTACAGAATATGGGCACAGTGAACCATTCTAGTGAATATTTCCCTCCTTGGGAGGAATATTCTTTTTCTTGAAAAAGGACATTAAAAATATAACCAGACCGTTACTATCTCTCATCCATCTTCTAAAGTCAAGTTCTGCTTTACTTTTAATTACATTAGGAGATAAAGTAGGCACTTGGCTTCTTGAGCCTGCTCGGAATTTCATGGTTGTCTTCTATTTAACACCATCTTTCTGCCTTATCCCTTGATTCATCAAACAATCAACACCGATTGGGGTTGGAAGTGCCCACGTAGGACACCTCGGAGGAAGCGTGGGTGTAGATCAGGGTTACAGGTGCGTTTAAGGAAACGGTTTTAAACCCCCTATACCGACTATTTTGCTGGCGAACATGCAGTCTCTGCTGAATAAAATCGATAATCTCAGAGCCAGGGTGCTGAATCAGAGGGAAATTAGGACCGCGTGTGTCCTTTGTTACATGGAATCCTGGTTAACCCCTTCCATCCTCGATGCAGCGATCCAGATTGACGGGTTTACTATACACCGTTAGGATAGATCTATAGAGTCTCTCAAAAGCAGAGGTAGGGGGGTATACTTCATGATCAACTGTTCCTGGTGCACAAATATATCAGTGCTGTCTCAATTCTGCTCACCAGACCTGGAATATCCGGCAGTAAAGTGCCGTCCTTTTTACCTACCAAGACAGTTCTCTGGGATCATTTTGGTAGCCAATGTCAAAGCAGGCTTTAGAAGATCTGAGTAACGGGATCAATATGCACAAAACAGTACACCCTAACGCCTTCACCATTGTTTTGGGAGATTTTAACCAGGCTAGTCTGGAAAAAAAATCACTAAGCAACTACCATCAACAGATCACTTGCAATACCAGAGGAAACAACACACTGGACCATTGATACACCACCATAAAATGCCTACTATGCTATTCTATGTCCTCACTTCGGGAAGTCTGATCATTTAGCTGTACTTCTACTCCCTGAATATAAGCAGAGACTGAAGACTGCAGCACCAGCAGTGAGGACCAAGAAGGTATGCATGGCAACTCTGGCAGGGTCTGCAAGACATTACTTCCTACAAAGCAAAACCCAATAGTATGAATGGCAGCGATGCTTCACTACCAGATGAACTCAACGCCTCCTATGCATGCTTTGAAAGGGAGAACACAACTATGGCTGTGAAGATCCCTGCTGCACCTGATGACCCTGTGATTTCCATTTCAGAGACCGATGTTAGACTGTCTTTAAAGAGAGTGAACCCTCGCAAGGCGGAAGATCCCGATGGAGTACCTGGTAAGGCTCTGAAAACCTGTGCCAAACAACTAGTGGGAGTATTCAAGGACATTTTCAATCTCTCACTGCTACGGGCAGAAGTTCCCACTTGCTTCAAAAAGGCAACGATTATACCAGTGCTTAAGAAGAATAATGTGGGCTGCCTTAATGACTGTTGCCCGGTAGCACTCACTATTTTCTATGTTTCTATGTTTCTACATCGACAGTAATGAAATGCTTTGAGAGATTGGTCATGACTAGACTGAACTCTTACCTCAGCAAGGACCTGGACCCATTGCGATTTGCCTATTGCTACAATAGGTCAACAGCAGACGCAATCTAAATGGCTCTTCACACGGCTTTAGACCACCTGGACGACACAAACATCTACGTCAGGATACTGTTCACTGACTATAGCTCAGCACTTAATACCATCATTCCCACAATCTTGATTGAGAAGTTGCAGAACCTGGGCTTCTGTACCTCCCTCTACAATTGGATCCTCGACTTCCTAACCCGAAGACAACAATCTGTGCAGATTGGTGATAACATATCTTCCTCACTAATGATCAACACTGGTGCACCTCAGGGGTGTGTGCTTAGCTCACTGCTCTATTCTCTATATACACATGACTATGTGGCTAGGTATAGCTCAAATACCATCTATAAATTTGCTGACAATACAACCATCGCTGGTAGAATCTCAGGTAGTGACGAGAGGGCGTATAGGAGTGAGATAACAACCTGGCACTCAACGTCAGTAAGACGAAAGAGCTGATTGTGGAATTCAGGAAGGTTAAGATGAAGGGACATATTCCAATCCTCATAGAGGGATCAGAAGTGGAGAGAGTGAGCAGCTTCAAGTTCCTGGGTGTCAAGATCTCTGAGGATCTAACTTGGTCCCAAAATATCAATGTAGTTAGAAAGAAGGCAAGACAGTGGCTATATTTTATTAGGAGTTTGAAGAGATTAGGCATGTCAACAAATACACTAAAACTTCTATAGTTGTACAGTGGAAAGCATTCTGACAGGCTGAATCACTGGCTGGTATGGAGGGGCTATTGCACAGGACCGAAATAAGCTGCAGAAGGTTGTGAATCTGGTCAGCTCCATCTTGGGTACTAGCCTACAAAGTACCCAGGACATCTTTAGGGAGCGGTGTCTTGGAAAGGCAGCGTTCATGATTAAGGACGTCCAGTACCCATGGCATGCCCTTTTCTCACTGTCACCATCAGGTAGGAGGTACAGAAGCCTGAAGGCACACACTCAGCAATTCAGGAGCAGCTTCTTCCCCTCTGTCGTCCGATTCCTAAATGGACATTGAAGCTTTGGACACTACCTCACTTTTTAAAAAAAATAGTATTTCTGTTTTTGTGCATTTTTAAAATCTAGTCAATATACATAATTGATTTACTTGTTCATTATTATTATTTTTATTTTGTTTATTTTTTTTCTCTCTGCTAGGTTATGTATTGCATTGAACTATTGCTGCTAAGTTAACAAATTTCACGTCACATTCCGGTAATAATAAATCTGACTCTGATTCTGATTCAGAAACTTGTTGATCACACACAAATAGATGGACCACATTTTCTGTGGGTTTTTGTGCCTTAGAGGAATAACATTTTCTGCAACTTCTGCCTCATTTCTTTAAATGAAAGCAATTGCCTGCCCACCTTTGTACCTTTCATTGTGTTTTCCCAATTAACCTACAGGCTGATATTATTGTTCCCTCGTACCTTTAAGACGGTATTTTCAGATTAATTGCATCACTTTCAAACTCAAGAATAATTTTATCACATTATGAATGTTGTCTTGTGTAAAGCCTCTGCAGCAAAATTATCAGTTAGCTCTTTCTTATGCACTAAATAACCTGAAAAATCTCCCTGGTTTCCCTAAGTGGTCACTAAGTTATTGATCTTAAAATATGATCTTGCATATATGTTATGAATTCATCCTCTATTTGCTGCTGATGTGACTTATCCAGTCTCTATGTAGATAGAAGTCTCCCATTACAATTTTTATCTCTGTTTTTTGTAATCATTCTTAGTTTTCTAATAACCTGTTTGGTGGTGGTGAAAAAACTTTATTCTTCATTTCATTCTCTGTCTGATGATTTATGCTCACTTAATGCCACTCGGATGGTTTGTGAACAATTCCCATTAGGTGAGAAACTTTAAAATATTTTGTCCTAGCTTTGGTTGTAGCACAAATGGCTGGTATTGGAAACTGGTGAACATTTAAATTGGTACAAAAATGGAGATATTTTCATGTATTAATCAGAGGCACCCAACTATGATGGCCTTAATTTGTGGCTCTTATTCTGAAGATTGATTTGGATTCTAATTACCAATGTAATCTTCATGAACACACACATTTCTATGGGAAGACCTGAAAAAGTACAGTTCTTAATTGGTTAGCTGCTAAAACATATATTTTTTTAAAATTTTAAGGCCTCAGCATCTGTCAGGACTTGAGATGGTTCGTGATCTATGTGATGGTTGCCTTGAAGAAGCCAAAGTCGGTTCCACGGAAATATGTTTCTCTCCTGGTAAAATCAAAGGAGGTAACCATGTGGCAGATACAAAAACAGCTGGGTAAGCATAGATAGGCATAGCTGCATTTTAATGAAGAGAAAAAATGTCTTGCTTTTATCTTTTACACTTTTAGGATCCCTGAATTTGAAGCCAATCTTTAGCATCTGCAATTGATATTGAACATTATATCTTGCTCATCAGAAGAAAATGAATAAACAATTTATTTTTATTTTAATTTCTATGGCTTCTGATAAGTCTTAGCTTAGAAGTTTGTGAAAGGTCCAAATATTTAACTCAAACTGGTGACACTCTTTGAAGTTCCGATGTTTGATATTGTTAGGATTCACTGAGCATCTGAAAGTGGTAAGAAAGCTTCTGTCATGGCATCCTGGAATGCAAGGATCTTGGTCAGAGGAGGTGTTGGGTAAACACAAAATAATCTGCAGATGCTGGGGTCAAAGCAACACTCACAACACGCTGGAGGAACTCAGCAGGTTGGGCAGCATCCGTGGAAAAGATCGGTTGACGTTTCGGGCCGGAACCCTTCGTCAGGTGTTGGGTGTTAGTCTTTAGCTTCCTTAGCTAGTGTAAACTGTGATGGAGCTTCCCAACATTCAATTTTTATATGAGAGTGCATCACAACGATTTTTTTTGTCTTCCTCTAAATTGATTGCATGAAGCTTCCAACAAATCTGTGTGAACTTTATTTAATATTGTAAAGTCTATTATGGTATATTGTATTTTATGGATGACTAACACTACAGAAACTGAAACTATCTTTAAGTTTTTTTTAAAGTTTACATCACAAGTCACCTTTTTTTCTTGGCTTTTTTCTTTGGGGTATTCGCTGCTGATGTTAGAATAGTGCTTCTGATATAGAAGAACCTCCCAACTAAAAATGGGCACTGAGCTCAAATGGGAGGTACTGAGAGGGGTAACCCAAAGGAGTGAGGTGAAGAAGTAATTGGGAAAGTAACTGGAGAACGTTCCAATGCGGCAGAACGCATGGATCATCATATTTGAAGAAAGGGAAGGTGGTGATGGAGGAATTGTGTAAGAGGATAGAAACTGTGAAGAGGGTTTAAACCTAAATTTGAGATATTTGGAATAGGAACTTTCCTATGCTTATTGGAGGTAATTGCCTCTATTAGACAAATGATGTACAGTTTTCCACTGAAGATGCTTGTAAAAGTACCACCTTTCAACTACCAAGTTCAACTGCATTGGCTAGTCTGTTCAATTCAGGCATAAATTATGTTTTAACTCTTCTGACATAGAAATGAATGACTCTGTCCTTCAATACCATTGTTTGCAAATGTATTTAATTGCTGCTGTACTGGGAACTTTTGACAAAAGCACTTTGTCAGTTATTGGTAGCTATGACATTTTGTTGCCTTTGTGAGAGTAATTCTGGCCGGTCTGCTCAAGAATGGTAAGTTTTGGTCCCCGTAAGTAAGTTTTGATGTACCTGTTCTGTTTGGTTTGTGTTTTTTGTTTGTGCGGGAGGAGGGATTTGGGGGTTGACGTGCATGTTCCATTTTTGTTGTTTTTTATGTGCGTGGAGCAGGGATTTTGGGGGTTGATGATCGTGCTGCCTTTCTTTTCTTTCTTGGTTTCATGGCTACCCGGAGAAGAAGAATTTCAAGTAATATACTTGGATAATAAATGAACCTTTGAATTATAGTTAATATGCAATATATAAACCAGTTTTTTAATGCTCAAACAGTTCTGCGCTGAAGTGAGAGAGTATACTGCAGTCATCTTTATCAGATTTAGGCCTCCAAATGCAGTTATGCCACGTTAACAAAATTGGGCTTCAGTCACCATTGAATGCTTTCAAAATCCCAGACTGTCGATCACTTCTCAACTGTTAAAAGCTGTGTTTAGAATAAATATATCTCCCTTAAAATAATTACTTGCTTTCCCTGGACGTTGTAATGCTGACTATTTCTCTATTACTACAAAGATTCGAAGCTGCCATCTGCGTGTGAAAACATTTCCTTGTGAGTGGTTGTTTAACCATCTGCAGATTAAATATCTCCTCACTTTTAAGCTCAGCCTTTTGTTATCAGTGTTCTCAGCTGCCTATCTGGCAATTACAAGATTTAACTTTGTATGCTTATTCTTGTGTTGCACTGTTGCATCCATTTTAATAGGTACAATGGGAGATTGGGAATGAATGCAATTTAGTGATTAATGGTGAATGCAATTTTAGACTGGGGTACAGCAACAGAATTTCTTGCTAGCTGAACCTTGTGGTAGTTAGAAAATATGAGGTGGGCCAGGAAAAAAAATTGCAGTGATTGCTGTTGGAGGTAACAAGACCATAAGGGTTTCCCAGAAGAAGGAGTGAAATGAGCGAAGAGCAGATCAAGGGAAAGTTCAATTAAAAATAAATAGTCTCAGTAATGAACTGGATAATGGCACAAGAAGCAGAAATTGGGCTTAATTAGACATGAAGTGAGACTGATCAGCAATCTGTGTTTGAGGGCAGGAAATTGTAACTTAAGCTTAAAAGATCAGGACTTGTATTCAGAATTGAGTAAATTTTAAATACAAAAGTATTGTGAATAAATTTTGAATTACCTGGAATATTATTTTCAGAGAGAAATCAATTTGATGGAGGTTCCTTGGTTTTGTAAAGTGAACCTATAAGTAATTTTAACGTGCAACACCAAGAGTCTATCACTCAGCATTGCATTGTTTTCCTGAGAAGATTGTCAGATGAGCCTTTGCATTACTGATAAGCCAATTTATCTCTCTGCTGTGCTTGTGAGACACTTCTGTGAATTTTCAAAATTGCTGATTTATTTTTGTCAGAAAGACATTTGTTATGAACAGTATTTCCATTTTGATATGCCATTAATTTAGAAGGTCAATTGTGTTTTGTTTACCAGGAGCGTCTGTCTACTAATGCAGGTCTCCATTCCGTGTGTACTCTTTGCTGCTTCTCCATCTGAACTGATTTTACGAGGAGGCACTAATGCTGAGATGGCTCCACAGATTGATTATACCTTAGAAGTAAGAGCCAGCATAGTGCTCGATGATTTGCAAGGGAAATAGTGTGTGCATACTTTCCTAGGGATGGTATTTTATCTTAATTAACTAATAATTTGTGATTTTCAATTTATTTGCATGTGTCCATGTTGAGAAATGTGTTTAAATAACTCCTCCCATTTTGATTAGTTTCTTTGGATTCATTATTCAGTGAACATAAAGTTAACAGAAGTTTACTCAAAAGAACATTTCAAAATGGCCCACCACCTGTCAGTTGCAGCTGTTTCTGTGATTTCTACCTACGGTAGCTTTGATTTCATTTAGTGTCTGTTAAAAAGTGATTGGGATTTGAGCCTTGTTTTACAAAGATGTGCCCTCATTTTGTCATTCTTTCACAACTATCCTCTCCACTATATATTTACTTCACTCTTCAGTGGTTTAGACATTTGACTTAACAGCCACTGCATGAGACGTATATTATTTTCTTTAAAACCTTTTCAACACCTGATTGAAATTGATGGGGCAGTGCATGAAAACATTTAGTGTTGTTCAGAATTCATAAATGTTTTCTGCTATATATTAATCCTTAATGCTACTAATTGCTGAATTAATCTTTTTGGGTTTGTGTGTGTGCAAAATTCAAATGAGGACTGGTTGTGCACTCAAAGTACATAACAAATAACAGTAATATTTACATAACATCTTTTACTGTCAGTTGAAAATTGCAAAATCTTTATAGGGGCATTAAAAAAAGCTTGGAAAGGGAACTAAAAGATATTGAGCACTTTAAAGTGTGGAAAGACAAATGGATAAGGTTTACTGAGGGAATGCCATGCTTTCAGTTGCCATTGGCAGACAAATCGTAATGTGATATGATTTTGGCTAGAGGACCATAAAGAGATATGGAGGAGTGAGGGATCTGAACCAACATGAATTTTAAAGGGTTTCTGAGGATACAAGTACAGATGTATGCACAAAATATATAGTTCTTTTTATCAATCATAGAGGCTGTGAGACTATTTGAGTTGGCAAGGCTGTGAATATGGAATTGGCGAATTTGTTCCGGGGTGGGGGTGGGGGGCTGTTTTAAGGCAGTGATGAGTATGATGGAGGATCCACTAGCTGAAGGGAAGAAGTCAGTAGAAGTATTTTCATTAGAATTTTTTTATGGTACCTGTTTGGGATGATAAAGAACATCTTAATAAAATGTTACTAGTGGCAGAATTGAGATCCTTGAGAGAAAAGTGTCAGGTGTGGGGAAGTGTCAGGTCAAGAATGATTTCAGTGACAAAATGCGCACTGCCACCATGAACATCTGTGGCATGTGTTCAAAGACAGAGCCAGGCAGGGAGGCTTCATTGAAATCAGAACATAGAACAATACAGCACAGTGATGTGGCACTGACCTTTTAACCTACTCCAAGATTGCTATCATGTTTAACTATTATTCAGCCATACGTAAATACCCATTAATACAGCCAAATGAAATAGTGTTCCTCGGGGGCCAAGATGTAAAACACAGTACCAACAGTCATATACAGCAAAGGCACATTTAGCACATGTTAGATAGGAAGGGAAAATACAGTCACACAGATAATTGTAAGTAACCCAAGTCTGTAAGTGACATGTATTCCTCTCGAGTGGCGCTCCATTTTTTATTTGTCCACATGCCTATCTAAGAGAGGAAGATGATCTTGTTTGTCACCCAGGTTTCTATCTACAGACAGTGATAATATACTCATCCATAGTAATCCAGTGGATGTGAGTGTCTAGTTCACAAGTAAATGGACATTTTGGAGGGAGATGCAGAGTTCCACCAGTGGGACAACTTGGTTGAATCTGTGGGCTCTTCAGTGAGTGCAAAGACATTCCAAGGAAAGCTTGCCTAAGTTGCACAGTCTGACAGTGACTAGAGAATGGGAAAGCTGAGGATTGCTGTAGGTATGAAACACAATTTGGGAGTGTAGTTTGCCAGTAAGGGGACAAATGAAAGGAGATGTGATTACATAAAATAACCAGCAACAAGTGAAGGATAAGCAAATGAACTAAGTTAGTTTAAATTAAATTAATCTAAGATTAATTCAAGGGGATGATTTTGCTAAATATAGCAATATTGCATGGTAGCCAATAATACTCAATTCCATTGTGATTCAAAATTGGAATTTTCAGAGGACATCTGGTCCTGAAAGACATCAAAAGTGAGCAGGATTTTAAAACAACTGTTGACTTGACTGAAATGTTTTCAAGTAAGATACTTGTATGATGCTGAATGAATAATGCCCAGAAACAAAATTCTGACTGCAAACATTCAAACTTTAACTTGCAACACTAAAGACCCAAATTAGCCTAATTTTGTTTAGTTGTGTTGAGACAAAGTAGCTATATTAATGCAATTTTAATTTTGTCATCTTAAAAATCAGAAGCAATAATTGTATTTTTCCGTTTTGCAGCTATTTCAGCCAATCGTAGAAAAGTTTGGATTTAAGTTCCACTGTGATTTGTTAATGAGGTAGGTATTAAGCCCTGTTCAAAAGTTGCATCTAACATAAAAATACAAAATTGGACCAGGATTGACTTCCAGATTTCTAAACACTGTGTAAGCGCAATTTTGAATACCAGAAGCATTAGACTGATATAATGAATGTTCACAGTATTAGAAACATTCCTTGGTTCTCTTTGTTTTCTAACTTTTCTCGGTTCTGAGGAAAAGTTATCAACCTGGAAGCTAGAAAGTTTTTGACAAGAACAGGCCATTTGGCCTAACAAAGCTTGCCAAATTCCTGTTCACACAGTGTGTTGAAATGACTATCGAGTTTAGATTTGGAAGTCTGTAAGGTACTACTCTCACCTACGCAACCCAGTAGTTTGTTCCATGTATCCACAACTCGCTGTGTAAAGACAAGCATCCTGATGTTGGTCTAAAATCTCCCCTTAACCAGTCTCCACATCTGGCCCTGTGTCCTTAATGATGAATTAGATTTGAAATATGAACTGGCAACCACTTTACTCACTCCCTTAATGATCTTAAACACTTCTGTCATGTTGCCTCTCATTCTACATTTATTTAGGCTAAAAAGATGTAATTCTTTCAATCTTCCTCCATAGCTCATACTCTGCAGACCTGCAATGCGTCTAGTCACCCTTCTCTGAACTCTCCAGTGCCTTCCCATCCCTCACATGAGATGGAGACCAAAACTGTACACCGTGCTCAAGGTGTGGCTTGAGAAGCTTAAGCAGAATGTCTCGACTTGAACTCCACTGAGCTTATTATATAGCCCAACATTCTATTAGCCTTCCTAATCGCTCCTGTGCATTATCTAGTGATGAGTCTACTAGGACACCTAATTCCTTCTTATACAGTGCACTTTCTAACTCAACACCTCCCATTTATATCATATATTTCTACTTCCTATATGTAATGCTTTACACTTATTTACATTAAATTTCATCTGCCATTTATCGGCCCAACTCTGGATTTTAGACCATAAACCATAAGATATAGGAGTAGAATTAGGCCATTTGGCCCATCAAGACTGCTTTGCCATTTAATCATGGCTGATCCTTTTTCCCCTCCTGAGCCCCACTCCCTGACCTTCTCCCTTTAACCTTTGATGCTGTGTCCAATCAGGAACCTTTCAAGCTCTGCCTTAAATACACCCAACAACTTGGCCTCCATAAGAAATAGGAGCAGGAGTAGGCTGTCTGGCTCATCGAGCCTGCTCCGCCATTCAATAAGATCATGGCTGGTTTGGCCATGGGCTCACCTCCACCTACCTGCCTTTTCCCCATGACCCTTAATGTCCTTACTATGAAAAGATCTATCCAACCCTGTCTTAAATATATTTACTGAAGTAGCCCTCACTGCTTCATTGGGAAGAGAATTCCACAGATTCATCACTTTGTGGGAAAAGCAGTTCCTCCTCATCTCCGTCCTAAACTTACTCCCCTGAATCTTGAGGCTATGTCCCCTAGTTCCAGTCTCACCTACCAGTAGAAACAACTTTCCTGTCTCTGTCTTGTCTATCCCTTTCATAATTTTATATTTCTATAAGATCTCCTCTCATTCTGAATTCCAGCGAGTACAGTCCCAGGCGATTCAATCTCTCCTCATAGTCTAACCCCCTCATCTCTGGAATCAACCTGGTAAACCTCCTGTGCACCACCTCTAAAGCTAGTATATCCTTCTTCAAGTAAGGAGATCAGAAGTGCACGCAATACTCCAGTTGTGGCCTCACCAGTACCCTGTACAGTTGTAGCAAACCTCCCTGCTCTTAAATTCAATCCCTGTAGCAATGAAGGCCAACATTCCATTTGCCGCCTTGATGGCCTACTGCACTTGCAAACCAACCTTCTGTGATTTATGCACAATCACTCCCAAGATCTTCTGCAAAGCAGCATGCTACAATTTTTTACCATTTAAATAGTAATCTTCTCTTTCTTTTTTCCTTCCAAAATGGATGACCTCCCATTTAGCAACATTGGTACTCCATCTGCCAGACCCTCGCCCACTCACTTAACCTATCTGTATCTCTCTGCAGACTCTCTGTTCCTTCTGCACAATTTGCTTTTCCACTCAATTTAGTATCATCAGCAAACTTAGATACACTGCACTTGATCCCCTCTTCCAGATCATTAATTTGTATCATGAACAGTTGCGGGCCCAGCACCGACCCCTACAGAACACCACTCACCACTGATTGCCAACTAGAGTTACACCCATGTATCCAAACTCTCTGCTTTCTATTAGTTAACCAATCTTCTATCCATGATCCCCTCTTCCAGATCATTAATTTGTATCATGAACAGTTGCGGGCCCAGCACCGACCCCTACAGAACACCACTCACCACTGATTGCCAACTAGAGTTACACCCATGTATCCAAACTCTCTGCTTTCTATTAGTTAACCAATCTTCTATCCATGATAATACATCACCCCCAACTCTATGCATTCTTACTTTAGTCTTTTATGTGGCACCTTATCGAACGCCTTCTGGAAAACCAAGTAAATAACGTCCATCTATTCCCCTCTATCCACTGCGCTGGTTATATCCTCAAAGAACTCTGGTAAGTTTGTCAAACAGGGCCTGCCTGCGGTGAATCCATGCTGCGTCTGCCTGATGAGTCCATTTCTTTCCAGATGCCTCGCTATTTCTTCCTTAATGATAGCTTCAAGCATTTTCCCAACTACAGATGTTAAACTAACTGGCCTATTGTTACCTGCCTTCTGACTACATCCTTTTTTGAACAGTGGCGTGACATTTCCAATCTGCCGGGACCTGCCCAGAGTCCAGAGAATTTTGGTAAATCATCACCAAAACCTCGTCTATAATTTCTTCCATTTCTTTCAGTACCCTGGGATGCATTCCATTAGGACCGGGGGACTTATCTATCTTCAGGCCCACAAGTTTGCTGAGCACTACTTCTTTAGTAATAGCTATTGTATCAAGGTCCTCGCCTCCCATTACATCCATGACATCTCTCTTTGGCATGTTAGACGTGTCCTCCACCGTGAAGACCAACACAAAATAGTCATTTAAATGCTCAGCCATTTCCTCATTACCCCAATATTAATTCTCCCTTCTCATCCTCCAAGGGACCTACATTCACTTCAGCCACCCTTTTCCGCTTTATATAATTATAAAAACTTTTACTATCCATTTTTATATTTTGTACTAGTTTATTTTCATAATCTAGCTTCCCTTTTATTGCTCGCTTAGTGGTACTTTGTTGCTTTTTAAAGTTTTCCCAATCTTCCAGTTTCCCACTACTCTTGGCGACTTTGTACGCATGAGCTTTTAGTTTGATGCCTTCCTTTATTTCCTTAGTTAGCCGAGGCTGGCTCTCCCCACCCTTACTGTCCTTGCTTTTAATTGGAATATTCTTTGGTTGAGCACCATGAAAGATCTCTTTGAAAGTCTTCCACTGTTCCTCAACTGTTCCACCATATAGCTTGTGTTCCCAGTCTACACTAGCTAAATCCTCCTTCATCCCATTGTAGTCTCCACTGTTTAGGTGTAATATACTGGTTTTAGATTGAACTATTGCACCCTCCATTTTTATGAGAAATTCAATCATACTGTGATCACTCTTTCTAAGAGGATCCCTAACTAAAAGATCACTAATTTTACCTGTCTCATTGCACAGGACCAGATCAAAGATAACACGTTCCCTTGTAGGTTCAGTAACATGCTGTTCAAGAAAGCCATCACGAATGCATTCTATGAAGCCCTCCTCAAGACTGCCTCAACCAACTTGATTCAGCCAATCTATGTCCAAGTTAAAGGCCCCCATGATAACTGCTGTTCCATTCTTGCATGCCTCAGATATTTCTGTTTATTGCCTGTGCCACTGTTAGTTATAACCATATAACAATTACAGCACGGAACAGGCCATCTTGGCCCTTCTAGTCTGTGCCGAACTCTTACTCTCACCTAGCCCCACCGACCTGCACTCACCCCATAACCCTTCATTCCTTTCCTGTCCATATAGCTGTGCAGTTTAACTTTAAACGACAACATCGAACCTGCCTCAACCACTTCTGCTGGAAGCTCGTTCCACACAGCCACCATTCTCTGAGTAAAGAAGTTCCCCCTCATGTTACCCGTAAACTTTTGCCCTTTAACTCTCAACTCATGTCCTCTTGTTTGAATCTCCCCCACTCTTAATGGAAAAAGCCTATCCATGTTAACTCTATCTATCCTCTCATGATCTTAAATACCTCTATCAAGTCCCCCCTCGACCTTCTACATTCCAAAGAATAAAGACACAACTTGTTCAACCTTTCTCTGTAACTTGTGATGAAACCCAGGTAACATTCTAGTAAACCTTCTCTGTACTCTATTTTGTTGACATCTTTCCTATAATTTGGTGACCAAAACTGTACACAATACTCCAAATTTGGCCTCACCAATGCCTTGTACAATTTCAACATTACATCCCAACTCCTATACTCAATGCTCTGATTTATAAGGGCCAGCATACCAAAAGCTTTCTTCACCACCCTATCCACATGAGATTCCACCTTCAGGGAACTATGCACCATTATTCCTAGATCCCTCTATTCTACTGCATTCTTCAATGCCCTACCATTTACTATGTATGTCCTATTTTGATTAGTCCTACCAAAGTGTAGCACCTCACATTTATCAGCATTAAACTCCGTCTGCCATCTTTCAGCCCACTCTTCTAACTGGCCTAAATCTCTCTGCAAGCTTTGAAAACCTACTTCATTATCCACAACTCCACCTATCTTAGTATCATCTGCATACTTACTCATCCAATTTACCACCCCATCATCCAGATCATTAATATATATGACAAATAACATTGGACTCAGTACAGATCCCTGAGGCACACCACTAGTCACCGGCCTCCAATCTGACATACAGTTTTCCACTACCACTCTCTGGCGTCTCCCATCCAGCCACTGCTGAATCCATTTTACTACTTCAATATTAACACCTAACGATTGAACCTTCTTAACCAACCTTCCATGTGGGACCTTGTCAAAGACCTTTCTGAAGTCCGTTATGATTCGGTGGCTGATGGGGAACTCCTACCAGTCATTTTTTTTTCCCACTTTACTATTGCTAATCTCTACCCAGATGGATTCAACGTCCTGCTCCTTGGATTTTATATCGTCCCTCACTGTCACCCTGATCTCATCTTTAATTAGGAGTGCTACTCCACCTCTCTTACCTTCCTGCCTATCCTCCCGTATTACCTGATACCCTTGGATATTTAATTCCCAATCCTCTGCACCCTGCAACCACGTTTCTGTAATGGCCACTAAATCTGTTGAACCCAACCCGCCCCCCCCCCACCCCACTATTTAGTTTGAGGCCCTATCCACAGCCCGAGTTATGTGATTTGATAGGATCCCGGTCCTATCACAGTTCAGGTGGAGCCCATCACATTGGTACAGCTCCCTCACTTCCCCAATACTGCTGCCAATTTCCCATGAACTCAAACCCCCTTCTCCCACACCAATCCTTGAGCCACGTATTTAACTCTCTAATCTTCTATGCCAATTTGCATATGGCTCAGGTAGTAATCCAGAGGTTACTACCTTTTTGGTTTTGCTTTTTAATTTAGTCTCTAGCTGCTCAAATTCCCTCAGCAGAACCTCTTTCCTCATTCTACCTATGTTGATGGTAACCACATGGACCACAACAACTGGATCTTGTCCCTCCCACTGCAAATTCCTCTGCAGGTCAGATAAGATGTCTCAAACCCAGGCACCAGACAGGCAACACAGCCTTTGGTGTGCTCTATCCTTGCAACAGAGAACTCTGTCTATTCCCCTGATTATACTATCCCCAATTACCACTACATATCTTTTGTAGGCATTTAACAAACTCACTATCTTGACATCCATTACCAACCTGATTTTTGCAATCGATCTGCAAGTTGAAATCTCCGATGACTATCATAACTTTGCCCTTTTGATACGTCTTTTCTATTTCCCATTGTAACCTCTGGTCCCCATTCCAGCTATTGTTGGGAGGCCTGTATATAACTGCCATTAGGATCCTTTTACCCTTGTAGTTTCTTAACTCAAGCCACAAAGATTCAACATCCTCTGATCCTATGTCATATCTAGCCAACTGATTTGATGCCATTCTTTACCAGCAGAGCTACACCAGCCCCTCTGCCTACCTTCCTATCCCTCTGATACAACGTGTAACTGTGAACATTTGGCTCTGAACTACAACCATCCTTCAGCCATCTGTCATAGTGCAACAAGATCATCCATCTTAGATTTTGTTTGGATCTAACTATTGATTCTGCTGCCTGAAGGTTATCAGCCTGTCCCCCTAATTTTGTGTCATCAACAAACTTTACTAGTTTGTTATGTGCTTAATCGTTAATGTAAATTAAAAACAGCAGTAGCCTTAAAATGTGAAAATGATCCTCTTACCTTAACTCGTTGTTTTCTGTTCTTGAGCCAATTCTGCACCCATTCTTACACCTTACCTTGAAATCCCTACCTCCTGTAATTTGATTATTCACCTCTTGTGGGCTATCTTGTCAAAAGCCTTTTGAAAGTCCGAGTAAATAATATCAGCCTTACTATTGTTATCATAAATTTTATCTGCCTCTTCATAGAACTCCAACATATTAGTCAAACATGATTTCCTCTTTCTGAACCCTTGCTGGCTTTCTGCTAACATGCCTGTTCTTATCAGCTGGTTTTCCAGCTCATTCTTTATTATTGTTTCCATTATCTTGCCTGTGATACACATTAAGCTTACTGGTCTATAGTTACCAGAGTCAGTGCAGTCACCCTTCTAATATACTGGGACAATGTTAGCCCATTTCTGGTTCTTGGGGATTTCACCAGTCTTCAATGACTTCTGAAAAATGCATGTTAGGGTTTTGTATATATAATCACAAACCTCTTTAGGTCCCCTTAGATATATGATGTCCATATATCCAAGGGGACTTTTCTGATGAAACAACACCTCACTTTCTAAGTTCTCTAAATCACTAAAACAGCCTTAATTTTTCTTTCTCCAGTTACTTGATAAGTTTTTTTTCTTAAAAATTTTAGATTTCCAGTGGCACTCTATTTTTGCTTTACAAGTAATACAGGTATTTATTTCTGTATGTGGATGAAGCATAATATCAGAATGATCCAGAGGGATCTTTGCACCACCAGTAAAAGGTGGTCTGGGGTTTTCTGTCAGTGGCAGACCCAAGAATTGTCATCAGAACATAGAACAAAGAACAGTACAGCACAGGAACAGGCTATCTGGCCTGCAGTGTTGTGCCAAACCAGCTAAGAAAAGAAGCAAATGAAAAAACACCCAAACACTAATCCCTCCTACCTACACCATGTCCATATTCCTCCATCTTCCTTACATCCATGTGCTTATTCAAATGTCTCTTAAAAGTCTCCAGTGTATTTGTCTCCACCAGAATACTAGGCATTCACAACTCTCTAAGTTTAAAAAAAACTTACCTCTCACATCCCCATTTGAACCTTCTCCCTCTCACTTTCAATGCATGCCCTCTGATATTAGACAATTCAACTCTGGAAAACACACTTTTTGTCCACTCTATCTATGCCCCTCATAATCTTGTAACCCTCTGTCAGATCTCCCCTCAGCCTCTGCCGGTCTAGAGAAAACAACCCAAGTTTAACCAGCCTCTCGTGTTAGCCTTCTAAACCAGGCAGCATCCTGGTAAACCTCTTCTGTACCCTCTCCAAAGCCTCAATATTCTTCCTGTAGTGGGGCGACCAGAACTGTATGCAGTACTCCAGATGTGGCCTAACCAGAGTTTTATAAAGTTGCAGTGTTTAAGTGAATTGTGATGTACCCCTTTTCTTAAAAATTCCTTCAAATGTAGCTATGATATCCTCTGCTGCAAAAGATTATGTGGAGGAAATACTGTAGGTACCTGAACCTGGTAGGAAACTGATCCATTTATTGGATTAAATGGCTTTTTTGTACTTGGCAGGTTCAGCAGCATTTGTAAATAAATATCAGTTCATGCTTCAGGTCAATGACATTTCATGAGAACCTGAAGAAGATAGAAAATATGCAATGTTTTAAGATGCAGAGAAGAGAAATATCTGCTAAGAACAAAGAGATAGGTTGTGATAGGTTGGATCATGAGAAGCAATGGCAGATGGTGTCAGTGCCTGCTGAGGAAGGGCAGTGAATGTTTGCCAATTGTATCTGAATGCTTTTAGAATATTTTGTTTTTTTTATTTTGAATTCCAAGTATGTATAGTTTTTTTTGTTCATCAAGGAATGATTAAATACCATTTATAAATCTGTGGAATAGGCGTTGGCCAAAACACCATGGAGAACTTGGCTCTTACCATGTTTTGCAGAGACATTTGCTATACAACACGACACCTTATTGATGCTTGCTCAAATGCCCATTCTTGTAAATAAATAAGTAAATCAGGATGCCAAACATTGATGTGGTATTCTTCAGTCAGAAGCCATCAAAGGCAAGTTGTGATTACTTATCCAGATGTGTACATTTTCTACTAGAGTAATGATCTGTACTGGGGACTCGTGATTTACCCACTTTACCATTCCACTTCATCTGACACCTCAGATTAATTATGTAGGGCAGGGTTCCCCAATTAGTTTTCCACAAGGGCCAAATTCACGCTGTAGGGGGGTGTAGGTCAAGTGTATGGTGTGGGATGAGGTTAAAGTAAATTAGAGCAGCGCGCGGTTTATTTACATGTTAAGACAAGTGCGTTCACGCAAGTGCCAATGGGTCAGCGCGGTCCAGACATTCGGTTCTCGCGGCCCGCCTATTGGGGTTGTCTGATGTAGGGTGAAGATTGGCATGTTTGAATTAAACGTTTTGTTTTGCAGAGGTTACTATCCAAAGGGTGGAGGTGAGGTGAGAGTGAAGGTGTCTCCAATAAAACTTCTTTCTCCAATAAACATGACAGAAAGAGGAACCATTAAAAAGATCTACGGGAGAGCCTTTGTAGCTGGAGTCCTACCATTCAAAGTATGTAATAAATCTTGCAATTATATTTGAATGTTATGTAATTATAGCTTTTTTATTTTCATTTGCACTATTTTGTTTCCAATGGAGCATTTTAATTTTTGGTTTTGCTTTGGATATTGTATCCAATAGTTACAGAAAGAGAAAGTGTGTGCGGAATTGAAAGCTAGAGAGTCTAACCCCTGGTCAAATGAAGTATGCTGTCTTAATCGGGTACAGTTGATATTGGTTGTATCTGCTAAGCCTGCAGTGCTGTCCATTTTAAAAATGCTTCTGACCAGGAAATTGTACTGAAGGGCAAACACTAAATTTTGTTGGGGTTGCACTTTGTTTATCAGAGCATTAGCTGAGCTTGTAGGCAATACAGTGAAAGCACTGTAGGATTTGCAAATATTCTTGTGGCAGTGTGAGAGTGCTGGTCAACTGTGGAGAATTAATACTGTAGTCACATATTCCAGACCAGCATCTGATCTGGAATTATCTTTTATGTTCTCCACTCCTCATTCCCTGTGGCCCTATGTCTTATTCTTTTATCAAGTACTTATTTGATAACTTGACAGCTTAAATGACTATATTTTATTGGATGTAGCCCAACTTCCTGCAGAAAACTGCAAATTTCTGTTCTACAGTGGCATGCAAAAGTTTGAGCACCCCTGGTCAAAATTTCTGTTACTGTGAATAGCTAAGCGAGTAAAAGATGAACTGATTTCCAAAAGGCATAAAGTTAAAGATGACACATTTCTTTAATATTTTAAGCAAGAAAACTTTTTTATTGTTAACGTTATTGTTATTCAAAATAACAATAACGGAAAAGGGCCCGAAGCAAAAGGTTTGGGCACCCTGCATGGCAGTACTTAGTAACACCCCCTTTGGCAAGTATCAGAGCTTGTAAACGCTTTCTGTAGCCAGCTAAGAGTCTTTCAATTCTTGTTTGGGGGATTTTTGCCCATTCTTCCTTGCAAAAGGCTTCTAGTTCTGGGAGATTCTTGGGCCGTCTTGCATGCGCTGTTCTTTTGAGGTCTATCCACAGATTCTCGATGATGTTTAGGTCGGGAGACTGTGAAGGCCATGGCAAAACCTTCAGCTTGCACCTCTTGAGGTAGTCCGCTGTGGATTTTGAGGTGTGTTTTGGATCATTATCCTGTTGTAGAAGCCATCCTCTTTTCATCTTCAGCTTTTTTACAGACGGTGTGATGTTTGCTTCCAGAATTTGCTGGTATTTAATTGAATTCATTCTTCCCTCTTTTTTTCCTCCAAACATACCTTTGCTCATTGCGACCAAAAAGTTGTATTTTAATTTCATCAGTCCACAGGACTTGTTTCCAAAATGCATCAGGCTTGTTTAGATGTCCTTTTGTACCTTTTGAATTGAACTTTTTGGCTGCAATGAGCAAAGGTATGTTTGGAGAAAAAAGGGTGCAGAATTTCATGAAAAGAACACCTCTCCAACTGTTAAGCATGGGGGTGGATCGATCATGCTTTGGGCTTGTGTTGCAGCCAGTGGCACCGGGAACATTTATTGGTAGAGGGAAAAATGAACTCAATTAAATACCAGCAAATTCTGGAAGCAAACATCACACCATCTGTAAAAAAAAAAGCCGAAGATGAAAAGAGGATGGCTTCTACAACAGGATAGTGATCCTTAATACACCTCAAAATCCACAATGGACTACCTCAAGAGGTGCAAGCTGAAGGTTTTGCCATGGCCCTCACATTCCCCTGACCTAAACATCGTCAAGAATCTGTGGATAGACCTCAAAAGAGCAGTGCATGCAAGACGGCCCAAGAATCTCCCAGAACTAGAAGCCTTTTGCAAGGAAGAATGGGCGAAAATCCCCCAAACAAGAATTGAAAGACTCTTAGCTGGCTACAGAAAGCGTTTACAAGCTGTGATACTTGCCAAAGGGGGTGTTACTAAGTACTGCCATGCAGGGTGCCCAAACTTTTGCTTCGGGCCCTTTTCCGTTATTGTTATTTGAATAACAATAACGTTAACAATAAAAAAAAGTTTTCTTGCTTAAAATATTAAAGAAATGTGTCATCTTTAACTTTATGCCTTTTGGAAATCAGTTCATCTTTTACTCACTTAGCTATTCATAGTAACAGAAATTTTGACCGGGGTGCCTAAACTTTTGCATGCCACCATAGGTGGCAAATGTTAATTTCTGAGCATTAAAAATAATTCACTGTATTAATCCATTATAAAGCAAGTGTTTATGCTGAGAATTGTGAAGTAATGTTGTTTTTCCTTTTAATTAGCTTGCATCTGAGATGACATCTGCAGCCATTCGGTGCATCAGGAAAGAACTGCGTGACATTTATATAAATATCGTACCTGTGCAGGAGCCCAAGGATAAGGCTTTTGGAAATGGAAATGGAATTATGTAAGAAGCAAAAATCTACCATTGCACTTGAATGAAAGATTTTCTTCTATTTTAAAAGCATGAACTATTCCTGCAGTTTTTGGTATTTGTTTTCCTCCCCATCTCACTAAGTGAATTCAAAACCTAACCATGTTTAATACTAATTTGTGTGTCATCCTTAGAAAAATCTGCAAAACAATTTCTAACTTCTGGATCTAATTTCTTATCCAGTGTCTTTGCTGAAACTTCTACAGGGTGTATACTTGCGGGATCTGCCCTTGGTAAAAGAGGTAAGATTGTAATGTTGTATAAAATTAGCAAAGAATAAACAGCAAATAAATGTACTGAGCTGCTATTAATCCATAACAACTACTTGTTTATATGTCATTTTATAATATGGTCATATATCCCAAGACTCTTCACGGGAGCTTCCAGTCTGCTGGCAAACTAGAATAGTTTCAGCAGTGGAAATGATGAAAAGCCACTGGGAATAGTGAGAGTAATAATAGTAAAGTTAAAAGACTAAAGATAGAGCCAATAGTGGTGACCATTGCCGGTGGGATTTATGAAAGCTGGAAAGAAACAAGGTTTGCAGATCGCCCTGTCTCAATATTTTGATTGTTTCTGCAACACAGGGGTTTCTGCAGACAGAGTTGGAATTGAAGCTGCTGAGATGTTGTTGATGAATCTTCGACATGGTGGATGTGTGGACCAATACTTGCAGGATCAGGTATAGTGCATAAAGAGATACTTCAATAATTTATAAAACTTAAATATTTTTGTAAAAATGTATTGATCTCTATTATAATCCTGAAATTATTTCCTCCTGCCTTATTTCAGTTGTGCAGCCTCTACGATTGGCTTCTCTAATGCTGGCTGTATGTTGATAGTTAAGTACACAGTCAAATAGTCCCCATGCTATGGGGTGGGGTGAATTGCAATAATATCTCAAGTATTTCATTGCACTAATCTTGTTCTGAACTTTATAAAAATTACATACGGATTTCACCAAAAGCATAATAGCTTCTATTTGGATCATGGTTCTCAATATGACAGTCGTTTAGCACATATCCAATTTAAGTGTCTATCTATATTTCTGTAAATTAATACAAAAATTTCTTGGATTCCTAGAAATAACATTTTGCCTGGACACATAGAGGTGTGGTCATAAACTTAAATGTGTGAAGACAACACTAAGGCATGTGTTGTATATTGCATTAGATTTAATGTATTATTTATCTATACTGTTTCACTTGGTCAGGGTTAAGAGGGGATGTTTTAATGCCTGTTTTGACTTGGTAGCCAGTTGTAATCATTGAAATTTGTTATTTTTAATAAAAATGTGGTTCTGTTGAACAGCACTGCTTTATACTATGTTCTAAAAATCAAATTCCTTCCACGTGTAGCCTGTGTCCTCCAAGAGGACCACAACCTTGTCGTAGGATTTGGAGGCTTGTGTGCCTCAATGAGCCAGAGAGCTATGTTGGGTGGAGTCAGGGCTTCATGCTGTGGCTGTTCGTAGGGTCACCTGTGCCACACAGGTCAAAGGGTAGAGGCCAGACTAAGAGTGATCCACCAGTCCCCCAGGTTCAGGAGTTCAGCTCAGGGTTAACAACCCTGACTGATTAAAAACAAAATTGTTACGGAAACAGCAATGAAGAATCTTTCTCTGTCTGTATGCGAGGGTATGGACAACAGAGATGGAGGACTTTCATTGCTGCACTAAATGCCAGCAGTGTAACGAGCAGTAAGTAAATAAGTAGCCTTGAATAAAGGCATAGAGAATTGTCATAGTCAGTGGTGAAATGATAGTGTAACATAGCCGTGAACTTTTATCTCTTTGCTTAGCTCATTATTTTCATGGCTCTCGCTAATGGTGTCTCCAGACTAAGAACTGGCCCATTGACCCTTCACACGCAGACTGCTATGCACTTTGCAGAATTGTTAACTAAGGTCAGTTTGTTTGTTATCCATT
The DNA here is from genome assembly GCF_963921235.1 of Mobula hypostoma. Classification (NCBI taxonomy): domain Eukaryota; kingdom Metazoa; phylum Chordata; class Chondrichthyes; order Myliobatiformes; family Myliobatidae; genus Mobula; species Mobula hypostoma. The sequence continues at coordinate 43,347,357 of NC_086108.1, forward strand.
ATCATTTCTGGCAATATGATTGTTTTTAAATCAATGTTATTTTATGGTATTTTCCTTGCAGTTAAAATGAAATCTTTGGAAATATTTTGTCTTTTTTTGGAATGCCTGAAGACCATCATGGGTCACCAGTTCATACCGAAGGGTTAAATGCAAATCAGTTTTATGCTAACCTTAAATAATTTTCAGGCCAAATACACTACAATTTTGTACTACAATGTTCCCCATCTGTCTCCGGAGACTGAAATTGAAGTGCAGCATTTCAATTTCCAATTTTAAATAATATTTCCCCATGGCAGTACTTCACAGAAATCCTAGTAAGTGTGTTGCTATCCTCCATGTGGATATCATACCTTGGGTGTCAAATGTATAATTTTGTTGCAGACAGCAATCTTTCAGTTGAAGCGGGGAAAAAGGTAAATGTCATCCATTTTGTTAGTCTGCAGTAAACTTTAACTTCTGACTCTGTTTCTGTTTGTAATCTTTGAGGGATGGTGTAGAAGGATTTGATAGCTCAAAATGAATAAAATATATTCAGTTTATCATGCTGTAGGTGTTTTGTAAATAAAGATGCAAAGTATCCATAAAATATCTAGTCTCCATACTGAATAATGTGTTTTCAGTCTGTAAAACACTACTAACAAATAAAAAGTTATGTTTGACTTGGGACAATTTTTACCTGATGCCTTTTTCACCTCAATTAGAATAAGATAACATGATGTGATACTTAATTCTTTGCCAAACAATATATCTAATTTGACTTTGATCAAAGGCAGAACTGCATCTACTGTATGTGAATGTTGTGCTCTGGATATGGACATGCAAGCATTCGGGGTCAGGCCAAAAGTTATTAATTAAGGCTTTTTGGTAAATAAAATGGTGGTTAGAGAATGACATTATAAGTTGGCTATAGTATGAGTTTTTGCTGTAATCTGTACTGGAGTATCCTAATTTAGCTCTTTTCATTTGAATAAAGTAAGCCTAATTAAAATGCTTCCTTGAACTTTCTTTCTGAAGTTACATTTTGTGTTGGTATTCAGGTCCCAGGAAATGCATGATGTTTCTATAATGACACAGTCTCTTGTACTACAAGTAAGGTGTTAAAACAGGTTTTCATTTTGTTTTGTATTTTCTTTCAGGCTAAGTTTACAGTAAATAAAATAAATGATCAAGAATCTGGATCGGGAACATGCGTCATAGAATGTGAGGGGATAGGAATGGCAAATCCCAACTTCTGATATTTGGAATGTACGTCCCATCCAAAAGTTATGGAAGCTGTATATTTTTCAGTACCTTGGATGTTCTTAATCCTCATAACTGCATCATGTAAGACTTGAATTTACAGAAATAAACATTGCATTACTGTACAAGGGTTTCTTGTTGATGTACTGATATAAGGAAGAGAAGTTAACTGGGTAATAGCAACCTTGAAAGATCTCAAAACCAAGGGGAAATACAGAATAATTTTTGGAAGCGAAAAGAATTTGAGTTCCTTAAAGCATTTTAATCGATTATTTAAAAAATCCTGTGTTTAGTTTGCTGATCCAGCAAGAGAAATGTTGTTATATAAAATAACATTTTAAAACAAAAATTCTACTTTAATGATTATTACAGCTTAAAATCTCAATGGTTTTGTGCATGGCTCTACTGTAATACAGCAAATGCACTTTAATGAAAGATAATATATTTAAATTGTGTATATTTTTCATTTGCAATAAGTAATAACGTCAAATTTGCTAAGGAATAAAAATGAGCAGTCATCATTTGGATGAATTGATTGGTAATTTGATTTCATTTTTATGCTTCCACCTATTGATCTTTTATTTAACTTGCTACAACTGGCCTTAGGATTTCCACGTCATTCTGAGGAGGTGGGGAAGAGGATGTCTGTTGTGACAGGAGGGCATTAGGGTGAATGTAGAATACCAAGTCCTGGTGTCAGAACAAAGATGACAATGGTGGGACAAAGAGTTAAAATAATGCAGAATTCTGGGGAACTGATTGTAGGACTAAAGTACCTTTAATAATGTGTGTGTGAGGTTGAAAATTTCAAATTTAAAGCATTAAGGGTAGATGGATTTTAGGTGAATAGAAGTGTGTAAGACATGAAGCTAGAGTGTAATTGTATTCAGGTCCCAGGAAATGCATGCAAATGCTTTTGAAAGGGCTGTGTAAGGTGACAAGATCGTAAAGCATGGTCCTCTCCTTGAGTTGAGGTGTGAAAATGATGGCAATGATATGGAATCATTGTCCAAGGATTATTTGTCTTCTCTGTCTTTGGGTATTAAATGCTGATATAACTTTTTGAGGTGAGCTATAATTTTATTGAATGAGTAGTTTGCAGTTGGAGAGGGAGTTGCGTGTAAGAGTTCAACCTGCGTTTTTTGACATTATATTGGAAGAACAGATATAATACTTGAGGCACTGCATAGGTAATGAACAGAAGTCAGCTTGGGAGAAATTCTGGGTACAGATAATTAAATTGTCACTTTCAACCCGGGTAAAAAATTAATACCAATTGACTTGACTATCCAGAATAGAACAGTCTTGATCTGTACCCTGGTCACCTTCGGATGATTGTGGTTGTGTACTATACACATGATACATTGTGGTAACTCAAGCTGGATTTGACAACTCTGAGATCTTTATCATTAAATACAATAGCACTAACATCTTAACATAATTACTTCCAATGACCTCTCTAAGTGACACACTCCTTTTGCACCTTTCACTCTCTATGTTGCTAGATCAAAAGTTCTGAAGGACAAAAGCAGTTTAAAAATGTTTCCAACATTTTTCACAGCAACTAAGAATGCCAATATGCAAATATGCAAGCATCTCTTTTTCCAGAAAACATTTAAGAGCCTCATTGCCGCTCCTCCCAAATCCTGAGAGCATCACTTTTCCAAAACATAGTAGTAATAGGATGTTAGGAAACATCTCAATTATTATCATCTATCACTGGTAAGCTAGAAGAGTTTCATCATCATCTGTGATTCAAGTTATATAAATGAGGTGAGAATGATAGTTTAACTAATTGATTTGATTTTAATAGTAAATAAATTACAATATTCAAATATGTGTAAGACTATAATTTTCACATGCATATAGTAGAGTGAGATATTTAATTGGTCTTAGTCAGAATCGTGGATAATTACAACATGGAAATAAGTTGCTTGGCCTATCATGTTCCTGCTCATTTAAGAAAGGGCATCCTCTGTTAAGCCTTGGTATCTAACCTACGGTATGATGTCCATAAAATGACTGTTAAAACTTGACCTAAAATCTAAACTGTGTTTATAGAATGTAGCATCAAGGCTTCTTTTGTACTCTTGTCTCATTTTATAAATCTTAAGGACTACAAATGGAACAGTGTGTGCAGATTATTTACTGCACTATAGGAAGGATGTGGTCACATTGGAAAGAGTAGAAGAGATTCATCAGGATGTTTCCTGGGATGAAGCATCTTGGTTATGAGGAGAGTTTATGTTTTTTTTTTGGAGGCAGGGAAGGCTGAGGTAGGACGTTACAAAATTATATGAGGGCCAATGATTAGATAGTAAAAAAAAAACTTTGTTCCCTGTACTGGAGGTAACCAAAATAAGAAGAGCATAGGTTTGGAGTGGAAGGTAAGAGGTTTAGGAGGAATCTGAGGGAAAAATGATTTCACTCGGTGGGTGGTTTGAATCTGAATGCATCACCTAAGTGGGTGTTGGATGCAGGTATACCAATGACATTTGGGGGTGGGTGTGTGTGTGTGAGAGAGAGAGATGGCATAGAAAGCTAGCTATGGGTCAAGCACTGGTTTAAGGGATTAGTTCAGATAGATACTCGATAGTTGGGATGGATATCGTGGGATAAATTATCTTTTTCTGTGCTGTATAGCTCTATCACAAATGCCTTTATAATGGCCTACCCAATTTCTCCTACTTTCAAGGGTATGCACCAAAAACATCATATCTCCTTTTCCTCTAAAATTGTAAAATTTAGTTTATATCACCTCGATATTAGTGCCATCAATGTAAATCATTTCAAACATGATCTTATTGAAAAGTAAATAAGTACAAGGTCCAGATTTACTCCTGCTTCTGCTTAAATTATTATCTATTTTCACTTTTTTCACTTCTCTGTATATTTCTTGTTGAAGTTTGTTACTATCCTTTCCTGTTGAAGTTTCATGGTGTCTACCAATCTAAGTCCATATCATTAACATTAAATTAAAAGCAAAGCTGACTTCACTGATCCTTGGGACCTGTCACTCCAATCTGAAAAACAGCATTTCTATCTCATATTTTGTCCTTTGACTTTTTCCTGCCAATTCTACTGCTCCATTAATCCCAATGTAAATGAAATAGCTCTTTCAAGAGTTCCTGAATCTTTATCTCTGTATAGCTGTGGTTAATGATTCCTTGTAAAATATTCAGCATTAATGAAAAAGTCCTACAATATAAGTATTTTTGACAAATGCTAATTAAAAGAAAGTCTGGTTAAATAAGTTTCAGCTGGAGCTATTGAAAACTCATCTCACTGGAAATGCTATGAAATGTATGTTACCATATCTATAATTAAACTATATCATTGTTTTTTCTTCTACACCCTCATACATTTAGGCCAATCTAGGTGGATTATCATTTAAAAGCATTATGCCTCCTATTCCATAATCCTCTCATATCCCTTTTGCCGATCAACTGTCCAGCTCTTGGCTCCATCCCTCCCCCCCTCCTCCTATCATTTTGGATCTCCCCCTCCCACTTTCAAATCTCTTACTAGCTCTTCTTTAAGTTAGTCCTGACGAAGGGTCTCGGCCTGAAACGTCGACTGTACGTCTTCCTAGAGATGCTGCCTGGCATGATGTGTTCACCAGCAACTTTTATGTGTGTTGCTTGAAATTCCAGCATCAGCAGATTTCCTCGTGTCTCCTTTTTTGTAGTGTGTTTTGAATGTTAATTAACTTGAATAAAAGCAAAACATATTTATTAAATGCTAAAGCTTCCCTACAGTTTTAATTTTCAATACCTCAGAGTTGTATTGATCAGCAATTGTTGAGGACTGTGTACAAAGGGTGTTATCAAAACAGAAAACATGGATGAACTATTGAAGTCTGGGACTGTAGTATTCAAATCAGGTGATCCTGACCTTTACAAGAAATAAAGATGCGACCTCCATAACGGGATGCCAAGAGACTATACCAGTCCAAAGTCGAGTCGCAGACCAACTGTCAGTTGTGAAAGGGCTTGCATGCTATAACAGGCTGCAAAACGTGACGGGGGTATTGCCAACAGTAGTGCATCCTTTGCAGATGAGCTTAATCCATTAAATGGATATTTTGAATAGAAGGAATGTGATAAATACTTTCTCTTCCCTCCCCCCCCCCATAACCTGCAGTACATATGAACTCAAAGTTACCATTCCAGACATATGATCAGTCTTACACAGAGTGAACCCCCAGAAAGCACCTGGCCCGAATGGTGACCCTGCCTGTGTCCATTGATCCTGCACTGATCAACTGGTGAGGGTATCTGTAGACATTTTTTACCTCTTCCTGCTTCAATCTGAGGTTCCCACCTGATTTAAGAAGACCATTATCATCCCTGTACCTAAGAAAAACAAAATAATATACCTTATTGACTACTGCCTGGTGGGTCTGCTATACACCATAATGAAGTGGTCATGGCATGCATCAACTCAACCCCCCCCCACCCCAGACAACCATGACCCACTGCAATTTTCCCACCACCAAAACAGGTCTATAGCATATGCCACCCCCTGGTCTTAAACTCTTCTCTGGAGCATCTGGGTGTGAAAGACACCCACAGAAGACTGTTGTCTATTGTCTACAGCTCTCCTTTCATTTCCAAACAAGCCCACCTCCAGGCTCCTAAACCAGGGACTCAGCACCTCCCTTTGCAACTGGATTCTTATTTTCCTGAACAACAGACTACAATCAAGATAGGCAGCAACCCCTTTGCCACGCAACACAATGCTGCAGGAACTCAGCAGGTCAGGTAGCATCTAGGAAAAGAGTACAGTTGATGTTTCAGGATGAAATCCTTCGGTGGGACTGGAGGGAAAAAAAGCACTTTTCCTAGATGCTGCCTGGCTTGCCGAGTTCCTCCAGCATTGTGTGTGTGTTGCTTGGATTTTCAGCAACAGCAAATTTTCTTTTGTTTGTGAACACCTTTGCCACCATTATTTCTCAACTCTAGTTCCTCAGCACCATAACTCTACTCCTTATACACTCACAACTGTATGGCCAGATTCTGTTTAACTCCATTCATAATTTTGCAGATGACACAACCACAGTGATCATATCTCAAATGATACTGAGCCAGAGTACAGGAAGAGAGCCTGGTGACATGGTGCTATGAAAGCCCCCGTTCCCTCAGTGACAGCAAAACAAGAGATCGGCATTGACTTCTGGTCCATGTGCTCCTATTTCCTGGATAATGTTGCTAAAGTTGAGTGAGTTGAGAACTTCAAGTTCCTAGGAATGAACATCACCAATAGCGTGTCCTGGTGTGACCAAAAAAAAGCTCACCAGCACTCCACTTCCTCAGGAGGCTAAAGAAATTTGACATGTCCCCTTACCTTAGACTATATCAATGCACAATAAAAAGAATCCTATCCAGGTGCATCATGGCATGGTATAGCAACTCCTGTGTCCATAGCCTCAAGAATCTGCAGAGTGTTGTGGACAGAGCTCAGCACATCATGGAAACCTGCCCCCACCCTACCCCACCGTCCTTCCATGGGCTCTGTCTATGTTTGTAGTTGCCTTGGTAAAGCAGACAGCATAATCAAAGATCCAGCCCACTATGGGCATTTTCCCTTCACCACACCACCCACTTGATACAGAAGTCTGGAAGTACATACCAACGGGTTCAAGGACATCTTCAATCCTGCTGTTTTAAGACTATTGAACACTCCCTAGCATGATAAGACGGAATCTTGACCTCGCAATCTACCTTGTTATGACGTTGCACCGCACTTTGTCTGTAACTAGTGTAATCTGCACTCATTGTTTTACCTTACACTATCTCAATGCACTGTTATAATGAATTGGTCTGTATGAACGGCATGCAAGATGTTTTTACTGTACCGAGGTACGTATGACAATAAACAGTTACCAATTTATTGGCAAAGTTTAATGTCCCGAGTTTGTTGCAGCATCTTTTCAACAACTTCATTGGTATTACTTTATAGATTTTAAACTTGCGTGTCTGCATGTAGCGGACCCTTGTATATACATAGATAAACCCGTATTTGGTCTGCTGTGTGTATCTAGCACTAATGTAGGAACACTTATTGATGATCCTGCTAATTTATAATTGTCAGAAAATGCCCCTTCTGGTTGATTGGACGGAACATGAGATGAGACTGATGTTCAAACAGTTACAATTCGTAGTGACTTAGATGTCACTGAATGGGTGCCGCAGTTTCTCTTTTTTTGTTGCGGCTCAGCTTTTCTAACAGTATTTAACAGCTTTCTGCACATGATTAAATCCCAAGTATTTCTCAACCATATTATTAAAATTTTGAAATATGATCGGCGCCAAATATGATTAAATAACCAAAGCAAAGTTCTGGTGGAATGCTATTGTGTCGCGGGGTAATCAGATCCGAAGTGCTGGATTCAGCAGTCCCCGGGTGCGGGGTCAGTGACTACTTGTTAGTTTCAAGGTACGTGGTTATAAGTTAGGAGACGTCACAAAGCCCTAGCTGGTGCTGAAACTCATCCCAATTACTAGCTGCCAAGAACCCAAACCTGTGCCCTCACTTACCGAAATCCAATGCAGCATGTTCACTTGATTTCATCCATACCAAAGCCCTACAGCCTGCGAAGGCAAGCCAGGCCCTTCTAATTGGAATTAACGTCCAGACATGTGGAGCCCCGACCAGTGCATTCGACCCACAGCGGATCGTGTTTATTTTGTTGATTTTGGGGGTAAGATTATTAAAACTCAGAAAATACTAATTGTCAGCTCTCATAGATGAATAGTGGAAATTTGAAATATCTTCATTGGAGCCGTGCATATCTTTGCAAGCAATTTTTTAGTCATAATATTTTTATTTGTATCTACTGTTGGCTGAGTTAAAGTCGACTGTGCCAATGCCATATTTACTAGGGATTAAAATGCATAGATTTTAAAATCAGCACATGCAAGTAGATGTTTAACGTAGCACTATTAACAGCGCCAGCAATCCGGTTTCCATTCTGATGTTATCTCTGTAGAGTTTGTGTTTTCTCGACGTGACTATTCGAGTTTCCTCCGGCTGCTTCGGTTTCCTCCCACGTTCTAAAGATGTGAGTGTTAGTAGATTAATTGGTCACATGGGGATAACTGGGCTCGTTCTCAAACGATGAATGGATAATAAATTTCAGGACTGTTACAATAAATGAAGGCTGATTGTTTGAAGGTTAGGAGGCATCCAGCATTTCCCATATGATAATATGTGCGTTTCTACCTGTATCTAAACGTTTATCCAACGTGTACAATAGTAGGCGTTAGAAACATAGAAAACCTACAGCACAATACAGGCCCTTCGGCCCACGATGCTGTGCCGAACATGTACTTACTTTAGAAATTACCGAGGGTTACCCATAACCCTCTATTTTTCTAAGCTCCATGTATATATCCAAGAGTCTCTTAAACTACCCGATCGTTTCCGCCTCCTCCACCGTCACCGGCAGCCCATTCCACGCACTCACCACTCTCTGCGCATAAAACTTACCCCTGACATCTCCTCTGTACCTGCTTCCAAGCACCTTAAAACTGTGCCCTCTCGTGTTAGCCATTTCAGCTCTGGGGAAAAGCGTCTGTCTATCCACACAATCAATGCCTCTCTTCATCTTATACACCTCTATCAGATCACCTCTCATCCTCCGTCGCTCCAAAGAGAAAAGGCTAAATTCACTCAACCTATTCTCATAAGGCATGCTCCCCAATCCAGGCAACATCCTTGTAAATCTCCTCTGCACCCTTTCTATAGTTTCCACATCCTTCCTGTAGTGAGCCGAATCTAGTAAAATCTTTATATTTTCTAAACCGCTGTATGATTGTAACAGTATGAAAACAGCAAAATTGCGGGTGTGCTAACGACCAAACTGTGGTTCCTTACTGTCCGGTAAATCTGGACATCGACATTGTATGTACTGATTAATCTATCCCCCCAAATTTGGAAAGAGGAAAAAGAAGGAAGAGTATGATTTGAGAATAATGCCGAATGACGAAAGGAAGAACGTTAGTAACTTGCCACTGACGACACTACTCCTCTTGTTTCTATATTGGTACTATTGTCATGGTAGCATACAGAAAAAGCATTGTGTGACAAGCTAAATCCAGACCGGATCATATTTATACTGTTTCCTTCCAATTGTAATCATAATATAGGGACCACTGCGGAATGCTTAATGTTAACATCAATTGTTTAAACAATCACGAATATGTTATTAACGGCGCTTAAGGAAGGCAAAGGGTTTATTTTGACAACCAGATTTGACACCCCCCCCCCCGGAATTGTAGTGATGAAGGTGTTTAGAGTGGGCGATGGAAATTATTGCTCGTAGCAGATCTCCCCGTATTTTTCGGTTTGAATCAGGCTACCCTTTATTGCCTCAAAATGGGCGCTCAAGTTTATTTGCCGAATCACAGATTCGTTTTCATTATTAACAGTGTGCATATGGCTCAGAACTCACTACACAATTCTTCCATAGATTACAGCTTCAAGTGCCACTATGCATTGAACACAGACATTTCCTTTGATGCTCCAGTGTGGTGCTCTTCTATTGGTGGTTGAAAATTTAAACCAAGCTCCTGATTTATCTCTGAAATGAATATAGAGAATTCGAGGTACCATTTCCAGGAAGATCAATTAAAGTTTGTCCAATGGTATCTCTTAGCCAACATCAGTAAAAAGAGGCCTCACTGATCATGAACACATGTGGGAGCTTGCTTTTGCATTTTCTACCTGCAAAAGAAAGTGGCTTGGAATGTATTGAGGTTGTGAAATGTAGATCCTTATTTGTGTTCAATGGGATAGAAATGGTGATTATATGATCAAATAATATCATCCCTACAAGTATTTGAGAAATGCTGCACTTCTGTTGGTAAACTCCATTATCAATAGTTAGTCCAATATGTATGACAATACATATAGTACAAGAAAAGAATGTAATATTGAAATGTGTTTCTATACTAATCTGAATTATGATTCACACATGTTGTCCAATCTAAGTAAGGTGCAATTGATATCACTTGTGGGTAGATTAAGCCAACAGAAAGGATTTGATTTATTTTATAGGAGCAATATGATACACTGTTAACCTTTTTAACGTCCCTAATGGTTACCATAATCTTTCAAAATAATACAGCTGCTGTACATTAAAGGGTAGTGAACAAAATAGATTTATTTGTTTTGTTTTCTGATCTGTTCAACATGAAACCTCAGTTTCTAGATTAGGTATGAAAGGCATAGCTAAAAAGGGCAATAGTACATTGGGAGCTTGTTTTTGATCCCCTTATTTTTGTTGATATGGTGGGAAGTAATCACGTGATTTGATATACTGTCAGGCTGCCATTACCTATTTCCCATTATCTTCAAAAGCTAATTGACACCTTTCTAGTGAGAGTTCTGATTGTTCTTGATTTACTTGGTTGTGCAGTAGCTGATTGTCTCTGCTAACAGACAATCAGAAATGAATTACTACTGACAAATACAAAGAAAATGGAACATGGAATACAGTTTGAGGAAATGCATGATCATGTACTTTGGTATAAGGAATAAAGGCATGGACTAATTTCTAAATGGGGAGTGAATTCAAAAATTGGAGGTGCAAAGGGACTTGGGTATTCTACTGCAGGATTCTCTAAAGGTTAGCTTGCAGGTTGAGTTGACAGTAAGGAAGGCAAAAGCAAGGTTAGCATTCATCTTGAGAAGACTAGAATATAAAAACAAGTATGTAATGCTGAAGCTTTATCAGACATTGGTCAGACCACATTTGGAGTATTGTGAACAGTTTTGGGCCCGTTATCTAAGAAAAAAAGGACTGGCATTGGAAAAGGTCCAGAGGAGGTTCACAAGAATGATCTGGGAAATGAGGGTTAACACATGAGGAGCATTTGATGGCTCTGGGCCTGTACTCACTGGATTTAGGAAGACGAATGGGGATCTCATTGAAAGCTATTGAATATTGAAAGACATAGTTAGAAGGGACGTGGAGAGGAGACTGAGCTAGAATCTAATAGTGGTCTTGGACCAGAGAGCACATCTCTGAATAGAAGGACATCATTTTAGAACAGGGATAAGGAAGAATTTCTTTAGCTAGAGGATGGTGAATTCATTGCTGCAGACAGTTATGGAGGTCAAGTTGTTGGGTATATTTAAAGTGGAGGTAGACAGGATTTTGGTTTGTCAGGGCATCATAGGTTACAGGGAGAAGACAGGAGAATGGATTGAGAGAGATAAAAAAATCAGCCACGATGGAACTGGTGAAGCAGTACTGATGGACTGAATGGCCCAATGTCACGGTCTTATGGTTTAAAATATTTACTGGAAATCTAAAACAAAATATTTAATTACCCTTTGCTAGCCAGGTGTCTATAAATAAGCCATTATCCAAAGAGTCTGAAGCACTTCACGGAGGGTGGAGGAGAGAGAAGGAGGTATGATTTGCTCATTTATGATTGAAATGGGGGAGTACTTATGTTCTCAAAGGGTTATGAATCTTAAACCAAAAAATAATTTCAGAGGCATTTCTTAAGAGAATTGCTATACCTTCTCTCCACTCCAACTCTTTCCTCCATTTCTCTTGCTTTTTAAAACTTATAATGGCAAAGTTAATTGGAAATCAGTTCTAAACCCCTGCCATGTTTTTGCATTAACTGGTGAAACAATGCATTACTTTTGATTGGATTTGTCATCATAAACTGATATTACCATGAACATTAATCTCAATGTTTTAACTTCATAATTTAGCTTGAAGTGATATTCTGGACATCTTTTTATGCCTCACTTCTATATTAGCTTGTTTTTCCTCATATCTTGGATCTCTAAAGCAAATGAGAAGAAAGTGGCATGAATGCCTTATACTATGTATTGGTAACTAGAAATAAGAATAGTATTTAAGTTGCTCATGGTCAATAATGGTAATATTTAGATCTTATTCTTGATATCCATCCCCTCTGATCTTACATGATCTTTTGTCCAGATCATTAGACATATCTCCAATTAAGCCAATTGCTTTCCTATAAAACAGTTCCTCTTTCTTCCACTTCCCTCAACACCTCTACACCCCTCCCCCATGAGTTTTTTCAGAAAATCCAAAAATGTGTAAGATTTTAAACATGTCCCCAAAACAAAAGTTCTTATAACACAAATTTCTTACAATTCTGAGCAAGGCAGTTTAAGTTCACCCTCTGCAAACTTTCTGGTTTCCTTTTTGCCATGGATATAGTAAATGGCATATTTTATTGTCTTATATAGTGTCATACTTAGAATTACATATCTCTTGCAAATATCAATGAAATATTTTAAACCAATTTATTAGTAATTTCTTTATCTTTATGATGAACAACATTATTTTCAGCAGAGAACCCTTCAGGACATCAGTACTTTTAATTCTTATCTTTAGTTTTGTTTTATTTCACAGCCATCTGCTTTCTGTTGTCTATCACCTATTCTTCTCTCTGGCCATCTGCCCTTATTATGAGCTTTTTATCTTGCACCTTTTATACCATATCTATTGTATGCCTCTGTCAGTTCTTTCAATTATTTATACCAAGTATTTAACTTGGCTAATTAAAGATGAATACAAAAGCACAACACTGTAGATAATAGAAATCTGAAATAGTGTTACTAATAACAGTTAAAGCAGCGTATGTAGAAAGAGAAAAATAGAAAAATGTTTTGAGTTGCTGACTTTCTATATATTATAGATATACACAATGTGACTCTATTATTTAAGGAATGAGGGTAAGAGTAAACAGAACTATTGTTCTGTTAGCCTGATATCATAGGAAGGTAAATGCTGTAATGCATAATGAATGATTTAATAAAGAGCACCTTGAAAATAACAATAGTTTATGAGATGTCAGCTTAGATTTATAAAAGTAAAATCATGTTCAACAAATTTGCTGGGGTTCTTTGAGGATGTGACCAGTTAAATTGACAATCAGAAACTAATGGATTTGATGTACAGTATTTGGATTTTTGGAAGGCTTTTGACTCAATGCATAAAAGCATACAGTATATTCAAGAGGTTCTGTTGTATTTCATTCCAAACATCAGAATGGGGAAGAAATGTGATCTAAGTGAAATGGTTGTTGATTGCAGATGTAGTGGTTTGAGTATCTCAGAAACTCTTAAATCTCCTATGATTTTCACACACAAGTCTCTCGAGTTTACAGAGAATAGTGCAAAAACAAAAAAAAAATCCTTCAGTGAGTGGCAGTTCTGTGGGTGAAAATGCCTTGTCAATGAGAGAGGTCAGAGGAGAATGGCCAGATTGGTTCAGGCTGACAGAAGGCAACAGTAATTTAAGGAACCACATTTTATCACAGTGGTGTGCAGAAGAGTATCTTGGAATGCACAACTGGTCATACCTTAAAGTGGATGGGCTTCAGCAGTAGACCACTAACATACGCTCAGTGGCCACTTTATTAGGTTCTGGAGGTAAATGATTTGGCTCAGGGATTCAAGGTTGATGATAACACTGAACTAAGTGGCATTGTGAATATGGAGGACAATTAAGACAGAATATAGGAAACTGGGTGAGTGGGCAAGAACATAGCATATGGAATATATTGTGGAAAAGCTTGAGATCTTTCTCAAGAATGCACAAAATAGAAAAGCAGTGTATGTATTAAGTGGTGAGAAATTGAGTAATGCCAATATTCATAGGGATCTAGGTGTGTTTCTCTACAAACTGCTGAAAACCAACACTTAGATCTAGTAAGCAATTAAGAAGGCAAATAATATGTTAGTTATTATAAAAAGGGGATTTAATACAGCAATAATGAAGTCTTACTGTACCTATGGGGTAGCACAATGATTAGCTCAATACTTTACAGTATCAGCAACCCGGGTACAATTCCTGCCGTCGCCTATAAGGAGTTTGGTACATTTTCCCCATGACCATGTGGGTTTCCTTCCACAGTCCAAAGACGTACTGGTAGGAACGTTAATTTTGGTCATTGAAAATTGCCTTATGATTAGGCTAGGATTAAATCGCGGGGGGGGGGAGTGTTGCTGTGCGACACGACTTGAAGCGCCAGAGAGGACTATTCTGTGCTGTATCTCAATAAATAAAAATAAATAAATGTGATAGGGGAAAGACTGCAGCTAGAGAGAGTATTGTGTATGGTTTTTGTCTCCTTACCAAACAAGAGTGCGCCCATCCTGGAGGCAATGATGATTTGCCAGACTGTTTCCAGCAACAGTTGGTATGCATTATGAGGAAAGGCCAAGTAGATTAGGCATGAGTTTAGAAGAACGAGAGGAGATCTCATTGACACTAAAAAACTTCTCTCAGAGCCGAACAGAATGATTGTTGGGAGGATGTTTTCCCTGATTGAGGAGTCTAGCATTAGAGGTCACACTTTCAGAAAAAGGAAACTGATAGACTTCTAGATATAAAGGGAATCAAAGGATATGGGCATAGTGCAGAAAAGATTGAAGATCAGCCATGATCTTGATAAAAGGCAGAATGGGTTCAAGGGGCATGACGTGTTAAGGGAAGAAGGGAGAGATAGAGAAAAAAGGAGAAATTTATGTGTCGTATGGATGGTCAAATAAATAAAATAATGAATGGTCAGTGGAGCAATACAAAGGTGATGGTGATGGGACAAATAAACAAAGATTATTTTCAAGGAGGTGTTAATGAGAAATAAAGAATTATTACCAATATAGGCAGTCTTAAAAAAACGAAGCAACGATTATATGTGTTAGGATTCTGGATGGAAGGGATTTCAAAATTTAAGAGCAGAAGTAGATCTTTTGTCAAGTTCATGGACAATCTTTTCTTGATGAACCCCTTCTTGCCTATCCCCCATAGTTCTTAATAAAAACAGAAAATGCTGGAAAATCTCAGCTTGACAGGCAAAGAGAGACATTTACTATTTTAGATCAAGGACTCTTCATCAGAATTGAGAATGAGAAAACAAATTCATCTATGCAACAAAGAAGGTGGGGATTGCAATGGATGGAACAAAGTGAATTTCTATTAATTAATGTAACCACTAGTTGGGCAGTGACTATGTTCTTTCTGCTGTGCCCAGATAATACTGTGAAGTCTGTGAAATGTTGTATAGTAACACTTGACTCCTTTACAAACCTGAGAAATAAAGGAAACAAAAATTTTCACATCATAACTCAAACTTCTGAGTCCAAACTATTGAAGTGCAAATTAACATTTCCTATTGAATAATAGGACTTCTTCTTTACCTTATCACTGTAACCAGCCCACCCCTACCCTACCTTCTCTGCAGGAACAACACAAGTTTACTAACACTGCAAATTTTTGGAATTTGCATCTCAAATGTGATCCCATTCACCTTGGGTGGACCAAATGCAGATTGGGTGATAGTTTTGTGGAACATCATTCAATCCACAATCTTGGACCAAAACTTTTGGTTGCCTGCTAATTTTATGTTACATTTACATCGTCATTTAGTTCACATTACATTGACTCACAACTTATGATGTTTGTTTACTTGTCCCACTTATCTTTGTACCTATGGCCTCTGTACTGTTTCAATGAAACTCGACATACAAAGGGCTATCATCTTCCTTGGTGTTTTATTCCATTCTGAACGGTCCACGAAACTTTAAACACTATCTCATTATTTGTCATTGAAACAATTTATTTTTTGTAACTTATAGTAACGTCTACCCGTAACCTTAATGTCTTGCACTGTTCCGCTGCCCCCCAAAAAAATCACGTCAAGTTGATAATCTGATTATGGCATAAATTCAGTGGTAACTTGGACTATTTTAGAAAATAAAGATCTTGTTAACGAACAAGAGAAAATCTGCAGATGCTGGAAATCCAAGCAGCACACACACACAATGCTGGAGGAACTCAGCAGGCCAGGCAGCATCTATGGAAAGGAATACAGTCGACATCCTGTCCTGCTGAAGGGTCTCAGCTCTAAACGTCAACTATATTTTTTTCCATAGATGCTGCCTGGCCTGCCGAATTCCTCCAGCATTTTGCATGCTGATGTAGTTAACAAGCTCACTTTTCCCCATTACCATTGATTTTAGCTATTCACCATCGACACCCTCATCAATCTCTCTTGCCCCTATTTGTTTTTCCTCCCCTTTTTTGCTTGATTAAAATTTGTTCTATGATTAACTTCTTTTTCCGCTTCTACTATCGAAAACTTTAACCTTTCTTTTGAATGCACAGATGTTGCCCGACCTGTTAACTATTTTCAGCAATTTCCTTTTACTTTAAACACAGGCATCCTTTTGAAATTGTTCCTTTAAGCTTTTAAAATGACCTCAGTCAGCAGATGGTGTTATTTATGGGACCTCTCTGACAAGACCCACTGGCTCAACAGCTGGTTCTAGATAATCACCGACACTTTTGGCCGCTGCCAGATCTGAGCCCATCAATTACCAGAACTTGTCTTGGTCCTCACACCAGCAAGGCCACTGGTTCCGGTTGAACATCCCGACCCGGCGCCTCCTACAGGCAAACCCAACTGACGCACTCCCGCCCTCTCTGTGTTTTCGAACTTTTCCCACCCGTTGATTGGCCGAGCCATTGCTATGGTGACGCGAGGCAGCGGGCATGTGACTAAAGCTGTTGACTGCTCTCGGGCCGTGGTGGCAGAATGGCTTGAGCTGCTTGTCCGAGGGGGAGGGAAGGAAGTCAGGCAGGCAGGCGCCGCGCGGAGGGGGCGGACTCCAACGGGAGCGGGGAGACGACTTTGCTCGAGTTGGGAAGAAGTGGTGGGCCCGAGTTGGAGAGTCGCCGCCTGTGGATCTTTCTGGAGAAGAGTTGAAGTTTGGATTGCGCTGGACACGCGGCGTTCTCGCTCCCCGGACGCGCGCCTCGTCTTCTTGACACCCCGTGCACGCGCTCACAGCCCCTGTCCCCATTTACCGAGTTGCGCGCTCTTTAAAATGGCCGAGGAGCAGGAACTGATCAGCGCGTCCGAGTTCACCAAAGGTGAGTGCGGCAGCGCTGGGGTTCGTGGCGGGGAGGAGGAGGAAGATGTGGGGGGATGGAGGGATACGCGGGATGTCCCTGCTGCTGATGTCCGTGTAAATTCTCTTATACCCTTTCCCCTCCACCGTACCTTGATTTAGATCGATTATATTTCGCAACTCTGAGGAACAAGCCGAAGAGCACCGTCAATACCCATTACTTTTGCACCGACGAGGAACTCGTTTATGAAAAGTAAGTTTCTGCTGACTGTAACTGTGGTCAGTTTCTTTTTAAAGTCTGCAATAAGCGGTAGTGAAGGCTTGGTGTGGTAACGATTCAGTTATGTGATCACGAGTGAAATCGGGATGCGGACTTTCAACATCTTTATTAACGAGATGTTGTCTTTTAATTATTTAAGAATGACTGTGTTCCTGTTTATTTATATCTCCGGAGAACTGGGCAGATGATGGGCTTCTCCAATAGTAATACTTGTTTCTCTATAAATTGAATCGCCTTCGAACCTGTGTTCACCTGAGTGAATTGCTTGTTTCTGTTCAGTTTCTATGCAGATTTTGGTCCACTTAACTTGGCTCAACTGTATCGATATTGTTGCAAGCTTAATAAGAAATTGAAAGTAAGTAATATGATAAATAACTATACATTTAAAAGTGAAAATTATCTTTAATATGTACACTGTCAAAGGAGTTTGAAATAACAAGCCATAATACTTAAATTTATGTATTAATAATTCCAGAATATTGCACTGCTTTGGCTGTGTTTTATCAAAGAACCTTCAAAAACTTCATCCCAGTGAATAAGCTATCTCTATAACATTGTTGCTCTTATTATAATCTCTCTCTCCCATTCAGAGGCTAAAAAAGTGTAGGACTAAACTGAAATGGTGCTAAAAGTGAACTTTGATAGTATAAAGCTGTAGTGAAATAGTAATTTTTCTTCAAAAAAAAACTTTGAAGGGATTAATATAATAGATCTGTTATGGAATGAAGATTTGCATTCTTTGCAGTTAAAGGAATTGTGTTGACTCTGTATGACTAAATTATCAAAAAGCTAGTCCTATATGTGGATTTGACGATTAGGATGTTGAAATTTGGCAGACAATTAGCTGAAATATGGTGGTGTTTTTAGTAGTATGAGCACATTTTGGTTATGTTCCAAGAAAAAGTCCTGACGAAGGGTCTCGGCCTGAAACGTCGACTGTACCTCTTCCTAGAGATGCTGCCTGGCCTGCTGCGTTCACCAACAACTCTGATGTGTGTTACTTGAATTTCCAGCATCTGCAGAATTCCTGTTGTTTGTTTATGTTACTGGGCTAGTTTTCATGATGATTTAAAATCCTATTACTTAAATCTGAATAGTAAAAAGGCAAGTGTATGTAATGTTGACTGAAGCTACTGAACTTCTGCTTTTAAAAAAAATACTGATGTCCATTAGAGAAAGAAACTTGCCATCGCTGTCCAGTCTGGTTGACTATACAAATAATGTCAGCCTTAATGTTTTACTCTTGTCTTACTATAGCATTTTAGCAATATGCAGTTCAGAGATAGTTGGGGATGGACAATAAATACAATTCATGTCCATGTCCTGCATCTACAGTTCCTTCAATTACACTTATTGAAATAGGACTTGATCTTGGTAGAGCAGTTGATAGAACTCAGAGGGTGGCTATTAGTGCATGAATTTTTTGGACTTTTGACAGATATTGATTTATCCATCAATCAGTTTTCTAAACCCAAGCATTTACTGATTTTTGAGTTAGTAACAATACTAATGAGATTTGTTTCTATTGTTCTATTCATGTGGATCTCTGCCACCAAGTTGTACCTATAAGGAGTTTGTGATTACAGTTTTTTTTTGTCCATCCTCAATTCTTGATGACCCAGTCAGAAACTCCGGAATTACTAATACCTCCTTGCTTCATTTGCAGCTGATTTAAAAAAAATTATAATTCTTCCAATCACACACAAACACATCAAATACTGTTTTGAGATTTCTAAATTTCCAGAACCTCTGCACATTTGAAATGATTGTTTTGAGCTCAAAATATCAAAAGACAACACCCTGGAAATGGAATTTTTTTTGCTGCTGTAAGTTGAAGATGAGCAACTTTGTGAATTCTTGTCTTCAAATTCTCTGCAAATGAATGCTCAATGTCCTCCTTTCTCTGACCCAGATTTGAATATCTTCTGTTTACTATAGTGCAATTATCTGGGTAATCTAATGGCTGTGAGCAAGGCTGGCATAAAATCAAACAGGCTTAACAGTGTTTTCACAAGTGCTTCTACACTTCCTTGAGCAGAGAAGGCCAGTTATCAATGCTTTGGCAGTTACTTGTCAATGTCCATAGCAAATGTTCAGTAATTTACCTGAAAGGGAGATTATGAATTAAGCAACACACACAAAAAATGCTGGTGAACGCAGCAGTCCAGGTAGCATCTATAGGAAGAGGTACAGTTGAGGTTTCAGGAATTAAGTCAGGTTTATGTTAACTAGTCTTATTGCTTTAATGTGTGCAGTTTCATTTACAAACCTTTTGATTTACGATCCTAACTTTGTCGTGATTTGGGTTTTTAACATTGGTTGTTTCTGTCGTGATGGAAATTTTTTTTATTGAATTACGCAATCTATTTGGATAGTTGAACAAAGGATCAGAAATAGTCATGTATAATTCAGACTCTATTCTGGTTGGTTCCATTTCTCCATATACCATTTTGGGCAACGTACTTCATGCTGCAGAGCTTTGGGCAAGGTGTAAATTAGGTCCTAATATTTAAATTGGCAAAATTTGAAATTGCTTAAATCAAAAGAGTAGCTACTATTGTAAAAGAGTGTTTATTTTTGTGAAGGCCTATTGATTTATTGATAATGAAGTTAATATTTGACTATTTAAACTGAAATAATTTCCTCTGCTTTTAAAACTAGTTCCTGGCAGAAAAGAAGCTTAATTTTCTATGGATAAGAGTGAGTTAGGTTTTGTTTTACTTGGATGTTGCTATGGTAGCGAGCCTATAGTAGAATTTTATTGACCTTGCTTTGATCAACAAGCAAAACTTTCAATGTAATTTAAATAAATAATGTTGTAGTGTATTGGGGCCATTGTTGTTTCACAATCTATAGGTGAATCTCAGATCTTGCAAGAAGACAGCAGGCACGAAGTTTTTTTTCTTGAGACATATTTTGCTTGACCTGAGTGTTATATAAGCACTTCCTGGGAATTTTTACTGTGCTTTAGTTTTTATGTTCTTGGCAAGAATTGAATTGTGACATTCAAAGTAATGGGATAAAGGAGGAAGATTTGTGCTTGAGTATTACTTATTTGAACTTGTGTAGAGGTGTCAAAATAAGTTGAATGGTATTGTTTTGCATGATTAATTAGTTTTTCATTATAAATTAAAATGGTTTTGAATTTGCTTATTAATTTTTGTGGCTTCAACCATTTTGAACAGACATCATTAAACTGTTCCTTTGAAAATTAGTTGCTTATTATTGTGGTAGGCAACTGTGGTACATTTGTTATAATTTCTGTTTTGTTTAATTTCTGCACACTCTCTTGGGTATTGGTTGTACAATTTTCCCTCCTTTTCAAAACAATAATCTTGCACTCTCAATTTCAATTTCAACTTCCTACTTCCACAGTTCTCCCCTTACCACTTCAAAGCTGAATCCAACTCTTGTTTTCTCAAAACTTCTCTTTGAATGACTTTGCAAAAGTTTCTCTTCATGAGTTTTTTCTTTGCATAGTCTTGCTCTATCTGTTGGAGCTGTATGATGAACTATGAATATTAATTCATTACTTTGTATTGTGGTTCACTTTTCATATAATTTGAGGGATTTGGAAGTTGCTTGTTAAGTTTCTGAGATGTGTTAAGAAAGTGCAAAGAGATTACAGTATTTAGTTGTTTAGATTTTTGTTTCTTTTTGCAATCAAGATACATTCTCTGTTTTGTACTTCAGACGCCATGGCCATAACTGATACTTAGCGTTAATGTGATTACAGAATTACTTCAAATGATAGAAGTTTGAGGAGACAATTTACTAACTACTAAAGTATTGCACCGTGAAATATGCCAGCTTTCTCATTTAGAAATATTAGCTGAGTGAATAAATTGTTTTTCCCGGTCACTCAAGGGTTTATTTTTTCTGGTTCTTTGCACATTCTTTACATGTAATCAATCAGGGCATATTGAAGATTCAATTACCTGTGGAGGTAGGGTTATAATGTACAAAGAAGTTTTTTAAAAAAACTTGTAATGAAGTATTTGCAGTTACTGCTATGATTTAGGAAATATCATGTCCAACTTATATTAATTTAGCTTGTTCTGGTATTTTAATTTCAAAATCATTAATTCTGATGTAAGCTGACATTTAATAGATCTATTGTATATGGGCCATGTGCCTGTGCCTACCACTGACTTGGAGAAAACCCTTTCTCAAAAGCCACCCATACATATCCCTCTCTCCTTAAATTCCACTCTTGCCCTTTTTTTTGCTTTGTTCGTCTAAGGCCCTTATGTACTGTAATGGTTATAAGACCATTAGGCATTCAGCCCATCAAGCCTACTCTTCATGGCTGATTTATTATCCCTTCAATCCCATTCTTCTGCGTTTCCTCCCGCAATCTATGACACCCTTACTAATCAAAAGCGTATCAACCTCTGCATTAAATATACTCAGTGACTTATGGAATGAATCCCACCAATTCACCACACTCTGGCTAAAGAAGTTCCTTCTAATCTCTGTTCTAAAGGGATGAGTGATCTATGATTTCCTACTTTTGGTGTCTTTGTTTTGTCTTTGGCTGTTTTATAATAGCCATTGATGAAATTTGTTTTCACTTTGCCTCCTGAAGTACTTACTTGATCTAACTGCAGGCTGCTTATTTGCTAATTTGTACGAGGGTGACCAGTGTCCATGTTCACTCAACTCTACCTTCTTCAGCTCTTAATAAACCCATGCTTTTTTTTTTGTCAAACTACTTTTCCAGCATCAATGCGATTTCCTTTAATAAAATTTGAAATAGACACTCCATTCCTCATTGATCCCAAGTCCAAAATGTTTTCTTGGTCGGACACTTTTCACTCCCAGTATTGTAGAGTCACTATGGTATGAAAGGAGCATTGAGGTTTTGCTGGAATTTGCTAAAGCTGTCCCATCAGATTTGTTACTATTTTCTTTCCACATTTCTCTGTTTTTAAAAATTTTCTCTTGCACTTCTATCCAGGTAAGTTCCAAGTTGTAAACATAACTATAGGCATCACTGCTGCTCTTAATGCCCTTTTAAAATTTGTTTTATCATTTAATCTCTTTCTCCTGGTCTTTCATCCCTGTTGATCTGTGTAGAAAAGACTGAATGTGGCAAATATCCTTTTTTACTTTTGAGGACATTTATTTGCAAAACTCCAGTCGTGATGACAAACGAATCTTAAAACTGTAAACTGTAATCACTAATTTTGTTCTTGTTTTCATGGTCATTATTTGGTCTGATATGGTACAAGCTTCATCAGGAGATACAAATTGTAAAACAGATGCAGATGACTTTGTGCTCTCCTTCTATCCCAAATAATAATTGATGATGTTTAAAGAATTCCTCTTTTTTTTGTCAGTTAATCCACTAAAACTATGGAGGCTAGTTTATACCTTGCCAGTTTAAATGTAAGCATTGCCAGTAAATATTCCCATAGCTCAACAGAATTGAGAGAGCTTGAAATAAATTAATAGAAATTGTTTTCATACACTCTAGTTCAATAATAAAGTTTGTTCATCAAATGAGTTAGTAATTTATTTTTATGTTTTATTTTTGTATTTTTTTTTGTGCCAAATAACAGGCTTGTGGTCCTGTTTGAAGATGTTTAACCTATGCTCTGGTGCCCAGAATTTTTTTTTTAAAATTCACTACTCTTAGCTTTTTGTTTCCATCAGAGTGTTATTCTTTTCGGCTTGTTGTACAGTGGCATTCAAATATTTTGTAATGTGTCTGGCTTTTTTTTCTGACATGAACATCTTTATTTTCTCTTTAGTCATTTACTTTGTCACGTAAGAAGATTGTTCATTATACCAGCTTCGATCAACGAAAACGAGCTAATGCTGCTTACCTAATTGGTGCTTATTCAGTAAGTGCTACATTTTTTATATGTTTAAAGGAGTGACAGATTTATAATAAAACTTGCATTATAACTTTAAGCCCAATCCAGCCAAACAAACACCCTGATATTAGAAGTTCTATTCCATGTATGGAGCAGGTACAGCAGGGCATATGCTTTCTCAAGCCTGTTCTGTCATTCAGTAAGATTGTGCTGATTATCATAACTTTTGATTTTTCCTTCTATGTACAATACACCTTTTTAAATTGGCTCTGAATGATTCTATTCCAGTTAATTTTCAATGAAGAATTTCAAAAGCATAAACCCTTCCGAGGAAAAACTCCTTGTTACCTTAGTTTGAATTGAGATTCCAATAGTCATGCAATAACACTTGGACAATCTCTATCCTTTCAATCGCTTTGAATTTTTTTGGTTTGTTTTAGTAAGATCATGTGCCATTCTCCTAAAACTAGTGTTTGGGTCTAATCTATTCGGTCTCTCATAATAAAACAATCTCTTCATTTTGCTAGAAGAACTGTGGTTGAGCATAATCTGTGCTGGTGGGAAGAAAGAATTCTTGTTGCTTTGAATCAAAGCCCTGCTTCAGGACTGGGTATGGAGCATGAACCTAGCCAGCATAAAGAGGAGAGGGAGAATGGAAAGATTGGAATGGGTTAGTGATTTGTGGACCAAGGATGTGTAAATAATGAAGGGGGATGGAGCAGGGACTTGCTTTCATCTCCCCAACTTTCACCTATTTTTGGCCCACCAATGCCAACTCGTCCCTGACTCATCACTCCCTCTCTTTATACTAGCTATCTTCCCTTTCTACACCAATTCCAGATGTACGATTTTAACCTGAAAAGGGGATAATTCCTTTTCTCCCACAGATGATGCTTAGTCACAGAAGTTCCTCCAGTACCTTGTTTGTTGTTTGAGTTTCTAGCATCTGCAGTTTTCTTTTCCAGGAATCTCTTCCTTCCATGGCTCCAAGCAGGTCTTTTTTTTCATGAGGGTCTAAAATTGCACTTAAGTTTAAAGTTGTATAATGAATTGAATTGACGTTATTTCTTACATCCTTCATATGTGTGAGTAAAACTCTTTATGTTGTGTCTCTGTCTAAACGTGCAATTTATAGTAATTTATAATAAATAGTGTATGTACAACAGGACTGTCAATATTACATTGAAATACAATTGTATCAGCATGCATCAAGCAGTCTGATGGCCTGGTGGAAGAAGCTGTCCTGGAGCTTGTTGGTCCTGGCTTTTATGCTGCAGTACAGTTTCCTGGATGGTAGCAGCTGGAACAGTTTGTGGTTGGGTGACTCTGGTCCCCAGTGATTTTTCGGGTACTTTTTACACACCTGTCTTTGTAAATGTCCTGAATAGTGGGAAGTTCACATCTATAGATGTGCTGAGCTGTCCGCACCACTCTCTGCAGAATCCTGCGACTGAGGGAAGTACAGTTCCCATACCAGGCAGTGATGCAGCCAGTCAGGATGCTCTCAATTGTGCCTTTGTAGAAAGTTCTTAGGATTTGGGCGCCCATACCAAACTTCTTCAACTGTCTGAGGTGAAAGAGACGCTTTTGCACCACACAGCCAGTATGTACAGACCACGTGAGATCCTGTGTATGCCGAGGAACTTAAAGCTGTTCACCTTCTCAACCCCAGATCCATAGATGTCAATAGGGCTTAGCCTGTCTTCATTCCTTCTGTAGTCCACAACCAGCGCCTTTGTTTTTGAGACATTGAGAGGGAGGTTGTTTTCTTGACACCAGTGTGTCAGGGTGATGACTTCTTTTCGGTAGGCTGTCTCTTTATTATGTGAGATTAGGCCAATCAATGTAGTATTGTCAGGAAATTTAATGAGCAGATTGGAGCTGTGGGTGGTGACACAGTCATGGGTATACGAAGAGCAAAGGAGGGGGCTTCGGACACAGTCCTGAGAGGCACCTGTGTTGAGGGGCAGAGGTGAGGGATTCCACTCTTACCATCTGCCAGCGATCTGACTGGCCCCTGCTACACAAGGGAGGGTGAAGACTGAGCTTCTTGTCGAGTCTGGAGGGAATTACGCTGTTGAATGCTGAACTGTAGTCCAAGAACAGCATTCTCACATAAGCATCATTCTTCTCCAGATGTGTAAGGACAGTGTGTAGAGCTGTGGCTGTTGCGTCATCTGTTGATCAGTTGTGTCGGTAGGCGAATTGTAGGGGTCTGGTGTGGGTGACTTCCCTATCTTTTGAACTCTATTTTAATCCATAAAGACCAACATTCTGTTTTTTTTTCCCTCCCTTTTAGCGCTCGTTAAATTTCGTCATTACAATAAGATTTAATTATCTCTTATTGATGGGTGGCAGTTAGAGCTGTCCCAATCCTGCATATGGTGATTAGCAGAATGTGACCCCTTGAAGTGGAGCTGCCCTGCTCTTTTGCTCCAGTAGGTGTTGCTACTGAGGCTGGCCGTGTGCATGTGTCAGGCTGTCGCGTCCCAATTTCCGTGATGGCGGATCGGGTCTCGGGTGAAAGCGAGCCTGTTGATTTTGGCGAATGAGCAATTTTATACGAATATATAACCCTGAACTTTGCCTGCATTCTGTAAGTTAGCACATTTTAATTTGATGTAGCCAAAAAAAAGTGTTGCTGTAATGCACCGTTTACGCTAATTGGAGGTCACAAACAAACAGAGCATGAGAGTTTTAGTAGTATATAGATCTTCATTGCTGTTTCTGTAACAAATCAGTTTTACCAGGCAGGGTTGTTGGCCCTGAGCTGAATTCCTGAACCTGGAGGACAGTGGACCACTATTAGTCTGGCCTCTACCCTTTGACCTGTTTTGCGTGGGTGACCCTACCAGGAGCTAAAGCATAAAGTCCTGACTCCAGCCAACATAACTCTTCAGGTCATTGAAGCATGCAAGCCTTCAAACCCTTCTACAAGGTTGTGATCCTCTTGGAGGGTTTAATCAGTAGTTAATAACCAAAATGTGAATATGTAATGTAAAACAGTGGACCCCAACCACTGGGCTGTGGACTGGTACCGGGTGGCTGCAAGGAAATGATATGATTTGGCGATATGAGTCAGCTGCACCTTTCCTCATTCTCTGTCACGCACTGCTGAACTTGAAATAACCTACCAAAACATACCAAATAACACATAAAACCTAAAATCACACTAACATATAGTAAAAGCAGGAATGGTATGATAAATGCGCAGCCTATATAAAGTAGAAATAATGTATGTACAGTGTAGTTTCACTTAATAGAATCGGGAAGATTAAGACAAAACCGATTTGTAGTAAAAAAAAATTGGCACATACACACATGCGCGCACAGGTGCCCACGCAAGGCTTCATGGTCATGGTAGTCTTTCTCGGGGTAAACACAAGTGTCCTGTATTTGACTGCTACTTTTGTCCCTTATTTGGGAGTGAGAAAGTTGGCAACCCTACTTGAACCCCCCACCCCCGGTCGTCCAGTCCGCAAGAATATTGTCAATATTAAACCGGTCCAATTCTGATTTGATGGAGACAGACGTAAAACCACAGAGAAACATCTGGAGAAATTTCTGAAATGCCGGTTCGCTGCCGCTGCTACTGTGTGATTGAGAATCTCCGGAGGGAAGGCCCCAAAATCCCCGGCTTTGCCTGCTGCTGGCGACTGAGGCTGAGGTCAAAACGTTCGGATAGAGATGGTGCTTGGTACTCGGTACCCGGTGTCGGAGAGCTGATCAGAGCTCGAAGTTTTCGGACGACTCAGAGTCGGACTGTGGTCGGGAATGGCAGGGAGAGTTTTCTTTCTTCTCCCGTCTGCGTTTGAACTTCTTTACTGTGCCTGTTCTTCATCAAGTTATGGTATGGTTGCACTGTTGTAACTATATATTATAATTATGTGGTTTTTGTTAGTTTTTCGGTCTTGGTCTGTCCTGTGTTTCTGTGATATCACACCGGAGGAATATTGTATAATTTCTTAATGCATGCATTACTAAATGACAATAAAAGAGGACTGTGTGTCCTCATAATCTAATAATCTGATCTCGGATTTTTGGATTTTCTCCCCATTTAGAAAATAATCTTCACATTTATTTCTACTACCAAAGTGCATGACCATGTATTTTCCAACATTGTATTTCATTTGCCACACTCTTGCCCATTTTCCTAATCTATCTAAGCCCTTCTGCAGCCTGCCTGTTTCCTCAACACTACCTGCCCCTCCACCACTCTTCATAGCATCAGCAAACTTGGCAACAAAGCCTCCCATTCCATCATCTAAATCATTGTTATACAGCGTAAAAAGAAGCGGTCGTAACACTGACCCCTGTGGAACACCACTAGTCACTGGCAGCCAACTAGAAAAGGATCCTTTTATTCCCACTGGCTGCCTCCTAATTAGCCAATGCTCTAACTATGCCAGTAACTTTCCTGTAATGCCATGGGCTTTTAACTTGGTAAGCAGCCTCATGTGGGGCACCTTGTCAAAGGCCTTCTGAAAGTCCAAATATGCAACATCTACTGCATCCCTTTATCTATCCTTGTAATCTCCTCAAAGAATTCTAACAGGTACATTAGGCAAGATTTTCCTTTAAGGAGGCCATGCTGACATTGTTCTATCTTGTCCTGTGTCACCAAGTTCTCCATAACCTCATCCTTAACAATTAGCTCCAGCATCTTCCCAACCACTGAGGTCGGGATAACTGTTCTACAATTTCCTTTCTGCTGCCTCCCTGTAAATTTCCTTGATTTCTTGTTGCACTTATTTTGGATGTGATTGGACTATAAGGTATAGGAGCAGAATTAGGCCATCTGGCCCATCGAGTCTGCTCTGCCATTCTATCATGGTTGATTTATTATTCCTGTCAACTCTATTCTCCTGCCTTCTTCCCATAACCTTTTGATTCTGTTACTAATCAAGAACTGAAGTATACCCAATGACTTGACCTCCATACCATCTGTGCAATGAATTCCACAGATTCATTAGCATCTGGTTAAAGAAATTCCTCCTCATCCCTATTCTAAAGGGATTTCCTCCCTTTCTGAATCTCTGCCCTCTAGTTCTAGACTACCTATTTCAGGAAGCATACTTTCCATTCCTACTCCATCTTGGCCTTTCAATGTTCGATAGGTTTCAATGAGATCCCCCTCATTTTTGTAAGCTCTATCAGATACAGGCTCAGAGCTATCAAATGCGGCTCATATGTTAACACTTTCATCCCTGGGATCATCCTTGTCTGGACTCTCTCCAATGCCAAAATATCCTTTCTTAGATAAGGTGCCCTAAACTGCTCAGAATACTCCTAAGTTTGGTCTGATGAATACCTTGTAAAGCCTCAGCATTATGTTGTTGCTTTTGTATTCTAGTTTTTCCTACCACCAACTCACTTGCATATTAACTTTTAGGGAATCCTGCACAGGGTCTCAAGTTCCTTTGCACCTGAAACTTTGGAATTTTCTCTCTGTTTAGGAATTGTCTATGCCTTTATTCCTTCGATCAAAGTGCATGTCTGTACACTTCCCAGCAATATATTCCATCTGCTACTTCTTTGCCCATTCTCCTAATCTGTTTAAGTTCTTCTGCAAACTTTCTGTTTACTCAACAATACCTGGCTCTGCACCTATCGTTGTACTGTTGCATACTTGGTCATAATTCCGTCAGTTCTGACATATAATGTGAAAAGAAGCTGTCCCAACACCGACCATTGCAGAGTACCACTAGTCGCTGGCAGCCAATCAGAAATGGCCCCCCTTGATCCCCCACTTTGCTTCCTGCCAGTCAGCCAATCTTCTATCCATGCTAGTATCTTTCCTGTAATACCATGGACTGTTGTCTTGTTTAGCAGTCTTCTGCATCTCACCTTGTCAAAGGCCTTCTGAAAATCCAAGTAAACAGCAACCACTGACTCTCTTTTTGTCTAACCTACCTGTCACTTCCTCAAATAATTCCAACATGCTTGTTCGACAAGATTTCCCCTTAAATAAACCATGCTGACTTTGGGCTAACTATTTTATCATGTGCCTCCAAGTACCCAAAAACCTCATCCTTAATAATAGTCTTCAACATCTTCTCAACCACTGAAGAAAGTATAATTGACCTCTACTTTTGTTTTTTGCTTCCCTCCCTTCTTAAATTATTGAGTGACATTTGCAATTTTTCAGTCCTTCATAGCCATTCCAGAATCTAGTGTTTCTTGAAAGATGACTACTAATGCCTTCACAATCTCTTCAACTATCTCTTTCAGAACCCTGGGGTGTAGTCCATCTGGTCCAAGAGACTTATCTACGTTCAGATCTTGCAGCTTCCCAAGCATCTTCTCCTTAGTAGATGGGTCTCCTGACATTCTCAAATTTCTGCCATACTGCTAGTGTCATCCACAATGAACAGTGATTCACAATACTTAGTGTTGTCTGTAATTTCTTTGTTTCCCCACCCCCCAATTCAGCGTCATTTTCTAGTAATCCGATATCTGCACTCATTTTTTTTACTCTTTATATATCTGAAAAATCTTTTGGTATTCTCTTTTAAAAAAGCAATAAGGGAGAG
The DNA here is from genome assembly GCF_963921235.1 of Mobula hypostoma. Taxonomy (NCBI): domain Eukaryota; kingdom Metazoa; phylum Chordata; class Chondrichthyes; order Myliobatiformes; family Myliobatidae; genus Mobula; species Mobula hypostoma. The sequence goes on from NC_086108.1 coordinate 43,377,143, forward strand.
AAAAGATGAAATATGAAGATAAGCTAACCAATAATATTAAAGTCAGAGTACATTTATTATCACAGTATGTACACAGTAAACGGTGTGCAACTGGCCTCAGGCAAGAGAGCACAAGAGCGGCCCCATCTTCATTTCAAAGACGTTTGCAAGAGAGACATGAAGTCACTGAAAATGAACATTGAGAGGTGGGAGGACATCGCAAGCGATCGCTCTCACTGGAGGCTGGAACTACACAGAGGTCTAAAAAGAGGAGAAGAGAAGCTGAGCCTTGCTGCTGAAGAAAAGCGCACTTGTTGGAAAAACAGCACCAAGATAACACTGGAGGACAGTGCCTTCAAGTGCAGTCGCTGCAGCCGAGACTGTCACTCCCATGTGGGACTTTACAGCCACAACAGACGCTGCTCTAAAGCAGACTGAAGCAAGACTTTCCAGGCGCAGACCCATGGTCTCGCGAGACTAATACATGCCACCACCACCACGCAGTAAACAACCCTGAGATTTATCTTCAGACATCATGGAACCTGTTCAAAGCAAACATTAAACACCCAATGCAGAAAAAAAACAAATCACGCAAATGGCAAAAAAAAGTACAAAACACAATATAAAACATCAAGCCACAGAGTCATTGAAACAGTCTAGGAATATACAGTTGAGTTTAGTTGAGTTCAATTTAGCACTGTGTTGTTTGTTGACTGCAGGCTGCAGAACCAGGCCACCCCGATCAAAATTGCACAAAATAGTAAGTAGAAACACATATAACAAAGTGCAGTGTCCAAACCACAAACCCCGTTGATTAAACCTTGCCCAAGGGTGGTGGGGGGGGGAAGGGCAAAGGACAGAGGGAGGGAACGGACAGACAGTGCTGAACATCTGCTCTCCTTCCATTCTTGTCCTCATTGATTTCAATCTTGCTCGCGCTTTAATCAGCAGGATCGGACAAATATAAGAGTCGATCATGGGCTCGTGACCCATCCCCATTCTTTTTGGCCTCTGGGCTGCACATTCTGCTCAAAACGTCACCAAACCCCCTCAGAGACAGCAAAGTGCCAGATTGCTCAATTGGCCCAAAAACACACCTTCAAACTGGAAACCACAGGTTCCAGAAGTAGTTCTGTGAACTGTCTGAAGGATGTTGCCTTTGTTTGCGTTGTTTGCTGGCACCATCTTCTTCAGCCACTTTTGTTTTAGTTTGCTTTCTGTTGCTTTTTAAAAGTTTCCAATCCTCTTGCTTCCCAGTAATTTTTTGCTATATTATGTATCTTCTCTTTTGCTTTTATGTAGTCTTTAACTTCCCCTGTCAGCCACGATTGCCTCATCCTCCCTTTAGAATGCTACTACTACTTTGCAATGACCCTGTCCTGCACCTTCCAGACTGCTCCCAGAAACTCCAGCCATTGCTGTTCTGCGTCATCCCTACTAGTGTTCCCTTCCAAACAACTTTGGGCAGCTTCTCTCTCATGCCTCTCTAATTCCCTTTAATCTACAATAATACTGATACATCTGACTTTTAGCTTCTCCATCTCAGTGGCAGGGTGAATTCTATCATATTATGATAACTATCTCCTAAGGGTTCTTTACCTTGAGATCCGTAATCAAATCTGGTTCATTACACAACACCTAATCCAGGATTTATATTCCTTAGTGGGTTCAACCACAGGCTGCTCTGAAAATCCACTTCATCGGCATTCAACAATTTCTTTCTCTTGGGATTCAGCACCAGCCTGATCTTCCCAATCTACCTGCTTATTGAAATCCTCCATGACCATCGTACCATTACCCTTTTTACATGCCTTTTCTATTTCCCATTGTAATCTGTACTCCAGATCCTGGCTACTGTTTGGTTGCCTGTATGTAACTTTCATCAGGGTCTTTTTACCCTTGCAGTTTCTTAACGCTACCCACAAGGTCTCTATATCTTTCTAAGTATTTGATATTATTTTTACCAACAGAGCCACTCCACCCATTCTGCCTTGAATGTTGCAGGCTTTCACTGATGTCAACATTGTTAAAATATCACTTTGTTGTTTTGGAGCTGAGTCATTACAAACAATACAAGGTTGTGTGAATCTTTTGACTTCCTTGCCGATGGATGCAAAAAAAATGCTCAAGTGGATACTTTAAATACTCATGAATGGAATGCAGTGAAGTACTTCAGCACATAATACTTCATGTAGATGTTATTTTACATTGTACCACCATTGTTGCAAAGGCTGAGTTGTTGCCATGTGTCTTCTCTACAAAGTGTTCAAATATTTTAGTTTTATTTCTTGCCATGGGTTTAGCTTTTTAGATTTTCAAATAGATTCTGTCATGCTGCTGAGATTTACTAGCTATTATTTTGATTGGCCACCTCATATACTGTACTGCACTGTTACTGACAAATATTTGACAATGATGGCACATTGTTTGGAAGTTTATTTCCAAAATTATTGTGTATTAGACCTAAAAGCTGAGCAGCAGTGCCTTGCTTTTATTCCAGTTGCTAAGTGAGAGAGTTTATTCTTGTTTCTGTGGCATAAAGTATATTTTCATGTTAGATTTGCACGTTGTCTTGGAGAGTAAGGTTCCATCTGATGCTGAGGTAGTTTTCAAGAGGTAGTAACTTGATGTCTGTTTTGTTCAAACCTTGAAGGGCTTGTTGTTGGTTGTTAGACCAGAGCCTTGTTAACTTGTTTTAAGTTTCATGTTGGAGTGAGGCTGAGACTAGTGATCAATTGGGTTGGAAGGGAATGGATGAATTTGGCCTTTAGCCAAAGTAGTCCTGAAGATGAGTGATGCAAATTGGATTATTGTTTTGAGTTGCCATGAATTTCCATTGTATTTCTTTTTGAGAGTTATATCTTTGTGATGTTGTAAAATACTTGATATTGTTAAGACTTCTGAAGGAGACATTTGCTTTCAAGCTATGTTTATTCAATTCATGTTTGCATTGCTTTCAAACTGTGAGATCCATTCAGCGAAAAGCAGTTCTAATCTGTTATCATGGTTTCTCATGGAAATATTTTAAAAGAAATGATTGACAAGTTGGAAATCTCGTGCAAAAATAATACAGTATGCTAGGCTCTAGAGTCTTTGATCTTTGCACACTAATAGAACTTGTGCCACTCAGCAGGCCTATGGTGCACAAAACCTGTGACTACAATTAGCAATATAATTTTACAGCCTGGGCCTCCAGCTTTTTGGCTGTTTCATTTTGATTTCTTGTACTGTGTTAATTTATTTTAAGTTTATGGCAAGGTAATTGCAGTGTTGCCCTGAGTAAATGCCAAATTTAGTTCTATATAGAATTCAATGAATTATTTATGCAGCCAGGTTGTTCTATTGGTGATAGCTGAAGAGCTCACTAGATTCACTGAAATATTCTGTATGGATATTGTGACAGAGGGCTCTTCGCTGGCCTTGGGCAGCACTACAATAATTTCACAACCTTGAATGAACATACACTTGTCTTTTAATAGCCAAATAACAATCTTACCATTTGGTACCATATTTTGCTGGGTGGTGTCAGTGGTGCACACCCTTGGCACAGAAAGCAATTCCCATATACACACATGAACACACACGTTCAGGACATATAAATGTACTTGCCATAATCGATCTGCCAGTGATATATGCAAACAGAAACAGAGAATAAGTTAATTATTAAACTTAATAAACTGAAATGTTTATTTGTTTTACGTTTGTTGAAGGAAGTGGATGAACTTGATGTAGGCTCTCCTTTCCTGCTTACTTAATGTGCTTGACCTTAAGATGCCCAGGGATCCTGCTGCGCCCTCTCAAATCTTTGTCCAAGTGCAAATTCTGGTTCCTATCCAACTCTAGATCTATATGTATAATACTGCTGGACACTGGCTTCTCACCAGCAAAAAAAAATGAAGTGCTGTTAGCTGCCTTGTAGGTTATGAACAACTGTACAACTATATGACTATATAAACAGCTACAAATAATATTTTTGTTTGCGCATTATATCATGTAGGAGTCTATGATTTTTTTCCTCTTATAGTCTCATAGTCCATTTAAACTTTGCATTGGTACCAAACTTGCGCTGTCACTGTGGAGAGGTAGCCTTAAAGTGGAATCTTGATACAATGTCAGATTTGGCCCACCACTCCATAAAGTCTTGAGTACCACAGGAAAGTTTTACTGTGACACAGTTTCCTCTTGCTCCCAAAATAATGGTGGTTTAATATACAATGCCTATAAGAAAAGTATTTGCCTCCCTTGGAAGTTTTCATGTTTTATTTGTTTTACAGCATTGTATCACGGTGGATTTAATTTGGCTTTTTTGACACTGATCAACAGAAAAAGACTTTTTTGTGTCAAAAGTAAAAACAGATTTCTACAAAGTGATCTATATTAATTATAAATATAAAGCACAAAATAATTAATTGCATAAGTATTCACCCCCTTCAAGTCAGTATTTAGTAGATGCACCTTTGGCAGTAATTACAGACTTGAGTTTGTGTCCCCCCCACCCCCCCGGCTTTTTCTTTCTCCCTAGGCCTCCTGTCCCGTGATCCTCTCATATCCCTTTTGCCAATCAACTGTCCAGCTCTTGGCTCCATCCCTCCCTCTCCTGTCTTCTCCTATCATTTTGGATCTCCCCCTCCCCATCCCACTTTCAAATCTCTTACTAGCTTTTCTTTCAGTTGGTCCTGACGAAGGGTCTCGGCCTGAAACGTCGACTGTACCTCTTCCTAGAGATGCTGCCTGGCCTGCTGCGTTCACCAGCAACTTTGATGTGTGTTGCTTGAGTCTGTGTGGATAGGTCTGTACCAGCTTTGCACATCTGGACACTGCAATTTTTCCCCATTCATCTTTACAAAACTGCTCAAGCTCTGTCAGAATGCATAGGGATCATGAGTGAACAGCCCTTTTCAAGTTTAGCCACAAATTCTCAATTGGATTAAGGTTTGTTGTTTTTAAGCCATTCCTGTGTAGCGTTGGCTTTAAGCTTGGGGTCATTGTCTTGCTGGAAAACAGATCTTCTCTGAAGTCACAGTCCTCTCTCAGACTGCATCAGGCTTTCCTCCAGGATTTCCCTGTATTTTGTTGCATTTATTTCACCCTCTACCATCCTTCACAAGCCTTCCAGGGGGTGAAGCATCCCCACAGCAAGATGCAGCCACCACCATGCTTCAGAGTAGGGATGGTCTGTTTTTGATATGTGTGGGGTTTGTCTTACGCCAAACATAGCATTTAGCCTGATGGTCGAAAAGCTCAATTTTGGTTTTATCAGACCATAGGACCTTCTTCCAACTGACCAGAGTCTCCCACATGCCTTCTGGCAAACTCTAGCCGTGATTTCATGCGAGTTTTTTTCAACAGTGGCTTTCTTTTTGCCACTTTCCTATAAAACTGCAACTGCTGAAGCACCCTGGCAACAGTTGCATGTGCTGTCTCTTGCATCTCTGCCACTGAAGCTTGTAACTCCTCCCTCGCTAGTCACCTTTTTGCACTTTCACTCAGTTTTTGAGGACAACCTACTATAGGCAGATTTGCAGCTATGCCATGTTCTTTCCATTTCTTGATGATTGACTCCCAAGGGATATTCAGTGACTTGGAAATTTTCTTGCATCCATCTCCTGACTTGTGCTTTTTGTGGAGTTGCTTGGAGTGTTCCTTTGTCTTCATGGTGTAGTTTTTTCCAGGATACTGTCTCACCAGCAGTTGGACCTTCCAGATACAGGTGTATTTTAATTACAATCAATTGAAGCACCTTGACTGCACACGGGTCTCCAAAAACAGATCTCTATTTAACTAATCATGTGACTTCTAAAAGCAATTGGCTGCACCAGTGATGACTTGATGTGCCATATTAAAGGGGGTGAATACATATGCAATCAATTATTTTGTGTTTTATATTTGTAACTAATTTGGATCACTTTGTAGAGGTCTGTTTTCACTTTGACATGAAAGAGTTTTTCTGTTGATCAGGGTTAAAAAAGCCAAATTAAATCCACTGTGATTCAATGTTCTAAAACAATAAAACATGAAAACTTCCAAGGGAGGGTGAATACTTATTATAGGCACATAATGTGTTAATTTTAACAAACGTTTAGGTTATATTTTGTGTTCAATAATTGTGGTTAAACTTTAAATTTATGCAAATGAGGCACTAAACGTTGCATTGTTAACTTGTAACTGAACTCTGCTAAAATCATAATGGACTGGAGCACACTTGCACAGTTTATTCAGAGACATAAGCGTTTCCTTTTTTCTTAATATCGAAATAATGCAGAATTGAGAGAACTTTCATTCCTTGCCAAAGTTTATGACTTATTTTTTCCATTTTGCTGTGCAATATATAAATTCTAAGTCTTCATCTTGTGGTCAGTGGTGCAGTAGGTTCTTGGTTACAGTGGATTTGTAATTGAAAGTTCCTGTTTTTAGTCTGTAATTAGTGGAAGCCAGCTTTGTCTTTTTTTCTGTTTTATTCTAACTCTAGCTGAACACCATATTGTTAGAAGCTTAGAGATGCTGGGTGTGGCATAATTCCATGCATTTGAACTTTTAGCTAGTGCTTGGAAACCTGTCATTGTTTTGTTACATTGAATGGTCATGAATAGTTCTGCCATTTCATTGGCATGTGGTTTTATCCCCAGCTGAGCATTAACTAGTTCATCTTAAGAATGCTAGTGCAGAGTCATATTACACATGTGCACTGGCTATTAGTCTTTTAAAATTACACAGTACTTTGTTAAATATCTGGCCTCTCTGTAATGGTTAACACTATGCCTGTATTGAGAAACGTACGTGTACTAGCTGTTTGTTTAATTTTCCATTCTGTATTTTTATTACACAATATTTTTTATAATCCATTGTATATCAGTTTCTCTCCCCAAATAATGTTATTTCTATCTAGCATACTACATATGGTATCCCTGAGAAACTGAGTTGTTCATTAAAAATTTCCTTCAAAATTGTAATGGAAAATCTCTTGGCCTCAACAATCTTTGCAAATTGATTTTTGCAAAGAGTAGACTGAGGAATGTTACCAGCAAGTGAACAATGACTAATATTTATTGAATGCAACATGGGCGTAGTGATGGAGGAAAACTATCAGCAAATTAATAAAGGAGATAGCTTGGGATTTGTAATATTTGATCTTATCTGAATGAAATTTGGAGAAAGCAAAGACAGTTTTAAATGGATTGATATAAACTTGAAGCTAGTCTAAACTCTGCAGCAGTTACAAGTGCCAGAAAATAATTGTAAATTTTGTTGTCTGTCTTTAACAAGGTAATTTACCTTCAGAAAACACCAGAAGAGGCCTACAGATCTCTTGTAGCAGGAAAGAATCCTCCTTACATGCCATTCAGGTATGATTGCCATGTAGTACCACAAATAAGTTTCCTTGATTTACTGTTTATATAATTGCATTTCTTAATATATTGAAAGTGAAATTTATTTTTCCTCATACTTAAAACCATGGAATGCCTGTGCCTGGAAGGAAGGGCGAATTATTTCTACAGCATTGTTTCATGTGATTGAAGGCATGAGAATGGTTATGTTGTATTTCTTGTCCACTGCACTCTTTCAAATATCATTTTCCTTTATATGGCTCAGATTGGGAATAGAAGTACTTGGTGTCATGGACTGATCTTAAATCACTGTCGTGTGCTCTGTTTTGCACTTTCTGATCCTAGAGTTTGTACCTTTGGGACTAAATTACTTCTGTAAACATTGTATGCAAGCATAGCCTCCCAGATGATTTTAAAAACGCAAACAACAGGAATTCTGCAGATGCTGGAAATTCAAGCAACACACATAAAAGTTGCTGGTGAACGCAGCAGGCCAGGCAGCATCTCTAGGAAGAGGTGCAGTCGACACTTCGGGTCTCGGCCTGAAACGTCGACTGCACCTCTTCCTAGAGATGCTGCCTGGCCTGCTGCGTTCACCAGCAACTTTTATGTGTGTTGCTCCCAGATGATTAATGTTTTTAGCTAAATTGACAGGAATGAAGTATTATCCTCTGAAGTTCTATTCCTCGGTATGTTGATATTTTAAAGATGAGTTTAGAGTGACTAGGAAGAAGTGAATGTTCATGCGTCCTTTGCAATTTATAACAAATGAAACGTGGCATGTGATCTTTGTTTGCAAGACCTCCTTGGTTAAAATGAGTAATCATTTTAAGTTGTCAGTTCTGCTTGCTGGTTTACTCAACTAAGCTACCATCATAGCACTATCTATTGTTACCACAGTTAGAGTGATTTTGTAATAGGACAATGTTTTGTAATTTGATCATTTATGTGTTGAAATGGTGTATATAGAGAAAAGAGCTTAAAAAATTGGTTTTGGTCTTGTCAAAAGTGACTGAGGAATTAATAAAGTTCAAAGTAAATTTATTATCAATGTGCATGTATGTCACCGTCCCTGATTTTCATGGACTTCCTGAAGTCAATAATCAGCTGCTTGGTCTTACTGACATACAGAGAGATGGTTGTTGTGGTACCACTCAGCCAGATTTTCAGTCTCCCTCTTTTTTGCTGATTCCTCATCACCTTTGATACAACCAACGACAGTGATGCGTTAGGAAACGTAAATATATAATTGGAACTGTGCTTAGCCATAGTTATAAGTATGAAGTGAGTAGAGCGGGGGCTAGCCTTGTGATGCACCTGTGCGAAGGAGTTTGCGGAGATGGTGTTGTTGCCAATCCAAACTGAGGTCTGCAAGTGAAGGAATCAAGGGTCCAATTGCATAGGGAGGTATTGAGGCCAAAGTCTTGAAGTTTATTGATTAGTTTTGAGGTGATGAGGGTATTGAATGCCCAGCTGTGGTCGATAAAGATCATCTTAATGTATGCATCTTAGTATCCAGATGTTCCATAGTTGAATGAAAAGCCAATGAAATGGCATCTCCTGTGGACGTGTTGTGCTAGTAGCAAATTGGAGTGGATCCAGTTGCTTCTCAGGCAAGATTTAACGTGTTTCATTACTAACATCTCAAAACACTTCACAGTGGATGCAAGTGCTACTGGAAGATGAGTCATTGGAGGCAGGTTACCACATTCTTCCCAGGGCATAATTGAAGCCTGCTTGAAGCAGTGGGTACCCCAGACTTCTGAAGTGAGAGGTTAAGGATATCGGTGAACATGCTAGCTTGTTCATTAACACAGATATTTAGTACATACTTGGCCAGGTACCTCATCAGCGCTGGATGCTTTTTGTGGGTTCACCATCCTAAAGAATGCTCTCACATTGGCCTCTGACTGAAATCACAGGGTTATCGGGGGCTGTGGGAATAACAGAACGTGATGATATAGAAAATGAAGTGGAATAGGAATTTGTTATAGGGGAATCAATGGATATCCCAGAAATGGCAATAAATTGTGAATTTTGAAGGAGAAATATAGAGTAATTGAAGATTACTCTTGAAGAAGGCAGTGGTAACCAAGTAAACTGTTGGAGCTACAAGCTAACAAGTTTCCAGACTTGATTGATTTCATCATGTCCTTGGAAAGCGTAGCTAGTGAGATTGATGAATTAATTTGTTTTTCCAAACTGCCGTCATTCATTTGGCATGTTATGCTAGGCTGGAGAGCCTGTTTCTGTGCCACATTGCTCCCTAACTCTATTTTCAAGATAATTACATAAAGTCAGCCTGGTTTTGTGAAATGGGATATGATGTTTAACCAATTTATTTCATTTCTTTGAAGAAATAACGTGATGTGTATAAGGGGAAACTGATGGGTGTACTATACTGGAACTTAGAAAAAAGTGTTTAATTAGGGGTCATCTTGAAGGTTATTCGAGAAAATAAAAAACTTGTGCTGTGACAAATCAACATGGGTGGAAGATGGACTCGCTAATTGGGGTGTAAGTGAGTCTTGTTCTGGTTGGCTGGATGTAAAGTGATTTGCTAGAGGGAAGAAATGCTTTGATTTCAACTTCCTATCAATTGTTTAATTTACACCTGGAGTGCTATGTGCTGTATTGGTCTCCAAATTTGAGGAAAGCATTCTTGCTATTGAGGGAGTGCAGCGTAGGTTCACAAGGTTAATTCCCCGGATGGCGGGACTGTCATATGTTGAAAGATTGGAACGACTGGGCTTATATACTCTGGAATTTAGAAGGCTGAGAGGGGATCTTATTGAAACATATAACATTATTAAGGGATTGGACACGCTGGAGGCAGGAAGCATGTTCCCGCTGATGGGTGAGTCCAGAACCAGGGGCCACAGTTTAAGAATAAGGGGTAGGCTATTTAGAACGGAGTTGAGGAAAAACTTTTTCACCCAGAGTGTGGTGGATATATGGAATGCTCTGCCCCAGAAGGCTGTGGAGGCCAAGTCTCTGGATGCTTTCAAGAAAGAGATGGATAAAGCTCTTAAAGATAGTGGAATCAAAGGTTACGGAGATAAGGCAGGAACTGGATACTGATTGTGGATGATCAGCTGGCTCGAAGGGCCGAACGACCGACTCCTGCACCTATTGTCTATTGTCATTATTTAAGGAAAGTTATTAATCTGTTAGAAACATATCAATGACTGTTTACAAGACTTTAGAAGGAAAGATTGAATAGGCTTGCCTTGTATTTGCTGAAGTGAAACATACAAGACTTGTAGGGTCTCTGATGTGGTGGATGTGAAGATGGCATTCTTTCTCGGGGATGAATTCAAAATTGGAGATAGCAGTAATATTACTCAGCTATGAAATTTTGTCCTTGCTTAGTTTTATGAATCATTGGAATTCTTTCTAACAGACTTAGTTTTCAAGATTTGTATGTTAGCGTTAGATATAGATTCTTGAAAGGCAAGGATCAAAAGTTTCCTGGAGAAGATGAGAATATAGGGTTAAAGTTGTTTTTTTTAAAAAAATCTGTAGTCTTGAATACAAGACAGCCAAGGATCTGAGAGACATATACTCTGGTTTCTAAACTGTATGTGTACACGGGCAGTAAAAGAAAATGACGTTAATCTAAATGTTACTGATCCAGACAAAAGTTGATGCAATGTAGAATTGAAACCAAAAGCTTAATGTCTGTATGAACTATTACATTTAGAGTTTATTTTTCATGTTTCTGTTGAGTAACCTACATACATATTTTGATTTTAGTCACAATGAATATATATTTTTAATTTACTTGGGCTTTTGTGATGCATACCTTAGATTTTTATCAAGTTGATCTAGATCGAGCATATAATAGATAAATCACATTTGCATAAATATACCTGTTGTAATGTTGGGATCTGTATTGATTTCTTTAGTTGGGTGGTTGCAATGTATTAATTGATGCAGCTGTTGGTTTTGTCTTTTTAATTGTTTTTATTTCCTTTCACAATGTAGAACTGTGACTGTTTCACTTGGTACCTTCTCCTGCAACCAGTGATGTGGTTTTAGCTTTTTTTATGCCCTTTCTTGAGGCATGCCAAAGAATGATATTAAATTGTATCATAATCTGCTGAGTGTGAGAAAACTCGGAAGTAAAGCAGAGGGGTTTATTGCAACATTTGGAGGGAATTCATTTGAAGGGGTTGAAAACGTGTTTAAAATGTATTTTTATTTTTTTCCTTTGCTTAAGGCACTCCCACATGCTAAAGACTTGATTTAATATACTTATCTAGAGTAATTCCATTTTTGTTATTTACCTTGCTCCTGGGAGTCAATGTTTGCTGTGCATGCATGTGCTAGGTTTAACCCAGCAAAAGCTGGAGCACATTTTCCAGGTTGAATGTTGTGAAAATTGTGGAGGTTTGTGCTTCCTCGGACTCCATGAGCAGCCTGAGTAATGGAGCAAATGATGCCATTACTAATTTGGACTGGTGTAAGTACCAAAAGCTGGGACTTCTGAGGGTATTTGGTGTTCAGTCATTATTTCTAGTGTGGGGCAAGAAATTATGTCCTCATCATGTGCTCTTGTTGCACAGATTTACTTTACTACTTTGAAAGAGTTTAATCATTTATTTTAATAGAAAAGTGAGAAAAAGACTGCAAAAGTTGTTCTAATGGGGGGGGGAGTAACTAATTGCCTAATAGTTGTTAAAAATGTAATGCTAATTCAGTTCTCTTTTTTTGTGATTTGCGGAGAATCTTTATTTTGGGGTAACTAGTCACGGATTATATGAAAATGATCTGTTCTCAAGTCAATTTTATTGCAGCAATAAGAAGTTCAGTCTTTTATCCCTTTACGGACTGAAAATGCTGGAATCTGGACTGCCATACAAAGCACTAGAGGAGCATGGCAGGCCAGGCAGCACATTTGGAAGGAAATTCACTGTTTTTGGTCACACCCTTTAGTCTGAAAGATTGTGGAGAGACAGCCAATGTAAGAAAAAAAATAGAGGGAAAGGTGGAGGAAGAGTAATTTCTGATGAGTGGATCTAGGGGAGGGTAGGGGGAGATAGGAAGTTGAAGTAAGGGGAAAAGTGTAAATGATATCAGAAACTGGAAGGTAAAAGTTGAAATGAGAAAGGATTGGCCGGCTGGTGGCGCAATGACATCAGCTCGGTATTCTGGAACGAAGGTTCCCGGGTTCGAATCCAGTCAGAGCCACTCCCAAGTACACTTTCCGTCTGTGCCGCATTGAGTGTCGAGATCGCAACTCAACCTTGTAAAATAAAGGGAAAAATACTGCGAAATGTCTGTGTGTGGAGTGGTGCGCCACACAGTGTCTCTTTCTCGCTGCGTGCCTTGTAAAGGCATGAAAAAGACATTGTCCCACCAACATCGCACACACACGGACGCACGCACGCGCACTCACAGACGAACACACATGTATGCACATGCAAAAAAAAAAGAAATGAGAGAGGACTGAAAATGATAGATTCTGGTAAGAAACGAAGATGGAATAAAGGAAGGGAGGTAGTAGGGAAAATTGTTGGAGGAGTTTGTGGGTGATGGCCAGTAGAGGGAGTGCCTCACTAGGAAGAGCTGTTTACGGTCCTGGGTGGTGGTGAGGGGAGGTGTTACACCTTTTTGAAGTTGTGCAAGAGAGTGCCAAGGAGGAGAATGATTGGAAAAGGGAGTCACAGAGAGACTGATCCTTTTGGAAAGTGGGGAAGGGATGGGATCCAGTTGTAGATGATGTGTAGATAAAAAATGATATGTTGGATGCATAGTCTGGTGAGGAAGTAGGTGATTTCCAGGGGAACTCTAAGGGGACAGGGTGAGGGCAGAAGTGCTGGAAATTGAGGAGATATGGGTGAGGGGTCCATCTGTAGCACTGGGGGAAATTCTCATTTTCTGAACAAGGAGGGCTTTCACTTTGTCTTTCAGCCTGCAATCTTTTAGCCTGTTTGATTCAATCAGTTATACTTCCCTAACAACAAAATCTGGTATGATGAGTTAGATCAAAGAACACTTGGTTAGCCAGCCATTTTCTGAATAGTTACAGCGACATGTATACGGTTCTACTCTTTTGCACTGAGTGTGCCAAACTCCATGTGGACTATTGGCTATCAGTTCTTTGTGAGATGTCATCAAAATGTACTGATGATGACATTTTATGTCCTTGTAACAGCTCATTAGATGCACAATGAGATTATAAGGATTACACTATCATTTCCATCTCACACAAGTGCTTTCTTATGTAGCTTAAACATCTTCCTGAGTATTACTGTCAGAACTGTTAGTGAGTGGCTCATGAAGACAACCAAAATTTATTTGAAAGTGTTCTGAAACTTCAATTGTGAAGTGACTTTTCTGAATAAAAATTATTTGCTCCATTTTGCTTCTCATTTTAGAAAAAGCCTATTGTTTTCAAATTGTAATATTGCTATTTCTGAGCCTATGATGCCCTCTACTGTGCAGTGTCAACATATGACTATGTTTTACTGTTATCTGAGATCATTGCATGGCCCAGATATAAAAAGATAAATATTGCTAATAGGAATAAAAAGATTAATTACCCACCAATTCTTTGTATTCAGAAATGATGCATTATAACGCAGACCCAGATTGGTGAGGAAAAGTAATGCATCAAAATTTTTACTAGATAGAAGAAAATAAGTCTTAACAGCTGAGTAGATAAATGTAATATATTATGTGCATGAGCTGAAGCCCAGTCAGTCTTAAAAGCTTCATAAAGGATTTTGTACTCTTGCTTCACTCTTTCCCTTCCCCCTGTACCTCAACAAAATCAAGTTCCAGGCTGAGTCATATTCCAATTGCTTCCTGGGTTCCCACTCAGCTAGAGGCTGCTGCCTTTCACCAAATGAGTGAAATGTTGTGGATCACCAGTAGTGGAGGTTAACTTGCCGACAAAAAGATCAAGTGATTCAGCTCTTTGAAACTATAGTGAAGGACTAATCTCAGGTGGGGAGGGAAATCTAAAGGATAGTAGTTGAAACTTGCCTTCCCACTATCTGAGATGGAATGTTGTTAATGGGTAACAGCTACAGTAACTGCTGTTTGGCAGGTCTAGTGATCCGGCCTATTATTTTGGTCTGTTAGCCAGACTTGGTAGTATAACAGATGTGGTTCTCCTGTCATGAGAACATTTTTGAAAATGTCAATGCACTTTTAATGCAGATTTTATTTGGAATTCCTGGATTGTCCACGTCCACTGAGTTCCTCCAACAATTTGTGTGTGTTGCTTTGGATCTCCAGCATCTGCAGATTTTCTCATATTTGTGACAATTATACAGTCTAATTCAGCATGGAGAGATGTTGTGCCTGATTTGCACTGGCCACATTGCCATTATTTGAAGTGTAAATTAAATTTAAATTAAGATTAATTTTTTGTAATTTTTCATGACATTACCAAGCCTTTCTTTACATAGTTTGCAGCCAGTGTCATTAATCTTGTATTTTTGCACAAATGTCCAGATACTTGCATTAGTATGGTTTAGTTGTACTTGAATGAAAAGACTTTGAAGGAGTGTAAGAACTATCTTTTAATGTTACTCATCAAAATCCTCAGTGCATAAACTGTTTTAGAAAATGGAGGAATGGTTTGAATAGTGCAAGGAAGACTGGTAACCCAAACAACACACACAAAGTGCTGGAGGAACTCAGCAGGCCAGGCAGTATCTATGAAAAAAAGTATCTTCAATGTTTCAGGCCGAAACTCTTCGGCAGGATAGGAAAAAACAAGCTGAGGAGTAGATTTGAAAAGTGGGGGGAGGAGAGAGAGAAACGCCAGGCGATAGGTGAAACTTGGAGGGGGAGGGATGAAGCAAAGAGCTAGGAAGTTGATTGGTGAAAAAGACAAGGCTATGGAAGAAAGAAAAAGTGGGGGGGGGAGGAGTACCATAGGGAGGTGATGGGCGGGCAAGGAGATGGCATGAACATCGATTTCTCAAACTTTCAGTAATGCCCCCACCTTTCACCATTTCTCATCCCCTTGTCCCTCTCTCCTGTTATCTCCTTGCCCACCCATCGCCCTCCCTCTGATGCTCCTCACCCCCCCTTTTCTTCCATAGTCTTCTGTCTCTTTCACCAATCAACTTCTTAGCTCTTTGCTTCAACCTTCCCCCTCTCCCCCTCCAAGTTTCACCTATTGCCTGGTGTTTCTCTCTCCCGTCCTCCCCACCATTCAAATCTACTTCTCAGATATTTTTTCTCCAGTCCTATTAAAGGGTTTCAGCCAGAAATGTCGACTGCACTTTTTTCCATAGATGCTGCCAGGCCTGCTGAATTCCATCAGCATTTTGTGTGTGTTGCTGGGATTTCCAGCATCTGCAGGTTTTCTCTTGCTGGTAACCCAAAGGTTATGTTGCTTATGTTGCTGTATTTGTTGTCAGGTAATTCAAGCTGCCTCTTAATGGTAATATCTTTAGTCAGGCCAGGATGTGATTTAAATCATGTTATCTAGGCATGTCAGGTTGTCAGTTCCATGCAATGTGGTACATAAAAGTCATGTAAAACTACATGCTAGCGAGGTTTCTGGTGTTTCTATATGTTATGTTTTGTAGCTTCAAAACACTAAACTAATTCAAATGAAAACGAGAGCTGAAAAATGGATGTCTAACTTCATTCATTAGGCGAGGCACATGCACATCACCTGGTAGTGTCATGACGTAAGCAATTCATATATTCTTACATACAGGTGTCCCCTGCTTTTTGAACGTTCGCTTTATGAAACCTCACTGTTACGAAAGACCTATATTAGTTACCTGTTTTCGCTAACAGAAGGTGTTTTCACTGTACGAAAAAAGGCAGCGCACGAAAAAGGCAGCATGTGAAAAAAAGCAGCGCGCGCCCCGAGAAGCCACTCTCCCCCAGATTCAGAACTGCATTCTCACCGGCATTGCTTAAACACGTGCCTGTGAGCAGCCGTTGGCAAGATGAGTTCTAAGATATTGGAAAAGCCTGAAAGAGCTCGTAAGGGTGTTACACTTAGCGTAAAACTAGACATACTTAAGCGTTTTGATCATGGTGAACGAAGCAAGGACAAAGTGAGTTTGGCTTGTGGAAGCTGACGAAGATGATGTTGAAGAGGTTTTGGCGTCCCATGACCAAGAACTGATAGATGAAGAGCTGATGCAATTGGAAGAGGAAAGGATAACAATCGAAACTGAATGCAGTAGCGAAAGTGAAGTCGTCCAGGAACTGAGCATGAAGCAACTGCGTGAGATTTTTGCTGCAATGATAAAGTACGACTTTAATTTTGAAAGAGTTCGTTAGTTTAGGGCATATTTGCAGGATGGTTTGAGTCCTTACAAAGAACTGTATGATCTAAAAATGCGCGAGGCTAAGCAGTCAAGCAAGCCTTCCACATCAGCCACAGCAGACCACAAACCTTGACCTTTGACATCGAGGCAGGCAGTCATAGGGGAAGATGACCTGCCTGCCCTGATAGAAACAGATGACTCCCCAGTGTCCCACCACCCCAGCCCCCGGGCCGTGGACAGATACTGATGCACGAAGAATGCAACGGTAGCCAGGACGCACCCAGCACATCTTTAAGAAAAAAAAGCCGAAATAAACGAGCTAATTAATTAGGTGCCACCCGGCATGTAAATGTCGGCCCAGATCAGAGGCGATTGCCGACTGCATCGCCTCTGATCTGGGCCGACATTTACGTGCTGGGCAGCACCTAATTAATTAGCTTGTTTATTTTGACTTTTTTCTTAAAGATGTGCTGAGTGCGTTCCAGCTACCGCTGTACCACTGCATGCTTCGTGAAACGGTATCGGGCTGCTGCCTGGAGGGTGGGGGCCACTGCACCACCCCAACCTCCGACGACTCAGCCTAACACACCATCATCAGTGTGCTCGATGTCTTCCATATTCCCGTAAGTGATACTACACTGCACATACATTATTTCTACTTTATATAGGCTGTGTATTCATCATATCATTTCTGCTTTTACTATATGTTACTGTTATTTTAGGTTTTATGTGTTATTTGGCATGATTTGGTAGGTTATTTTTGGGTCTGCGAATGCTCGCAAACTTTTCCCATATGAATTAACGGTAATTGCTTCTTCGCTTTACGACATTCCAGCTTACGAACTGTTTCACAGGAACGCTCTACCTTTGGGTGGCGGGGGAAATCTGTATAACCAATAGTGAATTATTTAAATGAACAAGGCTGCTTGATCAAACTATATTACTGGAATAATAAATACACAACATTGTTCCACAGATCTCCGGCAAAAGAAGGGATAACCTATTTGGAAAATAAAACAAACTTCATGATTTTGAGAGAGTAATGAATCCTTGGAATTCTCTCCACTGGGTAGTTTTGAAGATTTGATCATTCAAAACTGAGTACAGCAGATTCTTTTAATCTGGCATAGGGTAGAAGGTTGGGTTTACTGGAGTTTGGAAGTGTAAAGGGTAATCTCAGGATACTGGGAATGTTCTTTTAGAGGAGAGATGAAAAGCACTTCATGCCAGAGATTGGAGTCACTGTGTGTAGGCTGACGGATGTTTTGGACTACAGTGCATCCAGGATCTTTGGGGATCAGGCGGGAGAGTGGAGCTGAGACCAAAATCAAATTGGGTATAATACTGAGTGATAGGGTTGAAGATGTGCTGTATTTCTGATCACAGAATAGTTCAAGAATGAAGAGATATCTGTTGAGTCTGTATTGGCTCTGTGCAAAAGCAGTCCACCTTGTTCAACTCCACTGCTCTCCCCATAGTCCTGCAGATTATTTAATTTCAGGTACTCTTTGTTTCAATACTGTAATTGAATCCATCTCTGTTACCATCCTAGCAGTGCATTCTACATACTATCCACTTTTGCATTGGGTTTCTTTTCCAGAAAAATGAATTCCTCGTTGCACTTATTTCATCATCTGGTTCTCACAGACCAATTTTCTCATACTTTTAAGTCTGTATTTGGTGTTTTACTCAATTTACTAGACTCTACAAACACAGAAAATTTACAAACTACTCTACAGTTGGATTTTGGTATCGATATATTTAAGCAAGGCATGTTAAATTGCCATTTTGTATCATATTTTGAAAATATTTTGTATATCATTTAAGTTCAGTCTTTGGAATAGGTTTGTTACTTTGTTTGTCCCTAGTCATTAATCTGAGAAATTAATAGTCTAGCCAAGAGTGTTCTAATTTCAGTGCATTGGGATCTTTGGAGAGTAGTAGGATTGTTGATGCTTATTATTTTGATCCCTGAATGTCTTTGTATCCAAAATGTGTGCACATTGTCACTATTTTGGCACTCAACATTCCAGTCAGTATCTCCATGACTCATTCTCTGGAAAGAACTAATTATATTTGTAGGTTGATTATGGATAGATTGTTTTTTTGCTATTGCCACAATTCTCAAGTTTTGGTGTTTCCCAGAGTTGATTTGAGATGTAAAAAGTTCATAAATCAGTTAGAATTAGAGTAGAATATTGCTGAAATTTTATTTGGATATGCCCATTTCAGATAACTTTTACTGTTGCCCTCTCCCAATCATTCTCTGCTCCTAACTCCTGTAAAAGATTAATTTTTAAGAGTCACACCCTCTTATTGCTCCCTTTACTGGCTGATGGAGGGTGTTCCTGTTTCTTTCTCTCACCATCCCAGTTTCATATGATAGTTATCTGAAATTTCCCAATTTTTACCCCCCTTCTGCCCTGGAAAAAAATGCTGTGTTTCATAAAGGAAATAAGTCAATATGAAAACTGGAAATTCTTCAGATGAAATGAAGTAGGGACTGGTATTTTACAGGCTCATTCCTGCTGTTAACCAGAATGGGTTAATGGACTTTGATCAGGGAATCCTAGCTTGCTATTATGACCAGACCATTTTACTTAAGATCTGTTATCTGAACTGTATCAAAGTTTAGCTGTTTGTGGTTTGATACAGCACAGATTCCAGGAGTGCAGGGAAAGCATAAAAGAACCTCTTGAGGCTAAGATTAGATTGACCAGCATCTAATTAAACAATGGAGCAGACTCGTATAGCTTTTTGGCCATATTATGCTCCTGTTTATGTTCTTATTAGTGACAAATCCTTTAAGATATTAATTTGTTAATTCTTTGGGGGCGGGGGGAACCATTGAATAGAACAAATCTTACAATGAATTGGGTTTAAACTTTTTTTTCTCTCAGTTTTGTTAACCGATACATACACCCTATCCTTGTTATATGCGAGGGATACGTTCCTTGAAGTTGATGCATAATGTGAAATCGCATAATGTGAATAATTATTTAAATGGAGAAAATAGGGATGCGTTCCAGCGGGCTTCCTTAAATATGTTTTATCTGTGATTTATTCACATTTTCATATAACCATATAACAATTACAGCACGGAAACAGGCCATCTCGGCCCTTCTAGTACGTGCCGAACTCTTACCCTATCCTAGTCCCACTGACCTGCACTCAGCCCATAACCCTCCATTCCTTTCCTGTCCATATATCTATCCAATTTAACTTTAAACGACAACTTAGAACCTGCCCCAACCACTTCTGCTGGAAGCTCATTCCACACAGCTACCACTCTCTGAGTAAAGGAAGTCCCTCTCATGTTACCCCTAAACTTTTGTCCTCTAACTCTCAACCCATGTCCTCTTGTTTGAATCCTCCCCACTCTCAATGGAAAAAGTCTAACCACGTCAACTCTATCAATCCCCCTCATAATTTTAAACACCTCTATTAAGTCCCCCCTCAACCTTCTACGCTCCAAAGAATAAAGACCTAACTTGTTCAACCTTCCTCTGTAACTTAGGAGATGAAATCCAGGCAACATTTTAGTAAATCTCCTCAGTACTCTCTCAATTTTATTGACATTGACATTGTTGTTTATTGACATTTATTGTTCTACAGCATTCTTCAGTGCCCTACCATTTACCATGTATGTCCTATTTTGATGAGTTCTACCAAAATGTAGCACCTCACATTTTTTCTGCATTAAACTCCATCTACCATCTTTCAGCCCACTCTTCTAACTGTCCTAAATCTCTCTGCAGGTTTTGAAAACCTACCTCATCATCCACAACACCACCTATCTTAGTATCATCTGCATACTTACTAATCCAATTTACCACCCCATCATCCAGATCATTAATATATATGACAAACAACACTGGACCCAGTACAGATCCCTGAGGCACACCGCTACACACCGTCCTCCAGTCTGACACACAGTTATCCACCACTACTCTCTGGCGTCTCCCATCTAGCCACTGCTGAATGCATTTTACTACTTCCATATTAATGCCTAACGATTGAACCTTCCTAACTAACCTTCCATGTGGAACCTTGTCAAAGGCCTTACTGAAGTCCATATAGACAACATCCACCGATTTACCCTCGTCAACTTTCTTAGTAACCTCATCAAAAAATTCAATAAGATTTGTCAAACATGACCTTCCATGCACAAATCCATGTTGACTGTTCCTAATCAGACCCTGTCTATCCAGATAATTATATATACCATCTCTAAGAATACTTTCCATCAATTTACCCACCACTGACGTCAAACTCATAGGCCGATAATTGCCAGGTGTGTTCTTAGAACCCTTTTTAAACAATGGAACCACATGAGCAATACGCCAATCCTCTGGCACCATTCCCGTTTCTAATGACATTTGAAATATTTCTGTCAGAGCCCCTGCTATTTCTACACTAACTTCCCTCAAGGTCCTAGGGAATATCGTGTCCGGACCCAGAGACTTATCCACTTTTATATTCCTTAAAAGTGCCAGTACTTCCTCTTCCATTGTCATGCTTTCCATAACTACCCTACGTGTTTCCTTTAGCTTATACAATTCAATATCCTTTTCATACCAATATGACACAAAAGCGGTACTAAAAGACAACATTTGTATTATATTTAATCAATTTAAGGTAATATTCAATGTAATAAATCATAGAAAGTTAACATGCTCTGGTGTACAGTACTCATCAACAGTGGCAGGTGTGTTCGCTCCAGGAGGTGAGTGGTTGTTGTGGTGTCGGGCAGCTTTACACGGATAAGGTAGATGGTTGTGGTCGTCAGGATCATATCAAGCACAGCAAGGGGTGAAGGAAGACTCACAGAACTCTTAAAACTGCCGGCAGCAGAAGATTACAGTGATTTGAATAAAGTGGTGAGGGTTGTTTGCTTGGCAGCATTTTGTTTTCCAGCATAAATTTGCTTGTAGGGAGGAAGGGTTGACGGCAGGGAACGACTGAAATGCTGACTCCGTTCTAAACTTGGGCCCATGTCCATCGCCATTTGTGCCAAGTGTTCCGACTTCTACCATGCCCCCACCGTTGGTAAACTCCCGGGATTTTCCAAATGGTCTGTTGCTTGCAGCATCTGAGAGATAGTTCACCGTAAAAAAAAATACGTACGCCTTGAATGTGGATCACACCGGTCGAGTGGTTGAATCAGCGATGTTGTGTTAAGCGGTAGAAAACGCACTGTTATGTTAGGATGAATGCTGTCCAAATGTTTAGGATAGGCTGGCACATTGTCAAGCAACAAAAGAATTTTAAAGGCAAGATTCTGTTCCCGGCAGTAGCATCCCAGAGCTATGTTACCTTCAGCTGATGCCGCGCTGTTTATAATTTCCAACTTTTTTTCAACTGTTAAAACGGTTCTCTGCCCAAAACATGACATCGGACACTTAGGAGGCATAGTTAAATATTTCAAGCGCAAAATCACTCCACCGTTGGTAAAACCAATAAAAGTTTAAGATCGTGCATCCACACCTTGCCAAATCCAATGCGAGAGTGGCGAGAGTGAAATTGTGAGGCGCACGCACCTGACTTGTATTGGCGGGAAAGTGGTGCTTCTCATCCCAACAGTGAGACTGTGAAGCCTGCGCACGTGACTTGTATTGGCGGGAAGGCAGTGCTCCTCGCATAACTGTGAATTTTGTACGCATATAACGAGACGTTGGTAGAAATAGGTTCCTCGCATAACTGTGAATCTGCATAGTCTGAAGACGCATATAACGAGTGTAACGCTCAGCTATATTGGCTCGTATTTATCTGGGGGAAACCCCGTCCGCCGCCTACCTTGTCTCCGGGTTACGTCAGTTGCTGTATAACTGCCACCTGATTCAGCTTCAAACATCAATCATCAGCCAGCACACAATGTACATTTTATCAATTACACTTTATAGATATTACTAAGTCTATGAGATTAATAGAAGTTCAATACTAAAAAGGAATGGAAAAAGCACCAGACTTATCAAGTTCAATTTCTTTGTGCACATGATGGAGCTTGGGACCTCTTTGGGACCACTCTGACCCCTTCGACTTGCAGCTCGGGACCACCGGAGTGATCAACCTGAGCTTTTCCTGCACGTCCATCGTCCTCACGGTCTCTCCCCGCCAAAACCCCCCGGTTCCCAACCATATGAGACAGCGTATCACTATGTCCTTCGTCCTCACGGTCTCTCCTCCGACTCCCCGCCAAAACCCCCTGGTTCCCAGCCATATGAGACAGCGTATCGCTATGTCCGTCGTCCTCATGGTCTCTCCTCCAACTCCCCGCCAAAACCCCCTGGTTCCCAGCCATATGAGATAGCGTATCACCCAAGGAAAGAATAACATGGACAGCCATTGGTTCATTTACTCTGTTATCTATATTATAATCCAAGCAAAGTGCTAGCTAGAGACTTTATCAGCATTTAACATAACAAAGAAGGCATTTTAATTAACATACACAGTAACATAAAAGATAACATAACAAAGAAGCCATTTTGATTAACATACGCAGTAACATAAAAGAAGAAACCCCTTACACGAGGATAGGGTGTACGATCAAATAAAATCCTACATATATGTGCATCGTTTGAGTATATTTTTTTATCTGTGACTTGACCAATGGGTTCTCAGTAAAGTGTTGACATACTCTAAAAGATTTTACTTGGTCTCTTTGTTTTGTAGAGATGCCTCCTTTGGGAATTCCACCTACCACCTAACTATTCTAGATTGTTTACATGCAATAAATCAGGTAAGTGACCCATTTATTTAAGTACAGATGGTTTTTATTTACATTGCTTTAGTTTTTTTAATGTTTTTGTGATGGGATTGACAAGAACAAAAGATATAAAGCATTTTAGAAGCAAATGTAGTTTTGAAAGGATTATGAAACTATTGGGTTACAATAAAATCTTATTAGTTTAATAATTTTTCTTTAGGGATGGTACTCTGTTATGCTTGCTGGCCTGGCCCATGTCTTAGTACAGACCTTGCAGTTGAAAATTACTAGCAGTCCACTGTTCGGGGGCAATGACTGATGGGTGATGTATGCTGACCTCAGCAGCAAAGTTCACATCCTGAAATTGGGCGCATAGCTAAAATGGACTTCAAATAATCATTGTTTCTTAGTAATCTTTTGACCTGCAAGGTTCAAATCTTGTTCTATTGTTGCCTGGGCAATTGGTAAGATTTTTGTACCCCTTCATGCAGTTCATGAAGGTGTTGAGATGTAACATTACCATTTTAAATCTGCTGCAATGTTTTATTCACTCTAAGGTGACAAAAATCACTATCAATTTTATGATCCTAAAGTTGCCAATGTGGCTCTTTATTCCAGAGGTTGATCATATAAGAATCAGGAATATTATCTAGTGTTTACCTGTAATTTTCTGTTTATCCACTTTCATTCCTGTCAAGGCTACTATTTGTTGCACATCCCTAACTGCCCTTGATGATAGTGAACTACCTTTTGGAAATGTTGCAGTCTAATGCTTAAGCTATGCTTGTGGTGCTGTCAAAAACGTTTCCAACAATGAAGGACCTGCAATACACTTGCCAGCCAGTTGGTGTGCAACTTGGATAGCCCTGCAGATAGTGTACTCTGCTCCTATTGTCTTAGGTCAGGGATTCCCAACCTTTTGTTGTGCCATGGATCAATACCATTAAGCTAGGGGTCCGTGGGCCCCTGGTAGGGAACCCCTGTTCGAGGTGGTACTGCTCTTTGGTTTAGAAGCTGTTATTGGAGTGTCTTAGGATCCTTTATATGCCAGGTTTGAAAAGCGACCGGGGCCTGTCAGGAGTTGTCTGCCGAGTGGGTGATTGGTAAGGTGATAAGCAAATTAGTAAGGGCCAATAAAAGGAAGGAAGATGTAAGCGAAGTGGGTGATTGTGGGAGCAGTCAGGCTTTGGCTCAGCTGGCTTCAACAAGAATAGGTTAGGCTAAAGGTGCGTGGAGTCTTTTGGAGTCAATTATTTGTTTGCAGAACTTGAGCTTAACAAGTTATACATTTTGGCTTTTAACAACTTTAGACAGGTAGATAATTAAGGCAGTGGAATGCTCCTCCTGTAAGATGTAGGATTACAGGGTACCTAATGGTCTCCCTGATGACTATCTTTGGAGAAAATGCACCCAACTTCAGCTCCTTCTGAGGTCAAGGAACTGGAACTAGAACTGGATGTACTTGGGGTCATCTGGGAGGCTGCAAACCTCATAGATGAGACTTTTATTGAGGTGGTCACACCCAGAGTGCAGACTTCAGGTAGTAGGAATATCAGAAGTAAGGGGAGTAAGCAGATAGTGCAGAGTTCCACTGTGGCCATTCCCTTTTGGATACTGCTGTGGGGGGAGGTGGAACAGCAGCAGCAGCCAGGCCAGTGGCACTGTGGCCAGCTCAGCAAAGGAGAGGAAAGCTAGGCAGAGCATCTGTAAGCCGTAAGAGGAGACTTGATGGTTAGGGAGATGGACTGGAGATCTTTTTTGGGCCACAAAATAGAGGCCAGGATGGTGTGTTGTCTGCCAGGTGCTAGGATCAATGATGTCTCAGAACAGCTGCCAAATATTCTCAAGAGGGAGTGTGAACAGCCGGAGGTCATGGTGCACATTGGCACAAGTGACATGGGCAGAAGGGGGAAGAGGTCCTGTGCAGTGAGTACAGAGACTTGTGGAAGAGGCTGAAAAGCAGGACCTCCAAGGTAGTATTCCCAGTGCCATGTACTAGTCAGGGCAGGGCAGGACGATAGTGCACATAAATGAGTGGCTGAGAGAGTGATGCAGGGGGCAGGGTTTCAGACTTTTGGATTGTTGGGATCTCTTCTGAGGAAGGTATGACCTGTACGAAATGAACAGGTTACACCTGCACCTGAGGGGGATCAATATCCTTGCAGGCAGGTTTGCAAGAGCTGTTGGGGAGGGTATAAACTATTTTGGTATGGGGGTGGGAGCGGAGTAATAGGGATGAAGATGGGCAGTGGTATACAATAGATGCAGTGTGGAGTGAGAAAGGACAGGCAGATGATAGGACAGCATTGCAGTTGGTGGGATGAATTGAAATATAATCTGTGGGCAAAATCGAAAAGGGCAATGAATAGAGAAATACAGGTGTTATATTTGAATGCATGCAGTATACAGAATAAGGTAGTTTATCTTGTAGCTCATTTAGAAATTGGCAAGTATGATGTTATGGGCATCAGTAAGTCATGGCTGAAAAAAGATCATAGTTGGGAGCTTAACATTTTATCAAAAGGACAGGCAAGTAGGCAAAGGGGATGGAGTGGCTTTTCCTGTGACAGCGCTCTGTGTAGATGTGCTCAGTGGTAGAGAAGGCTTTACACGTGATGGACTGGGTCATACCCGCTACATTTTATAGTGTTTTCCATTCAAGACCATGTGTGCTTCCATACCAGGCTGTGATGCAGCCAGTCGATATACTCATCACACATCTATAGAAGTTTGTCAAAGTTTTAGATGTTAAGCTGAATACTTGTGAACTTCTAAGAAAGTAGAGGAGCTATATGTTTTCTTTGTAATTGCCCTCGCGTGCTAGGTCCAAAGCAGGTCCTCTGAAATTATAACCATGAGTAATTTAAAGTTGCTGATCTTCTCTTCCCCTGATCCCCTGATGAGGACTGGCTCATGGACCTCCAGTTTCCTCCTCCTGAAGTCAATAATCAGCTGCTTGGTCTTGCTGACATTGAGTGACAAGTTGTTGTGGCACCACTCAGCCACATCTTCAGTCTTCCTCCTATATGCTGATTTGTCATCAACTTTGATTTGGCTGATGACAGTGGTGCTGTCAGCAAACTTGAATATGACATTGGAGCTGTTGTTGGCCACAGTCATAAGTATAAAGTGACTATGGCAGGGGACTAAGCACATAGCCTTGTGGTGCATCTGTGATGATGGAGATGTTGCCAATCTGAACTGACTGTGGTCTGCAAGTAAGGAAACAAAGATCTAATTATACAAGGAGGTACTGAGGTCAGGGTCTTGAAACTTATTGATTAGTTTTGAGAGGACGATGGTATTGAATGCCGAGTTCAATATACATCTTTGCTGTCCAGGTGTTCTGGGGCTCTGTGAAGAGACAATGAAATGGCACCTGCTCTGAAGTTGTGCTTGTAGACAAACTGGAGTGGATTCTGGTTGCTTCTCGGGCAGGAGTTGTGTATTCTATCAGCAACCTCTCAAAACACTTCATCACAGTCAGTGTAAATGCTACTGGATGATGGTCATTGAGGCAGGATACCATGTTTTCTTAGGTACAGGTGTGATTGAAGCAGGTGGGTACCTCGGATGGCTGAAGCGAGAGGTTAAAGATGTTGGTGAATACTCTAGCCAATTGATCAACACGGGTCTTTAGTACTGGACCAGATATCCCATCAGGACCAGGTGCTTTCTGTTGGTTCACCCTCCTGAAGGATGCTCTCACGTCAGCCTCAGAGACTGAAATCACAGGGTCATTGAGGCTATGGGAGTTCATGAAGTATCCTCTGTGTTTTGACAGTCAAAGTGTACATAGAAGGCATTGAGCTCATATGTCGCTTGATTTTACTCAGTAAGAGTTAATAGCATTTTAGCCCAAAGGCAGCATGGTTTCCTTAAGGGGAAAATTTGTGTGGCAAGTCTGAAATTATTTTGAGGAATTAACTGACAGGATAAACGAAGGAGAGTCTGTGGATGTTCTGCACTTGGATTTTAAGAAGGCTTTTGATAAGGTGCTGTA
Organism: Mobula hypostoma; assembly: GCF_963921235.1. Classification (NCBI taxonomy): domain Eukaryota; kingdom Metazoa; phylum Chordata; class Chondrichthyes; order Myliobatiformes; family Myliobatidae; genus Mobula; species Mobula hypostoma. Next base: position 43,404,410 of record NC_086108.1, read on the forward strand.
CCTGAGGCTGCTTAAGAAGATAAGAGACCATGAGATTACAGGAAAGATGCTAGCAAGGATAAAAGATTGGCTGAGTCAAGATTGGCAAAGAGTCAAAGAGCAGTGCCTTGGGAAGGTGGCATCTATCATTAAGGATCCCCCACACCCTCTTCACACTGTTACCATCAGGAAGGAGGTACAGAAGCCTGAAGGTACACACTCAGCGATTCAGGAACAGCTTCTTGCCCTCTGCCATTCATTTTCTAAATGAACATTGAACCCATGAACACTACCTCACTACTATTTTATTTTTGTTATTTTGTACTACTTAATTTAACTTAATTATTTAATAGACATATATATTTAATGTGACTTAGATTTTTCTCTATATTTATCATGTTTTTCATTGTACTGCTGCCGTAAAGTTAACAAATTTCACGAAATATGCCAGTGATACTATATTTGATTCTGATAAAGGGGGCCTTTTCTGGTTGGCTGCCAGTGACAAGTGGTGTTCCACAGGGGTCGGTATTGGGACTGCTTCTTGTCAAAGAAGGCACAACAGTGGCTAATTGCGAGTGTCTTTGGTGAGCTTGAGGAAATTTGGCATATCACTAAAAACACTTGCAAATTTCTACAAGTGTACTGAGGAGAGCATTCTAACTGGCTTGCATCACTGTCTGCTGGGGAGTAGGGGAATGCTACTGCAGAAGATTGAAGCAAACTGCAGAGTGCTATAAACTTAGTCAGCTCCATTATGGATACTAGCCTCAGTAGTATTCAGGACATCTTCAAGGAGTGATGCCTCAAAAAGGCGACATCCATCTTTAAGGACCCCCATCATGTAGGATATGTCCTGTTCTCATTGCTCCAATCAGAAAGGAGGTACAGGAGCCTGAAGGCACACACTCAATGAATCAGGAACAGCTGATTCCCCTCTGCCATCCGATTTTTGTGTGTCTATACGTATGCACATACGTGCATACACACACTTATTTATTTATGAATCTTAACTTAAAGGGTTAGTAAAGAAAAGAAAGAAAGAAAAAAAAAACAAAAGGGGCCCTTTATAATTAAAGTCAAATGTGCACAATTAGGATCTCAACTCTTCCCAAAATTCATATTCACTGATCCTCGGTCAATCTCGGCGCCTAGCTCCATCGAATCATGGTCCCTCACCGGGTCGAATCCTACAACCGGTTCTCTCCAGTGTCTTGTCTCTTCATCTCCAGCCGAACAAAAAAAAAACCAAGACCAACCTTCCTAATTGGATGACACACATTCCTTAGCATCCCTTATCTTCAACATAACCCAAACAGGCTGAAAACAGAACAGACTGCTAAAATGAAATACCTATAGTTAGCAGTAAAAATGTGAGACAGAGTGTTGGATGACGGAATTGATGGCTTAGTTGCCAACTTTGCAGAAAATATCAAGACAGATGGAGGGGCAGATAGTGTTGAGTCTTCAGAAGAACTTGGACAGGTTGGGAGAATGGGCAATGAAGTGGCAGATGAAACCTAGTGCAGGGGACAGGTATGGTCATGCATTTCAGCAGAAGGAATAAAGGTGTAGACTATTTTGTAAACAAGGAGAAAATTCAAAAATCAGAGGTTGGCATCCTTGTGCAGGATTCCCTAAACATTAACTTGCAAGTTGAGTCAGTGGTAAGGAAACCAAAAGCAATGTTAGTATTCATTTCGAGATGACTAGAATATTAAAAAGAATGATGTGCGGAGGCTATATAAGGCATTGGTCAGACTGCATTTGGAGTACTGCGAGCAGTTTTGGACCTCTTATCTAAGAAAAGATGTGCTCACATTGAAAAAGGTCCAGAAGAGGTTCATGAGGCTGATTCTGGGAATGAAAGGCTTAGCATATGAGGAGTGTTTGATGGCTCAGGCCTGTACTCGCTGGAGTTTAGAAGAATGGTGGGGGGAGTGGGATGTGTGATCTCATTGAAACCTATCGAACATTGCAAGACATAGAGTGAAGATGTTTCCTATAGTAGGTGAGTCTTGTATCAGAGGACATAGCCTCAGAATAGAGGGATGTCCATTTAAAACAACATTTGCCACAGACAGCTGTGGAGGCCAAGTCATTGTGTATACTTAAAACATAGGTTGTTAAGTTCTTGATTAGTCAAGGTGTCAAAGTTTATGGGGAGAAGGCAGGAGATTGGAGTTGAAAGGGATAATACATCAGCCAGGATAGAATGGCAGAGCAGACTCGAATGGCCTGATTATAAGACCATAAGACATAGGAGCAGAATTAGGCCATTTGGCCAGCTGAGTTTGCTCCGCCATAGCTGATCCAATTTTCCTATCAGCCCTTATCTCCTGCCTTCTCTCCATATCCCTTTATGCCCTGACCAGTCAAGAACTTATTGATTCTGCCTTAAATATACATGAAGACTTGACCTTCACTGCTGCCTGTGGCAAAGAATTCCACAGATTCGCCGCTCTCTTGCTAAAGAAATTCCTCCTTGTTTCTGTTCTAAAAGGACGCCCTTCTATTCTGAATCGGTGTCTTCTGGTCTTAGATTCTCCTACTGGGGAACATCCTCTCCACATCCATTCTAACAAGGCCTTTCACCATTTGATAGATTTCAGTGAGGTCATCCCTCATTCTTCTGAATTCTAGTAAATACAGGCCCAGAGCCATCAAATGCTCTTCATGTGACAAGCCTTTCAATCCCAGAATCATTTTTGTGAACCGCCTTTGAACCCTCTCCAATGTCAGCACATCCTTTCTTAGATAAGGGTTCCAAAACTGCTCTCAATACTCCGAGCGAGGCCTCACTATTGCTTTATAAAATCTCAACATTACATCCTTGCTGTTGTATTCTAGTCCTCTTAAAATGAATGCTAACATTGCATTTGCCTTCCTCACCAAGATTCAACCTGCAAATTAACTTTTAGGGAATCATGCACGAGGACTCCCAAGTCCCTTTGCACCTCAGGTTTTTGTATTTTCTCTCTATTTAGAAAATATTCAACCCTTTAATTTCTTCTAGCAAGTTGCATATACTTCTCGACACTGTATTCCATCTGCCGTTTCTTTGCCCACACTCCTAATCCGTCTGTCCCTTTGTAGCCTCTCTACTTTTTCAACTACCTGCCCCTCCACTATCTTCATGTCTTCTGCAAATGTTGCAACAATGCAATTAATTCCATCATTCAAATCGTTGACTCCTATGTCTCCTAATTATGCTCCTATGTCTTGTAGTCTTATGACTAACTGCAGAGCATTTGGCTAATCTCACACACTGCAACAATTGTGCATTGGGAGAGGAATGAACATTCAGTGTGGTGATGGTCAATTGCAATGTTTTGTCTTGGGTAGTGTTAAGGTTTTTAAGTATCCTTTTAGAGCTACATGCTTACAGGCAAATGGAGTACATTCTATCCTTTCTAAATGTGTTTTGTACATGTTGGTAAAACTTTGGTTGTTAGGAAGTGAGGCACTCCAGTTTACTCTGCCTCTGACTTGCTGTTGTAGCTACAGTGTTCATGTGATTGGCCCATTGAGTTTCTGGTCAATGGTTTCCCCACTCCTACCCTTCAGGATGTTGATGGTGGGTTCTTGGCAATTTATAACTTACAAACGCTGGATGCTATGAGTTATCTTAGTACATCTTTAGGAAATACCTGAGGATTGAGGATGACTTGTTTCCAGTCTAGTTTTATAGGTTCTGGGGTGGCTAGTAAGGCCGGTGTTCTGGTAGATGAGACAGCAGGTATCTGAGGGAGTGGTTGGATAGTTGGTGAGGTGGCATGCTCCTTTTGCTTCAACTAATGCATAGACTAACATTCACAATGTTATGCTGAATTCTGCTCTGCCACTTGAGCCATTATAGGACAAAGATTCCCAAAAGTTCGTCAGTGGGGATTATTACATTGCTTGAAGGCAACTTAAACACTTCCTTAAACTTTTTTTTAATCTGCCCGCCTTGTGAGCCCTTCCCATGATGGGGCTTGGTATACTCTGTTTTGAGAGACTGGTGTTGTGCATGTGACAAGTTTGTCCTGCCTGTGTAGCCAATTGCAGGCATTGATCTTGGAAGTGTTGGCCTGGGATACAACATTGAATGTAGAGGATTTAGCACCGACAATTAGTGCCATCTTGCTAGTGTCTTAAGGTTCCTGTTGTAGGTCCTATACAAAGAAACATGCAGGTGGGCAGGATTACTGCTGTCCAGTAAACCATGCAATACCAAGCATTGGTCTTCATCTTCAGAAACCATTTTCCCTAATCATCTGATGGCTGTGTGAAGACATTGAAGGAAATAATCGACCTCATCATTGCAGTCTGCCTTCAACAAGATATGGGTACCTAAATATGTGAAGTGGTTTGTATTTTACTGCTAGGCCAGTGTTCTGCATTGGGGGCTGGCTGGTTTATCTTGTGGTAGTTGAGTATAGGCTTTTCCTTTTGTATACTTTAGTAATGAGTCAACAATGTCTTGAAGCTGAGCCTCTGAATTTGCACAACTACACATTGCCTGTACATTGCAACTTGACCACTGAGGTTTGGGTCTGTAGTATAGACTCTAGTCAAAGTTTCCTGTTCTAAAGAATAGATCCATACCCACAGGATGTTCGTAGGAGGTGCAGCATAAATTGTAGTAAGAAAGAGAGCATTGTTCAACACCAATTTTCACTGATTCTATGAAACCCATAGGTCAGTATCGAATGCAAAGTAGAGGCAAATATTTCTGGGTAGCTGAATTTGAGGAGGATTACAGAATCTTCCTGAGTAACGGACTCAAAGGCTGAGGTCAGAAAAGATCACCCGGAGTGGTTGGTGCTGCTCCCTTCATTTTCCCTGGAATTGTTGCACAATGAAAATAGTGTCCATTGTGCTTTTTGGGGAACTAAATCTGCACTGCAATTCAGGAGCAGATCTGCAGCCATTGGGAAGAGGTGGTTCAAAATGACACAACAATGACTTTTCCTGAGGCCCCATAATGTTAGTAACAACATGGGTATTGCTGCAAGAAGTGGTGAAGGACCCACAAAAGTAGTTTTTGGATGTGCTGAAACTAGGGAGGGTTCAAAGGAGGTTCACAGAAGTTATTCCAGGATTAAGTGGCATGTCATATGAAGAGTGTTTGATGGCTCTGGGCCTGTGTTCGCTAGAATTCAGATAAATGTGGAGTGACCTCATTGAAACCTATTGAATAGAGTGGACGTGGAGAGGATGTTTCCTATGGTGGGAGTGTTTAAGACCAGAGGGCACAGCCTCAAAATAGAGGTGTGTCCTTTTAGTACAGAGATGAGGAGGAATTCCTTTAGCTAGAGAGCAGTGAATGTAGAATTCTTTACCACAAGTGGCTCTGGAGGCCAAGTCTTTATGGCACTTAAGGCAATGGTTGATAGATTCTTGATAGTCATGGCACGAAGGGATATGGGGAGAAGGCAGGAGTTTGGGGCTGAGAGGAAAAATGGATCAGCTATGACAAAATGGTGGAGCAGACCCAATGGGCAAAATGCCTAATTGTGCTCCTATATCTTATAGATTTTGGTTCTGTGGTTTAGCCTGCTGATTTGCCAGCTTTGCAGAAGGGCATATTTTTGGCACCACCTCCTTAGCTGTTTAATTGTATTTTATCATTGATGGTAAGACTGCAGAGATTCCAGTATGATCCATTGATTGCTTGAGTGTCAGTTGCATATAGAAGTGGCACAGGGGACTTCGGGTCAAGATAGTGATGGTTTAGTCACTAAAAGCTATCGCTCCATTCTATTTATCTCCGCACTCCTTCTCTCCCTTTTTAACTCCAAACTGTTAAACTTTTTATTCTCCCTCCCGCCTGCGAATACAGCTGTTTTATAATGGCTTCAAAGACTACCAAATTGGGGAAAAAAAGAAGTTCCAGTGGCCGGCTTCTCAGGCGAAAACATTATCTTGATATTAGAACAGCATCGACAGGAGATAATTACTGAATTTAAGTCTTCTTTCAGTTCGTTGGAATCGAAATGGGATCAAATTAAATCCAAAGTGGAGGATCATGCCCAACATTGATCACATCTCGAGTTTGCCACGGATGATTTAGACCGCAGTTTTAAAGAGTTGGAAAACATTTGTTCCAACTTGAGAGATCATAACCCCAAGCTAGTATCCAAAGTTACTGACCTGGAAAGGTGGAGCTGACATCAAAATCTACGTATTCTCGGCTTGCCAGAGTCTATCGAAAGTGGATCCCCCGCTGAATTTTTCTCCACTTTGCTATGTGAGATTTTTGGGAATGATATACTTTCGACCCTGCCTGAGATAGGCAGAGCTCATCATACTTTAGCGCTTAAGCCGGAGCCGGGGCATAGGCCACGCCTTGTAATTATTCATTTTCATCGCTACCAGATTGAGGATCTCTTGGTTAAAGAAGCCCGTCAGAGAGGTAGGTTGGAATACAAGGGTCAATCAATTCATGTTGTCGAGGACTATGCTTCCCAAGTTCTGAGTCTGCGAGCCGAGTATAAAGGAGACATGAAAGAACTATATAATCGCGGATTCAGACCTTCCCTTCGATTTCCAGCTGGCCTTCGAATATCTCTTACTGGTGGAGGCAAAAAGTGGTTTAACTCAGCTACAGAACCTCAGAAATTTATCGATACCCTCCCTGTTACTTCGAGTCCCTCAGATTCAGTTTGATTACTTATATTGACAGAAAAGTACTTTTTTTTTCTCCTCTTGTTTTTTTTCCTGATCTTTCTTTCTTAAGTCAGTAAATTTTTTTTCCATAGTTTCTCGTGGGTAGGTCACTGGGTAAGGTCTGTTTACCTGTTTACCTATTTACCTGTTTTTATATTTTTTCTTAAATACTAGTTCTTATTTTTTTTTGGATTATTGCCTTGAGTCAAGCTTAACAAATTATGGTGGAATTGTTTTTCTTTTCACTATGTATAACTTTAGTTTGTAGTGCTAAAAGTTTTCTGGTTTTTAATCGATAATAAGATGGAGCTGATGACGATGTTAAGAGACAGGCAGTTGGGTTATGGGGTAACTTTTTCGGTAGCTCTCTTGCCGTGGGGTGCAGGGGCGGGGTGGGAGGGAACACTTAACGCCAATATTATTCATAGAACCTTTAGATATTTGTATTATTCAGGACGTATTTCTGTCCTGTTTTTCTTGTTTTATACTTTTGCACCAGAGCTGTTACTGGAATTTCTGATAATGCTTTTGCCCACTATTCTCTATCCTTTTTTTTTAAAAGGACAATGGTAAGTCTGTTGAATTTTGTAAGCTGGAATGTTAAAGGATTGAACCATCCTGTTAAAAGAAGGAAGGTGTTTTCACATCTTAAACAGCTTAATGCAGCAATGCTTTTTTGCAAGAAACACACATTCGCAGTTCTGATAATTTTCATCTCATGTCAAGATGGGTGGGGCAGCACTTCCATTCTACTTTTCAGGCTAAAGCCGGGGGGGGGGGGGGTCTTAATTCTTATAAATCAAAATGTTCCCTTTGAGCTTCATAACAAAGTATCTGATACAAATGGTCATTTTATTATTGTCTCGGGGAAATTATATAACACACTGGTAGTCTTGGCTAACTTATACACTCCCAATTCGGATGATGTGGAGTTTTTTGATCGTTTTTTCTCTTTATTGCCTGAGCTGAGTTCATGTTCTCTCATATTTGGTGGTGATTTTAATCGTTGGTTAGATCCAGTTTTGGATCGATCATCCTCTATTCCTAGACTACCATGTAAATCTGCTTTATCAATTCAGTCTTTCCTTTCCAATTATGGTGTCTCCAATGAATCGTGTTTTCTCCGTCCAAATGAGAGGGATTACTCTTTTTTTTTTCACATGTCCATTACACTTTTACTAGAATTGATTATTTTTTAATTGATAATCAGCTGATTCCATCTGTTCACTCTTGTGACTATCGGAGTATATTGACTTCAGATCATGCCCCAGTCACCCTGTCTATAATTCTTCCTGATTTCCCTCAAATGAATAAGCATTGGCATTTTAATCTGACCCTGTTGTCAGATAATGACTTCGTAAAATTTATGGAGGACCAGATAACTTTTATTTTTTAAATACTAACACGTCATCTGAAACCTCAAGTCAGGTTGTTTGGGACACTATGAAAGCATGTCTGAGGGGTCAAATAATTTCATATACTGTGAATTTGAAGAGAAAGACCCATAAAGAGCGATTAGATCTGGTCAATCAAATTAAAGCAACAGACCAACTATATGCCCAGACCAAAAATCCAGAGTTGTATAAGAAACGAGTGGAACTTCAAACTAAGTTTTTCCACTCACCCAATTGAACACCAACTTTTGGAAAGTAAGAGCCGGTTTTATATCCATGGTGATAAATCCCGTAAATCTTTAGTTAACCGACTAAGACGCCCTAAAGCTAAACAACATATTACAAAAATTCAAATGGAAAATGGGAATATTACCTTGAATCATTCTGAAATTAATGACTCATTCAAGAATTACTATTCTTGACTCTATACTTCTGAATCTTTAAATGATAATATTTATGTTGAGCATTTTTTAAATAGTTTAAATATTCCTACGCTTTCTCCTGATCTCAAAGTAAAACTGAATGAGCCATTATCATTAGAGGAAATATCCTCAGCTATTTCTGTATTGCAGTCTGGTAAATCTCCTGGACCTGATGAGTTCTCTGCAGAATTTTATAAATCATTTCCCTCAGTGCTTTCGCCTCAACTAATTTTAGTTTTATCCGACTCGTTTAAACAAGGTAAGTTGCCAGCATCATTTAATGAGGCATGTATCATTCTTTTAGAGAAAGAAAGGCAAAGATTCATCAGAGTGTTCTTCGTATAGGCCGATTTCATTGCTAAATGTTGATGTTAAAATTTTGGCTAAAGTTTTGGCCCACAGATTGGAGAACATTCTACCCTTAATTATTTCTGAAGGCCAAACTGGTTTTATTAAAAATCGTCTCCCTTTTTTAATATACGGCGTCTGTTTAATATCTTATACTCACCTTCAGCTGGGATTCCGGAATGTGTCATTTCTGTAGACGTGGAGAAAGCATTTGATCGTGTGGAGTGGTATTATCTTTTTGCAGTTTTAGAAAAATTTGATTTTGGACAAAGTTTTATTACATGGATTAAACTGTTATATTCACACCCCACTGCTTCTGTCTTGACCAACTCTCAGCAATCCCAGCCTTTCAACCTTAAACGTGGCACCTGGCAAGGGTGCCCTTTAAGTCCCTTACTTCTTGATCTGGCCATAGAGCCATTGGCGATTGCGTTTCGTAGCTGTGCTGAATTGACGGGGATTTGGAGGCGGGGGGGGGGTTCTTGAGCACAAGGTCTCTCTTTACGCTGATGATCTTTTACTTTTTATATCAAATCGGACTACTTCCTTATCCCCAATGTTTTCACTTCTTAACAAATTTAGCCAGCTCTCTGGAGACAAACTTAATTTACATAAGAGCGAACTCTTTCCAATAAATAGAGAAGCACAAATATTAGAATTTCATAACCTCCCTTTTAAGGTAGTAAATAATCACTTACCTTGGCATTACAGTAACAAGGAATTGTAAGTGTCTTTTTGGAGAAAATTTCACTAATCTTTTAAACCATACAAAACAGTGTCTAGTACAGTGGTCACCCCTGTCTATGCCTCTGATAGGTCGAATTAATGTTGTTAAAATGTATATCCTTCCTAAATTTTTATACTTATTTCAATCTTTACCAAATTTTATTTCTAAAGCTTCTTTTGTCTTGTTAGATTCTATTATTTCGTCCTATCTATGGAAGGGCAAACGTCCCAGACTAAATAAAGCTCACTTTCAAAAACCTAAAACGGGGGCCGGCTAGTGGCGCAATGACATCGGCGCTGGACCCGAGAGCGGAGGTTCCTGGGTTCAGAACCAGTCGGGTCTGCTCCCAAGTACGCTTTCCATCCGTGCCAGGTTGAGTGTTGAGATCGCAACTCGACCTCGTAAAATAAAGGGAAAGTACTGCGAAAATGTCTGTGTGAGGACATCCCCCCTCGCCCCCCCGCACCTTGTAAAAAGCCATGAAAAAGACATCATCACGGACGCGCGGGCACACACCAAAAAAAAACCTAAAAGAGTAGGTGATATGACCTTGCCCAATTTTCATTTATATTACTCTGCAGCCAACATATGTTGTTTTATCTTTTGGTCTTACTTTTATAATCAGTCTAACTGCCCAATATAGGTGGCAATGGAGTTGAATTCTGATAAGAATCTCTCCATTCCTGCACTTCTTGGATCTGCACTTCCTTGCCATCTGCCTAAATCAATTGTTAATCCTATCATCAGACACACTCTGAGAATATGGGCTCAGTTCAGAAAATATAATGGTCTTCACGGTTTCGCTCTCTCTAGTCCTATTCTACATAATCATCTCTTTTAGTCTTCTATTCAGGATTTCACATTTCAGGACTGGCACAGAAAGGGCATTAGATGCTTTGAAGATCTTTTCATAGACAATCGCTTTGCAACTTTTGAACAGCTGTCTGTAAAGTTCAATCTACCCAACACTCATTTCAACCCTTTAATACCAAACTTTCATGAGGTACCTGATAAAAATGTTGTGGTCTTGTTCCTTCGTATGAATCCATTGGGTAAAGGTTTAATATCCACTATTCGATATGTTAAGAGATTTTGAGGCAAGCCCCCTTTGGCAAAATTAAAACTGCCTGGGAGCATGATTTAAATTTTCCTCTGTCTGATGAGGTTTGGGATTCAATTCTCAAGTCAGTTAATTTTTTTTTGAGTGTGGGCATGCATAGGTGTGTCCATGTGTGTGCGATGTTGGTCGGACAATGTCCTTTTCATGCCTTTACAAGGCGGGGATCGAGAGAGAGAGAGACTGTGGCCGCCACTCTTCACACAGACATTTTGCAGTGTTTTTCCCTTTATTTTATGAGGCCGAGTTGCGATCTCGACACTCAACTCGGCACGGATGGAAAGCATACTTGGGAGCGGACCCAACTAGGTTCGAACCCTGGAATCTCCGTTCCAGAGTCCGGCGCTGATGTCATTGCGCCACCAGCTGGCCCCTCAAGTCAGTTAATTCAACTTCTTTATGTGCTCACCACTGCCTTTTACAGTTCAAAGTTATACACAGGGCTCATATGTCTAAAACTAAATTATCGCGGTTCTATCCTAATATTAGTCCCTGTTGCGACAAGTGTAAAGGGGGCAAGGCTTCCCTTATTCATATGTACTGGGCTTGTCCTAGCTTGGAGAAATTCTGGAGAGATGTCTTTTTAACTTTATTCCATATACTTAATTGCTGTTTGGAACCTGACCCTCTAATTGCTCTTTTTGGCACCTGAGGAGAAGTTGACACGCATCCGAGTCCGACTAAACGTCGTACATTGTCTTTTGCCTCTCTTTTGGCCAGATGTGCAGTCCTTCTTAAGTGGAGAGATGTTGCCCACCTACTCATGCTCAATGGCTCAGACATTATGTCCTGCTTGGACCTTGAAAAGATTCATTATTCACTTCTTAATTTGGACATAAAGTTCCAAAAGGTGTGGGGACCGTTTCTTGAATATTTTCATAATTCCTGTTTAGATTAGGGGTTTATCCCTCCTTTTTTTCTTTTGCATTTAAATCCCTTACTTCCAGCTTCTTTTGGTTAAGACTTGCGTTTTTTTTTATGTGTAAACATATTGTAGCTCAGGTAGTAGGCAATATACCTTCTTTTTATAAATACAGCTCTGTGGTGATAAAAGTCTGATCAACTTTTCTATATGTCGTAAGGTTGGCTTGGAGTTGGGTAGTGGGAAGGTGGGATGGTAACTAACTATATGATTCTACTATGGGTACTTTTCCTTAACTGTTATGAACTGTATATTTGATATGTTTTGCGCTGTATAAACCTCCATTTTTTACTGTTTTTTTTGTTGTTGCTGCATTGTAGAAACTAATAAAAAAAAAGTTAATTTTAAAAAAAAAGAAATGGCACATATCCCCCCTTCCCCCCCCACCCCCCACACACACCCAACATTTCATTCAAAGTTGCACTGACGATGTTGCCTAGCTGGGTAACAAAACGTCTGTAAGCTAACAAGCCAGCTTGGAGAGCCACTCAACAACAACACCCTTCTCCATAAACAGCATCTGTTCCCATGCTCCATCCCAATAATATCTGTCGTATAATTTTGGAATCTACCATTTACATCTGGAGAAAATTCCCATTTTTCTAAACATCATGAGACTGCATAATTCTAGTGCTGTTTCAGAGCCATGATATTTTAAACTTTGTGACAGAAATAAAACCAGACGCAGTACTCCAAATTCTACCCTAAGTACAGGTGTCCCCAGCTTTTCGAACGTTCACTTTACGAAACCTCACTGTTATGAAAGACCTACATTAGTTCCCTGTTTTTGCTAACAGAAGGTGTTTTCACTGTTATGAAGAAAGGCAGCGCGCCGGGAAAAGCAGCGCGCGATTTAAAAAAAGGCAGCTCGCGCCCTGAGCAGCCGCTCTCCCCCGGATTCGGAACGGCATTCTCGCTGGCGTTGCTTGAACACGTGCCTGTGAGCAGCCGTTTGCAAGATGAGTTCTATGGTATCGGAAAAGCCTAAAAGAGCTTGTAAGGGTGTTACACTTAGAGTAAAACTAGGCATAATTAAGCGTTTCGATTGTGGTGAACGAAGTAAGGACAAAGTGAGTTTGGCTTGTGGAAGTTGACAAAGATGATGTTGAAGAGGTTTTGGCATCTCATGACCAAGAACTGATAGACGAAGAGCTGATGCAATTGGCAGAGGAAAGGATAACAATCGAAACCGAATTCAGTAGCGAAAGTGAAGTCGTCCAGGAACTGAACGTGAAGCAACTGCGTGAGATTTTCGCTGCAATTATAAAGTACGACTTTAATTTTGAAAGGGTACGTCGGTTTAGGGCATATTTGCAAGATTGTTTGAGTCCTTACAAAGAACTGTATGATAGAAAAATGCACGAGGCTCAGCAGTCAAGCAAGCCTTCCACATCAGCCACAGCAGACGACAAACCTTGACCTTCGACATCGAGGCGGGCAGTCATAGGAGATGACGACCTGCCTGCCCTAATGGAAACAGACAACGATGAGATGACACCCCCGTGTCCCACCACCCTAACCCCCGCACCGCGGACAGATACCGATTCGCGGAGAATGCAGCGGTAGCTGGGAGGCACCCAACATGTCTTTAAGAAAAAAAGCCGAAATAAACAAGCTAATTAATTAGGTGCCACCCGGCACGTAATTGTCGGCCCAGATCAGAGGCGACTGCACCACCCAAACTCCAATGACTCAGTCTAACACACCATCATCAGTGTGCTCGGCAAGCTGTCTTCCCGATTCCCGTAAGTGATACTACACTGTACATACATTATTTCTACTTTATAAAGGCTGTGTATTTTTATGTGTTATTTGGTATGATTTGGCAGCTTCATAACTTAAAGGTTACTGGAGAGAGTTTTTCTGCCAAGAGCGCTTGCGTGAGATTTTCGCTACGGAGAACAGTGCCGGCAATGATTGTGGAAAAGTATTTCTACTTTATATAGGCTGTGTATTCATCATATCATTCCTGCTTTTACTATATGTTACTGTTATTTTAGGTTTTATGTGTTATTTGGCATGATTTGGTAGGTTATTTTTGGGTCTGCGAATGCTCACAATATTTTCCCATATAAATAAATGGTAATTGCTTCTTTGTTTTAAAACATTCCGGCTTACGAACCGTTTCATAGGAACGCTCTACCTTCGGATGGCGGGGGAAATCTGTATAGGATGAAAATTGCTTTTTTTTTTAAAGGACCTGAGAATACCTATGTTTTTGCAAATTCTATAAAGCATTTTACAAAATTTTTTGGCATATTAAACCCATCTCACTGAGTATTTTGCATTTTTATTTTGGTAGGAATTTAGTTGGAACTGCTAACTTCATTTGTTTGATTCATCACTATCAGAAAATTCCCACACTTAAAAGTGCATCAATGAGTTATTAAAGAGTTTAGCTAATGTTTGGTTATGCTGTTATGTTGAGAAAATGCAGTGTTTTGTCACCGACTCTGAATGCCTGTTAGTTTGGCATGAAAAATTTTACTCAGTGATTGGCTGTCTTTTGTATTTTGACTGCCTTTATCCTAAGTTGGTGATGATTAAACTCTGGAGGAACTTAGTTGTTTTTGATGTGCATAGACATGGGAGCAGAATTAGGCCATTCGGCCTCACCATCATGGCTGATTTATTATCCTTCTCAACCCCATTCCCCTGAAATAGACAGGACTATTTCATAAAATGGGCAAGGCTTGTTTTTCCCCTTGAACAAAGGAAGCTGAAGGGTGGCCTGATAGATATAAAATTATAAGAGGCTTAGATGGAGTAGCTAGACAAAATATTTTTCCATTTGGAGAGGTATCAAAAATAAGAGGGCACAAGTTTAATGAGGGAAAAGTATTTTAAAGGGAATTTGAAGGCAAGGATTTTGCAGAGAGAGTTGCTGATATCAGGAACTCTTTGCCAGAGGAGGTGATGGAGTTAGATGCAATCTGACAAGGAGACAAGGCTTTGAAGGATATGGACCTAATCTAGAAAAATGGGTTTTAGTGTGGATAGGCAGAATGGTCAGCAGAGGTGTATGAGCTGAAAGCCCATTTCTCTCTTGCATTACTTTATGACTATATGAATTATTGTTTGAAATAAAAGAGAAATATCAGTGAAAATGTGCATGTAGAGACTGGGCTATGATCCGACAGATCAATTGTTGCAATATTACAGTTTTTTATCCTGAGTCTATCTGTATTTAAGATAAAGAAATAGTCTATCCTTGAATAGGCTGAATGAGGGAAAGAGTAATATGTATAATCTTTACTAGTAGGGTGTAATTCCCTCCAGACATCTATAATTCCCAACTCCTCCATCAATGAATTCACTTTCCGAGTCAGAGGTTTATTCTGAGTAACTATTCTTGAAGAATCTAATATAGGATTTAATCTAATATTAAAATCCCCTCCACAAATTACTACCCCTCGAGAACTGACCATTAGGTCAAAAATGTGTCTATAAAATGACCATTCACTATCTGGAGGAGCATAAACATTCAGCAATGTTATTTCTGTACCTTCTATTCTTCCTGTGATTTTTACAAACCGTCCTTCTTTGTCTCTAGTCTCTGAAATATGTTCATAATTAAGAGTACTTGATATTAAAGTAGCTACCCCTCTTTTGTGACTCAATTTATATGATGAATAAAATACATGCTTAAAGCCTATTCTTTTTAATTTTCCATGTTCAGATTGGCTCATAAGTGTTTCCTGGAGGAAAGCTATTTGTGCCCTCTCTTTTTTCAATTTAGACATAATCTTATTTCTTTTAATTGGATTCAAAACCCCATTAACATTATAGGAAATTATTTTTACCAATATTGCTAACGTAAGCACCCCTAGTCTAAATGTTTGTTGTTTTTTTTTGGAAAATAGAGAATTAACACAAGTAAAGGGAAAGATTTGGGAAAGGGATAAAAAAAAATGAAAAAATTAAGTAAATAAGTACATAGGGATTGGATAATTATGTCTGCGGGCAGGAACAAGCGCGAACAAATTGGGATATAAACACCTACAATGGTTGGTATATAGGCTTGTATGCAACATTTTGGACCAGTGGAAATGGTCCAGAAGGGTTGTATGGAAACTATTATTACCATTTTTCTTAACAACTAATTCCATTACTTAGCCTAATAGGTTAGATTTATCACAGTACATAATTATCTATTTAAATGTTTATTTTCCTTTTATATCATCTCAATGTCTACTTAAGAATGTATAAATAATTGTGGTTTTGTACATATAAAAAAATGGAAAAGGTTATATGTGTGAAAAAAGTACATGATAATTGTGATTTCCTTATCCAAATAAAAATAAAATTAAAAAATAAAGAAAATGTGCATGTAGTTCTGCACTTTTGTGAATAATCATAAACACAAGAGATTCTGCAGGTGCTGAAAATCCAGAGCAACATATATAAAATGCTGAAGGAACTCAGCAGGTCAGGCAACATCAATGGAAGTGAATACACAATTGACATTTTGGGCCAGGACCCTTCATCAGAACTGGAAAGGAATGGGGAAGAAGCTAGAATAAGAAGGGGTAGGGGATGGAATGCAACCTGTATGGTGATGGCTAAAGCCAGGTGGGTGGGCGAGGGGGATGAAGTAAGAAGCTAGACGATGATGGGTGGAAAAAGTAAAGGGCTGGAAAAGACAAAATCTGATACAAGAGGAGAGTGGATCATGGGAGAAAGGAAGGAGGAGGGGCACCAGTGGAAGGTGATAAGGCAGGAAGGAGAAGAAAAGATTTGAGGGTGGGCCAGAATGGGTAATTGAAAAGAGTGTGGAGGGGGAAAATTTAAAGGAAATTGGAGAGATCAGTGCTCATGCCACCAGATAGAATGAGGGGTGTTGCAGCTGAGTGGCCTCATTGTGGTAGTAGAGGAGGCCATAAACAGACATGTACAAACCCCATTTCCAGAAAAGTTGGGATATTTTCCAAAATGCAATAAAAACAAAAATCTGTGATATGTTAATTCACGTGAACCTTTATTTAACTGACAAAAGTACAAAGAAAAGATTTTCAATAGTTTTACTGACCAACTTAATTGTATTTTGTAAATATACACAAATTTAGAATTTGATGACTGCAACACACTCAACAAAAGTTGTGACAGAGTTAAAATGATTGAAAAGTGCACAGAATATTCAAGTAACACCAGTTTGGAAGACTCCACATTAAGCAGGCTAATTGGTAGCAGGTGAGGTATCATGACTGGGTATAAAAGTAGCGTCCATCAAAGGCTCATTCTTTGCAAGCAAGGATGGGTCGTGGCTCACCCCTTTGTGCCAAAATTCGTGAGAGAATTGTTAGTCAGTTCAAAAGGAACATTTCTCAATGCAAGATTGCAAAGAATTTAGGTCTTTCAACATCTACAGTACATAATATTGTGAAAAGATTCAGAGAATTCAGAGACATCTCAGTGTGTAAAGGACAAGGTCGGAAACCACTGTTGAATACGCGTGATCTTCGAACCCTCAGGTGGCACTGCCTAAGAAATGGTCATGCTACTGTGACAATTATAGCCACCTGGGCTCGGGAGTACTTCGGAAAGCCATTGTTACCCAACACAGTCCGTCGCTGCATCCAGAAATACATCTTGAAACTGTATTACACAAGGAGGAAGCCATTAATCAACTCTATGCAGAAACGCCAGCGAGTTCTCTGGGCCCGAGCTCATCTCAGATGGACCAAAAGACTGTGGAACCGTGTGCTGTGGTCAGATGAGTCCATATTTCAGCTAGTTTTCAGAGAAAATGGGCATCGAGTTTTCCATGCCAAAGATGAAAACGACCATCCAGATTGTTATCAGCGAAAGGTGCAAAAGCCAGCAACTGTGATGGTATGGGGGTGCATCAGTGCCCACAGCATGGGTGAGTTGCATGTATGTGAAGGTACCATTGACTATGAGGCGTATATTAGGATTTTAGAGAGACATATGTTGCCATCAAGGCGACGTCTCTTCCCGGGACATCCATGCTTATTTCAGCAGGACAATGCCAGACCACATTCTGCACGGGCTACAACAGCGTGGTTTTGTAGACACAGAGTGCGTGTGCTTGACTGGCCTGCTGCCAGTCCAGATCTATCTTCTATTGAAAATGTATGGCGCATCATGAAGAGGAGAATCAGACAACGGAGACCACGGACTGTTGAGCAGCTGAAGTCTTATATCAAGCAAGAATGGACAAAATTTCCAATTGCAAATCTGCTACAATTAGTATTCTCAGTTCCAAAACGATTAAAAAGTGTTATTAAAAGGAAAGGTGATGTAACACAATGGTAAACATGCCTCTGTCCCAACTTTTGTTGAGTGTGTTGCAGCCATCAAATTCTAAATTTGTGTATGTTTACAAAATACAATTAAGTTGGTCAGTAAAACTATTGAAAATCTTTTTTTTGTACTTTTGTCAGTTAAATAAAGGTTCACGTGAATTAACATATCACAGATTTTTGTTTTTATTGCATTTTGGAAAATATCCCAACTTTTCTGGAAATGGGGTTTGTAGATTAGGAATGGGGATTGGTATTTAAATGGTTGGCTATCAGGAAATCCTGCTTTTTGGTGGATGGAGCAAATTTGCTCAACAAACCTGTCCCCCAGTTTACATTAAGTCTGACCAATGGAGGGGAGGCTGTTAAGGAGGACCAAATGCAGTAGATGACCACAGCAGATTCACAGGTGAAGTGTTGCCTCTCCTAGAAGGTCTGTTTGGGACCCTGAATGGAGGTGAGGAACGATTATCAGGGAAGGCTTTGAACATGGACTGTTCCACATAGCCAAAGAAAAGACAAAGAATAGCTGGTGCCCATGGCTACACCATGAGGTTGGAAAAAAAGTGGGAGGGGCCTAAAGAAATTGTTGAGTTTGAAGACCAGTTCCACCAGACATGGGAGGGTGGTGGTGGAGAGAACTGGTTGAGTCTGTTGCCAAGAAAGAAGTGGAGAGCTTTAAGGGCTTCTTAATAGAGTGTACAGATACTGGACATCCAGTGTGAAAATGAGGTGATTAGGGCCAAGAAATAGACCATAAGGCCATAGACACAGGATCAGAATTAGGTCATTTGGCTCATCGAGTCTGCTCTGCCATTCTATCAAGGCTGATTTTTTTTTCTATATATCCTTCTCAACCCCATTCTCCTGCCTTCTCTCTGTAACTTTGACACCTTGATTAATCAAGAACCAATCATCTCCGTATTAAATATAATAAATGACTTTTGTTCGCATAGCTGTCTGTGGCAGTAAATTCCACAGGTTCACCACAATCTGACTAAAGAAAATTTTCCTTACCTCTGTTCTTTATGGATGTCCCTCTTTTCTGATCCCACTGGGATCTAGGTCCCACTGTCTAGGTCCCACTGGTCCTAGATTCCCCAACTATAGGAAATATCCTCTCTATATCCACTCTATCTAGACCTTTCAATATTTCATGGTTTCAATAAGATTTCCCCCTCCCCACCCATTCTTCTAAACTTCAACCAGTACAGGCCCAGAACCACCAAACACTCCTCTTATGTTAACCCTTTCATTCCTGAGAATATTTTTGTGAACTTCTTCTGGATCCTCTCCAACACTAATACATCTTTTCTTAGATAAGGGGCCCAGACTGCTCATAGTACTCTAAATGTAGTTGACCAATGCCTCATAAACCCTAAGCATTTCATCCTTCCTTCTGTATTCTTGTCTTCTTGAAATTAATATTAACATTTGCCTTCCTTGCCACCAAGTTAACCTGCAAGCTAACCTTTAGGGAATCTTGCATGAGTACTCCCAAGTTCCTTTGCACCTCTGATTTTTAAATTTTCTCCCCATTTAGAAAATAATCCATGCCTTTATTCCTTCTACCAAAGTGCATGACCATACACATCCCTACACTATACTGTCTTCCATCTACCAATTCTTTGTCCATTCTTCCAGTCTGTCTTAAGTCCTTCTGGAGACATGTCATCTAGTGCCTTTTCACATTGGTCAGTGATTTAATAGTCATAGTCATACTTTATTGATCCCGGGGGAAATTGGTTTTCGTTACAGTTGCACCATAAATAATAAATAGTAATAAAACCATAAATAGTTAAATAGTAATATGTAAATTATGCCAGGAAATAAGTCCAGGACCAGCCTATTGGCTCAGGGTGTCTGACCCTCCAAGGGAGGAGTTGTAAAGTTTGATGGCCACAGGCAGGAATGATTTCCTATGACGCTCTGTGCTGCATCTCGGTGAAGGACGTTCTACAAGACAGCAGTCTAATTGGAGTTCACTCACTTTTAAAATACAAAACTTTGCTTTTTTATACTTGGGACCATTGAAAAGGTATGGCAATATTTACTGGCAAAATAATGATGCAGTCTTTACAACATATGAGGGCACAATGTGATCTAACCTTGAAGCTGCCATACTGAATCTCCTGTAAGTTATGTGCATTTAAGAGTGTATTGGTATAACTGCACCCAGCAAACATTTTAAATCTAGGATGTTTTGAAATCCTAGCTAATATTTGTCTCCTAATCAACAACACTAAAAAGAATAAACACGAGATTTTGCAAATGCTGGAAATCCAGAGTAAGACACACACACAAAATGCTGGAGGAATTCAGCAGCACTGACAGCATCTATGGAGGAGAATAAACAGTTGACCTTTTGGGGTGAGTCCTTTTATCAGGACTCACCAATCCTAAAGAAGGACCTCAGCCTGAAGCGTCAACTTTTTGTTCCCCTCCATAGATGCTGCCTGACGTGCTGAGTTCCTCTAGCATTAGTGTGTGTTTCACCAAAATGGATATTTGCTCTTAAACAAGCTTGTGATTTGTTATTTGCAGTTTAGAATGAATTGTTACATGCTTGGGTTCTTAAGAGCTGTGAAAAGTGTTAAATGACTGGAAGTATTTTTTTTGTAGGAAGGCATTCAAATAGTCTCAACTGATGTTTTATTGTGGCTGTCCACATAAGGTATGTTTTGTGGAGGTTTGCTTCCTGATGGTGACTCTCTTCAAATTATTGGGAAACCCACAAGAAATTGAAAGCTTAGCCTATTTGTTGAGAAGTTAAAAGCACTATCTCAACAAAAAAAATCTTGTTTCACAATCACTGGCTGTGAAAGCCAGAAAAATACTTCCAAAGTGCATGTGCAAATAGCAATTAAAGTAATTAAATGATACATTTTAATTTTGATTGCTTTTCAAAAAGTACCAATGGATGTTTTGCATTCACTGAAGAAGTTAAAACTTTAGTTTAAAATCCCATGAACGCTCTGTTAATGCAGGACACCCTACATATTATATTGAAATGTCAATCTAGATTATGTGCTCTGGTCACAGATGGGATGATTTGTCCACTGTAAGATTCAAAGAAGCTATCATTTGGAGCAAATGGGTTCCATGTAATGGCAGAACAATAGGACAATATACTTGTTTAAAATTCTGTGATACAGTTTTCATGCTGCATTGGAAAATTATTCCCAATTGTGAATAATAATGCATATCAAAGGAGCAAAAGAATTTCAGGTAGGCTATATACTTTAATGCATTGGGCTTAAGATATTTGTCACACTGCTTTTTAAGTAGTGTGCCTATTTTAGTTAAGAAGTACAAATAATACTTTCAATTCTGTTTTTTTTTCAGGCCTTGCAACATGGCTTTCTTAATTTTGAAAAATTTGATGTGGATGAGTATGAGCACTATGAGGCAAGTTGTAACCCTCCCTTTCGTATTCTGTAGAAAATCTTTTGCTTATTGAATTGATATCAAGTAAGTGCATAGTAGTGCAGTGGTTTACGCAATACTTTACAACACAGGCAACCTGGTTCCAATTCCCACTGCTGCCTATGAGGAGTTTGTATGCAATCCCTGTGACTGTGTGGGTTTTCTCCAGGTTTTCTCCCACAGTCCAAAGATGCAACAGTTGCTAGGTTAATTGATTATTGTAAATTGTCCTGTAATTAAGGCAAGGATTAAATCAGAGGATTGCTGGGCAGCGCGGCTCAAAGGGCCTATTCTGCGCTGTATCTCTATAAATAAATACATAGGTTGGAAAATTAGAGATGGATGTAGTTTTCTGAAGAACATATTGCAAACAAGGATACAAAAGCTGTTACTGAGGTATGGCAATCTGTATTTGAGATTCTACAAACGGAAGTCCGTAATTGGCTGGTAATCTGTTTTTAATGTTATAGCAACCCACTGTCTTTCCTCCTTCCCTCCTGAATGTTGGGGCATTGATTAATAACAGCATCTTGTGTATCTTATCACTGTCTACAGAATAAGTGAAAGCCAGCGCTCCAGTAAGAAAGACATGCAATTTTAGCATCTTTCGCAACCTCTTACACCCAAGCCATTTCCTTGTATTTCCGGAATGTTGCCATTTATACTTTGGCCTATGTATACATGTGATGGACAACATTTTATCTTTGTGCATACGTTCTACTGATTGGGCTGTTCTCATATGAAAAATGAAAATAATATTGCCTTGGCCTTTTTCTTTCTTTCTTTTCAAATCTTTTTATTGTTATATTATACAAAAGAAATAACACGAGTACATTGAAGTAACAACACTTACAATGTCTCAAAAAAGGCATTATCTTAAAGATTGAAAAAAAAAATTTGTGATAACAAAAAAACCTACTAAGCAGAAAAGTGAGGAAAAAACAAGAACCCATTAGGTGTACAACCCCGGAGCCATGCGTCATACGAAAAGCTTCTAAAAATAAACATCAAACCGCCAGCAAGAAAAGAAAATATGCCAAAAAATTTACAATTAGATCGTGGAAAAAATCTATCAATTAGCTTAAATGATAATAATGAGCAAATGAGCCCCATCTTTTCTCAAAATCAAATAAAGGTTCAAAGGTTCAACTTCTAATTTTCTCCAAACTAAGACATAGCATCACTCGAGAGAACCATTGTGACAAAGTGGGAGGTGATATATCCTTCCACTTCAACAAAATGGCCCTCCTAGCTATCAATGTAACAAATGCAATAACATGTTGGTCAGACACAGAAATACCATGAATATTTTGAGGAATTATTTCAAAAAGCTCAGTTTTTTAGGTTGTAGATTAATTTTGAGTGCTTTAGAAATTGTTGAAAAAAATGACTTCCAGAACTGTTGCAATATAGAACAAGACCAAAACATATGTGTCAGTGTAGCTATCTCAGTTTTACATCTATCACAATGACTATCAACATTAGAAAAGATTTTAGAAAGTCTCTCCTTCGTCAAATGATAATGATGTACAATTTTAAATTGAATCAATGAATGGCTAGCACAAATTGAAGAAGAGTTAACCAACTTCAAAATCCGTATCCAATCCTCTGTCATAAAAGTCAAATTGAGTTCTTTTTCCCAATCCTGTTTAATCTTAGATAAAGGACGCTTATCCCATTGTAATAATAAATCAGAAATTCTTCCAATAGAAACCTTGATCGAAGGATTCGTACTCATAATAGTATCTAACAGGTCAAGGTCCAATATGTAAGGAAAATTACTTAAATATTTTTGTAAAAAATGTCTAACTTGAAGGTATTGCAGAAAGTGTGAGTATGAGAGAGAATATTTAACAATTAATTGTTCAAAAGATATCAATCTATCTTCTTCAAATAAATCCAAAAAAGAATTAATACCTTTATTTTTCCAAAGTAAAAAAATTGGATCACTCAAAGAAGGCTTAAAAAAGTAATTTCAATACGTTAAACTACGAAGTTTAAATTTTTTAAGATTTGAAAAAATTGCAGAACTGGAGCCAAATTTGTAAAGAATACTTAATCACAGGATATAGGTTTAAATTAACAACTTTAGCTAATTTTATCGGTAAAGTAGCTCCCAATAATGAGGTTAAATAAAACTGTTTACAACTTTCAGTTCCAGGTCTACCCAAATTGGCCGATCACTCTTATCAACCCAATATAACCAAAAAGACATGTATCACACATTAACAGCCCAATAATACATTCTTAGATTAGGCAAAGCAAGACCTCCATCCTTTTCCAATTTTTGTAAGTGACACTTACTAATTCTTGGTCTTTTATTATTCCAAATAAAAGATAAAATAATAGGATCAATCCGATTGAAAAACTTCCTAGTCAAAAAAACAGGAATATTCTGAAATAAATATAAAAATTTCAGTAAAATCATCATTTTAACTACATGAATACGACCAACAAGTGAAAATGTAAGCAGACTCCATCTACTAAATAAATACTTCATCGAGTCTACTAAAGGAACAAAATCGGCTTTATAAAGATCCTTATATTTTTCAGTAATTATAACACCTAAGTATCTAAAAGAATCCGTGACTTTAAAAGGAGTATTATCATATATAGAGACAGAATGATTTAAAGGAAACAATTCACTTTTACTAAAATTTATTTTATATCCTGAAAAACCTCCAAATTTGTTAAATAATTTTAACAAGGCAGGAATAGATTCATCAGGATTGGATATATAAACCAATAAATCATCAGCGTAAAGAGAAATCTTATGCATAGTGTCATTCACAAAAATCCCATGGATATTTTTAGCCTCATGAAGAGCAATAGCAAGGGGTTCTAATATTAAATTAAACAACAAAGGACTTAACGGACAGCCTTGCCTTGTCCCCCGTGAAAGCTGAAAAAAAAGGAGACGCACAATTGTTGGTAACAACAGTAGCAATAGGGGCTTTATATATCATTTTAATCCAATTATTAAAATTAGCACCAAAGCCAAATTTCTCTAAAACATTAAATAAATATTTCCATTCAACTCGATCAAATGCTTTTTCAGCATCCAAAGTTACAACACATTGTGGAGTTTTAAAAGAGGACAAATATATAATGTTAAATAGTCTCTGAACATTTGAAAAAGAATAGCGACTCTTTATAAAGCCTGTTTGATCTTTAAAAATAATTTTACCCAAAACATTCTCCAACCGATTGGCCATTATCTTTGACAGAATCTTAGCGTCGACATTCACTAATGAAATAGGTCTATATGAAGCACAGTCAGTGGGATCTTTATCTTTTTTAAGAATTAAAGGAATAGAAGCCTCATAAAAAGTAGAGGGTAAGTCACCTTTCTCAAAAGAATCCTTAAGCATTTCCAACGGAGAAAGCAACTTTCCAAATTTTTTATAATATTCTACAGGATAACCATCAAGTCCCAGGGACTTACCAGATTGCATTGAAAAAATAGCTTTATGAATTTCGGCTTCAGTGATTTGAGTATCAAGAGTTTTTTGATCCTAAGCTGAGATTTTAGGGGGCCATTTTAATAATAAACATTTCTTTCCTGCAGCGTGTTGAAAATGGTGATATTAACTGGATCATCAATGGCAAATTTCTGGCTTTTAGTGGACCCCATCCAAAAAGCAAAGTTGAAAATGGTGAGGAAAATATTTTAAATAAGTTTTTAATTTTTTGCTTTATACAATACTGTATGCTCAGTTTGTAAATGTTTACAAAATTAATGAATACTGCTCAAATTTGGCCTTAAATCTTCAAAACCATTTTTCATTGTGGTGCTGCTTTATTATACCTTGTGAAAAGGCTACTGTTTACAGATGTACACAGATGTGTGGTGAGAAGCTGATTAAAATTATGCTTTTAAATACGTAATTATGTTTATTTTTGAATCAAAATGGGATGATCTAATTGGCCAAAGCTTACAGTGTAAATTTATGTTTGGTTGCCCACACCCTCAGTCACAGAATCTAGATTATGTACCATGGTTTCTGATTGTGTTAAATTTATTGGATGCTTACATCTCAAATTAGGTGCAAATCTAAAATCCCAGACTAGATTGTAGCTAGAGCTTGTAGTAAAAGTTGTGAAATTCTTTCTTTTGGTATGTTTGCTGTATTCTTTATCAACAATTTACTGGAAATTGGATTTATTTTAAGTAATTTATGTTTGACTCCTGATTACAGGTTTAAAATGAATTTTTGGGCAAGAGGTGGCGCTACTGTATAACTAAATGTGTTCAGTATTTAAAAATGATCAGTTACTAATAACATCCTAGTGACAGTTCCTTTCTTTATTCTGTTTGTCTGAAAAATCTGGATAATAGGAAAACTTACACAGGCAGTATTTGAGGAAATTGGGCTTCAGCTTTTTGTTTTATTGCTGCCAGGGCCTTGTATTTTAATTTGTATTTGTAAATCATTTATGCAGTAAGGTGGCACAAGAATATATTTTTTGAGATTTTGGATTAAGTAAAAACCATTCCTAATTTATTTTCTAATTATGACTTGGAATGGATTATCTTTAGGAAAAGTATGATTTTTGTAGTGAAATGGTTTGTATCAAGTGCATAATATTGGGCTTTTGGGTATCTTGTTTATTAATTGAGATAAGCAATTTCTTATCATGAAGGACCTTTGGGAACAATCAAGATTTTTTGATCCGTTATCTTTCTAGTGATTTAGTTTTAATTCAACCTACCAGTTAAATGAATTGGTTCTCTCAAGACCAATGAATCCACTGGCGCATTTATAAGAAATGAGAAATATTTTTAATATATTCCTGTCATTTATAAATATTTTAATAGATTTTTAAAAATATTAATGAAAAGAGCAAGATTAGGTCGACAAATCACAAACAAGAGAAAATTTGCAGATGCTGGAAATCAGAGCAACACACACAAAATGCTGGAGGAACTCAGCAGGCCAGGCAGCATCTATGAGAAGAAAGTACGGTCCTGCTGAAGGGTTTCAGCCTGAAACGTCGAATGTAATTTTTTCCATAGATGCTGCCTGGCCTGTTGAGTTCCTCCAGCATTTTGTGTGTGTGTTGCTAAGATAAGGTCGTGCTGGAATTTGTTGGTGTGGTAAAACATGAATCACAATATTATTGAATGACAGAGTAGGGTTGGGGGTTTGTTCTTTTATTTCTTGTTGTGCTTATTGAGATTAATTAAATTTTGTTTTCAATATTCCTTAGGTTATCCTCTCCATGCGCCAGAAGCCTATTTTCCATACTTCAGGAAACACGGTGTTACCACAATCATAAGACTTAACAAGAAAATTTATGATGCTAAACGCTTCACAGATGCTGGGTTTGCACATCATGACCTGTTCTTTGTTGATGGAAGTACACCAAGTGATTGTATTGTGAAAAGATTTTTAACAATATGTGAGAATGAGGATGGCGCTATTGCTGTACATTGTAAAGGTATAGCCTATTGTAATGCTGTTAATTTTCTAACCGCTATTATGACTTTTTTCCTCACCAGTCTTCAACTTTGCAGATCCATTATGCCCTTAATTTTTCCAAAGGCTTGTTGATGTTGCTCTTTCAGTACATATAAGGCATTCTGCACTGCTTTGTATAATGTGCTTAAATGTGCCAGCTGCTCGGCTACTCATTTATGTCCATTTCTAATAATGAATGATTTGAATGTGGTATGGTTTTGGCATTTAAGAATGTAAGAACATGTTAACTATGTCATAACAAGATAAACCTAACAACTAAAGCATTGTGTGTAATTGATCTGACACATGGTTGCTACACTATGAGAAAGATAAAGTTACATTGGGGTTCACCAGGATGTTGCCTTGATGAGGAATTGTTATGGGGAGAAATTGGATAGGCAGGTTTGGTTTCTGTGGAGCAAAGCCGGCTGAGTCAAAATCTGAATATAAGTACTTAAACTTGTAAGAGTTGTAGGGCAAGTGGTCAGAATTGATTCTTTATGATAGTAATATCAAACACAAAATACAGTTTAAAATGAAAGGAAGGAGTTTTAAAGAGGATATGAAGGGAATTTTTATTTGCATAGAGCAGTTGATAATCTGGAACTTGCTGCAAGGAGAGGTGGCAGAGTCAAATGCAATCACAACTTTTAAGAGGCACTTAGATGGTCATTTTTATATAGACAAGGCATTGAAGAGTATAGATACAATGTAGATAAATGGGGTTAGTGTAGATGGGCAAAAAAGTGGCCTAGGGTTGGATATGGTGGGCCAAATGGCCTATTTTGTGCTATACAATTCAATGAACTCTGGGCACTAAAGCCTTAATTCAATTTGGTCTTAAACATTGGCAAAGATGCACAATTGTTTCATTTTAGGTGATTAATTTTCCTTCTTACTAGTGTGAAATGAATATATAATACCTACTTAATCACAAATGTAGTGTAAATTGATTGAGTAGGATCATAGAATTACAAGTTAGTGTGAAAGCTACATAAAACCTGTTTTACTTGAAAATGATACTTTCACAATGGAATCTTTCTAAACCTGCACTTTATCACACGGTAATTCCTTTTTCAGGTTTACCAATTCCTCTGGGCTAAAGGAAAAGAATCTCTTCAATGATTGGTTGGGTGGGGAGCGGTTAGAAAGGTTTTTTTTAGTTTAGTGACAGTTAATGGGAAGAAACCAATATAGAACAGTTAAGAATCTTTTAAGTGCTTTGGCAAATGGAATGGAATTGAATAAAAGTTTGTCTACAGTAACTTCAGCTTGATGGATTATTGCATTTAGACCATAAGGCCATAAGATATAGGAGCAAAAGTGGCCATTCAGTCCATCGATTCTGCTCTGCCATTCAATCATGGGCTGAGCCAATTCTTCCGATTATCCCCACTCCCCTGCTTTCACCCCATACCCTTTGGTGCCCTGGCTAATCAAGAACCTATCTATCTCTGCCTTAAATACACCCAATGACTTGGCCTCCACAGCCGCTTGTGGCAACAAATTCCACAGATTGACCACCCTCTGACTAAAGTAATTTCTCCATTCTAAAAGGACGTCCTTTAATCCTGAAGTCGTGCATAGATTTGTTTCAATCTAAATAATATGTAATACTTTTCATAACTTTGAGTATGATAGTTGACACTGTACAGAGAGGATACAAAATATATTACTGCCCCACCAAAGATACTTTGCTTGGATATATTTTTGTACAAGCTATTCAGTCCTTACAAATGACAGAAATAGTTAGTCTGTTTAAGGATTCAAAACAGGCAAGTGTCTGTCTGAGCTAGTTTGTGAAGCTTACCTCAGTACTATTGCTGCTCTGATTCACCTGACTTTGAATCATATAATCCGGACTGATGCTGAGGGAGTGTTGTGTAGTTTGAGTGGGTAGGTTTTCATTGGCTTGTAAATTATACCTCTCCAAATACCACCCTTCGAAGAGCACTGAAATATATTAGAATGCAATGTAAAGAAGAGCATGAACAATTTCCCCATAACTAAGTCAACATTCATCCCACGACTAATATCAGAGTAGTTTGCAATACTTTAACAGATTTGCTGATAATCTGTGGAAGATATAGGCATTTATTTAGCATTCACTTCAAGGCCGGAGCATACCATACACAGCACTAAATAACACTGAATAATAAATGCACTCTTCTACTCAAATAAAAAAAATTGATTAAAAATATCAGAACTTTTAAATGTATAATGGGTATTAAAATTGTGCCTTATTAACATGAGTAAAATGGATAAAATGCACCTTATTTTAGTTAAGATAGAGAAGTGCATTTTCCATTGACTTGGAAGTAAATAGTGAATTGTACCAAAAGCTGCTTTATTAAACCTCAAACTATTCTGGATCCAAGTAATTTGCTAAATTGCTCTCCAATCTTGATCAATCATTCATTCATTGTCATGTATTTAAGAAATATTGAACAAATTTTACCAAAATTATCCTGTCAGTTTTTGTTGCTGTGTATGTGGCCAAACCAGTTTAATTCATAAGATAAATATTTCACAGAGATGAAGTGAATCCAGATCATGATCATATTTAGTGTTTGTTTATTTATTGGAAGTTTGACGTTGATGTAATTATGTAAACACCCTAACAAATCTTTCTTCATTTCAGCTGGTTTAGGAAGAACGGGCACACTAATAGCATGTTACATGATGAAACACTACAGATTCACTGCAGCAGAAGCCATAGGATGGATTAGAATTTGCCGACCAGGATCTATAATTGGTCCACAGCAGCACTTCTTGGAGGAGTAAGTCACAAGTTTATTTTAGAGTATAAAATACTTTATGTAGCACAGTAGAAGGTGTTATTGTGTATTATAAAGCAAGTAATCTTGCACCCAATGGAGTCAAAGAAAACTACTGTAATTTGCTGCAAGTCTGCTAGAAACAAGTTATTTTAAAGGATGAATAATTGCAACTTCAGATACAAATCACTTATGTTGATGAGTGTAATAATTTTCAGTTATACTTTGAAAGCCTTTATTAGGTTATTTGGAAGTTAGAAAATACCTTCATAAGAATGAAATGAAATACTAACTCTTTAAAGCATGGCTTGTATGATATAGAAATAGTGACTTGTACTGTGCTGCTTCCTTTTAATTTAATTGACTTTCTTGCATCCTTCACATACATGAGGAATAAAAATCGTTACGTTACGTCTCCGTCTAAATGTGCAATCATAGTAATTCATAATTTATGATAAATAGAACAATCAATCTAACAAAGAAATATACTCAGATCAGCATGTTAATCAGTTTGGTGGTCTGGTGGAAGAAGCTGTCCCTGAGCCTGTTGGTCTTGGCTTTTATTCTGCGGTACTGTTTCTCGGATGGTAGAAGCTGGAACAGATTGTGGTTGGGGTGGTTTGGGTCCCCAATGATCCTTCGGACCCTTTTTTCACACCTATCTGTGTAAATATCCTGAATCATGGGAAGTTCACAATTACAGATGCGCTGGGCTGTCCGCACCACTTTCTGCAGAGTCCTGCGATTGAGGGAGGTACAATTCTCATACTAGGCAGTGATGCAGCCAGTCAGGATGCTCTCAATTGTGCCCCTGTAGAAAGTTCTTAGGATTTGGGGGCCCATGCCAAACTTCCTCGACCATCTGAGGTGAAAGAGGTGCTGTTGTGCCTTTTTCACCACACAGCTGGTGTGTACAGACCACATGAGGTCCTCGGTGATGTGAATGATGAGGAACTTAAAGCTGTTCACCTTCTCAGCTCCAGATCCATTGATGTCAATAGGGGTTAGCCCATCTCCATTCCTCCTGCAATCCACAACCAGATCCTTTGTTTTTGTGACACTGAGGAAGAGTTTTTTTTCTTGGCACCTTTATGTCAGAGAGATGACTTCTTCCCTGTAGGCCACTGTTATTGTTTGAGATTAGGCCAATCAATGTAGTGTTGTCGGCAAATTTAATTACAGATTAGAGCTGTGGGTGGCAGCACAGTCATAGGTGTACAGGGTGAAAAGGATGAGACTTGGTACACAGCCCTGAGGGGCTCTAGTGTTGAGAGTCAGAGGGGTGGTGATCTGACAGGAAGTCCAGGATCCAGCTGCACAAGGCAGAGTCAAGGCCGAGGTCTCTGAGCTTCCTGTCGAGCCTGGATGGAATCATGGCGTTGAATGCTGAACTGTAGTCCAAGAACAGTATTCTCATTATAAGCATCCTTCTTCTCCAGATGCACAAGGACGGTATGTAGAGCAGTGGCTGTTGTGTCGTCTGTCGATCGGTTGTGTCGGTAGGTGAATTGTAGGGGGTCCAGTTTGGGCGGTAGCATGCTGCAGATGTAGTCCTTGACCAGCCTCTCAAAGCATTTGCATATTATTGAGGTGAGTGCGACAGCACGTCCAGTCATTCAGACATGTTAGCTTGGTCTTTTTTGGTACAGGGACTATAGTGGATAATTTGAAGCAGGAGGGCACACTGTACACTGGGGGGGGGGGGACAGAGAGAGAGATTAAAAATGTCTGTAAACGCACCTGCCAGTTGTGTTGCGTACATCCTGAGTACTCGCCCTGGGATGCAGTCCAGTCCTGCAGACTTGCGACTGTCCACTTGTTGGAAACATCTGTGTACCTCAGCCTCAGGGATGACCAGGTTGCAGGTTGTAGTGGTGGCTTTCCTTGGAGGCTCAGAGTTAGCGACATCGAGCTGAGTGTAAAAGCGATTGAGCTCATCTGGGAGAGAGGCCGCGATTTTGGCGGCACCACTACATTTTGTTTTGAAGTCTGCGACGGTATGCAACCTTCATCACAAGTCACTTGTGCTATTCATTGTGAATCTTGACTCAGTCTTGTCCCTGTATTGTTTCATAGACTTGATAGCTTTGTGCAGATTGTAGCTACTTTTCCTGAGCTCCTGCTGATTGCCAGCAGCGTAAGCTCTGTGTCATGCAGTAAGTGCTGCTCGCACGGAACTATTGATCCAGGGTTTCTGGTTCGGGAAGACCCTGACCAGCTTCTGGGGGACAACATTGTTGATGCACTTTTGGATGAAACTCATGACTCCATCTGTGAAGTCGGAGACATCCTCATCATAGAGGGCATTCCAGTTGACGTCTTTGAAGCAGTCCTTCAGCATGGAGACTGATTCGTCAGACCAACAGTGGATGGTTTTAACTACGGCTGCCTCTTGTTTCAGCTTCTGCCTGTACGTCGGCAAAAGCAGGATCGAAGAGTGATCTGGTTCTCCAAAAGTTGGGCGAGGGAGAGCTTTGTAAGCATTGTGGAAGGGAATGTAGCAGTGGTCAAGTGTGTTATCTCCATGAGTGCTCACCTGGATGTGCTGACAAAACTTTGGAGAGACTTTCGTCAGCGACGCTCGACTAAAGTCGCCGGCAATGAGGAAGGCAGCCTGTGGGTGTGCAGTCTTCAGCATGTTGATGGTCTTGTACAGTTCCTTGAGAGCCAGGTCAGTATCAGCCTGTGGTGGAATGCACACCGCTGTGATGATAACAGCCGTGAACTCCCTCGGCAGCCAGTAGGGTCTGTACAGCAGCACCAGGTATTCTCAGTCTGGGGAACAAAAGGATTTGAGGGCAAGCACATTCTGGGGGTCACACCAAGCACTGTTGACCATGAAGCATACACCTCCTCCTTTACTCTTCCCAGAGAGGTTTTTTGACCTGTCCGCCCGGAACAGGGACAACCCAGAGAGTTCGATCATGTGGTCCGGTATCTCCTCCATCAGCCAGGTCTCCACGAAGCACAAAACGTTACATTCCTTTGTTTTCAGCTGGTAGGAGACTCTGGCTCTCAATTCGCACAGTTTGTTGTCCAGAGACTGAACATTAGCCAGGAGTATGCTAGGGAGCAACAGCTGATTAGCATGCTGTCTGAGCCTCACCATGACACTGGCCCTTCTTCCTCGCCTCCGGCGCTTCTTCCACCGTAGTGGCAGTGTAAGAGATGAGTCTCCTATGGATCGCGCAAGCAGGGGTTCCCAGTGTAGGAAAGGTGGCACATAGTGGGTAAATGTCGTCTTTCCGATGTTCAGAAGGGTCAGTCTATCGTATCTGATGTGACTATCAGCTACTTGAACAGAAAATGCTAAGAAAATTGTAGAAATTAGTAGTATACTGTAGATTTGGAACTGAACTCCCAACACGGCGCCATCATGAGACTGGAGGAGAAGCAGAAAAGCAGAAGCATTGGTTCAACCAGTGAATGATACCTGCAATCTTTTGTGCAAACCTGTTCAGCAGCCTGAGAACATTTGAAGCATCTGGCTATAGATACGGAAGCTTTTTTATTTTGTAAGTGTTCAGGGGTTAAATTTTGGTGGCACCAAGTACTTTATCCCCCAATGCAAATGATTAAATGCTGGATGTGTTTTTCAGTGGGGAAAGTGAACTATCACAGCCGAAATGATAATTTTTGTTTTCAAGGAAATCTTAACTTAAAAACCTAATTAGTCATTCAGTTTCTCTTGATGTCCACCCTATAACAGATATTCCTTTAGCTTAAAATGGACCTTCCTAATTTGTGAGAAATGTAAGTAAATGAATTCTGTCACAATGAAAAAAATGTCTGGTGTGGGAGATAAAGTTCTAATCAAACAAAGAAAATACTGGAAAGACTCAGCAAGTGTAGTATCTTTGGGGAAGTGACACAAAGTTAAAGTTTCACATCTGGGAGTTGGCTCATTTAGTTTTTAAGCTTTAAAATATTTTAAATGATTATGATTTAATTTTTTGACACACCTGGCAGCTAGTAGGCTGAATAACTATGGCTTAGCTGGCTGATGAAGTAATTGTGTGTAATAGCTTTTGTAACGCCCTGGTTAAGATTTTTACTGCTATGCTGTAGGTATTTCATTTTAGCAGTTCTGTAAGAGCAGTCTTCTGCTTTTAGCATGTTTGGGTTCGAGCTGAAGATAAGGGGCTATGTTGTTCAACTTAGGAATGTTGTATCAGTCAATCAGGATGGTGGAATTGGGAGAAGGTTCTAGAGAACGCTGGATGGATCAAGGTCTTTTTGGCAGGAGCTGGGCTAAGACAAGGAGAAAGAGATGGCTGAGGGTGCTGTCCCTGTTGCACAAGGTAATTTGTGCAGATGAATGGCTTCAAGGAGGAAGGACCAGTACTCTTGTGGGGAAGCATGTTTGTTCGAGGTGGATTTTGAGTGACATTCAGGAGGTGGTGTGAGCTTTCTTTTTTTTTTATTGTACTAGGGAACCATTTAATTGTTTTTTTTAAATTTTATTTTTATTTGGATAAGGAATTCACAATTATCATGTACTTTTTTCACACATATAACCTTTTCCATTTTTTTATATGTATAAAACTACAATTATTTATACATTCTTAAGTACACGTTGAGATGATATAAAAGGAAAATAAACATTTAAATAGATAATTACGTACTGTGGTAAATCTAACCTATTAGGCTAAGTAATGAAATTAGTTGTTAAGAAAAATGGTAATAATAGTTTCCATACAACCCTTCTGGACCATTTCCACTGGTCCAAAATGTTGCATACAATCCTGTATACCAACCATTGTAGGTGTTTATATCCCAATTTGTTCGTGCTTGTTCCTGCCCGCAGACATAATTATCCAATCCCTATGTACTTATTTACTTAATTTTTTCATTTTTTTTATCCCTTTCCCAAATCTTTCCCTTTACTTGTGTTAATTCTCTATTTTCCAAAAAAAACAAACATTTAGACTAGAGGTGCTTACGTTAGCAATATTACTGTGTTGATGAGAAGAGCAATATAAATCATTAGGAGAGTCATCTAGAGTCTGCTCGCATTGGGGTTATATATTCAATCCATTTATTCCAGATTTGATAAAATGTTTCTTTTTGAGTTCTCAGGGAGTAGGTCAACTTTTCCATTTTAAATATTTCCAAGATAATTTCGTACCAATCTTCTAATGTAGGCGGTATTGGATTTAGCCATTTTCTAGTGATTGATTTCTTACTTGCCGCTAAGAGGGCCTGCAGCAACTTTATATCTTCCTTCTGTTCAAGGAACAATACATGCCCCAAATAGAGCGTCTCAAAGTTCAGAGGTATCTGGGACCTAAGTACCTTAACTAATGTTCTATGAATACCTTCCCAAAATAGACTTAATTTAGGGCAATCCCAGAAAATATGAAAATGATTCGCCTCCTTGGAGCCGCACCTTCTCCAACACATCACATTTGTATCTTTATATTTTTCCTGATATGGGGTCTTGAAGTATCTTATAATGTTTTTCCAACAATGTTCTCTCCAAGTCAAAGAATTAGTCGAGGACCATTGAAAGCTGCAGATTTTCCCCCAAGCCTCCTCTGACAGTACCAACCCCGCTTCTTTCTCCCACTTCTCTTTAATATACAGTGTATTTACATTTTTAGCATGGGAGAGTGCATTATATAGGCGAGAAACTGATTTACTAGGTATTGAACTGCAAGCCGAATTCAGAATCTTGAAAAATTCTAATTCTACTGTTGATAGGTCTGTATATCTACAACTCTGGTTAACATAGTTTTGTATTTGAAGGTACCTAAAAAAGTCATTATGTTCTAGGCCATGTTTGTCCTGCAGGATTTGGAAACTTTGTAATACTCTTTTACCTATAAATGAGAGGTAGGTTGTAAGACCTTTCTTTATCCATAGCTCAAATCTTTTATCTCCTCTGTTGGGAAGGAATTCGGTATCATATGCACACCATCTAAAGAGTTTTAACATGTTATTAATTCCACATGAATTAACCACCTTCTGCCATACTTTTAATGTAAGATTTATCCAAGCATTATTAAATTTTTCCAACTGGGCCATCAATCCTTTGTCAGCTATTGAGGCCTGAAGAGGAAAACTGTCAACTAATCCAAATTCTATTTCCTTCCATCTAGCCTCATATTCCCTATTACACCAATATAACAGAGGGGTTATCTGTGAGGCATAAAAATAATTTCTCAGGCAAGGAAGAACCATACCTCCTCCTTCCTTCCCTAACTGTAAGGTGTTATATCGAATTCTAGGTTTCCTTCCTTGCCAAATGAAGCGGGAAATCCATTTGTCCCATTCCCTGAATTGATTATCATCCACCTCCACTGGTAAAGTACGGAAAAGATATAATAACCGAGGAAGAATATTCATTTTTATAATATTTATCCTTGAATTTAAACTTTAAAAGGGGATAAGGTTCCATCTATGCATATCTGCTTTTATCTCTGAGATTAATGGCCCATAATTTACCTGTGACAGTGTTGAAAGATCCTTCGGCAGGGTTATTCCTAAATATTTTAATGATTTAGCTTCCCACTTAAGATCATATGTATCCTGCAATTTTTTGGATGGTGTATAATTTAGGGACATAACCTGCGTTTTCTTTACATTTATTTTATAACCTGATATTTTCCCAAAGTCATCCAACAGTGTAAACAATCCTATAAATGATTTTTCTGGTTCACTCAGATAGACCAAAACATCATCTGCGAATAACGCCACTTTCTGTTCAATCCCTGCCACCTTGATACCTTTTACGATTTCGCTCTGTCTTATTAGTTGGGCAAGTGGTTCAATATATAGCGCAAAAAGGAGAGGAGAAATTGGGCATCCCTGTCTAGTGCCTCTCTCTAAAATGAAGGAGTCAGAGAGGTCCCCATTTATCTTAATTCGGGCTGTAGGGCTGTCATATAGAGTCTGAATTACTTTAATAAACCTTTCTTGAAAGCCGTATCTTCCTAACACTCTGTATAGGAATGCCCAACTAACCGAATCAAAAGCTTTCTCAGCATCCAATCCTACTACCATTGTCTCTGTCTCGTTCTTATTAACCTGTTCTAATATGTGCAGAGTTCTCCTTATGTTGTCCTGTGTTTGTCTTTGTTGAATAAATCCAGTCTGGTCTAAATGGATTAGGCCAGGTAAAAGCTTTTCCAATCTGCGCGTTAATATAGATGTAAATAGTTTGTAATCTAAATTAAGAACACTAATTGGCCGATAATTGCCACATTCTAGTTTATCTTTACCCTCTTTAGGAATAACTGAAATAATCGCTTCTCTCCAGGAAGGTGGAGTTTCTCCTCTCTGCAAGATCCAATTAAAGGTGTTAAGTAGTAATGGGGCTAACTGTGTCTTCAGGGACTTGTACCACTCTGAGGTAAACCCATCAGAACCCGGGGACTTTCCAGCCTTTAACCTAGAGATGGCCACGTTCAGTTCTTTGACAGTTACTGGTTCTAATAAACTTTCATTTTGTAAATCTGTAAGTTTAGGTAGATCTAAAAAATTCAATACACTGTCTATATAGGGCTCATTGGGGGCCCGGGGCTGGGAGTACAGCTCTCGATAATATGTTTCAAAACTCTCTTGAATTTTCCCTATTGTACTCTCCACAAGCTTTGTCTTTGGATTCTTTATTTTATGAATTGTATTGTCTGCTTGTTGTTTTCGTAATTTATATGCTAATAATCTAGCTGATTTACCTCCTACTTCATAATTCTTTTGTCTCAGGTAAAGAAAATTTCTTTGAGTTTCCAACGTATAAATATCATCAATTTCACTTTGCAATTTCCTAATTTCCTGTTTTAGATTTGAATTACTTTTGTTGCTATCTACAACTTGAAGTTGTTTTAATTTTCCTTGAAGGTCTGCTAATTTTTGTGCATTGATTTTTTTTCATGTGAGTAGTAATGGAAATAATTTTCCCTCTCAGTACAGCTTTCAATGTATCCCATAAAATCACTGGTGATGTTTCTCCCGTGTCATTAAGGTCCAGATATTCTTTGATTTCTCCCCTTAATCTCTCCATTACTTTCGGGTTATTGAGTATATGTGAGTTTAGCCTCCATAGTGTTATAGTGTTTTCCTCATTTTCCTTTCCAGGATTAGAGACATAGAGACTGGGCTATGATCCGACAGATCAATTGTTGCAATATTACAGTTTTTTATCCTGAGTCTATCTGTATTAAAGATAAAGAAATAGTCTATCCTTGAATAGGCTGAATGAAGGAAAGAGTAATATGTATAATCTTTACTAGTAGGGTGTAATTCCCTCCAGACATCTATAATCCCCAACTCCTCCATCAATGAATTCACTTTCCAAGTCAGAGGTTTATTCTGAGTAACTATTCTTGAAGAATCTAATATAGGATTTAATCTAATATTAAAATTCCCTCCACAAATTACTACCCCTCGAGAACTGACCATTAGGTCAAAAATGTGTCTATAAAATGACCATTCACTACCTGGAGGAGCATAAACATTCAGCAATGTTATTTCTGTACCTTCTATTCTTCCTGTGATTTTTACAAACGGTCCTTCTTTGTCTCTAGTCTCTGAAATATGTTCATAATTAAGAGTACTTGATATTAAAGTAGCTACCCCTCTTTTGTGACTCAATTTATAGGATGAATAAAATACATGCTTAAAGCCCATTCTTTTTAATTTTCCATGTTCAGATTGGCTCATATGTGTTTCCTGGAGGAAAGCTATTTGTGCCCTCTCTTTTTTCAATTTAGACATAATCTTATTTCTTTTAATTGGATTCAAAACCCCATTAACATTATAGGAAATTATTTTTACCAATTCAGTTTGCATTTTTCTCTAGTAGAAAAAAAACACTCTCCTTTTCTAACCAAACAGTAAGCAATCCCTTCTCAACAGTAAACCAAGACATATAACCACACCCTAGACATTTCTGAACGTATAACATTTGAAAATTTTTCCCGACTTCCCACAGTGAGGCCTGAGCACCGACCCGCCTCAGTTCAGAGGGATAGCCTCTATCTTCACCCTGTGTTAGAGGGCCCTCAGCAGTTTGAATAATCATAGAGAATTTTCTCCTATTTATGTCTCGACCATATTGCTATCATTCAAGTTATTCCGCCTAGTTTATTTTCAGTTACCAGTTTTCATTTTACTTTTAAGTCCGATTTACTCTTTTCAGTCATTTCTCTTAATTAATCTGTATTCTCTGTACATTCACGTCTGAATATTTGCAGCTTTTCCTTGTAGTTTGACACTCTGGTTCGTGTGGAGCGTCCTCGCCCCACTAACTGCCACGACTTCTGCCGAATCCTCTCCAGTAGCGACTCCGGTTGGGTGATAACTTTAATAGGTAGTCCCCGGTTCGCCAGGTCCAACGTTGCCTCCTCCACCGTAGCGTAAGTTTTTGTCCCTTCGTCATAAAAGACTCTCAGCCGAGTTGGATACAGGGTCTGGAATCTGATGTTGTTTTCCTTCAGGACTCTCCGTGTTTCCGTATATTCCTTCCGTCTGGCAAGAATCCCCGGTGCGTAGTCGTGGTCTAAACTGATTTTGCAGTTGTTCCACATGAAACCTTTCTTTTGCCATGCTCTTTTAAGCACCTCTTCCTTCGTTCTGTAACTGAGAAATCTGATCAGAATCGATCTGGGCTGGCGCCTGCCGGAGGCTGTAGTGCCAACGCGCGGTGAGCCCTTTCTATCTGTAGGTCTTTTGCGGCCGGTATATCAAGGTTCTCTCTAAGCAGCTTCTCCACGAAGGGAATCATCAATCCGGGTTTACCTTCGGTTCCTTCGGGAACTCCGTAGATCCTCACATTTTCCCTTCTCGAACGGCCTTCTTGATCTATTAGTTTCCACTGGAGCTGGTCTTGTAGCTTCAGCATTTCTGCATCGCTTCCTCGGCGTTTTGTAGCTTCTCTTCAATTCCAACAATCCTCGCTT
Organism: Mobula hypostoma; assembly: GCF_963921235.1. Classification (NCBI taxonomy): domain Eukaryota; kingdom Metazoa; phylum Chordata; class Chondrichthyes; order Myliobatiformes; family Myliobatidae; genus Mobula; species Mobula hypostoma. Next base: position 43,443,803 of record NC_086108.1, read on the forward strand.
CGGCTCCATCTATCCGCGAGTTAGTTTTTACTATTTCTCCTTTAATATCTTCCAGCTGTTTGCTGTTATCTTGTCAGAACTCACGAATCTCTCTGACAATCAAAGACAGAGTCACCGATTCCCCCTCATTATCTCCGTCCTGGCTTGCCGTGGGGGAGCTAGGCCCGTCGCCTTGCTGCATCTCTATGTTTATCAGCCTTCGAAGCGGACTTTTTATTCTTGTTCTTAGACATCATCCTTGCCCCTTTTATTAATATAGTTATGCAATATTAAGTATTTGTCTAAATTCGATTTTGGGGCAGTTTACCTTTTTTGTCGAGAGACCTTTTCCTTACGCTGCCATTCCCTTGATGACCAGTGGTGGTGTGAGCTTTCATGCAGACTGGGTCCAGTGTGTGAGTTAAAGACAACCTTAAGATGAACTCCAAATTGTGTGCAAATTTGGACTGGGTTAACTGTAATGGGCCCTTTTTCTTTTTTTTTCTTTTCTTTTTCCAACCAACTGTTTGATAAAGCTGTCATTTGTAAATATCTTTATAATTGTGTGCAGTCTGTTATTGCCAACCATTAATTGCATGGGGGCAATACTTACACAGTATTTGCACAGATCGAGGTTCAGGTGGTCAAGACATCCCAACCTCCTGGTTTTGATGGGACCTACATCATACCAACCTGAGACGTATGGAGTTTGAGAAAGGTGGTTTTCTCACTACAGAGTCCAGTGGCTGTTAGCAAAGGGCTAACAAGCCACGTTTCTAGAAATGTCTGGTTAAAAAAAGATATCACTTCCAATTTTTTTTTAAGTGTTTCTGCTGCAATCGGCCTTGATTGGAGTGGCTTCCACAAGGGAGCTTGGGACAGGAGACACTCAGCTGAGAGGAGATTGTATGGTTGGAAAAGCAGGGAGATTCTGAGAAGATTTGGGCCAGTTTCTTTATCTGACTATTTAGTGTCAGTTTCACCAACCCGCCAATATTTGATATCCACTGTGAATTTTGTCCGTATGCATTGTTATAAATTATGGTTCCTAATACTAAGTGGAAATATTGGAAATCATAGCCTTGAGGACCATTCCCTAGTCCTAAATTACCTTGGTTGTTATTTGTTCCTTCAGTCTTAAAACTGGTGAATCTGATTTTTCATCATGAAATTTAAATTTACATGACCTTTTCTGAATCTCTAGTAAGACGACTAGGTCACAGATAAGTGATGCATCAGTATTTCATAAAATAAGCTCGGTGATCTTGTCTACAGCTGTATAGTATAATGAGTTTAATTCAGTGATCCTGACTTTGGTATAAATGTAGTTAGAGGTGCAGAGCAACATAGCACAGATACAGGCCCCTCAGTCCTTCAAGTGGCAGATGGAATACAGTGTCGGTAAGTATATGGTCATGCACTTTGGTAGAAGAAATGAAAGGGTTTATTATTTTCTAAATGGAGAGAAGATGCAAAAAACTGAGGTGCAAAGGGACTTAGGAGTCCTTGTGCAGGATTCCTGATAGGTTAATTTGCTGGTTGAGTCTGTGGTGAGGAAGGCAAATGCAATGTTAGCATTCATTTCAAGAGGACTAGAATGTGAAAGCAAGGATGTAATGTTGAGAACTTATAAAGCACTGGTGAAGCGTCACTCGGAGTATTGTGTGCAGTTTTCGGCTCCTTATTTCAGAAAGGATGTGCTGAAACTGGAGAGGGTTCAAAGGAGGTTCACAAAAATGATTCCAGGATTAAATGGCTTGTCATATGAAGAGAATTTGATGGGTCTGGGCGTGTATTCACTGGAATTCAGAAGAATGAGGGTGAACTCATTGAAACCTATCAAATGGTGAAAGGCTTTGATAGAGTAGATGTGGATGATGAGAGGAGCTTTTTTATGGTGGGAGTCTCTAAAATCAGAAGACATAGCCCCAGAATAGAGGAGAGTCCTTTTAGAATGGAGATGAGGAATTTATTTAGCCTGTGTGGTGAATCAGGAGTCATTGCCACAGAATGCTGAGTGTTTATGTATATTTAAGGCAGAGGTTGATAGATTTTTGATTGGTCAGGGCATGAAGAGATACGGGGAGAAGGCAGGAGATTGTGGCTTAGAGCAAAATTGAATCAGCCATGATATGGTGGAACAGACTTGAGGGGGCAAATGGCCTAATTCTGTTCCTATATTTATGGTCTTATGGTCTAAACCACTGTTCACCCAGCTAGTGCTTATTTCCTGTGTTAAACTCATTTCCATTTAAGCCCCACACCTGCATGCACTTATCCAAATGCTTCTTAAGTTGTACCTGCCTCGACCACTTCTGCTGGCAGCTTGTTCCATGTACTCACCACTCTGTTGTGGGGCTGGAGGGGTGGTTCTTTTTGGGTCTCTAAATCTTTCTCCTCTCACCCTAAATCTATGCTCCCTTGTTTTGGACTCCCCTATCCTGGGGTAAAGACTGTAGCCATCCACTTTACTTGTGCTTTTCATAATTTTAAACATTTGTATTAAGTCATTTCTTATTTTCCCGCATTCCAAGGAATAAAGCTGCATTCTGGCCAACCACTCACTTTAGCTCAGTTCCTGTAGTTCTGGCAATGTCCTCACAAATTTTTTTTTGCTGCCTTTTCAATTTATCCTGTGTGATGCCAAAACTAAGTTATCAGACGATTGATACTAATGAGAGAGATAAGGGAGACAATGGAGAAACGTTCAAAATGTTAATGAGAGAGGAGAGAGCGATAACGGAAAAGAAACACAATTCAGAATATTGACAGACCGGTTGCTTTGAACCTGAACTGTTTGAAGTTTGATGGACAGGCGATACCCCAGCAGGAGGATAAAAAGAACAGGTTCGCTAAGGCACGACATACCACGAGACCCTGGAAGAGCGGTGTGTCCCCACAAGTTGGTGGGAGTTTGGAGGTCCGGTTTGCAGGGACCGACCATAGACTCACAGGGTGTAAAGGTACGATCGGTGGGAACCTGGTGTGTGTGTCTGCCCTTGCCTGGGTGCCAGGTTCACTGCGGAAGAACGGTCGTATCCGGAATGGAGGGGTCACAGTCGGTGACCACAGTGGGATAGAAGACATAAAAGGGTCCACCCGAAACCAACTGCGAAGAACATCAAAGGTCTGCCTGAATCAAATTTGCATCCTCCCCCCACCCCCAACGGCACAACAGCGATTACTGCGAACTGTACTAAGCTGAACTGAACTCTGCATCACTTAAGACTGATCATTTTACCCCTAGACTGCAATAGAGCTTGGTTGATTCCTATTATCCTAGTTCTGTGTACATGCGTGTATTATCATTGCTAATCTGTTGCATTCACATCCTTACGATTGGAGTACTGTGTTACTTATTTCTTTAATAAAACTTTATTAGCTCCTAGAAATCCAGACTCCAACGAGTGGTCCCTTTCTGCTGGTTTGGCAACCCAGTTACGGGGTACGTAACACCTGTCTTTACTATAACAGGGTGACCAATACTCCACACAGTACTCCAAGTGTGGCCTCCCCAGCAACTTGTACAACTGCAGTTTAATGTCCCAACTATACTCAATGTCCTGCTTGATGAAGGTCAGCATGCTAAGTGCCTTTTTCACCACCTTGTCCACTTGCAACACCACTTTCAGCACACTGTGTACTTCTACTCCCTTGGTCAGTCTGTTCCAGTGTATGCAAAATAATTGTGGGACTTCACTGTCTTTTTACTTATTACAGTTTCTTTCCCGGTCCAGCAGAAAATTCCATCAGTCCTCATTTCTGTCCTATTTTCCTGCAATTTGATCGCTCTCATGCCTATCAATTCTGCTTTGATACTTTTTGACTCTTGTTTGCAGCAGCCAGTTAACCTACTGGGTTATCATTAGGAGGTGATTTCTAGCTGAAACCTTAAATGTTGATAGAGAAAATGTAGAGACCTCAGACTGTTAAGTATCTGAGGTTAAGATCGAATCCAGTTCCTGGAGCTGTGAGGCAACAATTTTGCTGCTGGTCTACCATGTACCCTTCGTAATGAGTAAAAATGCCATTTACCTTTTGATCCCTTGGTACTTGGGAATACCATTCTAAACTACTATTTAAGGATTGCGACACAAAGGCAAGGATTCCCTTTCCATTTGATACGATTAATTGAGCGAACAGGCTCTCATTATAACTTGTTTTTTTTCTCACTCCCTACACAAATACAGTGACCTTATCTTTGTGTTGGATTATATCTCTTTCTCTGTAATTTTGAGTCTTAGCTATCTTTTATTAGAACTCATGTATATTATTCAAATGGAACATGTCTCCAGGATAGTGTAATATTTTTGTAATGTTGGGTTACGGAAATAGCAATGAAGGTTTGATATTGCAACAAAGATAATACAAATTTGTTTTCGCTCATGATACACTGGGGGAGAAATAGGAAATGAGTATATGGCTTTAAAAAAGGATCCATTTTGAAGGGGATGGTTAATGATACCAAATACAGTAACACTGAATGAACTCATGCATTTTACAATATGTTCTCCTTAGGCTATGGAATTGTCACTGAAATCTAGAGGGTTGATAGTGTTTGTGAGATTACCCAAAAGAAACTAACCAACTTTGCTTACATTTTAAAACAGTGCTGGAGGTACATGTGCATTTAGCTTGTGTGTTAACATTCTCATTTCTTATTCTGTCTATAAGCTTCATATTTAAATACTAAAATGAAGGTGTATCTTTCGAAATGCACTCAATCTATCAATTTTGAAATTAACTATCAAAGTTACTTATTTTCAGTAATTGTTCATTAGACAATTGTATTGTGTTGGGCACATGGCCAAGTGGTTAAGGCGTTTGCCTAGTTATCTCAAGGTTGCTAGTTCGAGCCTCAGCTGTGGCAGCGTGCTTGTGCCCTTGAGCAAGGTACTTAATCACACGTTGCTCTAGTCTGTGCGAGGAGTGGTGCCCCACAGAGACTTCCAATCTGCACCTTGTAAGGCATGAAAATGCCCGACGCAGGCCTCTCATGGTCTGAGTCGACGTTCCCTTTCCCTTCATTAGACCAGAATTGGTATAATGTAATTATATGCTTGTAAAACCCAGGACATGGAGTATACATCTGAGATTGAAAACCTGATGATTAGTTTCAGTTCATGGGAGATGATTTGTCTGCCTTTTTCATAACTTTGAAAATAGCTGTTGTATTGGTAGAAAATTTGATCGGAAGAAACTTGGAAGTTGTTTTCCATTTGGCATTGTTTAATACATTTTATTTCTTGAGTTTTATGGAAAATGTTGAATATTGCCCTGTACTACTTGTAAGATTCATTACTCTCGTCACATTTTGATACCAACTCCTGTTTTCATCCTGAGAGACAAACACAATATAGCACATTTCTTTTTAATTTTTTGATTCTTTGTTAAAAGCTTTTTTGTTGGTACCATCTATATCTGCATGATCTACATCTGGAATGGAATAGTGAACCTGGAGTTGAATTTTATTTTAGTTAGTGGAGGTGACTTTGTTTTGTGTAGGCAGTTATGTTTAATGATCAACTATGGCATGGTATGATGAATAAAAGTTGCACACATTCTGATCAGTTTTTGCTGTAGTTGTTCAAGTATAATCTGATGTATAGTGCATATTTACATGTTCATTTGAATTGCCAAGAGCTTGCCTTAAATTGCATAGGCATTTATTTGCATCTGGTCTATTTACTTCATCATATCTGAATATTAAGGTTAATATTATTAGTACTTGAATTTTTAAAAGGCCTTTGACAAGGTGCCACGCATGAGGCTGCTTACAGGAAAAGCTCTAGCATGGATAAAACAGTGGCTGATTAGTAGAAGGCAAAGAGTGGGAATAAAGGGAGCCTATTCTGGCTGGCTGCCGGTGACTAGTGGTGTTACACTGGGGTCTGTGTTGGGACAAATTCTGAAGTTGAATATCAGTGATTTGGGTGATGGAGTTAGGTGGAGGGACTGGTAGTTTTGAGGAAGTAGAGAGGCTACAGAAGGACTTAAATTAGGAGAATGGGCGAAGAAAGGGCAGATGGAATATAGTGTTGCGAAGTGTATGGTCATGCACTTTGGTAGAAGAAATGAAACGGTTGACAGTTTTTTTTGTATCTTCTCGCTTTTAGAAAATAGAGGTGCAAAGGGGTTGGGAGTCCTTGTGCAGGACTCCTGACAGGTTAAGTTGCAGGTTGAGTCTGGTGAGGAAGGCAAATGCGATGTTAGCATTCATTTCAAGAGGACTAGAATATGAATGTAAGGATGTAATGTTGAGACTTTATAAAGCACTGGTGAGGCCTCGCTTGGAGTATTGTGAGCAGTTTTGGGCCTCTTCTCAGAAAGGACGTGCTGAAGCTGGAGAAAGTTCAAAGGAGATTCACGAAAATGATTGCAGGATTGAATGGCTTGCCCTATGAAGAGTGTTTGGTGGATCTGGGCCTGTATTCCTAGAATTCAGAAGAATGAGGGTGACCTCATTGAAACCTATTGAATGGTGAAAGGCCTTGATAGAGTGGATGCGGAGAGGATGTTTCCTATGGGCGGAGAGTCTTAAGACCAGAGGACACAACCTCAGAATAGAAGGGCGTCCTTTTAGAACAGAAACGAGGAGGACTTTCTTTATCCAGAGGGTGGTGAATCTGTGAAATTCTTTGCCAGAAAACTGTGTAAGCCAAGTATTTATGTATATTTAAGGCAGAGGTTGATAGATTCTTGATTGGTTAGGGCATGAAGGGAAATGGGGATAAGGCAGGAGATTAAGGCTGAGGGGAAAATTGGATCGGCCATGATGAAATGGATCAGATGTGATGGGTCAAATGGCCTAATTCTGCATGTGTATCTTATGATCTTATTATACTGTGACGCTCTGGGGGCGGTGGGGAGGGGCATGGTTGACAGCCCGCCCCTGCATTTCTAATGACCAGCACTGTTTATTGTTTTTGTGCTAAAATGCTTTTGTGGGATTATGGTGGGAAGTTTCAGTTCATTTACAGTTACATTTTAGGTTGGGTTATATAGTTATTTGCATGTGTATTTGTGGTTACCCTAACTGTAACTGGGGTGTGTGATGGTCACCTCCCCTGTCTGTGAGAGACTGGTTGGGTTCACTGTCCGGGGCATGGTGCCCAGTCTGTTTTGTGTTTATCATAATAAAACAGTTGTTGAGTTAGCAAGCTTCCTCGTCTGTCATTATGGACCAAAGAGAGAGAGAAGAGAGAAATTTAGATTATGAAGACACGCAGTCCTCTTTTATTGTCATTTAGTAATTTGTTGTCAATTAGAAATTGCCTTTAAGCTCACGAGAGAGCATAGGCCATCAACTTTTTGCTGTTGATGCTTCTGTAGCAGGCAATTTCTTTTTTATGAGGTCAAGTTGCTAGCACGACACTCAACCCAGCACGGATGGAAAGCGTGCACGGGAACCAGCTGGATTTGAACTCGGGACCTTCTGCCCCAAAGTCCAGCGCCAATGCCACTACGCCTCCAGCTGCCATATTATGGACCAAAAGCTTGCCACAATACTACAGTGGAGAAGACCATCTTAAAGAGTTTTCTTACAATGTGAATTGACTGCAGTTTTCACCTCTTGTACGTCCATTGCATTCAGTCTTTGATATTTGTTTAACGCGCCTCCCTACCCACTTGTGAAGTCTCACTTTTTTTCATTTTGCCTTCATAATGTGCCTCCTCTGCACTGCAGCTAAAGGTGTTCAGATTTTGAAACCAGTCCAGCATCCCTTTAGTACAAATTATTGCTGCAGCTATTGTACAACTGAAAAAGCCCCATGTAAGTGTTTTGTATAGTCTGCTTTATAACAGAACTGAAATTAAAAGGGAATGATGCTAGATCCATTGCAAATGGGTGGGAACTTTGCCATGAGCTGAAAGATGGAAAAATAAATTGTAACTTGTCAGCTGAGAAATTATTATAGTTCTTTTATGTGACAGCTGTCATTGATCATTGTATACTTCAGTTATTCCTTTTGAGTTGACGAGGCTTTAAACATTTAACTAGATTGGTACTACCAATTATCTTTTAAGTTTTAAAAAAATGTGTAAATGTTGGCCTAGCTCTGCCACAAGCAAAACAAGCCAATGAGGGAAATTGCATATTTTCTTCATGGTCATAAATCTGTTCTCCCCTTTTCCTCAACAATATTTCTTGTGCGTCTGACCTTTGTCTTATCCAAAGATAAGTACGAGTGCGGATACTAAAGAAAGCAAATGTGTATGTGAGGGGGGTGGGGTGCGGGGAGGAGTGAGAAAGTAGTTGGAGAAATAAGAGAACAAGGTAATAACAAAGATAACCACCTGTATAAAAGCTTTTTGAAGGAAGGGAACAGAGGTATAGTGGAAATTGAGGCATTTTGGTGAGATCACAACTGATGTATGATCTAATTCTATACATCTGCTATGTTGTCTTTATCTTTTAGATTAGGTTCAAATGTGTTAAATGTGAAATTTTGACTTTGAACAAGCAAACAAGCATTAACTGCTGTGGATAGAGTGCATTCCAAACTTTTATCTCTTGCTGTGCAGAGTAATATTTCTAAATTTCACTTCCAAAAGGCCCCACTCATTTTTTTTTTTAAACTGGTCTTGAACTACCCAGCCAAAAGACATAATTCCTTATTTCATCATCTATATTTGTCCATTGGTATATTTACCCCAAGAATGAAAATGTGCGTATTGGTGAGAAATCTCATTTGGTTCATTTATTTGGCATGAAATCACCTCAGAAAATTCTAGTACCTGTAATATAATTAAATGGTACAAAGAGTTAACCTACCAGAGTGTCTTGAGTTACCAGAAATGAAAGTGCTGCACATAGATGCAATTAAGAGGAAGGTTAAATAGATGATATTATCTTGCATAAAAAGTCTTGCAGTTTTACTGTCTTTTGGCATGTGTTATTATGCAAGATATAGAGTTAATAAGTGTGAAATAGGTATCCTATAAGCTGATTCCGCATACTTTAGACCAGTTATTAAAAGCAAAATAAAACCTCTATACAGATAAAATTTAAGCATTTAAAGGGCAATGCCATTATAATTAGAGTAGAGCTGAAAATAAAATAAAACTAAAATCATTCAACTAACCTATTTAAAAAGAGAACCATCACATGATGAAACCAATTAAAATCCATTCAATACAGTACATATGAAAGGTCGAAAAGTAACTTATTTCCAAGTTCTCTTTCAACAGACTCTACCAGTTTGGCAGATAACCACCATTACGGAAAAAATGCAACAGGGATCTGAGAAACGCAGTTCCAGATTAAAAAGAGCGCAGCATTCTGAAGTTTGAGGCTTACTGCAAGCCTGCTGACTGCAGTTTCCACAGGCAAATGATGTAATCATCCAAGTCTCCTAAATACTGCAAGAGTTTAATTAAAGCAATAAAAATAAAGATTGAATAGTAAATCAAGCTTTAAAATATTAATTCTGCTGTAATGCTGTTGATGTCCTGAATGAATACCTGTAGGATCAAAATTTCATGAAGCTCATTTTCACATTGGCACAGTGGCATGCAAAAGTTTGGGCACCCCGGTTAAAATTTCTGTTACTTTGAATAGCTAAGCGAATAAAAGATGACCTGATTTCCAAAAGGCATAAAGTTAAAGATGACACATTTCTTTAATATTTTAAGCAAGATTACTTTTTTATTTCCATCTTTTATAGTTTCAAAATAACAAAAAAGGAGAAGTGCCCGAAGTGAAAGTTTGGGCACCCTGCATGGTCAGTACTTAGTAACACGCCCTTTGGCAAGTATCACAGCTTGTAAGCACTTTCTGTAGCTAGCCAAGAGTCTTTCAATTCTTGTTTTGGGGGATTTTCACCCATTCTTCCTTGCAAAAGGCTTCTACTTCTGTGAGATTCTTGGGCCGTCTTGCATACGCTGCTCTTTTGAGGTCTATCCACAGATTCTCGATGTTTAGGTCAGGGGACTGTGCGGGCCATGGCCAAACATTCAGCTTGTGCCTCTTGAGATAGTCTATTGTGGATTTTGAGGTGCGTTTAGGATCATTATCCTGTTGTAGAAGCCATCCTCTTTTCATCTTAAGCTTTTTTTTTAAAACAGATGGTGTGATGTTTGCTTCCAGAATTTGCTGGTACTTAATTGAATTCATTCTTCCCTCTACCAATAAATGTTCCCTGTGCCACTGGCTGCAACACAAGCCCAAAGCATGATCGATCCACCCCTGTGCTTAACAGTTGGAGAGGTGTTCTTTTCATGAAATTCTGCACCCTTTTTTCTCTAAACATACCTTTGCTCATTGCTGCTAAAAAGTTCTATTTTAACTTCATCAGTCCACAGGACTTGTTTCCAAAATGCATCAGGCTTATTTAGATGTTCCTTTGCAAACTTCTGACACTGAATTTGTGGTGAGGACGCAGGAAAGGTTTTCTTCTGATGACTCTTTCATGAAGGTCATATTTGTGCAGGTGTCGCTGCACAGTAGAACAGTGCACCATCACTCCAGTCTGCTAAATCTTCCTGAAGGTCTTTTGTAGTCAAGCAGGGGCTTTGATTTGCCTTTCTAGCAATCCTATGAGCAGTTCTCTCAGAAAGTTTTCTTGGTCTTCCAGACCTCAACTTGAGCTCCACCGTTCCTGTTAACTGCCATTTCTTAATTATATTACGAACTGAGGCAACGGCTACCTGAAAATGCTTTGTTATCTTCTTATAGCCTTCTCCTGCTTTGTGGACATCATTTATTTTAATTTTCAGAGTGCTAGGCAGCTGCTTAGAGGAGCCCATGGCTGCTGATTGTTGGGAGAAGGTTTGAGGAGTCAGGGTATTTATAAAGCTTTGAAATTTGCATCACCTGGCCTTTCCTAACGATGATTGTGAACAAGCCATAGCTCTAACAAGCTAATTAAGGTCTGAGACCTTGGTAAAAGTTATCTGAGAGCTCAAATCTCTTGGGGTGCCCAAACTTTTGCATGGTGCTCCTTTCCTTTTTTTCACTCTAAAAATGTACAAAACAAAAATAATACACTAATCTTGCTTAAAATGTTGAAAAGAATGTTTCATCTTTAACTTTGACTTTTGGAGATCAGTTCATCTTTACTCACTTAACTATTCACAGTAACAAATTTTGACCGGGGTGCCCAAACCTTTGCATGTCACTATATATTGGTTGATATTAATTATTGCTTACAAATTATGAGCCTGTATAGAATTTGAGTTTATAATTAGTACAATATTTATTGCAAGAGTCCTTTGCACCTTGTTAATTGATTTTAATAGAAGGGTGGGCAGACTTGTGGATATTACTTTTTGAAATTAGCAGATTACACTGTGGAGTCCTTTCTGTGCAGGTTTCACTCAACCTGCTCAGAAATGTGTGGAATGTGGGTCTTAGCTGCAACAAAGCTCAAACAATGTTGCAAAAATACTTGGGAACCAGTATCTGTTGCTTACTTATATTGTACCTTTTGTATTTCAGTCTTCCATTCTTGTTCTCTTGTGCAAAACATTTGAATTGCATTCTGAAGAAAATCCAATCTCTTGTCAGGGGACATAATTAGTTTCTCATCATTGATGTGTGTTGCTACGTTATTTCATAATTTTCAAGCGCAATGCAGGAAGGAAACTTTTCTTCCTGTCTGGTCCATGCCAGCTCCCAGCAGTTTTAAAAAAAAATTATGTACATTTTTACATTTCTATTTTATTATATGTTTTTTGTTAATTATATTTTTCATGTAGCCCTGCTGCTTATTCTCCCCCAGGCTCACCTAACTTTTTTTATATAGTCGTGTGTGACAACAGAAAGGATTCAACATAATATTTTTTAATTTTAAGCTGTAATTTTTGTGGATTGCAATTGAAAGAATATTATTTACATAAGGGTTAGTGTTCTCTGTGAAGGTTGGTAACTCTCCTGTTTAAAAGGCTTTTTGGCTGATCATATGTTCTTAACAAGGGTGCTAAAGGAAAATAGTGATGAGAACCTCAATTGTTTGGTAATTGAAACCTTTAAAATTATCTCAGTATTTTAGAATAAGGTATGATGTCTTGGTGATTGTATTGAGTAACTTCACTAATTTAGTTTGTCTTCTAGTTCGTGGTGACTTACTGAGATCAGATTGGAGTTTTGTTTGGGATCTTACTGAGTTCTTGTTTGGTGGTGGGTTAGTGAGGGGAAACGATCAGTTGAATCTACTGCATGTCACTATCTCTATCCATTACGTAAAAGTTGACAATTAGTAACCATAGGGATTAACCACCAAAAAAACTTAATTATGATTTAAGAACACATCTCAGTGCTTTGTGAAATCCATTTTTTTAAGTAGGCAAGCTATTTGGGGATTTTTGAGTGAACACTAGAATTATTCCATTATATTTTGAGTAACGAATGATGCTGGTTTGTGGTTATAACAAAATTTTGCTGTCAGGACTCTTGCTGATTCAAAATGAGTATAAATTGGTTGCTCAATTGTCCTGTCAAAATGTAATTTCCATTTTCAGAACGTTGATTATGTTGCTGCATTGTCATGCTAAAGCTAGATGTATAAGGGGCCATATTAACAAACTGGATTTTGAGATAGTGTGACTGCATTTAATTCATACTGAAACCTTCAACAACTACCAATACCATCTTCCCCCAATGTGCATACACACATCTCTGCTATGTTTCACACTGGAAATTATAATTTTAAAATTGTTTGAAACATTATTTAGAAATGTTGATTAATCCCCATTTGGGCTTAACACTAATTCAGTGTATAAGCAAGATGTGAAAATCTGGAAGAGGTCCATTCGGGAATGGTGTATTTCACTAGGAAATACAATCTAAAATACAAAATAGTTCAGTAATCAGCAGGCATGAAACAGCACACTGTGGTGCCTTCCGTATCATTGTAGGGGATTTCAGCCAGGCAGGCTTGAAGTCTCTGAACAACTACCACCAACATATCACCTGTGGAGTCAGAGGAGCCAACACACTTAACCACTGTTATGTTGCCATCAAGAAAACAGACTATGCCATCTCATACCCACGCTTGGGAAAATCCAATCACCTGGCTGTACTTCTACACCATGCTTACCAAGAAGGTATGGTCAAGGGAGGTGAGGAGTGCGTACAGGACTGTTTTGAGTCGGCGATGGGGACAGTATTCAGGGATTCATCCTTAATTCTGAATGAATACAGCACAGTTGTCACCAATTTCATCAACATCTGTGTAGATGAATATGTGAGTGCCTTTGAGAATATACCAGACATTGACAAACCAAAAGCCAGGAGATTTGTAATCTACTGAGGGCTAGATCTATGGCATTCATGAACAGTGCTCCAGAACTATACAAGAAATCCAGGTGTGAGCTAAGGAAGACTATTTTGAGAGCAAAAGAAAAACAATTCTGATTGAGATTGAGATGGAATTGGATGGACATCAGCTCTGGCAGGGTTTGCAGGCCATTACTTCCTACAAAGTGAAACCTAAAGTCATGAATAATATTGATGCTTCACTCTCAGATGAACTCAACACCTTTTATGCACACTTGATGGGTGAATAAAACGGCAAATGTGTGAATGCCTGTGGCACCTGGTGACTCTGTGATCTGTCTCAGAGACTGATGGCAGAGCATTTTTCATGAGGATGAACCCTTGCAACACGGTAGACCCTGAGGACTCTTCAAAAACTTGTACCAACCAACTAGTGGGAGTGTTCAGACACCTTCAGTCTCTCACTGCTGCAGTTGGAAGTTCCCACCTGCTTCAAAAGGGTGACAATCATATCAGTGCCCAAGAAGAGCAGGGTGAGCTGCCTCAATGATCATTGCTCCTTCGCACTCACATCTACTGTGATGAAGTGCTTTGAGAGGTTGGTGATGGCAGGATTCAGCTTCTGCTAAGCAAGGATCTAGGTCAGCCACAATAGGTTCAAGGTGGATGAAATCACACTGGTTCTTCACCTCGTCTTGGATAGATAGATACTTTATTCAGGGTAGCATTACAAGTGCAGATATACAAATAATAGAAGAGAAATAAGAAAGAATAAAAAATACGTTACCTCAATCTGTCTAATGGGGGGGGGGGAATCATTTCCCCCACTATAGCTTAACTCATTATAGAGCTAATGGCCAAGGGTAAGAATGATAGCTGGCAAATAGTAATGTCTGTGTCATGCTGCTATTTATTGATTACAGCTCAGCATTCAATGTACTAGTACCCTCAGTTCTAATCAGGAAGCTCTAAAACCTGGGACTGTGTACCTCCCTCTGCAATTGGATCCTTGATTTCCTCATCGGGAGACCAGTCTGTGTGGATCACAATTAACATCTCCTCTTCACTGACATCTTATCCTTAAGGATGTGTGTTTAGCCCACTGCACTACTCTCTCTACTTTCACGACAATGTGGCTAGGTAAGCTCAAATGTCATCTATAAATTTGCCGAGGACACAGCTATTGACTGAATTTCAGATGGTGACAAGGAGGTGTACAGGAGTGAGATATATCATTTAGTTGAGTGGTATTACAACAACATCCTTGCATTCAATGTCAGTAAGACCAAGGAATTGATTGTGGAATTTAGAAAGGGGAAGTTAAGGGAACACACACCAGTCCTCATCGAAGGATCAACAGTGGAAAGGGTGATCAGTTTCAGGTTCCTGGCTGTCAACATCTCTGAAGATCTAGCCTGGGCGCAACATTTACAATTACAATGAAGGCATGACAACGGTTATATTTCATTAGGATTTTGAGGAGACTTGGTATGTCACCAAAGATGCTCACAAATTTCTATAGATGTACTTTGAGAGCATTTTAACTGGTTGCATCACCGTCTGGTATAGAAGAGCAACTGCACAAATCAGAAGAAGCTGTGGAAAGTTGTAAACTCAGCGAGCTCCATCATGGCCTCCAACCTCCCCAGCATTGAGGACACCTTCAAAAGACAAATCTCTCAAAAAGGTGGCATCCATCATCCCAGGACATGCTCCCTTCACATTGCTACAATTGAGTAGGTTCTGGAGCCTGAAGACACACAGTCAGTGTTTTGGGAGCCATTTCTTGCCCTCTGCCATCACATTTTTGAATGGGCAATGAATCCATAAACACTACTTCACTTTTTTCCTCTTTTATTGGATCACTTATTTAATGTTTACCTAGACTTATTGCAACTTATAGTATTTTTATTATTATGTATTACTGCCATAAAACAACAAATTTCACAATGTAGGCCAGTGATATTAAATCTGAAAAAAGATACTACACTAGATACCTTTTGAATGGTATTGCAAATTGAAGCATTATTTCTTGTCAGTTGACTTGCTTCCATTCTGTATAAAGTAACCAGATAAAAACTATTCTGGCAATTCCAAGTATATACTAATTTAAGTATACTAAAGCTTGACCTGAATTCTTTTGGCTTAAGCAAACAATTTTAATAGTAATTTTGGTGTCTGATACTGGAATACAGGTGTCCCTCACTTTTCGAACGTTTACTTTATGAAACCTCACTGTTACGAAAGACCTACATTAGTACCCTGATTTCGCTAACAGAAAGTGGTTTCACTGTTATGAAAAAACAGTGCGCGAAAAAAATCAGCGCGCGCTAAAAGACAGCGCGTGGCCCGAGCAGCCACTCTCCCCCGGATTCGGAGTGGCATTCCAGCCAGCATTGCTTAAACACGTGCCTGTGAGCAGCCGTTAGCAAGATGAGTTCTATGGTATCGGAAAAGCCTGAAAGAGCTCATAAGGGTGTTACACTTAGCGTAAAACTAGACATAATTAAGTGTTTCGATCGTGGTGAACGAAGTAAGGACTAAGTGAGTTTGGCTTGTGGAAGCTGACGAAGATGATGTTGAAGAGGTTTTGGCATCCCATGACCAAGAACTGATAGATGAAGAGCTGATGCAATTGGAAGAGGAAAGGATAACAATCGAAACCGAATGAGTAATGATAAAGTATGACTTTAATTTTGAAAGGGTACATAGGTTTAGGGCATATTTGCAGGATGGTTTGAGTCCTTACAAAGAACTGTATGATAGAAAAATGCGCGGGGCTCAGCAGTCAAGCAAGCCTTCCACAGCAGACGACGAACCTCGACCTTCGACATGGAGGAGGGCAGTCATAGGAGAAGATGAGCTGCCTGCTCTAATGGAAACAGACAATGATGAGATGACACCTCAGTGTCCCACCACCCCAATACCCAGGCCACGGACAGATACAGATTTGAGGAGAATGCAGCGGTAGCCGGGAGGCACACAGCTCATCTTTAAGAAAAGATCCGAAATAAACATGCTAATTAATTAGGTATCGCCCAGCACGTAATTAATTAGCTTGTTTATTTTGGCTTTTTTCTTAAAGATGTGCTGTGCGCCTTCCGGCTACCGCTGCATGCTTCGTGGATCGGTATCAGTTTGCTGCCCGGAGAGTGGGGGCCACTGCACCACCCAAGCTCCAACAACTCAGCCTAACACACCATTATCAGTGTGCTCGCTGTCTTCCCGATTCCCATAAGTGATACTACACTGTACATACATTATTTCTACTTTATATTGGCTGTGTATTTTTACGTGTTATTTGGTATGATTTGGCAGCTTCATAGCTTAAAGGTTACTGGAGAGCGCTTGCACCGTGTTTTTGCCGATGGCGCTTGCGCCGTGTTTCTGCCGACAGCGCTTGCGTGAGATTTTTACTACGGAGAACAGTTCAAGCAATGATTGTGGAAAAGTACTTCTACTTTATATAAACAACAGGAATTCTGCAGATGCTGGAAATTCAAGCAACATACATCAAAGTTGCTGGTGAACGCAGCAGGCCAGGCAGCATCTATAGGAAGAGGCGCAGTCGATGTTTCAGGCCGAGACCCTTCGTCAGGACTAACTGAAGGAAGAGTGAGTAAGGGATTTGAAAGCTGGAGGGGGAGGGGGAGATGCAAAATGATAGGAGAAGACAGGAGGGGGAGGGATGGAGCCGAGAGCTGGACAGGTGATACGAGAGGATCATGGGACAGGAGGTCTGGGAAGAAAGACGGAGGGGGGGTGACCCAGAGGATGGGCAAGAGGTATATTCAGAGGGACAGAGGGAGAAAAAGGAGAGTGAGAGAAAGAATGTGTGCATAAAAAAGAGTAACAGATGGGGTACGAGGGGGAGGTGGGGCCTAGCGGAAGTTAGAGAAGTCAATGTTCATGCCATCAGGTTGGAGGCTACCCATACGGAATATAAGGTGTTGTTCCTCCAACCTGAGTGTGGCTTCATCTTTACAGTAGAGGAGGCCGTGGATAGACATGTCAGAATGGGAATGGGATGTGGAATTAAAATGTGTGGCCACTGGGAGATCCTGCTTTCTCTGGCGGACAGAGCGTAGATGTTCAGCAAAGCGGTCTCCCAGTCTGCGTCGGGTCTCACCAATATATAAAAGGCCACATCGGGAGCACCGGACGCAGTATATCACCCCAGTCGACTCACAGGTGAAGTGATGCCTCACCTGGAAGGACTGTTTGGGGCCCTGAATGGTGGTAAGGGAGGAAGTGTAAGGGCATGTGTAGCACTTGTTCCGCTTACACGGATAAGTGCCAGGAGGGAGATCAGTGGGGAGGGATGGGGGGGACGAATGGACAAGGGAGTTGTGTAGGGAGCGATCCCTGCGGAATGCAGAGGGGGGGGAGGGAAAGATATGCTTACTGGTGGGATCCCGTTGGAGGTGGCGGAAGTTACGGAGAATAATATGTTGGACCCGGAGGCTGGTGGGGTGGTAGGTGAGGACCAGGGGAACCCTATTCCTAGTGGGGTGGTGGGAGGATGGAGTGAGAGCAGATGTACGTGAAATGGGGGAGATGCGTTTAAGAGCAGAGTTGATAGTGGAGGAAGGGAAGCCCCTTTCTTTAAAAAATTTTTTAAAGAAAGGGGCTTCCCTTCCTCCACTATCAACTCTGCTCTTAAACGCATCTCCCCCATTTTAAAGAAAGGGGCTTCCCTTCCTCCACTATCAACTCTGCTCTTAAACGCATCTCCCCCATTTCACGTACATCTGCTCTCACTCCATCCTCCCACCACCCCACTAGGAATAGGGTTCCCCTGGTCCTCACCTACCACCCCACCAGCCTCCGGGTCCAACATATTATTCTCCGTAACTTCCGCCACCTCCAACGGGATCCCACCAGTAAGCATATCTTTCCCTCCCCCCCCCTCTGCATTCCGCAGGGATCGCTCCCTACACAACTCCCTTGTCCATTCGTCCCCCCCATCCCTCCCCACTGATCTCCCTCCTGGCACTTATCCGTGTAAGCGGAACAAGTGCTACACATGCCCTTACACTTCCTCCCTTACCACCATTCAGGGCCCCAAACAGTCCTTCCAGGTGAGGCATCACTTCACCTGTGAGTCGACTGGGGTGATATACTGCGTCCGGTGCTCCCGATGTGGCCTTTTATATATTGGTGAGACCCGACGCAGACTGGGAGACCGCTTTGCTGAACATCTACGCTCTGTCCGCCAGAGAAAGCAGGATCTCCCAGTGGCCACACATTTTAATTCCACATCCCATTCCCATTCTGACATGTCTATCCACGGCCTCCTCTACTGTAAAGATGAAGCCACACTCAGGTTGGAGGAACAACACCTTATATTCCGTATGGGTAGCCTCCAACCTGATGGCATGAACATTGACTTCTCTAACTTCCGCTAGGCCCCACCTCCCCCTCGTACCCCATCTGTTACTCTTTTTAATGCACACATTCTTTCTCTCACTCTCCTTTTTCTCCCTCTGTCCCTCTGAATATACCTCTTGCCCATCCTCTGGGTCACCCCCCCCCCCCCGTCTTTCTTCCCAGACCTCCTGTCCCAATGATCCTCTCGTATCCCCTTCTGCCTATCACCTGTCCAGCTCTCGGCTCCATCCCTCCCCCTCCTGTCTTCTCCTATCATTTTGCATCTCCCCCTCCCCCTCCAGCTTTCAAATCCCTTACTCACTCTTCCTTCAGTTAGTCCTGACGAAGGGTCTCGGCCTGAAACGTCGACTGCGCCTCTTCCTATAGATGCTGCCTGGCCTGCTGCGTTCACCAGCAACTTTGATGTATGTTGTCTACTTTATATAAGCTGTGTATTTATCATATCATTACTGCTTTTACTATATGTTACTGTTATTTTAGGTTTTATGTGTTATTTGGCATGACTTGGTAGGTTATTTTTGGGTCTGGGAACGCTCACAAAATTTTCCCATATAAATAAATGGTAATTGCTTCTTCGCTTTACGACATTCCGGCTTACGAACCGTTTCATAGGAACGCTCTACCTTCGGATGGTGGGGGAAACCTGTAATAAGATTTACAAATCTATTCCAAATCATTTGCTGTGACTTTTAGAATAATATTCTTAATTTTTACTTATTTGACATTGCATATGGTTTAATAGTTCTGTAATTAACTCTTTTGCTTTGAATGGAAGCCAGTGTGTCATTGAAACTCATTGTTATTCTGACTTCTAGCAACAGTCAACATGATTTTTGAGCCTTGTTTCTGATGGTACAGATTAGTAATGAATTAGTATGTGTTTAGGAAACTGCAAATTCCACAAGTTTTTGATGGTCTTCTGGCATTCAGTTCTGCTTATACAAAAATAAGTTTTTTTTGAAAGGTGCAGTTCAAAAATTCTTCAGGGACAAATTTTCAATGTATTAGAAATAACGTTGAACTTCATTTTGTTAAAGTGCATATGTACCATGTAGGTGTGAAACTTTTAGATTCTAAACTTCTGACAAAATCTACAGAGAATCATTGCATATGAGAATTAGGGTGGGTTTGTGCTCAGTTTAATTCCACCACAGTACTTTTGTTCAGTGGCACTTAAATTCTATCATTAAGTTTTTTTTTCCCTTTCCAGCTTGTTTTGAGTATAAAGGCTTGAAAAGTAATGAAAGACTATTTTGACTCTGTGATTTGTCTGTAGGAAACAAGGTCACATGTGGCTTGAAGGTGATATTTACAGGTCCGTGAAGAAACGGCGGGCTATGGATAAAGAGTGCACTGGATTAAACCAGATTATTTCCGGCATTGATAATCTCTGTCTTGGTGGAAACATGAAGATGCATTCTATAGACAAGAGTTTGGAGGTAAGGAAGTTTCCAGAGTCTGTATTTTCATTTAGACCATAAGGCATAGGAGCAGAATTAGGCTAATTGGTCCATTGGATCTGCTCCACCATTCTATCACAGCTGATTTATTATTCCCCTCAACCTCATTCTCCTGCCTTCTCCCTGTAACCTTTGACACCCTGACTAATCAAGAACCTTTCAACCTCTACTTTAAATCTACTCAATGACTTGGCAACCACGACCAGTTGTGACAATGAATTCCACAAATTAACCTCCCCCCGGCTAAAGGAATTCCTGCTCATCTCTGTTTGAAATGGACATCCCTCTATCTGAGACTGTGCCCTCTGGTCATAGGCTTACCCTCTAGAGGAAACATTCTCTCTCTCCCCCCCAGCCCCATTCTTCTAAACTCCGGTGAGTCCAAGCTCAGAGCCATCAAATACTCTTCATATGTTAACCCATTCATTCCTAGAATCATTCTCGTGAACCTCCTCTGGACCTTCTCTAATGTTAGCACATTTTTTCTTAGACAACAGGCCCAAAACTGCTTACAGTACTGCATCCAGTCTAGCCAGTGCCTTATAAAGCCACAGCATCACATCTTTGTTCTTGTATTCTAGTCCTCTCAAAATGACTGCTAACATTACATTTGCCTTCCTTACTACCAACTCAACTTGCAAGTTAACCTGCAGAAGGACTTCAGTTCCTATGTACCTCTTACTTTTGAATTTTTTTCCCATTTAGAACATACTCTACACCTTTATTCCTTCTATCAAGGTCATGCTTTTCTACCCTAGAATCCATTTGCCACTACTTTGCCCATTCTCCCAATGTGTGTAAGACCTCCTGAAGACTCCCTGCTTCCTCAACACTACTTGACCCTCCACCTATCTTTGTACTGTCTGCAAACCTGACCACAAAGCCATGAATTCCATCATTTAAATTGTTGACATATAACATGGAAAGAAGCAGTCACAATACCTTGCCCTGCAGAGCACCATTTGTCATCGGCAGCCAAACAGAATAGGTCCTCTTTAGTCATAGTCATAGTCATACTTTATTGATCCTGGGGAAATTGGTTTTCGTTACAGTTGCACCATAAATAATAAATAGTAATAGAACCATAAATAGTTAAATAGTAATATGTAAATTATGCCAGTAAATTATGAAATAAGTCCAGGACTAGCCTATTGGCTCAGGGTGTCTGACCCTCCAAGGGAGGAGTTGTAAAGTTTGATGGCCACAGGCAGGAATGACTTCCGATGACGCTCTGTGCTGCATCTCGGTGGAATGAGTCTCTGGCTGAATGTACTCCTGTGCCCACCCAGTACATTATGTAGTGGATGGGAGACATTAACCAAGATGGCATGCAACTTAGACAGCATCCTCTTTTCAGACACCACCGTGAGAGAGTTCAGTTCCAGCCCCACAACATCACTGGCCTTACGAATGAGTTTGTTGATTCTGTTGGTGTCTGCCACCCTCAGCCTGCTGCCCCAGCACACAACAGCAAACATGATAGCACTGGCCACCACAGACTCGTAGAACATCCTCAGCATCGTCCGGTAGATGTTAAAGGACCTCAGTCTCCTCAGGAAATAGAGACGGCTCTGACCCTTCTTATAGACAGCCTCAGTGTTCTTTAACCAGTCCAGTTTATTGTCAATTCGTATCCCCAGATATTTGTAATCCTCCACCATGTCCACACTGACCCCCTGGATGGAAACAGGGGTCAACGGTACC
This sequence comes from Mobula hypostoma, assembly GCF_963921235.1. Classification (NCBI taxonomy): domain Eukaryota; kingdom Metazoa; phylum Chordata; class Chondrichthyes; order Myliobatiformes; family Myliobatidae; genus Mobula; species Mobula hypostoma. Next base: position 43,465,556 of record NC_086108.1, read on the forward strand.
TTAGCTCTCCTCAAGTCTACCACCAGCTCCTTAGTCTTTTTCACATTAAGCTGCAGATAATTCTGCTCACACCATGCGACAAAGTTTCCTACAGTAGCCCTGTACTCAACCTCATCTCCCTTGCTGATGCATCCAACTATGGCAGAGTCATCAGGAAACTTCTGAAGATGACAAGACTCTGTGCAGTAGTTGAAGTCCGAGGTGTAAATGGTGAAGAGAAAGGGAGACAAGACAGTCCCCTGTGGAGCCCCAGTGCTGCTGATTACTCTGTCGGACACACAGTGTTGCAAGCACACTCTTATTTCCACTCTTTGCCTCCTATCAGTCGGCTAATCCTCTGTTCATGCTAGTATCTCTCCTGTAGTAGCATGGGCTCTTGTTAAGCAGCCCGATTTGTGGCATCTTGTCAAAGGCCTTCTGAAAATACAAGTAAGCAATATCTACTCACTCTCCTTTGTCTGTCCTGCCTGCTATTTCCTCAAAAGAATTCTAACTGATTTGTCAGGCAAGGTTTCCCCCTAAGGAAACCATGCTAACTTTGGCCTGGTTTATCATGTGCCTCCAGATACCCTGCAACCTCATCCTTAATAATGGACTCTAGCACCTTCCTAACCACTGAAGTCAGGCTAACTGGCCTATAACTTCCTTTCATCTGCCTCTCTTCATTCTTGGAGTGGAGTGATATTTGCAATTTTTCAGTCCGCCGGAACCATTCCAGAATCTAGTGATTCTTGAAAGATCTTTACTAATGCCACCACAATCTCTTCAGCCACTTCTTTCAGACCCTGGCATGTAGTCCATCTGGTCCTTGTGACTTATTGACCTTCAGACCTTTCAGCTTCCCAAGCATCTTCTAGTAATAGCAACTACACTCGCTCCTACTCCCAGACATGCCTTAGAAATGTTTATGCATAGATGAATGATACTTGAGTTAATAGGATACATTTCAACAGCAATGTTCCATTTAATTTTAATTAGATGTAGTGTGCATCATCCAATCTGGTGACCCTGAGAGGGAAACTATCAGTTTGATTGTGGCAACTATATATTGACTAATTTATGTATGTGTTGGTGTTGTCTGTAATTCACCTGGTTGAATTCGTATCTAAGTTTCATGTTTAAGATCCATTTCAAGAATATGAGCACTGTAATGATGGTCTGCACTTAAATTCGTTCTTGTGTGAGATGTCCAGTGAGACATTAATATTTAGGTCTCATCTGTTCTCTTCATAGACTGAAAAGAACCCTAGAGATTTTTTTGAAGAAGAGCAGGAGAATTATCTCTAATATCCTAGCTAATGCCACTTGTGTAAAGAAAGTTATTTGGTTGTTTTCATATTGCTATTTCTATGAGAATTGTTGTACAACCTAAATTAGTGGCTATACTTCAAAATATTTCATCAGCTCATGTTGGAAGAGAAGTAAAATTTGTCTGTTTTTAATGCCAGACCTTCTTATTTCACTTTTTCCTCAATATACATGGAAAATAACTTGCACGTTAATTTACACGGTTGTGGAGATGTAGCTGTCTAGAGCTGATTTGAGAAGAGGTCACCTCAGCAGTATGATTCAAAAGTGATGTACCATAAGAATTAGTGTCACAATCATAGTTGTTAACAATTTATATTAATAATTTTAAATTTTAAGAACTTTTTCTGTAGAAATTTTAAATTGTGGAACTTTCTATTTTCATTTCTTTCAATTTGGAAAAATTATTTAAAAGGAGAAAATTGAGCAACTATTTTCAGGTCAAGCACAATTCCTGAGACAATTCTTTGAAATATTATCCTATGTCTGTTTATATATTCTATAATTTATATGTATAATGTTAAAGTTTGTAATGGAATTGGAAATATGAAGTAGATTTCGTAATGTTAAATTTCTCCATGGGGAGAAACTACTTTGGTAATTCTGGTGAAAAGACTAAAAGGCATGTAGAGTGTTTAGAAGTGAATTCAGAAACCAGTTCACATTTTTTAAAAAATGGAAATCTGAAGATTCCCCTCCCTAGAGAAGAGTTTGTTTTTTTTTTAGCTATCTGGTAGAAATGCAACTTAAACAAGGTTGATGTGGGTACTTTCTAATACTTCACATAAGCATTGGCATTGCATTTTGCAGAATAGCATGCAGAATTTTACATGCAACTTTCATATGGTACACTTGTCGATAATTAAATAAATTGTGGAACATGGTTCCCTTCAGATCGTATATGTAGTAAACTGAACTTTATTCTGACATGGCATTTCCACCTCAAACATTAACTCATTAACTGAATCCACATGACCTCTGCTTATTTGCTCTAAATCTTATTCATGCATGTTTTATTAGATTTGATTATTTCAGTTTTCTCCTGGTTAGTTTTTATCATTCCACAAACTCACTCAAAAGCACATAGAGCATATTTCAACTATCAGTTAATTCCGTGATTAATTCTAGAATTCTCTGCTTATTCTAGAATTTCCAAATTTTGCATACCTCTATCTTTCTTTCCTCTTGGTATTTAAGTTAAGTACACTAGTATCTTCTAAACAATGCTTGATGAACAATATTATTTAATGTTGATATTGTAGTACACTTTGTGGGCACGTGGCCAAGTGGTTAAGGCATTGGACTAGTGACCTGAAGGTCGTGAGTTCGAGCCCCAGCTGAGGCAACGTGTTGTGTCCTTGAGCAAGGCACTTAATCACACATTGCTCTGTGACGACACCGGTGCCAAGCTGTATGGGTCCTAATGTCCTTCCCTTGGACAACATTGGTGTCGTGGAGAGGGGAGACTTGCTGCATGGACACCTGTTGGTCTTCCATACAACCTTGCCCAGGCCTGCACCCTGGAGAGTGAAGACTTTCCAGGTGCAGATCCATGGTCTCGCAAGACTACAGATGCCTTTATAGTACACCTTGGCACATTTTTGTTTAGTAAGCACTTTGTAATTACAGATGCTTCCTTGGCCTATTTCAGAATAGAATTTTAGTTTTGTCTTTCTCTTGCACCAGTTATGATTTGGTTGTACTAAAGTCAGTAATCATAATGCAACTGTTTTTTTAAAAGGTGAAGCAGATATGAAAATGATGCTATGGTTGAACTTGATTTGCATCTCAAACATATATTAGAATACAACTTTTAGAGAATGTTTTTCTTTGTGAGGTATACAGTATGTATATGTTTACATTCAGCAGCCAGTATCTTTTTTTTCTTGTCTTTCCAACATTACACAATGGTTCTGACCAGCCATAGTGAGTAAGATGCTATGGTTTCAGCTTATCCTTGCTGACAGTATAAATAGTATTTAATAAACTCAGACAGCTAACAAATTAATTTGCTTGTGTGTATATCTAAATTTTATGCTGTTACTTGTTTCCCAAGTAAAGCCTTTTCTTGATAATACATTTAAATAATTCCTGGTACTTTTTCTTTTCCTTAATCATTTACACTTTAATAACTTCAATATGAGAGAGTGTTACCAATGTATTTGCATGGATTATTCTTTTATAAAACTTGGACTTTCCTCTCCTTTTCCTTCGGGTACAGACTTTACAAGTTTAAAAAAAAATAAGAGCGAGTTTTGAGTATTTATGAAGAGCTGTTAAAAGTACTTCATTTGTTCAAGTAGATCTCATTTTTTTTGCTATCAATAGGTCATTAATGTTGATAGTGAATTAGAAAGTGTTAAGCTTATAGGGAATGGACAGAATACAAACTTTTTAATACTCTATATTAAAGAAGGTAATTCCATCACTTGGGTATTATCTGTTGGCACCCTTGTTTTTATATTTTGAAGACGCAAATTTGAGTAATGTGATATAAATACAGAATGTAGCACTGCAGCTGCGACGCATGATAAATGATGTTGTTTAAAGCACAAATAATGCTTTTCACGTTTGCACCTGAAGTAGTTTAGGTTCTTTTTAAATGACAAAATGGTACAGGCTAAAATGGTTCTGTAAGACAAATCAGCATTAGTTCAGACCAAAAATAGTTAATATGAACCTGACCATCCAACAAGACCAGATTATCTGTCAGGTTCAGCTTGAATATCCAAAAATATTAAGTCTTTAAGGTAGAATCAGCTGTGGTTGTATTGAGCTCAAGAGCTGTTTTTAATTTTGTACTTCTGTTTATGTTACAGATTCTCCAGCCTTGCAATGCATAGTAAAGCTTTTATTTTGTTTCCTTGATCTATATAAATGACTAGACCTTTGGCATTTTGAAGTTGAGAAGAATGAAGGCATAATCTTATTGAAACGTCAATGATCCTAATGGGGCATGATGCACTAGATGCTAAGAAGTTTCCACTATAGCAGAACACAGGCAAGGGGCATTATAACAAAATAATGGGCTGGTCATTTAATATTGAGCCACATTGGAATTTCTTCTTACAGAGTGTTTTGTAAGCTAAATCATTAAAGGTATTTTAGAAAGGAGATTTTTTTTTTAAAGATTGGTGAAGTCTGAACAGTAGGATATGGAGGATGGCAGGACCATGGGGATTGTTGCATAGATTGTGTAAAATGGATTTGTAAACTAGGTATTGGAGTGAATTATAACAAAGACCAATGAGCAAAACAAAATAATTCAGATTAAGATTTGCTTAGAAGAATTTGGGTTGAGTAAGTATTGTGTGACAGTGTTCGGAAGAATGCTAATGTCCTTTCAACGTAGAATCATAGTCATACCACATGGAAATAGATGCGTCAGCACATCAAAACTGGGCCAACCATCAAGCATCCCTTATTATCTGCATATTTTCATCAATTCCCCCATATGCTAACACTCATTTTCAAATGAGGTGCAATGTACAATGGCCAATTAACCTACCATTCTGCATATTTTTGAATTCTGAGTGGGTGGAAATTGAACACCCAGAGGAAACCCACATGATCACGGAGAGTGTGCAAATTCCATGCAGGCAGTAGTAGGAGACAGTATTGAGCTTAGGTCACAGGAATCGTGTCTCTACTAACGAAAGCTCATTGGGAAGGCTTTGGTTTTTGTCATTGGTAAAATGTGCAGATTCATTCAGATCATGACAAAATACGGACTTTTAGTATCTTTGCTGGCAGGAAACTCAGTGTAACTGGATATACAGTATGGCTAAGATGCAATTTAAATTACAGGAGGAAAGAAAAGTAGAAGGTACTACTTCCTTGAAGTTATTTTGAGGTTAAGTGGAGAAACAGTTTTGTATGATAAGGGCAAGTTGAGCCATTTAAAGAATGCAATCAAGTTAAGTTATGAAGGTGTATTGAATAAACTAGGTTTTAACTGTCTTGAGTTTGGAATGTTGAAGGTGAGCAAAGTATGTTCTTAAAATAATTCAGTTTTCAGTACAGTGGGATTAGGTGCTCTTATGTGAGAGCCCAGCACAATTTAAACCTAGTGATTATAATTTTGGACAGAATTCATGATACACTTGTTCACACAAAACATAATGGAAATGGGTGATATTCTTTCTCCAAAAATGGTGTGGTAGTGGGTAATTTTCTAGATTAATAATATCACACTCTTGTGAGATAACTACACCAAAGGATAGGAAGTAAAGGTAGCTGAATGACTATTTAGTTATAAAAGAGCCATGATCTGATTGAAAGGAATACCAGTGTTAAGAGTTTTTTTTTCCTGCCACAAATATTTCAGTCTTTTATTTCCACTCCATAGTTCAGTCCTTTGTATATTTTGTATTACTGGACCATACAGTAACTACATTCTAGCATCCTGGTTTATTTCTGAACAATATTGCAATGCATCAACAATACACATACACCGAAGTGCCGTAGTGCTGCACTGTTGAAAGGGATGTTCCAGTGCAAATACTACTGTCCTCTTAACCATCAGTATGGCCACTTCTCAAAAACAATGCTGCAGCTTTCCTTTAAGTTAAAAAATTAGTTTTTAAGATAACTCATGATCTAAATCTGTTTTGCTTTCCTTTGAAAGAACAATTATCCTGAAGATGGAAATCCTGCAACAACAAATTATATGACTCAGGGAGATAAACTTCGTGCCTTGAAATGTAGGAGACAACCACGATCAGCAACAACTGGAACATTAAGGTAATGCCTTAATAAATGATAAATGAAGTAGTAGGTGCCAATAAAATTCTTAAGTGGGTATAAATGTTATAGAAATTTTAGGTGTGAGTTTGAATACATTTAGTCCATATCTCATTATTGAATTGCTACTTCACCTACCGAGCTCATTAAATTTAACACCAAAACTTACTGTTTTGACAACTCTGGAAAAAATTTTGTGATCTGTATTCCTGCATATGAAATGCAGATTAATAGAATATAGAATTAATTCTCTAACAAAATGTGATCTAAAAGAACATATAACACTTGAATGTATACATGACTGTTTCAGTATTATGTTTTGTATAGCACACAGATCTAGTCTGTCAATGTTTATAATTCCATATGAGTTTTCTGTCTTATTTTTATTCTACCTTGTCAACATACTCTTATATTCCTCCATTTTCTTCTGTTCATCTATTGTCTCAAATGCATCTACTGTTTTGCAACAGTTACTCTTTCTGATACCTAATTTTTTGATTATTAGCTGCCATCTCAGAATTTACTGAGCCATTTTGGGTTTTCTTCTAATATCTTTTTTTTCTAAACCTTAATGTCTGTATTCTTATTACAGGACCGTAGTAGTGTTCAACTCTAATTTGCGCAGTGGATTAGGTTCCTACTTCTCTGGAATTCTTGCCTTGTTCCACTTTTCACATCTCTATTTAAAATGCTGCTGTTTTGATTGTCCTTCCAAGAATCATATCAAGTTTCTGAGTGATTACTTTTGTGCATTTTATATTCTTACCTGTTTCCCTAGCCTCTGCTCTGAGGAACTGCTGAAGTGATTTCTAACTACCTCCCTTTTTGTTTATGTTCACAACCTTCCTTTCCAGCCTAAACATAGTTCAGCTTAGTTCTCCTCTAATTTTGTTTAACTAGGTAGAACTACTGTTGCTTAGCTCCATGTTTTTATTTTTTAAAGTAACCAGTGAATTGTCCAGATTAAAGTTCAAAGTATATTTTATTATCTAAAGTACATGTATGTCACTATGTACAACCCTGAGAATCATTTCCTTGTGAGTGTCCTCAGCAAATTGAGGTCAATGAAAGATCAACCAACATACAGATACTTGTCCTTCTGTTCTCACACCTTGGTTTCCATACTTTGCCTCTTCCATACTTCAGAGTAGCAGAAGTTTCCCACAACAAAATGTGGATTGAAGCCATGGTCTTTACAGATCAATCCTAGTGTTGGATTAGACACTCCTAGTTTTAACATTTCCCATGCTTTTTATTTTTGTATAATCGGTGGGGAAGGGATGAGCTGGCAGGAGCAAACTTGCCTTCTCACCTTAAACCTATGCTTTCTAGTATTTGATGTTTCTACCCTTGAGACAAAGACTGACTGTCTACCCTATCTTTGCCTCTCGTTTTATGTTCTTCTATCAGGTCTCCCCTCAGTCCTCGATGATCCAGAGAAATCAATCCAAGTTTGTCCAACTTCTCTTTATACCTAACATACTGCAATCCAGGCAACACCCTGGTGAACCTCTTTTACCCTCTTAAAAAGCCTCCACATCTTTCCTGTAATGCGGTGACTAGAATTTTACACAGTACTCCAAATGTGACCTAAGTTAAGTTTATACAGCTGCAACTTTTATACTCGCGCCATGGCTGAGGTGATAGAGGTGAGTATACTGTATACAGACTTTACAACTTTGTGTAATTATGTTGCCATTTTCAGGGAGACCCTAAGATTTCTATTTGCATCATTGTTCCTAAGGATCCTACCATTTACTTGTACTTTCCTCTTGCGTTTGACCTCCCAAAGTGCACCTCACACTTATCTGGATTAAATTTCTTCTGCAGTTTCTTTGGCCATATTTCCAACATCTATATCAAACATAGTGCAGAGAACAGTACAGTACAGGCCCTTCTGCCCATGCTGTTGTGCCTACCTTTTAACCTATTCCATGGTCATTCTAACTGTTCCCTTCTACTTGCCCCATAACCCTCCCAATTGTCTTTCATCCATGTGCTAATCTACGAGCCTCTTGAGTGTCCCTGGTATATCAACCTAACCACCACACTGCATACCAGGCACTCCGTGGAATTAAAAAAAAACTACCTCTTTCATCTCTCCTAAACTTTTCTCCACTCACCTTAAAAGGATGTCCTCTGGTATTAGCCATTGCTGCCCTGGGAAAAAGGTATACACTTGTATGCCTCTATTAAAATACCTGATATCAACATTTGGTCTAAATAGAAAAATCCTAGCTTGCTCAGTCTCTCCTCTCAAGATATGTTTTCTAATCCAGGCAGTATCCTGGTAAATCTCCTCTGCACCCTCTGATCCTTCCATATCCCTACTAAAAGGAGGCAATCAGAATTGAACACAATATTCCAAGTGCAGTCAATCCTGCTGTACCTTTTGACAACCTTCCTTCCTATCCACAACTCTGCCAAATTTTGTTTCCTCTGCAAGCTTGCATTTTTCTCCAAATAGTATTCCTGCAGAATGTTGCTGGTCACAGATCTCCAGTCAGAATAACATCCCTCCAGCAGTACTGTTTTCTTTGACCAAGCCATTATGAATTGGTCTACCAAGTCTCAATCATTGTGTTTGTTAAAATGCAGCTGTTATACATAATTTTTAATATATAAAAAAAAAGCTTCAGTTCACTAATGTCTGCCCTTTCATCTTGTTGCCTGATGTAGGGTTGCACTTTAATTTTAAAAATAATTAAGTTACGATTTGCATAACGAAGGACAATTGAAGTGGAAAAACTGATGTCATTCTTTATCCTTAACATATTTGTTGATGTTTCTTCAAAGATGACTACAATGTGCATTGCAGTGATCAAAGAAGTATTTTTAGTATATTTTCAAAGCTGATTGAACAGATGTAGTTAAGGGATTTTCAAGAGACTAATGGCCATCTACTCATTTCCTGTCTGTAGAAAATAAAATTGGAACAAAGCTATTTATCATGGATTTGGATTTTATATTCTTTATTCTATGCACGTATTGAGATATAAATGAATAATTGTAATTTAATAAGGGTTATTTTAATTATTATGTCTTGTTATTTTAAAGGCTGGATGATATGAAAATTCATTCACGATCTCCATCACAACCATTCAGGTAACCAACTATATTTATGATTATAATTCTGGCTTAAGTACATTATTAAATAATTACAGAACAGGTAAAAGTGAAACTGAGCTAGTTTGAACAATGCAAGAATTAAGAAATAATTTCTTAAAACCCCCTTTTTTGAATAACTGGACACTTGTATTTTCAGAATTTCTAATTCTGCTAATTTCACAAGTATTTTTTTTCAGCAATATTTGTAAGTTAGATTTTAGGTAAAGTGATCACCTGCTTGAATTCTGCAAACCAGATATATGGCAGTTTCCTTATTGCATAGTACCAAATGTCAGTTTACCAAGTCAGTTATGATCTATTCTATTACAACTTGCCCAAGTGTGAAAGACTTGCTTAAGTTAAGAGACTTGTCACAGAATTTGCATAGAACATTTAGAAAGAAGAAATTATCCCCAAACAGTTGAACTAAATCAAGTGGAAGTTTGTGTTAAGGTAAAGAAATAAAAAAGAGCTAAGTTGAAGATGCAGCCTTTAGGGAAGAGCCTTCACTCCTTTGGGACCCGGGTGCTGGACTTTCTGACCTAATTATCTTGGTTTTTCTTTCTGAAAGGAAAACAATAGCAGAATGCAGATATTGTTACAGAGAGTGTCCTGCAGGTAAATCAATAAGTTACAAAGGTGTGATGGAGATAGATAAGAGATCAAGAGTTCATCTTTATCTTATGAAGTCAGTTCAATAGTCTTAAACAGTGGGATAGAAGCTGTTCTTAAGCCTGAAGGTGCATGCTTTTGTGCTTTTGTATCTTCTAACTGATGGAAGGGGAGGGAGAAGAGCGAATGACTGGGATAAATTAATTTAATTTACTTCGGAGTTGGTAATGGAGGCAGTAGATAGGGCAGTCCAGTGCTCCGATTGTAAGATGTGGGAAGTCAGGGACAGCACAATTGTCTCTGATGACTACACCTGCAAAAGGTGCATCCAGCTGTAGCTCCTGTTAAACCGAGTTAGGGAGCTGGAGCTGGATGAACTTTGGATCATTCGGGAGGCAGAGGCAGTAATAGGTCGGAGTTTCAGGGAGACAGTCACCCTTAAAAGTCAGGAGAGAGGTAACTGGGTGACTGTCAGGAGAGGGAAGGGGAATAGACAGAAAGAGCAGAGCACCCCTGTGGCCGTTCCCATCAACAATAAGTATACTGTTTTGGATACTGTTGGTGGGGACGACCTACCAGGGACAAGTTGTAGTGGTCGCGTCTCTGGCATCAAGACTGGACCCTCAGCTCAGAAAGGAAGGAGGAAAAAGAGGAGAGCAGTAGTGATAGGGGATTCGATAGTTAGGGGGACAGATAAGAGGTTCTGTGGGAGAGATTGAGAATCCCGGATGGTCTATTGCCTCCCTGGTGCCAGGATCCATGATATCTGGGATCGAGTTCTTGGTATTCTCAGGAGCAGCCAGATGTCGTGGTCCACATGGGGACCAATGACATAGATAGGAGTAGGGATGAGGTCCTAAAGAAGGAATATAAGGAGTTAGGAGAGAAGCAGGACCTCAAGGGTGGTAATCTCGGGATTGCTGCCTGTGCCCCGAGACAGAGAGGATAGGAACAGGAAGTTATGGCAGATAAATGTGTGGCTGAAGAGTTGGTGCAGGGGGCAGGGGTTCAGATTCCTGGATCATTGGGATCCCTTCTAGGGAAGGACTGACCTGTACAAAGAAGACAGGCTGCACCTGAACTGGAAAGGGACCAGCGGGCAGGTTTGCTAGAGCTGTTGGGGAGGGTTTAAACTGGTTTGGCAGGGGGGTGGGAATCAGAATGTGAGTGCAGAGATTAGGGTAGAAGGACAAGGGCATGATGCTATGTGTTCTGAGTTGGTGAAGAAGGACAGGTAGGGAACAAAACAAAAATGTAGCCAGTTAGAGGGGTTGAAATGTGTCTACTTCAACATGAGGAGTATTAGGAATAAAGGGGATGAACTTAGAGCATGGATCAGTATATGGAACTACAATGTTGTGGCCATTACTAAAACTTGGCTGGAGGAAGGGCAGGATTGGCTGATGCAGGTACCAGGGTTTAGTTGTTTTAAGAGGAATAGGATGGGAGGTAGAAAAGGGGGGGGTGGTGAGGGGAGTAACATTACTGGTCAGGGATAGTATCACGGCTATAGAAAGGGAGGACGCTGCAGAGGGAGTGTCTACTGAGTCAGTGTGGTTGGAAGTCAGAAATAGGAAGGGATCAATCACTGTGCTGGGAGTAGTCTATAGGCCCCCAAATAGCCCTCGGGACACCGAGGAGCAGATAAGAAGGCAGATTTTAGAATGGTGCAGGAAATACAGGGTTGTAGTTATGGGTGATTTCAACTTCCCTCATATTGACTGGTACCTCCTGACTGCAAGGGGGACAGATGGGGCTGAATTTGTCAGGTGCGTTCAAGAAGGATTCCTGACACAGTATGTCAGCCGGCCAATGACAGTAGAGGCCATAACTGGATCTAGTTCTGGGTAATGAACCTGGTCAGGTGGCAGACCTCTTGGTGGGGGAGCATTTTGGTGAGAGGGACCACAACTCTCTTAGCTTCAGCATAGCTATGGAAAAGGATAAAAACAGACAAAATGGGAAAGTGCTTAACTGGGGAAGCTCTAACTATGAAGGGATGAGGCAGGAACTAGTGAGAGTAAATTGGAAATAGATGTTCAAGGGTGAAAGCACAGAAGTAATGTGGAGGAAGTTTAGGGACCACTTGTGCTGGGTTCAGGATAGGTTTGTTCCACTGAGACAAGGAAAAAATGGTAGGTAAAGGGAACCGTGGCTGACGAAACACGTGAGGCAACTCGTCAAGAGGAAGAAGGATGCAGGAGGGGCTCGTGAGAAATATAGGGTAGCCAGGAAGGAGCTTAAGAAAGGACTTAGGAGAGCTCGAAGGGGGCATGAGAAAGCCTTGGCATGTAGGGTTAAGGAGAACCCTAAGGCGTTTTATGCGTATGTGAAGAACAGAAGGATGACAAGAATGAAGGTGGGGCCGCTAAAGGATAAAGAAGGCAACATGTGCCTGGAGGCGGAGGAGATTGGGGAGGTCCTAAATGAATATTTTGCTTCAGTAGTCACAGGTGAAAAGGACCTTGATCAGGGTGAGGTCGAAATAGAACAGGCCTGTGTGCTGGACAATATGGAGATTAAGGAAGAAGTGGTGTTGGACCACCTTAAAAAAAACATCAAGATTGATAAGTCCCCAGGGCTGGACGTGATATACCCCAGGTTGCTGTGGGAAGTGAGAGAAGAGGTCACTGGAGCAGTAGCTATGATCTTTGAATCCTCTTTGGCTGCAGGGGATGTGCCGGAGGATTGGAGAATGGCAAATGTAGTTCCCTTGTTTAAAAAAAGGTAATAGGGAGAATCCTGGGAATTATAGACTGGTGAGTCTTATGTCGGTGGTCTGCAAACGATTGGAAAGGATTCTTAAGGATAGGATCTACGAGCATTTGGAGAAGTACAGTCTACTCATGATCGTCAACATAGCTTTGTGAAGTGCCTCACGAGCCTAACTGAGTTTTTTGAAGAGGTAACAGAAGAGATTGATGAGAGTAGGGTAGTAGATGTCTACATGGATTTTAGTAAGGCATTTGACAAGGTCCCCCACGAGAGACTCCTCCAGAAAGTCATGAGGCATGGGATCAGTGGAACCTTGGCTGTTTGGATAAAAAATTGGCTTACAGGAAGAAAGCAGAGGGTAGTAGTGGAAGGAAAGTATTCTGCCTGGGGGTCGGTGACTAGTGTAGTGCCGCAAGGATCTGTCCTGGGACCTCTACTCTTTGTGATTTTTTTTTTTTATAAGTGACCTGGATGAAGAGGCAGAAGGATGGGTGAATAAGTTTGCGGATGACACGAAGATTGGAGGAGTTGTGGATGGAGCTGTAGGTTGTTGAAGGTTACAAGAGGATATAGACAGGATGCAGAGTTGGACAGAAAAGTGGCAGATGGAGTTCAATCCGGATAAGTGTGAGGTGATGCATTCTGGAAGGACAAACCAGAAAGCTGAGTACAGGGTTAATGTCGGTTACTTAAGAGTGCGGACGAACAGAGGGACCTTGGGGTTCAAATCCATTCATCCCTCAAGGTCGCTGCACAGGTTGATAGGATAGTTAAGAAGGCCTATAGGATGCTAGGCTTCATTAATAGGGGGACTGAGTTCAAGAGTAGAGAGGTCATGTTGCAACTCTACAAATCTCTGGTGATACCACACTTTAGAGTATTGTGTTCAGCTTTGGTCACCTCATTATAGGAAGGGTGTGGAAGCTACAGAGGAGATTTACCAGGATGTTGCCTGGATTGGAAAACAAGTCCAATGAGGCAAGGTTAGCAGAGCTGGGATTTTTCTCTTTGGAGCGTAGAAGGATGAGAGGAGGCTTGATAGAGGTCTACAAGATTATGAGAGGCATAGATAGGGTGGATAGCCAGTACCTATTTCCCAGGGCAGGAATAGCAAACACTGGAGGGCATATGTACAAAGTTACAGGAGGAAGATTAGGGGAGACATCAGGGGTAAGTTTTTTACACAGAGAGTTGTGGGTGCCTGGAATGACTTGCCAGGGGTGGTGGTGGAGGCTGAGACATTAGGGGTATTTAAGAGCCTGTTGGACAGGCACATGGATGAAAGAAAAATAGAGGGTTATGGAGTAGTGTGGGTTTAGTACTTTTTTTAGGAATATATGGGTCAGCACAATATTGAGGGCTGAATGGCCTGTACTGTGCTGTAGTATTCTAGTGTCTAGTATATGAGGGATTCTTGATTATGTTGGCTGCTTTCCCAAGGTAGCAGGAAATGTAAACAGATTGACTGGAGGGGAGGCTTATTTTCCTGATTGCCGGGGCTGCATTCACAACTCTCTTGCGGTCTTGGGCAGAGCAGTTGCCATTCCAAGCTGTGATGCACCAGGATAGGGTGCTTCCTGTGGTGCATCTGTAAACATTTGTGAGGGTCAATAGGGGTCTGCTGAATTTCCGGAGCCTTATGAGGAAGTAAAGACACAAGTGTGTTTTCTTGGCCATAGCATCTATTTGGCTGGATCAAGACAAGTTGGTGACATTTACACCTAGGAACTTGATGCTCTTAGCCACGTCCACCTCAGCACCATAGATACAGAAAGGAATTTGTACTCTGTTCTGCTTCCTGAAATCAATAACCAGGTCTTTTGTTTTGCTGACATTGAAGAAAAGGTGATTGCCCTGACACCATTCTGCTTGGTTCTCTATTCCTTTCCTGCCAAAAAGAAATGAGACAAAAAGAAATGCTTCAGATGTTAGATTTCAAGCTGGAAAAGGTTAACACACTAGAGAAAAGTCACATCATTATGAGATCAATCAGTTCAGTTGTTCGTCCATCATTGACGTCGATGAGGACCTCGACACCATAATGATGGTGTCGAGACTAGCGCATGATGTGGATTTAAGTGAGGGAGAGTTGTGCAGCGTCAGCCTCACTCTCTCTTCCCAATTCCCATCTGGGTCCAGTGGCAAGACAGAGTCTAGACGGCTGGAGATGGGACTAGGTGCAGTGGATGACCAGGACATCTTCTGTTGTCTTGTCCTGCTCTACACGTTCCACGACGCTTGCAGAGACCGCCTTCTTGACCGTTGGACCTTCCATTGGTCTCGTCTGCTCAATCTGCCGGAGTCTGTCTTCACATGCTGGGATAGACAACTCCCTATCTCACCGAGGGTTTGAGACCCGTCGGCTACCCTCACCTGGTTTAGCCGGCTTGTCGAAGCCGTTGCCCGGGGTGTGGCTGCTGTTGCATGCAAACAGCTACGGGGAGCCACAGGTGAGAGCTGAGTGCCAGGTGGAGACCAAAGGTGGACTAACCGCCCTGAAAAGGACGCGACATGTTTCCCCACCAGAAGTGCTACCCCTCCCTGACACCCCATATACCCCAATGAGATCAATAATAGGTTGGGATCCACTGTGGATTAAAAATGAATAGAAGTGCAATGCTACAAGTTGGGGCATGGAAAAAGCTCAGATTTATGTAAAGTGGGAGCAAGTCATAGGGTACCAGAAGAATGAATGGGAATGGATTTTTTTTCAGCCTTTCTCAACATACAAGTCAGACTCAGACTTTTTTTACTACCATTCATAATTCAGTGTCTTTTTACCTGCTGGATGGAAATTACTTATACTGAACGGTTATCTTCTGCTTAAATGTTGACACCTTACGCTTGCTGCTAATGCAGAAGTATTTGATTCTTAGCCTAAATGTCTTTTGAAGTTTTCATCTGATGTATTTAATCCATCCTCTACATTTAAAAAGTTAAATGTTTTCAGTTTGTCAAAAGACTTAATTTTTCAACATAATAATAAACAAGGTAGTGATCAATGCTTTAAATATGCTGAGAAAGTTAGTCTTGTTGGTTCTATAAGATTAGCTGGTCTTGCTGTTCAGTGCATAAAATCGGATCAAAAATGTGATGCTTGGCAGATCTGTGCTGGTTTAGTTCTATTTTCACTAGACTAATCAAAGGATATCTTCAACAATAACTTATATTCTTTTGCCCTGACACTTCTGAATTCTGACAGTTCAGTCTTTCTCTCTCATTTGTCTGATTTTGTCAGATTGTAACACATGGATTTGTGCAGTGTCCCTCAAACTGTCATTCAGGAAAATGACAGATATGAAATAGTAAACAATAGATAAAGAGAATGGGATATTATCAGAATACAAATACTGATTTCCTTCAGTTGAATATCTGCAGTGCCCACTTATTCCATTTGCAGATTCTTCATCTTAACCAGTAACTCATTTTTTTTCTCCAGTCACTCCGGCCAAGCTATGTGTTATCTTCATACAATATATATCTGGTAATCCTGAACAGATGAACAGAATCCTGTGAAACTTTGTGACAACTGATACAATGTTAATTTTGTTTTCTTGTACACAGACTTTAACTCAGCTATTATAATTGCTGCCCTGAGTCCTGTTAAGTACTAACTCTTTCTTCTATTCTGCAACCATAAGCTCATACTTTCCCATGCCTTCACTGGCTTCCTGTTTCCTGCCATATTAAATTCACAGTTCTCACTTTAGTTTTCAAGCCTTCTTGAGAGGTGGCTATACTAAATTTGCCCAGCCCATCAATTGTCTGATTTTAGTTTTCTAGTTTTACTTGCCCCTCAGGAGGATGGCTATCAATTTTATTGCTTGTGCTTTTGTGAATGCTTTTTGCTATATTTTTCCTATTTCATAATTCCTATGAAACCTTTCGTGCCGAAATGGCGTAAAGTGAAGAAGCAATTACCATTAATTTATATGCGAAAACTTTTTCAGCGTTTCCAGACCCAAAAAATAACCTACCAAATCATACCAAATAACACAAAACCTAAAATAACACTAACAAATAGTAAAAGCAGGAATGATATGATAAATACACAGACTATATAAAGTAGAAAAAATGTATGTACAGTGTAGTTGGGAAGATTAAGCCAAAACTGATTTGTGGAAAAAAAAAGATCGGCACATACGCGCATGTGCACACAGGTGCCCGCACAAGGCTTCATGGTCATGGTAGTCTTTCTCAGGGTAAACTCAAGAGTCCCGTATTTGACTGCTATTTTTGTCCCTCATTTGGGAGTGAGAAAGTTGGCAACCCTAACTGAAAAAGACATGTTGAGGTGAGTTTAACCCTACTGAACACTCCCCCCTCCCCCTGGTCGGCCAGTCTGCAAGAATATTGTCAATATTAAACCGGTCCGCGATGCAAAAAAGGTTGGGGACCCCTGCTTTAAACTAAATATAGCATGGGGGTGGGTTCAACAGATTGAAGAAGTATGGCTAAAGTAAAAGAGAAAAACATGGATAAAGTAAAGAGAAAAGTAAGGGTGGAGTGCAGAAACGTCAAGTGCACAAGAGACAAAGAATACTAAATTTTAGAGGCTCAATGAGTGTAAGGGCACTTTATCTGAATGTCCGATTTATTTGAAACAAGGTCAGTGAACTTGTGGCACAGATCAGTATAAAGGAGTATGATTTAGTGGCCATTACAGCAATGTGCTTGCAGGGTGGAGAGACTTGGGAATTAAATATCCAAGGATATCAGGTAATATGGAAGGATAGGCAGGAAGGTAAGGGAGGTGGGGTAGTGCTCTTAATTAAGGATGAGATCAGGGCGATGTGTGAGACAATACAAGATCTAATGAGCAGAATGTTGAATACATCTGGGTAGAGATTAGGAATAGTAAAGGGGAAACAAAATCACAGGTGGGAATTCAAGCAACACATACAAAATGCTGGTGGAACGCAGCAGGCCAGGCAGCACCTATAGGACGGAGTACAGCTGACATTTCGGATCGAGACCCTTTGTCAGGACTAACTGAAAGAAGAGGTAGTAAGAGATTTGAAAGGGGGAGGGGGAGATCCGAAATGATAGGAGAAGACAGGTGGGGGAGGGATGAAGCCAAGAGCTGGGAAGTTGATTGGCAAAAGGGATACAAGGCTGGAGAAGGGGGAGTGTCATGGATGGAAGGCCTTGGAAGAAAGACGGGGAGGGGAGCACCAGAGGAAGATGGAGAACAGGCAAGGAGTAATTGTGAGAGGAAAAGAGAGAATAAATAAATAAATTAGGGATGGAGTAAGAAGGGGAGGAGGGGCATTAAGGGGAGTTGTCTATAGGTTACTGAATAACAACATTACGGTGGCACAGGCAGTAAACCGTGAAATATCTGAGGCATGTAAGAATGGAACAGTTATCATGGGAGAATGTTAACTTGGGTAAATCAAGTTGGTCAAGGCAGTCTTAAGAAGGACTTCATAGAATGCATATGTGAAAGCTTTCTTAAACAGCATGTTACTGAACCTACAAGGGAACATGCTGTCTTCGATCTGGTCCTGTGCAATGAGATGGGTAAAATTAGCAATCTTGTAGTTAGGGATCCTTTTGGTAAATGGAGGGTGCAATAGTTCGATCTAAAACCAGTGTATTATGCCTAAACAAGGATGAAGGAGGAGTTGGATAGGATAGACTGGGAACACAGGCTATATGTTGGGATGGTTGAGGAACAGTTGAAGACTTTCAAAGAGATTTTTCACGGTGCTCAACAAAAGTATATTCCAGTTAAAAGCAAGGACAGTAAGGGTGGGGAGAGCCAGCCTTGGATAACTAAGAAAATAAAGGAAGGCATCAAACTAAAAGCTTGTGTATATAAAGTTGCCAAGAGTAGTGGGAAACTGGAAGATTGGAAATACTTTAAAAAGCAACAAAGAACCACTAAGCGAGCAATAAAGAAAGGGAAGATAGATTATGAAACTAGCACAAAATATAAAGACGGAGAGTAAAAGTTTTCTATAATTATATAAAGCGGTGGCCAAAGTGAACGTCGGCCCCTTGGAGTACGAGAAGGAGGAATTGATAATAGGAATGAAGAAAGGGCCAAGGCTTTGAATGACTTTTGTGTCGGTTTTCACGGTGGAGGACATGACTAACATGCTGAAGAGAGATGAATTGGATGTGATGGGCGGTGAGGGCTTCGATACAATAGCTATCACTAAAGAGGTAGTGTTGAGCAAACTTCTGGGCCTAAAGATAGACAAGACCCCTGGTCCTGATAGAATGCATCCCAAGGTGCTGAAAGAAATGGCAGAAGTTGTAGTTGAGGCTTTGATGATAATTTACCAAAATTCGCTGGACTCTGGGCAGGTCCCCGGCGGATTGGAAGAAGGCGAATGTCACACCATTGTTCAAAAAAGGATATAGGCAAAAGGCAGGTAACTAGTCCGGTTAGTTTAACATCTGTAGTTATACTTGAGGCTGTCTCTAAAAAAGAAATAGTGAAGCATCTGGAAAGAAATGGATTCATCAGACAGACGCAGCATGGATTCAGCAAAGGCAGGTTCTGTTCGACAAACTTACTGGAGTTCTTTGAGGATATAACAAGCACAGTGGATAGAGGGAAACAGATGGATGTTATTTACTTGGATTTTTAGAAAGCTTTTGATAAGGTGCCACATAAAAGATTTATTCATAAGATAAGTAGGCATAGAGTTGGGGGTGATGTATTAGCATGAATAGAGAATTGGTTAACCAGTAGAAAGCAGAAAGTCTGGATGCATGGGTGTTTCTCTGTTTGACGATCAGTGGTGAGCGGTGTACCGCAGGGGCCGGTGCTAGGCCCGCATTTTTAACAATATACATTAACAATGTGGCAGAGGGGACTAAGTGTACTGTATCTGAGTTTGCTACATTGAGTGGAAAAGCAAATTTTGTAAGAGGATACGGAGAGTCTGCAGAGAGATGTGGATAGGTTAAGTGAGTGGGTAAGGGTCTGGTAGATGGAGTACAATGATGGTAATTGGAAGGAAAAACAGAAGATCAGATTATTATTTAAATAGTAAAAGATTGCAGCATGCTGCTGTGTTGAAGGACTTGGGAGTACTTGTGCATGAATCGCAAAAGGTTGGTTTGCAGGTGCAGCATGCCATCAAGAAGGCAAATGGAATGTTGGCCTTCATTGCTAGAGGGATTGAATTTAAGAGCAGGGAGGTTATGCTGCAACTGTACAGGCTACTGGTGAGGCCGCATCTGGAGTGCTGCGTGCAGTTCTGGTCTCCTTACTTGAGGAAGGATATACTGGCTTTGGAGGCAGTGCAGAGGACATTCCCCAGGTTGATTCCAGAGATTGCAGGGGCGGGGGGGAGGGATGGTTAGACTACAAGGAGTGATTGAGTCACCTGGGACTGTACTCGCTGGATTTCAGAAGGATGAAAGGAGACCTTAGAGAAACATATAAAATTATGAAAGGGATATTTAAGATAGAGGCAGGAAAGTTGTTTCCACTAGTAGGTGAGATTAGAACTAGGGGACATAGTCTCAAGATTTGCGGGTGTAAATTTAGGTTGGAGATGAGGAGGAATTGCATTTCCCAAAGAGTGGTGAATCTGTGGAATTCTCTGCCCAGTGAAGCAGTGGAGACTAACCCAATAAATATATTTAAGACAAGGTTGGATAGATTTTTGCATAGTAGGGGAATTGAGGGTTAGGTGGGAAAAGGCAGGTAGGTGGAAATGAGTCCTTGGTCAGATCAGCCATGATCTTATTGAGATGGCCCAGATGGCCTAATCCTGCTTCTATTTCTTAGGTTCCTATGTTCTTGTGTTTCTTATTCAACATGAGATGTTTCTGTTACCGTTACTGAAACCATTATAAAAATGGAGGAATATAAATTCAATACAAGGTACATCAATATGTTTTCATTTCCAGCATGAACAGGGAGCTGGAATTTAAAAAAAAAATATGCTTTGTTTTTAGCTGAAAACTGTGTGGGTAAAGCCTAAAGAGAATTTTCCCTCTATCCTTGTCTTCTTAACCACTTGGAATAACTAATTTCCTACACTCAATGTTGTTCTGTACACAATGATTCAATTTGGATATTCTACACGTCTGTTTTTTTTATTGCAATGTATGCCATGGCAGGTTTTCTAAGGCAGGGGTCCCCACCCTTTTTTGCAACGCAGACTGGTTTCTTATTGACAATATTCTTGCGGACCGGGGGGGGGGGCCAACGGACAAGAGTAACAGTCAAATACGTTGTGTTTACCCCGAGGTAGACTACAGTGACCATGACGCCTTGCGCGGGCACTAGAATGCATGTGTGTACGTGCCGATTTTTTCCTACAAATCATTTTTGGCAATTCTGTTCGGGGGGGTGCTGGGGGGGGTGTTAATCACGACTGGAATATAGGTGATAAGTGGCTAATACACTCAGTTTTGTTTCTAAAGGGGTTTATCTAATGAATTTAATATTAAACACACAGCGCATATTTTCCTCGCATGAATATAGTGATAAGTCAATTATCAGGGGAGGACAGGGGAGCTTGAAGTAAGTGTTAAACGAACTTCCAGTATAAGTGTTAGAGGCAGGTTCAATGTTATCATTTAAAGAAAAATTGGATAGGTATATGGACAGGAAAGGAATGGAGGGTTATGGGCTGAGTGCAGGTCGGTGGGACTAGGTGAGAGTAGCGTTCGGCATGGACTAGAAGGGCCGAGATCACCTGTTTCCGTGCCGTAATTGTTATATGGTTATATAAGTCACTTATAAGTTAATAGCATCATAACATTTTAAGTAACATTTGGATGTTAAGCACATATTTTCCCCGTATGAACATATAAAATCATTGCAACACACCAATATCACTGAATCAGTGGGAGCCCTGGGTTTGTTTTCCTGCAACAAGGTGGTCCTATCGAGGGGTGATGGGAGACAGCAATACTCGAATGGGGTTCTTTATGTCCAGTCTATTCCGCAATTTAGTTTTCGTTGCATTCATTGCAGAGATATGTTGGAAATGGTAGCAACGTTTTCAGTGCTTTTGTGGCTATCTCAGGATATTTAGCCTTGACTTTGGTCCAGAATGCCGGCAGAGATGTAATGTCAAACATACTTTCAGTCCGCCGTCACTTGCAAGCTCAAGGAGTTGATCTCCTTGATGCACGGGTAATGACCTCGCGTGCGTTCAAGCTCAACAGTGGGCGTGACAGGGAATGAGGAAAGGTGCAGCTGACTCATATTGCCAGATCATATTGTTTCCTCGCGGGACGGTAGCACATGCTTTGCGGCCCGGTACCTGGGGACCGTTGTTGTGGTGCCTTCACCTAATGTTCAGAGAAAGTTGTGGTCTGCAAAAAAACTGCATTGTAATGCTTATTGCACAGTTTTGACCAGCTCTGAAAGGGGAAATCACTTGAATCTCATCAAAGAACTTGCAATGGCTTTCTTGACTTCCCAATGATTATAAAACATTTTAGGGCGAAGTAAGTTTCAGAAGTCACTGTTTACAATTGTCACTGTTGTAAAATGAAAACATGGCTGTCAGGATAAAGTCCATAGTCAACTGTGCGATAATTAATTATACAAGTTTACTTCTAAGTCACTATGATAAGCTATTGGTTCATCATACTTTAAGAATTCTAGTTACTACTGTATATCTCAAGCTGAAATTAGGGTTTTGAAAATTCTAATTCTATTTAATGAATTGATTTTTCACTTTGCACATTATTTTGAAAATTGTGAAACATCCATTATTTTTAGAAAATGCATTAAGTCACAAAATATTTTTGTTTGTTTTTACTATTCTAATTCAAGCCAGTTTCATTGTGTGGACATGTTTTAACAGGGTCAATTATTCAAGTACTGGCCAAGGATCAATGTCACCTCTAAAATCATCGAAGATCTCAATTACTTCTGCAAGTCCACGAAGAATATGCAGAAATCCTTTGCCTGCAAACAGTAATAACAAAAGGTGAAGTTTTTGCATATTTTAAAAAAGATAATGTTTAAGAACAATCTCGTGCTTTAATTACGTAAACACACCAGCTAAAGAAATTTTATTTTCCCTTTATTCTAAACATCTAAATGTACTTCCTGTCTAAGGAGATTCTTTAAAAAATATATATATATGTATGTAAAATGTTTAGTTAAGTGTGGAATATAGTATACCACTGGATTATTCAAACTGAGAAAATAAGATTAAACTGCATAAAGATTTCAGTTTCAATTGCTGGTCTTGCAGTGCACCCAGGCATTAGCTAGTGTTACTCAGGCCTGAAAGGGTAATGAAAAAAAGATTTGGGAAGCCAGAAAATTTCCTCTGTTGTCAAATATCTCAGTGTATACCAGATGAGGATACTGATTTGGGCAGGAGTTCAAATGACATGTTGACTCCACCTTATCAAAACTCATATAATGTGACTAATAGGCACAGGTACCAAGAATGCTTGCATATATATATTTTTTGAAAAATGATGTGGGCACGTGGCCAAGTGGTTAAGACATTGGACTGGCTACCTGAAGGTCGGGAGTTCGAGCCCCTGCCAAGGGAACGTGTTGTGTCCTTGAGCAAGGCACTTAATCACACATTGCTCTGTGACGACACTGGTGCCAAGCTGTATGGGTCCTAATGCCCTTCCCTTGGACAGCATTGGTGTCCTGGAGAGGGGAGACTTGCAGCATGGGCAACTGCTGGTCTTCCATACAACCTTGCCCAGGCCTGCACCCTGGAGAGTGAAGACTTTCCAGGCACAGATCCATGGTCTCACAAGACTAACGGATGTCTGTACTGGTACTTTTATTGTTTGAAAGTGGTGTGATTAAACTTGTACATCAAAATATATAGCTGTAATATTTTTGTGGGTAAAAACTTGCTTTCTCTTATCCATGAGACAGAGGAATTGCTGAAAAGAAATTAGATGATCAGTTTTTGACCCTGCCTCTGCAGAGACCTCCAGTGGTCTGGTTCTCTCTCTTGCAATCTATTACATAAGTATAGCTACATATAAAAAAAATACAAAAAAACTCAATCACATAAAAAAAAATTCCTTAAACTGCTGCTAAAAATTGTTCATGAATCCCATTTATTGAATCAATTCTGGGTAATGATCTGTATTTCATCTTTTTCGAGGCTTGTTTATGGAAGGGTTAGATGTTTAGTTTAATGTTTTAAAGAAACTTCGGATTTATGCAAGCAAATAATGGTAATCTTCCAAGCCCTCAGGATCATTTTGCTTTTTTAAAGATTGGTTAAGATTTGGGTGTTTTTCTGTAGTCATCACTTTTTTTTAAACAACATATTGTAGCTTTAGTTATTCCATTGATTCAAGTGCAATGTTTGTTCATCTTAGTATTTGTTGATCTGCAAAGCAAAAATGAATCATTCTTTTTGGGCAGCATGAAAGAAACTTGTAAAATTGGAGGGAAAAAACAAATTAAGATGTGGTTTTAAATTTCTAAATGTCTATTTTCCTCTCAATACAATGCAAGAATACATGAATAGCCATCTTTGCCTTCTTTTGAGAATATAGTAAGAGTTGTCATCATGTAGCAGTTAAAATGGTAAGATTTAACAGCTAAGAATATATTTGCCACTTGGTTATACTGGCTTTAAAGTTGAATACGTTTTATATAAACAGTCTTTGCACTTGAAAAATATAATTGGTAACTTTTCTGTGTGTATTTTTTTTTCATGTACATTATGTCGTGTTTCCCATTTGTCTGTTTCCCATTCAGCTTCTCCATAAACTCCAGGCTAGGCAGTTCACTAGGAAATCTGTATGCTGCCCCTGATGAACCTGACAACATAATGACATCAACTCCTAGGTCAAGTTTTACAGCTGGTTATTCCTCCAACCAGCCTTGTAACAACTCGCAGCTTCCTGCGAGATTTTACCAAGAACTGAACAACAACTACTACAGCAAATGCAACAGTGGTACTACTTGCAGTATCCCCATCAATACTTGTTCCCGTCCGAAGGATGATTACAACTGTAGAAATACCTTTGGTGGCCTCAGTCCCGGCACCATGCGATACCTAAGTCGTTCACACCCTGTAAGTTTAAGTTTATGTCCTCTCGTGCTTTATAAGCTGTCATAAAGGGTGCTTATATTTTTTTTTAAATGGGATCTTATGTTGAGTGGCTAAAAATGTGCTCTGCTTTGAATTGTAGCTTCATTGATTAAAAATGAGTAAAAGGCTTGTAAGAAGTATGTTTATCAGGATTGTTTATCTTTCCTTTGACAAGGTTCCACACGGAAGGTTAGTTAGGAAGGTTCAATCATTAGGTATTAATATTGAAGTAGTGAAATGGATTCAGCAGTGGCTGGATGGGAGACGCCAGAGAGTAGTGGTGGATAACTGTTTGTCAGATTGGAGGACGGTGTCTAGTGGTGTGCCTCAGGGATCTGTACTGGGTCCAATGTTGTTTGTCGTATATATTAATGATCTGGATGATGGTGTGGTAAATTGGATTAGTAAGTATGCAGATGATACTAAGATAGGTGGAATTGTGGATAATGAAATAGGTTTTCAAAGCTTGCAGAGAGATTTAGACCACTTAGAAGAGTGGGCTTGAAAGATGGCAGATGGAGTTTAATGCTAATAAATGTGAGGTGCTACATTTTGGTAGAACTATTCAAAATAGGACATACGTGGTAAATGGTAGGGCATTGAAGAATTCAGTAGAACAGAGGGATCTAGGAATAATAGTGCATAGTTCCCTAAAGGTGGAATCTCATGTGGATAGGGTGGTGAAGAAAGCTTTTGGTATGCTGGCCTTTATAAATCAGAGCATTAAGTATAGGAGTTGGGATGTAATATTGAAATTGTATAAAGCATTGGTAAGGCCAAATTTGGAGTATTGTGTACAGTTCTGGTTACTGAATTATAGGAAAGATGTCAATAAAATTGAGAGAGTACAGAGGAGATTTACTAGAATGTTGCCTGGGTTTCATCTCCTAAGTTACAGAGAAAGGTTGAACAAGTTAGGTCTTTATTCTTTGGAGCATAGAAGGTTGAGGGGGGACTTGATAGAGGTATTTAAAATTATGAGGCGAATAGATAAAGTTGACATGGATAGGCTTTTTCCATTGAGAGTGGGGGAGATTCAAACAAGAGGACATGAGTTGAGAGTTAAAGGGCAAAAGTTTAGGGGTAACATGAGGGGGAACTTCTTTACTCAGAGAGTGGTAGCTGTGTGGAACGAGCTTCCAGCGGAAGTGGTTGAGGCAGGTTCGATGTTGTCATTTAAAGTTAAATTGGTTAGATATATGGACAGGAAAGGAATGGAGGGTTATGGGCTGAGTGCAGGTCGGTGGGACTTGGTGAGGTAAGAGTCGGCATGGACTAGAAGGGCCAAGATGGCCTGTTTCCATTCTGTAATTGTTATATGGTTATAGGATTCCCAGAGTTGTGGTAATAACCTGGTAACAACTGCAGAATTGGACTCCACTAGAATCCCACTGAAATCAAATGCATGGCTAAAACCTGATGTTAAGCCTCGTACAAATGTGAGGACCAGTGTCCTGAACTTTATTTAAAATTACCCCTGTATAACTATATTTTAGATGAACTGACAAAATTTACGAAAGTAAGTATAAAGAACAAATCATTTAAATTCTCCTGTTGTTTATTCTGCTCTATTATTGTACGGTCATTTTTTTTTCCAGGTCTTGTTTTTAATAAAAGGAAACTATAAAGCATTAAATTAAATTATCTTAAGAATTTGTAGGTAATATTAGCTTCCTTAGTTGTTTGTGTGTATCTAGCTCCAGACCTGCAATAGATAATTGCCTTTTCAGACTGCTCAAGCATGACAGTTGTAAGTGTACTAACCAGATGCAAATAACATTGCAGAGACCCACTCAATACAAGATTTTTTAAGAAGCTGCCATTAAATTGTCAATTTACCATATTTAGCTGTCTCCTGCAGATGAAGTTCTGATCAAAATAGGATGCTACTTGTATCCCAGAAAACTGTGGTTACCACTGCCACTTTGAAGGCAGTAACAAAATCTTGGATTAACCATTTCAATCAGATGAAATATTTTGATAAACAAATCAGCCACTCAACCATCTCCCACATTATGAAAAATTACTCCCAAGATTAAATGTATTACTCCAAATTATGCTGTAAGCAGTAGTTAACTACTGGATGTTATTTGTGTTTATGTTTGCGTCACGTTTTTCCCTTCCTTTTCCCTTTTTATTCTGTTCAACTTCACAGTAAATGTATGTGCTCTGATCTCCTTAAGGTATAATGACAATTACTTGACACTTGAGTTTATTTTTTATCATCATTTTTCAGCAGATTTTTTTTGCTGCAAACAAAATTCTACTGAATAAATTATCATATGGCATCTGATAATTTGGTAAACTGTGTGAGGCACATTGCTGTGCATGTATCTAGGAGTTAAAAATTTGGTGATTGGAAATGCATAATGGTATCTCTCCACATTTAGATCCTTGATCAGTCCTGATCTGCCCTAAAGTTTTTGCGTGATGTAATTATGCATCACCATGTATACGATTGTGAATACCTTGTATTATTCCAACTTTATTTGCATGCCTTTTTTTATGCTGGTTCAAAGCAAGTCACACACTCAAATCAGAAGCAGCGATAGCGCTTAATGTATAATCAAAATGTCAAAACATTTGATATTGATTATTAAAAAATCTGACATTGAACCACATCAGGTGATTGTTCTTGTCCATGGTTTGATCAAAGATTGTTTTGGGGAATATTTCAAGAGAAAATTAGTAAAGTTTAGGGAATTCCAGTGCTTATGACTTTGACAGCTGGAAGCACAGTCTGCATTGTTTGATCTGGAAATATTGTCTAGAATGTTCTTAAGAAGTATAGAATGAGGCACAAATCTTGTGGTTACAGCTCTTTTATTAGATGTTCA
The DNA here is from genome assembly GCF_963921235.1 of Mobula hypostoma. NCBI lineage: Eukaryota > Metazoa > Chordata > Chondrichthyes > Myliobatiformes > Myliobatidae > Mobula > Mobula hypostoma. Next base: position 43,492,896 of record NC_086108.1, read on the forward strand.
TCATGGTACAGGTGGTCAAGCAGTGTCAGCTTGTAACAGCAAGTAAGGCAAGTGTGGGGGGGGGGGTGGAAGTAACAAAGGAACATGTCCTTATGCTGTCCCTATTGTACTGCAAACTGTTAGTTAGAATAGGAAATCTTCTGATAACAGCCTGTGAAAAGATATTGTCTGAGTTTCACTTCAGTTTCGCAAAGAAACTGTAGAACTATAGAGTCAAATATATTAAACATACTAAAGGTTACAGGTGACTAGATGATTATACAAACATAAAATAAGATTTGGTAATATTACCATATCAGCATAAAGCTGAAACAAAAAAAAAGATTGGGGTAGGACCATCCAGGCCACACACTTTTCTCACTGCTGTCATCAGGAAGAAGATACAGGAGCCTCAGGATGCACAGCACCAGGTTCAGGAACAGTTATTACCCCTCAACTATCAGGCTCTTGAACCAGAGGGGATAACTTAAGTTAACTTCATTCGTCCCATCATTGAACTATTCCCACAACATATTGACTCACTTTCAAGAACTCTTCATCTCATGTTCTTGAAGTTATTTATTTATTTATTATTTTTTCTTTTGTATTTACACAGTTTGTTGTCTTTTTGTACATTGGTCATTTGTCCATCCTGTTGGTTGCAATATTTCATTGATTCTATTGTGTTTCTTGGATTTGCTTTGTATACCTGCAAGAAAATGAATTTCAGGGTTGTATATGGTACTATATGTACTCTGATAAAAAAAACTTATTTGGAAAAAGTAAATAAGAATGAAACTAAGGTACATAAATTTAAGTACTGGGGAAAGTCAGACAAGAGTGAGCTATATGGAAGGGACATGGTACTGTTCAAGAGAAATGTATTCCATATAAAATGAAACTAGGCTAAACTAAGAAACAATGGATGAAAAAGGTGAAAAAGAATGATTGTAAGGAAAAACTCACACACAAAGTACAAAAGGGGTAAAGTTATAAATCAAATATGTGCTTAACACAGAAGAACCATGAAAAAACAAAATGAATAATACCCTATAACAAATAACAAACAATTAAGATTACTAAAAAGGAATGAACAGGATGAAATCACAAATTAATACCAAAATAGTGACCTAATGCATCATCGCTGCAATTTTCATTAGAGAACCTGACCACTGAAATACCAATAATAACATTCCTGCTGAATTTTTGTGCTGAGGTAGAAAGAAAATCAAACTAGTTTGTTCTTGGCCATGGCTTGTCATTATTGGAAGTGCTTATTATGGGAAGTAGTTGCTTCTGGCTTGGCTTGGGTAACTTCCCTCTATGCACACTTCTTGAAAGAAGTGGGAACTACTATCTTAGGAGCTACTAAGCAATATCCAAGAAAGGAATAACTCTGGTTAGGCTACATCTGAAGTATTGTGTACAGTCCTGGTCGCCCCACAATTGAAGGGATGTTGAGGCTTTGGAAAGGGTGCGGAAGAGTCTTACCAGGATGCTGCCTGGCTTAGAGGGCATAGATTCCCTATGCAAATAGGTATTATAGTCACATACCATGTGTCCACCTGTTACTCTTCATTTACTAATCAGAAATACAATTAAGATCAAAATTCCCAGTTTTCGCACATGGTAATCGCAAACTTACTGGATAATATAACTTCTCACATTGGATTTGTTACATTGTGAAGGAAGTTTTCACTAAGACAGAATTTGGTCTGGTCAGGTCAGGTCATGTCTAATTTATTTGTGCAAGTATATGAAATGTCTTTTTCATCGAACACCCCGCTTTCTGGTGTTATCTATCATTTGGATAGATACTAAGACTTCCTCTGACATTTGTTTTTATACTTGGTGTTGGAAGTTTTCTTATTACTAGAATGAATTTAGATGCTACCTTACCAATTTTAACGTTCCAGATTTACCTTTCTTGAAAGCTGGCCTGTTATGATGCAAGCTGGAAAATAAGACATGATTTGCCCCTCACAAAGCCATGCTGGCTCTCCCTAATTAGGCCATGGGTTTCCAAATGCTCAGATAGCCTACCCCTAAGAATTTTCTCCAGCACTTTCCCTACAACTGACGTGAGACTCACTGGTCTATAGTTTCTGGAATTTTCCCTTGTTCCCTTCTTAAGATGCAACATTAGCTACTCACCAGTCCTCCGGGATCTCGTTTCTCACCTCCCTTAATAATCTGAGGTAAATCCCATGAGGTCTGGGGACTTATCTACCTGAATACTTATTAGGAGACCCACCACTTCCTCCTCTGTGACCTCTAAACACTCTAATATTTTTATACACTTAGCACTGATCTCCTGGTCTTCCATGACCTTTTCCTTGGTAAAACTGAAGTAAAATACTCATTAAAACTCACTTGCATTCTCAGCATCCAAGCAAATGTTCCCCTCTTTATCCTTGAGGGGCCCTACCCTCTCCCTACTTATTTTCTTGCTCTTGATGTATGTAGAGAATTTCTTGGGATTCACCTTCATCCTACCTGCCAAGGACTTTTCCTGGCCACTGCTAGCTTTCCTACTTCACTTAGAGTTCTTTTCTGGCTTTTTAATCTTTGTGCTCCATTTGATCCTAACTTCTGAAACTTTACATACTTTTCCTTTCTCTTCTTGACTAAATTCATCACCTCCCTGGATATCCAAGTTTCTCTTACCTTTCCATCCTTCTAACAGGAACATACCTTCCTGTACTCTGTGCAATTGACCTTTAAACACCATCCACGTCTGATGCGGACTTGCCAGAAAAAAGGCGCTCCCAATTAACTCTTCTTAGTTACTGCTTAATGCTCTCATAATTTGCCCTACTACAATTTAAGACTCTCCTGCAAGGACCATACCTATCCTTATTTAGAGCTATCCTGAAAGGTAAGGAGCCTTGGTCACTGGTCCTTAACTGCTCCCCCACTAAAAGGTCAGTCACCTTTCCAGGCTCATTACCCAACACCAGGTCAAGTACAGCCCCTCCTCTCATTGGATCATCTACATATTGATTTAATAAACCCTCCTGAATAAATTTAACAAATTCTGCCCCATCTAAACTCCTTGCACTAAGAAGGTCCCAGTTTATATTAGGAAAGTTGAAATCCCTTATGTCAACAATCTATAATTTTTACACAATTCCTTAAACTGTTCACATATCTGTTCTTCAATGTCCTGGTGGCTATTGGGGTCTGCAGTAAAATCCCATCAGTTTGATGCATCCTTCCTATTCTTGAGTTCTACCCAAATGGTCTCGGTGTTTGAGCCCTCCACTTTTCTAAAACTTTGAAAATCTGGTACATCAATCATCCATTCTTGCCCTCTCTCTCAACCAAGTCTCAACACAACATCATAGTTCCATGTACTGATCTATGCTCTAACATCATCACCTTTACCCATAATACTCCTAGCATTTAAAATGCATCTACTTCAAACTATCCTCCCATTATACCCATCAAAGTTGCTGGTGAACGCAGCAGGCCAGGCAGCATCTCAACGAAGAGGTACAGTCGACGTTTCAGGCTGAGACCCTTCGTCAGGACTAACTGAAGGAAGAGTTAGTAAGAGATTTGAAAGTGGGAGGGGGAGGGGGAGATCCAAAATGATAGGAGAAAACAGGAGGGGGAGGGATGGAGCCAAGAGCTGGACAGGTGATTGGCAAAGGGGATATGAGAGGATCATGGGACAAGAGGCCCGGGGAGAAAGACAAGAGAGGGGAGAACCCAGAGAATGGGCATGGGGTATAGTCAGAGGGACATAAGGAGAAAAAGGAGAGAGAGAGAAAGAATGTGTGTATAAAAATAAATAATGGATGGGGTACAAGGGGGAGGTGGGGCATTAGCAGAAGTTAGAGAAGTCAATGTTCATGCCATCGGGTTGGAAGCTACCCAGACGGAATATAAGGTGTTGTTCCTCCAACCTGAGTGTGGCTTCATCTTTACAGTAGAGGAGGCCGTGGATAGACATGTCAGAATGGGAATGGGATGTGGAATTAAAATGTGTGGCCACTGGGAGATCCTGCTTTCTCTGGCGGACAGAGCGTAGGTGTTCAGCAAAATGATCTCCCAGTCTGCGTCAGGTCTCGCCAATATATAGAAGGCCACATCGGGAGCACCGGACGTGGTATATCACCCCAGCCGACTCACAGGTGAAGTGTCGCCTCACCTGGAAGGACTGTCTGGGGCCCTGAATGGTGGTAAGGGAGGAAGTGTAAGGCATGTGTAGCACTTATTTCGCTTACAAGGACCCTTGTGACTTTCCATACCTACACCTTTTGATTTGGAAAATAAGTGGACTCAAGGCAAGAATGATTTTACACTATTTATGGAGGGTGGTTTTGGAAAGTGAGTCTGTTCAAGGACAAAGTCAATGCCCTTGGGCCATCCTGGTGTGGGATAGAGATGTACAGGGATTGTGCATCCACAGTGAAAGTCATTTGTGACTAGGAACTGGAAACAATCGAAGTGGTGGAGAGCATCAGGTTTAAGTGAGAGAAGACTGAATAAAGAAAAGGGTAGGAAGGAACAAGTCCTGGCCCGAGGTGGGGGGGGGCGGTGTGGAATAACAAAGGATCTAGCAGGGTAATTTCCTCCGGAAAATTGGAGGAAATGTAATCAGACTGTGTCTGCGAGAGTGGCTGTGCAGGAAAGTTTCCAGAGGAAATGGTTGTTGACGCCCTGGGAAATGTGTATATACAGTAAATTCGGGTGTATAAGCTGACTCTCCCCCCCCCCCCCCATTTTCAAGGTTAGAAAAGTGACTTTTTCATGTTACCTTTGTATAAACCGACCCCTTTTGTAGAGGTTTTGGATCAGGGAGGGAAGTTTTGGATTAGGTTCCCAATGGTAAAGGATCCTCTGAAATGTAACCCCCATGAAACCATTTAGCACCCATCGTAATCTCATTAAAACATAACACAGGGTGGCGGGATCAGTACATGTACTCAGTATTGAGTTTGCGACCACCATGTACAAAAGATTAAAACAAATGCCATAAGATGCTGGCTTCAAGCTGAAGGTTGTTGATTTTGTTAAAGGAACAAATAATTCTGCAGCTGCTAAGAAGTTTAGTGTAAACAAGAAACAAGTGAGAGAGTGGAGAAAGGCAGAGGACACGCTGAGGGAAATGCCAAAGATGAAATGTGCAAACCGCGGGAAAACATGCCAGTGGCCAGAACTGGAAGAAAAAGTTTTAGAGTGGGTGAATCACCACCGATCATCTGGATATATTGTTACCAGAGAAATGATTCAAGTTGAAGCATTGAAATGGGCCGAAAAACACTGTGAGGTCTGCGAAAATTTCAAAGCTACGGGAAGTTGGTGCACCCGATTTATGAATAGACGTGATCTTGTGTTGAGACAAAAAACAAAGATTGCTCAGAAGTTGCCGAGCGACCTTGAGAATAAGATTACTGCCTTCCAATCGTTTGTAATCAAGCATTGAAAGACACATTCTTACCCGCTCTCACTGATTGGTAACATGGGCAAGACACCAATGTTCTTTGATTTTGCTGGCAACTGCACTGTCAATCAGAAAGGGGAGAAAACAGTCCTTGTCAAAACGACTGGACGTGAGAAGCAACATTTTACTGTCGTGTTAATGTGTATGGCTGATGGGACCAAACTACCACCAATGGTGATTTTTAAGAGGAAAACATTCCCAAATAAAGAAAAATTCCTATGGGGTATTGTTTACGTTCAAGAACGTGGCTGGATGGATGAAGCGGCTTGCTCTAAGTGGGTTAAAGAGGTGTGGCGTCATGTCCCGAAGGTTTCAGGAAGGAAAAGTCTGGGACATATTCAAAGCGCACTTGTCAGGTGAGATAAAAGCAGCGTTGAAAGCTGAAAATACGGACATTGCCGTCATCCCTGGTGGTTTGACGTCCGTGCTCCAGCCACTAGATGTGAGTTTAAACAAACCATTCAAAGAATTCATGCGCCGAAGAATGGGACGCAATTTTTGGAGAGTCAGATAATGAAGAGTGTGAGAGTTTCAAGCTCTGAACGTTTGACCACAACTGTGTGTACAAGTAAATTGAGAAACAATGTGTTTTGTAGATTTTTTTCTTTTGTGTAGATTTCTTAAGCATTTGTATTTTCTTTCGTATCTGACTCAAACAGCCAATAAATATGACCTGTCTTCCGTGTATTTGTTTTTCCAAGGTTGGCACCCTCTGTATAAGCCGACCCCTAATTTTAGGACCAAAATTTAGGGGCAAATTCTCGGCTTATACACCGGAATTTACAGTAAATCTGATATTTCAGAATGGGGCCATGGGCCAGATGGAGGTGGGCAGCTTGTCTCAGAAAATTCAGTTTCCAACAATCAGTATCACTTGGTCTCCACCCTATTACAGACATTCCTTTTCTCCTGCTGAAACGATATTGGCCTGAAACATAACTCTCCCGAAGAAGGGTCTCAGCCCAAAATATTGACTGTTTATTCATTTCCCTCGATGCTGCCCGACCTGCTGCATTCCTCCAGCATTTTGTATGTATTGCTTTGGACTTCCAGAATATGCAGACTTTCTCATGTTTAAAATGAACTGTTATTCTGTCTACAATGCATTTCCAGCATTTTTCAATTGGATTTCAAAGTTCCTGTATCTGAAGTATTTTACTTTCCAGTCTATATTGTGCTCTTTGCAGAGAATGAAGCAGAAAACATTTTTTTTTAAATTTAGTGTGCTGTTACTTGCAAGAAAGTAATAAGCTATTGCAAACCAGTTAAGACAGAGAGGAAAGATTCACTGGAGGATTTGAATTATAAGGAGAGACTGGATTGGCTGGAGCTTTATCCTTGGAGGCTGAGGGATGACCTTGTGGTAAATAAAATCATGAAGAACATGAGTTGAACGTTTATAATTATCTTCCTAGAGTAAGGGTATCTAAAAAGAGAGCATAGATTTAAGGTGAGATGATGTAAGAGACTTGAAGAACATGTTATTCACACAGGGTAGTGGATATGTGTGTAACGCTCAGTTATATTGGCTCGTACATGTCTAGGGGAAATCCCACCCAGCACCTGCCTCAATGCTTCCCACAGAGTCGGTTGCCACCCGAATCAATCCCAAACATCAATCATCAGCCAGCACACCCAGTACATTTTACCAAGTACACTTTATAGATATTACTAAATCTATGACATTAATATAAATTCAATACAGACAAGGAAATAATGAAAAAAAGGCGCCAAGACTTATCAAAGTCCAAGTCCTTTGTGTGCAACCGTTGGAGCTCAATCAATTCCTGATGACCACCCGGATCCTGTCGACTCACGGCTCGGGACCACCCGGAGTGATCTACTGGAGCCTTTCTGCACGTCCACTGTCCTCCCTGTCTCTCCTCCGACTCCCCCCAAAATCCCCCGCACGTCCACCGTCCTCTCCGACTCCCCGCCAAAAACCCCCGCATGTCCGCCATCCTCCCCGTCTCTCCTCTGACTCCCTGCCAAAAACCCCCGCACGTCCGCTGTCCTCTCCGACTCTCCTCCGACTCCCCGCCAAAAACCCCCGCACGTCCGCTGTCCTCCCCGTCTCTCCTCTGACTCCCCGCCAAAAACCCCCGCACATCCACCGTCCTCCTCATCTCTCCTCCGACTCCTCGTCTCTCCTCCAACTCCCCCCCAAAATCCCCCGCACGTCCACCGTCCTCCCCCTCTCTCCTCCGACTCCCCCCAAAAACCCCGTCCACCGTCCTCCACGTCTCTCCTCCGACTCTCCGTCAAAACCCTGTCCACCGTCCTCCCCATCTCTCCTCTGACTCCCCCCAAAAATCCCTGCACATCCACCGTCCTCTCCGACTCTCCTCCGACTCCCCGCCAAAAACCCCTGCACGTCCGCCGTCCTCTCCGACTCTCCTCCGACTCCCTGCCAAAAACCCCCACATGTCCGCTGTCCTCCCCGTCTCTCCTCCGACTCCCCGCCAAAAACCCCCGCATGTCCACCGTCCTCCCCGTCTCTCCTCCGACTCCCCGTCAAAACCCCGTCCACCGTCCTCCCCGGCTCTCCTCCGACTCCCCGTCAAAACCCCGTCCACCGTCCTCCTCGTCTCTCCTCCGACTCTCCGTCAAAACCCCGTCCACCGTCCTCCCCGTCTCTCCTCTGACTCCCCCCAAAAACCCCTGCACATCCACCGTCCTCTCCGACTCTCCTCCGACTCCCCGCCAAAAACCCCTGCACGTCCGCCGTCCTCTCCGACTCTCCTCCGACTCCACCATCCTCCTCGTCTCTCCTCTGACTCCCCCAAAACCCCCGCACGTCCGCCGTCCTCCCCGTCTCTCCTCCGGCTCCCCGCCAAAAACCCCGTCCCCAGTCATATGAGACAGCATTATCATCCAAAAAAAAAATGACACATGACCACACATTGGTTAATAGCACCCTGCTATCTGTATTAACCCAAGCAACTGTCTAGCTAGAGACTTTCTCAGCATTTAGCATAACAAAGAAGCATTCCCCAGTATAACATAACAAAGAAGCCATTTTAAATTTAACATACAAAAAAGAAAGACCCCGTACATGTGGAATGAGAAGTGGTAGAGGCAGGAACAATTACAGCATTTAAAAAATAGATTGGACATGTGTATGGATAGAAGAGTTTTAACAGGAAATCAGCCTAAAGGAGGCAAATTAGATAAGTTTAGTTAGACAACCTGGTCAACGTGAACAAGTAGGGCTAAAGGGCCAATTTCTATGCTGTAGGATTCTAAATGTTTGATGGATGTTTTGGAGGATGTATTACATTAATTGAAGAACAACACAACTCAGAGCTACCCAACTTTACGCCAGTTTTCAGCACTCGATCCAGACTCTGCAAGTCACAGCTCTTCAAGTACACTCAATATACCCTTTAAATGCAATAAATGTGAATATTTTTCTTCATTGCACCATCCCCTTAACCCGTCTACCAAGGACTAAATAAAAACCCAAGAGACCTAGATCTAGACCCCTCTACTTGTTTTTTTTTAAAAAAGCTCCTACCTATTTACTCTTCCTGGGCCTGTCAAAACATTTTGTATCTAAATTAAAAACTCCCTAGGCCATCTGCTTTTCAAAGTAAATGATCCAAATCACTGAACTCTTTCCTCATAGCCCACTCCAAAACAGTTACATTTTTTTCTGTAACGTGTTAACCAGAACCACTGCACTTAAAATTTTGTTTAAATAACATCACCTACAGCATAATGTCTTTGCTCATATGATCTGCGCCTCTGCTAACAAAGAAAACTGTGACTCTTTTGATTGGACTGCTTGTTTGCTGAATTCCACGTGGACAGCATTAAACCATTCTAGTTACCTACTCAAATTTAATTAAGTTTAGTCAATAGGACTTTCATTATATACATAATGAGTCTTTCTAAATGAAGGTTTATTACTAAGATTTAAAATTGATTCTAATAACTGTCTAACAAACATTAAAATAGTTGGCCTGTATTAGTTTGTTTATCCCCTCTTCTAAAATAACATAAAAGCAGCTAAATTAATTAGCTTCTCTTAATGGACCGTCTTAACCCACTCTTAATTTTCTTTCCTTTTTATTGTAAAAATATTGACTCCTTTCTAAGATGTGATTAAGTAATTGATACTAGTTTTCTATCCCTTCTCAACCACCTAATAGCTAATCAACTCCTGTGAGGCTGGATGTTGAGTTTTAATGTCTTATATCATGAACTTTGTCCAGCATCTGTTGTGGATATCCAGTAGAGAATATTGAAGGGACAAGGAACTTTTTCCAAGCCTTTCTGCTACTTCTCATCCCAATAATTCTATTTAAAGCACTGAAGCTAATTTGCAGCACCACTACCATTCAACCTGGCTGAGTGTTAGCAACTTAGGGTGGGGGTGGGGGGGGTCAATATTTTGAACTTTGACAGTTTTTTTGTTTGTATAATGGATTGGTGTTGTTGGGGTACTATTAAATGCTTTTAAATGTTTTTGTAACATTCAAAAGAAATGTAAATATTCTTAGCTGAGGTTTTATTTTTTCTCTTGCAGTCACTTCAGTCTGAATATGTTCAGTATTAAAGCATCACTACTCCGCTGAAAATGGAAAATGCTGTGATTGGAAAAAAGAAGGAAACTGAAGTGAAGACGAACCTCCTTGAGCTGGAAACTAGGGAACCTTTATTTAAATAATTTGTAAAGGACTAGTAATTGCTGCATTGAAATTGCAATACTTTGGAAATGACTTTTCATGACTACATCATGTATTGAGAGCTGATAAATCAGTATTGCTGAACTATAAGTTTCTAGTCAATGACCAATTCTCCATTTTGCTGTGCTGTCATAAACAGCAGTTTGACTAACGCATACTGACAGGTGAAACCTGGCAGCTGATTTAGCTGAAATTAGGCAATACCTTAGGTTCTTGTAAAACATCCTGCAAGATCCTAAATAAAAAGTTCAGCCTGGGAATATAATAACCCTCCAGTGCTTATGTTTATACAAATGAACCATTTAAAAGGTGCATTATAGCAAGTAACATGTAGAAGTTAATTCTGCACCTCTTCTACAGCCTTAAACAGCATCCCATAGTCGTAGTGATGGAGAGACTTGGTTTTGCAGTCTTAAAACATGAAAACCATTGAGTCCCAGTATTTGCTATCTCCTGCACTTCCCTATACTCACATTGCACATTATCCCCAGTTTTAGCCAAGCTGCTTAAGGGAGCACTTTTATGTCCGTGTGCTCCACCTTTTGATGGTAGAAGTAATGTATTTGTACGTGTGTCCATTGTCCAGATGACTGCAGCCTTCAGGCTATATCATTAAAACATAACAATCAGAGGTATTCAAATAGCAAGGAGGATGGGGTTTAGGATAAATCTGGACAAAAATTATATTGAGAGTTTAATTCATTATTTTTAGAAATGCACCAGAATAAAACAAACCATTGAACTGATTTCTATTAGGTTTGATTTAGCAACTTACTTTCTAAAGGAGCAAGCTGATAATACAACTCAGACTTTGAATTGTGCACTTATAAAAATCACAAGTGTGTAAATATACAGTTACAAATTTTTCATGTAAGGAACGTTAACTGAGATTTATATTTTTGTTCCAAGATCTGTTTTATAAATTTACTTTTTCATATTGATAGTTTGTATAAATATGTATATACAGTATATGGTATCTTAAATAAAAATATCATTTGCCCTGTACTTTCCTGATGTTCTAATGTAGTGGCATTTGTGTTTTAGTAAACATATCATTCAGGTAATGGTAATATAATTCAAAATTAATTTGTCCATTCTGGACTAAGTTTCAAAATATTAAAGCTTTTTGGACAGGTTATTTTTAAGTTATGCCCACATAGGGGGGAAAATTGATTTAGCTTGTACAAATAACAAGCGGTGAGACAATTTGGACAGACACAAAAATCAATTTGTTTTTTTTAAGATGGTCATTTGGGAGATTGGGTGGGGACAGGGTAAAACATTTGATGTCTAAAAGAGTTTTAAAATTATCTTGTAAATCAACTGGAGCAAATCCTTGTCTGTAGTGTTATTAATACAATAGAGCTAATCTAATATAATTGCAGTAAAATCATTGATTTGTTTGTTATAGTATACTAGCTCAAATTGTAATGTTTGCTGTTTAAAATGATGGTTGTATATTTCAACAAAATGTAGGCAGCAGAAATGTATTGTCAAAATTCTACCTCTTGAAAAGAGATTTGAAAAATAGAGCTTGAGGTTCTTGTATTTTCCATGCTCTATGAAGTTTTAAAATTTTTATGCTAATTTCTTAACCATAGGCCAGTATTTTTAAATACTCAATTAAAGTTCCATTTCAAATATTAAGATATTGTCTGTTTGATTTCACTGCTTTAATTCACACTATTCTTCTGGCAACTACAAAATTTCATGATATACAGTGTTTATAAAAAGTATTCATTGCCCCCCCCCCCCAGAAGTTTTCATGTTTTATTGTTTTACAGCTTTAAATCTGTGAATTTAATTTGGCTTTTCTGATGAACAGAAAAAGACTGTGTGTCAAAGTGAAAACAGATCTCTACAAAGTGATCTAAATTAATTACAAATATACAACAAAATAATTGATTGCGTAAGTATTCATCCCCTTTAATATGACACACCAAATCATCACTGGTGCAGCCAATTGGCTTTAGAAGTCACAACTGGCTAAATGAAGATCATCTGTGTGCAGTCAGTGTTTCAATTGATTATAGTAAAAATTGATTTAGCTTGTACAAATAACAAGCGGTGGAAGTGTCAAATGCTGTTGAGTCAGTATTCTAGCAAAAACTACAGAAAAAGGTTATTGGAAATGCACAAGTCAGGAGATGGATACAAGAAAATTTCCAAGTCACTAAATATCCCTTGGAGTTAAGTCAAATCAAGAAATAGAAAGAATATGGCACAGCTGTAAATATGCCTAGAGCAGGCCATCCTCAAAAACAGTAACGTGCAAGAAGGGAACTAGTGAGGGAGGTCACCAAGAGACAGTGATGTCCCTTGGGCAGTTGGCAACGAAAGGAGCAGTTACAAGCTTCAGTGGCTGAGACGGGAGGACTGTGCATGCAACAGTTGCCCAGGTGCTTCACCAGTCACAGCTTTATGGGAGAATGGCAAAGAGTAAACCACTGTTGAAAAAAATCTCTCATGAAATCTCAGCTAGAGTTTGCCAGAAGGCCTACGGGAGACTCAGAAGTCAGTTGAAAGAAGGTTCTATGTTCTGATGAAACCGAAGTTGGGCTTTTTGGCCATCAGACTAAGTGCTATGTTTGTCGTAAGACAAACTCCACATGTCATCAAAAACATTCCATCCCCACTGTGAAGCATGGTGGTGGCTGCATCGTGCTGTGTGGATGGCTTCACTGTAGTAGGCCCTGGAAAGCTTGTGAAGGTAGAGGGTAAAATGCAGGTGCCAAGGACCTTGGACACCTTCAAAGTGCCGATTGTGCAATCTCCAACTCCATCCTTGACCAACAATACCTCAAAGCTGGGATTTTACTTGCTGCTGCTGGAAGTCCTGCCTCCCCCTTCCCCCACCACCACTCAGCAATCTTATGTCTCTTAGGTCCCACCGGCAGCTCTCGGGTCCTCAGAGAAGCCATCTTCCTCTCACCCCACCTTTCCTGACACCCCAACTCCTCTGACACTACCAACTGCCTTTCCCCCTCTGATCCCAGCTCTCATCCGTGCTGGGTCTTCACAAACCTCTGACCTTCCTCTCTCTGAGGCAGAATGTTCTGTCCTCAGTAAGGGCTTAACTTTAGTCCCCCTGCGCCTCAGTGAGTTCCATGTCCGCCATGACACTGAACTCTTCTACCACCGCTTCAGACTCCTGTGCCTACTTCTTTGGCAAGGACTCTCCACGCGCACAGATGACCTCTTTGTCCATCTTCTACCCTCTTCCTCTTCCTGGACACTTCGCTCCGGCCTTCTGCCTGCTTTTTTCCCCATTGCCAACTGCTGATGGGACATCAACAGTGTTGACTTCACCACTCCTGCTGAACGTACTGCTCTCCACTCTCTCTGCACTAATCCTAAACTCACCATCAAACCTGCAAATAAGTGGGGGGTGGGGGTACTGTATTAGTCTGGTGGATTGACCACTACCTTGCTGAGGCCCGCAGCAACTTCCTCTTACTTATCCCTCGACCAGGACCCCATTAAGGAGCAGTAGGCCATTAGATCCCACACCATCACTTACCTTATTAACTCTGAGGATCTCCCATCCACTGCCTCCAGTCTCATAGTTCCCTCACCCCACTCTTCCCATTTCTACCTTCTACCCAAGATCCACAAACCTGCCTATCCAGGTAGACCCATTGTTTCTGCTTGTTCCTGCTCCATTGAACCTCAGCTCAGTTTTATCTCCCCTGGTTCAGTCCCTTCCTACCTACATCTGTGATACTTAATACATTCTGGATCTTTTCAATGACTTCAAGTTTCCTAGTCCTGATCATCTCATTTTTACTATGGATGTCTGGTCACTATACATCACCAGCCCCCACCAGGAAGGCCTCAAAACTCTGTTTCTTTCTGGACACCAGACCCAACCAGTTCCCCTCCACCACCACTCTCCTCCATCTGGCGGAACTTGTCATCTTTCTCAATCATTTCTCCTTCAGCTCCTCCCACTTCCTTCAGACAAAGGTGTATACATGGGCACTCCTATGGGTCGCAGTTATGCCTGCCTTTTTATCGGCTACATGGAACAGTCTATGTTCCAAGCCTACACTGGTATCACTCCTCAACTTTTCCTATGCTACATCGATGACTGCATTGGAAATAATTCCTGCACCCAGGCAGAACTTGTTGACTTCATCAACTTTGCCTCCAAATTCCACCCTGCCTTCAAATTCACCTGGTCCATTTCCAACACCTCCCTCTCCTTTCTTGATTGCTCTGAAGACAGCTTATCTACTGCTGTCTATTTTAAACCCAGTGATTCAGTTACACCTGGACTATACCTCTTACAACCCTGTTACTTGTAAAAATGCCATCGGCTTTTCTCTGTCTCTGCAGCACCTGGTCTCAGGATAAGGCTTTTCATTCCAGAACTAATGAGATATCCTCCTTTAAAGAAAGCAGCTTCCCCTCCTCCACCATCAACACAGCCCTCAACCACAATTCTTCCATTTGGCACACATTTGCCCTTACCCCGTCCTCCCACCAGCCCACCAGGGATAGGGTTCCTCTTGTCCTCACATAGCACCCCACCAGCCTCCACATCCAGTGCATAATTCTCCATAACTTCTGCCATCTCCAATGGGATCTCACCAGCAAGCACATCCTTCCCTCCCCTCACTTTCTGCTTTCCACAAGGATGCCTCCCTATGTAACTCCCTTGTCCGTTCATCCCTTCTCACTGATCTCCCTCCTGGCACTTATCCTTGCAAGCAGAACAAGTGCTACACCTGCCCCTACACCTCTTCCCTCACTACCATTCTGAACTCCAACCAGTTCTTCCTGTGAGTCTGTTGAGATCATCTACTGTGCTCTCGGCCTCCTGTTTTTCGGTGAGACCCAAGGTAGACTGGGAGATTGCCTTGCTGAACACCTACGCTCTGTCCACCAGAAAAAGCAGGATCTCCCAGTACCCACCCATTTTAATTACATTTCCCATTCCCATTCCAACATGTCAGTCCACAGCCCCCTCTTCTGTTGCAACGAGGCCACACTCATATTGGAGGAGCAACACCTTATATTCCATCTGAGTAGCCCTCCAAGCTGATGGCATGAACATCAATTTCTCGAACCTCTGATAATGCCCCCATCTTCTTCACCATTCCCATCTCTCACCTTACCTACCTATTATCTCCCTCTGGTGCTCCTCCCCCTTTTCTTCCTTCCATGGCCCTCTGTCCTTTACTATCAGATTCCCCTTCTCCAGCCCTGTATCTCTCACCAATCAACTTCTCAGCTCTTTACTTCACCCCTCCCAATTTCACCTATCACCTTGTGTTGCTTACTACCCTCCCCCATCTTCTTAATCTGACTTCTCATCTTTTTCTTTTCTCAAGTGCTGGTGAAGGGTCTTGGACTGAAATGTCAACTGTACATCGTTCCCCATAGATGCTGCCTGACTTACAGTGTTCCTCCAGCATTCTGTGTGTGTTTACAGAGCTTGAGCAGGTTTGTAAAGAAGAATAGGGGGGAAATGGCAGTGTCCAGATGTGTAAAGCTGATAGAGACCTATCCACACAGACCCAAGGCTGTAATTGCTGCCAAAGATGCATCTGGTCACCTCACTACAAGAAGGAAATGGACACTATAGAGAGAGAGCAGAGGAAATTTTCAAGGATGTTGCCTGGATTGGGGAGCATGCCTTATGAGAATAGGTTGAGGTAACTTGGCCTTTTCTCCTTGGAGTGACGGAGGATGAGAGGTGACCTGACAGAGATGTACAAGATGATGAGAGGCATTGATTGTGTGGATTGTCAGAAGCTTTTTCCCAGGGCTGAAATGGCTAACACGAGGGGGCATAGTTTTAAGGTCCTTGGAGGTAGATACAAGGGGGATGTCGGAGGTAAGTTGTTGTTGTGTCTTTTTTTTTACACACACACGGAGTGGTGGGTGCGTGGAATACACTGCCTGCGACAGTGGTAGAGGTGGATACAATAGGGTCTTTAAAGAGACTTAGATAGGTACATGGAGCTCAGAAAAATAGAGGGCTGTGTGGTAGGGAAATTCTAGGCAGTTTCTAGAGTAGGTTACATGGTCAGCACAACATTGTGGGCTGAAAGGCCTGTAATATGCTGTAAATTCCTATGATGATTCTACTAAATACAGATTTGAAGGGAGTGAATACCAATACAATCAATTATTTTGTGTTTTATATTTGTAATTAATTTAGATCACTTTGTGGAGATCCGTTTTCCCTTTGACATGAAACAGCCTTTTTCTATTGATCAGTGTAAAAACAAGCCAAATTAAATCCACTGTGATTTAATGTTGTAAAATAATAAAACATGAAAACTTCCGGGGTGGGCAGAATACTTTTTATAGGCACTGTAGCTGAGCTGCTGGAGGCCAATATACTATTGGAGTATATTGGAGGTCAATAGAATATTACTATATAATGTCATATACTGAGTCTCTCTTAACTGTTTGAGAACCAGAGAGGCCACTGTGTCCTTGATTGTATTTTCACAGAGATTAACAAAGAAGGTCAATGAGGTTACTGTTGGTTCATCTCTCTGTCAGTAAGGTCTTTGAAAATCCCACATGTGCCCCAAGGGATTAGGCAATTCGGAAAATCAGATCAGAAGTGAGTTTGGTGACAAGAAGGTGGTGGCCATGGTTAAGGGCTGCTTTGTGATTCTGAGGATTAGTGCTGGCACTTAATTAGAATATGGTAGAAGCTATCAATTTAGTAAGTTCATGGAACACCTGAAAATTGGTGGCTGTGTGAGGAGGGTAATCTTTGCCAAGAGAAAGATGATATATATTAAGGTAGGCAGAACAATGGCAGACTGAATTTAATCCTTTAAAAAAAAGGTGAGGTCTCGCACTTTGGGAGGATTCAACTCCAGCATGTACACGATGAATGACAGGATCCCAGGAAGTAATGAGAAAGAGAGGGAACTTGGTAAACATGTCCCCAGATCTATGCAAACAGTAACAGATGGGCAAGGTGGTATAGAAACAAATGCATCAAGATATGGAATGAAAGAGCAAAATGGTTATCTTACAACTAAACTTGGTTAAGCTACAGCTGGTGTACTGTGCAGTTCTGATTGCAACACTAAAGGAGAAGTGTGATTACAGTGGAGAGGTGCAAAGATTTGCAAGGATGTTGCCTGGGACTGAGTGTTTCAGCAAGGAATAACTGGACAGATTGCGTTTGTTCTCCTCGGAGCAGAAAAGACTGAAGGAGTACCTGGTTGAAGTATTTAGAAATGACAGGCAACATTGGGATTGATGAAGGGTCTCGGCCTGAAACGTCAACTGTTTACTCTTTTCCATTGATGCCGCCTAGCCCGCTGAGTTCCTTTTGTGTGCGTCAGCAAAGGCAATGTCGTTGTTGAAGTTCATTATCCTGTTTTGTGTTACAGCTCTTGGACACCAGAAGGCAAGAGTGTTAGAAGATAAACCAGCCAAAGCTTGTGTTCTAGCAGGCAGCAATTACAACCTTCTGCACACCCTTTCCCTGCATGATCATATGATCCTGAACCTCAGATTACGTATTGCAGGGACCTCTAAGCACTGGGGAGATAAAGCAAGTGTTGCCTCTGTGAAATCCTAAAAAAAAATATCTGTGCCCTCTCCTGGAGGTGCAAGCCTATTACTGAAGTCCTAATAGCTTGGCCCAGTTTGCAGTTAATGTTGCTGATCACCAAAACTACACTCCATCAAGAAGGCACCTTATTGCAATTCTCTCACAGCGAGAGATGATCAGGCAAGGAGAGGAAAATATTCAAGGATGTGCTCAAAGCTTTCTTGAAAATATAAGTGCCCCAGTAGGTACATTACCACTCAAAATGAAGGAGCATTAGGGACACTACTCAGTCCCTCAAGCTTGTGCATCAGGAGTTTGCAAAAGCCCAGCAAAGGCGGTGGAATCCATAAACTACTCATCCATCCTGTCCCCCTGTGATGGATCTAGTGATCCTATTCCGGTGTCCTGTTATTTCAGAATCTACCAAACTGAAATGGAAACAAGTCCTCCTCAATTCCATGGGACCACCTGAGGAGAGCATTACCCTACTAAATATTTCTTCATAAACCGAGTATGTACTCATTATAAATATCTCTGCAGAATGAACAAACCAAGTTACCATAGAAACTAGTCAAATGTTCATATCTCTCTCTCTCCCCTCTCTCCACACCATCTCCAATGCTTTATCTCTGTTGTTAAACATAGCCATCCCTAGCAATAGTTTCCACAAATTCTCTACCCTTCATATTTGTCTTACTGTTTTTGTTGAACATGTAGAACATTCCTCCAATTAAACAAAGAACAAAGCTAGCTGCCTGGATTTTCCTCAGAAGAGACAGTTGCTTGTTCTGTCTGCCTATATCTTTCATTCTCCCAAATCTACTTCCTTGAGGTTAAGGTCACTGGCCCTGACCTCCTGGGCAGGAGGACTGAGGCCCTGATCCTCATCATATTTAATGATGGTGTAACATGAGTGAGCCAGAACAAGCCAATCCACAATGTGGAGATCTTCAGTGGACTTCTGCATGACTCTGACATTCAGAAACATAAGCATGTTTTATTTTAGTCTAATGCTTTAAAATACAAACAATGCAACTTTTGCACAATTAAAACCCTTAAGCATTATAAAAATAACTTTATCTTTAGAATGTATAATATAATTTATCAAAAGATGATCAGCAAATAAGTTCAGCATCCGTGGAGTGAGAACCTGCTAATGTTTCAGGTGAAAAGTGATGGTAATACAGCATGGAAACAGGCCTTTTGGTCCAACTTATCCTTGCCCACCATAGCATTCTCCCTGCTAGTTCCAATTGCCTATGATCAACCCATTGCCCTCCAAGCCCCCCTCCTCTACGTACCTATCCAAATGCATGTTAAACATTACAATTGTACCCACCTTGACCATTTTCTCGGGCATTTCATTTCAGGTATTCATTGCCATCTATGCAAAAAAGTTACCTCTCCAGTCCCCCTTAAATCTCTCCCCTCCCATCTTATATCAGTGCTCCTTTTTGGACTCCCCAAGCCTGTGGACTATGGCGGTCCACCTATGATTTTGTAAATTTCTATGAAGTCACCCCACATTCTCCTGCTCTCTAGGGAATAAAGATCCAACAGTACCAACCCCTGCCTATCACACAGGCCCCCTGGTCCAGCCAGCACCCTCATCTCATAAACCTTTTCTGCACCTTCTTCAGCTTGACAATATCTTTCCTATGACGGTAACTAAAACTGTACTAATACTCCAAATGCAGTTTCGGCAATGACATAGATAATTGCAATATACATCTAAAATTAATGCCCTGACTGATGAAGGCCAGCATACTAAATGCATTCTTTAACCCATCTACGTGTACAGCCACGTTCCATGAACTGTGCATTTGTAATCTCACGTCCCTCTGTCCCTGGACACTCATCAGTACCCTACCATTCAGTTTGTAGGTCCAACCCTAGATTGAATTTGCAAATAGCATTATCTCAAAATCTAATTTCCAATTCTCAGTCCACCTCCTTAACTGATCAAGATCTCTTTATAATTTGTTGTAACTTACTTCACCATCAAGACTCCTAATTTGGTATCATCAGCAAACCTACTAATTATGCCATGTACATTCATATCAAAATCATTTACATAAATGAAGAGTAACACTGACCCCTGGGGAACCCAACTTTTCAGAAGCCTCCAGTCAGAGAATTGACCTTGAATTATCACACTCTGCTTCCCATCATCATGGCAATTCTGAATCTACCTTATTAGCTCCACCTTAATCCCAAACAATGCAACATTCCAGATCAACCTGCCATGCAGGACCTTTTCAAAGGCCTTAACAAACTCCATATAAATAATATGCAAACATGTATAAATAATATAATGAATAATAATAACATAAATCCTCTTCTTCTAAAAGCTTACTTACCATAACCTCCCATATGTAAAACCATGTTGACTGTTCCTGATCAGACCTTGACTTTCCAAGTGATGGTAGATCTTATCCCTCCGAATTCTCTCCAGTAACTTCCCTACAACTTAATTTAGGCTCAAATTTCCTTACCACCTTTCTTGAACAATGAAATGTTAGCCACATTCAGTCTTCTGGAACCTCATCAGTGGCTACCAATGAAGCAAAGATGGCGCCCCCTTAAGGTCCTGGGCTACACTTGTTCAGGCTCTGGGGATTGCCCAAATTATTGGCCTTAAAGGCTGCAAATATCTTCTTCCTCGTGATATGCATGTGATCAAATAAATCACTACTTATTACTCTCATTTCTTTAGCATCCATGACATTCTCCTTAGTAAATATCAAGGAAAAAGACATTAAAAATCTCAGCCAACACCTGCATCTCCTCACACAGGCAGCACTGATGGTCTTCAAAAGGGCCGAGCCTCTCATTGGTTAGTATTTTACTGTTAATATTACTGAAGAACCTTTTGGGTTAACCTTTTTCCCTATCTGCCAAATCCATATTCACACCCTCTTTTTGCCCTCCTGATTTCCCTCTTAAGTTTTAACTTTAACTTATTGAGGGATTCATTCATACCCAGATGCCAAAATATCTTGTACACTTCTTTCTTTTCCTTACCATAATCTCGATATCTCTCGTCTGCCAGGATTCTCTGAACTTGGTATGTCTACCCTTCACCCTAGCAGTAATATGTTACTCTTTTTAAAAAGTCTCCCTCCTGTCAATAGTCACCCAATCGACCCCAGCTAAATCCTACATAATGCCCTCAATGACTTAGCAGATTTTATTTCAGTTTTCAGAACCTGAAGTATTTTACTTTGGGTACCTAGGTCCTGTTCAGCCTCAGGAAACACAGTCCGAAAATCATTGGTGCAACTGAGCTGCGAATTCCGAAATTGCACCTGCAAAACGACTGACACTTAGCTGAGAAAAGAAGAACCGCTGATTGAAGTCAGTGGAAACCAGTCCGGAACTGATTAATACCACCTCCTGGGCCACTTAGCCCACCTTTTCCCATTTGTGGCTAAAATGAATTATGGAATCTTGAGCAACACACATCGGAGTTGCTGGTGAACGCAGCAGGCCAGGCAGCATCTCTAGGAAGAGGTACAGTCGACGTTTCAGGCCGAGACCCTTCGTCAGGACTAACTGAAGAAAGAGCTAGTAAGAGATTTGAATGTGGGAGGGGGAGGAGGAGATCCAAAATGATAGGAGAAGACAGGAGGGGGAGGGATGGAGCCAACAGCTGGACAGGTGATTGGCAAAAGGGATATGAGAGGATCATGGGACAGGAGGCCCAGGGAGAAGGAAAAGGGGGAGGGGGGGAAAACCCAGAGGATGGGCAAGGGGTATAGTGAGAGGGACAGAGGGAGAAAAAGGAGAGTGAGAGAAAGAATGTGTGTATATAAATAGATAACGGATGGGGTACGAGGGAGAGGTGGGGCATTCTCCTATCATTTTGGATCTCCCCCTCCCCCTCCTACTTTCAAATCTCTTACTAACTCTTCCTTCAGTTAGTCCTGACGAAGGGTCTCGGCCCGAAACGTCGACTGTACCTCTTCCTAGAGATGCTGCCTGGCCTGCTGCGTTCACCAGCAACTTTGAGGTGTGTTGCTTGAATTTCCAGCATCTGCAGAATTCCTCGTGTTTATGGAATCTTGAGCAGTTTTCCAGTGACCTAACACTGTTCCTGCCTCGGTTTACGTGTTGTAGAACTCTCACACGTGCCTTTAGTATCTTGTTCGTAGACATTATCAATGTTTTCCTAGTTCAAAATTCATTTCCAACTAATATTGGTTATCCAGCATTCAGTTGTGTGTTCTTAAAACAAAGAGCCGAGTCCGTTTCAGTCCTTAGTAGACTTGCTCCAAATTCCGCAAGATCACTTATGCTTGGTTTCAAGTCTTCTTTAGCCTCCTCTTCGATTTTTAAGAGTTACCTACAACTCCATCAAATCTCCGTACTCTCTCAATTCTGGCCTCTTGACAGTGGTGAATTTTAATTGCTCTGTTGCCGGGTCTATTTGACCGCTGTCAACCCTCGGGTCTGGAATTTCCCCCTTAAACCTCCTTGCTTCGCTACTTTATTCATCCCCGTTAATATTAGGTACAATTGGAGATAAAAACCCGAATCTTTCTGGCTGTATTCTACGGCTGTGAGGACCATCTTTAAGGGAGGGTCCCGATTTACCCCTTAACCAAAACACAGTTAGTTACTAACAGCAGCCACAGGTTTTTTTAAAATTACATAACATTTCTTCCACGTCGAATTCGCTTCTGCATTTATTTTGTATTCAAGAAACAAAAAGTAATTGCTAAAGTTTAGGAGATATTTCTCAAAGCGGGACGTCTTGAATTATTGAAACTCCATGTGACTGCAGGGTAATATCACTACAGGTTAATGTAGTGTTTCTGACAGAGGTACAAAGCTCTGTATTATATGTCAGCCTCTGTGGGATTATTGACAATAATTTATGAACGAACCCATATCCTCGTATGCAACCAATAATCCTAATTTTGCCTTCCGTTGCGCCACCTAAACTGTCAACGGAGAATATGGGGCTGCAAAACGGCTAACAGTAGCTGACTTGTTTTCTGAACCCTTCAATAATGTAAAAATTAAATAGTTGAGAAGTGAGTCTGAGCATGTATATGGTCTCCCACATTAGCATTCACTTTTCCCGCATATTATTTGGAGAGTCGTGCCGCTCTCTGCGGAGGAGATAGGCACCATCTGCCTGCAGTGTACTTTCCTATCTGTAATGATTTAACTCTTTCTCTTTCAGATAAATCCTGAACCACTTCGTACAGGACATTACTAACAGCAAAGAGGATGTCACTTCTGATAAAAACCCGCCAAGTATTTGACGAAGTGAGACATGGAATAAGGCTGAGCACCAGGGGAAACCTCTTCCCTACAGTCACCCAGGTGGCTGAGGTGAATACCACGTGCGGCAGCACCGCGATCTTCTGCAGGAAGCACTTGTCTCTATCAACATCTTATCCCTCATATAATAATAGCAAACAGCTTCAATGCAAAAACTATCGAATTCTGCCCAAATATCAAAGGCTCCCCTTCTGAAAATTTTTTATCCCTATCGCAGCAATCAAGTCTTTCCTGAACAGTTCAATCACTTTTACAAAACAATTTCAACTGTTCAAGTAAAAGAAAACAAGTGCGGCAGTAGAAAACCTCGGGAGTACTCTTAATCCCAATTTAACATTCTGATTTGAGCACTCATTGAAACCAAGTTCAAACTGAACCACTGACAGGTTATGTCTTAGGTAAATACATTACCAATAATTCTCTTTTTTTTTGAAACATTCCTAATTGTATGTGAGCTTGCATGTTATCAATAATGTCTGACAATTATTTATCAAAGTCATTAAACTAATGAAAAGAAAATAACAAAAAGTCCAGAAATCTAGGTACTTAGACAACTCCTGTGAATTCCTTAAACAAATAGATTCAATTTTTAAGAATTGGGAGCCCCTCCTATTGAAGAATCTTCTCACAATTTGCTTTTACACAAAATATCAGCCTTAGTATCATGACATTAATTTCTCCATAAAGCCAAAAAGTTTGTCATTCTCTCAATGTATAAACTGATACTTCATTGCAGTGTTGAGAGAATGAGGTGATGCCAATTAACAAATGGTAGTATGACATACATTCACTGCTGTAACAAAGTTGCACTTAATCTTCCAGGGAAATGTTCATCCGAGTTCCAAGGCCTGCCTGAGGTGTTCTTACCTGTCTGAAATATCATTCATGTTATCCATTTGAACTGCTATTTTTCCTCATTGTTCCTTGTCTGATCACCCTCCTGAGACCTAAGGAATAGACAGGTCCCTCGGGCCCATTCCAGCATTTAGTGAAATCATAGCTGATAATTCTTTTCAATCCATAGTCCTGCCTTTGTCCTGCATCACTGAATAACTTTGGTGAACACAAATCTACAAATCGCTCTTAAACTTTTCGATGATTTTAAGTTCCCTGGCCCCCACCGCTTTATTTTCACCTTGGATGTCCAGTCCCTATATACTTCCATCCCCCATCAGGAAGGTCTCAAAGCTCTACGCTTCTTTTTGGATTCCAGACCTAATCAGTTCCCCTCTACCACCACTCTGCTCCGTCTAGCAGAATTAGTCCTTACTCTTAATAATTTCTCCTTTTGCTCCTCCCATTTCCTCCAAACTAAAGGTGTAGCTATGGGCACCCGTATGGGTCCTAGCTATGCCTGCCTTTTTGTTGGGTTTGTGGAACAATCTATGTTCCGTGCCTATTCTGGTATCTGTCCCCCACTTTTCCTTCGCTACATCGACGACTGCATTGGCGCTGCTTCCTGCACGCATGCAGAACTCGTTAACTTTATTAACTTTGCCTCCAACTTTCACCCTGCCCTCAAGTTTACCTGGTCCATTTCTGACACCTCCCTCCCCTTTCTAGATCTTTCTGTCTCTGTCTCTGGAGACAGCTTATCCACTGATGTCTACTATAAGCCTACTGACTCTCACAACTATCTGGACTATTCCTCTTCTCACCCTGTCTCTTGCAAAAACGCCATCCCCTTCTCGCAATTCCTCCGTCTCCGCCGCATCTGCTCTCAGGATGAGGCTTTTCATTCTATCCCTTTCATAATTATATTTGTCTCTATAAGATCTCCTCTCATTCTTCTGAATTTCAGCAAGTACAGCCCCAGGCCATTCAATCTCTCTTCATAGTTTAACCCCCTCATCTTTGGAATCAACCTGGTGAACCACCTCAGCACTGCCTCCAAAGCCAGTATATCTCTCCTCAAGTAAGGAGACCAGAACTGCACACAGTACTCCAGGTTCAGCCTCACCAGTATCCTGTACAGTTGCAGCATAACCCCCCTGCTCTTAAATTCAATTCCTCTAGCAATGAAGGCCAACATTCCATTTGCCTTCTTGATACCCTGCTGCACCTGCAAACCAACCTTTTGCGATTCATGCACAAGCGCTCCCAAGTCCTTCTGCACATACTGAAAGCAATAACTCTCTTGATGCTCTCTTGTCTGATTCACAATTAATGTCATCTCCATATGTAATGTCCTGGGTAAGATTTCTACAGCTATGTTGAGAGGTATTTTTATTTTAGTGGTTTTCCATAGAAGTAGTGTGTCCTGCTAGTAAGAGTGTTTTGGCTTCAGCTAAAGATAAGGATAAAGATATGTTGTCCAACCTAGGAATGTGGTGTCAGCCATTCAGGGTTGTCTTGGTAGAAGTTGTATCTTTCTGCCCAGTGGAACATCTACGAGTGCTGGATGGGAGCAGACTTCTGAAGGACACTCGTCTGGTTTGGGCTCTTTTTAGTGGGAGTTGCAGGGTGGGGCATGAGGGAATATGCCGCAGAATGCCGCTCTAAGGAGAGACCCAGTTGTACGAAGTGCTTCGTGCAGATGAATGGCTCCAAGGAGGAAGGGTCGATATTCCTAAAAGAGCCAATTCATTTGAGATGGTCTTCGAGGGAAGTTCTGACTGTGGAGAGTGCCTTCACACAGACTGTGGGTTCAGCGTGTGAGCAAAGCGATACACCCAAGTACCCCAGAAATGAGCTCCAGCATTCAAGTGCACAATTATACTGGTTTAACTGTAACGGACCCTTCTAATTTTTCTTTTCTTTTTCTGTTACTGTTTGTTAAAATTGAACATTTGGTAAATATATTTCGGTTGTAATTTTTTGCCGGTGTACGATCTGTTAATTTTCTGGTAAATGATCATTTTGCATGGAGCAGTACTCACACGGCATTCTCCCTGGAACATCCCAACTTTCCTGTATGGTTGAACCCCGAAAGATACCAGCTCTAGATGTATATTGCTTACGGAAGGTGGCCTTTTCACCGCAGAGTCACGTGGCTGTTAGCAGAGTTAACTAATGAAGTTTGTATATGAACCCAGTGAGAGGGTTGCACTGGCATTTACAGCTTTTTAAAAAACTTATGGTCTCATTCAATCTGCTGCATGTAATGGGCTTATTAAAGACACAAATTCTGGTAGAATATTTAACATGCCATATGCTAAAATAAGAGCAAGGCATATGTAACATTTCCTCGACATCACCTAAAATTATCTGTCTAATCTCTTATTTTAATTAATTGAAATATGTGTTTCCAGCAGAGGGACATGTTTTAGTGAGGTGGAGATAAAAAAAAATTAAGTGCGATTATTCATTCTGACAAGGTTAACAAATCCCCTGCTGATTAATCTATATTTATCAAAATGTGAAAACTTTTTGTTATTCATTTTAACGTTGCTGGTACCCAGATGATTCAATCAAATTAAATCCAAAAGCAAGGATATTATTAGACACTGAACAACTGGCAGGTTTTGTCTTATATAAATACACGACCAAGAATTCACTATAAGACATTAAATTAAATCAAAAATACAATGTTGGCAGCAGAAGATAATGAAAGATACGGACTTGCTAGTTTATTGCTAAAATATGAACACTAGTGCCTAAACAATAAATAGTCAGGACGATTGGAAGCTCCGCCATTCCTTAAGGAGAATGAAATAGCTCGACAGATTACATGTAGCAGAAATCCTGGAAACCAAAGTGTAGAGGGTGCAAGGAGCGGACAGAGGAGGCTTGTCAACTTGCTGCTAGTCCTGCATGGGTTCTTCAGTACTTTCAAATCACAGGTACCACAGATACCACTCAGTGAAGAGCCACACACAGGATGAACTCATCAAAGACAGAGAAGGAGCCAATACCCTCCGGAAGGAGCACATTGAAATAGCAATTACCTCTGTCATTAATGAGAATGTCCTGAATTCCATCTCGCAGCAACTTATCCAGTCCAGCCTTTTTGCTGGTCCTGACCAGTGAGAAGCAAAGAAGACCGTACACTTGAAAACTGCCTTGGGAGCAGGCAGTAATTTTACATTTCATTTTTCTTTACAGCATAGGAGGAAGCTATTAGGCCCATCCAGTCTATGCTGGCCCTCATTTTAGTTCCAAGCCAACAAATCCCTGAGACTTGCCTCCACAGAAATTCCACAGTTCAGCTGTGAAGAGCTCAGTCACAAGTCCACAGCTCAGAACCTGGAGTCCATGCATAAGGAAGAATCAGAGATTCCATGGTAGGGCCACTCTACCTCACAAACTGCCCACCCACCCATCCTACTGGCAGCCACCTTCTCTGTCTGTGGAAATTCCGTGCCACCCCCCCCCCCCCCCACTGGCCTCATCAGCAACCCCACAACACACACAACTAGAGTGGAAATAAGTCAGCCTCATTCCAGAAGGACAGTTGAAGAACATCGTCGATGACTACAAAAAGTTTTAGCGACAGTGACACCGAGATTGCTACTGTGCTGCTAATGAAGCTGGCACTGTTTGTGATGGCCAAAGTAATACAGTTAGATTAGATTAGATTCAACTTTATTGTCATTGTGCTGAGTACAGATACAAAGCCAATGAAATGCAGTTAGCATCTAACCAGAAATACAAAGAATATTGTTATTTACAAAATAACTGTGAATAAAAAGTAAGTGCTACAGCACACAAATATAAAAATACTGAGACAGTACAATATGGGTGCAACACTGCTGAGCGCTGTGATGGGAGGTTCAGCAGGGTCATAGCCTCAGGGAAGAAGCTCTTCCTGTGCCTGCTGGTGTGGGAGTGGAGGCTCCTGTAGTGACTACCAGATGGGAGGAGAGTAAAAAGTCCATGGTTAGGGTGAGATGCATCCCTGATAATGCTTTTTGCCCTGCCCAGGCAGCGTTTATGGTAGATGTTCTCAATGGTGGGCAATTGGATGCCGATAATCCGCTGGGCAGTTTTCACCACATGCTGAAATGCTTTGCGGTCTGATACAGGACAATTGCCATACCACACTGAGATGCAGTTGGTGAGTATGCTTTCAATGGTACAGCGGTAAAAGTCCGTCAGTATCTTGGGACAGAGGTGAGCTTTCTTCATGCTCCGCAGGAAATAAAGATGCTATTGTGCCTTTTTGATCAGGATGGAGGAGTCCAGGGACCAGATGAGATCCTTGGAAATGTGGACACCAAGGAATCTGAAGCTTGATACATGCTCCACTACAGCTCCGTTGATGTAGATGGGGACGTGAGTATGGCTCCTAGCATGCCTGAAGTCCACAATGATTTCCTTGGTCTTCTGGGTGTTAAGGGCCAGGTTGTTGTTGGCACACCACATGGCCAGGTGCTGGACCTCGTCCCTGTAGGCCGTCTCGTCATCCCCTCTGATCAGGCCAACCACCGTGGTGTCGCCTGTGAACTTGATTATGGAGTTAGAACCATGTACAGGAATGCGGTCATAGGTGAAAAGGGTGTACAGAAGAGGGCTCAGCACACAGCCTTGAGGCATACTGGTGTTCAGGGTGAGAGTGGAGAAGGAGAGGTTGTTAGCTGCTGGCAGTAGGAATGAGAGTGAATAATTATTTTTTTTCTCATCAAATTAAGGATGATAGTGTCGGTGGGACAGGAGCATTTAGTCTCTATATCTAATTGCCCTTGAGAAATGGGTGATGAGCTGCTGTCTTGTACTACTTCAGTCTTTCCGGAGAAGTTAGCCCTATTCTGCTGTGGGGTTCTCCAGGGTTCTCACTGGTACTATCTTTTCAGGTTAGTTTACTGTGTGTGACCAGGAGGGGAATCTGTGATGCTGATGTTCCTTTGCATCTGCTCTTGACTCTGTTAGTGGTTTAGGGGTGGGAGGAAAGTATATACAAACTAGAGTAGGTGAATAACCACAGTGCATTTTGCAGACTATGTATAATGCAGTCAGGGTGGTGGCGATAGAGGATGCTTACACGTGCAGGGGACATCAGTCAACAAACTGCTTTGCTGAGGGGGAATTCCAGTTTCTTGAGGGATGCTGGAGCTGCACTACTCCAGTGAAGTGGAGAGTATTTCTGCACTTGCGCCTTGTAAATGGCGGAAAGGAGCAACAAACAATCTGCTGGACGGACTCAGCAGAATCTGCAGGAGGAAAGGGATTGCTAATACTTTGGGTCAAACCCCTGCACTAGAACCGAGTCTTGATGCAGAGCTTACAACCCAAAATGTCGACATTTTCTTTCCTCGCACAGATACTGCTGAGTTCCTCCAGCACATTGTTCATTGATCCTAGTTGCAGCACCTGAAGTCCCCTGTGTCTCTGGTGAAAAGGCTTCAGCTGACAGGATTTGAGTCACCCACTGCAGGATACCAAAACTCTGATCAGTCTCTGTATTTATGTGACTGATCTAACTGAGTTTCTGGTCAACGGTGACTGACTATTAATATTGGGGGAACTGGCAACAGTAATGCCATTGAACACCCTGTTGGAGAAATTAGATGCCTACACTTCTGTGGCACAGAAACGGCATGACTGAAAGTTGCCTTGGTCTTGCTGTATGCAAGCATGGGCTTCTTCACTTGGGAGGAGGGCAGGGTGGACTCCACTGCTCACAGCACGGGTGGGGAGAGTGTTCCCAGAAGACACACATGCTCACTCAGTGCACTGTTCACCTGGGGGAGGTGGGTGGGGCTGAGGAATTTCCAGACAACACAGACGGACATCGGACTGACTGCCACAGTGACATTGCCACCCTCAAGACCAGTGACGGTGCCAATGTCATTGCCATCAATGGACACAGACACTTCCCGGTCGTTTAGTCCGAGTACCCTTGTCCCTAACAGCCCATGTGCCCCTGTCACTAACAGTTCTGGTGCCCCAGTTACAGTCCTAATATTTATGTGATAAATTGCCCCCACACTCCTGTTCCTAACATTGCCTATGCTCTGTCACTAA
This sequence comes from Mobula hypostoma, assembly GCF_963921235.1. NCBI lineage: Eukaryota > Metazoa > Chordata > Chondrichthyes > Myliobatiformes > Myliobatidae > Mobula > Mobula hypostoma. Next base: position 43,522,747 of record NC_086108.1, read on the forward strand.
CAGTCCTGCTACCCTATTGCTATCAGACCCAGTGCCCTCTCACAGACAGCCCCAGAGTTCCTGTCACCAATATTCCCAGTATTAGATGGAATTGAATATTGTACAATCATCCCACCTCTGACATAATCATGGAAGGAAGGTGAATGGCTGAAGATAAATGGCCCTGGGACACCATCTTCAGGAAATTCTGGAGTGATTCTTGTGGCTAGAATTATTGACCTACGAAAACCATAACTGTCTACAATCATCATGTCTTGATGCCATTGTCTTAAGTTTTAACAGGGCTCCTTAATGCCACACACTGTCAAACAATGTTTTGATGACAAGGGAGATACTCTCATCTCAGCTCTGGAATTAACTCTCTTGGCCCACATTTGGAACAAAGCTGCGAAGAGCGCGGGATCAGCGTGGTCCTGGTCAAAGTCAGACTAGCTATTCATGAGTTTCCACTGATGGTAATATTTCTACGTTACTTCACTGGTGACTGAGAGCTGGGAAATTGCCTGATTCTATAACCTACGGACTCACATTTGTGGACTCTACACGCCGTGTTCTCAGTATTATTTTCATTTGCACGACATGTCTTCTTTTGGACATCGGTTGTTTGTCAGTCTTTGTTTACATATAGTGGTCTGTATGTCTTTATTTTCCTGTAAATGCCCGCAAGAAAGTGAACCTCAAGGTAGCATATGATGACATATATGTACTTTGATAAAAAATTTACCTTGCTTTTGACTTTTGAATGGATATATCCTGCTTTTCACCAACAACCTGAAAATGCCCCACTATAACGTGAACAACACAGGCAAAATGCTGGAGGAGGTCAGCGCAGGCAGCATCTATGGAAATGAGTAAACAGGCGACGTTTCGGGCCGAGGCTTTGGATTTCCAGCTTCTGCAGATTTTCTTGTCTTTGTGATTTCCTACGGTATCCTGTGTAATGCGGAGACTCGGAGTGTCAGTGAAGAGGTCACTGGGTGTGATAGCAAAGGGTACCAGGACTGTTAGCGACAGAGCACTAGCTATATTAATACAGGGGCTATTTGTTACGTTAAGTATTGGGTCTGGTTGCAGCTGGAGCACCAGGACTGTTAATGACAGGGGTTAGGGACGAGGGGACTTGCACTAAGCGACCGGGAAGTACCTGTGCCCATTGGTGGTAATGACACTGGCACTGAAGCCGGCGACGTTCCTGCGGCAGTCAGTCCGATGTGCATCCGTGTTGCCTGGAACTTCCTCAGCCCCCCAACCCCACCCGCCTCCCACCTCCCACCTCCCACCTCCCACCTCCCACCTCCTCAGGTGGAGCGGAGCCCGAGTGCGCACGCGTATCTTCTGGGACCACTCTCTTCACCTGTCCTCGGAGCGGTGCAGCCCGACCGCAGCCGCTGCACCCTCCCTCCTCCCAACCCAGCACACCGACAGGACCCGGGTATCCCGTGAGGCATGGGCAACTTCTCCAACACTTCAACCTGCTGCGACGGAGCTTCGGGCGGGAACATTCCGTGGGCTGTCACCTACGCGCTGATGGCAGTGGCCGGGAGCACGGCCAACTTGCTGGTCATTTACCTGGTATCCTCCGTCAGGAGGCTCCGCAGCACCAGCAACGCCTTCATCGTCAACGTGTGCGCCGCCGACCTGCTGCTCTGCGCGTTCTGGATGCCCCAGGAGGCTGCAGCTCTGGCGCAGCCGCCGCCCCCGGCCGCCGAGCGGACCATCGCCGGGTCGCTGCTCTGGCTCGGGCTGCTCGCCTCGCTCTTCTCGCACTCGCTCGTCGCCCTCAACCGCTGCGCGCTGATCACCAAACTGCCGGCGGCTTACCGAGACCTCTACCGGCGGAGGAACGCCGCGGCGATGATGGCAGGCTCCTGGCTGGCGGCTGCCTTGCTGCTGCTGCCCTGGCTGGCGGGGCGAGGTGACAACAGCCGCCGCCCGCTCGGGGCTTGCTCCCAGCTCCCGGTTGTCGGCCCCGCCCTCTCCCGCGGCTGCTCAGCTCCTGCCAGCCCCTATGCCGGTGCCGTTACCGCCGCCGCCATCCTGGCTCAGACCGCCGTCCTGCTGGGTGCTTACTCCCGAATACTGCGCCGGGTGCAGGTCAGCGCGAAGAGGGTCAGCGTCCTCAACTTCCAGATCATTAGCAACCTGCCCTACCCGTTCGCTAGGAAGGACAGGAGGTCCCGCTTCTCCGTCTCCTTCGTCCTGTGCGCCTTCCTGCTGAGCACCGAGCCGTTTCTGTGGGTGCTGCTCTTCGGGCTGTTTCAGCCGGTGTCCACCGCCCTCTCCAACCTCGCCTGGCTGCTCTTCACCCTGCTCTTCGTGCTGAGCCCCTACCTGTACACCCGCAAAAACGAGGAGTTCAAGAAGTCCCTGCGAACTCTCCTCGGCATCGAGCTCGTCAGAGAGCCGACGGGGGTCGAGCCGGCCATCCAGGCGGTATCGCGATGACCCTGTCACCTCAAGCCGGAGACAGGGGCGGCCCAAAGCCCGAGCCGTGCAGAAACTTCTCACTGGATCAACAGTGCCACGGATTCAAGCTCGCCGGAGTGTGAAAGACCGTGTTAATAATGTACTATGAAAAAAGTGGGGTACTTCCTCGACGGCGGTGACCCGCGTGGGGTCTGCCCGAGGTCAGGTCCAATTTGGTGTGCCACGACGTGTGTGTGTGTGTGTGTGTGTGTGTGTGTGTGTGTGTTGTGCGTCAGGTTTATGTTGGACAGCGCCTGACTTTTCTGACATTGTTCTGATTCCGTTTCAATCGCGGGGCCGGGGTGAGGTCGGCTCGATTGGCCCACTCCTCATCACCTTTGATTTGAGCGGCTCTAGCGGCAGGCAATGAAGAGTTACCACATTGGTTTCTGGTGTGGAATCACACGGCAGTCGTCCTCCCGGTGAGGCAACATTGTACCGTATTTTAAATACAGTTCGGTAGTTTCATGGTCATCTTTACTCGCATGTTCCAGATTTATTTATTTAATGTATTTTTAAACCTCAGCTGCCATGGTCGTTTAAAACTCATGCCAAAAGATCACTAATTCGGGTCTGGGCAGTTACCTACTGATCGAATTACTGAGCCACCCGTGCCTTAGTGTACTTTTAATTGTTAACCAACTTTCCCAGAGTAGATCCACGCAAAGCCCAGACATTTTAATAGCAGCGGGCCCTCTTTGAATTTGCCTTGACATTTAGACAGGTGTGGGGAAGATAACGGAACCACATCACTAGATAGCACACGCGATTAGTAATTCGTTTATTATCGTCACCACGTACAGAGATACAGTTGGCCTCCTCTACTGTCGAGATGAAGTCACACATTTTAATTCCACATCCCATTCTGATATGTGAATCCACGGCCTCCTCTACTGTAGAGATGAAGCCACACTCAGGTTGGAGGAACAACACCTTATATCCCGTCTGGGTAGCCTCCAACCTGATGGCAGTTTCTCTAACTTCCGTTAATGCCCCTCATCCCCTTATATAGATATAAAATTTCCTTTTTTTCCCCTCTCTCACTTTTTTCTCTCTCTGTCCCTCTCACTATAACTCCTTGCCCATCCTCTGGGCTCCCCTCTCCCTTTCTTTCTCCCAAGACTTCCCGTCCCATGATCCTCTCCCTTCTCCAGCCTTGTATCCCTTTTGCCAATCAACTTTACAGCTCTTGGCTCCACCCCTCCCCCTCCTGTCTTCTCCTATCATTTCAGATCTCCCCTTCCCCCTCCCACTTCCAAATCCCTTACTAGCTCTTCTTTCAATTCGTCCTGACGAAGGGTCTTGGCCCGAAATGTCGACTGTACCTCTTCCTATAGATGCTGCCTGGCCTGCTGCGTCCACCAGCATTTTTATGTGTGTTGCTCGGAGATACAGTGAAAGGTTTTTGCTTGCATGTCATTCGGATATATTATTCGGCAAGGAAGTGGATGGAGCTAATACATAAAACAAAACAGAATCCAGAATATAGTGTTAGAGAGAATGTGCGGTGCAGGCTGATAAAGAAAGTGCAAAGACCGTGACTAAGGAACTTGGGAAATCAAGAGATTATCTTTCAGTGTATGAGAGGTGCGATACGGTAAAATGGAAGCTGTCCTTTAGTAATTGCCTGCTAAGTTTGGAATGCATTTCAAAGCTAAATGTTATACTTGACGATCAGACAGTGTGAAATATTGCCTGAGAGCGTACCCAGTTTAAGGTGAAAAGTGTAAACTGAAAATGGTGGAAGCACTCCGCAGGTCAGGCAACATCTGTAGGAGGGGAAACAGGGTTAACATTTCAGTCAGCAGATCTTTGGCGGGGTCTCTGATACCTTCGCTATAACGTTAACTCCGTTTCTCTTTTCACAGGCGCTGACTGGCCTGCTGGCTGTTGCCACCATTTTGAAGTTTTATTTCAGATTTCCCGTACTTCCAGGTCTATTTCTTAAGGAAATAAATTTAAGCACCGTGAGGCGATTGTAAAAAGTCGGGCGCAAGTGGAACATCAAAATTTCCACGTCACTGCACCAGTTCGAGTGGGCACAGGATGGTAGGGGTATGATCCGGGTGCAGGTCGGTGGGAGTAGGTGTTTAACTAGTTCGGCATGGACTAAATGGGCCTGTTTCTCTGCTGTATTTTTCTATGAACCTATGACAGTTTTCGCTTTTATAGGAACGTCGTTTTTACTTTGTTTATGCAGCAAGCGAACAGATGCAGTTTCCCCCGAACCGCCCTTTGAAATTGGAACGCGATTTTTTTTACTGTTTGAACTCCCGAAAAATGATGCGGGATGAGCTTTCGTCCGGAACCACGGGGCCTTTCTAAAAGCGCCCCTGGGCTTTTAGCAACCCGGGCGCCGTGTGCTGTGAACGGGGAGGAGGCGGCTCACCAGCTGTTTCGTTCCAAGATTTCCCTGGAAAGCAGAATTTTACCGTTTTGTGGCAGCGGTTTAGAAAAGTGAAGTGCAGAGTGGCGGAACTGCTCAGGTGACGGGGAGAAGGGTAGTGCCGCGGGAGACAGGGCGAATTCTGAACCAGGACAGTTTGCAGCGGGCACATGCTCTCCAAGACCGGCCGCCGCATACCTTACTCAACTGGTGCCAACAATTCGAGTCCCTGACCAAGATTTGATAGTTACCAATTGGGAAATGGAGGCAATTATCTTTAGGATTTTGCTGACGTTAGCATTTTTACTTCTACTCGGTCTTGAGTGGTTCCTGTCCTGCCCGAGGTGAGATCGTGCCCCACTCCTGGCATACGGCATATTTAAAATTTACTTCACGAGTCATACAGCACAGAACCAGGCCTTTTGGCTCGCTTGGGAATGTTGGATCTCCCTCCACTCCATTCTAGTTATTGATAGTTTACTTCAGAATTTTTTTCACAATTATCATACATGAACTTATAACCCTCAATATTGTTTTTGTGTTTCCAACCCGCGTGGAGGTTTGTTCCTGGATTTCCGTTTTCTGACCTGCTGCTCCCTCCGTATATCCCGTTGCTTTCTGTGGGCTGGGGTCCTTGATCCCTCTGGACCTTTCTTATTTTGGAAACAATGGCCAGTTTTTTTTTCGGACGGGAAGGAAGTTTACAGGGGAAAGAGATGACTCGATATTTCTGGCAATGGCTAAGAGCAGGAGATTCAATACGATCCATCCGGCGGACAGACGGAGTAACTCGACCCGTGTACACTACTCCTATGATAACCCTGCCTGAAGAAAGCTAATGGCATGCTGGCCTTCATAACAAGGGGAATTGAGTATAAGAACAAAGAGGTCCTTCTGCAGCTGTACAGAACCCAGTTGAGACCACACATGGAGTACTGTGTACAGTTTTGGTCTCCAAATTTGAGGAAGGACATTCTTGCTATTGACGGAGTGCAGCGTAGGTTCACAAGGTTAATTCCTGGGATGGCGGGTCTGTCATATGTTGAAAGATTGGAGTGACTGGGCTTGTATACGCTGGAATTTAGAAGGCTGAGAGGGGATCTTATTGAAACATATAAGATTATTAAGGAATTGGACACGCTGGAAGCAGGAAGCATGTTCCCGCTGATAGGTGAGTCCAGAACCAGAGGCCACAGTTTGAGAATAAGGGGTAGGCCATTTAGAACGGAGTTGAGGAAAAACTTTTTCACCCAGAGAGTGATGGATATATGGAATGCTCTGCCCCAGAAGGCTGTGGAGGCCAAGTCTCTGGATGCTTTCAGGAAAGAGATGGATAGAGCTCTTAAAGATAGAGGAATCAAAGGTTATGGGGATAAGGCAGAAACTGAATACTGATTGTGGATGATCAGCCATGATCACAGTGAATGGCGATGCTGGCTCGAAGGGCCGAATGGCCTACTCCTGCACCTATTGTCTATTGTCTATTCTCCCCACGTTGACATCCCCTCCCATCCAGCTTCCACCACACTAGCGGAAATGTACCGTGGCCAATTAACCTAGCAACCGGCGTGTACTTCCGATGTATAGAAAACCGGAGCGTTCCGAGATGAGCAACGCGGGCACAGGAGGAACGTGGACAGCACCTGACATTAGCGGGGTCCAGCCCGGATGGCTGGAGATGGGAACGCCAATGCGACTGCGCCGTCCTCCCTTCTCGCTCCTTCGCCTCCTACTTGGCGCCTTCCTTCAACGCGGACTTTCCACATGAAGCTGACGCCAGACTCGGAAATAAAAATGCGTGCGTGGTTAAAAGATGTGTTATTTTAACATTGGCGATGAGTTGATAAGTGAGGGGAAGGAAATTAACAGTGAACAAAAGATTTTTATCTACTGTAACCATAACAATTTAACATATTATTTTGCAAACTGTATTTCTGCAGGTTCGGGGGTGGGGGGGGATCACGTCAAATGGTGGGAGAGAGGGGACAGTGAAAGGCTCTGGGGCAATGAGCCTAAGTTTTTTGTTTCATGCAAGGGATGTGTGCTTCGCAGCCGAGCCAGCCAGCATTTGATTGATTATCCCAATTAGTCCTTAAGAAGGCTGTGGAGAGCTGCCCTTATGAACTGCTGCAGTACTTGGGGAGTCCGGCTTCCCATCTTGCAGCCAGGGCGACAGTTCTGGGATTGCGATAGTAACAGTGTAAGAATGGTGATAAATTTCCCAGTCAGGATGCTGGGAGGCTTGGAGGGCAACCTCAAGGTGGCTGTGTTCCCGTGTCATGGGTTTGGAAGGTGATCTCTAAGTGTCCTGCAGATGCTTCAAACTGTGTCACCGCCGGTGTTGAGCTCGAGTGTCGTGGAAGCTGCAGTTACCCAGGGAAGAGGGCAGTGTTCCAACACGTTCCTGACTTGGGAGTCACCCACCGCAGGATCACTGGTCTCTGGTCTGCTCCTGTAACCATATTGTGTACGTGGCTACTCCAGTTTAGCTCCTGATCAGTGGTGAAGTCTGGTTAAGTGTCCCGCCTTAAGAGCTGGATCTGGGTTGCAAATCCCAAGCTCCATTCATTGAATCCCAACTCTGGATTACGATATCCAAGCACACAGTGCCAGATCCCATAAGACCATAAGATATAGGAACAGAAGTAGGCCATTCGGCCCATTGAGTCTGCTCTGCCATTCAATCATGGGCTGATTCAATTCTTCCAGTCATCCCCACTCCCCTGCTTTCACCCCATATGCTTTGATGCCCTGGCTAATCAAGAACCTATCTATCTCTGCCTTAACACACAATGACTTGGCCTTCACAGCCGCTCGTGGCAACAAATTCCACAGATTTAACACCCTCTGATTAAAGTAATTTCTTTACACCTCTATTCTATATGGGCGTCCTTCAATACTGAAGTTGTGGCCTCTTGTCCTAGACTCCCCTACCATCGAAAATAAATTTGCCATATCTAATCTGCTCAGACCTTTTAACATTTGGAATGTGTCTATGAGATTTTCCCTCATTGTTCTGCTCTCCAGGGAATACAGCCCAAGAGCTGCCAGATGTTCCTCATATGATAACCCTTTCATTCCTGGAATCATTCTCATGAACCTTCTCTGAACCCTCTCCAATATCAGTATATCCATTCTAAAATAAGGAGCACACAATACTCCGTGTGGTCTCGCGAGTGCCTTAGAGAGCCTCAACATCACATCCCTGCTCTTATATTCTATACCTCTAGAAATGAGTGCCAACATTGTGTTCACCTTCTTCACCATTGATTCAACCTGGAGGTTGACCTTTAGGGTATCTTGTACAAGGACTCCAAATTCCCTTTGCATCTCTGCATTTTGAATTCTCTCCCCATCTAAATAATAGTCTGCTCATTTATTTCTTCCACCAAAGTGCATGGACATACACTTTCCAACATTGTATTTCATTTGCCACTTCTTTGTCCATTTTCCTAAACTATCTAAGTCTCTCTGTAGGCTCTCTGTTTCCTCAACACTACCCACTCCTCCAGCTGTCTTTATATCATAGGCAAATTTGGCCACAAATCCATTAATCCCATAGTCCAGATCACTGACATACATCGTAAAAAGTAGCAGTCCCAACACCGACCCCTGTGGAGCTCCACTGGTAACTGGCAGCCAGCCAGAATAGGATCCCTTTATTCCCACTCTGTTTTCTGACGACCAGCTAGTTCTCCACCCATGCTAGTAACTCCCCTGTAATTCTATCGGCTCTTATCTTGCTAAGCAGCCTCTTGGGTGGCACCTCGTCAAAGGCCTTCTGAAAATCCTAGTACACCACATCCATTGCATCTCCTTTGTCTACCCTGCTTGTAATTTCCTCAAAAAATTGCAGTAGGTTAGTCTGGCAGGATTTTCCTTTCAGGAAACCATGCTGGCTTTGGCCCATCTTGTCGTGTGCCTCCAGGTATTCCGTAATCTCATCCCTAACAATCGATTCCAAAAACTTCCCAACCACTGATGTCAGGCTAACAGGTCTATAGTTTCCTTCTTAAATAGTGGAGTAACATTTGCAATTTTCTTGTCATCTGGTATAATGCCAGAATCTATCGATTCTTGAAAGATCATTGTTAATGCCTCTGCAATCTCTCCAGCTGCTTCCTTCAGAACCCAAGAGTGCATTCCATCAGGTCCAGGAGATTTATCCACCCTCAGACCATTAAGCTTCCTGAGCACCTCCTCAGTCGTAATTTTCACTGCACAAACTTCACTTCCATGACACTCTTGAATGTCCGGTATATTGCAGATGTCTTCCACTGTGAAGACTGATGCAAAATACGCATTCAGTTCCTCTGCCAGTTCTGCGTCTCTCATTACAATATCTTCAGTGTCATTTTCTATTGCTCCTATATCTACCATCAACTCTGTTTTACCCTTTATATACTTAAAAAAAGCTTTTAGTATTTTCTTTGATATTAGTCACCAGCTTCCTTTCATAATTCATCTTTTCCTTCCTAATGATCTTCTTAGTTTCCTTCTGCAAGTTTTTAAAAGCTTCCCAATCCTCTATTTTCCCACTAGCTTTGGCTTCCTTGTATGCCCTTTCTTTTGCTTTTACCTTGGCTTTGACTTCACTTGTCAGCCACAGTAGTGTCCTTCTAATATTAGAAAATTTCTTCTTATTTGAAATATATCTGTCTTGCATTTCCCTCATTTTTGGCAGAAACTCCAGCCATTGCTGCTCTGCTGTCCTTCCTGCTAGTGTCCCTTTCCAGTCAACTTTGGCCAGTTCCCCTCTCATGCCATTGTAATTTCCTTTATTCCACTGAAATACCGACTCCTTGGATCTTAGTTTCTCCTTCTCAAATTTCAAAGTGAACTCGATCGTATTGTGATCACTGTTCCCTAAAGATTCCTTAATCTTACACTCTCTTATCACCTCTGGATCATTGCACAACTCCCAATCCAGCACAGCCAATCCCCTGGTTGGCTCAACAACAAGCTGATCTAAAAAGCCATCCCTTAGACATGCTACAAATTCTCTTTCTTGAGGTCCAGTACTAGCCTGGTTTTTCCAATTTACTTTCATGTTAAAATCCCAAACGTTTATCATGACATTGCCCTTCTGATATGCCTTTTCTATCTCCTGCTGTAATTTGTAATCCACATCCCTGATGCTGTTTGGAGGTCTGTATATAATTGCCATTAGGGTTCTTTTACCCTTGCCATTTCTTAACTCAACCCATAGAGACTCTACACCTTCCAATCCTATGTCTTCCCTTTCTAATGATTTAATATTATTTCTTATACACAGGGCCAAACCACTCCCTCTACCTACTAACCTATCTTTCTGATACACCATATATCCTCAGACATTGAGCTCCCAATGGCAGTCATCCTTTAGCCAAGTTTCAGAGATGATCACAGCGTGGGACTAGGCAGAAAAATTGGTTCGGCACAGCCAAGAAGAGCCAAAAGGCCTGTTTCTGTGCTGTAATGTTCTATGGTTCTATGGTCATGCTTGCCAGTCTGTAGCTGAATTTCAAGATTATCCATTTTATTTCTTATGCTGTATGCATTCAAATATAACACTTTCAGTCCAGTATTTGTTGCTTTCTGTTTTAACTGCACCACATCACTATTGCCTTGTAATTCATCCCACTGACTGTGACTATGCCTCATCTCCTGCCTGTCCTTTCTATCATCTCTGTTGCACGTTATCTTTGATTTATTTCTGTTTTCCTCTTCCTCTGCCCTATCACTCCAGTTCCAATCCCCCTGCCAAATTAGTTTAAACCCTCCCTAACAGTTCTATTAAACCTGCCTGCTAGGATGTTGGACCCCTTTGCGATCCTAAGTACCTAGATCCAGATCACAGACTCCAGGGTTTAGTAAATCCTAGAGTGTTCAACCAAAATCAAATGCTGGAGATACTGAAAAACTAAAAACAAGCAGAGTAGAGATGAAAGGCTCCCAAACTGAAACATTTACTGTTTCTCTCCTCATTAATACTGCATGACCTGCTAAGTATTACCATCATTTTCGGTTTTCATTTCAGATTTCTTTTATTTGTGGTTTTCGGCTTTTTTGCGAACTCTAGGTGCCATTCCTGCAGTCCATTGGCCTGATGTTTGTGGTCCACATGGTCAACTCTCCATCCCCGTATCTCACTCACATACAATGGGCAGAGGAATTTCCTCCAGGTCACAAATACATGGCCAGAGGAAAATATCCAGAGAAAAACAAAAGAGGAGTCTTTGGAACACTGGGACTGGAACGATTGGTTATGAACTCAATCATGGTTCAAGGCAAAATTGGTGATAGTAGGATTAAGAAAAAAGAAACAAGAGATAGATCCAGATGAGATATAGTTTCAACAGGACAAAAATGTCTACAACAGGAATTCTGCAGATGCTGGAAATTCAAGCAACATATATCAAAGTTGCTGGTGAACGCAGCAGGCCAAGCAGCATCTATAGGAAGAGGCGCAGTCGACGTTTCAGGCCGAGACCCTTCGTCAGGACTAACTGAAGGAAGTTAGTCCTGATGAAGGGTCTCGGCCTGAAACGTCGACTGCGCCTCTTCCTATAGATGCTGCTTGGCCTGCTGCGTTCACCAGCAACTTTGATATATGTTACAAAAATGTCTGTTTGTTTATTTTTCTGTCTCTGTTTAAAATGATATATCTCTAACATCATTAATATCAGATGACCAGTGGCTATACATATTAGTTGTCTTTCTCTCTCCTGGCCTGATCTGCTGACATTTTTTTCTATTTCCAGTTATGAACACTCACATTGCTTTTGCTCCTCTGTTTTATTAACTACAGACTGCAGGTCATTGAAGTGATTTATTTTCCAGTTGGAATTAACTTCATCAAATACTGAATTCCACAGTTTCTCTGAAGGCCGAGAGAACTTTGTATAAACACAAACATAAGAGATTTTGCAGATACTGGAAATCCAAAGCACCACACACAAAATGGCAGAGGAACTCAGCAGGTCTGGCATCAGCTATGGAAGTTAATAAATAGTCTACATTTTGGGCAGAGACCTTTCATTGGGACTGTATACTGTAAATGCAGCAGCTGTTCAGAACAAACCTGGATTCATGAATTGACCTAACACTCCCTCCTTGCAGCTTTTGTATTGGCATCTCTTTAAATCCTGTGGATTCCCATCTCTGGATTTATTCCTCACTTTATACTTCCTCCTCCTGGGTGCAACCTGTTTGGCGTTTGGTGCATGGAACTGTAAAATGTTTAACTCACCATTGAGAACATCTACCATAAACGCTGCCTGGGCAGGGCGAAAAGCATATTCAGGGATGCATCTCACCCAAACCATGGACTTTTTATTCTCCTCCCAACCGGTATGCGCTACAGGAGCCTCCGCTCCTGCACCAACTGGCACAGGAAGAGCTTCTTCCCTGAGGCTGTGACACTGCTGAACCTCTCATCACAGCGCTAAGCAGTATTGCATCTGTATTGTACTGTCTCAGTACTTTTATATTTGTGTGCTGTAGCACTTTTTTATTTGCAGTTATTTTGTAAATAACACTTTTCTTTGCATTTCTGGTCAGATGCTAAATGCATTTCATTGGCTTTGTATCTGTACTCGGCACAATGACAATAAAGTTGAATCTAATCTAATCTAATCTAATTTTCTTTCAATTCCCTTTATAATAAGTACCATTATGGTATCTGTATAAATAGTAGAATCACAAGTTACCATAATCCTCTTCACGGTAGGGTTTAAACATGTACAGTGTTCATTTCTTTGCATTAATCTATAGATTATTTTGCTTGAATTAATTGGGAGTCAGAAAAGTTTACACAATTTTTGATGTAAGGGAGCAGTATGAGCAGTCTGACGTTAAGAAGGTCATGACTTGGAGGAGATGCAACTTGAGAGGTTTGCAAGTGGTTAAGAAACCTGAACTGAGACAAGATCTAGAGGGCTGGATCAATGAATGAAATTGTGAGACATAAAGTTCAGGTCATTGGGAATACGAGGTGGTGCGGTGGATGCAATGGGAAGGGCTCTTGCAGCTGTGGAGAAAATACAAAAGATTAATGGGAAGAATATCAGTTAAAAAGACAAGTAGCATTGATACCACCGATTGTGAATACAACAAAATAACAGCAAGATCACAATGCAATTTAATAGTAATCTAGTTATAAACTACAGATGGACATTTACGGAGAGTGAGCAGGTTATGAATCTTGATTTAAGTCATCCTCTCCTCAGTAGTATATTGAGGATGACAGCAGATTTCTTCAGCACCCATTATATATCAAAGGCATTCTTATACTGAAACTTGGCATATAGTGGTAAGTGGATATATTTAAATAAAATAAAGTCAGACGTAGCTCCATGCAGTTCCAGTGGCCCTAGCAGGTTATTGAAATACTCGAGGTGTAGTGTTAGTTGAAATGGAGAAATTTTGGTAGAAAATTTGCCCACAGCAAACTCTCAAGACACCAAGGGCAAAAGGAATTTGTGAGATAAATATTGTTCAAAATGCTGGGAGAACTCACCTGATTTATTTGAATAGTGAGATGAGCTCCTTTCAAACAGGAAATGTCACTTTGTGTGGTATGATTCTAAGCCTTGACTTGCCTAGCAGTGGGAGTCAACTCTGGTTAGCGGAGAAATAACTTGGTAGAATATGAACTATATTACATAAAATAATTTGTTTAAGTTAGTATCCAAGATCAATATTCAGCAATATAGGGTTTAATGTCTCTTCCAAAATACGGTCTTCTGATAACACCACAACTATGGGCTGGACATTTGGGTTCAGGTCTCTAGAGAGAAACTTAAATCTGCACATTTCTATCAGTCTACAAAATATCTCGTTCTTGCTTTAATAAACCAAGTCTGCTGAACGGATATGAGACTTGCTGTTTCCATTTTGTAATTAAGGATGTGCAAGAGGCCAGAACTGGGGAAATGCAAAGAATTTTAGGGGATTGTTCGGCTGGATATTATAGATAGGGAGGATAAGGTTATGGATATTATAGAGATAGGGAGGATAACGTTATGGATATTATAGAGATAGGGAGGATAACATTATGGATATTATAGAGAGAGGGAGGATAAGGTTATAGATATTATAGAGATAGGGAGGGTAACAATATGGATATTATAGAGATAGGGAGGATAACGTTATGGATATTATAGAGAGAGGGAGGATAAGGTTATGGATATTATAGAGATAGGGAGGGTAACATTATGGATATTATAGAGATAGGGAGGATGACGTTATGGATATTATAGAGAGAGGGAGGATAAAGTTATGGATATTATAGAGATAGGGAGGGTAACATTATGGATATTATAGAGATAGGGAGGATAACGTTATGGATATTATAGAGAGAGGGAGGATAAGGTTATGGATATTATAAAGATAGGGAGGATAACGTTATGGATGGGTTGAATACAAGCATAATAATTCCAAAATTATTCCATGCACTTTGTTAACAAGAATAAAGACGTAGACTATTTTCTAAATGGGGAGAAAATTCAAAAATCGGAGGTGCAAAGGGACTTGGGAGATCTTTGCAGGATTCCCTAAAGGCTAACTTGCAGGTTGAGTCAGTGATAAGGAAGGCAAATGTAATGTTAGCACTTATTTTGAGAGGACTAGAATATAAGAGCATGGATGTAATGCAGAGGTCTTATAAGGCATCGGTCAGATCACACGCCAAGTATCGTGAGGAGTTTCGAGCCCCTTAGAAGATGTGCTGGCATTGGAGAGGGCCCAGAGGAGGTTCATGAGAATGATTCTGGGAATGAAAGGGTTAATGTATGAGGAGCATTTGATGGCTCTGGGCCTGTAGTCGCCGGAGTTTAGAAAAATGAGGAGGATCTCACTGTAACCTATTGAATACTGAAAACCCTAGACAGACTGGAATTGGAAAGGATATTTCCTATAGTGGTGGAAATCTAGGAGCAGAAGGCACAGCCTCAGAATAGAGGGACATCCATTTAGAACAGAGAAGAGCAATAATTTATTTAGCCAGAAGCTGGTGAATCAGTGGAATTCATTGCCACAGATTGCTTTGGAGGCCAAGTCATTGGGTATGTTTAAAACAGAGGTTCTTGATTAATCAGGGTGTCAAAGGTTATAGGGAGAAGGCAAGAAAATGGGGTTGAGAGGGATAATGAATCAGCCATTCAATGGGCCAAAGGCTCTAATTCTGCTCCTATGCCTTGTGGTCTAACATCAACGGGTTAAACAAAATCAGTAAATGCAGGGGTGGTGAGTGAACTTAAACTGTTGTGAGCTACAGTGTGGTGAAAAGAATTCTAGATTTATGTTTATAAAGGGTAGAAGATGGCCAAGAACCTATCTGAATAAACATCTGGAGGCAACAAAAGCATAGATGAAAGACTAGACTTGAATTGCACAATTTCTCTTAATTCGGAGTATTTTGTACTTTTACAATGAATGAGATAGCCTTTTATCCTTTATTTTAGGAATTTAGACTGCAGCATTGAAAAGCCTTTACAGTGTCAATCATCTCCTCAGCTGTAGGAAGATGGGAGACAGCAGGAAACAAGACAATGAAGAAATGCGGAGTCAAGGGTGCCAAGAGGTGATGATCCAAACAACTTTGAATCTATTGCAACGGACGGAAAGCAATCAACCTTGCCAGATGGAACGATTACTGTGAGGTTCACTCCAGTAAGCAAAGCTGCAGGAAAACATCACCAATATTTAATTTAGCTAGGGGATGTTGTGCCACTGTCCAGGAACAACTGACACTTTCAGAGGCCATAGGTCACTTTCTCTAAAGTTAAAATGGTGTGAAGTATGGATTGCACTAATTGGTCTCCAGCCTGGAAATGTTTTGATTACTATGTATAAGAATTAAAAATATCACATCAATTTGTCATCTGCTTCCTTGAACAGATACTTATCCAGGTATTATTGGATTAAACTGTAAAATAGATGTGGCATTTCTCACATTTTTCCAAAATGTTTCACAACTTGTAAGTTGAAGTTGTGCCCTGCTGCTAAGGGAGAGCCAATGTCCAGGTTCATCTGGTACAAAGGGAGGGGCTACTTAATCCATTCTTTATGCTGACACATTGAAAAGAGTTTGCCACTTTTCCCACTTCCCTGCTCTTTCTCTTCACTCATGCAATGCTCTTTTTTTAATGGAAGTATAAACACAATTTCCTTTTGAATGTTAGTATTAAATCTGCTTTCCACCACCAATTCAGCATGGTGCACTCCAGTTTCTAGCAGCCCACCAAATTATCTTATTTACTTCTCCTGCTCTGCCCCCTTCTACCAGTTATGTCAGGGGTCCCCAACCTTTTTTGCACTACGGACCAGTTTCATATTGATAATATTCTTGCGGACCGGCCGAGCGGACAAGAGTAGCAGTCAAATACGCTGGATTTACCCCAAGAAAGACTACATTGACCATGAAGCCTTGCGTGGGCACCAGTGCGCATGTGTGACTTGCACATGCGTGCAGGTGCCGATTATTTTTCTACAAATCGTTTTTGGCGATTCTGTTTGGGGGGGGTGTTAATCACGACCGGAATATAGGTGATAAGTGGCTAATACACTCAATTTCGTTTCTAAATGGGTTTATCTAACGAATTTAATATTAAACACACTGCGCATATTTTCCTCGCATGAATATAGTGACAAGTCAATTATCAGGGGAGGACAGGGGAGCTTGGAGTAAGTATTGAACGAACTTCCAATAGAAGTGGCAGAAGCAGGTTCGATATTATCATTTAAAGTTAAATTGGATAGGTATATGGACAGGAAAGGAATGGAGGGTTATGGGCTGAGTGCAGGTCGGTGGGACTAGGTGAGAGTAGCGTTCGGCACGGACTAGAAGGGCCGTGATCACCTGTTTCCATGCTGTAATTGTTATATGGTTATATAAGTCAATAGCATCAAAACATTTAAAGTAATGTTTGGATATTGAACACACAGCCCATATTTTCCCCGTATGAACATATAAAATCATTGCAATGCACCAATATCGCTGAACCAGTGGGAGCCCTGGGCTTGTTTCCCTGCAACAAGACGGTGTCATCGAGGGGTGATGGGAGACAGCGATACTCAAATGGGGTTCCTTATGTCCAGTCTATTCCGCAATTTAGTTTCTGTTGCATTCATCGCAGAGATACGTTGGAAATGGAAGCAACGTTTTCAGTGCTTTCGTGGCTACCTCAGGATACTTAGCCTTGACTTTGATCCCGAATACCGGCAGAGATGTTATGTCAAACATACTTTACAGCCCGCCGTCATTTGCAAGCTCGAGGAGTTGATCTCCTTCCCGCGCTGACATGGATGACACATGTGTAATGACCTCGCGTGCGTAATGGCTCAACAGTGGGCGTGACAGGGAATGAGGAAAGGTGCAGCTGACTCATATCGCCAAATCGTGTCGTTTCCTCGCGGCCCGGTAGCGCATGCTCTGCGGCCCGGTGGTTGGGGACCGCTGAGTTATGTAACCGATTACATCACTGTGCACGAGAAAACAATCCCATCCTCATTGCATTTCTCTTTCTAACTGCACCACTATTCTGGTAAACCTTTTCAGGACTCTATAAATTATTATCAGCTCACTTGCAGATAAAAAAATGAGAAGTGTGGAATGTTATCCTTAAAGCAGAGTGAGCCAAAATTAGGTTTCAAATTAATTAAAAATCCATTTTTAGTGGAAGACTGATATTTAACCACAAGATGCAAATTTAAGATGATTCCCAAAGACAAAACTTTGGATCAGGGTAAAAATATTAGCTGTCACAAGAGATTCTGCTGAAGCAGGCCATCCAGAGGAACACACAGAAAATACTGGAGGAACTCATCAGGTCAGTCAGCATCTATTGAAATGAATAACCAATGGATGTTTCGGGGACACGAGGAAGTCTGCAGATGCTGGAAATTCAAGCAACACACACAAAAAATGCTGGTGAACGCAGCAGGCCAGGCAGCATCTATAGGAAGAGGTACAGTTGACGTTTCAATTCCTCTTACTAGCTCTTCTTTCAGTTAGTCCTGACGAAGGGTCTTGGCCCAAAACATCGACTGTACCTCTTCCTAGAGATGCTGCCTGGCCTGCTGCGTTCACCAGCATTTTTTGTGTGTGTTGGATGTTTCGGGGGCCCAGACCCTTCATCAGGACTGGAAAGGAGGAGGAGGAAGCCCGAAAGCTGCTACTCCGTGCTGCTATGGTTTGAAACACACTGCCCAAACTGGTGCTGAAAGCAGATTCAGTTGTAGATATTTTAGACGTTTCTATATATTTTAAAGTAAAATATAAAACGGTGGAGAAATTACAGGGAAGTATGACTAATTGCTAATTTGTCCACGCCAGGACCTACAACTCCGGGCTAATGATCTCGTTTAATATTCTATTGCCTGATTTGTGAATCTATTAACCATGGAGCATATTGAGCTGCCAGCAATTCAACTTAAATGGTTGACGGAGTCTGAATTTATGTGACTGAAAAGGACCTTGCGCATTGAGTACATCCCAAAAAAGACACAAATAAGTTCGGTGACAGACTACATAAGGACAGCAGGGGGCGCACAAAGCTGCAACACTTCAGGAAAACAGGCAAAGTGCTGGAGCAGTTCAGCAGGCCAGGCTGTGTGGAAATACAAAGTCGACGTTTGGGCCCAAGACCCTTCATTAGGACAAGCTCACTGTGGCTTGAAATTCATCCAGTCACGAATGTTTGAATGAGATGAGATCATACTACCGACTCGCCGATGCTTTGGCATTATTAAATGAAAGAGAATGAACCTCCAGGTTCAATTTTAATTTTAAATTGTTAATTTATTTTTCGGGCTCTATGCTTTGCTGGCAAAAGCAGCAGTCCGTCTGATGAAGATATTCCAAATGGGTGAGGTGATCTGTCCTGCTTTTTGCACACCGAACATACCTGGAAATTTTTTTTTATCACATTGCCTGTTACTTGTCAGCCTTGTCGCTGCACTGGAACAGTGTTTGCAGAGGTGTAGCTGGTTTGGGAGTGCATGTCTGTGTATGTTTCAACATTGTCTTTAGCAATTGCATGCTGGACTCTGTTGATATTGAGGACAGAGCCTTCTCTTCCTGTTTAGTAATTAACTGCTCACTGGCAGATGTATTCGGAGAGCAAACTTCAGCCTGGTCTGTGGTGGTGAGGTCACTGTCAGTTACAGGCTGCCTTTGCTACTTGCTAAGTTATTGCCTCATTATACTGGCGTCTCGTTGTTAGCATTGCCTAGTGCTGCCCTTGGCATGCCTTTCAACACCGGCTACTGCCTCAAGGTTGATTGGCTGGTTTGATGTTAATGGTGGAGTGAAGGATGTGAGGTTATAAGTTGTGGTGGAATGAATTTGTGCTGCTGATCTTCCAGAGTAACCTGCGATTGCCCAGCTTGCTTTACCAATTGTAGCTCTTCGCCCTGCAACTGTGAAGATGGGATTTTGTTTCCACAAGGGTTGTGTGGCGGTCGCTTCCCTCAATATCACAGACAGATGAACATACCGCAGGGACTGAAACAGACAGATAAATATACAGTTGAATTCAAAAGTTTACATACACCTTAGCCAACTACATTTAAACTCAGTTTTTCACAATTCGTGACATTTAATCCTAGAAAACATTCCCTGTCTTAGGTCAGTTAGGATCACTACTTTATTTTAAGAATGTGAAATCTCAGAATAATAGTAGAGAGAATGATTTATTTCAGCTTTTATTTCTTTCATCACTTTCCCAGTGGGTCAGAAGTTTACATACACTTTGTTAGTATTTGGTAGCATTGCCTTTAAATTGTTTAACTTGGATCAAACGTTTTGGGCAGCCTTCCACAAGCTTCTCACAGTAAGTTGCTGGAATTTTGTTCCATTCCCCCAGACAGAACTGGTGTAACTGGGTCAGGTTTATAGGCCTCCTTGCTCTCACACGTTTTTTCAGTTCTGCCTACAAATTTTCTAATGGATTGAGGTCAGGGCTTTGTGATGGCCACTCCAATACCTTGACTTTGTTGTCCGTAAGCAATTTTATAGACAATAGACAATAGGTGCTGGAGTAGGCCATTCGGCCCTTCGTGCCAACACCACCATTCACTGTGATCATGGCTGATCATCCACAATCAGTATCCAGTTCCTGCCTTATACCCATAACCTTTGATTCCGCTATCTTTAAGAGCTCTATCCATCTCTTTCTTGAAAGCATCCAGAGACTTGGCCTCCACTGCCTTCTGGGGCAGAGCATTCCACATATCTACCACTCTCTGGGTGAAAAAGTTTTTCTTCAACTCCATTCTAAATGGCCTACCCCTTATTCTTAAGCTGTGGCCTCTGGTTCTGGACTCACCCATCAGCGGGCATAGGCGGCCTTAGCTATGTTTCACCCGTTTCAACTGAAACAGGCCCCGCACTCTCAGGGGCCCCCGACTGACATGCAAAAATTTAATGCACAGCTCACAGACGCCACAATATTCTCCTACTACTTCCAGCTGAACCACGTGGGTGCTCGCTGACTGACATCTGAGAAAATACATTAAAATATTTACTTCACTTGTAAACATTGCTCCTAGCAAAGAAGGCTACTTTTCAATGAGAGGAAAATGAAACGCTCCTATCCTAGTGGTGCTGAAAAACGGAAAATATTAGACAACAAAACAAAACATCTAAATAGTCTCCCAAAAGTTACATCTTTCTTTGGTCCAGCATCTGTAAAAGGCCCGTCGACTGCAGTTGCTGCTGCACCATTGTTACAGCATGGGTCTGCAGTGCCAAGTGACAGTGTAAGTGATACAGGACATGCTGATAATCAGAGCAATGAAAATGAGAAGAACAATTCTACTCAAACAGATGGTGATAATGATGACCAAACTTTGTTTGATGAACAAGCACCACAGCATGATGACAGTCCTACAACTGAGACAGGTGAGGGAGATGCCCCCACCAGCACACCAGACAGAGAGAAAGCCCCACTAACATTCACAGAGACCGATCCAGCACATTGGCCAACGCATATTACCAGTGACCAACAGATCAACATTGTTAGGAGAGGTCCTATTCAGTTAGAGGACATTAACTTTCCACAGAGCCAATCACGCCGTCGTTTTACCAAGGACAGATATCTTATGAAGATTGTGACGAGAATACACATAAAATTAAGATGTTTGCTGGCCTAGGTTAGCATCAGTGACATCAGCAAGTGGTCTGCCACCTGCCCTCAGGGGAAGGAGAGATAAGGAACAATGGAGCAGCGTCTGGAGATGTGTAATGAAGGGACGTGGGAGAGAGAGCTGTCTGGAGCGGCTCCCCCTTTTGAACCCTGAACTGTTTGAAGTGATGGACAGGTGATACCCCAGCAGGGGGATAAAAAGGGACCGGTTTGCTAAGGCAGGACACACACGCCACCCGAGGTAACGAGACCCTGGAAGCGGTACGCTTCTCACGAGTCGGTGGGAAGTACCAGACAACGGCCAGGGTGGAAAAGTACGATCAGCGGGAACCTGGTGTGTGTCCGCCCTTGCCTGGGTGCCGGGTTTACTGCAGAGGATCGACCGCATCTGGAAGAGGGGTCACAGTCGGTGCCCTCAGGTGACATCACCAAGGACCTGCCCAAAAAGCTGCTTGTGAGCCATATCGTCGGTCTGTGAATGAAGCCGTGTCTGAATGATCAGTTGTTCCTGTTCTCTCTCTCTCTCCCCCCACGTTGTCCATCGCCATGGCAACGATTACTGCGAACTGAACTACTAAACTGGACTGAAGTTTGAGTCACTTTGAAATTTGGTCATTTACCCCAAGACAACGATAGAGCTTGATTGATGCTGTTATCTTAATTCTGTGCACATGTGTGTTTATAATCGCTGAACTGTTGCATTTATTATCCTTTCGATTACTGTGTTGCTTGTTTCTTTAATAAAACTTTCTTAGTTCTAGTACTCCAGACTCCAACTGAGTGATCCATTTCTGCTGGTTTGGCAACCCAGTTATGGGGTACGTAACAAGATGAAAAATGGAGAAACCATTCATAGGTCCTAGTTAGTGTACTCAGAAACATCTGATTCAATCTTCTGTTTCTGCTGTACCCTATTTGGCAAGCGAAATCACAGTCTTACTTGCGGAGGTTTCAGAGTGTGGGAGCGACTCACTCTCACACTCCAGGATCATGAGAAGTCAAATGCCAACATGGATAGCTGGCGCGAGCTGGAAACGTGCTTAAGAACGCACAGTGCCATTGACAGCACGTACCAAGAAATGCAAATGCTGGAAAAAAAACACTGGAATGATGTCATGAAGAGGTTCATTGCCATAGTCTGTCACCTTGCAGAATGAAACCTTGCTTTCCGTGGCCACAATTCCACCCTACATGAATCAAATAATGGGAACTTTCCAGGCCTGGTGGAGCTGCTTGCCGAGTTCGACCCAGTGATGAGCAAACATGTCAGATGAGCAGAGAAAAAAGAGATTGCTGACCACTACATGGGGAAAACCATACAAAATGAGTTAATCACACTTATTGGAGACAAGACACCGGAAGTGATAACAGAGAGAGTAAAACAATCACATTACTACTCGGTGACAATGGACTGCACCACTGATGCTGCACACATAGAGCAGCTCTCTGTGACACTGCACATTGTCACGTGCCAAGTAAATGTCGGAGCTACTGTTAGTGAGCATTTTGTCGGTTTCCTACCAGTGCTTGACACAACAGGTGCAGGCGTTACCGACATTTTCTTAACGCATATGGAGAAGCTAGGATTAGATATCTCAAAATGCAGGGGGCAGGCATATGATAACGGGAGCAAACTGCAGGGGAAAAATAACGGGGTGCAGAAGAGGGTGCTACATATTAACAAAAAAGCACTGATCATGCCATGCGCCAGCCACAGCCTAACCCTAGTCACTGTTGATGCTGCAAAATCAACAGCAGAGTCTGTGAGCTTCTTTGGGGTGCTGCAACGTCTAGACGCACTATTCAGCTCATCGACACAGAGATGGGAGCTTTTCAAGGAGAACGTGCCACAGATGACCCTCAACGCCATATCCAACACGCGATGGGAGTGCCGCGTGGAAAGTGTGAAAGTCCTGCACTACCAGCTTCCCGATGTCGGCAATGCGCTCCTGTCACTGACTGAACATGCCACACAGAAAGGTGACAGTGAAACCACATCTGCAGCCAGAGGCCCAGAACAGGAGATCATGTCATGGAAATTCCTGCTGACTGTTATCATCTGGTACAATGTTTTACATGAGGTGGATCATGTCAACAAGCTGCTCCAGAGCCCACAAGTGGGAATCGATGTGCTACAGCGCGAGGTGGAATATGTTCGAAATTTCTCAAGGAATACAGAGAGAACGGCCTTTCATCCACCCAAACAGATGCCAGAGACATAGCTGAAGAGATAGGGATGCCAATGGTCT
Source organism: Mobula hypostoma (assembly GCF_963921235.1). Classification (NCBI taxonomy): domain Eukaryota; kingdom Metazoa; phylum Chordata; class Chondrichthyes; order Myliobatiformes; family Myliobatidae; genus Mobula; species Mobula hypostoma. Next base: position 43,545,978 of record NC_086108.1, read on the forward strand.
TTCCTACTGCATGAATCAGAAAACCAAAACGCCAGTTCCAGTACGAGTCCCAAAGTGCAGATCCTTCCCTGACAGTGGCACTCAAGGAACGGTACAAGAGAGAAGTTTTCCTTCCAGTCATAGTCATAGTCATAGTCATACTTTATTGATCCTGGGGGAAATTGGTTTTTGTTACAGTTGCACCATAAATAATAAATGGTAATAGAACCATAAATAGTTAAGTAGTAATATGTAAAGTATGCCAGTAAATTATGAAATAAGTCCAGGACCAGCCTATTGGCTCAGGGTGTCTGACCCTCCAAGGGAGGAGTTGTAAAGTTTGATGGCCACAGGCAGGAATGACTTCCTATGACGCTCTGTGTTGCATCTCGGTGGAATGAGTCTCTGGCTGAATGTACTCCTGTGCCCACCCAGTACATTATGTAGTGGATGGGAGACATTGACCAAGATGGCATGCAACTTAGACAGCATCCTCTTTTCAGACACCACCGTGAGTGAGTCCAGATCCATCCCCACAACATCACTGGCCTTACGAATGAGATTGCTGATTCTGTTGGTGTCTGCTACCCTCAGCCTGCTATCCCAGCACACAACAGCAAACATGATAGCACTGGCCACCACAGACTCGTAGAACATCCTCAGCATCGTCCGGCAGATGTTAAAGGACCTCAGTCTCCTCAGGAAATACCAACGGCTCTGTCCCTTCTTGTAGACAGCCTCAGTGTTCTTTGACCAGTCCAGTTTATTGTCAATTCATATCCCCAGGTATTTGTAATCCTCCACCATGTCCACACTGACCCCCTGGATGGAAACAGGGGTCACCAGTACCTTAGCTCTCCTCAGGTCTACCACCAGCTCCTTAGTCTTTTTCCATTAAGCTGCAGATAATTCTGCTCACACCACGCGACAAAGTTTCCTACAGTAGCCCTGTACTCAACCTCATCTCCCTTGCTGATGCATCCAACTATGGCAGAGTCATCAGAAAACTTCTGAAGATGGCAAGACTCTGTGCAGTAGTTAAAGTCTGAGGTGTAAATGGTGAAGAGAAAGGGAGACAAGACAGTCCCCTGTGGAGCCCTAGTGCTGCTGATCACTCTGTCGGACACACAGTGTTGCAAGCACACATACTGTGGTCTGCCAGTCAGGTAATCAAGAATCCATGATACCAGGGAAGCATTCACCTGCATCGCTGTCAGCTTCTCCCCCAGCAGAGCAAGGGCAGATGGTGTTGAACACACTGGAGAAGTCAAAAAACATGACCCTCACAGCGCTCGCTGGCTTGTCCAGGTGGGCATAGACACAGTTCAGCAGGTAGACGATGGCATCATTAACTCCTAGCCGGGGCTGGTAGGCGAACTGGAAGGGATCTAAGTGTGACCTGACCATAGGCCGGAGCAGCTCCAGAACAAGTCTCTCCAGGGTCTTCATGATGTGGGAGGTCAATGCCACCGGTCTGTAGTCATTGAGGCCGCTGGGGCGCGGCGTCTTCGGCACAGGGACGAGGCAGGACGTCTTCCAGAGCACAGGAACCCTCCGGAGCCTCAGGCTCAGGTTGAATACATGGCGAAGTACTCCACATCGCTGAGGGGCACAGGCTTTGAGCACCCTGGTACTGACACCATCCTGTCCTGCAGCCTTGCTTGTGTTGAGACGTTTCGGCTGTCACTAGTGGACTCTGCCATCACAGGCATTAGTGAGCGCTTCAGGCTGATGGAGTCATTTTACAGTCTGTTTGGCTTCATTTATGGAAGAGAGGAAATGAAAAAAGCCACCCAAAGTCGCACACTGAAAGACAGCTGCGTAAACATGGAGAGGACACTTGGTGATGTGGATGCTGAGGACCTTTTGCACGAGGTGTCGGCTGCTGTCAGTGCCATGCCTGCAAAAGAAACCACTGGCCTGCAGATTCTGAGCTACATTTACAGCAACAATCTGGTTGAACTGTATCCTGACCTCACCATTGCTCTAAGGCTCATGCTGACAGTGCCTGTGACTGTAGCGAGTGGAGAGAGAAGTTTTTCAAGGCTAAAGCTCATCAAAACGCATCTGAGGACAACCATGCTCCAGGAGCGTCTGTCAGCTCTTGCTCAGATATCAATTGAGCATGAAATAACAAGATCGCTGGACAAAGATGAGCTCATTAAAGCATTCTCGGCATTCAAGCACAGGTGGTTAGTGAAGTTCTAGTGGTAAGTCTTTTAACACATTTTTAGCAGAAATAAAGTTTATAATTAAAATAATAAAATAAACCACGTATTTCACTCAAAATGTGTATAGGCGATTAGGCAGCCTTTCCACAAATCGTAATATCTCTCTCCCACTTTCATCCCCTCTTCCTCACACTCTCCTCCTGTTCGTTGTCCAGGCCTTACGTGAGCTGCCCGTGGTGCTGAAAGAGTGCGAGATGCAGTTTGTCGTAAACTTCCAGTAGTTAACTTTCAGACACGGTTCATTGAATAAATAAAGTGTGAATTTTCATTAAATATGACATTGCTTTTGTTATTAATTTAATTAGAGGGAAATTGTTTAAGCTGTTCTTATGTCAGCTGATACCTAACACATAGTGCCAGTCAATGCAGACTAGTTGCTGAAAAGGGCGAAGCTTCTCACTCCAAAGCAAAAAATGTCATTGTTTCAGTTTTTAATTAAGAGAATTGTTTGGATTATGTTGCGCTATCTGTCCATTATGCTGAAAGTGCATATAATGCATCAACGTTTAAGTCTGAAATTATACCATTATTGATGCAAACCAACTTGAATATTCGCTTTTTTCTTTCTTTTTTTTGGGAAGCGGGGGTAAGGTCCCACATTAACTCTTGAAACGGGCCCCCAGATGCTTAAGGCCACTTATGTCAGCGGGAACATGTTTCCTGCCTCTAGCGTGTCCAATCCCTTAATAATCTTACATGTTTCAATCAGATCCCCTCTCATCCTTCTAAATTCCAGAGTATACAAGCCCAGTCACTCCAATCTTTCAACATATGACAGTCCCGCCATCCCAGGAATTAACCTCGTGAACCTACGCTGCACTCCCTCAATAGCAAGAATGTCCTTCCTCAAATTTGGAGACCAAAACTGCACACAATACTCCAGGTGTGGTCTCACCAGGGCCCTGTACAGCTGCAGAAGGACCTCTTTGCTCCTATACTCAATTCCCCTTGTTATGAAGGCCAACATGTCATTAGCTTTCTTCACTGCCTGCTGTACCTGCATGCTTGCTTTCAGTGACTGATGTACAAGAACACCTAGATCTCGTTGTACTTCCCCTTTTCCTAACTTGACTCCATTTAGATAATAATCTGCCTTCCTGTTCTTACCACCAAAGTGGATAACCTCACATTTATCAACATTGAACTGCATCTGCCATGCATCTGCCCACTCACCCAGCCTGTCCAAGTCACCCTGCATTCTCATAACATCCTCCTCACATTTCACACTGCCACCCAGCTTTGTGTCATCTGCAAATTTTCTAATGTTACTTTTAATTCCCTCATCTAAATCATTTATATTGTAAACACCTGCGGTCCCAGCACTGAACCCTGCGGTACCCCACTGGTCACCACCTGCCATTCTGAAAGGGACCCATTAATCGCTACTCTTTGTTTCCTGTCAGCCAGCCAATTTTCAATCCAAGTCAGTACTCTGCCCCCAATACCGCGTGCCCTAATTTTGCCCACTAATCTCCTACGTGGGAATTTATCAAAGGCTTGGCTTTCTGAAAGTCCAGGTACACTACATTTACTGGCTCTCCCTTGTCCATTTTCATAGTTACATCCTCAAAAATGGACAAGGGAGAGCCACAACTTTGGAGGTATGCTTGGGGTCATTGTCCATTTGGAAGACCCGTTTGCAACCGAGCTTTAACTTCCTGGCTGATGTCTTGAGATGTTGCTTCAATATATCCACATAATTTTCCTTCCTCATGATGCCATCTATTTTGTGAAGTGCACCAGTCCCTCCTGCAGCAAAGCACCCCCACAACATGATGCTGCCACCCCCGTGCTTCACGGTTGGGATAGTGTTCTTCAGCTTGCAAGCCTCACCCTTTTTCCTCCAAGAATAACGATGGTCATTATGGCCAAACAGTTCAATTTTTGTTTCATCAGACCAGAGGACATTTCTCCAAAAAGTAAGATCTTTGTCCCCATGTGCACTCCCAAACTGTAATCTGGCTTTTTTTATGGCCGTTTTGGAGCAGTGGCTTCTTCCTTGTTGAGCAGCCTTTCAGGTTATGTTGTTATAGGACTCATTTTACTGTGGATATAGGTACTTGTCTACCTGTTTCCTCCAGCATCTTCATAAGGTCCTTTGCTGTTGTTCTGGGATTGATTTGCACTTTTCATGCCAAAGTACATTAATCTCTAGGAGACAGAATGCATCTCTTTCCTGAGCGGTATGACGGCTGTGTGGTCCCATGGTGTTTATACTTGCGTACTATTGTTTGTACAGATGAACGTGGTACCTTCAGGCGTTTGGAAATTGCTCCCAAGGATGAACCAGACTTGACATCATTTTCTGATCTCAATCTGATAGAAGATTTGTGGGCAGAACTGAAAAAGCATGTGCGAGCAAGGAGGCCTACAAACCTGACCCAGTTACACCAGTTCTGTCTGGAGGAATGGAACAAAATTCCAGCAACTTACTGTGAGAAGCTTGTGGAAAGCTAACCAGAACATTTGACCCAAGTTAAACAATTTAAAGGCAATGCTACCAAATACTAACAAAGTGTATGTAAACTTCTGACCCACTGGGAAAGTGATGAAAGAAATAAAAGCTGAAATAAATCATTCTCTCTACTATTATTCTGAGATTTCACATTCTTAAAATAAAGTAGTGATCCTAACTGACCTAAGACAGGGAATGTTTTCTAGGATTAAATGTCACGAATTGTGAAAAACTGAGTTTAAATGTATTTGGCTAAGGTGTATGTAAACTTCTGACTTCAACTGTACTACAGGGACTGATTGAAGAGAATGAGGCCGAGTATGTTTATTCATCATGATTGTTGACGAACTCTCTTTCACAATCTAGTCTGGCAGCAATATCCTTTGGTACTTGGTCAGGCTGATCACTGATAGGATAGAGAGTAATGTCCCTCACCCAGATCATGTTCTGTCTCCTTGCTACTTTCAATGCATCCTCCAGTCATTGTTCAACATGGTGTTAGCTTACAGCAATAATAATAGTAGACTCAATCCCTCTGTGTATGCCAGAAGAAAGCCAGCTTCTTTTCTTGAATTGCCACTTTGAACCTCTTATTGGAAGTTGCACATTTTTGTGTTGATTGAGTTATTTATGCTGATCCACCCTGTGATGATTATTATCCAGTCAAACGGAGAGAGGGATAGTGAATAGAAGTCTCACCCATTGGCTCCCTGCTATCAGTATCCTCAGGAGAAGAAAAGGAAGCCCTTAAGTGCAGAAAAAAGACCAATTGTGATTTAGAAAAAAATATGATGGTTCAATTCATTGTCAGAGCAGTCTTATTTGGAGAAAGATTCAAGTCTTACTCCTTAACACAAATCTGGCAACAGTATATTAGATTTGAATTGGAAGAGCAGTCTTCATGGCTATGCTGTTCAATTATGGAATTATCATAATGTTAGGATGTCAAGTCACTTGTCCCTCACAAATACTTTGGCTTCAGACGTACTATCAGTCAGGAGTTCCTCTTATAGTACATTCAGTAAGAAAAGGTCAAGTTCAATGAAGGGCCTAATACTTGCATTATAACTAATGGATGCATTGTAATATAGACACAGCAGAATGATCTTTTAACCTTCAAGTTACAGTCCGTGGATAAGATACTTGTGGTCTGTCAATCACGTACTGAAATAGACTTACTTCCAACACCAGAGCTAGTAACATCAGCTTTTCAGCTAACAGGAGCTGCTGTGGCCGGTTGTTCTTCGAGGTAATAACTGGAATGATTTCATCCAGATAAGACCCTTGTCAAAATTTGGTTCTGAATGTTGAGGGATCCTGTTCTATTCTCATGATATAAAATTGTTGCTTCATAAATGCTTACTTCATTTGAAATTTCTTTAGTCGAGTAGCAAGCAGACTGCTCTCACAAAAAGCAAGAAGCAATGTATTGCAGAGAGGGAATTTTTGCCTATTCTTTGAAACAAGATATTAAAATGAACATATGAATGTTGTAATTTTTCTTCTATTTGATTAACCGTAGTTCTAATTGACATAACTTGGGAAAATCAAAATGTGTGTTTTATTTCAGTGATAATGTCAGACTTTAGCAATGAATGCAGGGCGGTATGCAACAAAGTCTTTCAGTAAGATAGTGGATGTTTTAATGGTTGTTAAATATCTTGTACTGAACAGTACAGTGATAAATGTTTGAACTCTTAACACCAGACAGGAAGAAGTGAGTAGTGGTGACAGTAATGGGTGTTGCTATGATTATACTTACATTAACCATGTCTTAAATGCTGATTTATCTGGGTATTTTAAATCATTGTCATAGGTGAGACTCCAGTCTTTTAGTAACAACAGTTCCATCTGAAAGAGCTCACTACAACAGGAGATAGATTGTTTTAATCAGCTATATACAGTGCCTGTCAAAAAGTACTCACACTTCCCCTCGGAAGTTTTCAGATTTTATTGTTTTACAACATTGCAATACACTGGATTTAATTTGGCTTTTTTTGTCACTGATCAACAGAAAAAGACTCTTTCCTGTCAAAGTGAAAACAGATCCCTACAAAGTGATCTAAATTGATTATAAATATAAAATACAAAATGATTGTATAATTATTCACTCCTTCAAGTCATTATTTAATAGATGGTGTGTTTTTGATGATGTGTGGTGTTTGGCTTATGGTGTTTAGTTTGATGGCCAAAAAGCATAATTTTGGTTTCATCAGACCATAGAACCTTCTTCCAGCTGACATCAGAGTCTCCCCATTCCTTCTGGCAAACTCTAACCAAGATTTCATGTGAGTTTTTTCAATAGTGGCTTTCTCTTTGCCATTCTCCCATAAAGCTGCAAAGTACCCGGGCAACAATTGTTGTATACGCAGTCTCTCCCAGCTCAGCCACTAAAGCTTGTAACTCCTCCAGAGTTGTCATAGGTCTCTTGATGGTCTCCCTCACTAGTCCCCTTCTTGCACAATTACTGAGTTTTTGAGGACGGCTTGCTCTAAGCAAATTTACAGCTGTGCCATATTCTTTCCATTTCTTAATGATTGACTTAACTACAGTGGCATGCAAAAGTTTGGTCAAAATTTCTGTTACTGTGAATAGCTAAGCAAGTAAAAGATGAACTGATTTCCAAAAGGCATTAATTTAAAGATGACACATTTCTTTAATATGTTAAGCAAGAAAACTTTTTTATTTCCATCTTTTACACCTCGGACATCAACTACTGCACAGAGTCTTGTCATCTTCAGAAGTTTACTGATGACTTTGCCATAGTTGGATGCATCAGCAAGGGAGATGAGGCTGAGTACAGGGCTACTGTAGGAAACTTTGTCACATGGTGTGAGCAGAATTATCTGCAGCTTAATGTGAAAAAGACTAAGGAGCTGGTGGTAGACCTGAGGAGAGCTAAGGTAACGGTGACCCCTGTTTCCATCCAGGGGGTCAGTGTGGATGTGGTGGAGGATTACAAATACCTGGGGAAACGAATTGACAATAAACTGGACTGGTCAAAGAACACTGAGGCGGTCTACAAGAAGGGTCAGAGTCGTCTCTATTTCCTGAGGAGACTGAGGTCCTTTAACATCTGCCGGACGATGCTGAGGATGTTCTACGAGTCTGTGGTGGCCAGTGCTATCATGTTTGCTGTTGTGTACTGGGGTAGCAGACTGAGGGTAGCAGACACCAACAGAATCATCAAACTCATTCGTAAGGCCAGTGATGTTGTGGGGATGGAACTGGACTCTCTCACGGTGGTGTCTGAAAAGAGGATGCTGTCTAAGTTGCATGTCATCTTGGTCAACGTCTCCCATCCACTACATAATGTACTGGGTGGGCACAGGAGTACATTCAGCCAGAGACTCATTCCACCAAGATGCAACACAGAGCGTCATAGGAAGTCATTCCTGCCTGTGGCCATCAAACTTTACAACTCCTCCCTTGGAGGGTCAGACACCCTGAGCCAATAGGCTGGTCCTGGACTTTTTCCTGGCATAATTTACATATTACTATTTAACTATTTATGGTTTTATTACTATTTATTATTTATGGAGCAACTGTAACGAAAACCAATTTCCCCCTGGGATCAATAAAGTATGACTATGACTATGACAATGACTATCTTTTACACTTTCAAAATAACAAAAAAGGAAAAGGGCCCAAAGCAAAAGTTTGGGCACCCTCCATGGTTAGTACTTAGTAACACCCCCTTTGGCAAGTATCACAGCTTGTAAACGCTTTTTGTAGCCAGCTAAGAGTCTTTCAATTCTTGTTTGGGGGATTTTTGCCCATTCTTCCTTGCAAAAGGCTTCTAGTTCTGTGAGATTCTTGGGCCGTCTTGCATGCACTGCTCTTTTGAGGTCTATCCACAGATTCTCGATGATGGTCAGGGGACTGTGAGGGCCATGGCAAAACCTTCAGCTTGTGCCTCTTGAGGTAGTCCATTGTGGATCTTGAGGTGTGTTTAGGATCATTATCCTGTTGTAGAAGTCATCCTCTTTTCATCTTCGGCTTTTTTACAAATGGTGTGATGTTTGCTTCCAGAATTTGCTGGTACTTAATTGAATTCATTCTTCCCTCTACCAGTAAATGTCCCCCGTGCCACTGGCTGCAACACAAGCCCAAAGCATGATCGATCCACCCCCGTGCTTAGCAGTTGGAGAGCAGTTCTTTTCATGAAATTCTGCACCCTTTTTTCTCCAAACATACCTTTGCTCATTGCTGCCAAAAAGTTCTATTTTAACTTAATCAGTCCACAGGACTTGTTTCCAAAATGCATCGGGCTTGTTTAGATGTTCTTTTGAAGCTTTTGAACAGAACTGTTTGCAAGGAAGAATAGGCGAAAATTCCCCCAAACAAGAATTGAAAGACTCTTAGCTGGCTACAGAAAGCATTTACAAGCTGTTATACTTGCCAAAGGGGGTGTTACTAAGTACTGCTATGCCGGGTGCCCAAACTTTTGCTTTGGGCCCTTTTCCTTTTTTGTTATTTTGAAAGTGTAAAAGATGGAAATAAAAAGTCTTCTTGCTTAAAATATTAAAGAAATGTGTCATCTTTAACTTTATGCCTTTTGGAAATCAGTTCATCTTTTACTTACTTAGCTATTCACAGTAACAGAAATTTTGACCGGGGTGCCCAGACTTTTGCATGCCACTGTATACTCAGTGACTTGGAAATTTTCTTATATCTATCTCCTGACTTGTGCCTTTTTGTGGAGTTGCTTGGAGTGTTCTTTTGTCCTCATGGTGTAGTTTTTTTTCAGGATACTTATTCACCAGCAGATGGACCTTCCAGATACAGGTGCATCAATTGAAACATCTTGACTGCACACAGGTCTCCAAAAACAGATCTCCATTTAACTAATTATGTGACTTCTAAAACCAGTTGGCTGCACCAGTGATGATTTGGATCACTTTGTAGAGATGTGTTTTCACTTTGACATGAAAGAGCCTTTTTCTGTTGATCAGTGTCAAATAAGCCAAATTAAATCCACAGTTATTCTATGTAGTAAAACAATAAAACATGAAGGCTTCCAAAGAGGGTGAATACTTTTTATAGGCATTGTATGTTTGAAACCTTTATTGCTGGATACTGATGGTGGTATTCACCTGGGTTAGGGTTTCTCAGATGGAAAGGTATCTATGCACGCAGAAAACTGACTCTTGTAAATTCCTACGAAAAGCACAAATGGACCCTGTCACGTACCCCGTGACGGGGATAAAGAACCAGCCGAGATGGAAAATGCTTTGCAGTCTCGTATTGCTATATACTACTAATATTTATTAGTAACTACGCAATACAGTAATATAAATGTAGATAAATCAAACAGGTTAGCAATGATTATATATAAAAGTAAGTGTGGAATATATATGTATGAAAAACCAAGCTTCTTTAAGTCTAGGGGTAAAAAGATACAGTCTTACGATGTTGAGTAAAGTTCAGTTCAGTTCAGTTCGTGGTATTTAGTTGAGTAGTGATGGAGAGAGAGAGAGAGAGAGTTGAGTCTTCAGGTGAGCTGATGCTGTCGATCTTCTCGTCGTCCTCAGAAATCCTTTACAAGTCACCGACTGTGACTTTAACCAGGGGGACCGGTCTTCTGTGGTGGAGCTATCACCCAGGCGAGGGTGGACACATAGACAACTCCCCACCAGTCAACCCCTTCTTCACCGATGGAATAGCAATTTGGATTGATCCGCCTGATCGATCCTCCAAAACCCACTTTTTCTGCGGGCACAACAATGCTCATTCAGTGTCCAGATCATGTGTCTGAGGTCTGTATCATCTGACCTCCCATTTATTTCGCCAGGCTGAGCATCACCTGTCATTCAAAGAGTCCCTCCGTCCTTTGTCTGTAAAAGAGTGCACAAGCAGGCACCAAGTCCTTGAAAGTAACATGAACAATCTGCCTTTGGTCACCATAGCAACCTTCGAGCTGCTTGGTGCTGTCTCCAACTCCAAACTCAGTAGAAATCCAAAGTTACTTCCAATGCCTTAAAGTGACAATCCACTGTTAATCTTCATCTCTCTCTCCTTTCCAAACAAACCACCAATGATGAATGTCTCTCTGTGTTTCTCTTCAAACAGTTAATAGGGGCACTCCAGGATCCCCTCACACTCCCCTTCCTCAAGGAAAATAAATTGTCGAAGACGATTTTTAAAAACAATGTCCATCACAGGGTTTTAAACAATACAGGGAAAAAACATTAGATGACAAAACAAAAATGGTCACAGTTTTCAACTTAACATCTGGATAAGCAATCAGCTATGATGTTATCAGTACCTTTTACATGTTTTATTACCAAATCAAATTCCTGCAATACTAGACACCAATTTAACAACCTGCTATTTTTATCCTTCATTTTATTCAAAAACACCAGCGGATTGTGATCGTGTAAATCACAAAAGGTCTTTGAGCAGGGCAAGTATAAACCTCAAAATGTTGCAAGGCCAGAATAAGTGCCAATAACTCGTTTTCAACAGTTGAATAATTTTTCTGATGTACATTAAATTTCTTTCCCACTTTATCAACACAATCATCCACTCTGGGGATAGGATAAGCATCTGTCTTGGTTATGGCATTAATTTTCCGGTAGTCAGTACAGAATCTCATGCTAACATCCGGTTTAGGCACAAGGACGCATGGTGACGCCCAGTCTGAGATAGATGGCCTAATAATACCGGTTGCTAGCAGGTACCCGATCTCTTTTTCAACTTCTTTATTTTTCTCAAAGTTCATTCTGTAAGGATGCTGTTTAATGGGCCAAGCTAAATTCAGAATGACATCATGCACTGCCCCAGTGCACCATCTTGGTGTGTCAGGAAATAAATCTTTATGTTTCTTAATTAGCTCCTGCAATTGCTCTCTTTGTGCAGGCCCCAAATGGCTAACTTTATCAGTAAGGTCCTTTAAGATAAGGGAATTTGTAAGTCTTGTGAACAAAATACTCAGTTTAGTGAAATGATTTTTCTCCTCATTATCAAATTCCTTAGCCCCCTTTGTTTTCGTGGTCATACCTACTGGTACCACCTCAGAATCTTGATACGGTTTCAACATATTAATGTGAACCAGCTGCGTGGCCTTCCTCCTGTCAGGAGTTTCAATAACATAATTCAAAGAATCAATTTTCTTCACTATGTGGTATGGCCCATGGAATTTCGCTTGGAGCGGGTTGGTCACAAGAGGGAACAGCACCAGTACTTTGTTTCCCACTTCAAACACTTGCTCCCTCGCTCTCTTATCAAACCACTGTTTCATTTTAATTTGGGAGTGCTGCAGATTCTTCCTGGCAAGGTCACAGGCCTCGTTAAGCCTTTCTCGGAATTTTAAAACATAGTCTAACACACTGACACACACGTCTGGGTTAGACCATTGCTCCCTGAGCAGGGTCAAAGGTCCTTTGGGCCTATGGCCAAAAATGAGCTCAAACGGGCTGAACCCTAAGGACTCTTGAATGGTGTCCCTCACAGCAAAAAGTAGTAAGTGTATCCCCTCATCCCAATCCTTGTCGTTCTCATGGCAATAGGTCTTAATCATAGTCTTTAAAGTGGAATGAAACCTCTCCAGAGCCCCTTGAGACTCTGGGTGGTAGGCAGATGACACAATCTGTTGAGCTCAGACACTACTTGCTGGAATATTTTTGAAGTGAAGTTGCTACCCTTGTCAGATTGAATTTCTTTGGGTAAACCTACCAGTGCGAAAAACTTGCTGAGTGCTTTTACCACAGTCTTGGCCCGGATGTTTCTGAGAGGCACAGCTTCCGGGAACCTAGATGCAGCACATATTATTGTTAACAAATCCTGATGACCAGCTGCAGTCTTTGGCAACGGGCCTACACAATCCACTATGACCTGGAAAAAAGGTTCACCAAAAGCAGGGATTGGCCGAAGTGGTGCTTTTGGTATGGCCTGGTTAGGTTTTCCCACCACCTGACACATATGACACCCTCTACGGTAATTGACAATATCTCTCCTCACGTTAGGCCAATAAAACTCCCTCAGGATCCTGTGCACTGTCTTTTTTATTCCAAAATGTCCCCCTAAAGGCATCTTATGGGCTAAGTTTAAAATTTCAACCCTATAAACCTTTGGAACCACCACCTGGTGCACAATAGCCCAATCCTCACTCGCAGGCACAGTAGCTGGTCTCCACTTCCTCATTAACACCCCATCTTTAAGATAATACCCCACTGTCTCTTTCTGAATCTCCTCCTCAGAGAGAGCTGTCTCTTTTAAAGCCACAATTTCTGGATCTTTATTCTGATCCTCTGTAAACTCCTTCCTTGACAAGGACAGGTCTCTCCTCTCCTCCTTGTTCTCCTCAGCCTCACTACCCCTTAAATCCTGTTGGTATAGGGACGGTAGGAAAGTCTCAGACAAATCAATGCTAGCAGCAGCAGCCTTTCTGGACATACTTCATGTCACTGCACATACGGGATACACATCAGCATCTCTGGGCTGGTCCTCAGCAGCAGCAGGCTTGCTTGTGAGCTGAACTGCTGGGTAAACATCTCCACCTGCAAGGTCATTACCGAGTAAGACATCAACATGGTCTATCGGTAGCTCGGATTGCACCCCTATTATGACTGGTTTCGACACCAAGTCGCATTTCAAGATTATCTTATGCAAAGGCATGGCCTCTGTTCCCTTTCCAATGCCCTTAATGATGTTTACTTCTCCAGTGTCTGTTTCCGCACCAAATTCCAAAACATTCTTTAATATCAGTGACTGGAAAGCTCCAGTATCTCTCCATATTCTAACTGGGGCTGGGTTTGACCCCTCCTTCACAGACACAAACCCTTCTGAAATAAACCTATCGAGTCCTTCCTGAACTCGGTTCGACCCCCTTTTTTTTTCAGCGGTATTTTAGCCGTCTGAACATAGTCAGTTGGGGTTTTCTCTTTCTCCTTTCCTTTCCCCCTTTTCGCAGCAAAACAATTCGATGCCACATGGCCAGGTTTTCCACAAGAGTAACACTTAAAACTGGGAAATTTTTCCCCCGACTGTTTCTCTTCCTCCTTACTTTTATCACTAATCCCCGGTTTACTCTCTGGTTTAGCCAGTGGATTATCTCTACTCCCTTGTGGGTTACTCTTAGTGGGGAAAAATTTTACTTTATGAGTTAGGGCATATTCGTCTGCTAACTTAGCAGCTTCTGACAGTGCAGCCGCCCCTTTTTCATCTAAGTGCATCCTTATCTCAGCTGAAACGCAGTTTTTAAACTCTTCAATCAACATTAACTCTCTCATGTTGCCAACACTCTCAACCGCCCCTTTTGAAGCACACCACCGATCAAAGTATACCCGTATCTCATGGGAAAACTCCACATACGTTTGGTTCCAAGACTTCCTCAAACCTCGAAACCTTTGTCTGTACGCCTCCAGGACTAACCCATAAGCCTTAAACACAGCATCCTTCACTTTATCATAATCCTTTGCGTCTTCAAGAGACAGGGCTGCATATGCTTGCTCAGCCTTCCCCTTTACCACACTCTGTAATAACACCGCCCACTGCTCCTGCAGCCACTCCCGAGTACGGGCCACTTTCTCAAAATGTAGGAAATACCTATCAATCTCTGCTTCATCAAATGGAGGTACTAACTTAATTTCTCGACTGACGCTAAACCCCTCCTCACAGTTCACCATCTGAGCGTTCTGTTGCCATCTCTCCCTTTCAAACGCTCTCTGATTCTGAGCCACCTCTCTCTCTAAGTTCAATCTCTCTATCTTTAACAGTTCCAGGTGGACTTCGACCTCCTCTTTCTCTACAGGAAACCTCTTTAACTCGCTCTCCTCAAAAGTCTGTATAGAGACATAATATTCAGCTATTTTTCTTTGAATTTCTGCTTTCGTCATACCTCTCTTTACCTCAACATTCACTTCCTTAGCAATGTCCCGCAACTCATATTTCCTAGCCTTTTTCAAGGACACGGGGTCTGGGGATTCCAAAACTTCCGCAATATCCATTTCTGCTGATATTCCACACAACCAATCAAAGGAATTTTTCCAAATCAATTCAAACCAGCCTCCTGACCAATTTGTTCATATCGCGGATGCAGGCCCCAATTTTGTCACGTACCCCGTGACGGGGATAAAGAACCAGCAGAGATGGAAAACACTTTGGAGTCCAGTATTGCTATAAACTAATAATTTTTATTAGTAACTACGCAATACAGTAATATAAATGTAGATAAATCAAACAGGTTAGCAATGATTATATATAAAAGTAAGTGTGGAATATATATGTATGAAAAACCAAGCTTCTTTAAGTCTAGGGGTAAAAAGATACAGTCTTACAATGTTGAGTAAAGTTCAGTTCAGTTCAGTTCGTGGTATTTAGTTGAGTAGTGATGGAGAGAGAGAGAGAGAGAGAGAGAGAGAGAGAGAGAGAGAGAGAGAGAGAGTTGAGTCTTCAGGTGAGCTGATGCTGTCGATCTTCTCGTCGTCCTCAGAAATCCTTTACAAGTCACCGACTGTGACTTTAACCAGGGGGACCGGTCTTCTGTGGTGGAGCTATCACCCAGGCGAGGATGGACACATAGACAACTCCCCACCTGTCAACCCCTTCTTCACCGTTGGAATAGCAATTTGGATTGATCCGCCTGATCGATCCTCCAAAATCCACTTTCTCTGCGGGCACAACAATGCTCATTCAGTGTCCAGATCATGTGTCCTGAGGTCTGTATCATCTGACCTCCCATTTATTTCACCAGGCTGAGCATCACCTGTCATTCAAAGAGTCCCTCCGTCCTTTGTCTGTAAAGGAGTGCACAAGCAGGCACCAAGTCCTTGGAAGTAACATGAACAATCTGCTTTTGGTCACCATAGCAACTTTCGAGCTGCTTGGTGCTGTCTCCAACTCCAAACTCAGTAGAAATCCAAAGTTACTTCCAATGCTTTAAAGTGACAATCCACTGTTAATCTTCATCTCTCTCTCCTTTCTAAACAAACCATCAATGATGAATGTCTCCCTCTGTCTCTCTTCAAACAGTTAATAGGGGCACTCCAGGATCCCCTCACAACCCTGATGATGAGTTTCAAATATCTCACCCTCCCATTGTCACGAGTTCCAGTTCCTGAAGCAGTCACTATCCAGCGACTCTGTGGAATGAGGCAGCCATTGAATATGGTAGTTCACCAGTGTCTTCTCAAAGGAAATTAGGAATGACCTTGGAAACCAGTGAATGCTAATCATACCAGGGTTGAGTGGAGAAGCAGACAGCATTTTTCACACTGTATGACAAGTAGCCATGGTGTATTCAAGGATTACCGGAGCATGTAACAACATTAAGAGTCACTGACTTGAAACATCTTGCAATTAAATTACAACATAAACCAGATCGGTTGGCCCAAGCCATATCTGCCCGCTAAGCCAACCTTCAATAGTCTCCTTTGGTAGAATGAATCGTTGCATTTAAGTCAAAAGTCTGCTTGCTCAGAGAGGATTAAGGTGTAATGGTTGACAACTGTACTACGCAGAAGTTGATGTGTAGAAGGAAGTTGAACAGCAAGTGTTCAACATTAACTAGAGAACATCTGCAGATGCTGGAAATCCGAGCAACACACACAAAATGCTGGAGGACCTCAGCAGGCTAGGCAGCATCTGTGGAAAAGAGTACAGTTGACTTTTTGGGCTGAAACTGTACTCTTTTCCATAGATACTGGCTGGCCTGCAGGGTTCCTTCAGCATTTTGAGTGTGTTGCTAAGTGTTCAACATTTTTGGATCAAGTGGAATTATACTGCACACTCTTCTTTAACTGCCTTTTAGTTTAGGTCTGAGGAAGTGCAATATGTGCAAAACTAAGGTTTAATTTTTTTTTTTAACTGCGTGACCATAACTATTTACAGATTTTCCTTTCTGTGACTTCTGGCTCTATCAACAATTGAAGTAGGTTTTGGACGGATTTTGATCTTTAGATTGTTCTGAATTGCATATCGTCTCATGGGAGGGATCCGCTATTCAGATTTGAATAAACAAAACACATTTAAAAATTTCAGAGTATCAGCATCATCCTGGGGTAACGTTGAAGCCGGCCAGGTACTTTCATACTAGGAAGTCCTGTGCTTGAGAGGAAAATCCCGAGTAAATGATAGCGGGTGGGTCAAGCAAAGTTTCCTGATTTCATGGGGACAGTCCAGCTAACTCGTGACAAGTGATTGTGAAAGAAACTGCCGGGCGACAGAGGGATTTAAAAATAAAATAGACCCAAACACAGCAGTATTTCTCTGCCATCATCATGCATCTGCAATTCTCATCAAACAGAAATAACTTTCTAATCTCACCCAACAGGTTTCTGCACCTGCTTTTGTGACCACTTTGGATTACCCATTTTTGTCTTCTGACACTGCCCCACCCCATCAATCTCTCTCTCTTCCAGAGATCTCCCACCATCTGTCTATCTTTAATTCTCTCATTGTAGTCATGATGATTCACATCCCTTTACTGCTGTCTCCTGAGTTCCAGCACATTATTTCCATAAGTCTATTCCCTTGACACACCCTTCACCACCTCTCTTGGGTCCCAACTCATCTGGGGAAAGAGAAAGAGACGCAAACATGAGGAATTCTGCAGATGCTGGAAATTCAAGCAACACACATCAAAGTTGCTGGTGAACACAGCAGACCAGGCAGCATCTCTAGGAAGAGGTACAGTCGACGTTTCGGGCTGAGACCCTTCGTCAGGACTAACTAAAAGAAGAGCTAGTAAGAGGTTTGAAAGTGGGAGGGGGAGGGGGAGATCCAAAATGATAGCAGAAGACAGGAGGGGGAGGGATGGAGCCAAGAGCTGGACAGTTGATTGGCAAAAGGAATATGAGAGGATCACGGGACAGGAGGCCTAGGGAGAAAGAAAAGGGGGAGGGGGGAAAAATCCAGAGGATGGGCAAGGGGTATAGTGAGAGGGACAGAGGGAGAAAAAGGAGAGAGAGAAAAAGAATGTGTGGCTTCATCTGATGAAGCCACACTCAGGTTGGAGGAACAACACCTTATATTCCGTCTGGGTAGCCTCCAACCTGATGGCATGAACATTGACTTCTCAAACTTCCACTAATGCCCCACCTCCCCCTCGTACCCCATCCGTTATTTATTTATATACACACATTCTTTCTCTCTCTCTCCTTTTTCCCCCTCTTCCCTCTCACTATACCCCTTGCCCATCCTCTGGGTTCCCCCCCCCTTTTCTTTCTCCCTGGGCCTCCTGTCCCATGATCCTCTCATATCCCTTTTGCCAATCACCTGTCCAGCTCTTGACGCCATCCCTCCCCCTCCTGTCTTCTCCTATCATTTCGGATCTCCCCTTCCCCCTCCCACTTTCAAATCTCTTACTAACTCTTCCTTCAGTTCGTCCTGACGAAGAGTCTCGGCCTGAAACGTTGACTGTACCTCTTCCTTTAGATGCTGCCTGGCCTGCTGCGTTCACCAGCAACTTTGATGTGTGTTGCTTAAAGAGAAAGAGACAATATTTTCTGTGTAGAATTCTTCTCAATAGAATTAAGGAAAGATTTCTCCTTTCAAGTTGCTGTTTCACTTGTGAAATGTTCCAAGCATTTTCTAAATATTTGTCCTAGTTCAAAATGTTATTTTGTTTAGATAGCTCTGTGACATACCTTAGATTTTTATATTGATCACTAAATAAAGGTAGATTATTGTTTGTATAGCTCAAAGTGACTTTGAATCTCTTTTTGTCTCATAAAGAAATGTAAATAAATTTATACAATGCAGATGAAATGACTAGACACAGTTTCAGTCATTTGAAAGAGCTTGTACTGCATACAGATCAAATCATTACACAACATATTGAAGTAGTACAAAATCTACTCCCACTATAGCGTATGGAAAAAGAAACTTATTTAGCTACGTATATAGTACCATTTGCTCGGGGGGAGGGGTGCTTGGACAGCTGACTCTTGTGACCCTTCTGCAAAACCGCATGAAGCATGAAGGTCTATTGCTGATGGCTGTCACCCAGCTAATCTAATCTTGACTTCATCTCGATTCCCTGTGTTTTCTCTCATGGCATCTCAGTCAGTACCATGGATCTCTGGCTCCTAGACCCTGTATCTCAGATTCCCTGCTCTGACACTAGAATCAGACAGACACTGCTCTGTGACTTCACAGAGATACTTATCTGGTTTCAGCATGAATACTTGGGACAATTCTGGTTGAGCCTTAGGCTGACACATTCTTCTCTGTCATTCCTTTTTCATAAATGGAATTTCTTCTCATTATTTTTCAGACATTATTTATATCCTCAGGAATGTGCAAAACACCTGAGAGCACATGCCAGCAGGCTCCTACCTCATTGTTATAAAACTATTGAGGGTTGTCTCATAAATGATGGAATACTGACCTCACAATCTGCTTTGTTACAAGACCATAAGACATTGGAGTAGAATGAGGCCATTCGGCCCAAGAAGTCTGCTCCATCCTTCCATTAGGGCTGATTTATTATCCTTGTCAACCCCATTCTCCTGCCTTCTCCTCGTAACCGTTGATGCTTTTACTAATCAGGAACATTTCAATCTCTGCAGTAATCATATGCAATGGCTTCTCTAGCCATCTGTGGCAATGAATTCTGCAGATTCACCACCTTTTGGCTAGAGAAATTCCTCTCCATCTCTGTTTTAAAGGTACGTCCTTGTACTCTGTGGTTGTGCCCCTTAGTCCTAGACTCCCCCACTATATGATACATCCTCCCCATGTCCACTCTATCTAAATCTTATGCCTTATTGTTCTCCCCCACTGCACCTTCCCTGTAGCTGTTGCACTTTATTCTTCGTTCTGCTACTGTTTTACCTTGTACTACCTCGATGCACTGTGTAGTTTTCGATACGTGTGAACAGAATGCAAATCAAGCTTATCACTGTTCTCAGTACACGGGACGGTAATAAACCAATTCTATTTCCAATTTTTAAGAAGATTTTGTTTTTACCCCGTGCATCCGCATACCTTTAAACAGTTACCTTCCCAGACAATTTCTGACGATGTTAAACAATGGGTCTTTAAATGTTATAGATCCATCGGACTCAATTACCCACTGGATCAATTGGCACTAGTACTGATACATCCCATATGGATTGTAACTTGCCTCTGTAAGACTCATTGCATCTAGTGGCATGATCTTGGGGGTGGCGCCCCCTCCCCGACCAAACTTTATCACTCTTGTTTGGGTGGATGCTGTGTGTTGTGTCCCCTGTGTAACATCAGTACCCTGAAATAACATTCAGTCCACAATGTGCGGTTAAACGATTAAGATTTTATATTTAAGTATGGGGTTAGTAGAGAAACAAAAGAAAAGGAAAACAAATAAAAAGCGCCAATAATCTCATAAACATGTCCAGTGCACAAACGTTGGAGCTCACAGATTCCCTTTCACTGATCGTCCTTCGCTAGTCGGCCCCTGGGCTCCCACCCCGAGCCTAGGCCCAGCGGGTCTGGCAACCATCTCCTCAAGCCACATCTTCTCTCTTCATCCTCCTCGTGCCTTCTCCCCCAAAGCCCGTGCAAACTAACAGCTTTCACACAAACAGAAAGAATAACATCTATCCCAATTGGTTTGCAAATGAATACAAGTCCCGTTATCACTAATTATAACCCAAACATGCTGCTATACAGAACCACTGTCTCAGCTGTTAACAGTACAGAGAAGCCATTTTATTCACCTTAGCAGTAACATAAAAGAAGAAACCCTTACAGTAGCATTTCTATTAAGCCATTCTGTCGGTTACTTCCATTACTGGTCTAAAAAGAGTACCCAGTGCCTAACGGGATATTTCTTATTTGGACAAGAGCTACAGTACAGAGACAAGAAGAGCACATAAAGTGTCTGATGTCAGGGCACCATACTGGCTCATTGAATAGATAAAAGAATGAGAGGCAGCAGTACTAAATTGAACCCACACAAAGCACATGTTGACTACTAATCACTCAGAGGATTCAGACTTCATACAGAAAGCCGAAGAGACACAGGCAGGCTTCCCGATTAGCATGAGCCAGTTGTAAGCAGAGGGGTAGGAATAATTGGTAATAAAGATTTATTCCCATTGTATGAGCACTCCTGACGAATCTTTGGAAAGTATTTTTTTAAAGTTTTAATATTTAGTCCAACTGTTAAAGCTGAAATTTGAGGGAGTTATATTTATTCAGTTGGACCAAAGCTATTGTCTGAATTCTCAGAATTTTCTGTCTCTCACTGATAATCATTTGAGTGGCAGTTCACAGAGTCCTCTTAGAGTAATCACTCTCACCCAACAGCACCTCAGTGGATAAGGCTAATCAGAGGACAGACTGGGATTGTTTCAGCCTGGGAATGTTAGGCTTGTGTGTCCCTTTGACTTTGAGCTCTGCTGGATTTTAGCATCACTTCTCTTTCTGCAAGATATGTTATTTTCCTTCATTCTCTATTCACAGACTATTTTCTCTTACCAGAAAAATACATCACAGTTCCTGCAGGCCAGGGCTGTTTTGTTTAACTTGATCTGTTGTTTAAATATTTTCCAAAGCAGTTTAAAGCCTTTAGTTTGGGCATCATAGAAAAACTTTAACTCTTAACCACAGTTCTTATGTTCTTGGAGAAGTCTGTGATTGTGAGGTAGTCCTTACCACTGGGGTCTCGGCCATATTTCCTGGACAGGGGAGACTCCTTCTTTCATGTGAGCACAACTAAAAAGATCAGGAGTGGGCTATACAGTGCCCTGTGTCTGCTTTCATATTCAATAAAAGCTCTATTGATCTGATCTTGATCTTGGGTCTGCATTCCTAACTGTTCGCCATAATCCTTGACTCCCTTGTTGACCAAATATCAATCATAAATTTCAATCAGTTTGATTTTTCATCTCTCTGAGGTAGTGAATTCCAAATTAGATTATGAGGACATGCAGTCCTCTTTTATTGTCATTTAGTAATGCATGCATTAAGAAATGATACAATGTTCCTCCAATATGATATCACAGAAACACAAGACAAACCAAGACTGAAAAACTGACAAAAACCACATTATTATAACATATAGTTACAATAGTGCAAAACAATATAGTAATTTGATAAAGAACAGACCATGGGCACGGGAAAAAAAAGTCTGAAAGTCTCTCGAAAGTCCCATCGTCTTACACAGACAGTAGAAAAAAGAAAAACTCCCCCTGCCATGAATCTCCAGTGCTGCAACTTTGCTGATGCAGCACCCTGGAAGCTCCCAACCACAGCCGACTCTTCAGTCCGTCTGAAAACTTCGAGCCTCCGACCGGCTCTCCGACACCAAGCACCGAGCACCATCTCTGTCGAGCGCTTCAACCCTGGCCCTGGCCACCAAACAACAGGCAAAGCCGAGGATTCAGGGCCTTCCCCTCCGGAGATTCTGGATCACACAGTAGCTGCGACAGCGAAGCGGGCATTTCAGAAGTTTCACAGATGTTGCTCCGTGCTCTCACGTCTGTCTCCATCAAATCAGAATTGTGCACGGCCTCCTACTTGACAGATAACAGAAAGTAATTGGAATACTACTGTTTATATTAGGCAGTGTCATCACTTAATAAAGAACGTAGTCAATATTAGAAGCTAATATTTGGAAATGTTTTCTATCATGATCAGAAAATTATTCTGTTCCAATTAACATTAACAGAGCCTATAGATATTATTTTTATGTTAATTCATCTATGTTCTTCAATGAGACTCGGAATAAGTCTCTTTCTTCTGACCCTTGCTCTGTCTTTAGTTATACACTTCCTTCTGTGGGGTCAGTCCTGCATAAAAACAGTCTCAGTCATTCATAAGAGAGTAGGCAGCAGGTTTAGTTGGCACCAGAATTAATTTCCACTGTGGCTTATAATAGTATTGTAATTCTGACAATCTTGTGTTCAGAATTTCTTGGCATTAGTGAAAATAAATGCCCTGAGGAACTCAGTATATCAGGCAGCAACTGAGGAGGGAAATGGACCTTTGGTGTTTCAGGTCAAGATCCCTTATCTGGTGCCTTCCTATCATTGTTTAGTTCAGGCTCCAAACCTGTATTTAGACCCATGTGGACTGAACTATATCAGTCCCAGCCGCTGGGACTCTGGTGTTCCCTGAGTAACCCAGCAGGAGCGATGGATAGACTTTGTTCTCTTTCCAGGACATACAAGAAGAATGCCCATTAGTGAATCATTGTTTACAAAGGCTGCACTTTGCTATTGTA
Source organism: Mobula hypostoma (assembly GCF_963921235.1). Taxonomy (NCBI): domain Eukaryota; kingdom Metazoa; phylum Chordata; class Chondrichthyes; order Myliobatiformes; family Myliobatidae; genus Mobula; species Mobula hypostoma. The sequence continues at coordinate 43,568,797 of NC_086108.1, forward strand.
CAATAAGTAGCTTTTTGTTAGTTTTCTGAAAACAAGGTAACAAGTAAGAAGAATAGGTTATTTTGTGCCTCAAAGCGGCTTGTTGTCCAAATGGATCATGGCTCAGCTATCAGCTCATTGCCATCTACCTGCATTGATTCTGTCTTGCATACTCTCTGTAACTCTACAACCCTCATGAGTAGCATTCCAAAGATTCTCCTCTATCTTCAGGGTGATAACATTTCTTTTTACCTCAGTCCTGAATGCCTAATTTACCAACTTCACTTTGAGATCATTGCACCTGCATCTAGACAGCTCGGGGAAACATTATCTTTACATCTAAAATCAAAGCCGAGTTTATTGCCATTTGCACAAGTACATATGCCCACAAATGAAATGAAAAACTTACTTGCGGCAGTGTCATTGGGCACATGCATCAAATAAACAGCATTCATGAGGAAAACATTAAACACAATTTTCACAAGAAAACACAATTAGATAAAAAATATATGAAGTCCACTTTAGTGCAAAGTGGTTATAGTGTTGCTAAACTGTGGTGATTAGGGCATTGCCCATTGGTTCAAGAGCCAAATGGTTGTAGGCTGCTCTTCAGTATGGTGATGTGGGACTTCATGCTTCTGTACCTTTTGCGAGAAGATGGCATGGCCTGGATGGTGGAGATATTTGATGATAGATGTTGCTATCTTGAGGCAGCAGCTCCTGTAGATACTGTTGGCGGTGGAGAGGGATGTGCCCGTGTTTCTGGAGCTTCATAGGGATTGAAGGTGGATATGCAATGGCAGGCATTTAAAGGTTGCATGGATGAACTACAACAATTGTTCATCCCAGTTTGGCAAAAGAATAAATCAAGGAAGGTAGTGCACCCGTGGCTGACAAGAGAAATTAGGGATAGTATCAATTCCAAAGAAGTAGCATACAAATTAGCCAGAGAAAGTGGCTCACCTGAGGACTGGGAGAAATTCAGAGTTCAGCAGAGGAGGACAAAGGGCTTAATTAGGAAGGGGAAAAAAGATTATGAGAGAAAACTGGCAGAGAACATAAAAACGGACTGTAAAAGCTTTTATAGATATGTAAAAAGGAAAAGACTGATAAAGACAAATGTAGGTCCCCTGCAAACAGAAACAGGTGAATTGATTATGGGGAGCAAGGACATGGCAGACCAATTGAATAATTACTTTAGTTCTGTCTTCACTAAGGAGGACATAAATAATCTTCCAGAAATAGTAAGGGACAGAGGGTCCAGTGAGATGGAGGAACTGAGCGAAATACATGTTAGTAGGGAAGTGGTGTTAGGTAAATTGAAGGGATTGAAGGCAGATAAATCCCCAGGGCCAGATGGTCTGCATCCCAGAGTGCTTAAGGAAGTGGTCCAAGAAATAGTGGATGCATTAGTGATAATTTTTCAAAACTCGTTAGATTCTGGACTAGTTCCTGAGGATTGGAGGGTGGCTAATGTAACCCCACTTTTTAAAAAAGGAGGGAGAGAGAAACCGGGGAATTATAGGCTGGTTAGCCTAACGTCGGTGGTGGGGAAACTGCTGGAGTCAGTTATCAAGGATGTGATAACAGCACATTTGGAAAGCGGTGAAATGATCGGACAAAGTCAGCATGGATTTGTGAAAGGAAAATCATGTCTGACGAATCTCATAGAATTTTTTGAGGATGTAACTAGTAGAGTGGATAGGGGAGAACCAGTGGATGTGGTATATTTGGATTTTCAAAAGGCTTTTGACAAGGTCCCACACAGGAGATTAGTGTGCAAACTTAAAGCACACGGTATTGGGGGTAAGGTATTGGTGTGGGTGGAGAATTGGTTAGCAGACAGGAAGCAAAGAGTGGGAATAAACGGGACCTTTTCAGAATGGCAGGCGGTGACTAGTGGGGTACCGCAAGGCTCAGTGCTGGGACCCCAGTTGTTTACAATATATATTAATGACTTGGATGAGGGAATTAAATGCAGCATCTCCAAGTTTGCGGATGACACGAAGCTGGGTGGCAGTGTTAGCAGTGAGGAGGATGCTAAGAGGATGCAGGGTGACTTGGATAGGTTGGGTGAGTGGGCAAACTCATGGCAGATGCAATTTAATGTGGATAAATGTGAAGTTATCCACTTTGGTGGCAAAAATAGGAAAACAGATTATTATCTGAATGGTGGCCGATTAGGAAAAGGGGAGGTGCAACGAGACCTGGGTGTCATTATACACCAGTCATTGAAAGTGGGCATGCAGGTACAGCAGGCGGTGAAAAAGGCGAACGGTATGCTGGCATTTATAGCGAGAGGATTCGAGTACAGGAGCAGGGAGGTACTACTGCAGTTGTACAAGGCCTTGGTGAGACCACACCTGGAGTATTGTGTGCAGTTTTGGTCCCCTAATCTGAGGAAAGACATCTTTGCCATAGAGGGAGTACAAAGAAGGTTCACCAGATTGATTCCTGGGATGGCAGGTCTTTCATATGAAGAAAGACTGGATGAACTGGGCTTGTACTCGTTGGAATTTAGAAGATTGAGGGGGGATCTGATTGAAACGTATAAGATCCTAAAGGGATTGGACAGGCTAGATGCGGGAAGATTGTTCCCGATGTTGGGGAGGTCTAGAACGAGGGGTCACAGTTTGAGGATAGAGGGGAAGCCTTTTAGGACCGAGGTTAGGAAAAACTTCTTCACACAGAGAGTGGTGAATCTGTGGAATTCTCTGCCACAGCAAACTGTTGAGGCCAGTTCATTAGCTATGTTTAAAAGGAAGTTAGATATGGCCCTTGTGGCTACAGGGGTCAGGGGGTATGGAGGGAAGGCTGGGTTCTGAGTTGGATGATCAGCCATGATCATAATAAATGGCGGTGCAGGCTCGAAGGGCCGAATGGCCTACTCCTGCACCTATTTTCTATGTTTCTATCTATGTTTCTATTAATATTTCTGTATTTTGGTATGACCCTGCTCTTAATTGAACATAGTCCATAATTTTGTCTTGGCTATAAAATTGAAATCATGCTTTGGATACGTGAAGCAAAATTGTTTCCGGTAAGTACTAAATAATCAACATCCCCATAGAGAATATTTGTGGAACGTTGCTTCTCTTTTTTTGGTAGATTCAGTGATTACTTTATTTTCTTACTCTGTTTACTGTTTTGAGATATGAGATTCAATCTGATACTTTCTCTATTATGTTACTTGTTTTGATCTTAGTCATGAACTTTGTGGGATA